>NW_026521445.1:2665000-3865000 GCF_021234435.1 Artibeus jamaicensis
CAGTGGGCACCAAACACGACGCGTAGAGGGGCGTGCAGAGAAACGAGCGCGTTTGGGCTGCTCCATGACAGAAATAAGAACTCGCACATATGGGGGTGGGGAGGGGAGGGGGGGCGAGAAAGCACCCACCCCTAGTAAACTAATCTCAGCTAATGTAATGTTTAGCAAGATCCTTGGATAATGATACCATGCGTGTCATTATCATCATCAAAATCTAATCTATGTTTTAAAAAGTTACAGATGATTAACACAACATCAAGTTGAGGCAGACAATTACTTCAGACCCACACTCAGGCGCACGCAGAGGCCGCGCACAGAACCAGGAGGTCCCCACATTCTGTAGAATGAGGGAGGCTGCAGCTGTAGGGCCGGCAGCTTTCATATCCTCATTTGAATAATGTGTCCTGAATCTGTCACTTTATTCATTCTCCTTATGCTCAGTGTACTCTACATCAACAACAAATTAAGTTGTAAATAAGAGACAATCATCACTTTTGTTTTTAAGCAGCTACTGCATAGAGAATTTCAATGTACGCTGCCTTTCGGCAGGGGGGTAGAGAGGTGCTAGAGTTTGCTTTGAGGAGCACAAATATGGGGAAAGTAACAGAAATAAAAACAGAAAACAGTTGACTGTTGCTGAGAGGAGGGGGGAAAAAACCACCCTCGGAAGCACATCCATTCAGTACCAGCTGAAACTTCTTCCAAGAAGTTACTAAGACATAGAAAGGAAGAGGCTAAGTTTCCCCGACTACCATGGAAACCATGTGACTTATTAATACCAGTCCTGTGGTCTTAATACGCAGGGGGCGGCTTTGCTTGGCCCAGCTTTCACCAGAGGGACAACTGCATGCAATCAACACAACACAGGTGTACCAAACGAACTGACCCCCCCATCTCCATTTGAACTCCCAAGAGTTCAAGTCACGATGACATGCACAGAAACTGAGAAATAAATTAATAATACAAAACGTCCCTACCTTTACATCGGAGAAATAGGTCTTCAGCATATTGGAGCTGGGATAACGAGTATAAAAGAACATGAGCTTTGCTTTTTTCAAGTGATTGGGCGACAATCCTTCCTGCATGTAGGATGCAATTGGTTAAGGACAACATAGCTTTAGACACAGAACCAACCGCCTCCCCTCCACCGGGGGTCCGGAGGCCCACCAAGCAGCTGTGGGAATTCGGGAAGGTAAGTGGCACGGCCCACAGAATGCATCCCTGACCTGCTACCGCTTGCTTGAAATGCCCACTGCCGGGCAGAAACTTGTCAGGTGCCGCGGTGAGGGTGCAAAATTTAGTTGCTGAATCTTGACTACTTTGTGGAGAGGATGGCGAAGCAGCCCCCCCCCCGCCCCATCTGAGGTCCTTACGCTATCTATACATTCACTTGTTGCTAAGGAGACAAATGCACCCAATATATGCTACCCAACTCTTATCATGACAGATTTTTCCTCTTCACAATTACAGTTCTGTTTATTTTTCTCCCCACGCTCTGCAGCTTACATCAAATTATTATACTAATGTACATGAAAACACCAAATGCATTATTTTGAAAACTGTCAGGCAAGCCCCGCATTTTACCTGTTAGTGCTAATGTAAATGGAGCGTCTTGACTCACTTTCTTCCTATCTTCTTAGTACATCCTTTTAATTGTTTCCCTTTAAATAACAGCTAAATTTGGGGAGGGGCAGTCTTGGGGCAGGGATGTCGCTTTTGTCAAAGCAAAGATCCAAAACCAAGCACAATTTGCCTTTCCTGGATTCGTAGTTAACCGCGTGGAGAGCAGCGCGGTGGTTGGGGTGAACAAATCAATAACTGTGGGTTAGCAGATCAATAAATGGCCACTTACCCCAAATAAGAAGGCCTATTTATCTGGAAACATCATTACCTTTTAGATCTGTAAACAGCAGCAACTAAACCAGTTCCCGAGAGAATGTGAGGCTAACCATGACAATCCAGGCTTCCTGATTCCCCCCCAGATTCTTGGCACTCCTCGGCAGACTCGGAGCTGGGATGGCTCTGGTCACATCTGTGCCGCAGCCTGGCCCTGCCATTTCCTCAGCAAATTAATGGCTTTATAATTTATCAGAAATGAAGATGCACGTGGAGAAAATCAATGTGGTCCCCCACAAGGTCAATTAAGGGTCCTTCCTAGAAGCTTCTCTAAGGATTTTCTCTTAAAAGAGAGTCTGGGAAAAATTAGGGAAAAAAATAAGGTAAAGAAAAAGAAAAATGTGCGTGTGCACATGCGTACTTCACTACCCGACAAAAATTTCACGCTGTATGAAAAAAAGGTCAGATAAACGCAGATACTTAGGAAAGAGAGAGGTTTCCAAATGATTCCATCAAGCACAGAGCGAACCATCTTTAAGAACCGAGGGAAACCAGGAAGTTACTACAGAGGCACCATCAAATTAATATTGATAAGCTCTTGACGGCTTCTAACAGGGTGTTTAACCAAATATTCTGCTGAGAAGATGATTAGCATTCCCTTTAATATCATGCAAATTTGTGAATGATCACCTTGGTGTGTAAAAAAAAAAAAAAAGAGTTAAGTACTGGGCTTTTAAAATTTTTTTCCTCCAGCGAAAATAAACGCTGGAGCAAGAAATTTTGATTTTATATCTGCAAACCAAAGCAGCTTAACTGAACTTGTGTTTTTGTTTGAGATCCTTAATGATTACAAAGACGATAATTTATGACTGACATACTTTTTGTGCCAAGGGAAGAGCTGAAAGGCCCTCCAGTAACCTCCATTAGACAGATAGAGAAGACTAAAGGAACACAGCACCCTTCAGGACCATCTGTCCAAATGGGTAAGTGAAATAATAGTTGCAAGCTGTCTCCTATTGCCTCGTGGTAAGAGTTTTAGGTATGTCCAAACTTCCACAAACATTCTCAGATCTGGGTTCTAATCTTTTTTTTTTTTTCCCAGACGGCTACATGAAAACAACCTGGAACGTTTAACTATCAGTAGGAAAAACTCCTAAATCTTTTAACATTTGGTCTCATACAAAAGGAATTCTTTCGCTGTGGTTCTCAGACAATTAAAAGAGCCACTGACACTTCCTGAAGCTTCCCATATATTTACGTTTTGCTAAGACAGTTTAGTTCTTTTTTACTGAAAAGACAAGGCAAACTATCCATCTTATTTTGTTGGGGATGCAGCGGCTTTTTATTTCATCAAAAATCCTTCTGATTTGATTTCTCAAGTCTGTTTTTGCTCTGAAACGTTTCCTGTTGGTAATACTTGGAATCGATCAGTTGAAATGGAACACAGGCTAAATCTTTCTCTCCCGCTCATCGTGTAATTGAGATAAAATTCCCATAAAATATATGTTTCTAATAAACTATTAAAAATAGCTAATGAAACATTTAAAAGCCAACAGTTTGATAATCCTTTTTTTGCCTCCTCAAAATAAATCTGAACTGACCAATTGGTTAATTTCCCTTTTAAGTGCTTGTGCTGAAAAGCAACTGTTCTTCCAAGAAAGCACTAGCTGTTTCCAGGATACTTACACACGCACAATGACTCATGATGGAATAGATTCAGTAAACATACAGCTGTACTGAACACGAGCTAAGCCCCATTCAAGGCCAGGAAAGAAAATGAGCACAAATAAATATTAAGGAGGTAAAGGGGGGGTGGGGGGAGGGGGGATGGAACGCAAACAAGATCTGTCCAGGCAGCTCATGTGGCTTCGCCTCAATTCTCTTAGCCATAGCTTTGTGAAGACAGATGACATTCAATTCTATGTGTGATGCAAAATAGACAATAACTGCTGAAACTTGAGACAGCTGCCAGGTGTAAAAAAAGAAAAAAGAAAAAAGGGGGGAAAAAGAAAAGATGATAAATCCATAAATTAATGAAAGACATCTGCTCGGGAATATAAAAGATCAGAGAAGTAGAGGGCTACAGCTGAACCTAAAGCGGTGTTCAAACAACCCGAGAATCTGCGTGTCGTCTGTTTACCAAGCACAATGTAACCTCACCTTACACGCAGCAGCGGGAGGAGCAGCAGAGGCAGCAAAAAGGCAAATGGGAGAATAATCGGCTGTGAAGGCAGGAGGAAGAAAAGTCTCTTTTCCCAGTTGAGCTCTGAATTGTGGCTAGAGATTTTACGAGCTGCATTTCCAACCAAGAGCATGGGGACGGCTGACTTACACTTTCTAAGCCACTTGGAGACCCAAAGAATTGTCGCTTTTCCTCCTTTTTGCTCTGATTTGGTATGTTTCTCAGAGGCTTGCCCCCTGGGAAACCTTAAACGGGGAGAAGGGATCTAAATTGTCTCCTTGCATGAAAATGACAGAGGAAGTAATTGCTGCTCTGCTAAGAAGTTCAACATAACCTGGGGGATGAATATTTTTTGATTTACTTCATAAGGGTAGGAACCCAGAGGTCCCTCAGTCTTTAATATACATGTCTCTCTAGACCTACTATAACTAATATGAACCCACAAGGCTTCTTAAAAATGTGAATGATCAACTTCTATGGATTATTTTGCATTTTAGAAATTCATTTTTAACCCACGTTTTCCAGTGGGTTTTAGTTTCAAATTACTAGGTTCCTTTCTTAAGTTCTTCAGGTATTGTTAACCTTCTCCCTAAAAGCCCAGGGAGGGAAGCTGGCCGCCACAGAGAGGAAGCTGTTTCGTCACCTGCACTTCTTAACGGCTTATAATCCTGGCCTTGTGCTTTAATTGGGCGCATGCAAATGCGTGAGGCCTAAACAAGGCTATTTTTCTTGAGATGCAAAGAGGACCAGTGACAAGGAACATCACGAAGAAAAACAATTGGCTGGCTGTTTCTTCTGGGATTTGAATACAACTTAATATTTGATTAAATAGATTCATTTGCAAAGATACTGAACACACTTTTTATATCCAAGACATGAGCAGGTGCACTGACATTCTGTTTGCCGTGCACACACTCACCATTTCCTTTCCGTTAGTGGGAAACCTAGGAGGTGTGTTTTATTACATGGAACATAGACGCTCAAGGTGCTGAACCTAAACAGGTGTATGGGATAAGCTGGTGTTCTCAGTAGTTCTTGCCTTGGCTACTTTGTTCAGAGAAGCAGATGCTGTCCTTTGGAGTGGGAAAGAATTGTTCCTTCAGAAGTAAATTATTCATTACAACTTGGAAAGCCATGAACTAAAAATAAGAACATAATAACGACGATTATCGTGGTACCATTTCATCTCTTTTCTACTGATCCTTTCTAGGAGTAATGGTACAGCAGGTTCACATATGGGCTTATATACCTAAAACTCAAGTAAGACACCACTCACTGTGATTCCCCGATTTCTTTAAACTCTAAAGAAATCCTAAGTGCTTGAGGATTTTCCCTGCACACCATCGGGTAAGTCCAGGGAAGAACTCAGGGCCGTACAAGGATGGAGAGGCAACCATTTTCCCCACAAACACTCAGATCCGCCCTCACCGGCTTCAGAATTATGCGGGACTATAGAAAGTGTTGCTTGCCTATCTTCCTCCTAGGAAATAATACATCAGTGAGATAAATGATTAAAAGTGTGATGTGGTAGAGGGAAAAGAGAAACAGAGGAAAGGAGTCTAGAAGGTGGAAAATGTAATCATCAATGGCAGCAAGAAGCCCGGGTTATTTAGCTCCATGAAAGAAACATCTCCAGGTACAAGCAACTAACATTTTCTAGGAACACAGGTGCTTCCAAAGGACCAGTGTTTAGTAGAATCTTATGTCGGGAGGAGAGAGAAGTTACTCATCTCAAGGAGAAGCAACTACACTCTCTTTAAAGCCTCTGATGTGCGTAGCCATAAAAGGACCTGCTGTCAATTCAAATCCTTAAAATTCCTCAGGGGATTTAGACAGGGTGAGACAATGAGCATTGCCAACACTTAAAACAATCAAAGCAACTTTTATCCTAGATGACCCAACTTACTTCAACACGCACACACCTAGACAGGCAATTATAATCAACAGGCTACCACAGAAACAGGAATTGGCATGCTGAGTTAAAGACTTTAACGTGGACTTCGAAGACTTTGAAACTTGGCTTCAAACATTCACCAAATAGGCATGTCCTTTTCTCGTGTGTGTGTGTGAGAGAGAGAGAGACAGACAGACAGACAGAAAGAGAACACCTGCCATCACTGCTCTTGGCTTCAAAATGAAGTCAAAGATCCCTGAGATTTGGGGTCTAGCTTTGAACAAGTGTCAGCTGTGAGTGTCAGAAGATGCTCTTCTTGCAAAGGGTAAAAAACATTCAAGCTATTGCGTCTTCTACTTGGCCTTTCTCATCACCAACAGCTTTATTCCGGTCATTCTGACCGACGTTTACTGCCTGCTCAGAATGGGTACGGAAGGCACGGTACTTGGCGCAGTTTTGATTTATGACAGGTGACTTAACTCTTAGGTCTTTGAAAGACAGGAGTTACGTCCGAAGCCAACCCAAACCTCAGTTTCCAATTTTATAGCTAGGTCCTCGACATCTTGCTCCTGCTTTCTCTCACGCCATAGAAAGAGACCTGTTTAACTGCCCAAGCGAATCGTGTAAGGTCAAGGTAAGGTAAATGTGTACCAGCAACCTTTACCAGGACCCTAAGATTTGGCTGGGAGGATGACCTTCACCACCTAGGAGAGCACATTTCCACCAGAGCTGAGCCTTCACACCAACATGGCGGCCTCTGGAGTGGGTTTAGACACTAAAATGCCAATTTCTAGTCATCCAGACGATTGCTTAAAACCCTCAATTTAGCAACAGCCAACTTAATTGCTAAATTTTATATCCATCTGGCAATTTATTATAAAAGGAACATGCCACACTACCTGCCCCCAAATGCTACTAGTCTACTACCCCAGAACACCAATGACCACAAGATTTTTAAGAATTTACTGCAAGGACCAATTTACAGAGAGAAAAAAAAAAAGAAATCATCAGTTAAAAATAATAGCCAGAGTTCAAGACAGGTCTAATAAAAAATATAACTGGCATCTCTACATCAAAGTCAGGTTCAAAATATAAAGGAGTCATAAAAAGAGCCATTTTAAGTCGAATACAGCTGAGTTTTATATTTAATTGTGCTCTCTCGCTTTCCAAAATAATTTGCTTTGTGTATGTTAGGACAAAAGATTTCTGTGTATGGCTGAACAGAGGTTAATCATGCATGGAAGACAGCTGCGCCGGCACCAAAGAACAGACCTTGGGCAAGTGAGAGAGAGACCGATGCCGTCGGAATAAATCAGTACCTGTGTATTTCCTTTAAAAAAAAAAAAGAGCATCTCACTTTGAGATTAAAGCGGGAATCCAAGTGCCCTCCCACACTGACGTCCCTCCCACCAGAACACAACTCTTCCTGAGAGTGAACCGGGCCTTCTCTGCAGAGCCCAGGGGCCTGAACACGACTTGGTGGGAGAATTCTCAGGGCACCTCAGGGATCTGAAGCACACTTTTCTCTTCTCTCCATTATAAAACTTACCACTTCTTAAAATGTATATACATCTGATAGAATTCAATATCACGATGAGATGTTCTTTCCATCTCTGATTCTACGCTTGAAAAAAATGGGGGTAGGAAGATAATACAGGACGGACAGCAGGAAGAACCCTGCTGAAAAGGCACCTATGAAATGCCAGCTCTTTGGGGTGATTCACATCTTTTGAAAGTTGCAAAGATGTTGGTTTAGTGGGAAGGTTTTGGGTCAACAGAAGTGCCACAGACATGTTGATAAGAGCTTATTACTTTGAATAATAGGAAACACTGCATTCTTAAGAAGATACTAATCTACCTTACTCTACACACACGTGTAAACCTGACCCTCTGGGAAGCCCATTTTGTTTGGTTTCCCTTGAGCAGGGGGAAGAAAAAGGATATTGCACTTCCCGAGTAAGGTGAGATTTCGGACATGTCTTGAAGATCGCCGCACTCGGACTTGATGAGCGACAAGGAGAGCCCTTCCGCGGTGCTGGGTGGGTGTGCTGGTGAACAAGGGTGGTGGCTCAGGTGGTGGGACGACATCTTGGTCCTCAGACTCGTGGTCTCCCTGGTTAAGTCTAAGGATTCAGGAGACGCTCTGTCTTTCCCCGAGAAGGAGCCAGAGGGAGCACCTAATGGACTCTGAAATGGGTAGGCCATCAAGGGAAGGGGGAAGGGGTGGCGGAAGGTGGACGTGGTGAAGCCCGCAGTGGCAGAGAGAGGTGACTGGTGCAGGGGCTGGTGGTGGCCGCCAGGGGGGCCGCCGGCGGCAGACTGGTCGGATGAGTTTTTGCGGACAACCAGGGGCAGTGCTTCTGTCTGGTCTGTGGAACTGGGCATCTGCACATTGCCGAAGGTGTCCAGGGGGTTCGGAATGATGACGTCGCCAAAGCACTGCAGGCGCTGGTTGGCGGTGTGGAAATTGTGGTTTTCCCCATTGACTGCGAATCTGGCCTGGGGGATCTGGAGAGGGGGGAAGACCTGAGGAACCTGGCGGGAGGGTTTGGCCGAAAAGACTTTGACCACAGTGTCCACGACCTGCGACATGGCAGAGTTCAGTTCCTGTTTCAAGGTCTCGGCCAAATGTTTGCCTTCTGGCTGTAAGGAGTTTGGCCCGTGGTCTCTCTCTTTGTTGCTGCCTTCTCGCTTGGGCTTGTTCTCAGCCATCTCCTGCTCCCTGATCAGGGCTCGGGCTCGGTCGATGAACTGCCCCGGGTCTAGCTCGCACATCTCATTATCTGACCTCCCTACAGAGTCCTGGGCCCTGGCCTCCAGAATCTCCGAGCGCATGCTGTCTTCAGACAGGTTACCATCTTCATCATTTTCAGAATCAGTGCTGTCATAGATTTGGTAGAACTTTTCCTGCAGCTGGCGCAGCTGTTTCTGCATGTCCTCCAGCTGCTGTTTCAGCTGTCGGCGCTCCTCTCGCTTCTGTTCTTTTCGGGCTGAAACCAGCTGCTGGAAACTCTGTTGCTGCTGCTGGGGCAGCTTTTGCTTGCGTTTGTTTTCTCTGTAACTTTCTCGGGGACTCACAGACTGCGGGGCCATCTCTCTTTCATTTTCATTGCCCCTTAACGCCACACTGGGGGAATGGCTCATACCCCGAATTATATTCTCAACCCGGGCGCGCTTTGCTCTCAGGTGCTCATCACATAAGCGATCCATATCAAACTGGCTCATAGTAGGCCTGCCAAAAGGGGAAAGACACTCTGGGGGGCTGTCTCTTGAAGAGTTGCTGCATATATCCTCCTGATGTACTTCGGAGCCTGTACTAGAGAGACCGCTGGCTTGGAAACTGGGCTCCGTGCCACCGTTTTTGTTCATGTTATTTTTCAACAGCTGGGAAATGATGGTTGCTCCTGGAAAAGGCATCATGGCATCTTCATACGAGTTCGCCCTCTTCAGCAGCTTGCGGAGTACATTTGACTTTTCCCCATCTGCATGCTGCACCACCGAGTACTCAACATCCTGCTCGGAGCCTTGGGGATTCATGGTACTAAACAACGTTGCTCTTGCCTTAGCAAAAAATGCAGATGCTGTCCCTACCGTCCTTTTCACTCCAATGTCAACTCTTCTCCTCTTGGTTTGCCGGCTTAAGAGGGCTGTGCTGTCATGGTCAGGCATCACTGGACAGTTATTGTGCCATCTTCAAAAGCTCGTCAGCTGGGCACAGCTCAAGAATCCCGGGACCCTGGCCAACAGAACAAAAGGACTGATGAATCATTTTCTTTAAATTTCTCCAAATTTCCTGACCTCAATCCTGAATCAAATGCAAAATGCATAGGCTCTGGGATTTATGGCACATTACAATTATTGCAATTTATTATGCACTCCGCTCGAAATGAAACATTTTTAAATATTTCTGCTCCACTGGTTTAAGATGGATTAAGATTAAAAAAAAAAAAGCAAAAACTGCTTAAGCACCAGTAATATGATTCTCTTTCACAAATGCCTAAAATGATACTGTTTATCTTCAGAAGAAATGGTAGATTATAAGTACACAGCCTCTGACAACCAATTGATTAAATTTTGGGCATTGAGATGGACATTATGAAAGATGAAAGTGGGCTATACTTAAGAAATAAGGTTACATTTTCAGGCTGTGTGAAATTTGGATGCAAAATTCCATTTCTGCATTAGAATTGTGGTTTCAAGGCTATGAAAGGGAAATGACTCTAAAATAAATGCAAATATTTAAAACACACAACTTTTATTACTGAAATTTAAAATACTTTTGTCATATGTGAAATCCCATCAGCATCTTTCTCGCAGAAATGGTCAGCTTAACATTGAAATAAATGCAAAAATACTCATGTTGCAAATACTGCTTATTTAATATAGATATGCATTTGTATTATAAAATCACTTTTGAAGATGGTATCTGTTAGGTTTTTTCATGTAAGTATGAGAATATTTGTAAATTTTTATGATGTCTTTCTGAGGACACAAAATGATCGTGAAGTTGAACTCTCTGCAAAAGAACAGTATTGTTACATTTTAGAAATTAATAAATTGAGTTAGACAAGAATAAATACACCTTCAGGACTAGTTTTCTTCTGTGAAAAACTTGCCAAAATAATACTGCACGTGCTTCAAGAAGCTCCCTAACACATGCCACTTGTGAATCTTATTTCATATGCTAGATTTAAGGAACAAACAGAAAAACAGAGAAAAAAAGATGTGGAAAGAAGAAAGAAAATAACACCACTCCAACACACAAAGGAAGTACCTTCTCTGCCCATGAACTTCCACTGTTTCTTAGAAACACAATATAAAAAGCGATCACCCTTCCTTGCGTTTTATACAAAGCCCTTGACATATTGTGTGAGTTATTAAGTGGTGTTGCTAACCCCAAATTTGGCATTAAACATAAGATGTCACATCTTTTTTTTTTTTTTTGCTCACAATTAACATCTTGGGAAGAAAATGAGAATATTTCTTGCACCCGGGGTTTATCTAATATTAAACTTCACGTTTGCTTAACGGAGCACATCTTCACAATAACAGTGTGTGTTGCCAAAGGCAGCGTGCAGAGCGCCTGGAACAGCTCCCATCCCTTTCGGTTCACCTGTAAAAACATCTACGTGCTCCCTAGGACTGCATCTGTGGCTAGTTTTAAAGAATGACTATCCATGCAAACAAGCATAATTTCAGCATGAAATAACCTGGAAAAATCAAGGAAATGCTCAGTGCTTAGATGGCAGCGTGTATATATATATTCTTTTAAGTGAGAAAGATTTCATCATGCAGTCCTTGCTCCTGCCTTCTGTAGGAAGATACATTTTACGAGAGCCTGGTTTAGAGGATCACGAAAGCAGGATGAGGCCTCTTTAAATATATTTTTTGTACGCTAGAGAATAAAGTACTTTTTACACGCCTCAGGACAAAATGTCCTGAAGGTAAAATGGGAACAGAGCTTCATAACTTCAATATTGGGTTCCGAATCGAGTTTGGAAAAATCGCGATCCCTCACACGTGAATAATAAAATTGGTTTCAGGAATCCAAAACTGCAATGACAAACCGTTCACTAACATATTAGATCTGATAAATCAGGTATAGCTGTCAGGTGAGAGGGGAAAAAAAGGAAGGCCTGAGACACACAAGTAAAAAGAGGAATTATTTCAAAGCTCAGAAAGACTTACATATCAAGGGAGAGTCTTTTTTTCGCACACATATCAGCTTTCCCAAAACAGAGTTCACTGCCGTTATTTTAAATGTTTACTTGTTCTGTTTGTGTACCAATCTTTTTCCCTTTAATGTCACCTGAAGATCACACGGCTCTCCAATGAAAACACTCAGCAAAGTTTCTGCAGTGTTTTTCTCCCTCTGTTCACCCTCACGCCCAAACTGGAGGTTCCTCCTCCCCACCCTCACCCTGGGAAGAGCACCTCTGCCACAGAGGATCTCAGCCACGACAGGCTGTGCAAGACACACGCACAAGGTCATCCCCAGGAATCCTTCCTTCGCGACTGCCATCTACCTCTGCGTCAACTGCACTTCCTCTCCCCTGGCCTAGGTACCAACAGCTGCATCCCTTGCTTCATGCCGGGGGCCAAGAGGAGGGTGGTGCTCTTCCTAAGGTGGAGAGAAACGCTCCTCTCCCCTTTCAGGGCTTGTTGGGTCTTTTCAAAAACACAATCTCCTGTAACTTCCTCCAGAGTCACCAAACCACTCTGGTTTCTGCAATTCTCTTTCAACCAGTCAGCGTTTTTAGATTAAATAATGACCAGTTTCTGTTGTGGGCTAAGCGAATTGAATTACTTTTAGGTCTTGTTGTAAGATGTCCAGCTGAGACATAATAAATAGGATGAAACAAATGGGGAAAATTATATAATCCAGCGCGACAAGGCATTATATTAATAGGCGTGAAGAAATATATCTCTCCATATAGCTTAGACCTAAACTTCAGAAATAAAAGTATTAGTGCACATTGGGCTTATAACCCAGGGAGACTCCAGACAAGATCAAGTAATTATAACTGGTTTCCAGTATATTAGCATAATGTTTCATAAACAAGATATATGTGTAAATACACTTACCACAGAAGAAAACACACTGTTAAATGAGTATAATGCAAATTGAATAGCTTGAAAACAGTCTCAGGCCCTACTGTGACTTCTCAATTCAGAATTCAGAGAAGGCTATGCCATGACTTCACAACTGATACTATCCTGTGCATTAGGGTTTTTCAAACTCCTTTATTTCTCAACATGTGTACTAAGCCAGCATGTTTCAGCTACAATCATTATTGATTTCTCTGTGTGTTCGGTGCCGTGGAGTTGGCGCGACCCCATGAAGGAGTGATGTCCCGGACGCCAGGTCCTGGACAGCCCTGCTCGGCTCCTGTAGACTTGTGCCCACGGGCTCCTTGATGGAGCCAATCTATCTCATGTTTGGTCTTCTCTCTTCCCACTGCCTACTCTTTCCCCAGCATTCCTGTCCTCTTGTCTTTTCATTTTAACAATAATTTTGAGTTTAACCAAGCAACACGAAACCTCTTAATCAACGGGATGAACATCAATTATCAGCAAGTATGCAGAAAAATACTGATGTTGAATTTCAATCCAAATGTGTTATTGATCAAATATGCATATTCTACCCTTGTAAACTCCTCTTCCCTTAATGTGAAAATCTGTAGAGAATAATGTCACCATGAAATATTTTTCTTGCACCATGTGGCATCTAACGACACAAACGTTCTAATAATTCCTACTCGAGGGATATCTCAGCAGAGTAGACTCCTCCCCGCAAAAATATAAGAACAAACATCCAGGTATAATCATGTCAGATTTTAACTACTGCAAAAGATGCTTAATTAAAATTGGAATTATCTGACCTTCTATTTCACCGAATCCTAAGGAAGCTGACGACTTCGTGTTAGCAGAAAAGAATTTTCAGTGGAGACTTTTGAAGGCACACTCCAGTGTGAAGCAGAAGGCGGTCGAGGGCTCTCACTTTACTAAAGAACTTATCTGGGGGAGGGCAGCGCAACTTTTATGCATCTCTGTGGAGTCCAGATTCTGGACAAAGAAGTGTTTCATTACGGTAATTATCCAGATAGTTCAGACAAACCTTTTATGAGACAGAGGAAGTGTAAGGCTGGCACAGTTTCCTGGTTGGATTATTGAGATTATCTGTCTTTGTTGATAAAATTATTGGAAGAAATTGCTCAAGCTTACCCTTTACTTCTTTTAGAAAACAGCCTTTGAGTAAGCCTCTCATCTGCTCAGATCAAGCTGGTTATGAAATTTCCAATGCAACATCATTAATCAACCAATCTGGAAATCAGTAATTTAAGGGGAAAAAAATTCCATGATTTGATTGAGATAACTGCCCCTCACCCACCCACTCAAACCACTAAGCTGTCCCCTTCACTGTATTCAAGAGTTCATTTCTGCCAATTAGCAACTTTTCCTTCGGAAGTGTTTCTGCCTCCTATCAGGGTGAGAAAACCTTTGATGTTTATTTTGAAGAATTCACTGGACATTGGGTTCATATTTAAATTAACTAAGATTGTATTGTCAAAATCTTACACTGGATGTCAAAATTTACTATCATAATAGACTTCTCAGATCATCGCCATTTCATTAAAAAACTCTCCATCCTATCAAAAAGGTCATACATTTTTCACCAGCAAAATAAACACAGCACATTTTCTGATGCATGCCTCATTACCCATTTCTACTTATTTAAAAAGTCAGAATTCACCAAATTAGCAAATCATAGTGAGAAATAATCTCAAGGAAAAAAAACACATTTTTTTTCCTGTTTCTCAAAATTTCACATAGTCTAAATGTCCCCCGAAGCTTCCAAAGACACTAGGCAACAAGGTTTGGGAAATTCCTCATGTACATATCCTTTCCCATGCACATAGGCACTCAATTAGAATCCCATAATAACATATCACACACAATCCACCTTCCTATCATGAAATCAGTAACGTTTTATCATTTCTTTTGTGAATCCTGAACCTAAAGCATTTCTTATATTGCCAATTGCACATGCAAGACGATTCCTGACATGATACCAGAGATTAAGGGGAAGCGGGCCTATTTGCATTTTGAACAAATAAATAGCAAGCCTGGCAGCTAGATGATGTTTTAAAATTGCAACTGCCACTTGTGGAGGACCGATGCGAGGGAATGGATAAAGTGGGAACAAAGATGCACGTTATATATGCGAGCCTTTTTTTCCCACAAGGTGGTGATTACACTAAATAGAATTCTGCATAATGGATACATAAAAATGTCAAATACATAAAAATATAAGTGCCAGTGCAGAGAACCCTTATTAAAAATCAGCAAAAGAACACATCCATTGATGACATTTTAATTATAAAAGAACTTCAAAAGCACCCAAGGAAAGTGTTGGAGGGAAAGTTTGATGTTTACGACTAAAGAATAAATAACACATATTTTCTTATTTTTCATGAAACAATGACAGTCACCCAAGCAACAAAACCAACAATCACCATTCACCGCCCAACCTAATTCTAGGCAACTCAAGAAGTAGCCTGTGTAACATGAAATTTACAAGATCAAGTGATAAGAATCCAGATACAGTGCTTACGCTGAATTTTCAACATCTTCCCTCATACATTAAGCCCCAGTCCTTACCACCATCTAATTTACCATTCTATAAACACAGGCAAGTTTCGCTGTTTGGACATTTCAACCTGAGTATTCCCCTTTTGCTTCCTCGCCACACACAGCCCATTTCATTTTGAAAATGCTCAGAAGTTCTTGCAAGAAACTCCTCAGAGAACTGACTGCCCGCATCTTGCATCAAATAGAAAAGCACAGTTACCTCTCACGTACTTGAGATTTTCTTTCCCCATCAAAGTAATAACTGGAACATCTGGCACATGTCTGGTACAATGACAGGCTCATTCTACTTTATGCGAATATTTAACATATGACTTGAAAGAGCTTATTGCTCATACCTATTCTTTCTGGGCAGACAGAAAGCACGCTAAAAAGATAAGCTTTATGAACAGTAACACTTTCAAACTGACTTTGGTATTCTTGGCAGTTACACACACCACCCACGACTGTCCAAAATACACACACACAAAAGGCAACCCCCCCCCCCACTCCCCAGACCTGGGAGATAGACATAAACTGAACGGAAGCAAAGGGAAAGTCAATCTCCCTCCACCTGCTGCCTGAAGTGGGGGTACTTGCAGCCGCCTGGCAGACAGGAGCCTGAGGCACAGCCTTAGCAGCAGCCTGCCAACATCCTTAAGAAAAATAAACAAACACATAACAACTTGTCCCCTGCCCTCCACCAAAGAACTCACATGGCAGGGCTCAAAACATAACAACAGCCCACTCCCATTAGCCGGGACAATCCTATTAACCAGGGCAACCATAAATTCATAAATCTCTACAACCCCAGGGCACGTATTGTGGTCTGGAACGATACAGACACACACAGACACAGAGGAAATTTGCACCTGTCTTTCTTGACACAACACACCTGTCAGGCCCTGCACATGCGTATTCTGCTAACAGACCTCTGCCTACCTAGTTTAGGAAAGGAAATGCTTTTTTTTTTTTTTGTAAGGGAGGGTATAGGTGGGAGGAGAGAGAGAGAGAGAGAGCAAGAGAGAGCAAGAGAGAGCAGAGAGAGAGCACAAGAGAAGAACTTCTAGCCTTGACTTTGAGAGGAGGCCATCCTGTACTTGCTCTGTTTTTATAAGCTCAAGGAGACAACACAGACCTTCTTGGAAAAATTAAACCAAGCAGGTGAGTTTCCAGCCTTCCCCCAGGCGGAGTAGGGTTCTGGATTGCCAAGAACAGCAGCAGTTTCACACTCCGACCTGCCTCCTTGGGCTATTTAAGGCTATCGCCCAACCCCTCCTCCTGGTTCTTTTCTCGGCCGGCCAGGAGGACTCAACTTCCAAAGGGCTGAGAGGGGCCGGAGACCTGGAGTGTCTCGAAAGCTACTCTCCGTCTACCTCCCCGCTCGCCCCCATCCCAAATCCGCACTCTCCAGCTGCGTTCAGTTGCAGCAGGAGGAGTAACTGGCTGCCTCCCGAGAGGAACCAACCAACCACTCGCACTACTGGACTTTGGGTGATGTCTCTTCTCCAACCCCCCCACCCCCCCACCCCGCGCCCCCCTCCTGGTCTGTTCCGGCAAGATAGCAGCTCCTCCCGCCCTTCTCACCGTTCCATCCAGTAACAATTACTCTCACCTCTCCTTTGCCCCCTCCCCAGGCCTCCAAACTGGGGCACAACTGTAGGTACCACCCAGCCAAGACAAGATCGCAGCAGTCCAACACTACAGCCTGCCAGCGATGACGGAGAGAGTCTCGGCCTTGCAAGTCCGCTGCCCGAGAACACCCCCCACCCGGACCTCGATCTCTCCGTCCTCCCGCGAAGCCGGGGCACCGATTCTTCTGCCCCCGCCCCCGCCCCCCTGAGGCTCCGGGAGCGCCTTACCCGGCTCAACTTGACCTGCTCCAGGTTCCCCAGAGCTCAGGAGAGGGGCGCCGCGCTCGTTGCCCGGGACCATCTCTGCACCGCTCCAACCCCGATTTCAGCATTTCGGCTCGACAGCGTTTAGAGAGGAAAGTAACAGAGCCCCCCCCCCCCCTTCCCTCTCCCCGCCTCTCTCCTCCCTGGCTCTCCGCTGGGGTTAAAAGAAGTGAAAGGTATGCAAATGGCAAGCAAATTGGAAGAGCCTGGAAGAAAGGCAGCTATAATAAACTAGACAAAGAGAAAGGACGTAGGGACTAGCCCAGGAGTTTTAGCCGGGAGAGATGGGAAGGATGAGGCTTGGTGGAAAAGCGGGGACCCAGACGAACAAAAAGCGACCCTAGACCCGTCGCGGTCCCTTCTCCAGAGTAGAGAGGAGGCTGGAGACTGAGGACGGGAAGCAAGCGCCTCCGCACACCCCAGACACGGCACACAAAAGGTGACAAGATCAGCGACACGTCCCGCAGTATCAGCCGCCCCCCCCCCCGCGCCAACACCACCCCCAGGCACCGGCAGGAAAGAGAAAGAAATAAAAGCCGAGCGGATCACTTACTCTTAGGAACTGGGAGGAGCGCAGCGCGGAGTTCCACTGAGGCTCCCGCTCAGAAACTGTTCAGAGGCTATTTTATTACGATTCATTTAAATCACACCATTTCCTCCTGAAAAAAGAAATGTTGACACGGGTGTTAGTCCTGGGAGTCTCTTTTCTTCCCATTCAAGAACAAGCCAGTACAAGTGATTCTGGAAAAGGGGAGGGGACTGGCCAGGGGACAGAAGATACTTACGCGGCGCTGGGAGCAGGGGGACCGAGCCTTTTTTTTTTCCTCCCCCGCCGGCCGAGAGGAAAACACGCGCTCGCTCACGCCCGCCGCTACCTTGCGGGTGATGACTATGATAATTGGCCGAGGGACGGTGAGTCTGGACAGCAGCGAGCAGGCGAGCGGTCGGGGCGAGCGCGGGGAGCGCGGAGGGGGAGCGCGGAGGCGAGCGGCGCGGAGGAGCCGAGCGGGGCGCGGGGCGCGGGGCGGGCGCGGCGGACCCGGCCGAGCTCTGCTGCGCCGCCCGCTCTCGCGGCTGCGAGGGTGTACGGTTTCCGAGCGCTCCCTCGGCTGAGGGCTGCGCTCCACGACAAGATTTACTTTAAGACACAGCTGAAGGAAACAGGAAGACTGCACGTCACAGTCTCACTGACGTCCCCGGCCCGGCGCCCAATCGCGAGGCGCCTTCGGATTCAAGGGGGGATAGCGAGGCAAGAGAACTTGGGAGGAAAAAAAAGATATAAAAGGGGTGGGGGTGAGGGGCTGGGAAAAGAGGAGGGGAGAGGGGGCCTGCGCTCCTCCTCCCCCGCCTCCGCCTCCGGCCCCCACCCCCGTCCCCGCCCTGCCCCTGCTTCGGGGCCGCGGAGTCGCCGCGCACGGGGCCGGGCCCGAGCGAGCCCTCCGCGGCACCACGCAGAGCGGCAGACGGCGCGAGCGGCGCTGGGCTGGCGCTCGCTCTTCCCGGACGCAGGTCCTCTTTTCTCTCCCCTCCCCTTCATTTCCCAGATACAGCTGATGGGGTTTGCCCAGTGGCCAAGCGAGTGAGGGCTCCTCGGACTTGGGTGAAGGAAGGCACGGGAAAGTGTCCTGGAGAAAGTGGTATTTTTTTTTAGAGGTGGGATGGTGTAGGAGGAGGGAGTGGGGACCCTTAAATCATGCCACTTTTAAGATGATCGTAAGTCGTATCAAAAACACATGTCACTCTCGCAGAATTTTATAGGGGAGATGGGCACTGAAATACAGGTAAGGTTTGGGATTAAATGATAGATGCCTGAGGCTTCCCACAACGGCTCCGGGGCATCTGGGATTCGCAGACCAGCCCTGACTTAATCCCAGTCAACCTCCCGTCAAAATTATTGAGAAGAAGAATCTTGTTTGTATGGTTCGTACAGCAGCCTTCAAGAAAATGTTAACAAACATTACCTCGCAGTTGCCCCTCACTCATTCCACCCCAGAATAACCAAAAATATAGGTTTCAAGCGGGATTTACACAGTTACGATGCCTGAGTGACAAACTTTAAAATTTACTGGGTGAGAAATTTCAAACGCTTAATTTCAGACTTCGATATAAAGCCATAGAAAGATTCACTTTGGTTTGACACATCTTGGGGGGAAATACCCTGCAAGATTTCTTTAGGGTATGTGGGTCTAAGAGTTCCTTGGGGGTTGCAAGTTACAAATGCTAAGGAGGGAGCCTCCAGCCCTGCCGGCTCGTACGCAGCTACAACGTTTCTTTCTTTGCAGCACAGCAACCGGCTTTTACTAAAGCAACCCAGTTTTTGACTTCAAGGTCCTACCAAAGCCAGGACTTGCAGGGGCTGCAAAGCAGAAACACAGCTGGATTAGACACACTCATTCTCTTAAGTAAGGTGAGGAAAAGTATGTTTCATGTGTCCCTCAAATTTAATCAGATCAAAAGTGGAATGGTGTTGCGATTACAAGACAACACGGTGTTTCTGAGGTGTGTTACAAGCCCACGGGCCGAAAACAACCACCGGTTTCTGCGAGCACACCCAAGCCCACACCCACACCCCCCACTTTCCTCGGACAGTTAGCATTTCAGCCTGCAATTCATCAGACTGCGAGGAAGTCTTCTCTTGGAATAATGGCGATGATAACGTCCAACTCTATACCCTGCAGGAAACTTTTGGCAAGGGGTTCACACATGGAAAAGAAAGAAAAAAAGTCAGGCCGGCCAGGTTAGGTGTCCAGCATAAGAAAGGAGACTTGCTTGAGCTTCCCCAGCGTTCACGTCTTCCCTTTCGCAGCCTTCTGACACTCCCCGCGCCCCATCCCTGACACAACACACAGGCGCGCAAACACGACGTTCACACTTCCAGGGGATCCGCTTGCGGGCTACGTATCAAGTGTGCCTAATCGAGACGTGGCAATGTAGGCTGGGAGCAGAAGTAATCTATCAGCGTGCCCATAACATGCAGCATGGAATACTGTTTCTGTTGGTTGGGTCCTTTCGAGGTAAGCGGGTGTCTAGAGCAGAGAAATTTGGATCAAGGATATAGCCTTTCTTCTTTTTCGTCCTGTTCTTCTCTTGAAGCATCCCAGTGTGTACGTGTTAGAGGCAGCCCACACATAAACTGGTAGGCATAAAGGATGTGTGCCCTCTACACCTTTACACCATCTCTGCTCAGTTAGACATTCACAAGGGAGGGATGCAGGTAAGGAGGAGGGAGAACAGAAGGAAGAAAGGAAGCAGAGAGAGAAAAGATTCAAACTCTGGAAGGAATGGCTTGAACTGTATGTAGCCCACAAGTTTACATCAATTGCACCTAGCGCTCACACGCACCTTTTGCACACACCACGCTCGGGAACGGGCGGCGGGAAAAGCCCTTTATCCCTCCCTGAGTCCAGGTCGGGGTAGCCCGCTTGGCAAACAAGGAAGCGCCCCCAAACCCAGCCTTGGCGGCTGAGGCTCGCGGCTCGCCACGGCTGGTCGCGGCAGTTCGCAGCCCGCTTTAGGGCGCAGGAGCTGGTGGTTGAAATAGGAGCGCGCGCAACGCCGGGCGAGCGAGCTCGGTCCTCAGCCCAGTCCTGTGAGTGGCGTCTGCGGGGCCCTGTCCTGTCCCCTGCTGTCGGGACGCCGTACGAGCCAGGCTCTTGGCCAACCCCTCTTGCCAGAGCCGAGGCGCTCTCCCAGGTCACGAGCCGCCCTGGAGCAAGAATCTCGAGCGTCTCCCGGTTTTGTTTTCTGGTAGGGGAGAAGCGGTCAGTCAGCTCGGAGACCACAACTCGCCCAAATACTGGCTCCGTCTCGGAAACCAGCGGCCAGACCTAGGGGTCAATCCCTTCCTCTGCCCAACGGCCAACATAACCCCAATAACTTAGAAGTTAACCCAAATTCTGACTGGTCTTCCAACAAACCCCAGCCCTGCAGGCTGCGTTTACTTATTTATCTGAAGGCTGATCTTAGTCAAACTTGCAGTAATCACTTGTGCATCTGGTTCTGGGTTAAACACAGTTCACCGGGATATTTCCTGAGAGTGTTGTTCACCACCCCTCTGTTCTTTCGCAAAGCCGTTAGGTGGAGATCGGAGAGAGGACTGCTATAAGTAATTTCAACCTTGCGAATAACTGTCACCAGATCCCTGAACAAACCAATTCTGGGAATTTCAACCAGATCCAGTTGAGAGACAGACGTGGGCATGGATTTTAGGAGGATCAGGGAGATCCTGCCCGGACACACGCGCGCACACACCCACCCCTTCGGCCAAACACCAGCAGCAGCACCACCACCACCCTGAAAAGGGGAAGAGAAAGAAAGAAAAACCAACTCCAGGGTGCAGGCCGGCCTGCTTCAGGCCATCTAGAGGCAGACTGACTGACCTCCATATTCCTCCCCCGGCCCGACACACTTCTGCCCCTGTGCCCGGTGTGACGCCAAGCCCAACCTGAATTTGTTCTGAAGGTCTGAATGGGGGGAAGGGGGGCGGGTGAAATGCCACAAGATCAGTAGCAATAACAGCTGGGCATTTCTCTTCTGGGAACCCCACTGCTTAGAAGCCTCCGGAGTGATGTTTGTTTAACCAACAGCTTTCAAAGTAAACAGGCAAGTCACTCCAAAGGGGTTGAAATATAACCTTTACAAGAATTTTGGGTCAGGGTGCTGGCGGAAAAAATAATTTTTAAAAATAATACAGCCCCCACCCCAATACAGAGTCCACCACAAGAAGCCTAAAAGAACCTAGAACTGTCATAAAAATATCAATTCATCGAAAGGATTCTTTACGGTCAAGGGACCTCGAGGCAGGTCACTCAGGGGATCTGAGGGCCCCGCCCTGGGGGAGAGGGGGTCGGTGTCGGAGACTGCAGGGGCAAACTAGGACTTGATTTTATGGAAGCGGCAAAAACAATCAAAGGGAGGTACATTCCTTGCCCTGGAGTAGAAAAGAGAAGGCTGGGAGCTCCGCGCCGCCAACCCTGGCTTTGCCTCAGGCACCGAACTTTCCAATATCAAGATATTAACAGATGGCGGTGAGCACATGGAGGGCTGTTACTTACATAATCCAGCCGCTCCGCCCGGCCGCGCCGAGCCCGGCGAGGCGCCCGCCAGGTCGCGCGCGCGCCTTGAGAGGGGTGCTGTTGCCCCCCGAAATAACGTGCCTTTCTCCAACCCTATTCGGCTCTTTGAGGGATAAGATTTGGAAAGGCCCTGATCTCAGGGAGAAAAAAAAAAAGCACATCAATCTGCTGTGCTGTATCTTCAGTCCACCGTAATAAAAACGCTGGAGACCGAAGGGCCAAGGGAAGCGGAGGGTACGCTTTCGGGGAGAACGGGACATTCTCTCTCGGTAACTGGGGGTGCCAGGTAGCGAAATTTACGCAATTTACACCCCTCCCTCTTTGGCTCAAATTAGCATGTTGTTCCCTGTCACAGAAATACAAAGGCAGGCTCGGGCCGCAACCTAGAGTGGGGTGGGTGAGGGTGTGAGTGCGTGGGGACGCCTTTGCACGCGGGGGCGCAGTGGGCAAAGTTACGCACAGGCTGGGGCACCGCTACACTTCCGAGCTTCTGCAGGTTTTTAACCACTGGTGCTCGCACGCGGGGAATCCCTTTCGACTGTGAAGTCGCCTGCTGCCATCACGCCCTCAGCCACCTCCCCAGAGGCCCAGTCCCTCCCGGTGTGCCTGTGTACCTCCGCACGTGTGCTGGGGGACGTGTTTGTTGGCCGAGCCTCCTCCCTGATGGCGACTCGGAGCCGCCGAAACCCGTGAGGAATACGCCTGCGTGCGTTGGAAAAGTTTCGGGGTAGGAGGAAAGGTTGGGAGTCTCCTCTCCTGGCCCTCGGCGGAGCGGGGCTCCCTGGCCAGCGGCTTCCTGCGGGTCTCCTCCTCCCTCCCAGCCCTTCCTTCCACGCCGCGGCCCCGCGCTAGGTGTCGCGGCCCCGCGCTAGGTGTCGCGGCCTCTGGACGCTGAGAGGGCAAACGCGCCGGGCTACGGCTGTGGCGCCCAGCTCCTGGCGGAGGACACGCCCACCCTGCTCCTGCAGACCTGGGGGTCTCTGTTGCCTGGTCCGCGCCCCACGTTCCCTGCTTCCTCCCGGGCCGCTGCAGGCTTTGCAACCATGCTCAGTTGGCCTGGGCTCAGCGCACGCCCGGCGCAAGGGGCAGCCACCTGCTCCCGGCGCACATCAGATGCTGCGGGGCCCTGGGCTCCCCTCCCCCGCTGCCTCCTGTTGCTGCGGGGCGGTGGCGCCCACAGCCGGCTGAAGCCTTTAACCTGAGAGTGGGGTCTCTCCCGGGACCTAAAGAGGGGCGGGAACTTTTAGGGGACGTACCCCCCCCCAGCCACCCCCCTTTCTTGTCTGATCTAAGAATATTTGGCCGTTATTCCCAGTTTCCCTTTCTTTGGTATTTCAAGTCAAGGATGTGAATTTGCAGAGGTGTTCTCTCTATTTTCAGGGGTGTTGGGGCTAGGACTTAAGTTATCCCTGCTGTCCATATTTCTAGGCTTTTATTCAGGATGACCAGCGGCTTGGAAATATATAGGCGAAGGCCAGGCACAGAAGGAACAGAGAAAGGAGCTCCCAGTTTGGACGTATCTGTGCGGGTGGGGTGGGGGGGAGTGGCCGAAAAGTTGCATTTTGTTTAAATTAGACCAAGACAAAGTTGAAAGCCAGATTTCTATAATTTTTCTGGTAATATTTCTTTTATGAAGTATTTAAGTGTCTGTTTGTCATCATTTTGAGATCAAAGGGAAAATCCATATGCTGCATAGTTTTTCGAAATTGCTATTTAAATATGTTTTAAATGTTTTCGCCAACATGGAAAAGGCTGCTCAGACGCAGACCGGTGACAGGGAGAGCAGGATGGTCTGCTGTGAAGCAGGATTCCCAGGACCTGGCTAATCCTCACGAATCGCCAGGGGAGCTTTTAAAAAATAACGCTTTCTGGGCCCACCCCAGTTAGGCCATCAGTGGAAGGACCGAGAATCCGGGGGTCATAGTGGGTTTCCCAATTACTGCTCAGCCGGAGACTGACTCCGTGACCTGAGGGGCATTATTTAATCTATCTGAGCCTCACGTCTTTTTATCTGTTAAGTGGGAATCATATCCAACTCATCGAGTTGTTGACTTTTACAGAAGGAAGATTGTTCAGCCCAGGATCGGTGCTCAGTACAAAATGGAACCTATTTTGTCTACATACGTGTGGCCCACACACTTGAGCGGGCCCTTCCCCCACATTTTGGTGAGGCTAATGAGCTGTCGTTCCATATGTACAAGCATGCGCATTTTCACTCGTGCCTCGTGGCTTCTTCGGGTCCTTTGCATGCTCACCTTCCCACCTCTTAGGCCACAAAATATAAATTAGCATTGGTGTGTGTTTGGAAGCCAGTCTTTGTGTCCTTGGCCCTAGAACTGTCCATCAGGCCCAGTGGCAGGCAGGAGGCATTTATCAATCTGAATCTTGCTGTCTTTCTTTCTTTTTTGGTCCTTTCCTCTGCTGTATAGATGGAAACCTTTTCATTAGAAGCTGCGCATCAGACCAATGAAACCACAGGACAAAACATTCTATTCAAGGAGGGAACATCAAGAAGGAAAAGAAGGTCAACATTCCTAGGTAAAAGTAAAAAAAAAAAAAAATCATATCATTTATCATTAAGTTTTCACATGTCTGAATGAACAGCTCCCCCTAATCTACATGCAGTAAAAGGCAACCCTTCATAAAAGTATGTTCAAGCCGATGACTACAAGCACACCCCGAGGTAATTAGGAGACAGCCCAGGCAGAGACAGCTGCGAGGAGGAGAAAGATAGGTGGGAAGGCGCCATCCCTGGCTGTGACCGCAGTAGTGTGAGGGAAGAAAGCCAGAGGAATGGAATGGGCTGAACCAGCAGTGAACAGATCAAGGCAGCTGACAGTTTCAGAACTGGAGAGGGCTGTGAGCGGCTAATTAAACATCCCAAGCAAGGTGTTTTGCTGGTACCCGAAGGCTCGTGATAAGTGATCCCGGTATATTGGTGGGGAGGGATAAGGAAGAAATTGCCAGGTTGGGGGTGTCCATGGCCCCAGCCCCTAATGAAGGGACTCACTCTCCCTGAATGGGGGGAAGCCCAATCATCCACCTAGATGCCTGTCCGCTGAGGGTTTGGGGGATATATTTAGGCAGGTGCGGAAGATTTCTGCTCTCTGGCTACTCTCCATGAGCTGGGGGTTGTCAGGGGAAGGGGGGCAGGGAATGTCTGTGACTCTAGACAACACAAGGACCTCAAGACAACTAGAGAGAGACACTCATCAGCAGTCAAGCTGTAGGGAGACAGGAATCAGCTTCTGGTTTCTTACTCCCAACCACCCTCAAGGTGAAAGGAGGTCTTTGGCCTCCACTTGTGCGGGGGTGGCAGAGGCTGAGAGGAGAAGCGTGCTGGGTGAGGGACAGAGTATGGGGGGGCAGGGCAGGCAGGGGAGCTTGTAGGTGCAGCGGTAGGAGGACTGAGTGGGATGGGAGTGTGTGAGGGGCGTGTAAGGTAGGGTATAAAACCAGAGCATAGACGAAGGGGTGGGGTGGGGGAGTGGGTGTTAGCAGAAGGTGAATGGGGTGAAGGGTAGTCCATAGCTGGGGGCAGCAAGGGAGCGGAGGTGGGGGAAAGGGAGGAGGTGGGAGTCAGTTTGACTGGGGGGAACATGTACCTGGGGGCTGGGGCAGGGGGTGCAGGAAAGTGGGGGTGAGCAAGGAATGCCAGTACTCCTGGGCTGGGAGGTGCTAGGCAGAGGTGTGGCGGGAGGCAAGGCCCACAAGAGGGAGGGAGGCTAGATTTAGCCTGCTCACCCAGGCTAGGGTGAGCTCAGACTCAGACTGGGCTGGGTGGGTGGGTAGGTGGTTAGCAGGGGTGGGTACTGCCTCCCTCCTGCCCTTACAGCCTCTCCCAGACTTTGAAGACACTGGCAAGCCCATGGATCCCAGGTTGGCAGGAAGGCTTGGGACCCCACCTCATGGCCACTGCCTGGCAGACGGGACGTGGGGTTCTCTCCTGGTGGGCTGGGGAGAGGGCCTCACTGTGCCTTCTGGGCTCCAGAGCTCCCCACTGCTCCCTTCTCCAACGGTGGGGCCCTGCATGTCCCTGCGTAGCCTCCCTGTGCAGTGTGTCCATTGCCAAACCCCCGAGCCTTGCACAGGCCACCAGTGCAGGCTTCCTCCATGTCCCCTCCATCCCCACCCTAGGCCATGTTGCTCCTTCACTCCTGAGGTCCCCCTGGCGCCTTTTCCCTTCCAGATAAGGTGCGTTCACCCTTTCATCTCCTCCCCATCTTCTGGTGGTGGTGCCTGGGAGGAGCGGGGAAAGGGCGGGAGGGTGTCCATGATGCAAAGTGTTTCAGAGAAGATGGAATCATTCTATTCAACAGATAGTTACTATTTGCGAGACTGCTAAACGTGGCAATGGGTGACCCTGTTGGAAGAGGAGAGTGGACCGGACGATTCTGGTTCTCAGCCAACCAACCCGGGTGGATGCTTATTATCTGTGTTTGATTCAGCTGGGTTTCCAAAACCTCAGTTCACAGCGCTAGTCTAGAAGAATCTGGATGAGGGACGGCAGTGTCAACACCTCCTCCCCTCTCAATATTCCAAAGTTGTCTGTTAGTGAGAATGGCGAAGGATAAGTGTGAGGGAAAAAAAAAAAAAAAAGCTTTTCCTCCCCCTTTCTGAGTTGTTGTAACTGGGCTGATAGTCAAACTAACAGAAGAAAATCCCATTTTTAATACATCAGCATGGGGAACTCATAGAAGCATGAGCACTTCAAAGACTGGGACAACACAGAGCATACAAGACGCTTCTGACGAAGGAGGAAGGGTTTCGGAAGTGAGGATGGGCAGATCGCAGAAAGTCGAAGAACACGCACGGCAGGCAAAGCCTGCACAGACGACTCAGAGACAGTGGCATACAGCGGGTGCCCAGGCCCGAAGCCCTCACATTTGCTCCGCTTGATTCAAATTAGGCTAAGGGAACAGTCTGAGATTTCCTTCCTGAAGCAGGTTTTTCTGTCTGAATGTCTTGAGCAGGAAAAGGGTCAAAAAGGAGGGTCAAAGCTTCTTTCTGCGTCTTTTGTGTCTTAATAACCAGCTTCAAATCGATACCCTAAAAGGCAGCTTCAAGGTGGCAAAACCCGGGTCCCCTTCATCATACTTGTAGCATTCACTGAGCATCTTCTTTGGCAGAACTGCGCCAGCTTTTTTATACCTGCCATTTCCATCTTCTTCATTCCATAATGCTCCAGATTCTAAGACCCATCATCAATTTCAAGGTGGCCATTGGGGGAAAAGGAGACTACAGTGACCTTAGTACACAAGGCATTGTAAGCCGTACTGATTTCAGGAACAGAATAAAATAGGAGGGAAAAACCCCTGAACCTTAAAAGTGAAGAAGTGGAGGATAAGGGTAGTTCTCGCAACAGCCCTGAGAAGAATCAGCCCCACTTTATGGATGGCTAGATGGACATTAGTTGGGGAAGCTGTCACCATGCGCCAAGGCTGCGAAGCCAGTGAGTGGCTGTTGGAACTGGAACCCAGGTTTTGCCTGCAGCCAGAGCCCATGAACCTCTGCAGACTCCAAGTTTTGTCAGTGTTTTCCCAGCCCCTGTTTGGTCCTCACCCTTCTACCCCAAACACTCCTTCTTCCCCTGCCCTCCAAGCAGTGAGACTTCCAGAAGGACTATGAAATTCACTTGGGGGGGGGGGGGAGGTACAAAATAGTCAAATTACCTTTTTTTTTTTCAGATTCAAATAAAGTCTTTAAACGGTAAAAACCATGCATACCAGGTTTTGCTGTGCACCGCAGGAAGCCCGTGAATTCAAGGGTCCCCGTATTGCTGAAAATAGAATTGTAAAAAATAAAAGGGGTGGGGGAGAAAGTGAAGGAAACTAATCCTATTAAACGTGGTAGCGTGTTTTTGTGGCTCGCAGGGAGAGATTAAGCACAGGAAAGGGGGTAAGTACTGCTTCAGTTTCACTAAACTAATGTGACAACTTGTCATTGGAAATCTTTGCAGCTTGTTAGTAGATGGCTAACTGATTCAGTGGAGTTCTCTATCATTCTCTTTGTGTCTCCCACGAGGTGTTTTTTTTTTTTTAATTTTCTTTCTTTTCCTGTTTCTTTCTTGCCGTGCTGCTCTCTTTTGCTTTCTAATCCTTCGTGTCTCCTTCAAGTCAAAACATTTAGCTGGCTCTAATCAAGATTTGGTTTTGAAGATGCCCCTTGACCTTGCATTGCCCAGAGAAGCTGGGGAGGGGCCAGTTTGCCATCCTTAACCCTGGGGTCTGTCCGGTGGCTTGAAAAATAAAGCTTCTGGGGAAACCAAAAACTCTGGTTTCAGATTTCATTTTTCCTCTTTTCACTTCCTTGTTTTATGCTCTTATTCTCTTCTTGCATTTCCTTGCCAAACCTCCGTGTCTTCTCTCCCCTCTTTCTTGTTTTTCCAATTTCCTTCTTTCTTGCTTTCCCACCACTTCCTCTTTCATCTCTTTCCTAGAATTTCTTTTTCCCTCTTTAACTCACTCCAATAATTCTTATTCTTTCTTTCCTTCATGGATAAACGTTACGGATCCCCCACGATGGTAGTTCTCCCATGGACTTTGCTCCTGGTGAAGGGGCCAGCGTGGTGGGGAGGGGGGCCAGGGTCTATGGTCCCAGACATGCAGGGAACCAAAGGCTGGTCAGAATCAGGAGGAAGCAAGAGCTTTAGGCTTGGTCCCTGTCTTTCCAAAGCAGGTGTCCGGCTTGTTTGGAAATGTGGCTGACTCTGCCTCTCTTTTGCCTTGGCATCACTTTCTCCTGCTGTCCTCTGCCCTCCCCCGCTCCAACTTTCCCCACTGGCTTACCACCAGAGGCCGAGATGTTGAGTCAATGGAAAAACAACATTCGCCAACATTAAAGGGAGAGTGTTTAGAAAAGGAAGGCCCTGCTGAGGTGCAGAGGAAGCCTGTACATTAACACAGGCCACCTCTTATCTGGGGCAGCTGGGCCTGAGCTGCCTGTGCTGATTCCCTGGCTTTGCCAAGAGGCCTTCAGCAGAGGAGCCGCCTGGCGGGGTGGGGGGGCTGATGCTTACCCATCGGCTTCACCAGCACTTCCAGAGACAAAAGTCATCGCTCCCCCCCCCCCCCCAGACTTCATGGGAAAACCTGGACCAATAAGCAAAGTTCTGCAAAGGAAAATACCCCTCTAGGCCTGCTGTGGACACCACTCACCATGAACCTGGCTCCTCTCATTGCCAGTCTTTTTGAGGACTTCCAAGTTCTGTAAGGACTGGCCATTCTGACCTGAAAGTAAATTAGGAAGAAGGACAAGCTAAAGTGACCCAAAGGAGAAGAAGAAAAATGCCTGTGGCTAAGTTCACCCTGGCTCTAAATGGCTTACCGTTAAGTTTCAAGCCAGCTCTTGATGGAAAGATAAGGTAAATCCCTAATCAGTCAATAATTAACCGCAGCACCATTAATGGCCCAGTCAACCGAATCCCGCTGACACCTTCAAGAACCCTGCTCTATTGGGAGGGTTAGGTCCAACCTTTTGCTAGAAATGTCTCCTTAGCTGGCTTGTAGACCCCATTCGCAGGTCACCATAAAAGGGGTAAAGTTATTCCTGTGCCTGCCACTGCAACCTTTTCTTATGTTAACTCCTTTGAATAACTTCTGGAAAAATGCTCCCCCTCCCTCTCTCTCATGTATAGAACAGCGTGAAGGTCCCCTCTGGTTCTAGGTCAGTTTGAATCACACCCCAGTTGTGTTCTGATCGTTACTGCTTTATTCTCGCTGGAGGACCATGTTTTCTCTCCTGCCTTGCTCTGCTTACTTTGTGGTCTGTTGCTAGTGTCCGTAGATAGAGATTCCTATTCCTTGATTCTCAGTGTAAGCTTCTCTTCAATGTGAGATCAAAGGAGAAATACATTTTAAGTGATAAGCAATCACAGCTCTCCCAAAGCATGAATGTGATTTTGAATTTTAAATAACTAAAAAATTAAAAGATTCTTAATATTTGATTCTGATACTTCCTTCCAGTTGATCGGGTTCTTTTTACATTGTACAAAAGCAAATATTTTAGGAAAGGGGCATTTAGGTAGGTCTTAATTTTTTTTAATTAAAATTCTTTTGCTTTGCTCTGTATAAGATTTAGTGTATTACTGTATGCTTGTAGTTATACTATAACTATATACTATTTAGTATAGTTATACTTTAGTTATACTATAGTATAGTATAGTATACTTATAGTATAGTTATACTATAACTACAGTAATATGCTTGTAGTTATACTTGTAGATGAGAAAAATCAGTGCATATTAAGTGTGGTTTGAGTTTTTTCTAAGGTCAAGTTGTAGATCATGACCATATGCCAATCCGTGAACTTTCTTCCTCCTTTTATCTGTTCAAGCCACTTGAAAAATGTGTTCGTTTAGATCCAAGGGGAATGAGGTGTGAGAGTGTGGCTTGATACGCCTCCACCTCCACCGCAGGGCAAAACCAACAGAAGTTGCAGGTTTGGCTACTAGGGTATCAGTGGCATTATTTCTCCACCTTGAAGACGGTTCATCCAGTTACACTTCTGTTGGGTCCCCGGCTCAGCCTCTGTAATCACCAACACGTTCCTCTCCTCTCCTTGTAGAAGTCAGTAGTCTGGGTGCTCAGTTCATCTTCGGCTGTTTGGGGGAGTTGCCAATGAGAGGGAATTCCGCCAACGATCTGTGATACCCTTTTCAACAAATACAAATTGAGTGGCATTTCTTTTGTTCCCAAATCACCTATCTGTCCCTTCTTATGCGACTTTTGAGTTTCAGAAAGGTAGGAGGCCGGCTTTCTTTCCATCACATATTTGACCTAAAAAGGCAATCCATGAGCCACAGAGTACAATCTACTGCAGCCTTGTAAATAGGCTGAAAGATTCACGGGCCCGAAGCAACATGTTAAATATAAAACCAGTTAAATTCAGCCTGTTCTTTCTTTTCGCCCATGAAAACATCTTTCTTTTTTGAAAGCAGTTGATAGATGGCTAGATTCAATGTTGTTATGGTTGTTTTGGGGTCCAAGTAAAAATGGGAAAAGTAATGGAGAGACAGTGAGAAATTTTTTTTAATTAGTTGTTATTAAATTTGTAGGTATGTACATTTTGGGTCTAGTACTCTTACTTTTCGTACTACTCTTTGATTGTTTTAAAATATTGAAAAGTATGTCACTTGTGAGAGTGCCATGAAGTGAAGCAAAGGACGTACAAGGAATTGTGGTCTTGTGGCTTAGATGTTAAAATAAGGTTTAAAAAATGGAACTGGAATCTATAGGTGGAAAGTCATTTCTAATTATACTAGTAAATTTTGAGTATCACACTCAGGCTAGGAAACCTTGACATTGGCACATTTACTTACATTCACTAGGAAAAAATGTTTACCCCCTCGGGAATTTCTTAACGAAAAGAAAAAATCAATCTCCATCAATGAGCAATATTTTTCTCTCCAAGGGATATTGATTTGAACATTGACTTCACAATGGGTGAGTTATTGCCCTCAGACCCCCTGGTAGGAATTGTTAGGTGACATGTCTTTCACGAGCCAATAAACATGTTGTTTTTAGTGTAGTAATCCTGTCGGAAAGATTCTAACTCCTGAATTGGGGCCGCTTTGGCCTGTTTGAGCTTTTGTACTTTTGTGTTAAATTTTTCTATGGGATGTATTCCAAGTTTAAAAAGCATTCTCTCTCATCGTTCTACCTTTTTAGATGAGGTATGGCTTTTCCATGCTTCCGAGGGACGGTGGGGAGCAGTGAGTAATTCCCTTTGCTGCCCGCTCCTTAACCGCATGTGCTCAGCTCAGCCTGTGCTCGGGCCCGTGAGTCATGCGCCGTCATGCAAAGGTCTTCATGTTCCCCCTGCATGCGGTCGTACAACATCAGCATCTCTAATTTTGAAAATGGACCAGGTTTTGAATTCGCCAGAGCAACCACTCTGTAAAGGTCCATTGTGGTGGGTGGAGATGAAGGACAAGGTAGGGGATGTAGAATCTTGTTACACAGACGATCCTTCTTCAGTTTATCAGTCATCTCTTGGGATTTGTGTATAATGGGTTTTTTTAAGGGCACGTTTAGAGTTTATATGCGATTGCCTTGGGCTTATTCATCCATTCATTTACATCTCTACCACTGTGCTCTGCACTGGTGATACCAAGATAAACAAGACCCATCTGAGGCCCTCACAGGATGGTTGGGAAGACATTAGGTAGGATAGTGATGAGCATCCTACGTCGACACAAAATACTTAGCATCTCTGAGGCTTACCTTTGTGGCAATTTAGAGTATCGAGGGAAGAGGTGAGCCTAAGCGAGTAATGAGTCAGACTCTGGGCTTAGGAGCAGGGGGGAAGCGAGTTCATGTCCCCCCATTGCGCGGTGAGAGAAATCTTCAGTAAGTCATTGTACCTCTGGGAGCCTTAGTTTCCTTGTCCGCAAATTGGGGATTGTAGCAACACCTTATGGGATTGTCGTGAAGCTTAACTGAGAATGCATAAAAAGACCTCCGCACTGAGCCTGGCACGAAATAAGCGCTCAGTAAGTGTTTGCTAGGAAGGGGTAACACTCTCTAACATTATATTTATCGGGCCCCTACCACGTGGGCAGACCAGCAGTTTGTCAGGAGTCTCCATGGGAGTACAGGGGATGGAATGACAGGCAGCTCGTGCAGGCCCGGAGGGGACACACCGCCTCTGTGGGAGTCTGAGGTGGCCTCTTACTGTTGGAGTCCAAAGCACCTGGGAAGACCTGGTGGTGGAAGGGGCAGCAAAATTTGTCGTGACAGGGAAGGAAGAGCCTAGTATGGTAGCGATGGCCTCAAAGGAAGAGAGGGGCAGGCAACATGTTCACCGATGTTTTCTGAGGTCCCTCTAGCTTTTCCATGCGTGCACTTTGTCTGTCCGTGGCTAGATTCTATCCTCCTTATTTTCTTTGGGGACCAAGACTCCCACCTTTGTGCTGCAGCCACCCTCCTCATGGTGCCTCTTGTGATGTGGTACCTCTGCTAATTGCTCAGCAATGGGGCTAAGTCTTCACGCGTCCCTCTTCTGTCCAGGCTGGAATATTCCGCCCATTTCTTATGCCCAGTTGATGTCAGCGTGCTCAGATTAAAATGCTTGCTTTGTGTTGATTAGACAGATTCATGATTTGGGAATTGTGATCATGTTACTGCTGAAAACTCTTTGTTTTGCTCCTAGGATAAAGTCCAACATCCTGAACGTGCCCTACAAGATTTTGCATAATCTGGCCCCTGTCCACAGCTCCGGCCTCATCTCTTGAAACTCCTCATTCTCCCCATGTCTCCGTGGCACTGGACTTCCTGTCTCTGTGACTTCAGTACCACAAGCACCCGTAGACACCTGCACCTGTCTTTGAGAGATCTCCCAACTCCTTCTCAACAAACCCTTCTCTCTATCGAGACTCCAACTTTAGTGTCTTTTGCTCAGGAAAGGCCTCCCTCACCTGGTGGGTTAGAAACTCTCACGATACCTGCTCATAACACCTATAGTTTTTCTTTATTCTGCTTCTCAGAATTGAGATGAGTAAGTCATTTGAAGGTAAGCCTTGTTCATTGAACACGTATTCTTTGAATCCTCCATGTGGCCTAGGGGTCACGGATACCACACCGCGGTACAGCCCGAGTCCCTGCCCACGGCGCCTGCAATTTAGTAAGTGAGGCAATGGACAAGAAACAAATAAGATAGGATGCCATGTCAGCTCATGATAAACATTCTGAAAAGAAGTTAAGCTGGGTAAGGGGACAGAGGAGACTGACGAGAAGTTGGGGATACTAAGAGGGAACGGCTGTGGTTGTCTTGTTCAGTGTAGCATTCCCAATACCCAGCACCATGCCGGAATCCAGAAAGGACCTGACAAACACCGGCTGAATGAGAAACACACTGGTTCAGATAAACCCCAAAGAGCAAAGGGTCGTAAAGAGCGCTGAGGACTTGTATAGTTTTGCTTGTTTCTCCCAAGGTCCCCGACTGCACCTTGGACAATGCAGGCTGTGTGCTCGCTTCACAGCCGGCATGAATTCACAGCAAACTTAATTTCCTGTTAAAGTCCATTACGGTCGCACCTTGTGTGGGGTAGCATTGCATACTTTCTTCTTAATTGCCACGGGCAAAGCAGCAACTGGTTGGTGAATGAAATATTTATGCTCCGAAGTATTGGTGTTCTAATCAGTTTCTATTTATACCGATGATCAAGTCTTTCTCAGCGAGGAGGAGGAGGAGGAGGATTTTTTTTTTCCCCGGGATCTCTGTGCTTCTAAATGACTAATGAAGGCAATCTGGCCCTGGCAGATTTTGCCACGACTTGGACAGACGTAGTTCTCGTGATGCTGTTGTGTTCCTTCTCGGCTTGCTGGCTCCCTTGTTCCCACGGCGGTGATCTCATTATTGGCATTTTGTTTTCAAACGGTCATCTTCCCCATTTTTCTGGGGGGAAATCCGTGCCTTTGTGCGGCTTAAGTCTGAGCCTTGTCTCCTTAAAGGATATTTTGAAGAGTACACATCTCCCGTTAGCTTACTTTTGTTTTTATTTTGGTGGAACAGAAGGAAAGGGGAATTCATGATTTCATCATTTTCTTCTTTAGTTTGAATGAGAGAACTGGACTTTGGGGGTCAGTTTGAATTGAGATCCAGACAAATTATTGGGTCTATTCTCGAGAGCTGGATTAAAAAAAAAAAAAAAAAAAAAAGAACAGCCCTGGCTGGCGTAGCTCAGTGGATTGAGCACAGGCCTGTGAACCAAAGGGTGGCCGATTCAATTCCCAGTCCAGGGCACATGCCTGGGTTTCAGGCCAGGTCTCCAGTAGGGGGTGGCATGTGAGAAACAACCACACATTGATATTTCTCTTCCTCTCTTTCTCCTTCCCCTCCCCTCTCTCTGAAAAAAAAAAAAAAAAAAAAAAAGAACAGCATGAAGGAGATGAGCGATAGGAGTGGCTCCTTCCTTGTGCCCAGAGCACCACTGTGTGTGCAGTTACTGGGCCTGGCTTCTCCCCGGGGCCTCGCCCCTGCCCTGGGGCCTTTTCTTGTTCTGCACCAGGAGGGGACTTCGTGGCTGGGTTTGTACCACTCTTTGGATAGGAACACCAATCCAAGTCTGTACTGCAAGTTCATGTTGGCTCTAATCCAATCGGTTTTAGTGGTCCCACCCCTCTCTCTCTCTGGGCATCACTCTCTTTATCTGCACCACCAGATCCCGGACTCCCCAACAGAAAATCACATATTTTCTATCTGCCATTAACCAGCCCTCCCTTCTCCCCTCCCAGTGCATAACAATGAGGTCTCCAAATAGTCACGATTCTCAGCATGTGAAGAAAAAGGTTGGAGACAAATGGAATATATCCCTATCTCCTCACTGCTTCCATCTCACCAATTTATATATTTTCATTTTTAGTTTTACGCACTGACACGAAGCCTCATAAAGTCTGGGAAATGCCTGCTTTGTTGACCAAGGTTGGCCAGAGTAAACATGGCTAATGAATCTTTGTGGAATATGGGAGTGAATGAATGTAAAGGAGGAGGAGCCTATTCACAGGGGATTTCCACTCACTGTAAAGAAGTGAAATGAAAGCAAACTTTGGTGGTTTTTGTTTTGAGCTGCGGGCCGATTGATATGGACTGAGCCATTCAATGCACTGCATTCATCAATTTTTGTCCCTGGGGTACAGTCATGAGACTAAGACCCAGAATTCTTGGTCCCACCCCATTTGTGGCATTAAAACACACACACACACACACACACACACACACACCCTTGGCGTGTTTCTCCAACCAGGTTTTTTTTTTTCTTTGTCTGAAAGAGGCTCAGCTGGACACTGGATTCCTCACCCAGTGCCACGATCAAAAATTCAGTAAACCTCAGCTTCCTGAGATGATGTCACAAAACCCTTAAGAATGCTCACTGCTGAGTTGGGCACGGATCCAGCAAACACAATTCTTTCTGCCAGTTATTTGGGGTCCTTGACAGGTTAGGTGGTCTTTTTTTCTTTTTCTTTTTCTTTCCTTTTTTTTTTTTCATCCTCTTAAAAGGCAGTTCAGTTTACCTCTAAGCAAGACATTAGCTCTGGCTGCCCCAAATACCATTTTAATTGAAGTCTCAGTCCAAACAAATGGCCAGCCTCTTTATTAACCCCAACAGTGTAATTTTTCAGCCTCAGACCAATTCAGGGGGAAACTGTCTCACTTAAACCACCATGCAACGGAACACGACAGTTTTCCTCAATCAGTCTCTTTTCTGACCTTAATTTGAACCTTAATCTCTTCTAACCATGTTCTCTTTATTAGCTCTCATAGCCATGGCACAATACTAATTTTCCTGTTTTCAGCCTCTCAGCTTACAAAGGTATTTCGCTCCCCCTTCTGTCCCCAAAGGTAACCAGGATTTCGTGGACCTTTGGGAAACAGAAGGGAATACTTACTCTTAACATTTTTTAGGTTCAGTCATTTAAGTGGCTGCTTTGCAAAATGTTCTGTAGACTCTCAAAGTGTGTATTTCTGAAGTACGTTAAAGTTTAGGAACAAAAAAATACACTTAACTATCATAAAAACCTAAAAAGCCCTTTAAATGATTATAAAATATTTTCATCAATACACAGGTCCACATTAATAAAATTAAGTAGAAACTAAGGCTATTCTCTTGATAATGCAGGCAAAAACAATGTGGTTTTTTAAAATAATTTTTAATTTAATTATTGTTCAAGTACAGTTTTCTGTCTTTTACTCCCATCCCAGCCCACCCACTCCAGAAAAACAATGCATTTTATTAGAAACCTCTCATCTTTGGGGAGAGACCTGAGTGACCAGATAATTGCTTCAATTCCTTTCTTCATTTTTATGCTTAGATATAGTCAATGAGCAATGACAGAGAAAATCATTTTTTCATAATGACACCTTTCCATTTTTTGACATTGGTAAAATGATCCAAATTAGGAAGAAAAAAAGCACCCTTTCAATAACAATGAAAAACAAACCCATGTTTCTCTGTTTGGAGTCTACCTTAATATAGCAGGACTATGTAGGTAGAAAACCAGTGCTTATGATCATGCGCTCAACTGGATTTATTATAGGTTTTTGCACTTTCTGGCATTAGCATGAAAGCATATTGGTCATTATTCTTTATAATCTAATTGGGGGCTTTGTGTCTAGTTACCCCTGTGTTCTCCACTTAATACAATAGTTTGTTGATTGCAAAAAATTACATTTCTGTGACTTTAAAGTCCTAGAACGAGGATTGCCATTGAAGGCTGTGGATTCAGCCTCGTGTTTAGAAGACAGGGACCATGTGCCTTCTGGGTGAGAGGAGGCAGGCAGCTGGGAACAATCGTCTGTCCCCTGCAGTGTGCGGTGGCATTCGCAGCGGGCTGGCACGATAAACTTTGCCTTCATTTAACTGGCTCACACAATTAGTGGGATTGAATCAGAGTTCTCCTGGATCATAGTTTATTATATGTTATTAAATTCCATTATTCAAGGAGTGGCTGCTGTGATTGTAAAACTTCCCGGCATTTCCCACCAAGCTCCCAGCTCCATTCTTGAGTATTTTCTTTTATGTTTATCTTGTGCGTCTCTGATAGACAAGGTTACCTTTTTCTTTTCTTTTCCCTTGGTAGTTATTTAAAGAGCTAAGAGCTAATTTGAAAATACGTCTTAGAAAGGACAACAAAAATGAGATGTGAAAAAAAATGGATGACGATTCTTAATTAGTCCATTATTTGACACGCACGATTTAACATGGTATGCTTAGCATTGTGCATTCCCGAAAAGAACAAGGCTCTTTTTTTTTTTTGTATTCCAAACTTTAACTCCCTCTCATTCATTATAACCCTCCTTGTCACTTTCCATTAGCTGATTGTGACATCCTTTGCTGGAAGGGCGAGCAGGCAGATTACTTCCAAACTGGTGTAAGTGACACTCAAAAGAATGCCCAAAAGGGAGTTCTGTGATAGCGAGGAGCTCCTCAGCCCCTGGAGTCGCAGAATGTCATTTCAATAGTACGTCAGAGTCCATTGTCACATCATTTTTGTAGTAGGTTGTTAACTTCCCAGAAGTGGCAGGAATGGGTTTTCTGCTGAAACTTACATCTTATAGCATCTAATGTTGTCACGGTTTCTGATAATAGTAATAATAATAATAATAATAATAATAGTAATAATATAATTTATTGTGCCTGCCCAATCCTTCTAACCAGTGTCTTGAGTTTTACAGTTGAGGAAACTGAGAACCAAAGAAGTTAAATAAATTGTCCTTTGGTCACAAAGCTGATAAGGTCCCCTCTGCTGAGCTAGGGTTTTAACTGAGGTCTGGGAGACTTTCCATTGCGGCAGGCTACAATGCTGCACTGACTTCTAGGAAACGTCAGCCATGTCTCTCTAAATTGAAAGGGTAAAGAAATGATCAAAAAAGTATTTATTTTAATGCAACTGAAAAATACCATCACTAGGCACTTCTAAGTGGAGGTGGGAGGTGACCGAATGAGTCAGCCAGGGCTCCAACGCACGTGGATAGATTGGGCTAAAACGTGGAGAAACTGATGCTCGGATCGGATCGGCCCGGAAGATGCAAACTGTCCCCTAGACCGTCATCCCTGTCCCCCACAATCCCTCCCCTACTCCCAAAGGTCCAGCCTTGGGAATCATCCTCTCGGCCTTGGAAGGGTGTTGTCCTGGGAAGAGCTGAATGGTTGCAAATAAAAAATATATCCTGATCAGGCACAGGCAGGACCCTGATGTGAACAGAGCCAGGATTAACCCTGGCTGTCCCTCCGACCCTCGGACCAGCTTTTGACCTTGTAGCATCTTCTCCTGAGAAAACCAAATTTTCTTCATCGATCAAATTTCAGCTTCTTTCCTTCATTAAGCAAGTTTTAGCTTCTTTTCTTAGTTACCCTGGAAACATTTTGATTGTAAAATAGAGAATAGGGAAATACAGAGCAATACATTAAGTACAAGTCACCTGTCATTCCACCATCAGAGGACAATGGGTAGTCTCGTGGCATGTATCTTTCTAGCCTAGGCTGTATGGAAGTCAGTAAAACCTGCTGGGATAGACTCTGAAAATCAAACTACCCTTCTTTCAATCTAGACACTGCTACCAGCATGACACCTAGCCTCTCTGGACCCCCCTGTGTGATTTGTAAAGTACCTCCTGCATAGAGTTGTGACAGTGACCCAGTGCGTGTCAGGGAGCCGGCCCACGGGATTCACTTACTGCATCTAGTTGCTGTTGCCTGTGTGTCGGCCCAGTGCTCTTGTCTGACTTGCGTTCTGCCCATGCTCCAGCCTCCGTGACTCCAAGCCCATAGGTAAGTTCATCCTCCACTGCGATTCTGTCCCTTCTAGTCTATTTGCTTTGACCAGCCTCCCCCTCACACCCCATCAGTGATTGTCTAGGTCTCAAATTCTGTCCATGTCACCACAACTCTAACATCACCATTGCCAGAGTCTTATTTCTACTTCTGTTTGCAGGACACATTTCTACCTGGACGCCCCCCTCCCCCTGTCCAGCACCGCAGCAAAGCCGGAGTGGCCCTTCTCATTTTCATTGCTCTTGACCTCCCTGAAGGGAGACACCGTCAGGAGTCTAGGACCCTAAAGACAATAGCAGCATCAACCCGCAAATCTGGGGCTTTCAGTTCCCGACATACAGGGTGGGCAAAAATATGTTTAAAGGTGTTTATGTGGAAAATAAGAAGTAATTAATGAAACATAATATAAGAGTAAAGTGTGTTTTGCATAGTCACAACTGTAAACCTACTTTTGCCCACCCCACTGTATACTCAACACAGGGCAAGTGTATTTGTTTAAAACATTTTAAATGTAAAAAAGGATTTTTAAATTATCTTAATAAAATTCCTCTGTCTTTTCTCAGTGATCTCTGCACCATATAAATTATCTATATCTATATCTATATCTATATCTATATCTATATCTATATCTATATGTATAGATATATATATCTCTGACAGAATGCATGGAATGAGAAAGTGGATGGCCAGGGACAGGAATTGGGGAGGAGGATTATATTTAATGAATCTGGGAGTTCACGTGGACCTTTCAGACTTAAAAAATATGTTGATTTTACATGCCAAAATCTTGAAAGGGGCTTGACGGCTCACAGCTTTGGTGTATTTTTCCAGATGGCAGATGCCATTTTGTGTTTTGCATAAACTGACTAAATTTGCTTGCTCTTTGTACTTATTTCAGAGGCAACCATTCTTTGCTTTCAATGGGACAGAAGAGCTCCTTGGCACTGGAAGCCTCCTGGTCTGGTGAGGGAGGCAGGAGGGACTGTTCTGGGGACATGCGGGCATCGTCAACACTCAGACTGAGGAAAGAGCTGGGGCCTTGGCCTTGGATTATCATTATCTAAGGATGGTCAGACTGTGAGCAGATCACAGAAGGTAAGCCACGCTGAAGAACTGCCCGGAGACACCTTTCCAGTGTGCCCATTCTTATCTCCGCGGAGGACCGACAGATTCATCGTGTTCTCATTTCAGCCTGTCTGTGTTCTGCCAATTGCTAGCTGTGTGATCCTGAAAGTCAATCCCTCTGTGCTCCAGTTTCTAAAAAAATAATAAAAGAAAAAGGATGATAATAATAACACTTATCTCTTGTTGTGATGGTTCCTTGGATTATAAATCCATGTGAGGGATTTAGAACAGTGCCTGGCATATAATAAGTGTTCAAAAAATGTTGGTAATTATTATGGTGGTTGTGACTAATTTCCACGGGAATTTACATGCTTTTCTTATTTTCTGCTGACTGACCCTGTTGTACTCCCAACTTCATTACGATAACTCTTTGGGTAGTTTTTCTGGAAACAGACTGGTGACGATGTGGTTAAGTGACAGGTTTTGCAGTCAGACAGAGTCAAGTTGAAGTTCTTAAAGGAACATTCAATAGATATGCCTCCTGAAGAAGTGACTTAACTTCTCCCAGCTTCAATCTCTTTATCTACAGAGTAGGGATGATAATGATGATACCTGCATTTCTGAGAGGATTAAATGAGGCGCTGCTTGCCCAGTGTCTGGTGAATGCATAAAACCTCTTGTGTTGTGTGCGGTTATTATTTTTGCTCTTACCCTCACAGGTGTCTTTAGAAACTGGACAAGGCTCTGGGGCTCTGGCTTCATATCAGCTCCCCCCCACCCCCCCACCCCCCCCAGAAACGAAGGCAAACACAGAAATAGAAAGATGCTGTGAGGCCATGATTTCACGGGGACTCTTTAACAAATAATGACACAAAAGTGACAGTGTTGAGTCTTGGTCAACATGGGTTTCAATTCAAGTGAGAAAATTCACATTTCTGAGTAGGCCAATCCCAGTTCGTGACCCTGGGGATTATTCCAAAGGACAGGAACTACTGGGATAGGAACGAAAGCCCATTCTTTTGTTCTAAAGGGCCCAAATGAAGTTCTGAGTGGGGTAGGTTCTGGAGGAGAAATGCCTGCTCATGCCGGCTACCTCTCATGGAGGAGTGTGGCCTGAGCACATTACAGAACGTTCCAGTTTCACATTTTCAAAAATGTATATTTATTCCCTCAAACTGAAAATGTGTGGAAGTGGCAGCTTCTGTGACCGAAAGAAAAGCCCCTAAACACTGTGGTTCTGTTATCGGACAGTTGAAAACGGTCTGAATCACCTTTTCCTGCCTCATCAAGCGGTGACGACTACGACTGGTCTCTATCAATGCATCACTGTCCTCGGTTAACAAGTGAATAAAGAGAAAACAACTGAATACTTGAAACTTTTTCCCCAAAGCCAGCAGGGAACCTAAAACAAGGAAGAACACGGAACAAGGAAGGGTATTGTACAAAGCACCCACAACCTTGCACCTATTTTGTTTGCCCTCTTCGATTTGTCTTAACCTCCCCCTTGCCCTGCCTATTACTTGTAAAGGAAGAATCCGATGGGATTTGATTTGGAAGGAAAAGGCACAGAAGTGGCTTCTTTTTCAAATCTGACAAGATGACAGCCCATCTTTTCCTCTTGACCTTGTGCTTAGAAATGGCTCAGAGAGTAGAATGCTGCAATTAGTGATCATTAACAGTGAAGTAAGAGAGGAAAGTTAAGATCAAATAAGAGACAAAAGAGAGAAAGTACAGGTCAAAGGAAAGAGGAAGAGGAGTTGGAAAGAATGGGAGGAAGCTGTTATTCAAGAGGAGGAAAGAGTATAAGCCCATACCAACCAACCAAATAAAAAAATCCCCCAAACCTTTATAGTATTGTGACAGAGATGGCCATCTGACCAGCAAAGATTTATCTTCCACTTCCACAGTATAGTCTTGTTTGGGGCAAGCAATTGCTCAGCCAGAGACCACATTTCCCAGGCTCCCTTGCAGTGATGTTGGACTGTGTGACTAGTTTTTATCAGTAGAATATGGGCTGCATTGAAAAGAGATGTATTGCTACAGTTTTCTGTTAACATTGTGTCTAGTTTCTCTCTCCTCCCTACTCCCCTTCCCCACACCTTGCCCTCTCTCTCCATCCTCTGGCTAGACAACTTTGATGCCACCCATGTCTAGAAGATGTAGAGTCATTCATCATCTGCAAGGAATCTGGATCCCTGAATGACTTTTGAAGGAGTCGAGCCCAGGCCAGCTGCCCAACCAAGAATATCCACATTAGACTTTTTGTGAGTGAGAAGTAAATGTTGGTAGGTTAAGCCACTAAACTTTGGGGAGATTGCTCATTATATCAGCAAGCATTACTTACCTTGATGAATATAGGAATTGATACCAGAAGGGTGCTCATTTTCTTTTCATCTTTGTTTAAGAACCAGTTAATTGTTTCCTGATATTCTATTTTTCTTGTATTGTGTTGTGAAAAGCAGCCAATAACAACCGACACATGCTCTTTTTCACCTACAAGCCCAAGAGTCATGTGGTCTCACTTTCAAGTTTCTAAAGACATCAGTTTTGCCCAGTGTTTTTCCACTGCCCGATACGGATCTCCAGCCGCCCAGCCTAATATATCTGCTTCCAGCAGCCTGGCTACAAAGGCGATGCCCCATATTTTAGGGTTTTGTTATAGGACACCACATCTGGCCCCAAATACAATAGTCCAGTTTGGTCTGAGAAATGGAAGCCTCTCATGGCAGACACAAGGTAATGTGTTCACCCAACTATTTCTTCTTTCTGGGTAAAGGGGAAGACTGTAGTCCCCTCTCCCTTGCAATGTAACTGAGGCCACAGGAACAATTTTTTTAAATCTTCACCTGAGGACATGTTTTCATTGATTTGAAGGAGAGAGAAAAAAAAAACAGAGAGAAAGAAAGAAACATTGATTGGTTGCCTACCTTGCGTGCCCAACGCAAGGGACTGAATTTGCAACCTAGGTACGTGCCCTGACTGGGAGCCGACAACCTTTCATGGAACGATGCTCAAACAACTGAGCCACGTGGCCAGGCAACACCAGTTCTTTAATGGGATGTAAGCAAGCAGGAGTATTGTGCCAACTTTGGACCAGGGAATTAAAAATGCCTGTGTTTTCTCTATGTTGTCTCCTCCTCTTCCCCAGGGATCTTGGGTGACATGTACTGAGACAGTGTGGCTACAAGACAGAAGCCACTCAGCCTACATCCTGAACAAGAAATAACCTGTACCTTGTTATGCTGAAATATGCCTGTCCCATTCTGATATATATATATATTAGGTGTATTTCCGTGATGAAGGAACTCCATGTGAGGAATTAGAGGTTCATAGAACCACTGGGAGAGCCAGGGAGAACTGGTCAGGGAGGCTGTTAGTAACTTTCAGGAAATCTGAAGTGAAGGAATCACCAGGAAGCCAAGTTGCCATTGACAATCTCAGCTGCTTGCAGCACCGAAGCTGGTGACTCTCAGGAGGACGCTCAGAAGCAAACACCTAGCCCCAAGTCTGCTGTCTGCCAGTGGCCACACACCTGCTTGTAGCTCCAGATAAAATCGCCTTTGCCTTCCACCTTCCAAGGATTGTGCCTCTCAATGGCAGATGATACCAAGAGCCCTGCTGGCAAGGGGGCCTGGGAAATGTAGTTTCCAGTCTCTCAGACCTGTAGTGCAGAAAGGAACTTAGGACAAAGATGCTACTTATTGAGTCTCAACAAAAAATGTCTGGCACATGTGTTTCTTGCCCATCCCTTAGGAAATTCAAGTGGTCATTCCTTCATAACCCATTTTCTCTTGAAAGCTTTTTGAGAGGAGAGGTTAATCAGTCCTCTATCCCCAGTGCCAGACCGTACAGCAAATTGTGCTGAACTGATCTGAATGGGATGATAGCAGAGTCCATAGCAAATAAGAAAGTTGTCCTCATGTGTTTAAGTCAGATTGCAAGGACTCCTGTCCATAGAATCTGATGATTCTCCCTAATGACTACCCTAGATTCTGCCCTTGCTTAAGACATTTTCTGGCCTTGCCTGCTCAGAGTGGCCATGAGGAGCTGCTTACTCAACCAGTGACCTTAAGCTTGAGCTCTGGGTCCTGTCTGCACAGCTGGAAGAAGGAGGATTCGACAGTAGTTTAGTTCATTGGATTCATGGAGGCAGAGAATCATGTATTTTTTTTGTTTTAGACAGAAGTCTCAAGTTGGCTCTGGAATTACAAAGTATTTCTGTATTTCGTCCACTTGGCTTTGAACACTACCTTTGTGCTCTGGCAGAGTTGGGACCTCTTTGAGAATTTGAGGTTTATGAGTTCACGATGGGGCAGGTTTTAGAGTATCTCGGTGAAGAGAGCAGGGGGTGGGTGGGTTTGAACATTAGGAAGGACCTGTTCAGCCGTAAGGAAAGGGAGGACCAGACCCCAGTGTGATTTCATCTGGAAAGGTGCAAAATTACAGTTCCGTGGAAGATTAAAGACACCCTCTTGAATATTTACTTTCCTCACCAAACAAGGGTAAACCTATTGTGCCCACGGTAAAAATAATGATAGAATGACTCTGACTTATTTACAACCATTAGAGAAATGAAAGATAAGGATCAGGCCACTAATTAATCTTTGTGTCACTATGAGGTGGCCACTGCATCCAGCTGAAGAGTGCCGTGTGCACAATAGCACAGTCCTGGGAGACATAGTGAGGTAGCAGCTGCTGGTGCCCAGCATCTAGCCTCTCTTTTCCATTCCCACCCACCCCGATCTCAGGCTATTTTTAGTTGTTTTACACAGTGTGCCTGTATGAAAATCTTTTTTTTACAAAACTAAAAGAATAGAAGAGTTAGAGTCTTCACAGAAAAATCATGCTCCAAAAGGCCTATTTCCCTGGGTTACTCATGTTCCTTGTTAGCTAATTGTTTTTCTCTTACTTTGCACCTAGACTCATGGCTGAAACACAATCATGAGTTTACTTTGTATAAAGGGAAGCAGGGCATTGAGCAATCATTTAATGAATACAGTCAAGATGGTTAGTGAATCTGGAAAATTCCACTCTCAAAAAAATGACTTTCTCTACTCTGTGGCAGATTTCCTCTTGGCCTTAATTATCCGCAGGGTTGTCCAATTTTCTGATGATATTTGTGCTGTTGACATCACCTTAATAATTTATTTAATGGATTTCACTGGGGATTTTTTAGGAACCCTTTATTCTACGTGGTTTCTTTTATCAATTAACATAGAACTTTCCCCCCATTATCCATTACTGTATAACAAACCACTCAGAACCTAGTGACTTAATGGAATAATCTATTATCACTCTTGGTTCTTGAAGGCTCACCTGGGCAGTTCTTACTGGAGCCCTTCATGGACTGCAGTCAGATGGTAACTGAGGCTAGAACCATCTAAAGGCTTCTTCACTTATATATCTGTCATTGGGTTAACCAGGAATCTCTTTCTCTCTCTGTCTCCATGTAGTTAGCTTGATGTCCTCAGAACCTCTTGTTTTCTTTGTAATCAGCTTCCTTCCTTCTTCCAGCACAGCTGCTCCAAAACATTCAGGTAAGGGTTGCAAAGCCTCTTAAGACTTACCCTTGGAAGTCATGTGGGTTGACTTCTACCTTCTGTTTGTCAAAGCAGTCACCAGTGTCCCAGATTCCAGGAGCTGGAGAAATAGATTTCACCCCACAAGAGTAGAATGGCTTGTGCATTCCAGGAAGAAAAGAACTGACAGTGGTCCTTTTCATGGCAAGCTACCATAAGCACCTACTATGTGATACTCACTGTGATAGCTGCTGGGGAAAAGTGTTGAACAAAACAGTCACAGCCTCTGAATTGGGGACATTAAAATCGAGCCTAATTAACTGTAGTTCGACTTGACAGTTTTTACAATCAACTGCTAAACAGTAACTGTCAGTACTAAGTATATTGGGTTATGAAACTGACAAACAGCTATTTTGATCATTTTTTGGTCTGGTCATTTTGGGGCTATCTGGCCCATATCTTGACGATCAGCTTGATGAGCTGATCCATCCATCCATTCCTTAAAACATGGTCAGCACGAAGCAGACATTCATCTGGGGCTTACCATGTTGAGTTCCTGCTGTGCATGGAGGTTGAAAGTAGCTTTTAAATCCATGCTAGGGAATGCAAGAGAAGTTGAAAAGTCAGGCTTTGCTCCTGATGGGCTTCCCCTTTTGAGCAGTTCAGGCCCAGTGCCACAGAGCAACTCGGGACAATCACAAAGCAGGAGGGGAGCCAGACAACAAAGGAGAAAGCGGACAAGTGGTATCTTCCACTTTCCCTCCCGGGAGTTATCTTCCGGAGAGAAGTACTTTGTTCTTTGCCTAAGTTTTCTTCTCCTTTGCGTCATTAAAGGAAGGTGAGCTAGGTTTGTTAAGTGAAAAGGGATTTCAGAACAGGAATGTTGACAGAAGAATTGGTGCTGTTCAGCAGTTCTCAGGTCTTATCGTTTTTGGCATAGTTCATGTTCATTCTGTGGTGACAGCGAGGAGGGGTTGGGGGAAGGGGCTCATGATGACACAAGAAATACCTTGATATGGAGGAAGCAAAGGTCAGAACCTGAAAAGGTCCAAGGGCAGGCAGTATTCCTGTGCACCCCTGTCACGTTCTCTGCCATGAAACCATTGTGCCTTCTTCTGCCTGTATAGCTATGTGGTCTCACAGAACATGAAAAAACATTGGAGGGGATGTTTCAAGCCAAACTAAGTTTTGGCTCAACGGCCATACAACAAGACTCCTCTATCAGTCCATTAACTTTAACGTCATAGCTCATACTTCATCAATATGGATACTTGTCTCACACTAGTGACTCTTGTGTCCCCTGCTTATGCTTTGCTAAATTAAACTTTTTTCCATTTGTCATGCCATTTCTTTATCTAGCTGAAATGCCCATTCATACTTTCTCTGGGTATTCGTAACAGATTTTAATGACAGCCTGCTCTGCCTTTGGTCAGCACATACTTATTCGATGTGTTGGTGTTATATTCTTTTGTGCCTGCTGATAGATTGATCACTTTGCAACTTTTCTTGGGCACCTGATTTGCCCAACTGGATGGTAAAGGGGATGATGGCAGGAGCTTCTTTGTAGACACAAATATACATCGGTGTATACATACCTATACAGGTGACATCTTTCAACAGCAGATGGACATGCATTATTCTCCCTTTTCCTGATTTTATAATTTAAAATCAGGTAGACTACCTCATAGTTGCCTGATGAATTATATCACTGCATATGTCTAATGGATTACTTAGATTTATAAAGCACCTCATCTCCATGTTTGCAAAGATGAAAATAATCCAGGTTATTGCTCCTCTGGGAAAATACTTTTCATAAATTCATGACAAGCATTAGTTTGTGAGCTCTACACAAGCATGTGTGATTGATTATTTCAGGTCAAATTGATTTTTTGTTTTGAGTTATAAAGTCTTACTCCTCAACTTGAGGCTACCTGCTAAGGCTTTGAATGTTCATGTGGGAACTTATCATCAAGATTTGGTTTTACTGGTTGTGAAGGAGTCACAATCATGGCTTGGAGGACCTACACTGTTCCTCTGTAATATCTAAGTATTCCCCTGCTCTGACCCCTTAAGGAATGTATAATTTAAGAAGAAACTTGGGGTTGCCTCAGGAACAATCTAGCCATCATCCCCGCTCTTCCTCCTTCTCACCAATTTGTTGGCCCTGAAACCTTTTTAGGTACAACGTTTGGTGCTCCCCCTGCCTATTCACTACATAAGGGGTACCTCCCTTGGTCTGACTTCAGGGCCACTGGGAAATATTCTCCATCCTCCAAATATCATGAATTGTTTTGCTATTCCTGATATCATGTTAATGTGAGATAAAGCTTCCTTCTTATAATTAGGTGTATGCTTACAAATGCAAATCCTGCTGGAAGCATTAATATAATGATGAGTCTTTATTCACAAAAGATGAGCATGACTGATAGCAGGTCTTTTCTTGAAAACAGGGTTCACAAGGTGGTGATTGAGTTTCAGAGAAGACAGGCCCCTGCATTCTTACAGCAGTGGGTTCAGAAGGAAGAGATTCATACCCTGTGGAGAATCCACAGCGATCCAGTGCAGAAAGAACATGTGAAACCTTCTATTTAATTCTTTATTTCACCTAAAACAAATAACTTTGGTGGGGGGTATATTTTGATGCACACAATACAGTAATATGTGTGTAATTTATAAGGAAAAATGCACAGATAGAATATGGCTTCTTTTTCGTTTCTTTTGGTTGAGACAAGTTCATGACGTAAAAGGCTAGAAACCACTGCTCACAAAGGATGAGTGTGGGTAAGGGCTTCCTGATGCTACGTGGAGGAAACAGTTACAAAACAAGGGTTTGCAACCCCAGAATTCTGACTCTGCTTATTACTGATTTCAGTGATTTGATCAATAGGGAGTTTGCTGACTCTCGACCTGACCCCCGGACAGTCCCTTTTAAGATGTTGAGACATTGCTCAATTTTAGGATGTTGACCGAAGAAAGTAGATTTTAATCATGCTTTTTTTTCCATTTTGTTTTCTCAAGGGTCCTATGGGAACAGAAACTTTTGAGGGAGTTTACTGTTTGTGCAAGATGACTGGTTGGGTAAAGAAGTCCAAAGTTTATTATCTGCAGAACAAATACAGCCTGGGCAAAGGTAACCGAAATGAATGTCTCCCACCTTGTCCCTTCAGCGTGTCTAAGGGGATGTTTGCGCCAGCAATTGCATAACTGAGAGCCTTATCTATGAATGTCAAAAGGAGAGGAGGTACCTGGTGAACTCCTACTGGTTAAAAATAATCACTGACTCTTATTTTTCTTAGTTTGATAGGCAACTGATGGTGGCGCTTACACAAAAATCATTTTAAAAATGTGTCTGTTGATGAGATATTTCTGAATACCCAGGTGTTGTTTGTCAGCCTCTGAGTGGCCGAATTTGAGTTTTTTTCCTCCATCCCCAAAGGCAGACAGAACACAGCTCAGGGCAACTACATGAGTAAGTTTACTAATTTGTGGCCAGTCTGGACCTCTGTTTGGTGGTGATTGATGACATCAGGGAAAATTGGCTTCTTCTTGTGATTACTCAACAGAAATTACTGATGCATATACAGAATGGGTAGATGCACAGTGCGGGGCTTAGCCAGTCTTTTAGAAGACAGCATCGTCTGCATAAATGTTGATGGGAAATGTGGGTATGGTTGGGTGGTTAAGAACTTATTATTGGGAAAAATTGACAATGTTCGGGGTCTCCGAGATCCTTACTGACCAGGTAAAGTTTCTAACCATTCCCTCTATTTTCATTTTTGCTATTGTTATTTTTTTTGGAACCTGAACTTTAAAAAGTTTATAACTATGGCTCAAAGAAGTACTTAAGAAAGGGCTCAGACACTAAGTGAACAGAGTGATGAGCGTAAGATTCTCTACCTGGTTTTTGGATGGTTGAAAAAAATCCTCATAGGATGGATAATGTGTTGTGGGAAACCCACCAAGAATTGTCTCCATCCATGCGAGTGTGTAGAGCTATACGAACAAGTAATAACTGAAACTGGTTAGTAGAGATTATCTCAGGAACCATAACATGTACCAGTATAATTGTTTAAAAAGAAAAAAATTTTCCAATATGGAAAAGACAATTCCAGTTTCTAAGCCTAAGCCTTGCTAATGACCTATCATTTGGAATTTCACTTATGACCAGTTATTCAAGTGGAAAAACTAATTGTGGTATAAATTTAGCTTAGATGTTTGGAAATACTTCTACTTTAGACTGGGAGGCCCAGGAATGAGTTGTAGATGGGGTTGGTCGATTTCAAAGTCCAGGGTAAACAATTACCTTTTAGATTCTGGAAACTTTTAGTTCTTCCTGAAAAATAACGACCTTTGGAGTGTCCATGAAGTTTTAGAGTATTATCGGCTGCCCGCTCAGGGCTTACACCACCGAGTGTTCGAAGGAGGTACTTTTGGAGGAGGGTTGGTGGTGACCGTGGAGATCTGTGAATGTTGACATATACAGCCAGCTTCATGCAGGAAGATAATGGAATGGTGTGTGATTCAAAACTGAGCTTTGAAACCTGCAGAGCCTCTTAGACCAGTCAATTAGTAATAATAAAAACAATAGTCATACATCCAGGGACCTGAGGCGTTGGGTAAAGAAGGCGGCAGAATGGAAGGGAATCAAAGGGAGGCAGAAGGACGGAGCCGAGAGAGCCAGGGTGAGAGGGCATAGGAGGTGTGTGGCTGGTGGGCTGGCCGCCCACAGGGCCTGGTTTTCCAATCTGGCACTGGGCTTGATGAGTCTGTTTATTCAGCCACAGTATCAGACATTCCCTTTTCCTGCCTGAAGAAGTCCCCTTTGAAGAGCGGCTCTGCTGGGGAGTAGTTTCCCCTTGGACGGGCTACTCCTGTTTGCAGACCTAAAGGAAAAGAACTGGAAAGGCCGCAAGAATGTCCTTTAAAGCGATATTCCAGTGCCACGTGAGGGGAGGATGAAATAGCAGCAAAAGATTTATTTCCTGGTTGAGGTATTTTTTTCCCCTCTCAAGTGACTTTCGCCCTGAACAAAGGTGTCACATGAATGCGGTGGGGGTCAGAGGTCCGTGGGTCCCTCCAGGTCTGCGTGGTCAGGTGGAGGCTAGGGGTGGAGAGCCGCACAGAGTGGGAGCGTTTCAAGCTTTTGCAGGCCTGGAGCCAGCCAAAGACACCTGCGTGGGTCCCCGAGAACCCAGCGGGGCAACCAGCCTGCAAGTCCGTGTCTGCAAAGGCATCAATGGCAGAGGCCTTTGCAGACACGGGTCATTCAGAGGTTGAAATTGTAACTTTGGGGCTTTCCTGTTAATTTCTTGTATCACACGATGACACTTTCTACTTTTCAAAGAAGTTTTTCATCCAGCCCTCACGTTAACCTTGTGAAGTAGCCAGAGTAGATGTCAGTCTCCTGAATTTTTCTCTTTGGAAAGGGATGTGGCCAAAGAAAGAGATGGGTACCCAGCTCATTACGAGCAGGGGCAGAACGACCACCCAGGTCTCCTGACTCCTGGACCAACCAGGTCTCTTTTTTTACTGTGTTCTTGCGACCTGTAAAGTGATGATGGGAGTTTCAGAAAAAAGGAAGGTGACATTCTCCATCTCCTCCCAGGCGCATAGAAAGTTACTGTGACTTTGAAGCCACTGCTTTGCTGTGTCCAAATTCTCTCTCCGGGACTGGCCTTAGGGAGGAGATTCAAAGTGAAACCTTCAGAGGGGAAGTCTCGTATTCTAGTCAGTGAGCTGCCCAAGCCTCTGGTGGGTTTGTTCAATCTTTCCCTGCACCACGGCAAATGGGAGCTCTCCAGAATGAAAAGGGTTCTTTGTTCCATCTCTGCGATGAAGCCTTTGAGTAAGAGAGGTCACCTCTCGGTGAGGCCTGGCTTTCATGGAGAGGAGATGGGACCCACGCTCTCACCTTGACTCCTGGCTGAGACTCCAGGACTCACGTTGACTCTCGGGGCCTAGGAGAAAGATTCGTGCAGAAGGGAACATGAAGCACTAACCGCAAGTCCTTGAGGCATCAGAGTGAACCAGAGTTTCCTTGCAGGGAACGCAGGTGTGTGCTTATCAGGGCTTCAGGCAGGAACACGAAGAGGAGGTCTTGTTTGTGGACTGCCTTCACCGCTTTGACACATGCAGCCTTATATTTTATCTGTTTTATATTTTGTCTTCCTCCTACACATAGAGCCGAAGCTGATCGACATTGAGACATATCTTGTAATTGTTTGTATCCTCTAAGGCTTCCATGTACTTACAATATCTGATGAATGGGTGAGAATCCATTTCCAGCCAGCCCCTTATCCCTGTGTTTCTCAGCCTGTACTGTTAATCTGAGTCACCTGGGAAACAGGCACGTGCACTTTGAAGTTGGTCCCGAGAGGAATCTCATGTGCACCAAAGTTCAAGAACTGATTTCATTATTCCTTTTCTCCTTAGCTTTCGGAGCTCATGGTGACTTAAACAAACACAGTCTCGGGTTTTGCAGTGCTTTCTGATTTACAGGGCTTATTTCACATGTTTATCTAATTTATACTCGATGTTATGAGGCTAATTTTATACTGGCCGTATGGTGTGGGATTCTTTTTATGCCCACTTTACAGATGGGAAGACAGGGGAGTGATAGTCTAAGGATTGAATAGCCAATTTTGGCTGAGCCTGTACTCATCCCAAGTCTTCTGATTCTACGTGCTGGGCTCTTTCCCCGGCATGCCCTGCAGCTTTGTACCTGTGCTATTCTCTGTATGGAAGCTGTTGTTCCTGATAACACTGCTGTCCATATAGCCTGGGACAGTTGCTGTGATGTGTATATGAAGCCAGGAAAAGCTAACACGGTCTATAATCTTAATGAAGCCCATAGTAGGATAACTGGCTATAACTAACACTGAAGTGTCCTTTCATGCAAATATCAGAGAATAGCATGTTCATTATCAAATGGGAAAAACAGAACTGCGACCTGGTGAGAGGTGACAGCCCTTTCAGAAAAGGACAGTGGGTTTGTTAGGTGACCTGTGATTGAAACTGTGCTCTCTTGACTTCATTGTCCTGGAAATGGAGAGGTTCTGGGAGCGAGCTGAGCCCCAGGACCTAGCCTGTGACCCTGAGTCCCAAGTATGACCAGGCCAACTCTGTTGAGGTGGGCTGCTTTTGTGTGGACATGTGGGATGCTGTGAAGGTGAGTGGTTCTCACCTCACTTTATTGAAAAGGTTCAGAACGCTCCAAAGTTCATCCAATGCTGAAGGGAGCATGTAGCCAAGCTTCCAATGGCAATGGAATGGTTGCCAGAGTATTTCTAGATGGACTTTCTCTGTGGCTGTTTACTCTCTGATTAGCTGCAATGTACAAACAGCCATCAAAAACTGAGACTTGTCAACTGACAGCAAAGGTGAGCCTGAAACTTCTGCTCGTACCCAAATCTCTTCCACTAAACTAGCAAAGGACCTCTTCTTTAATCAGGGACTAACAGATGATTGATATGCCTGTACCCTGATTAGAAAGGTTTCATTTTACTTGTGCATGGTACATGGAATTAGTTAGGGGTTGCATGGGGAAAGACGTGATGGGCTATTGTCCGCATTAAATTATAATGACAGCCTTCCTAACCACTGTGTATTTATTATGGAAGAAAAGAAAATGTCTAGTAAAATTCTGTATAGGTTAATAACACCTTCATAATATACTTCTTCTTTTCTATGCACTTGAATAGCCCTCCTACTGACTTTTAATAGATTATTAGAGTTAATTACATCAATTGCAATATAATTGATTCTTAAATACTATGTAGAAACCTCATACAATTATGGAAAAACAAAAGTTATCTAGACATCTCAGATCAAAAAAGATTTGGAATTCCTGCACATTTAATTTCTGATAATCACTAGTCAGTTTGGACATTAAGATTGCATGGTGTCCTGTTTTCTCTTTGCTAGGTTTTGACAGAATTGATAGTTTTACAACATTTAACTCAATACGCATGGAAATATAAGATTAAAGCTGTGAATGTGGGTTTTTTTTTCCTAAAAAAAGATCACTTCATGGCTTAAAAGCTGAAATGTGTTACCTACCTAACACTGACAGAAACAAACTCAAGGGAAAATCAAAAGTGGATTTGATGTTGAGTTTAGAAATCTCTTCTCCGCAGGTGTAAAGATTCCTGTGGGTGTTAGGGCTTGTTACCTGAGGGCTTTAAAATGTGACAAGGGGATGAATTGCCTAGAAGGGCAAAAAAATATTCCTCCCTCCCATTTTATTACCTAGACACGGGCTATGTGTTCTAATGTCAAAACCACTGGTCAAAAAGTGAAACATCATTAATATCTGTTATTGATGCCATCTAGATCAAAAGACATCCTTGTAATGGAGTTGTTTGACTGCAGCCTTTTTATTTTTAACTGAGTTTGAGACACTAGTTTGTAGTATTGACACAGTTATAAATGTGAGTTTTCTAAAGGACACTACTGCTTCACAGATACAGATTTCTAGATCATTCAAAACTGGTCTACAAATAAATGTGTAAAGGAGTGAGAGCTTGATGCAGTGAACAGGTCCCTGGCATGGGAATCAGTGGACCTGATGTTTTCTTTACTGCTGAGCTCTATGACTTAAGCTAATTGAGCCTTAATGTTCTCTTTTGTAAAATGAGAGAGAGAGAGAGAGAGAAAGAGAGAGAAACCCTCTGAGCTCTCCAACCATGAATCTCCTGCTTTTGAACTCTTGGTGCTCTTAATGTGGACATAACTCGTCTGATTCTTAATATAAGCTGCCTTATATCAATGTATACATTGCACATATCAATGTGTCTTTTATGTGTAGGTATACATGTCTTATCTGGAGAACTAGGCATGCATTTCCAAAGACCTGGGCTATGCCGAATACTTCTCTGTGTGCTCATGACCCATACTACAGTTTCCTCGCACAGAATTGTTACTGTCTGGTTGAATGAGTGGCCAACCCAAAAGAAGAGTTTCCATTCCCTGAAAGTCTTGATAAAACAGGAAGAATGACAAAACATCCCATTTATTATACTGGTTTAACTTTTAAAAGTATTATAAAATATTTGATTTTATGAAACTTTAATTGTGCTTTAAATCAAATTTCATATGTAAAATTTGACTCAGTTTTTTGTATGAATTGAAATGTAATACCATTTCCAATGGGACTGTAATGGAACTGGAGCAGCCTATTCTCAGATTCATGGGGGGGAAAGGCAACACAGGATAATAGGCACAAAAAGCAAACAAACAAAACTAAAGTGAATGAGGACTTACCTGAGTTGTTAGCAAAACAAACTATTCATCTTAAGCAGTACATAATTGGGGTGATGAAATTCATATACAAATGCAGTGATAAAGAAATTCACTAACCAAAACTATTCGAGTCCAGAAACAGATCTAAGAATATAGAGGAATTTAACAGATATTATGGAGGCATTTCAAATCATGGCCAAAAAATAGACTGTTCAGTAAATGGTGTTGGGACAACTGGCTCTCCATCTGGACACATACCATACACAAAAGTAAATTCCAGATGGAATAAGGCTCTAAAAATAGAGATCAAATATATACAAGCATTGGAAGAAACTATGAATGAACATAAAAAAATTATCTTGGGTGAGGAGGTCTTTGTAAACAAGATGGAAAATTTAGAGACCATTAAGAAAAACATGACAGAGTTGACTTTATTTTTTTTTTAAATCACAGAGTTAAAAGAAAAATGGCAGATGGAGACAAAACATTTAAATTATACATTGAAGGAAAAGGGGTTACTATCCATTATTCAAAGTGTGCCCATAAGTTAATGAGAAACATAAATTACTCCCCCAAATGAGCAAATGATATAAAATAAGCAATTCAGAGGAGATATTGCAATGGCTGGCAAACATTTGAAAACTAGGCTTGAAGTATTTTATAACAGTGTATGAGTGAATGATTTCTTTTTTCATTAGAAGTGAGTTTTTGGTGGCTTTGTGACTGGCAGCATAGAAACTTCTAATTTCCCTTTGATGCAGTGCTCACACGAAGAGTCTCCTTTTCCTGGACATCCACCAAAGGGAAGGTTAAGTTCCTTTCCTCCCTTCCTTAGCTTTGCTACCTGCTTCCTTTCCCTTCGAAGAGTCATTAGAGAGATTTTTGAAAATCCCTGTCAATGTGGACCAGTGATAGACACCAGGACATAGATCCAAGATGGTGGTGGAGTAAATGGAAACTACACTAACTTCCTCTCAGGACCAATCTGGAATTACAACTAAATTGTAGAGAAAGCATCCTGAAGACCCAACTGAACAGTAGCTGGAGAGAAGCCTTAATCCTATGGACAGACAGAAGAAACCACTTAACCACAACAAGACTGGTAGGGAGTGCAGAGGGGGTGTGAGAGGGCTGGCTGGGCTCCCACAGGCAGCAGATGAAGTGCCAGAGGGATATTTCAGCATCCAGGGGGGTTGCTTCAAAAAGTGAGCTGTATAAACCCCAAGCAGAGCTCCCCAGCCTGCAGCACTAGAGCTGGAAAGGAACCCAGATAATATCCAGCTGTAAAAAGCAGCAGAGTTTCTGTTTTCCAGGGTGAGGAGGCTGGAGACTCAGAGCCTCTTAAATGGCCAACACACGAAATCTCGTTTGTAGCCACTGACCCTGGGCTCTAGCAGAGGGAGGGCAAAGTGGGTTAGAGATGCTTAAGGAGAGTCTGGGGTTGGTGGCTCTGGAGAGAGAACTGACAGAACAGCTGCCAGGTTCCTTGTGCTGAGTCATTCCCCATCCTGCAGAAGTCACCTTTCTCTGCCAGAACACAACTCTCCAAGTGGTGTCATCATTGGGGAAGCAAGAGCCCTGCCCACAGAAATTAGTCTGCCCCGCCCTGTGGATCTTAAATTGGACTGCTGATTACAGCCTGATTAGTTTAACAACTAATCAGTTTAAGGGCTGCTTAGTTTAACAACTAAGGTGGAAAATACAAAACAGCAGTCAAAATGGGAAAACAAAGAAATAGATCCCAAATGAAAGAACAAGAGAATTCTCCAGAAGAACTAGATGAAATGGAGGCAAGCAATTTATCAGACAGTGAGTGGAGAGTAATGATTATAAGGATACTCAGTAGCATGAAAATAGACATAGAAACCATAAAAATGGACCAGTCAAAAACAAAGAATGCAATATCTGAAATAAATAATACACAGGACAGAATAAACAGTAGGTTAGATGAAGCAGAGGATCACATCAGTGATTTGGAAGACAAGGTAGAAAGAACATACCCAGGCAGAGCAGCAAAAAGCAAAAACAATTTTAAAAAATGAGAAGAGCTTAAGAAACATTTCAGACAACATGAAATGGAACGATATCTACATCATGGGAATACCAGAAGAAGAGAGAGAACAAGGGATGAAGAAATAAATGTAAAAAACTTCCTTAATCTGGAAGGAAAAGACACACAAGTCCAGGAAACTCAGACACAAATAAGCTTGGCCCAAAGAGGCCTACACTGAGACAATCGTAATCAAGATAACAGGCTTGAAGACAAGGAGAGAATCCTTCAATCCACAAGAGAAAAGCAGTAGTTGCCTACCAAACAGCACCAATTGAATGGTCGTTACTCATCAGAAACATTTCAGGCCGGAAGAAAGTGGCGTGAAATATTCAAGGTTATTACAAGCAAGGACCTACAACCAAGGCTAATTTACCCGGCAAAGGTGTTGTTTAAAAATGAAGGAGAAATAAGGAGAGCTTCCCAGACAAGAAAACCACTAAAGGAGTTTGTTAACACCAAACCAGTACTGCAACAAATGTTAAAGGGCTTGCTTTAAGAAGAAGAAAAAGAGAAAGAAAAAAAAACCCAGGAAAACAGTCTAACAATGAAATGGCAATAATAGATATCTATCAATAATCAGCTTAAATGTAAATGGCTTAAATGCTCCAACCAAAAGACATAGAGTAGCTGGATGGATAAGAAAACAAGACTATCTCCAAGAGACCCATCTCAGGTCAAAAGATACACACAGACTAAAAGTAAAGGGTTGGAAAAAGATATTTCATACAAATGGAAAAGTAGAAAACAGCTGGACTAGCAGTACTTATATCTGACAAAATAGACTTTAAAACCAAGGCGATAGTAAGAGACAAAGAAGACAGTACATAATAATAAAGGGAACGATCCAACAAGAGGCTATCACCCTAGTAAACATTCATGCACTCAACATAGGAACACCTAAATATGTGAAACAAATCTTGATGGACGTGAAGGGAGAGATGGACAGAAATACAGCTACAGTCAGGGATTCTAACACACCACTGACTTCAGTGGATAGATCTCGCAGGCAGGACATCAACAAGGAGACAGCGACCTTAAATGACACACAATCAGGGGTGTCCAGCCTGAGGCCTGTAGGCCGTATGTAGCCTAGGATGGGGGTGAACATGGCCCAACACAAAATTGTAAATTTGCTTAAAAAATTATGAGATTTTTTTCTGTGATTGTTGCAATGTATTTAATGAGTGGCCTCAGACAATTCTTCTTCCCATGTGGCCCAGAGATGCCAACGGGTTAGACACCCCTGCAGCAAATGGATTTAATTGGTATCTTCAGAACATTTCACCCCAAAGCAGCATAATATACATACTTTTCAAGTGCACCTGGAACATTTTCTAGGATTGACCACATGTTAGGACACCAAACAAGTCACGATAAATTTAAGAAGGTTGAAATCATATCAAACATCTTTGACCACAATGCTATGAAACTAGACATCAATCATAGGAAGAACACTGAAAAGCATGCAGAGACATGGAAACTAAATATGTTATTAAACAATGAATAGGTCAACAGTGAGATCAAGGAAAAATCAAAAGATGCTTTGAAACAAATGAAAATGAAGACACAATAATCTAGAATCTGTGGGACACTGGGAAAGCAATTCTAAGAGGGAAATTCATAGCACTGCAGTTCTGTCTCAAAAAAAACAAGAAGCTCAAATAAACCATCTAACTTCACACTTAAAGGAGCTTGAAAAGAACAGCAAACAAAGCCCAAAATAAGTAAAAGGAAGGAAATAATAAAGAGCAGAGCAGTGATAAATAAAATAGAGTCTAAAAAAATATACAAAAGATCGGTGAATCCAAGAGCTGGTTCTGTGAAAAGACAAACAAGATTGACAGACCTTTAACCGTATTCATCAAGAAAAAAAGAGAAAGGGCCCAAATAAAATCAGAAATGAAAGAGGAAAAATAACACCTGACATCAAAGAAATACAAAGGATTGTAAGTAAATGTTATGAACGACTATATGCCAAAAAAAATGGACAATTTGGCCAAAGTGGATAAGTTCCTAGGAACACACAATCTTCTAAAACTAAAGAAAAAAAAAACGGGACTGAATCAAATTAAAAAGGTTTTGCATAGCAAAGGAAAAACATCAGCAAAATAAAAAGACAACCCACAGAATGGGATAATATATTTGCTGATACATCTGACAAGGGGTTAATTTCCCAAATTTACAAAGTGCTTACAAAATTCAACACAAAAAAACCCTCAAACCACCCAATTAAAAGATGGGCAAAGGACCTGAATAGACAGTTCTCCAAAGAGAACATGCAGAGGGTCATAGACATATGAAAAGATGTTCAGTGTCAGTGTCAGAAGGACTATCACCAATAAATCAACAAAAAAAACAAGTGTTGGTGAGGATGTGGAGAAAGGGGAATGCTTTTGCACTGTTGGTGGGAATGCAGACTGGTGCAGCCACTGTGGAAAGCAGTATGGAGATAACTCAAAAAATTAAAAATGGATCTGCCTTTCAACCCACTGATCCCACTTCTGGGAATATATCCAAAGGAACCAAAGCACTAATTTGAAAGAACATAAGCACCCCTGTGTTCATTGCAGTGTTATTTACAATCGCCAAGATATAGAAGTAGCCCATGTGTCCATCAATAAATGAAAGGATAAAACAACGATGGGACATTTACACAATGAAATACTAATAAATGGAGTATTAATTTACTAATTAGTAGTAATTTACTACTGGGGTAGTAATTTTACAGACTCTCGGCTGTAAAAAAAGAAGAAAATTTTACCCTTTGCAGTAATGTGGATGGACCTGGAGAACATTACGCTAAGTGAAATAAGCCAGTCAGAGAAATATAATTTCCATATAATTTCACTCCTATGTGGAATCTAACTGAACTAACAAGGAAAACAGAGACAGACTCACAGATGGAGAGCAGATGACAGCTAGTGGGGTAGGGGGAGCTTAGCGGGTGGAGGGATTGAGCAAAAAGGAGAAAGGACTCATGGTCATGGACAACAGTGTGGTGATTGCCGAAGGGAAGAGGGTATAAGGGGACTAAGTGGTAATGGGAAAAACACAAGAAAGATGAAATTTTTAAAAAACTATGCTCAACCTCATTAGTGGTAAAAGAAATGTAAAATGAAAGAATGTGGTTTGCCATTTTCTGTATATCAGATTGGTGCAAAATTAAGGGAGCTGACTGGCTCTATCACTGAAAATGAATGAATACACTGTATAGACTGTCAGGAACGATGTCAGTGTTATGCTGTTAGGTGAAAGAAGCAAGCTGTAGAACATTGTGCACTATGTCATCTTACAATACTTTTTAAAGAGCATATGTATATAAGAGGTGCTTTAATAATTATGTGTGTACTACAAATACATGACATCTTGTATAGCTGTAATCTCTTGGGATGGCATCTGGGGATGGCACTAAGATGAGTGTAAGTGTACATTTCTTTTTTTTAATTACTTTTCAGCTGGAAAACATTCCTTTTGTTATTCTTTATTTAACCCTTCTCAAGCTGAATAACTGATCTTTAGGAGATAGTTACCAGTCATTAGTTCAAGGGGTGTATATGAATAGAGTGCAGTATTTTATGGAATCTCAGTCAATTCTGATTAAATTCTTTAAATTCGGATTGATTCTTTAAGTCAGTCTTGCTGAATTGGGTCAATTATGTAGGGTTCTGGCCCTAACCCATGTCTTTGGTTGGATCTTGTTAAGATCCTTTTAGTCTTCAGCTTCCTGAGGTCTGTGCAAGGGCTGGAGTAGATCTGGTCCTCTGTTGGCTGTAATGATTCCCTATAGCATCCAAGGGCATTTTTACCTGTTCCACAAACACCCTGAGTGCTAACTAAATCACAGCATCCTGAATGCAGGTTATCAACCAGGTCGAACAAATCACTGTAAATACAGTCCTGTGGTTAGTTTGAACTTGATTTCAAGTTACTTGTTAGCAAAGAGTTAATAAGTGCAGACCTTTGGTCATATGGGTCTTTAAGGAAAGCTTTTTTTTCCCCATTCCAATGACTTCCTGTTCATGAGAAAATGAGAGGAAATGAACCTCTAACAGGAGGATGGACCCACCCTTTTCCAGTCGTGTGGCTAATTTGTCAGGTGTAATATTGGCACCTGGTGGCTTGTGTTGGCTTCTTGCCCACCCTTGCTGGGGAAGTATCCAAATACTTGCAATAGGCGGTAGAGGACTTCAAAGGCATTTGTAAGAGAAAGGATATTGTCATTAAAGAACTTAATGGTGAATACTCCCAATCATTTAGTGATGTCAAGATAAAAGGAAAATTTTTAAAACACATTATCTAGAGTTTTTCTAGCATATCATATGGCCTGTTAAAACAAAGCAATGTAGTTGATTTAGTAATAATACACTTTCAAGAGTGTATATCTACTAATTGAATGTCATTTTTGTTCTGTTTTTGAGAAATGAGCAAATGTATCAATTAGCTATAGGAAGAGTATGAATTGTTTCTTTAAGGATATAATTCTCGTTGCTCAGATTCACCTTTCAGTAAGTATTCTCTTTGTGCCTGCTAATAGAATACTTTCCTTTGACTCAAAAGAGAAAACTGCAAAAATACTAAGTGGTATCCAATGGATCTGATAAATGAAAAAGGATGATACAGGTTTTGGGAATTTATTAGGTATTTTGGATGGGCACAGCTGGTTCGGTTCCATACCTTTCCATTTTCAGCTAGAAATAATTACTACCTTTTGAACATGGTGTAGAGAATTATCCAGTAATTGGAGGTAAATTTGTCCACGAATGGGGTTTCAACAAACAATAAGCAGGAGTCATTAAACCATAATAAATTCTACGCAGTGATGGAACTTCCTCTCGTTTTTATCATTCTTGTAGGCTCTATCGGTTTGAGGGCACCTGAAGCTCTCCTGGCAGAATTAGCACTCGTGGACGTGGAAAACAGGAGTGATCGGTCCCCTGATGGTGTCATCGCTTGTAAACCACAATCAGCTCATTGTCATCAAATCCTCAACAAGAATTTATTGTTTATATTGGCCTAACACACTATCAAAGTTTTTTTCATAAATTATTAATTGGATAGATGTTTGTTGAGTGTCTACTCCATTGAAGGCTATGTAATTGGATTTTCTCTGGCAGGGATGAAAGCATAAAGGTCTCTCAACCCTGAGAGTTGAGAAATATTTCAACTTTCCAGGGATCATACACTCCTACAATCTGCTTTCCCGATCAACTTGAAACACATAAATAATTAGAAGTACCACACTGCATGATAAAACTGTAAACAGGGTGGGATTTCAGAAAAGAGGGGCTCAGTGTCTCTTCAAGGAAGAGAATAGCTCACTGGAATACTAAGAATAAAGAGTATCTGGACAACCAAAACAAGAAAACTTTGGATGCTCGCAGTGAGTTGGAGCTAAGAATGGGTGCAGAGGGAGGCAGGCCTCCTGTGAGGCCCAGAGGACTGCCACGCTGGTGCAGTTCTGTGTGCTGGGAAGTAAGGGAGATGGCTCTAGTGGCAACAGTACGAATGATCTGTAAGTTGGGAAGAGGAATGTAGGCTCCTGGCTGCATGGGATGGGGAATGGGGTAATGAAATTTAAGTAGTCATTTGGGAAGATGTTTCTTGCAGGGATTTATAAGGTAAGTACAGCAGGGAGAAGCTGTCAGGAGGGAGATTTATTAGGGGGCTTTTGTGGGAGACAGGGTTAAAAGAGAACCCCAGATGGTGATGGTGGAAATGGATAGAGAGAAATGGATTCAAGGGACATTTTTTGAAGGAAGGAAAGATGGGGCTGGGTGGCATTGGATACAGGAGCTGGGAGAGGAAAATAAGTCAAAGACAGCTCCAGACTTTCTGTACTGAAAGGCTGGATGGTTGATAACAGCAGTAATCTCTTGATGAAGGAAAGTAATGAGCTCTATGTTTAAACAGATTATACCTGGGATGGTATACCCTGGGAAATTATGGAACTATCTTAACAGGCAGCTGGAAACATGGCCCTAGAGAGTAACCAAGGGGCCTGGGAAAGACACAAAAAAAAATGATAGCTAATAGCCACATACCACCTACAAATCCAAATTCCACAGCCCAATTTTTCAAGGCTGTTTCCTCCTAGCCACATTGTACTTATTCAAGTTCATGTTCAGTTACCCCGAATCCTGGTCCAGTCACTGAGCTAACTATGCTGCTCCCCCACTCTTTGTGTCTGAATTCATGCTATTCTCCTTGCCTAAAACCCACTCTCTAATTATTAACTTCTCCCTGGGCATTAGGGCTGGCTCAGGTCCTTTCCACGTGAAGATGTTTTTCAAAAAATCCAGTGCACATTTTCCTCTTTTCTGAACTCCTGTAGCATTTACAGTTCCACTGTTTGTAAAGCACTCAATCCATATGTTGTTGTTTAATCAGATCAAACATAAATGTCTATCTTGTTTTGTCAGCAAAACTATAAATGCCTTGAGGATGAAGATCAATATTCCTCTTGCATCCAATAGGAATTATATTTGACTGCTAAGAATAGAGGCTTCCAAACAGAGGCATAGGTAGTCCAGTGTCTAATATGGCCATAGCAGTCTTGATGACCAAAGTCATTTTTTTCCATCTTTAGAAGACAACCTAGGAACAGCACACTCAGCAGATCTGTATGAAAATGAACATTCCCTTTGGTTTGTACCCAAATGCTGTACATATGTTTTGGATTGTATATTGTGTTTGTGTATTTATGCTTTGATTCACAGTGACTTCCCATGTTATTTACCAACTGTAAATAAAAAGAAATGGATGGAAAAAGTAGGAGTTTGAATATGAGAATTATGGAGGCAGGTAATCCAAAGGTGATTTGGCAAAACCCAATAAGAGATGAGACTCAACCTCCATGTACCTTTTCACTGAGCCATCTTCAGCGTGGATTCGTCACTTTGGAATCCCAAGCTGGTTGATCCCTTTTAAGTATAGCGTCAGTGCACAGAAAGAAGAGAAAAGGTGAGGGGCTTACCAACCGAATGAGCCCTGCCTCTATCATGCTTCCCTGGAAGCTCCACCCCCCCAGTTCTGCTTACTTGTCATTGGTCAGCAGTGACATATATAGCCACGCCTACTTGCAAGTAATGTTGCAAAATATCGTTCTTTTGGTTAGACAGACTTCCATCCTCAACAAAGTCAGATTGTTTTAGTAAGGAGAAGGGCTATTGAAAACTGATAAGCAACTAATGGTCTGTGCTTTGAGCCCTCCTTTCTACATACGAAGGTTGCTCTGTATATTCTTGTTTGGGTCTGTATGTACACACACATATAAAATGTGTATAAAATACATATGATGAGAGACTGAGGTTATGCTATGGGGTTGGCCCAAATGTCCCTTCAGTTTTTTTTTTGTAAAATAAAAGACACATTTTTCATTTTTACCAATAACTTTATTGGGTATTTTGAGTATGTTGGCTCTTGTTCTTAATTAATGTCTCAACTTGATCACCATCAGCTTCAGCTGGTCCACCTGACCATGGAGCATCGTCCTGCAGGAACTTTCCAGGATGAAACTTCGCAAACCACTTCGGGCACACTCAATCCACCACAGCACCTTGTCCTCCACTGCACAAATCTTTTTCTGCATTTTAGTAGTTTTACCTGTAGAGAAATATAAAGCATAATGTGCTGAAAATGTTGTTTATTTTCTTCCATCTTCAATATTAAAATAACTACACATAAGTTCACTGATTTTGATAAGTTTTTTTAACACATGCTGATAGGACACCTGTCACAATACAACCTAAGAAACTTGTCTCGAATGAAGTTAAAGACAATGAAGCATTACTAGAGCCATCTTATGGAAAATACCAAATGAACTTTTTGGCCAACCCAATACATATCTACATCTTTATCTCTATTTGAACACTAATATATAAAATATACATGAATATATTATATATGTAGAGAAAGAGATTTGCTTTATCAATCTCTGAGCACACACACACACACAAGCATGATAGTGTTAAAACTGAGCACAAGCAAATACATATTAGAAAAAAACATAATCTCATATATAACATTATACTAACCACCATGTCTATTCTAGTTAGGTATAAGTGGAGATACTTTTATCTCCACTTATACAAATAACTATTGGTATTATATAAATAACTATTGGTATTATACAAAATTAAACCAAGATTTTTCTAGTGTTATAGTAGCTTTGATTTGTTTTCTAGTGCTGACCTGACTCTCTGACAACATTCACGCCCTCACATTTCTTATAAAAGAAGGTACTGACTTAGTGATTAGAGGTTTAGTGTGTGCATTCTTTTTTTACTCCTCACCCAAGGACATATTTTTATAGTTTTCAGAGAGAGAGAAACATCAGTGTGAGAGAGAAGCGCCAATTGGTTGCCTCCTGTATGCACCTGGGTGTGGGAATCATATGCGCCCCGACCAGGAATCAAACCTGCAACCCAGGTATGTGCCCAGATCGGGAATCAAACCCACAACACTTAATTTATGGGATGGCGCTCCAACGAACTGAGCCACGCTGACCAGGGGAGTTACACGTCCTGAAGTTTCCCCTTTTGTTCTCTTCTACTGCCATTGTATAACTAAGCAATGATCCTTAAAAACTGTGTTTGCAGCATATTTTTGAATCTTATCACTATTATCAGCACAGAAAAGATGAAAATACGACAAAAAAAGAAACTGGTGATCACTCCACACAGTCATGGCCATTCTATCAGAGTCTCACAAAACCCACAGAAGCACCCCCCAAAACTGTCTCCATTGTCACTGTTCACACCATGTCACTCATTGTTCACCACCCTGACCTGTTCTCTCTTGTATCTCAGACAATGAGTCGATCAGTTTATGAGCAAAGCTGTGGTTCAGACTCAGATCACTAAACTCCAGGTTCTTGCTACCATGTGACTCATAACAGCAGCAATTTACTACGTTTGCACAGAAGCATGCAGCATGCCTCACCCGCCATGCACTGCAGACACAGCCGATACTGTGCAGCCTTTTTCTGTATGGAAATGCTATCCCCAAATCATGGCAGGAATTGGAAGGGTAGCAATCGGGACACTGTCTCATACTCTTTGGTTATTGGAGGAGCTTCCCCTTACAGGTCACACACACTCAACGTGTAGCTCTTAGCCCTGCAGGTCAGAATGCCCAGTTGGAAACCCTTGGATTAATCTATTGGGGTAGGGTGACATGAGCTTGCAGGTCCATTTCCCTGACACTCTTCCTATAATGTAGTCCTAGTCAATGTATTTATGTTGCGGTAGTAAAACAAACAAATCCATAAGAAAAATAAAAATGCACTGTACCTGCTTGCCTTCAACATGGCACTTGATCTTTTAAATTTCTAAGACAACATTATCACTTAGGGTGTAGGCACGTCTTAATCTGCGGACAGATGGAGTATGTGGCAGGCATTTTCACACCAGGACCAAAAGTGATGTAATTACCTGAGCATCACAAAGGAGGCAGGTAGAGGAACCCGTGCATATCCTATAAAAGGGATGACAATGCTTAAGATAACGAGTGGTAACACAGATCTTTGGCTGTGAAATAGTTAAAGACAATCCACATTAATTGGAATGCCCTTGTTTGTTTTCTTCTGAAACCTTGAAGTTATCCAAATGGAGTGTGAATTAAAAAAAAAAGGAAAGAAATGTTTTCTTGGGAGAAGACAATATTTTGAAATGTTTTTAGTTTATGAGAGCTCGTTTCCTTCAGTCTCCCAGTTGCTGCATGAGGTTGAACAAATGTTAGCTGCAACTAATTAATTAAGTTTGCAGAAAGTAGCAGCAGGGGATTGGGAACTTGAAGTGGAAGGGAGCGTTTTGACTGTAAACATGTTGCCTGCCTGAGAGACTCTATCTGGATGGAGTGGTTGCCGAGTTATCCGAGTTATCCAAAGAAATGCAGCGTCTCTGGGAGAATCGGGCTTGGCAGGGAGGGGAAAAAATAACAATGTCTCTTGCTGGCAAATCCATTCATTTACTTCCTGGGTTCATCTCATGCATTTTGCTGGGTTCCAGCCACACACTATTTACTGAGCATCCTCTGTGCGTGTGAAGGTGACGCCATGGACCGGCCCTCAGAAGAAAGGGGACTTGACTTATTCTGTGTCGGGACCTCTCTCTCTATTACATCATTTCTTTCTGTACAGCAGACATAACTCTCTCGTTAAGTAGATAGGGAAATGAAGACTTGGAGAATTGGGGGACTCAGGATCAGTTGGTAGTTGGTGGAAACAGGATTTGAACCCAGACTGATCTGACACTGGGTCTTTTTTCAGGTACACCAGGGTGCTGTGTGTGTGTGTGTGTGTGTGTGTGTGTGTGTGTGTGTGGTACAGGGTGGGGCAGGTCTGCCCAGAGCCCAGCAGGCTCTTGGCTGGTATCACTTCTGGCTGAGAGAAGTATCACTTGGGGGAAAGACAAAGGGCTGTGGAAGGTAGAAAGGTGATTCTCAGACCCAGAGGTGGTCTGCAGATTACATTGAGAAATACTGGATTACAGATGCACCTGAGCTACATTTCCTGAACTTGGGTCCTTGGAGCCCTCAGACTACATTGGGCTGGCTGGTCACATTTCTTCTCTCAGAACTTTGAACCCAGATATCATATCAAAGAAAGGAGAGGGGATTAAAGCGAAAAGGTCATGATACGGAGAGAAGGACCAGGATCGCCATAACGGACTTGGGGAGATCTGAAGTGGTGAGGAAGTAGAACACTCATGATTCATCAGAGGAAGCTGGTTGGTAGAGAGGAGGTAAGAACAGAATCATGGAGAGAAGCAAGGACAAAGCAAGTTGAGATGAATTCACCTCCAGCTCTTAGAGCTGTTTCTGTTCCTAAGCTCTTTGTGTTCCAACCATGATGCCAGACACGCTGATCTTGCTTTTTAGTACAGGCCCGCTACTCTAATTTTGTCATTTTGCTCTTTGCACTGCCAAGACTAGGTACTATTTCTATGTAGATTGGGACTTGTAAAAGAAATTTGTTGGAAATGCACTTGACCGATTCAGGAACCTAAGAAATTCAGGACTATTTGAGGAGAACTGCACACAATTTTCTTAGAAATGAAGCAAGACCTAAGTACATATCATCAGTCTTTTATTGAGTTTTTGATGGATATTCCTGGTGCAAATAATCGATGCAAAATAGAAATTACAGTATCTAAAACTGCATTTGGTAAATATATTAGAACCTAAAACTTGACTAAAGAAGGGAATCTTCCCGACTAAATTTAGATCTGGACAGTTTGAATGGGTAAAATTAAACTTGGTAGAAACTACAGTCGCAGAGGAAAACTCACAATGGCTGACGCTATGAATGATGTAATTCATATGGTCAAAAATACTGATCAGCCCTGGCTGGTATAGCTCAGTGGATTGAGTGTGGGCCTGCGAACCAAAGGATCGCAGTTCGATTCCCAGTCAGGGCACATGCCTGGGTTGCAGGCCAGTTTCTGGCAGGGGATGCACAAGAGGCAACCACACATTGACATTTCTCTCCCTCTCTTCTTTCCTTCCCCTCTAAAGATAAAAAATAAAATGTAAAAAAAAATACTGATCAACAAATCAGAATTTTTGTCAAATTGAACTTTGTCAAATGGAAATTGAAATTTGTCAAATTTTTGTCAAATGGAAAAACTGAACCAAATAAAATTCATGTCAGTAAAATGTGAAATGGAATAATATTGGGAAAAGCTTTTCTGTTCTATGCTGAAAATTACTTGTACAATCAATGCGGACTAGTGGGAACTTCTGCTTTTCAGTAGTATATTGTGGGAAGCTGTCGATTTCTGTAATAACTAGAAGAAATGAGATAAATTTGAAAGTATATATTTTCAAAGACATTGGAGAACTAGGAAGCAAGAACTATTCCGTAAACTAACATTCCAGAGGGAAGTTCTCCTCCCAGATTAGCTGAGATTCCTGGCCATTTTCTTGCCTGGAGACACTTACAAGTATGGTCACAGGCTGAGGGTCAGCCAGGCTTGGCCTACACAGAGGGACTCCAGCAGGGAAAGACAAATGGGTAGAGGAAGCGGACAAGCTGGGACCTGGGAGAGCTCCAGATGTTTTAACCAAGTTTTCCTGAGGGACATTTGCTTCAACTGCGGTGGCCCCAGAGGCTAGGAGGCTGGGCTGGGAAAGCAGAGTGAGGCATCTCATTGCTTAAAGTGCTTGGAGGACCCTCTCTACGGACCTACCGAAAACATTCCACTCTCCTTGAGATATTTGGAAACAGAGATGGGCTGATTGTAACTGAAGTTGACGTCTAGCTCCAATTCAGCTGAATTCCTCACTGGGTCGAGGTGAGCCGTCTCTCTCCCTATCTGCCTTTGAGAAGAAAGTGCAAAGCTTCTAAGGGAAATAACAAAGACTTCATTCAGTCTCTAAGGTCCTTCACACATGATGTTCGTTATACGGTAAGATATTATGAAGCATGTGAAGAAGCAGAGAAACATGACTAACAACCAAGAGAAAAAGCAAGCAATAGAAGCAAACCCATAGATGAGCCAGGTGTTGGAATTAGCTAATAGGCTTTAAAATAACTATTATAACATATTAAATAAAGTGGAGGAACGGATGTACAAAAGGGACGAAAAGATGGACAGGATCAACTGAAAGTTTGAGTCTACATAAAGGAATCAATCAGATATTCTGTAATCTAACACTATTATATCTGATAATAAGAATTCATTGTTTAAGTTTAATAGCATACTTGATGTAGCAGAAGGTGCCATTGGTGTAGTCAAAGACAAGTACAAAGGAAATAGCCAAACAGGGTTACAGGAAGAAAGAACAAGAGAGATGGAACAGAGTTAATTGTGTGCACTAGGAGTCTCAGACGGATGGGAGACAATGAGAAGACAATGAGACAATGAGAAGCAGCAATATTTGAAAAATAATTGTCAAGTGCCTTCCAAGAAACTGATGAAAGACATCAACCCGTAGATTCAAGAGGCTTAGCAAACTCCAAGCATGAATGAAGTATGTGTGGTTGGGGAGGAGGGGTATAAGGGGACGAAGTGGTAATGGAAAAAAATACAATAACAATTTTGAAAAAAAGATAAACACAAAGTGACATTTAGGTATATTAGAGCGAAACCATTAAAAACCAATCAAGTTGCTCTGGGCAATTTCTTCTCAATGAAAATGTTGGTATTACTCTGATTAAAATGTTTTAATCAGTTACAGTCTTGGCTAGCATAGCTCAGTGGATTGAGTGCGGGCTGCAAACCAAAGGGTCGTCAGTTCATCTCCCAGTCAGGGCACATGCCTGGGTTGCAGGCCAGTTCCCCAGTGGGGGCCACATGAGAGGTAACCACACACTGATACTTCTCTCCCTCTCTTTCTCCCTCCCTTCTCCTCTCTAAAAATAAATGAATAAAATTTAAAAAAAAACAACGTTTACTTACAAATACCAAATCAACATTTTAAAATAAATACACAGTATATTGCTAAATTTCCTATTAATATTATAGAAAACAAGTTTAAAAACACTGACATTTCACAGACTATTGAGAGCCCAACAGTTAAACATACTTTGTAAAAGCAAAGTACAAAAAGGACGTTAGAAATATTTTTTGAAGAAAAATATATCATCCGATGGCAAAGAAATGTGAATCCCGACAATGAATGGCACACACAGCACTTCCGGAGTACTCAGTCACCACCCAGAAATCACTGTCTGAGTTATGAAATGGACACGGTTCGAGAAGAAACAGTTTCAATTTGTTTCTGAATTAGCCTGACTTGTTTTTGACTCTCTTTCCTAAGAAAAGAGGTAGGTTTTTATTGCTCTTGGGACAACATACTGCGTGTGAACTGGGAAGCAGGGAGGAGTCGCCCTTCTCTGCTGATTCCTGAGGTCAAATAGGAGGAGGAAAACCAAACCAAAACAAAAGGAACCTTTCTCCCCACACCAGTGGGGGAGTTTGCTTCTTGCAGCGAAAGGACCTAAGTGAGATCCTCCTCCCCTGTTTCTGCTTCAGCAAGCCTTCCCTTACTTAATCAGTCTAGCATTTTGGCTGAAGGAGGAGCTTTTTTGCTTAGCTGATACCTCTAATCCTGAAATCCCTAGATTTTTAAAGCTGCATTTCTGTGTCCATTGCTGCCGCACAAAGTGAGTGAGCGGCCTGGGGGTTCCGAGGAAGGAACCATTTTGGGTCCTGACCCTGCAAAGCAGTGTTCAACACCCCATCACTTTTGCCTTTGGGGTCTCTTTACTATGGTGGCAGCACTTACGTTTCCGCATTTGCTCAGGTGATTCTTTGAAAATTAGATGCTACACAAATATTACAAAGTAGGTTGCCCCTAAATTAGGGACAGATGAATAGTGGAAGCATACTCAAACACCTGGAAATGGATGGATTTCAGCCCGTAAATTTCATGCCGATGAAGGGATGCATGTACCTTGTGAAATTTGAGTATTTGTCCCTGCTGAATTTTTCCAGTTCTGCGTTGCTGCCGATTTTAAGCTTGTTCTGCTTTGCTCCCCCCGTCTGGTCCTTAAGCCAGTACTCATGGAAGGTGACGATATCAAGACCGCTGACGGTATCAAGACCCCGTGGCAGAGAAGAGGCAGAGTGGAACTGTGGTTGGCTGCCCAGATCAAGCATCAGCTGTGCACACGCATTCGCCCGGCGCACAACCTCCCTTATTAGCCCAGCTTTCCCTCGGTGTTGAGAGCACCTGGAGGGCTGTGGCCCTTTTATTGGGGGCTTAGATTTCCTTCCTAGTTCTTGCCCTTCTTTCTGCCAGGAGACAGATCCTGATTCTCATGACTGGCTTATCTGGAGTTGGGTATTGCCTACTATAATAAGTATCATTTATTCAGTATGTCTTTTAAGAAGCTTTTTTTTTTTATCAGTCATTTACTGTGTGTCTGCCACCATGTTAGGTGCTGAAAATTAACTATTAATAATCTAGATTATTCATATAAACCAACCTTACAAGCAGACCCAGAATGAGAGAAATGTGTTGGAATCTGGGCCTTCTAGAACTCACTACTTGTTTTAGCCATAAAAGGGACTTTTTTTTTCTTTCTCATTTGATCTGTGAAAATATTGATCTTTTTCTTTCAGGGAACATGTTTTGGGAAAAATAGGAATTAGGTCTATCAAGATCCCCATGTTTGTCGGTAGCTTTGTCGCTGGGGACAAATCACAGCCAGAGGCAGGTCTCCTGGGAGCTATGAGCATGACCGTGTCATTTGCTGAGAATTTGCTCACCTGAGAAAAAGAGCCAATTCAGGGAGTGCCTATAAAGTCTCAGTAGCTACCCACTAGTAGTGACATTTTCCAGCTCCAGATCGAGAGAAATTCTCAAGCCCAACTCACCATTGAGCTTTAGGGATTCCCTTGTTTTTACAAATCACTAAAATGTTTCTGGGGAGGTAAAGAAACAACAATCTCATTTTTGGGGGCTGCCCAGTCTTCAAGGTCGGATCTACTAATAGGCTCCACCCACAAGGGCGTGTCCGTAACACCACGAGAGCGAAGGCTGTTTTTTAAGTCCTGGGAAACCTTCACCGGAATTCTGACCCTGCAGAGCCGCATGCTTAGCACAGCGCCACACTCGGTTTCTTACCCCTCATTGTCCATGATCGCCTCAGCTGGGGCTGGACATCATGGAAAGATTCAGTGGAAACCGAATGCTTCTTTCAGGAAGTCCTTCTACCACCTCCCTCCTCATAGCTTCCCTCCTCTCGTTTGCACAATTGTGTACACCAAATATTTCATCTTACTTGATGAAAACATTGGCATGTATCTGTTCACTAGTGACTTCCCCGTGGGTCCTCTTTCAGGTTAGGGAGGCCGGGCCATGATGCGCCTTCCTAGGTCCTTAGCACCGAGCAAGCTCAGTGCTCCAAATAAGGTTTGAGTTTGTCATGGCCTCTCTCGCAAAACCCGTTTGTAAAGCTTTCTATCCAACATATTCTGCTTTTTGCAAAATGGTAGTTGCATGTCCTGTGCATATCTCACCTTTTCTCTTGGTTATCCCATCGAAGTGGAAATGGGCGAGTCACACGAAAACATTGTTTCCTGCTGAGTTCAGGTGGGTGGCCCCGTGAATAGCTTTATTAGCTAAGAAGTGGTTTGATTGTTTCTGCCTTTGACAAAATGAAGAACTTCAGAGTGTCCCTGAAGGAGAGACAATGGAAGGATTGGAATTACTGGCTCCACTACCCTCAGGCAGGGTAAGAGAGTTCAAAACAGTCTCTCTGAAGCACAGATTCCTCTCTTTCTGTAAAGAGCAGCGAAGGCCAGGCTGACGACATGCAAATACTTGCAAAGTGAAAATGGATACACTTCCAGGGCTCCTCGTCTCTGGCCTCCGGAGCACAGCCTGCCAACTGTGCGTGCACGTTGGTTTGGCACCGAGACAAATGTTCCCTGGAGCATAGACTGAAACCACCAAACTGATATCACATGGGACACCAGCCAGAGCCTGACCTTGCTCGCCGTAGGTGAGCAGCTGTGGAATTAACCTGTGATGGTCTCCTGCTTACGCCTGGTTGGTGGCCTGGGTGCATTTTTTCTTTCTTTCTTTCTTTCTTTCTTTCTTTCTTTCTTTCTTTCTTTCTTTCTTTCTTTCTTTCTTTCTTTCTTTCTTTCTTTCTTTCTTTCTTTCTTTCTTTCTTTCTTTCTTTCTTTCTTTCTTTCTTTCTTTCTTTCTTTCTTTCTTTCTTTCTTTCTTTCTTTCTTTCTTTCTTTCTTTCTCTTCTCTCCTTCCTTCCTTCCTTCCTTCCTTCCTTCCTTCCTTCCTTCCTTCCTTCCTTCCTTCCTTCCTTCCTTCTTTCTTTCTCTCTCTCTCTTTCTTTCTCTCCCTTTCTTTTTTCTTTATTCTTTCTCTCTCTCTTTCCTTCCCTCCCTCCCTCTTTTTTTCCTTCCTTCCTTAATGCCAAATTTGAACTTATTGCTGTCCCCAGTCCACTGATATCTACCAGCCACAACCGCCCCCCCCCAGTCTTGGTTTGTGGATAGTGGGCAGCTACATGGCTCCAAAAAACGGGCAAGCCACACAGTTACTTCTTGCCTGGTGTCCTCTTGCCCCTTGAGAAGGAAGGGCCACTAATGGGCCATTCCAAAATTGGGCCAGGGGCTGGAGGCTGGCAGGGCCAGCGTCTGAGACTGCGGTCTGCTCCTTCTGCACCTTCCTCTTCTACGTGTGCCCCCACTGCTCCAATTCCTTCCATCCCCCCACTTTTTTGTTTCTAACCTTTATTTTTTCAGAGCTTCCAATATCATAAGGATTTTGGTGGTAGGGGCTCTGAGCTCATAACTCAGAGCTTTAATTTAGCATGTGGGGTGCTGGCTCTCCCAGCAAGCTGCTTTGGTCGCTATTTCCACCTTGAGAGAGTAAAGGGGACAGGGCGCAGTGGACGGAGTAGAAGCGTGAAGCCAGAGACCTCGACAGAGTCCCAGCCCTGCTTCTAACTGGCTGTGGGACTGCGGCCGGGACACCCCCTGGCCTCAGGCCTCAGTTTCCTCACTACGGCCTGGGGTGCTTGGACCAGATGATTTCTAAGGCTTGTCTCATTCTGCCATGCTACAGAGCTCACGAGCTCTGTGAAATCCATATTGGGTTGGGCCAGTCTCACTTTTCTTTTTTTTTTTTTTGAAACAGCTGATTGTTAAATGAATGAACGAGGAGCCGTGAGCAGAGTCCCTAAGCGAGAGCCCTCAGATAAGAACATCGAGGGGAAAATCTTTCCTTAAAGTGGCACCCAGAGGCTTGTAGCCCAGAAATGAAACTGTACGTCCTGTCTAGAAATGCAGAAGAGTGTTTTCCTCCAGGGGAAGAAAATGATGCAAACGATATTGGTTGTTTTCCAGGGATCCTGTTTCCGGACTTGAAGCATAAGCACATATAGTCATTCAGGTAAAAATTGTACTTTTGGAAGGAAAAGGTTAAAGTTGGCTACTGATATTCATCAGGAGATGGACATTTAATCTTTAATCTCTTGTCCTAGGCCTCTACTTTGGATCAACTCATTATCCCGAATAAACGATGTGTCATTCCCATTATTTATGTCTCACTGCAGCCACAGTCTCCGGGCCTCGTATTAGTGAGCACCATTCATTTCGACCCATTCAGCATTAATCTCCCTGCTAACATCTTTCCTGTTCTATGTGCTGTCCCCTATTTGCTTTTATGTTTTCTGCAGAGTGTTTATAAAAGGATAATCTTTTACAAAGCAGACAGAATTTTTGTGTATAAACTGCTCTGTTTGAATGCCTCATTGATATACCATCTAAAAACTGAAGTGTTCAGCAAGATTAGCAAAGCCCTGAGCTACTGAGCTGGGGAAAACATGAGAACCAGTTTCTTCTCTCCAGGAGGCAAAGGTGATGAAAGATGCCTCTGCTCTCACAGGGGCATTGCCCACGCAGGTCCTGATAGGCCTGGTTGCCTGGAAATTAGAGGGGCACAACGTGGAGCCCCTCTGAAGTCACTGGGAAAGGGAGTGGAGGGCGTGGTGGCCCCGTGACTTCTTTTCTAGAATTTTCTCAGAGAATGCCATGGCTCTACAAATGCTGAATTCACATGTAGTCCCGCTTCAGCTACATCCTTTCAAACTTCCGTGAAGTCTCTGCATGCTGTTGCTCAGTTGTTCACTGAGGTTAAATTACTTGTGTTATTCCGGGCCACCCTGTAGAAAAGGCAGTAGGAACTAAGTAAAGATCCACAGAAGAGGGTGGTCTCTTCCTGCCTCCTCCGTGTCCTCTCTCCAGGGATTGGGAACAGCTCATCCAAACAGCTCTCTTTTGCCCAGAGCGGGAGAAGACAGATCTCTTTATTTTACAATGGACAAAGAAGGTTCCTTTGTGGAATTTTGCATGACATGGGGTCCCAAATATACCACCCTTGAAAAGACGTAACAGATGGACTCTGACAATAGGAATACCTTCAAGAAACTTAAAAAAAAAATCAGTGGGAAGGGGCTATGAGTCAGGCCACTGAGGGAGCTGCGCACAGGAAGCCGCACTGAGCTGACGATTTGTACCTAAGACAGGCAGGTTCAGCTGGTAGGGCTCCAGGCAACCCTTTGAGACTCTGGGGTGTTTGGTTGGCAATGCTGTGGAGCTGGAAAAAAAATCCTAAGATGCACAGTGCCAAAAACTATACGTGCCTTCGAAGAGTACTTTTCTAACAAATCGATCACTTTGATTACTCAATAACAAGGCTTGTTATTTCTAAGGGGTGACCTTTTGCCCACACTTCCACATTTATTAGGGAAGAGTTCAAAACAGACATGTGGTTGGGCCATTTTCATGCTATAAAGCCTTAACTATGACGGGCCTGCCAAATCTCTTCTGAAGATCTAAGCTATGAAAACACTGGAAATCTGTCCATCAAGACTCTATCAACAGTGAGCACTGTTTAGGATTTTGTTTTAGCTCGGGGTCATCCTTGGCGACCATGGGTTACAGCGCTCACTGGGATGGGAGCCCTTGCCTGAATCCGCAGTCCGCACTGAGATGAGGAGGACACACATTTGGAAAGACCTTGGATCCAGTTCTTCAGGGCACTTTGTGTGGCCTTTGGGGAAACTGACAACCAATGACAGTTCTTTCTCATCACTAGGCAAGAAAGCTCTGCCCTTGGGGGTGATGGAGGGATGGGGAGAGATGGGGGTGGGGGATTCTTACAGTGAGCCTGGGTCAACTGCAATGACCAAAGGAGCACAGGGCCCAGGTTCCCGTGACAGGGAGGCAACCTCTTGACTGCAGGGACATTCCCGGTGTTGGCCCATCTCACTCTGAGCCACCTTAAGAATGTACAAAGCACCTTAAGAATGTACTCAAGCCCAGGGGCTGCTAGAGTGATTTCAGACATGTTGGTCTCAGTGGTGCCTTGTCTTGAACTCTATCTCTTCTATTTTCATTCTTTTTTTAAAAATATTTTCTTTATTTATTTTTCGAGAGAGAGGAAGGGAAGGAGAAAGAGAGGGAGAGAAACATCAATGTGTGGTTGCCTCTCATGTGTCCCCTGCTGGGAACTGGCCTGCAACCCAGGCATGTGCCCTGACTGGGAACCGAACCGCGATACTCTGGTTCGCAGGCCCGCACTCAATCCACTGAGCTACGCCAGCCAGGGCCCTCATTCTTTATTTCTACACTTTTATTCCTTTTTCTTCTCTTCTTTTCTCTTTAATTTTTTTTAAACTTCCCTCCCTTTCTTTCTCTTTCTCTCTGTTACTTTCCTTCTTTATCTTGGAGCTACTGGGGACTCTAGAGTATTAAAAACATGACTTCCCTGACCCGTGTTGCTCAGTTAGTTGAGCACTGTCCTGCAAAGTGAAAGGTCACTGGTTCAATTCCTGGTCAGGGCATATGTCTGTCTAGGCTGTGGGTTTGGTCCCTGGTCGGGGCACATATGAGACGCAACTGATCGATATTTCTCTCTCTCGTTTTCTCTCTCCCTTCCCCTCTTGCCAAAAATAAATAAATGAAATCTTAAGAAACAAACAGCCCACGATCCTTGCTTCAGGAAGGTTACAGCATGAATAAATAGGTAGATACGGCTAACAGGACACGGGTCTGACTCACAAACGGCCTCTGGAGCTCCTTTTGCATTTCTGCACCTATCACCAGCGGCTGCCTGGAGCCCTGCGTGGAGAGGATTCTGAGTTCAGGACTGGGCTCAGAGGGAATGAATGCCCTGACCAACTAGATGTGACAGCAGAGGACACAGGGGGAGCAGGGAGGAAGGGCACTCGTGGCGGAAACTTGCCATCCTGGGTCTAAATCAGGGTCTGTCAACCGTGGCATGATTGACATTTGGACTGGGAAAGTGTGTTGTGGGGGCGTCCAGTGCATTGTGGGCCATTCAGCAGCTTCCTTGGCCTCTACCCACTAGATGCCAGTAGCACCCCCACAGTTGTGACAACTAAAACTGTCTTGAGCCATTGCCAAATGTTCCCTGGGGGGTAAAATTGCCCCTGTTTTAAAATCATTGCTCTGAATAATTACCACAGGACTAAACACAGGAAAGTAAATGAGAACATTAAAGGATGCAGAACTGTAGGGAGGAGGTGAGGCGGTAACAAGGGAGGAGAAATTCACAGTCTCCGCTGTTGCCTGATAGGCCGTGCACTGTGCTACATCTTCACAGTTCCAAGGTCATGTCCACCACATACTCAGGACCCTGGGGGAACAGAGCCTTAGATCACAGTAGGATGGATTGAAGTTATGCTGTAGATTATCTTATAAGATTGGTAGAACTCGGGATCATTTTATCCTTGCAGGTGGAATTTTCTCTGCTGGTGATTGCAATAAACAAGGAGGAAGATGCTCTTTGGGCTCATTAGAAGGCGGATTGGCCCAGCAACAGGGGGACAGGAATGAAGTTCCCCGTGCAGCCTTGGGAATCTTTGGTAAGGAACAGGACCCAGGACCTTAGGAGATGAGTGAAACTGGAATCATATCCATCATAAACTCCCTTTATGGGAGGTGAGTGTATTCACCTTCAATTTCCTGACCTGACCCAAGTGTTGGTAAACAATGACCAGAGACTAATATATTTGATAAAATAAACCAGTGGCTTCAGGACACGTGCAGTGTGTCCGAATCGATTCCAGAGTGTGTTTCCTCTTAGAACTGGGATGTAGCCCAGGTAGTTTCAGGGAAGGTGTGACGCAGAGGGGAGAGCTGGTGTGACTCCGAGCTCTGCTCCTGCTCAGAAGCTGGAAAACAAGGAGCAAGACATCTCACCTCTCCAACCTTCATGTGGGTATCTGTCAAGTAGGGCTGGTATTTCCTGCTTCATAAGGTTGTCATGAGATGATGTAAATCAAATGCCGTCTTCAGGGACTGGCACAAATTAAGGGGCTCGACAGGTGTTGATTACCTCCTGTGTCCTGCTCACTCAGAGTCTTGCAATCATTCTTCCCCACTAGGTCAGGAAAGCAGGTGAGGACAGACACTGCTGGTATCTGATACAGGCTTCCTCGAAGCTGCCTTCTGCCTCATCCTGCCCACTTTCAGAACATTGATGGCCAATAAGACGTGTAGGCCACAGATCAGACTGAAAGTTTGGGTGAATATATATGAATTTAACCTGAGGCAGTAGATCCTCTGGGCATTGCTGGTATTTGGGAGGCAAAATCTCTTTTCTTACCCTGTTCAAACCTCTGTACAATTGGAAGGCATGGTCTACAGGTTTTTTTTAGCACAGTAAGATATGTTACAGTGAGTAAAAACCAAAAGTCATCTCAAGGACCAAAAAGAGAAAATGCATCTATCACCTTAAACAGTTTTTTTTTCCCAGAAAGTCATAAAAATGAACTATAAAATCCTCACTATTCAGAAGGAAGGGACCTCACTAAGGGCATGAAGTCCAGCTCACCCTCTTCTCAGATGAGGGCCTGGGGCCTGGGGACTTGCTTGACTATTGCAGACGTCTTGCTGGAAGCAGCCTTGGGACTGGAGCCCAGGACTCCCACATCTTCCCCTCTGAGTGCCCAGGCTGAGCTCGGCGTCATCCTCTCTGTACTTAGCTGCTCAGTTCGTTCTGCGCAGACCAGTGAAAGTTGTTTATGGGTTTCTGCCTGCTTTTAGCCTTATCTTCCTAACCAGGCCAAGGCCACACGTTTATTCAGCTCTAGTCATTTCCAGACATGTCTACTGTAGCCATGGCACAACTCCATCACTTACCAACTCTGAGACACTGGGCAAATTACTTAATCTGTATGAGCTTTTGTTAGTCAACATTCTTCAAAGGAATAAAACCAATAAGACATATCTAGCTATCTGTCTATGAATTATATACCTATTCATTAGAATTGGCTCACAAGTCCCAAGATTTGCAGTTGGCACACTGAAGACCCAGGAAAAATGGATTTTTAGTTTGCGTCTAAAAGCAGAAAAAAAATGAAGGTTCCAGCTCGAAGGCAGTCAGGCCGGAGGAGGCTCAGTGTTTTCATTCTATGCAGGTCTTCAACTGATGAGATGAGGCCCACCCACATGAGGGAGGGCAATCGGCTTTGCTCACTCTACTGACTCAGATGTTACTCTCATCCAAAAACACCCTCACAGACACACTCGGAATAAGATTTAATGAACTATCTGGACCTCCTCTGGCCCTGTGAAATTGATACAGAAGATTAACTCTCACAAGTTTCAATCTCCTCATTTGTGTAATTGGGATAAAATTCATACTTATAGGGTTAATGAAAGGACCCCTCTTTGACCTCTCGGGTTAATGAAAATAAAAGTTCATGAAAATAGAGCACCCTTATATAATCTCAAGGAATGCTGTTGTTATTGTTGTTTTTGTTGAAAGAGCTTACCGGGAGAGGCTGAGGCCCAGACAGAGGGAGATTAGAGCGCTGGGGGCCAGAGAGACAGGAGGGGCTGGCTTCCCAGTTGTGTGACCAATGTCACAGTCACACAGGGCCCCACCTTTGGAAAGGTCCCGTGCTTGGTTTAACGCATTTTCTATTGCTATTTCTAAGTGCTTACTAATTTTTCAACAAGGTGCCCTGCATTTTCATTTTGCACTTGACCTCACAAATTATAAAGCTTGTTCTGGAGTGAGAAATGGAGAATTTTTAAAAAGTGCTCAAAGAGATGTTAGTGAGCTCTCTCAGCTTGTGCCGCATCCTAGGTTCCCCTCCCTCTGCTGCTGAATTCTGCAGACATGAACACTGCCACCAGACATTCATTTTTAATGACTTGTTATGGGCTTCTTAGCAATATATCTTTGGGCATTAAGGTGTGGAGTCAGGGACTTAAAATGATTGATGTCTTTGCTTCACACAAGGGGTCTCCTGCACTTACCTAGCACTAGATAGCCACCTGGGAAATTTATGGGTGCTCTTGGCAGCCGAAGCAGCCATCAAATATTAATCAAAAATATGTAATAACTAATATATACTTAAAGAATTGAGGAAAATTAATATTCAAGGGAAGCATTCAGGGACCCATAAAGATAACAAATGCTAAAGAGACTAGTCAAGGTTGGCACGTTTAGAACTCACCCTGCTCTTAACACTTGCTTTGAGATTCTGGGTTTGCTGGCTGATCCTCATGTGCTCAGACGGCCAGAAGCAAGGGGGCTTCATGTGAATTCCATTGGATCTGGACTCCTGTTAATGAAAGGACTGAACTCCCACTTCAGTCCTGCATTTCTACAGCCCGGCCTCACTTTCCTCTGAACATCTTTCTTACTGCACCAGATATCCCCAATTGGCAGCCAATTCTTTCTTTATTTTAATTGCAGTTTACATTCAATATTATTCTGTATTAGTTTCAGGTGTACAGCAGAGTAGTTAGAAAATCATGTACAGAGTGTACCCTTGCTGCTTCAAGTACGCACCCGGCCCCAGACATAGTTGTCACGGTAGTATTGACTATATTCCTTGTTCTGTAATCTATACCTCTGTGACTGTTCTGTAACCACCAATTTGTGCTTCTTAATCCCACCACCTTTCCCAGCAACCTCCAACCCTCAACCCCTCCAGCAACTGTCAATCTATTCTGTTCATCTATGAGTCTGTTTCTATTTTGTTTTGTTCCTTTTTTTGTTCATTAGATTCCACATATCAGTGAAATTATGTGGTATTTGTCTTTCTCTGTCTGGCTTATTTCACTTAGGATAATATGCTGTAGGTTCATTTATGTCATTATAAAAGTTAAGGTTTCATTCCTTTTTCTTTTTTCTTTTTATTTATTTATTTTTAGAGAAAGGGGAAGGGAAGGAGAAAGAGAGGGAGAGAAACATCAGCGTGTGGTTGCCTCTCACTCACCTTCACACTGGGGACATGGCCTGCAACCCAGGCATGTGCCCTGACTGAGAATTGAGCTAGCAACCCTTTGCTTTCCAGTCCAGTGCTCAATCCACTGAGCTACACCAGCCAGGGCTCATTCTTTTTTATAGCCAAGTAGTATTCCACGGTGTAAATGTACCACATTATCTACTCATCTATCGATGGGAACTTGGGTTGCTTGGCTGTTGTAACTAATGTGCAGCCAGTTCTTTACAGAAGGGGCTCTCTTGTGGCAGCCCCTTGAGGTCAGACTGTGTCTTATCTCTATGTTTTCAACACCTAGGTCAGTGGCCCCCACAAAGCAATCGGTTGAATCATACGATATTCCCACTTTTGTAGCTCAAAAATACACAAATAGCCATTTTACATGACCCAACTTTACAAATGCTGAAACCGGACCCCACCTTTTCAGGAGAAATTTTTCATTAGAACTGAATTGCCTCCTCCGAGCAGGCTGGGGAAAGCCCCACAATTCCCAGCTCCATAGGAACTTCTGATCATCCCATAGGCAGCAGGCACACATCCAGAGGTTCACTGGAGAAGATGCATTTTGCTCATCTTTAACCAAAACAAAGCCAAGTAGAATGGACCTGCCTGGGATTGGCAAGGTCCATTGCATTGTCCCCACTTGCTGATTTTTGGTTGAGTCCTTCTATTGTCCTTCCTTCCCTCTCCCATTTCTGGTCTTTGGCTCATTCTTACAACCGCCTTTGCCATCTCTGCCTACTTGGGTAGCACTGGGTATGCAGAGGAGATAAGTGATTTATTTTTCTCCTGCTGTGTGTGCTCTCTTGCTATCATCCACGGGAAGACAGGGAGGCGCTCCTTCCCCCGGGACACTCCCCATCCCTCACAGAGGAGCGGATAGTGGCAGACCGAGTCTGCTTGGAAAGGGATGGTTTGTTCGGGTGTTGGACCACCACAGCAGTTGCTGGTCTCTTCTGTTATTGTGAAAAATCAGGAGCAGAGCCTGTCACTTGTCATCTGTTCTTCGACTGTAACCAACTTTTCTTCCATGGGCCATTTGGTGTGACTGTGAATGATGGCTCTGGCTAAATGACACCATCCTGATGGTGGGGTAAACAGAAGTGATGCTGGAACAGGCACGTTGGATCCAGCCTGTGTTTTCGGAGAGCTGCCGACAGGGCCTGCGATGGAGAGGAATGTGCAGCCCGCTTGGGTTGAGGTCCTGCGTGCCCCCCTTTATTCTCCCTGAGCTCCTGGGGCACTGGCCAGGCTGCCAGTTGGGGAATGAGCCTGTACACACTCACTCGTACCAGAGTTTACACATGTGTGAAATGTCAGTATCATTTAGCTCAATTCTTTCATTTTCGTAGCCTCTCTGAGGCTGAGAAAGGCCAAGTGGCTGGTCCTAGGTCACACAGCCAGTACTGGCAGGGCCGGTGCACCTTGTACTCCATTGCATGTGTGTCCCCACACAATTTCCTATGATCTCGGGTACATGGCTTTTGTGACAACTATTTGGTTTCTGAGTATCAGAAATCTTTCTGTGCTAAATGCACACACTAGTTCTAAAGCTTAATTTAGAAAGATTGAAATGGGAAGAGAATACATTGAGAGGAAGTTTGGAGTACTGGATAGAAAAGCAAATTCTGGATTTCAGAAAGGCTGGGCTCCAATTCCAGCTCCATCTCTCACTTCTGATCTAGGGCGAGCTACTCTCCATGTCTCAGAGTCATCAGCTTGGGGCTAAAAGTAGTATCTGCTCCAGGGGTTGTTGAGCCATTGAAATAATACTTGTAAAACACTTGCCCCGGCTCCTGGCACATAGTGAGTGAACAGTAAATCTGGACAATCACTATTATTTACGCATGTGTTTGTGTGTGTACAGATATTGTGTCTGTGTATGAGGGAGCTGGGGGAAGTAATTCAGAGGTGGTAGCAGTGCAGTTCTGGGGATGGTTCTGGGTTTCAATTTGCCTGTGAAGATATTTTCTGAGGCAATACTAAAATCTATCTATTAATAAGATAATGCTAGCTTTCATATCCTTGTGCCCTTTTTCAAAAGCATCCTCTTTCAGAGTCTAGTAATCATTCAAAAAGCTAATTTGTGCAAAGTGAAGCAAAGTGGACTTTGTGCATATATATTTGCTTTGCACATATCTGGCATATAGTAATTGCTCAATTAACATCAGCAACTCTTGCTATTATACGGCATTTATTGTGGAGTTGTATGAGACAGAAAAGAACAAAATATAGTAAATTTTACAAACAGCTCTTGGTTCATCTATCTATATGGCCTATTAATTTCCGAACATCTTTGCAACCCCCTTGGGAGAAATAGGATGTATTCCTTCCATTGTACAGATGGAGTAACTGAGAGACTGAAAAGTGACATCACCCACAGACAGTGACCCAAGAAGTCAGGGCCAGAACCAGGCCTGGAATACAGACTTCCTGGCTCCTGACCCAGGTTCCCTTCGGCCATGCAGCCTTCACTGGGAGGCTGGAGGGACCAGGGAAGTGTCTGTTTCAGGGCTCTCTCGGTTGCCCTTGGAAGTTTATCATCTATCGACTGAATGTTGATCCAAAACACACTAATTCCTGAGGAGACCTTACAGGATATCCTGTTGAGACTTTATCTTCTTTTTTGTCAGCGCTTTGCTGGCAGATTCAAATTCAGTGGACCCCATTTGTAGGAAGTCTGATAAAATATTCTCATCTCAATTGCAAACAACGTCTCCATCTGCCCCTTGGCTGAGAGGATCAGACTCAAACACCCTTGCAGGAGGGGAGAGTGGCAGCTGGCAGAGGAAGGTACAGGAAATGCAAGCGTTTGTGTGTGGACTCCGCATTCATGTACCTGAGCTCTTGTCTGACGGTGCTGATTACTCAGCTCCATGACAGAGTTAGCTTTTCACCACCAATTTGACTGAATCCGCCAAAAATTGCTTTTGCTCATTATTTGGTATCTTGTAGCTGCAGCTCTACAGATGCAGTGCAAAGATCTGTAAGAAAAACAACAGATCTGGGGTTGGCTATAGATCATTGATGGGCTAGGGGACAAAAAGGTTGCAATAGATAGGAAGCGAGATCACGAATACTGATTTGGGAAAGATGGCACTGTTTGCAAAAGACCTTTATAACATCCACTGGAGCAAAGCAATGCTTTGGGGGTGAATAGAAAATTCAAAAGACATGATCTTAGATTTGAACTGGTAAGAGACACATTCTTTCATTTGGTAATTCCTGTTAAGTGCCTACTATGTGCCAGGCACTTGGCTGGACCCTAGAGATATACTTGTGAGCAGGAAAAACATGCAGACCTCGCTCTTGGAACTTACTTCTTAGTGGGAGAGAGAAACACGAGAAATGTGACCACAGTTTGGAATAAATCCTAAGAAAGAAATGAAGAGGGTATTGTGATAGGGAGTATCAGGGTGGGTGGCTATTTCAGATGCCCTAAAGAAGAACAGTCGAGGCAAGGAAAATTTCAAATGCAAAGACCTGAGAAGAGACATCTTGGCACTTTCTAGAAACTACCCGAAAGATGACATAGTTGGATGGTAGTGGGAGAAAGATGACAGAGTCGAAGCAGGAATCTAGAAAAGACATGGCAGTGATTGGACTAGGACTCGGCAGTGGGGTGGAGACAAGAGGATACATTCAAGATCTTTGGGGTGGAGCATGGAAGGTCAGGAGGTCAATGAATGGGCTTGGCAGAGGGACAGGATATGAGAGTCAAAAACACCCAGGTTTCTGGACTAAGAACTTGGTACATGGTGGTGCCACCCACCATGACAGAAAGCCCCAAAAGGGATTATCTTTGCAAGGAGCAGAATAAAGAATTGCATTTGGAGGCTGCATAGTGTGAAGGGAATGTCTGAGTAGACAGGCTAAGTATACTTGGTAGTTATGGTGGTCTGGAGCTCAAGAGAGGTCTGGGTCGAAGACACGTAAACTATTACTATAGAAAGAAGTAAAGAGACAAGTAAAGAAACTGCTATATGTGTTTAGAGAATAAAGAAATGAATTCAGATTAGGGATATATAGATGATTTTAGAGACATGTCAAGTTCAGCAAAGACTATAAACCAAGAAACAGAGTGGATAGAGGGAGAACTAGAGAAATGCCCTTTTTATATGATGAAAAGAAAAGGTTGATTATTAGTAATATCAAAAGAACTATACTTCTAAATCCTTCCCTAGAGAAGTTTAATGGGAGAAGAGACCAGGTGAGATCTATTCCATCATTAAGAAAATGAATATTCAAGCCACAGACTGAAAAGGAAAATACTTGCAAGATATATATGTGTGGCAAAGATTTCATGTCTACGATATAAAAAGAGCTCCTACTAACCAGCAATAAGAAGACAACCAAGAACAATTAGGCAAAAATCTTTTCATCTGCTTCTTGCTCTTGTGGATGAAAAGCCATTAGTCACCAAGGAAATGCAAATTAAAACCATAGCAAGTTACTATTCCACTCACATGAAAATGGCCAAGTCCAAAAAGACTTCAGAACCACATGTGAGCAATCAGGACTTTGATGTATTTGCTGGCTGGAGTGTAAAACAACCCAACCACTTAGGAGAACTACTTGGTAGTTTCTTAAACAATTGAACACATATCTGCGATATGGCCCAGAAATACCAAGTCCAAGGTATACATTAGAGAAAAATGAAAACATGTACACAAAAATGACATACAAAAATGATGATAGCAATCTCAGTCATTGATAATAGCCAAAGATTGGAAAGAACCCGAATTTCCTCTGAGCAGTAATCTGTTCATGTAGTGGAGTACTCTTCAACAATACAAAGGAACAAATAATATCTCAAAACCACAATTTGAGTGAAAGCAAACATTTTAAAAGCATGTGCTCTATGATTCCATTTACATGAAGTTCTAGAACAGACAAAATTAATTCGTAATAATAGACAGTGATTGCTGGCGAGGCACTTAGGGAAATTTCTGGGGTGATGGAAATGGTCTATATCTCATTTAAGTGGTGGTTACATGGGCGTGGACAATTACTAAAACTCGTCAGACTGAATGTTCAAAACCTTAAGGTCTTGCCTTTTATTGTTATGTAATATATACTTCAGTTACAAAATATCTAGCTCCAAGACCTACATTCTTAAAGTTCGTCTCAAGATTAGGGGCAAAAATAGGAGTGACTACATGGTAAAAAAAATATTGAAATAAAATGGATGAATCTAACTCAACAGATTCTAACCGTCTTGCTTTCTGAGTTCTGCACAAGGCCTCAGCCCATGGCTTTTCTGGTTGATCTGTGTTCATGTGGACATATTGATATGTTGCTGAATTAGAGACCCAAAATTGTGTTTGTGGGTACAGCTTAGTGCGACCTGCACTGATGGAGCTTCGACTGTGTGGTAGGACCTAGGTGGGCCGTGTTTCCCAAAGTAGCCTGTTGGCTTCCAAGGGACCAAGTGTTTTGGCTTCTGTCTCTCTGGTTCCCTCCACGATATGGCTTTGCTCTGTCGTGGAGTGGGTGCAATCTTCATCAGGTGAATGAATGGCTGAAGATGTGAATGATGAATGTCAAGTGCGTGACACTCCGGAAGAATAGAAAAACTCCTATTTCTCTTTTTTTAAAGATTGTGTTTATTTTATTTTTGAGAGAGAGGGAAAGGGAAGGAGAAACAGAGGGAGAGAAACATCAATGTGTGGTTGCCTCTCACGCGGCCCCCACTGGGGGGACCTGGCCTGAAGCCCAGGCATGTGCCCTGACTGGGAATCAAACTGGTGACCCTTTGGTTCGCAGCCCGAGCTCAGTCCACTGAGCTACACCAGCTAGGGATCTTATTTCTCCTTTTAAGATAAATATTGCCATATATGAGACATCTTCTTAAAAAAAATCCAGAGCCTTACCAGTTTCTCTTCACTCTCTGTAAATACAAGAGTGGAACAGGGAAGAAGACATAGAAAAGGGTCTCATTTTCTGTCCCTCGGACTTCTGATTTTAAAGGCCAGACTGATAACAACTGGCGTAGTGGTTGGACTTTGGATTATTAAAAAAAATTTTGCAAGAAATAAGCTTGGTTTATATGAACCAACAATGAGATAACCTACTTTAATAAGAATGACAGCAACAGTTGACATTTCTGGGGGAAAACATGAACCAAAACAAGAACCCAAAAAATCTCTTTCAATCTCAGAGGCAATAGAATATAAAGGAGATTAAATTTAGCTGCAGTTGCCGACAGAGAGAGCTTTTGGAAGACATGTTTCATGAGGACTTTTTAGCAAAGTTTACTAACTGCAAGTATTCTTTGCATGGCAAATCCAGTGGCAAAAAAGCACTATGATTTTAAATCTAAAATATATTTATAGAAATTTAAACAGAATTAACCTGGGTCAAATGCTTTATTCTTTGACTGCTTCTATTAACGCTATGAATTACCTTCGTGATGAAGGAAAATAACTTTAAATAAATCACTGTGTTGAAAAATAGAATCTAATTGGTCATTTGTGAGTCAGCAACCTTAAAAAGAAAATCTATTATAATTGTTTACATTTGGTTTTAGATGACAGATGAAAATTGGTGGGGTATTTGGAAATTTATATAAAATTAAATTTTATGTTTCGATTCTAAAATTTAAAAGCCTAGGAAATATGTATTTATTGAATGTTTTTATAAAGTGTAATAATTAGTTTATTGTACACTTAATGATGAAAATAGAGGATGCATTTTATTTGTCTCTGTCTTTCCTAGAATTTATGATTTCTTGCAAGAATACCTAGTCTATTGCAAAATAGAAAACAAATGTTGTTGTATAAGAATATAAATAGGACACAGGGTGGAAATATGGTAAGAGGAAACATTTTTAAAAAGGGAGAATTTGCAGACACACAGACTTGAACGTTCTATACTATTCAATTGACATTGAACCACAACTTTGGTTTTGACTTTTCCTGATGGCTATATCAAAACAGGGAACACAATTTACTGAAGTGATTTATAACAAACTTTATATTAACGATGTTGTCCTTAAGCCAAGAGTATCCTAATCAGGAAAAATACCACAACTCTATGGCTAAAAGAGGTGTGTGTATGTGTATGTGCGTGTTATTTTCAGGAAATTGAACAACACAATGGACAATGTTCTCAACAATATATACCTTTAATAAATGTAATTTCTGTTCTGAAATCTCTTCTCCAGTGTCAGCTTGAAGGAGGTATTTCTGTCAATGAAGAGGCTGAGACCAGTGAGACTGAATGGGGCTGTGAACCATCTACAAAGGCCTCCAGAACATTCTCTCATGTAAGGTGAGCTGTAAAGAACCTGGGGTATTTTCTCTGACATGAGTCTTCTGTGAGGATACTGAATGGTCAGCCTTGAGCACCAGCTTAGAGAAGGAGAGGATCGTCGGACTTTAAGCAAGGACATGGCATGTGGTGAAGGGTGGGAAATGGCTGATGGCCCAGTGATGGTGACGCCCCCTGGTCCCTGAGAGTCGGTCTCTATAAATGAAATGCTGCCCTCAGCGGCAATCTAAAGACTTGATATTACCTTTTACTGATTGAGTATCATAAACAAAATCTTTTCTCTTAACTGCTTGTTGTCCATTTCCTCACCACTACAATGATATTGGGGGAGGGAAGGCTCGTTCCGCTCTCCTGATGTTTCTCTCTAAGTAGTACGTGTGGATGCTGGACCTTCTCCATCTGTCACTCCAGGTGAATGACTTATCTGATTAGTCCATTTAGGAAAAATAAACTGAACACATTTGACCTCCCCCTTCCCTTCTGGGGAGCTATTCACCTGCTGTGAGAAGCAAGAGTTCTGTCCCCACGGTACACTGACCAGACCATCTTCATGAACACGTGTGTGTCCAGGAGAGCAACTCTGCTTAATTCTGGGCCTCTCACATCAGTGTCCTTCCAGGGGGTATTTGTTGGTGATAAAGGTTTTATTTGGGCTTCTGTCTTCCATGCCTTTGTCTTAGTTATCCATTTGTTCAGATCTCCAGTGAAGAGAGGTGCTATTTATTGGCCTTCTCCAGAGACCCCAACAGGGTTGACTATTGTTTAATCGTACCCATTGGCACAGTAGGGGGATGGCAGTTACGCTGTTGGTTATTACTTTGTTGGCCATTCCCCCCAGACCCCCTCAGTCTGGAGGCATAATTGAATAATACCCATTACAACACCCGTAGTAAGACAACCACAAGACAATCAGTGGAGTGTCAGGAATTTTCCCACCAAGTTCAAGAGGCTTGCAGACACCTGCAACTGGGGCTACCTATCACGCCTAGCTCCACAGAGGGACCCCATTCTCCTGGCTGCAGATGCAATTGCTTATCTCAAGATTCTTTCCAACACTGTCACCAAACCAAAGCCTGTTGGTGAAAAAGCCTTGTTGGTCTCCAGATGAAAAATATAAGGTCCCTAGAAGCAGGTGCCAGATTAATAGACACTAGGAATGACCAAGAGTTCAGGGTCCTGTTGGATTCTGGCGCAGGGCACCGAGGCTGGTGTGGCTGGCTCCCTGGGCAGCCCTGGCTGTTGAAGAGCAGGGCTGACACAGACCTCGTTTCTGGAAACGTGGTCTCCCGGCACGGCTTCATGTGCTTTCTCCATCTGCTCCAGAAGCATTTTTCTGGGCACATTGACAGGAGGCCTCCAAACAAAAAGGGAAAACAAAAAAGTGCATTTTTCATCATCTCCAAATACCTACAGCTCAGGGATATGAATGGAAAACACTTATCTTGTGACCTTTCCGGCCTACTGCAGGAGGAAGAGAGAAAAAGGAAAAACAAAAGTATTAAAACAAACACTAAAGGCACCATCTTGTTTCTTTTCTGTCCTTGTTTGCTCTTTATTTAAAAGGGAAGAAAAAAAAAGAGAGATCTGGTATTTAAACCAACCTGCTGACAGACAGTTCGCTTTTATTTGATTTGCACTTCATTTGCATGAATAAAAAGTAGGGGGAGAGTGTTGTGACTTAGCAATAATATTTAAAAAAGCTATTATGGGGCCTTGATCATTAGCTTCTTTATCATAGGGCGATTGCTTCTTGCTTTTAATCACCAAATGGCACTGATAACATTCCCTAAAGCTATGGAGATTGACAGAATACTCAGGTTCCTTCACTGTGGGGCATGCCGAGTCAACTGCCGAATGTGAAATTCACCAGATCCCAAACTGGGGAAAAAGTGACTGGTGGATAAATTAGACTGTCAACTCCATCAAGGGCAAAGGGGGAAGTGCAGTATCATCCATGAGAGCCAGAAACGTTGGGTAGGGAGGAGGAAGGGCACTGCTTTCCTTGTCCCAAAGAGGGTCTCCCCTCCTGCTCCTTTGCCATGGGTGGGACACGGCAGACTTGGGGACTCACCTGACAATGTTGGTGGTTCCTTCCCAGAGGGTAGGGGGCCCTTACCTGGCAAATCCACTCTCCTCAGTGTGACTGAAGGCGGTGAGACCTGCCTCAGGGGGGATCAGGGTATTGAACCAGCGGATATTCACAACCGGGAGGCAGTCTCTGTGCAAGCATTTGGATCTATCCCAAGGCCAATGTGAAGGGAATTTGTGAAGCTGACAAGTTTTCAATGGCTTTGCATTTTCATTCTAAGTCCTCTTTTTCCTCAGCAGAACTATCTCAGTTTTGTCTTTCATGGGTATGAAAACTGATACTAACATGAAGTGTTATCCCTCCTAAGATTATTTATATTTTAACAGGGAATGAAACTCTTCCTGAGCAAGCCCTCAGGAAGCTTCAGGACAGTGGGTGGAGAAAGGCTTGAGGCAGAGGAGAGAGGTCTACTCAGGAACTTCTAAGTCCCACCACACACAGATCATATCCTAGCTGTGTAGGTGCCAGGCATCTATGCTGATAATGAAAAAAATGGCTGCATTTCAAGTTTAATTAGTAATATCCACTAGGCTGTGAGTTCAGCTGTGTGTAACAAACCCAAAATAGTAGTGGCTTAAACAAAACGCAAATGTCTTCCTCGTGGAGCGGTCTGGAAGGAGGTCCTCCACTACCTGAATGGAGACTGCTCTTTGAGATCTTTCAGGGCCCACACCTGCCGTATCCTGGGGTCTCACCACCATAGTCCCAGTGAAAACAGTAGGAGGCGGGAGGTGTAGGGAAGGGAGCACATCTTTCCCTTTAAAGACGTGGCTCAAAGTTGCATACATGGCTTCCACTCATACCCTGTGGGCCCAGCCTTTCTCATAAGATCATACTAGCTGCAAGGGAGGTCGGAAAACATGCCATCTTTGTCTGTGCAACCATGTGCCATGGGTTTGCATCTTCCAGAGGGAAGGGGAGATGGTTCCTGAAGGCGAACTAAGCACCATGATGAGCAGGTTTGGGGTGAGGCTATTGGGAAGCAGAGGTTGTTTGCTTGGAAAAACAGAAAGGGGCGTTTGGGTGGGGCTGGGAGGTGAACCAGGTGGTGAGAACTCTGGGTGCTTATTCTCCTGAGACTTCACTTCTAATAGTTTGGTGTTATGCTTTTAGGATTGCTTCCAATCTAATGCATTCAGCTCCAGGTGCCCTTGGACTTCTCAGACTTGTTTTCAAATTTGGGTTAAGAAAATATAGTCACAGTCTTTAGTCAAATGATTCAATATAATAGCCATCGAGTGAGCGAATACTACAGACATGTTAGGTGTGGCAATACAATGCTGAGTAAGTTGTAGGGTCTGCCCTGGAAGGTTACACAGATAACAAGCAGGTGAAGGAGCAGAGGAGAAAAGATAAAGAGCAATAAGTAAATCTACTCAGAGGCCTGAAACAGCACAGTGCATCGGACACGTAAGAATAGTTCAGTATTGCTGGACTGTGAAGGCCTCGGTCAGGAAGCCCTGGGATGTGGACGAGAGGGGTGGGCAGGAGCTTGGGTGGGGGCCTGACAGGTGCATTGGACAATTGTTTTTAAGCTGCTCAGCACTTGAACCCTTTTCCAGTGTATGGACCCCGCTTTAATGCATGAATCTTTTTTAAAAAATTGTATTTATTTATTTTTAGACAGAGGGGAAGGGAGGGAGAAAGAAACATCGATGTGTGGTTGCCTCTCACGCACCCTCTACTGGGTACCTTGCCTGCATCCCAGGCAGGTGCCCTGACTGGGAATCGAAGTGGTGACCATTTGGTTCACAGGCCAGCGCTCAATCCACTGAGCCACACCAGACAGGGCTACTGTATAAATTTTGGTGGGAGGCTGGGCTCATCTGCTTTGGAAAAGTCGAACTTTTAAAAGCCAGCTTTTCAACTGCCTGCTGTGGCAGCTAGGTGAGGGCATTTACCTTAGACTCACCAGTCAGTTGCCCCTCTCAGGCTCGGATTCTAGAACCAAGAGGAAGATACAGTAGGGTACTCAGGCCAGTGGCTGTAGAGGTGTTGAGAGCACTGTCACAGGGGACTGAGGAGTTCTGTCAAGCATGAGCAATGTCATTTTTACTGGGTGGTTCTGCAAGGATGGCTTTGCCCAGAGTCCTGGCTGTCCCAATTCCCTTGGCTCTAGCCCCCTTTCTTACCTGATTCTTTGGCTTTTCTGGTGATTCTATGAATTGCCTTTCAATGAATGCCTTCTCTGGGCAGCTGTGCACAGGTCATCATCAGCCAGAGGTGGTTTCTCTTGCTTGCAACTAGGAATCCTGGGTGTTATATGAGGGCAATGAAGAGTCTCTGCAGAAGGAAGCTGGACCACCTACCACTGGCCGTGTACAAAGGGGACTGACCTAATGGCACCAGGCATTCATTGAGCACATTCTACATCAGGCACTTTACCTAGATTATCTCTTAATCCTCAGAACAACCTCTGAGTAGACGTTGTTGTTATCATCCTCATCTTATACGTGGAAAATCGAGTTTTGAACCCAGGGATTCCATCTTCATTCTTCACAACTGTGAACAAAGCCCAGCCCAAATTCACACCCTGCATTCCTTCCTTCAAGGCCTGTCTCAGTTGCCACTCCCCCACCCAAATGGAGTCCTTCATCAAGTTTGCCTTGAGTGCCTGATGACTTTTCCCTTATTTTTTATTTCACCAGCGCACTGTGTCTGCTCTCTAGTCCACACAGTCAGGTACCTGCTTCCTGTCACCACAGAATTATTTCACAGCATTCTGGTACCTTCCTCTGCTAACTGCATCCTAGGCCCCTCAGAGGTTCCAGTGCTGGCTGTGCCCTTCACTAGGAGGTGATGCTTTGAGGATGTAAATATGACCTTGCAGCACTGGGTGGTCTCCAAAAGGCTGTATTGTAACAAGTGGTTCACAAAGGAGCTGCCCAATCAGAATAGTCAATGGCTGTAAATATCTGGAACATCTGTACCATGCAGATGACTGCATGTTAACTCTGGTTATAAAATAAAAAAGAAAAGAAATAATGGACAAACTTTTTGTAAGTGTATAGCACGACGAACATTCCAGACGTTTTCTCTTTTAGCTGCCACAAAGCCTAGCGTGTTCTCATGTATTTGGTAGGCACATAATACATCTCTGAGCTAATGGGTGAATGAGTGGGATAATTAGCATCATTCATTCCCCCAGCTGCCCACAGGTGGGTGTCAAAACTAGTAATTCCCAATTTTGGTTGAATGATGATACCCTGAATATTCTCTGTGATTACTTGGTGAGAATTTCTTAATTCTCCTACCGTATTTAGCTTTGATTCACAAAATTGAACACAAAGTGGTACATCATTCAATACTCTCTGAGAGATGGAGACTGGAGACTGGAAAACTAAGAAAACTGGTGAGGCAACTCTACTCTCCACTTTGCTGGGTCACCTGGCTCAGAGGGTGGCGATCAGTATCCTGCTGTGCACAGGCCCAGGAGTGATCTGGCTACCTAAGGGCTCCCTCTGCATGGCCATTGTCCAAGGTAAGTGGCAGCTCCTAGAATCATCCAGCGGATCGGCCTCGGGTGCCCCAGAGCCCACCTACCTCCTTGGCACTCAGAGCCTGTTGCGGAACGTTCTCTTTGCCCTTCTGTTCGTCTTCCATTGCGATCACACGACAGCTGCATGAACACATGGAGGATGCTTGGCAGCTGCTAGACACAGATGCTGGGCTCTGTAATGTGCTTTCCCCCCACTCTGCTGCTGCTTCTGAGTATTTCTCTGGCTGCCTAGATGTCTTCGCTCCTGCCTGTGGGAGGGGTGCACTCTGAGGTGCTAGTGGAGTGTGAAACCTTGGGGGATTGGGACTGCTGAGCAGGCATTGTGGCTAGGTCCTTAAGACAGGCTTTGCCTTTTTTACACTCAAGTGTCAGTTTTTAACTGTTTCACATGCACATGCATGAGTAAGAATGATATCAAGCTGGTCTGGAGGAAAATAATGTTGGGGTGTCTTTTTCTCTCCAGCCTTGAAGCCCCTGCCTTCTTCCAGGTCCTCACTGGGTCCCCATTGCTTTCTGGTAGTAGTCCTTTTGTTTAACTGGCCTCCTTGCCTCTGCTTTGCCCCTTTTCTTCCACCTTCCATGGGGCTACTGGGGTGATTTTCCTATATCCAAGTCTAACCACATCTCTCCTTTTTTTTGGAAGCCCCATAACTTGCAAGATAAAATCTGAACTTAGTGTGACTAAGAGGCCCATCATGACTCATCTCTGCTGCAGCCACATCTGTTTTGACTGGAACAAATCAGCTGTTTCTTAACTCAGTCTCACACTGGTGTTTACTCAGGCTGAGAAATCCTTCCTTCTTCTTGTCTGTTCACCTGGTTCATTTTGTCTCTGCCAGCGAGATTTCTAGGATGCTTTCTCTCAGGCGTGCTTTCTCCCTTGGCCTAATCCTCGATGAGCCAAACTGAAGAACCATCTCCACAGAGATAACCAACCATTCAGGCAAAGCTGCTGATTAAACAGCCTCTTGTGTGGCAGGTGCTGGGACATAAATGTGAACGAGATACAGCGCCAGTCCTCAAGGAGTTCATAGACTGTTGGACGAATGGACGGAAAAGCCCACAGTTAAAGTAGAGAAGGACATGAGCTCTAAGATAGAGCTAAGAACAGGATGGTACAGAAATTAGATGCTCTCCCTTTGTGCTCCTGTAACATCCTGAATTCTGTCTTTTAGCTCCATATTATGTTCTACATAATATGTTTTCAGTTTGTCTGTCTCCCCAACAACATCTGAGTCTCTTGAAGGCAGAGGGGATTCAAGTTGTATCGCTCAGGCCTACCTACTGCCCAGCACAGAACTCAGGAAGCATCTGTTGGACCACAGCACCCAAATGACAAGGTCCACCTGGCAATGGCACCATATGTCTGTCCAGGTGAGCAGCGACCCCAAGGAAGCATCAACCTCCTAGGTTAAAGAATACAGAAAAGGACACATGGGAAATTAAGGAGCTTGCAGAAAAACAATGTTCCACCTTGTCTGAAAATATGAAAATCTATCTTTCGAGAAGGTCCTCAAGCCTGGGGATAGGCCATTCTTCATCATACTTGTTCCTCCTCTTTTCTCTCTCTCTTTCTCAAACCCCTCTCCTCTGTTCTACTTTTCTCCCGCTTTCATCAGAGAAAGTATCCACTAAATACATTTGCATATTATTTACAAGCAATATTTATATGCACTTAAAATAAATTGATTTTCACATCTGTGTTGCAGAGAAATTGAAAAACTCTGACAAACAAGAAGGGAAAACATGATGAGTAATCCCACCACCCAGAACTGCCTGAAATCTGCTGTTGATATGTTGGTGCAGATCCTTGTGGACTTCTCTCTACATCTATGTGTAAGAAAGTGTTTGAGTGAATTCTCTGGATGTAGGCTGCCTGAGTCTGAATACTGGCTTCACCACCTACCCTTAGCTGGGTGACGTAGGCCATGTTGCTTATCCTCTGTGTGCTTCCTCATGGGTCAGTAGAGTTCACACTAAGACTTAGAGCACCATGATGTTGTGAGAAGGAAATCTTCTACCACGTGCTGATGGCGGTACTCGGTGCATAGAAAGCATGAATTCATTTAATTAACAAATATTTATTAAGAGCCTATCTAATGCCAGGCATTTTTCTAGATATTCTTTTAACAGCCAAAAGATCCATCAATGTTATGCAGTTTTTATTCTAGTTTAACCACCAAATACATTAACAAGTTTTGTTATTGCAAAAACTATCATATGATATATTGTATGGAGTCTGCTTTTCTCATTTACAACATTTTGCTATGTGTTATAACACTTTTCTACGTCATAAAACCTTACATTATTACTGTAATAGTGAGACAGTATTTCAGCAGCAACTGCATGTCATATTTTATTTCATAATCTTTTGCTAGATATTAAAGTAGTTTCTAATTTTTCATAATTTCGAAGACCAATATGATGAAAATACTTACGTACACATCTTTATGCACTGACCTGTGCATTCCATCAAGATATATAGTCTTTTTTTAAATACCTCTTTCATTTAAAAAAAGATTTATTTATTTATTTTTAGAGAGAGGGGAAGGGAAGGAGAAAGAGAGGGAGAGAAACATCAATGTGTGGTCGCCTCTCACGTGGTCCCCACTGGTGACCTGGCCCGAAACCCAGGCATGTGCCCTGACTGGGAATCAAACCAGTGACCCTTTGGTTCTCAGCCAGCACTCAATCCACTGAGCTACACCAGCCAGGGAAAGATATATAGTCTTAAGAGTGGAATTACAGATGGAGGGTATGCATTCATATGGGGCTTTTGGTGGACATGGCCTCCTGTGAAGGTTATCTACCAACCTGCAATCCCTAGTGCTGCAGGAGAGAGCCTATTTCTCCACACTCCCATCTGAACCAATACTGAACTTTTCTAATTCTTTCTAAACCTTGCATATTAGAACAAAAATGGTATCATGTCATTTTAATTTGTATTTCTTTCACTTCTAGTGAAGCTGATTAAAAAATTTTTTTCTATTCTTATTTGATGACATACTTAGAGAAGAAAAGAAAAAGAGGGAGAGTGGGAGAGAAACATTGCTATGAGACAGAAACATCAATTGGTTGCCTCCCGTATAAGCCCTGACCAGGGACCCAACCTGCAAACTGCATGTGCCCTGACTGGAAATTGAACCTGCAACCTTTCTGCATATTGGAAGATGCTCCAACCAACCAAGCCACATTGGCCAGAGCTGATTTTTAATATATATATTTTCATGAGCTATTTGTGTTTCTTATTTTCTGAGTTGAACATTTGTGTCCTTTGAAGCCTCCATTCTGATTTTGATAAGATGATCTTGGATGTTGATTTAGACTGAATAGGCTTTTTCTGTGAAAGACCTAGACCTGAATTAGGCTTTGTGGGACATGTGCCCAATGTTCTCTGCTATGCATTAGCATTTTCCACTAAAAATATCTGATGTGTTATGAATTTCACTTTTCTGCATTTTGGCAGGGATGCAATTTTTAATACTAATGAACCGCCTTTTTGCACAACCATCTCAGTGAGAGCAGTGGCTGCTTCTGTATAGACTAAAAGATGCTAAGAGGTGTCTGGTTGTGTGTAAAGAATGTATGGTCTGGTGCACGCCTGGACTTCCGTCTACAGTAGGTGTTGGTACAGCTGAGTGCATACTTGTGTCTGCCTATGTACCTGTCTCTGTCTTGAGCTGAGGTCAGGAAACAATATGTATAATTTTGTTACTGTGAAGTCACAAAACTATCCTTGTATTTCTGCTACCTGAATCTATTAACCAAGGGACATTTAATTCAAAATTTGTTACTTTTTAGGAGGAATGCCTAATTATCCACCCATCCTCAGATGGGTACTCAGAGTACTTCCTAAACTCTGAACTTCCTGAGCACGAGCATTTCACATCTAAAGTTATTCACGCATTGCCAAAGATGTGTCCTCAGTGTAACTCATATACAGTTTTTCTCGTGTGAGAATCCACTACCTTTGCCTGTGACCATTTGGAAGTGCGATTCCAGGCTTTATCGCATCCTCCCAAAACAGATCCATGCCCCAGAGCATCAGTAGGCAATGTAAAACTGACTACACCTTCATGGGGAGATGAAGGAGAAAGCGACATGATACGACACCCAGCAATAAAAAAGGGCAAGATTTTCCATACTCTTCTCAAAGTTCCTCTTTAGTCATGGGCCTCTGGGCCTCCTTCTCCCTCTCTCTGAACCTTTCCTTAAAGTAGTCGCAGAATATCTCTTTTTATTTTCAGTAAAATTTAGATCTCTTCTGGATTCTGGTCAAAGGTGTCAGCTGATCCTAATACTCAGGAAAGCCAGCATTTTTTTCCCCCAAAAAGTGAAACCTCTTTCTATGGGGGAAACCTCTTTTTCATGTACTGCTTACAAAAGTAAGGTTCTCTCCAAGTGGTCCTACCAAGCTCTTTCACCAGGATTTGGGCCTTCCACCAATTTGATGACCAGGACCATGACTATCATTCATTTTGCGTCCTCTCTCAGCTTGCATTGGTCCCCAAGCTTCCTCTCAGCCTTTAATAAAGTAGGTTCTTCACAAACACTTGCCAGCTGGTAGGAATCTCCTGGTTCCTAAGTATATTCCCATGACTTAGCCTATCATGTACAACTTAGAAGGCACAAGAGTACATGAACAAGCAAATGATGGAGACGTGGTCCATGTACCTCCCTGATGCAGTGAGATGCTGTGACTAGCTGGGCCCTGTAGCTGGTGTGCCCACTGCTGTCCAGATGATGGGCATCAGCTTAGCCATTTACTTCCTTCTACTTCTAGTGCATCTCTGTTTTTAGTCTAGTTAGTTGGCAGGATCTTCTTCTTTAATTCTTTTTGTGTCTTTCTCCATAAACAGTTGAGTCAATTCAAAGGAGTATTTCTGAGATCCATTCCCCAGAATGTGACCCGCCCTTGGACTCTACCTCTTACCCCAGCCATTGGTAATGCGGTCCTTCCTAGCCTCTCCTACATGAAACCTCAGTTGTCTGCAGCCTGCTTCTGAGGTTCTATTCCTCCCATTTCTCCATAGGCCCCCTTTGACCACATAAGTCAGGAAGAGGAAGACATCAAGAGACAAATGTAGAAATAAATGAATTGCATAGAGGACAGACAGGGTGGAAAAGGAATGAGGGAAGGAACAGAGGACTCCACAGAGAAGAAAGGTAGGTCTGTTCTGCTTGGAAATAAGGGAGACGATTGGGTGATGGGATCAAATTCATTTGTTGGATTTTTTTTGTATGGCTCCCTCTGTGCCATGGCCTTTCCTCTTGACTTCTTTGTGTTACTTTTTTTTTTTGAAATGCACAAAATAAAAATTGCCAAACAAGTATGAAGTCGTGGGAAGTGACTGGGAGACAGAAAGGAATTTCAGGATATTGTTTTATCCAACACTTAAGGAAATCTGGAGGTTAACCTAGAAGATGGGGTTCCTCACCCAGATGAAGAATTGGTCTAAAATATGTGCAGATAAAGAACTGTCCATCTGCCCCTCAGGAGACCCTCCCGGTGCCTTCCTTCCTCTCTGTCTTCACCAATAGTGGTATCTCATAGCATCAGAAGGGGTGTGAATGAATGCAAATGAAGACCAAGGTTTTCTTTTACAAGTTTTTAATGGCCGCAGATGTTTTTGTTTTCTTCCTCAAACACCTCTGACTGTATGAACTCCCCACCAGTTCTGAATCAAACTCATCATGTACCTCTTTGGCTCAAATCCGTGCATTTTTAAAAAAATGTATCTGTGGTAACTATACTTGACATGAGATCTACTCTCTTAACAAATTTTTAATGTACAGTACTTAATTGTTAACCATAGGTATGATGTTGAACAGCAGATTTCTAGAGTTTATTCACCTTAACTGAAACTGTGCCCATTGGTTTGTAACTCCATTTCCTCCTCCCCTGATTGTGACCACCATTTATTGATTCTATGAATTGGGCTATTTTAAATACCTCATATAAACGGATGCATGCCGTATTTGTCCTCTTGTGATTGATTGATTTCATTAAGCATTCTATCTTCAAGGTTCTCAAGCCCACGTATTTAGTCCCTGCCCACTCTTTTGTGGCAGGGTGTATGAAAGAACTCAAACAGTTCTTGCCCATCTCTGTGTTGTCCATATTTCACCTCCTCTCTGATAACTTCCTGGTCTCCTGGACCCTGGACTCCTTCTTTCTAACTCTATGGTGCTCCCCTAATCTTTTCCCTGAGGTCCCCCCAAGCCCTACTTCTGGCCTATCTGGCCCTGCAGGCCACCAGCTCCTTGAAGTTTGCTTGCCTCTCTCTGCCCAGTTCCCCTGCCTCTACAGGCATCTAACCCTGCCCCTTATGGTCAGACCTGCCCTGCTGGGGCCCCTGCCTGGCTGGCCATGGTGCTTGCGATGACTAAAAATAGGAGTTGTATAAAAGAACGGTGGGACCCAAATAAAGTCTGAAGCAGGAAATATAATGATCCTCCAAAAATATGATCTTGATGCTTCCACCGGAGCCCTGTACCTGCTTCAAAGCATGTGAGCTATCTTTATTTTGCATTCAAACTATCTTTTGGGGCCAGATTTCCTTCATAACACAGCTTATTGCAAAACGGATCTGAAACCCTAGGGAGTTTATCTGTAGTTAGGTGGTGTGTTTTTTTTCTTTCCACAGTCACTGTGGGTCGGAGGTATTCCAGCCATTATTAACTAAAGGAATACTCTGTTTTATGACATCTAATCAGGTGGATGTCCCACTGGGAGAACAGATTGTGTCCCTTTTTCCCCCTCTGGACTGAGGAGATAAAGAGATAAAACTCATAGGCTGTTTTATTTTTGTAAAAAAAAATTGACAGCATAGTCCTCTGTGAGATCCTCACGTGAGCCTGCTATGCAAGGGAGCCAGGGCTGTATGGGAGAGACCTAATGGCTTGTGAGTAGGGCATTTTGTCCTCTGGCTGGGCTTCATCTGGTCCAGAAAAGTTCCTCTTCCAGGCCATCTTGGATGCTGATGGTTGAGATGAAAATGGCAAAATCTGAGTGTGCTCTTCTCAGATGGCTTCACTGCTTGAGCAGTTCAGCCCACCCCTGGTTTGAAATTGGAGAAGACTCCTGGGCTGCAAATACCAGGTCAATAAATAATTCCTGAAAGCTTCCATGTCCAGTTATACCAAGTAAACCTAATCATGGCTGCCTTGACAGTTTTCTGGGCCCTGGTGAGACCCCCAGGCGAGGGTGTATGTGAAACATCCAGCTCTATTCAAAAGCAAGGCATTGTCAGGACATTTGTTAGTATGCAACTCAAGCATCCTAAACTTCCCTTCGGCATATTGTGTTAACTCGAGCACCTCTGCCTTTCTGAAGACCCTTCTTAGAACTATGGATGCTTTCGCCTCTCGAGGCAGCTCATGTCTTGAAGTAGGATTACATTTCATTTGTGAAGTTTCTCTTTCAAACCAGGTGATGTTCCCTGGGTTCCAGGCTTTGGAATTTGTGAACAGAACTGTTTCCACTCTGCCTGCACTTTTCCTGATTGTGTAAGCTCCCCTCATGTTCCCTCCAGGTACACTTTTGCAGGATGATTAGGTGGGATTCCTTCTGGCTGTGCTCACTGGCAGTCACTCCATCCCTATGCCCTCCGACCTCTGGCATTTCCATTTTTGCACCACCACCATCTTGTTTTCTCCGACTGCAGGCCCCCAGGGGGCAGGAAACACTTTTTCTGGTGGTATCTCAGCCCAGTGCCTGCTTCAGAACTGAGCTTTGATAAACACTTAGACAATTAATTTTTGCTGAGGAATTTATGGCTGAAGATTTTCAGGCAAGTCAGTCCATTTCAGGGGCTCTGATTCATCAAATCTCAGGGCCCAAGGAACCTCTTGGAAGAGACTCCAGTGTTGCCCAAACTGTTGATAAGAGAGTACAGGAGACAGATTTCAGGGTGAGATTCAAGAGGCTCAGAAAGCTACCCTGTCTATAAGCCAAAAAGTCTAAACAGTTCTTTGATGTAAAACATACTCCTTGTTAAGATGAGAGGGCCACCAGTGTGGTGGATTGATGCACAGGCTCTGGGGCTAGACCACCTGGTTTGAATCTAAGCGCTGCCAAGGTTTTCTAGATGGCTGCCTTGACCTCTTTCTGCTTCAGTTTTTGTCTGTAAAATGAGTTGAATAATAACACCTGCCTAACAGAATTGCATGGATGAAATGATTCAATATTTCTAAAGTATTAGAGAATGCCTGGAAAAGAGTCAGTGCTCCATAAACAGACAAGCAAATGTTGCTGGGAAGGGCATGGATAGATTTTACAGTGAAAAATAGCAATGTGTGAAATAGCTTTCTCCCACTTCTGCAGGAGACAGTTAGTGGGGAGCAGGTGTTCCTGGTAGCACAGATCAGTCAGGAACAGCCTCGAGGAGGGCTTTCTAGCCTGACAGCCTTATATTTAGAGAGAAGGGAAGGGAGAAAGAGAGGGAGAGAAACATCAATCAGTTGCCTTTTGCATGCCTCCAACTGGGGACCAGGCATGCGCCCTGACCAGGAATCGAACCAGTGACCCTTTGGTTTGTGGAACAGTGCCCAACTGCCCAAGCCACTGAGCCACACTAGTCATGGCAAGAGGTGCTGCTTCATTCCTATGGATGAGAAAGCAGAGGCCTAGAGAAACTGGTTAATTTGCTCAACATCACGTGGTTAGCACCTGATAGCACCAGAAGTCAAAGCATGTGCTTTTTAACCAGTTTTCATATCTGCATCCACCAAGACAACTTCTGATCTTCCTTTCATTCACAAGGGGCCATCATCACTAGGATGCTGATAGTCTCAGTCATCTGGCTTATGGAAAGGGCACTGAATTAGCAGTCAGGAGACCCAGCTTCTGCTCTGACGCTGCCATTTACCATGCCATCCAGGACAACCTGGTTGCTTCTGCCGGGCTACAAAATGGGAATCAATAATACCTGGGAATTAATCAAGAATCAGTGAGATCACTCACACTCCAATTCATCCACCAGTGAGTGCTTACTCTGAGTGCCATGCAAGTTGCATTTACATGTATTTTTCATGACTGTCGGATAACTTAGGAAATACTTACAATACAGGGTAGTACTGTTCCTATGAGTTTGGAGCCTATGAACCAGTTTTTCTTCGGGTTCAATCACCCCTAAGCAGGCTCAACATTAGGGCTCTAGAGCTGTGAGACCACACCCGTATTTCAGAGAGTGAACCTCACTCTTGAGACCTTCCCTGGCTTTCAACTTGCCTCTTCCAACTATTCTGTGAACAATAGGCATGTTTAGAGTTGCTTCAGCACCAGCTTGCCAGCAGAATCAGGAAGCCGAACTGAATCTCTCCCCTACACCCACCATGATGATCTCTGTGTAGATGGGACCCTCACAGAACACTAGGCACCTCTATCCCCCCATCCATGCACTTGGTGGGGTGTTGCGTTGGCTCCATGCTTTGCTTAGAGTAAAGGAATCAAGACAGAGAAGAAGGATTGGAGAGCTAAGGCAATCATAACAAATAAATCCAGGATTCATATTCAGTCAGTACGCACCAAGGTGGCCGTATCATCTTTCCTAGCCGGGCGTCTGCTCTGATTGGGGCCTGATGCGGCCATTTGCTAAGTATGGGGTCCAGTAAAAGTAACACCTGCTTGAGTGTGGTTGGTAGGGTAATAATATGAGTGTAATAATTTATAGTTTTAATTTGAACATTTCACCTAAATTGTCATATGGTGTGCTTGGGTGTGATTATTGCCTGTGTTACAGAATCACATGCTTATGATTTTGCAATAAAAGATTTTGTAATAAAAGGGGGTGTTATTTGTGCTGGACCCTGTAATTGACTACCACCTTGGTGCAATGCCTGCTAGTTTTTTGGTTTTGCAGATTTCCTTGGTTCTTTGCTGTGTCAGGTGCCATCTCTTATTCCATCTGTCTCCTGCAAATAAAGTGGTAGCCCAGTAAATAACACATGGTCTTGGGGCCAAATCTTCTTCAACTCTTCATCAATGACAGTCCTGTGCTGATGTTTAGAAGGTGCTCAGTAGGCGTCCAATGAATGAATGAATCCACCAGAAAGCATCCATGAAGCACCAGTTCAGATGAGGTGCTGGGTCGGGTTATTCATGGTAAAGAGGGAATTAAAAAGGCTAAACCACAGTTCTCAGAGAATTTCTAGCTTGTGGTAGATGATCCTGTTCCTATGAGACAAATACAAAGGATACACAAATGAAGTCTTTTATCTGTAAAAATAGTGAGATTTAAGTTTAAAAAGTAAAGGGTTATCATTAAGTAAAATGAAAGAACCAAGGGGAAATTGCGGGCAAAATGAGATTTTTCTTGGATGCAAAGGCCCCCAAAGAAGCAAATTCCTTTGGAAACAGCCCAATGCATGGTATTTCTCATCCCTTCCTTTCTCAAAGGCTGGTTTTGTTGGGTTTTTAACTGAGAGCCTCAGAATAGAAGGAGAAGCTATCTTCTCAGCACAGAGTTTTCTGCCCCCTTTCCAAAGGGAAGGCAGATTTGGGGAACTGGCACTACCCCTGCCCAGATGGCAGCCAGCAGCTGGCTCTGGCAGGGGGAAGTTCTCACTCTCGGCTGCTGACTGCCTGGCCCCTCCCGTTTCCCCAGCAATGCCGGCCGGGCCATTGGAAAGGAGAGAATGTGAGAGCCCTGCCATGCCAGCAGTCTTCGCCACCCTGACCTGGCTTCTCTGGTGCTGGCACCCAGGCCTGCAGCCTGGAGCAAGGGGAGCAAACCCAGCAGCGCCAGCCAGCAGCGCCAGCCTCCCTCTTCCTGCCTCAGCTGCCAGCTTGGCCTGCCTGAATCACACAATGGCTCCTGACATCTATGGGGCTGCTGCACCAGGGACCCAGCGTGGTGGGGATTTCAGAGAGATAGCCTGGCCCAGCAGCCATAGGCTGGATTCAGTAACAGGGTGTCAGACGGTCAGGCCAGCCCATAGCTGCCCCCTTCCCACCCACACCCACTGCTCTGTCTCCCAACAGACCCTACCTACCCTCATTTTCTTTACCTTAGGCACATTTTACTCCCTCTCTCCCTCCCTCTCTTCCTTCCCTCCCTCCCTCCTTCCTTCCTTCCCATTCTTCTTTTTCTCTCCTGTTCTGTCCTTCCCCTCCTCCTTATCTCCTTCTTTGCCCCCTCTCCCCCTTCTTTTCTTCCTTCCTTCCTTCCCTCCATCCTAGGCAGCACTTCTATCCCTGCATCCATCCACTTGCTATGGTGGGGTATTGGGTCAGCTTCACGATTCACTGAGAGGAGAGCTGTCAAGATGAAGAAGCAGGGTTTGAGAGTCCAGATACTAAGTAAAAAATGAGCCCAGGATTCATATTCTTTTCTTCCTTCCTTCCCTGACTCTCCTCTCGCAGTGTCTTTCTCCTACTTTCTTGGTTTGCTCCCCTTCCAAATTTCCTATATTCTTCAAACATTTATTGGCCACACATCCTATCAGTCCCTCTACTAGGTTCTGGAAGTGCACAGATATAATAATTCTTGGCCCTGCCTCTGAGGAGCTTTCAACTCAGTGAGGACATTTGTGCATGAGAGGGGATGAGGCTATGACAATCCGTGACAACAGAATGTGTTAAGTACTATAAAAGCACAGAAATTACTAGGAAAGCAGAGGAGAGAGCCATTAATTTCTACCTGACCCATTTTGGACAAAAGTTAGCTAAGGCGTTGCCATTTTTCAATTTAGTTGGTCATTCTGCTCCTTATATTCCTGAGAAAAGGTTTTATGTCTCTGAGTCTGGTTGGAAAAATGAAAGGTTTGCTTTTTGTTTCAATTCCTGTTTATGACTGAGGTCTTGAGACTTAGAATTTTTATTTATTTCATTAAATGTATTTATATTTTTCTTTTATGAATAGTGCTTTTGCAGTTGTATTTGAGAACTTCATGTTTAACCCAATGTTGCAAAGATTTTCTCCCATAGAAATTTTATAATTTTACAATTGCATTTACATATGGGTCTGTGATTTATTTGGAGTTAGTTTCTGTGTATAATATGTGTACATATTTGTATACAGGTTTTCTGTTTCCGTCTAGACATCCAGTTACTCCAGTACCATTTGGAAAGAACAATTTCTTTTTTTTTAGGTTTTATTTTTTTTTTTTTAGAGAGGAAGGGAAGGAGAGAAATATCAATGTATGGTTGCCTCTTGTGCGTCCCCTGCTGGGAACTGGCCTGCAACCCAGGCATGTGCCCTGACTGGGAATTGAACCGCAATCATGTGGCTCGCAAGCCCAAGCTCAATCCACTGAGCTACACTAGCCAGGGCAAGAATGATTCCTTTTCTGTTGAATTGCCTTTGCACCCTTGTCAGAAGTATCACCTGTATTTGTGTGGATCTATTAGCAGACTTTCCTGGGAGGAGTACTTTATGTGCAATGTATGACCTCACACATTCTCCCTTTGTGTCATTCCTACTGTGTAAATAGCACCCCAGGGATGAGCTGGAGTTATTACTTGACTAGGCCAGAGACAAGAAGTTTGGGCAAATCTCAATTCGAATTTACTTTGCCACTGGTTGCACTGAGACTTTTGTGCTCAGGACTTTCTGCTCTTGAGGAAACTCGAGGGAGACTCAATAAGAAGTGTCATAAAGATTAATGAGGGCCGAGGCTGGGAGAGGACCTGGGATTTGCCTCATCAGCATCCAGATATTTGTATGATTCCTTCTGTCCCTTGTTATGGTGAGGGGGTGGGCTGCGGTGAGGAGAACTATGAAAATAATGTATTTGATTGGAGGCACTTTAAAGCAAGTCATGTCTTCTTTTGTTAAAAAGCATTTCCCAGTGATCCTGCAGTAGACAGCAAACACGTCCTTAGCATCTCATCTCCTTGTTTACTTTCTGTCGCATCAGGTCAAATGCAAGAATCACCCAGATGTTTTTAATGCCTTAGTCCCCATTACATTGCTTTGGCTCTCCTTTACCAATAAAATTATTCTTTTACAACTTTGGAATGGAAAGCATGCAAAACAGTGTCTTCATGTTGCTTAAATGCTTTCCACCCATGCCACTCATTTTTCATTTTTCATGGCCTTAAACCACCATCTGCTGGAAGGGTGGGAAGGACACTTGCTGGGCTGCTGTGGCCTGCCCTCCAGCGTCAGGCCTGGCTGCCCTCAGGCCACCAAGTGAGAAGCAGGTTTGCCTTCTCTGGAAGGTTTCTCAGAGCTTTGGTCCCATCCTCGGAGGTTTTATCTTTGGGGTAGGCCCCATTCTTCCCCCAAAGGACTGTATTTCCAGTGGATGTGCAAGGAGCAGACACTCTGGGATGCTTGGACCATGATACTCATTTTGTATCTTTGACCAAACTTTGCTTTCTTTTCTTTTGTAAGTCAGTCCAACTTCAGGTCCAAACACTAACCTTGGGGACAGCTGGTAATTAACCTCTTTCCACTCCAAATAGTAGCCGACACCCGTGATTCTTCTCTCTAAAATAGCCTAACCAGTTTTTAATACACCAGAAGGACTTTCGCCCGCAGCCCTCTGGTCATCTATTTTCCTTAATAGCCTTTTATGAGGGACCTTATCAAAAGCTTGCAAAGAAATCCAAGTAAATTATGTTTCTTGGTTCACCTTTACCTACTATTTCATTAACTTTTTCAAAAACAATATGACATAGTTTTCAACATAATTAAAGGGGCTGGGGAAAAGGGAACTTTAACTACCGCTTGACAGTTTCCGTACTTGCCTAGGAGAGCTAGGTCACTTCTCATAGTCTGGCTCTGCTTAAGGACACTAATTCATTTCCCAGGCTGTCTGGCGAGGTCAGCCACTAGTTCAAGGTGGAAATGACAAGTTTTTAGGCTTTCCAGTGTGCAGTACTCAGCTCTCCAGAGAGCACGAAGGAAGGAAACTGCAAGTTTATCCAGGTCTGGCCCAGGGAAAGGAAATGATGGGAAGAGCCAAGACGAGGGCAGGCGCGCTACCCCGGGACAGTCTCAGACACTCCCAAACTACTCTTTCTTTTTGTATGAGCAAAGGAGGGGCCAATCAGAACTGGGGAAAACTTTCAGCGTTCCAGAGGAGATGTGGCAGGCCCAAACGCAGGGACGGGCCAAGGGGGCAGAATGAGAAAGATGAAGTTCAACATTAAATAAGCTCACACTGCTAGTAGCAGCCACATGCAAAAAGATGATACTCCCAGTCATAATTTCAGTTGCATTTGTTGAGTCTCTTATGAGCAAGGATGTGCGAGGCATGTGTACATGCCTGTCTCTTTTAAGTTTAATAACCAGGCATATCATTATCTTCAATTTATGAACGAGAAGAATAAGACACAGAGTTTAAAGGACACGAAGGTCACACAGTTCATAAATTATAACACTGGGGAGGCAACCTCCTCCTACTAATTCTGAAGTGCGTAGATTTTCATGACGCCCAATAGTCAATTCTTAGCCCATTTAAGTGCCAAGTTCTTCTGTAAGTCCGCTATGTTCTAAACATTTTAAATATGAATTACCAGTTTTCATAAAAATAAGTGTCATTATGCAGAGGTTAAAAAATAAACACTACTTCATTTCTATTAAAAGTTCACAAAAACATTTAAGGGGTTTATAGTCCTCCAGACATCCTGATGGCTCTCTGTTTTCACTGCTCTGAGAACTTGGAAGCCCGTTCTTGTTTACAAAGAACTCTGGCTGAGAAAACGCTAGTAAAATTGGCTTTTCATGTACAAAGGGACTAGTAAGGAAAAGCAGAAAAGCTTCCATTTCTTTCTGGCTAACTTCTTGGTTTCCGCTGGCTCAATGCCTAGTTTTCCTTATGTCCTAAGAAATGGGCCATGTTTAGTCTTTTCAGAAAGCCCACCATAATCGTCCGACTGCATGTTTCATGCTTCACAAGAGGTGACGGCCTTGTATCAGAAAGCCCTCTTCATCGTATCTTTTGAAGACCCGGGATCCACTCCCGAGTCCTGCTGCAGCTTCTCTGTTCCAGTGATCATGACACCTTACCTTCTGGCTCATGCACGCTTCTTGTGAAATGCCCAGTGGCTCAGGGAACAAGGAGGTGCTCCAAGGCACCTGGGCCAGGCCAGTAGCCCCGCCCATAGGCTTCCCTCTCCTGATTTGTCAAGACAATGGCCCTTCAGACCAGGAGTCTGAGAAGCTGAGGAACCAGAAAAGCAACTTGGGCTCTCCCTCAAAGAATGAATGTGCTAATAGGAGAGAATGCAAATGTGGCAGCTGAGAGCAAAGTCGACCTTTTGGGCTCGCATCAAAACTAGGAGCCCTGGTGAGAAAGGGCAGTCTCCTGTCTCTGGAGGGGAGGGAGAGCCTGGGCTGCTGGCCCCCTTTGAGGTTAAATACAGGGGTGGGCAAACGTAGATTTACAGTTGTGAGTATGCACAACACAGAGCTGATTCTTGTGTTGTTATTTATTTATTATTGTATTTATTATCATTATTAACCTGCTTTTGCCCACCCTTGTAAGTCTGAAGCTGGTGGTTCTAGAGAAACATGTCAACGTCCGTTTCCGGAGAACAGGGGGCATCAGTCCTGTGTGTTCACCGGGGTGTGGTCATTAGCAAAGTCTCTGTGTGCCATGCTGGGCAGAGGTACAGAGACCCTGGGCCATGCAGGGAAGCAGAAGGTGTCCTCCTAAGGTTGTTGCGTTCCAGTTCTAGCTCTGGCACTGTCTAGCCTTGGTGTCCTTGGGCAAATAGATTTCGATATGTTGATATGAGTTACAGTTTCCTCATCTGTAATGCAGGGACAATGAGAATGGCAGTTTCCTTGTCTGTACTGTGGGAAATGCCTGCCTTAGCTAGTGGGTTGGGAAATATGTAAGATAGTATACGCAAAGTGCCTGGTTTCTTTTCCATGAATTTCTGACCCGTTACCTTTCTGAACACCAAATTTAGATTCATAGCACACCTATGTGTATGACCTTATGTTTTCTATATTCTCTCCACTGATGGTAAGGAAATAATATATCTCAGATATATTTCGTCTAAGACGAAAATGTCGTAACTAAAGTTTCTCCCCCAAGTGGACCCATGGATGGGAAAAATATTTTTTAAATAATTTAATAACAGATGAAAAGCCTTACAGAGCTATACAGTTTAGATGACATTACATGTGTTTCTATCCAACCTGCACTTTACCATTTAAAGCAGGAAAGGACAGGGCCTCTGGGCATTTTGACAAGTGACTTTGCATCATTATTACAGTCTGGGGTTAAAAATCACATGCATTACACTCAGCTGAGTTAAAAGCATAGAGCATTTTATATTTTCGATATAATTTCTCATTGTGTTCTGACCCCTCATCTCCCTCTGAACAGGGAAGCAGAGGGGAACTGGATGGGACCTAAAACTTGACAAACAAAGACGTCCCCTTATCCCATAGACAACGGCCTCTTGGGGTAAATGCTCAACTTTTCAGGGGTCTCCCTCTCTCCCCCTACCTGTCAGCTGGAGAGCACCTGGGCTCGGGAGGAAGCTCTTGTACTATGATGGTGATAGGGTAAGGGGCCTTGGGCTGGCTGGTTATCTTGCTCCCTCGCTGGTCTTTGCTGCTGATGTCTCTAATCTATTCCCCGGGTACCATGGGCCAGTAGCTACAGAAGAGTGGCTCCTTCATTGGTCTTTTGGGATCTGTGTTTAATCCTGTCCAGGAGTCCCTGCACTCTGAGGTCATCCTGTTCTAACTCGAGGCCCCCGTGTGTCCTCTGGCCTCTCAGTATCTCTGTATCTTCCCACAGGCATACGTGGAAACTTCTGGATTCCAGTGTAACAAGTGCAGGCGTTGGGGAGCCAGAAGCACTACTTCAGAGCTCCTAAACAATGACCTAGGCCAGACTAACTTAACTGGAAATGGTACCATATTGCTGAGGTTTCTGGAGGGAGGGGAATGCTGGGATTGAAATTCTCCTGGTATGTTCACAGGAAAGCAAGGGACAAGCCCCACTGCTCTGTGACTGGTCTGCTCTGTGTAGTTTACCAAGCTCTCTGCTGAAACACCTCGCTCCCTCTCACTGTCTACAACTGGGTGTCCTCCACACTCACGGAGTCCCTTCTTCGTGGAACTCTCTTGGACTCTTCCAGCCAATGCTGACATGAGTCCCTTCCTTGTGTTCCTGTCACATCTCTAGTTAGCCTCAAAACTAGATTGAGAGCAGGGTCAATGTCTTAAATTTCCTTGTATCTTCCACAATGCTGAGAAAAATGATCTATCTGTTGTAGGCCCCAACAAATAAATATGTAGGTGTATACTTATTGAGTACACTTAAGGATAATATTAAAATAGCTAATACCTAGTATAGTGCGACCACTGACCATGGAGAATATTTTTACCAATATGAGTACACATATACACATATAATACATTATTATACAGCGTAGGTATATTATCTCACATGCTGGTACTATTATGCAGATGCTCACAATATTACACAGGGTAGAAATATTATCCTCCACTTTATAGATGAGAGATCAGGGAATTGAGTTTCAGAGAAGTTCAAATTACTTGCTCAGGACCTACGACGGATGGGAGACCCTAGATCTCTTTCATCTAAAACCCATGCTCTTCCCACTGTGCTGCTATAATAATTACTACTTGGTGGTGGATCGGGTCCTCTGTCCCCTTGGGTTGAGGCATGTCTTTCAAAGGAGAGGGTGTTGGGTGCCTGGTGAGTCTGACTAGAGCGCATGGATAATCAGCTCTCTTAGACTAAGCCCTCTCCACTGGGGGACCTGCATGGTCACGACTAACTCATTTGTGCCCAGTTTAGACACTGCTGTGCTTGTGTTATACAAATGTGGTCAGAGAAGGTTATTTTTCAAAGCCAAAGGTCTGATAGCTCTTGGAAAATTCACAGTGGGTCCCTTGAAACCTCTCAGTGGTTCAGTTTTATCTCATTTGTTAAGAGGGAAAAAGTTATACTTCCCTTGAATTCCTTATCATAAAATTAAAGTACCTTGAACCTGAGTTTTTAATATAAAAACAAGACATTATCATCCAGGCATCGAGTTGGTGAATCAGAAAAGAAAGACAATCTCTTTTTACTTTCATCCATCATTACTAAGGAGTCAAGTAAATGACACATTTCAACAGCAGGTAGAGAGCTAGAAGCTCATCAGTCCCATTCTTGTTCCAAAGCCCACAGGAACATTTCATTCCATCCTTGTTAGGTTGGAGTCATGGCCAAAAATGTCAGGACAGAGGGATCTATACCACTTCTCATCCTGCCCTTTAAAACATCTTAAACAATATTCCAGCATTCGCTTCCCTCTCCACAGTGAGTTCAGATGCCACTGGTTTAAAATTCCAGCGTCACAGAATAATGGAAGGAATTTGGGTTCCTGAGTCACCACTTGGAAGAGAGCCTCCAGGGAGAGCGGCCAGACTTGCCCTGGACAGTGACACGGGGGAAGAGTAAATGTATGTGTGAGGTCACTGAGACTGTTGTCTCATACAGCAACTGGTATTTCTTGCTCTCATACAGAAAGTGGTATCAGATGAGGGGTATTGACAAAACCATATTCCTTGATTGTTATACTATCCTAAGTATGTATCATCGGTTTTTTAGTTAAGCCATAGGCAGAAAGGAAACTCATACCAGAATATGGAAAAATGGAAATTCAGATTATGCAGTGACAAATCATTTAGTATCACTATTGCCTACTATTAATTAGAAGGCAGTCCCATGCATGGTTTGTATCTTCAGGAGAAATGGTTAGAAAACAGGATTTTAGCAGTGTTTTTGGTTAATCTGGATATGTATTACAAGAAAGAGATGACTAGGAAAGAATTCATGAGTTTGTGAGTAGAGACAGAATAGACTACAGAGTCCAGCAATTTGTTTGAGCTGCAGGATTGAAAAAAATTAATTCACATCTAATTCATGTTAGACTCAGTAAGACATGGTAGCCAAAAAGGCTTTAAGTGACAAATAGCTAGTAAAAATTCTCAGCTGAATTAAGTTGAGGCAGAAATCAAGTCAGGGGTATAGTCTTCCCACCTGTTGTTTTTGATAGCTTCAGTGTATCTAGGTAACTGTGTGAGAGAGAGAGTCATGGAGGTGAAAGGCAAAGAAAAAAGGTAGATTTGACAACAATGTCTAGAAAGTAACTGTGGGTGTGGTTTACTAGCACATGGACTCACCTGGAAGCAAATATATCACACGCCTTGTAAGCTTTTGAGAATCATGATATCAAAAAACCAGGGGCTAGGATTTGAACATTTTTTGCTTGTTCAAGGCCTAAAACAATTCTTGACTTCCCAACCCATTCTAGACTGAACATACGTTTTTAGAACTGCTCTGTTCTGAACAAAAGGTGTTCTCCCTAAACCACTTCACATGTGGTCAAAGAGAAGAACAAGTAAGGGGGTCCTTCCTACAGCCAACTCCACGCATGTCCTCCATGCTCAGAGGATATGGGCTTCTCAGTGCTGACCTGGAGGGGTTTCAGCACGGCTGTGGACCATGACACTGCATGTTGTCTCTTTCTTTACAAATGGGATTATTTTCCTGTCCTTTTCCTACCATTACAAATGGGACGTGATGGTAGGGAAGCAGGATGCAAATCACTTGCCTCTTTTATATACAAGCTACCATGCCTAGAGGTATTACATGACTGATGGAGAAGATGGTGCATCACCCAGATATTCTGGACATTGATCAGGAGGTGGTGACTGGATGGGACCTTGCACTGTCCTCTTTGGGGTGAGGTGAGTTTACCCCCTGAGTGTGAAGAGAGTAAAATGGATATTTCGTGTCCGGAAGGATAGACTATGGCAAGACACTTTCAGCATTACCTTTCTCTTCTAGGACACGCAGAAAGATTACATCTCCCAGGCCACCTGCAGTCAGATGGTCCACGAGATCCTGAGCTCTGGTCAGTGGAACATGAGTAGGAGTGATGAAGAAGTATATTAATCCAGGGATATCTTCTCTACATTTTTCTCCCATCTGAACGGCTAGAAGCAAAGGGCTCCAAGATGGAAGGAGCCCCCCTCATGCCAGATGTTCCTGGGTAATGGCCTTGTACTGGGCTGGAAATATGTTTTATAGTAGCCTGCACTGATTACCTGGACTAATATACTATTCTAAACTGAAAACTAGTTCTAAAAGCTGGAAACGCTCTTTATTACTCTTGAAAGAAGTGAAATGGTCATCATCATCATCATTACCTACACATTTGGTTGAAAATAAAAAAAATTCTCTAAGTTCCTATAACTTGTCAGACACTATGGCAGAAATTGGAATTCAGAAAGGAACAAGACATTGTATCTGGCCTTGTACATAATCTGGTGGGAGGAAACATACAGACAAACAAATAATGACATAAAGAATTATATTCTGGAAGGGCCAGTCATAGCTACAGATGTCACAGAGGAGGTTACCTATGTATCAGGTTCAAGGATGAAGAGGGATTTTCTAGGTAAATAGGGCAGGTGGAAAGCAGTCTAACTAGAGGAAACAATAAGTATGAAAGCATGCAGATATGAAAATCAGGGAAAAGAAATTTATTTCTACAGTTGGAGATAAAAAACATATTTATCACTCTCATCAACATTATTAACTTTAATGTCCTACCATCACGATTATTTATTAACTTCCTTGTAGAGTGACCACATGGGTTTGATCCCTATTCTCCAGAAGATCAGCCCAAGGGAACATAGGCAGCCAACTGATCACTGATCAGGTGAGTTAAGCTCTATAGTTCACTTGCTGTGTAATATGGGCCAAGTAATTGAGCTTGTCTTTATCTCACTAGGTCTTCACCTCACTAGTACTGCTGTGCTAAAGAGAGGACTTATACTTACCCATTCTGACTTACAGTAGAGTTATGCAAGTCTAGGAAGTAAAACATGTGAAACCTGGTTTACATTTTTAAAAGACTGTTAATGAAGGAGGGTTGGGGTGATATGGGCCAGAGTCAAAGCAGATTGTATGCCATCGCACTAAAGAACACATTTTACTTCTTTCTGGTGGCAGTTGACTGGCATCCTCAAACATATCCTACCTGTGGGCTCTGGCACACCTGCAGTACACCTGGAGGAAGCAGGGGGCATGTTGATGTAGGGATGTCCATATGACAGGCTGGACCCCATGGGACTGTTTACTCAGTGTGCATGAAGCCAGTATAGCCAGAGCAGGAATCAGGATCAGAGTTTAAGAGGCAAATAAACATTTAGTCAGAGGGACGCTGGTGTTGGGAGTGAGTGGATAAGGCTGTAAAAGGGAAAATGAATCACCAGATCTGAAGCCAAGAGTATGAGGAACAAGTTAGGATGTAGAATATAAGTGAGTTGGGACAATGGGTTCAGAACTAAGGTTTCAAACAGTAAAGGCATTGAAGGTCAACCTTTCACCGTGGTCCCAATTCTGTGGCCTGGATAGCACATTTATGGGATGGCACAGTTTTCTCTGGCAAGTTGGCACATTTTTATACATAGGCACCTAGGACATGACAAAGAGATAGGAGCCTCAGTCCTTAAACTGAACATCACTGTCCAGGTCTCAGGACCTGAGAATTCCAAATGAAATGAACACCAAGTCAGCTGTCCCCTGCCATCTGCATTCTTCCCCACTTCTAGGAGTGGAGCACACTTTAAAGCTTCAGCAGAGCGTTGACTCTCAGTCTATCAATGGCGTCCAAGGAGGCCACATGGCAGGCATGGAGATGCCATTGGCCCCCATATTGGAAATAAGTCACTAAAATACCTCATTTTCTCTTAGCAATGCATCATAGACCCTCTTAAGCCTATTTAGATTATCATAATCTATATAACCTTATAAGAACACAAGTCCCACATAGGCAGCTACTTCCTAAAGTCGTACTTCCATGTCTTTGAGACCCTACGCCTGTCTCATCAGCATAGAAGCTCCTAGTATTTTGAGATCAGATAAACCATTTCATTTGTACCTATTGAGATCTTAGAGACCGTGAGGTGGAGAGCTTTATCTTTGTAATCAAGACCTGCCTGTCTGTAAGCAAGACATTACCTAACTAAAGTCGAGAGTGGCGCACCTGAGACGCTCAGGCCAAACTACACCCAGACTAGACACTTGGATGGCATTGCAGCCCATCCAATCCATCGATAAATCCTTGAAGCTTTAACCCTGCCCTCCTCCTCCCCTCATTTACAATTCCCTCTCTTTTGGGAGAAGGATGGGGGAATTACTTAGCATTGGAATTAATACTATAAAGAGCTACCTTCTCATTTGAGTAATGCTAATTCATCTCCATCCCTGGCCCTTCACTACCTATTAGAAATATCCTGACAGCCTGCATCTCATTACCACTGCAGCAGGTCCAGCTCCCAAGAATAACCTTCTAAGGAGGATGAAATGCACGCCAGTGCATCTAATACCAGGGCATTCACATTCATATTTTTAGCAGCATATATCAGTTAGCCCAACCTTTAGTGTACTGTATGTACTTTTAATAATCTCCATAAAAGCCTGATTTCCAATCCCTAGGCTCAAGCTGACAGTGTAAATAAAATCACCCAAATCCACAGGGTAAGAGAAATGAAAATGACAAGGATTAAAATTTGGTCAAACCTCTTTCTTTTTAAAAATTCAGCTTCCCTTCCAATTGGATCACAACCCTCTGTATGCTCAGCTTAAGACCAGACGGTATGCTTTCACTTTTATTCCTCTCTGCAGCAGGCTTACAGTATTTAGTGAGAGTCGGTAAAGAATGTGTGCTGGGTGGAGAGTTAATACCATAATCCCCCATCGTTGGGGTCAAATGCTGAATAGAGCAAGAGAATTAGAAAACACACCGCATACAACGGCAGGAAAAGATGCATCAGCACACTGTTCTGTGAACACTAGCATTCCTCACCCACAAGTAATGGCCATGAGGGAGTAGAGTGTGTGAAGAGAAATGCACTTGAAGTCTAGTGCGCCCACAGATGCACGGGTGGAAGACTGGAGCGCATCATGTCTTAATACCCATGTGCTCTGGGGGTATTTGCGCCATTTTTAATTGATTCTTCCCAAGTACCTGCTTGAATTTAGTTCCTGAGTAACACATTTAGCCACCAAATTGTTTCACAGAGTTGAACCTTGAGCTATCTCTTTTCACTCTTCGGCAGTGGGTATGAATATTGTTCTCAAAGTGCTGTAATACATCTGTCTCTGGAGAATTCTCTTAACGAACCAGTGGAAATTTGAGGCACCGCCGGCAAAAAGGGTTGAAGAGCCACCTTCCATTGTGTGTTGGGAAAGTCAACCAAACTTCCCTGGAGTAAGATTACAGGCAAATAAGTAACTTAGTGTGGAAGTTCTATAAAGAGAAGTGTGTGTGTTTGTAAAGGATTGACCATAAAAGAACAAGTTAAATTGATTTTATTTTTATTTTTAATTTTTTCATACACTGATATTTCAGTTTATTTTTCTCTTACACATTTTTTTATTTCCAATCCCTATGTCCCTCCGCTCTAGCACTGATCAACTTGTTCTCTATCTCTAGGTGTCTGGTTCTGTTCTGTTTTGTTTATTCTTTTTTCTTTTTTTATATTTCACATATAAATGAAATGATACAATATTTTCTTTCTCTGTCTGCCTTATTTCACTTAGCATAATAGCCTCTAGGTCTAGCCACATTGTTTTCAAATGGCAAGATTTCATTCTTTTTTATCACTGAGTAATATTTCACTGAATTTATTTTAAACTATATCCTTCAAAGTAGTGACTACTATAGATCAACACCTTAAGTTTTTTACTTATTTTTAAATTGACATACAATAAACTTCACTGTTTGGGGTTTGGAGATCCGTAATTCTGACAAGTGCAGAGCCGAGTGAGCACTGCCGTGATGAAGGAACAGTTTTGTCGCACTCAGCATCCCTTTTACGGCTTAGTTACAGTCAAACCTGTCACCCTCAAACACCATGAGTCTTAAATCTTTATATGCATGGTTTTACAAATGTCGAATTTGCACAATTTTCAGAATGATGACTTGACATCACATTTTATTTGTATATATAAAAGAAAATAACAAAACATCACCTGCACACTTTAAGCAAGGTTATATAGAGAGACATATCTATATATATCTATATACATACATATATACATATCTATGTGTGTATATCAATGTATATATACACATATACATGTATACACACACACACATATATATATACATGCATAACTAGAAAGCGAACTTTCTCTTGTCGTAAAATGCTTATTTATTGCTCAATAAATTCAGCGTTTGCAGGGGCAGCAACCTAATCCACTACTGTATCAACATGGACAAGTTCTTATTCAATACATATTGAATTGAATACCAACCCCCAGACTGAGCAATGATTTTTACTTAGAACTTTAACATCTCATGACAATTATAATTAGAGATTTGACGCTCCCAATGTTGTAACTGTACCTTAGAGGAAGCCAAGAAAGAGGTGAGGTAAGGTGATCAGGTGGAGGGGAAAATGTTCTTGTGTGCGTGCGCACACGTCTGTGAGATTGCAACACAAGCCCCCTGGTTCACAGACAGTGGTAGAAGCCGACCTGGTTTTGCACCCACCAATGCTACATCTGTATGTTACTAGAAGACTGAACGCTAATGGCCTTAAAGAGAAAACTGTTGGAAGAATGGTTGATTATGATTTTATAGTTGTTTATGAGGATAATCTTGTTTCTTTTTTTCAACTTAAAAAGAGCACAATTGATAAGAGAACACTGAGTAAGACTGGATTCCAAGCAGGAAGTAGAAGACATGTTTTGAGTAATTCAGGTTATCATCTCTTTTCTACAGGGCATATTGACTAAATTATGGAAGAAATCTTATGTCAAGCAAACAAATCATCAATTGTTTAAGACGGTAATATCAATGCATCCTTAATCATAGGCACACTATTTTATCTACATCTGTACTGGCCCAAAGTTAACCTCTCAGCCTCCTTTACTGGCTCCTCCTTCCCTACCTTACATTCCTTTCCTCACACTGACTGCACTTGTTTGCATGGAGGACCATTTATACCTCTAATTAGATAGAGACCCCCCCAAGCACCTCTCCAAACCAGGCTTCCCTCACAAGTCACAGACACATATTTCCAGCTCTGCCTTCATATCTTTCCCTAGACACTCGACAAGCCCAAACGTCAATGGTCTAAAATGGAGCCCAATATCTGTTAAGCCAAGTGGAACACAGAATTTTCCATATCTTCTATTAGCTCCTATCTCACTTCCTGTTTCTTTCACTGGACTGAAGGCAACGAACATGTGTCTTTTCCCCTCGTGCCTGGCACAGTGCCTGGCATCTGGTGCTCATTTATTAGTATTTGTGGAAGAAATGAGTACACGTGATGCTCACATGCATGTAAATAAGGGTTTATTTCCACCCCAAACCCCAATGTCCATAAATAGTTTTTAAATGGAAGAGTAGTTTGGATACACACATATATATAAGCATTTATTCTCACACCAACCACTAACTACCATATCTACCTAATGTCCAGAGATCAAATATTTTCTGCTTTAGGTAGCAGGAAAACTAGCACATTTCTGGCTATTTCTATTTATTTCTCATTGAAATAATTTTTTTTTCATTCTACATGGTAACTTAAGTATTTTTCCATGTATTAAAAAGTCTCCAGTATTATTTTCACTGATTGAATAATATTGCCTCCACAGGAAGGCCTCCTTGTTTTACATTGTGAGTCCGGCTGAAGCACCTTGCAGACCTCAGACAGCACGTACTGCTGTTTGGCTGTCTGTCCCCAACACCAGTGCTTCTCAGACTGTGGTCCCTGGACCAGCAGCGTCACTGACATCTAGGGACTTGCTGGCAATGGAAATTCTTGGGTTCCAGCTCACACCTTCTGAACCAGAAGCTCTGGGGTGGGGCCCAACACTCTGGGCTTTAACAAACTTTCCACATGATTTTGATGTACAAAAGTCAGAGAACCACTGCCCTCTATTTTCCAGTGAAAGATTACCTGCTGTATGGAGTCTTCCTGAACTAACTCTTTGTCCACCTGCTCTCAGTATTCAGTTAAGTCCCTCATCAGTTCCACATCACACTCAAATGGAGAAAAGCCTTCTGTATTTGACAGTGAGACTCTAGAACAGGGCCTGCTTTCTTGATGTACATAGAAAAATAATAAATATGCTATAAGGCAGTAAATTTTTAACTGAGTTTTAGTAACAGAAGTCGTGTGTGTGTGTGAGAGAGAGAGAGAGAGACGTTCGGAGATCTGGGCCCTAGTTTGTTTCTGTGTACAATTCATTTAGCTTCTCTGAGCCTCATTGTTCTTATCTGAAAATGATAGGTAATCTGTAATTTCCTTCCAGTTGGAAGTTTATTGTTTTTCTCTTTTTTATTGTCTAGCTTCTAATGGAGGAGATCTGGGCTGTCTTTTTTTTTATAATTTTATTTAGTTGTTTTTCAAGTACAGTTTTTTGTCTATTTCTCCCATCCCAGCCCCCCGCCTCCCTCCCCACCTCCCTCCCATTTCCTCCCCCCTAGTCCTCATCCCTGTGTCTTTCATATTTGTTTCTCCAAATCCCTCCCCCTTTTTCCCCCTTAAATTCCCTTCCCTCTGCCCTCTGGTCACTGCCCCCTTGTTCTCTATTTCAGTGTCTTTGTTTTTATTCTGCTTGCTTGCTTTGTTTTGTTGTTTAGCTTCCTGTTAAAGGTGAGATCATATGGTATTTGTCTTTCAACACCTGGCCTATTTCACTCAGCATAATGCTTTCCAGTTCCATCCAAGCTGTTGCAAAGGATATGAGCTCCTTCTTTCTCTCTGCTGCATAGAATTCCATTGTGTATATGTACCACAATTTTTTGATTTATTCATTTACTGATGGGCACCTAGGTTGCTTCCAGCTCTTGGCTATTGTAAATTGTGCTGCTATGAACATTGTGGTGCATAGGTTCTTTGATATTGATGTTTTAGGCTGTCTTGAAAGACCTCCCATCACAGGGGACACAGGAGTAAATGTTGGCTTTGCTATTTGCTAGTCCCCTGTCTCCTTCTTGGGTGCCGACCTAGAAGCATTACCTAATAAAAAAACCAGACTGCCACCCTTTTGAGTGCCAATCAAGAGAAGGGAATCGCCCACTAGGGTCAAATTACCTTGAACAGATTTTCAACAGCAGCATCTAACTGGGAATGTGGGCTGGTGATGCAGGGAGATGCGAAGAATTCAGAAAGGAGCAAAACATCGCTGCATTGGCCATTTCTGCAGTCACCCCACCTCTTCTCTTGAACCCCTTGCTCCCTCCTCTCTTCTTCCCTTCTGCTCTTCTCCTCCTTTCTCTCCTCCTCTTCCTCAGACAGCTTGCAAAGCACTGGCCTACAGTCACTCTCCCTTGTTCCATAATCTGACTCGCTGGCCCTTGATCCCACAAGGCCAAAATCTACTCTATGATATGTAACAAAATCTCAGTTGCCCCCAAGTATCAAGAGTATTACTTTCGTACTCCCTCCTGAGATGGTCGCTGTACTTGCATTTTCTCAATTCTCCCTGGTCCTTCTCTTGCTTCCTCCTGCTTTCTCATTTTTTTTTCAGTGCCCCTGACTCTGCCTGAGGCCACTTAGAGACAACTCTAAGCCTCAGAGTTAAGGTGGAAGATGAGTCCAGGTTGGAACTATGCAATCCCAGTTGCTGTAGAGACTGTTTGTGTTGCTCCCAAACTCATCCAATAAAATCTTATACCCAATGTGATGGTGTTTGGATGTGGGAGCTTCAGGAGGGACTTAGTAATGTGGGCAGAGCCCACATGAATGGCATGTAAAGGGGGCTCCAGAGAGACCCCCTTCTGCCATGTAGGGACACAGTGAGAAGTTGCCCATCAGTGAACCAGGAAGCCAGCTCTCACCAGACACCAAACCTTAATTTTGGACTTCCAGCCTCCAGAAATGTGAGAAAGAAATTTCTGTGGTTTAGAAGCCACTCAGTCTCTGGTATTTTGTAGCCAGATCAGACTAAGACACCTATACTTATAGGAAGTAGGGTTTGTGTGGGGATGGGCGTGATGGTAGTGAAGCAATGGGGAGTCTGAGGGGGCAAGGTGAGAATGATATTATACTGTTGTAACTGCTCTGCATAAAGTCTCCTATGACCCTGTCGCAAAGGAGGTCATTCTGGCCTCAGCCTAGCAAAAGACAAGGGGCTAATACTCCAAGATGCAGAGAATTTGCTCCCTCAGTCATCCCCTGGTGTGTCAGAGGTTTTGACAGAAGTATCAGATGCACTTTCCCTAATTTCGTGGAACCAAAGTGGCCTCACAGAGCAAGTAAACTGCTCAAAAAGTCTACACGACAGCTTACATTTTCCATTGGACTATACACTTGTGCTCATAAAATGATTTTTTAAATGCGATTTTAAAATGGTTTCTGTATATCTGTGCTTTCATTTGCTTTGATAATATGGAAAACTAAAGCACTAGACGTGTGGTTTGGACAGCTAGCAGCCTTTTTCACCGCCCTTTTCTCTCTCCCCCCAAGCTTTTGCTTCTTTTCCTTCCACATCCCAATGGTAGAAACCTCATCTGCCTTTTGCTTTTGTGCCCCATTTCTTCCTTTGGTCTGCTTCTTTTTCTCTCGGTCAAGCTCACTGAGATGAGAGTCGACACTTAAGATCGACAATGGGGTCCCTGCTTTCTGCCTCACAATTACTGACTCTGGCTCCTGCTGCCCTTCCACCCACAGCCCTTGCTCTGCCGGAACTGCTCTTGCTAAGTCACCACCTCAGATCCCATGGCAACTCTTCAGTCACTATTACCTTTGCCCTCCCTAAGAAATATTGATCACTTCCTTTTTGAGTCTCTCTCCTCCTTCAGAGTCCACAACCCCACTTTCTCCCAGTTTGCCTCAGGAAGAATAGCCTTTGCTGGTCCTTCAAATGCTGGTCATTTGGGTAAGTGTCTGAATCCGCCCTCTGTTTTTCTATACTGTTTATTCCTCCTGGACAAAACAGCCCATACTCCCAACCACGTGCTGAGAGTTGCCCAACCTGTACCTTCAGCCCTCTCGTGGGCTCCAGGCATACTTATCTGAGAATGTCGCCATTTAAGAGGTACCTGAAAATTACGTCTGTTAACAAAGTCAAATGATCACCTTCTCTTTTAATTTCTGCTCCTTTTGCTTGATGAATGGCACTATCCGGCCACTCCATTGAGAAATGGAGATTTATCATAGACTTGTCTATGCCTAAGTTCAATTAATCGACCCTCTTAATGTTACGTTTGACATTGCTCTCTCCTGTCTCCACAAACTGTTATCACTCCTACCTACGTTTTAGTTCAGGTTGTGCCCACTTCTCATCGGGGCAGGTGCCTTTAGGGCTCCCTGCCCACAGTCACCCACACCTCCAAATCACCTTCAATCTGCTCCCCACATGATTTTTCTAGAATAGTGTTGTCTAATATAGTAGCCACTAGCCACATATAGCTACTCAAGTGTAAACTGACTAAAATTAAGTAAAATTTAAAATTCAATTCCTCAGTCACTCTAGTTACATAGCGAGCACTCCGTAGCCTACGTGGCTAATAGTTACATTACGGATGGAGAATATTTCCTTCCACTATGGCATTAGGCAGAGCTCTTAGATCAGAGTTGTGCTGTAGCCCTGCTTGCTTCCTCAACGTTCCCCACACACTTGCGATTAAACCCCACACTCCTTAGCTGGGCATGTAAGTCCACCCTCTGTTACCGAACAAGAGGAGGTGGTCCGAGGGAGGGGCAATACAATATTTGGCCCACCTAGGAATGCCCAAAACTGCTATACAACAGGGGCCCCTCCCAAAAACACAACACTAAAATCTACTGGGCCATTCTGTCCGCCGCCAATTGGAAAGACATCTCTTAATGCCAGAGATTTGTGAAAAGGAAACAAAATGTTTATTTAATGCTACTCAGGCCTAATGCCACCACTAAAATATCAAAGTCCTTTAGGGTATACACCTACACCCACACAGCACTCCCTTCTCCCACTGTCCCAACTCCGGGTACCGTAAATCAGGAAAAGAGCACACACGTCTGTGTTGCAGGCCGCTGGCACCGTCAGCTGTGTCACCGGGCAGGCAGGATCTCGAGTTAATCCAAAGTACTGTGGTACCCTCTCATGGTCCACTGGCAAGAGTCCTTTGTACCCAGTTCCAGTCAAAGTCTCTCTTGCTTTTCAGGCCCCGCAGCCAAAGGGGGCACCCCAAAGCCGCGTGGGCCTCTTCTACCAAAGCTGCAGGAGTCCGCACTCCACCAAAAGCATGTGGCTTTCTTCTTCACCTGGCTGCAGGGATCTCCATTCTGGCAAAGCTGCGTGGTTCTTTTCTTTCACCTGGGAAAGAGGGGGTCCACACCCTACCAAAACCACGTGGCTCCCTCTTTCACCTCACCAAGAGGGGGTCCTCACTCTGCTGAAACCGCGTGGCTCTCTCTCCCAGGCCTTCCCACTCAGGAGCGCAGCCCCTACTTACATTCTGAGTCCAAGCCCTTCTCACTCAGGAGCGCAGCCCTTCGTTACATCCTGAGTCCAAGCCCTTCTCACTACAGAGAGCAGCCCCTAGTTTCCATCTTGAGTCCCCCAAGCTGCTCCCTTCTCCTTGGCTCCAAACTTGGCCACTGCTATTTAACATATCTACGAAACCAGTTAAAGGTTATAGATATGTTAAATAACCATTCCTCCAGAGGTTAGCTCCAAAACTGTTGCTATGCAAAATAGCTCTCAATGGCCCTGGCTCCATTCTTTCTTCCTCCTGTTGGGGTGGGGTGGGGGGGCGGGGAAGAGGACATCTTATATGTCTCTCCAATATTCCTATACACTTTGAATTCTGGACACCATTCCAAATCTTTTTTTGGGGGCCCCCCTTGGCTGCACCCTGTATCACCTCCAGTCTACCCTGCCTTGGTTACGCTGCTCCCCTGCTTTGCAGGGCTGCTTCTCTCTGTCCCTGTAGAACGCCTGTTATTCTCTAAACTCAGTTGCAGCATCATTTCCTTCGGGAAGCTTTCCTCACTTTTCTAGGCAGAGTTCAGTTTTTTAAAATAATTTTCCCAGGCAGCTTATATGACTATGATGCTGCTCATTAAAACAAACACACAAACAAGCAAAAAACACCTTATCGATCCACTGGAGCGGTCTGAACAATGCCTGCCCCTCCCCAGACATCTGCACCCTAATCTCCAAAACTGTCTTACATAGAAGAGGAGCTGTGCATCTATGACTGAACTAAGGATCTGGAGATGGGGAGATTAGCTTGGTTTGTCCAGATGAGCCCAATGATACAATCACTAAATCCGTATAAGAGAGATGCAGGAGTATCAGAGCCAGAGATACAGGGAGACTGAGCATATGAGACAATTGAATCGGAGTGGGGAGTGGTGTGCTTTGAAAAGGGAGGGCAGGGTCACAAGTCAAGGAGTATAGGCGACCTCTACAAGCTGGAGGAGATGAGGAAACAGACCCTTCCCCGGCACCTCCAGGAAGACCGCGGCGCTGCTGACCATTTGGACTTCTGGTCTGCAGAACTGTAACAGTAACTTGGGGCTGTTTTAAAGCACTAACTGTGTGGTCATCAGCCACGTGGGCTACTGAGTACTTACTATGTGACTACAGTGACTGAATTTTAAATTTTCCTTAATTTTAATCAGTTTACACTTAAGTGACCATATGTGGTTAGTGGCTACGATATTAGACAACACTATTCTAGAAAAATCATGTGGGGAGCAGATTGAAGGCGATTTGGAGGTGTGGGTGACTGTGGGCAGGGAGCCCTAAAGGCACCTGCCCCGATGAGAAGTGGGCACAACCTGAACTAAAACGTAGGTAGGCGTGATAACAGTTTGTGGAGAGAGGAGAGAGCAATGTCAAATGAAACATTATGAGGGCCGATTCATCGAATTTAGACACAGCAGCAACAAGAAACCGGTAAGTTTACTCTTTCATCAATTTGTCTATGCATCTATGCCACGCATCATTTGACATGTTGTAGAATGGCTGAGTACCTGCTTTGTGTCAAACCTAGGATTATAGGTTAAGAATTCAATAGTGAACAGGAACAGTTATTGTTGGGGGAGGCATAACAGGGGAAGGGGAGAAAGCAGGAGTCCCAGAAACTTAGAAGTGCAAAGGTAGTGAGGGGCCAGGTTTGCGCCACTGTCTGAAGTTGAGGCTGTTTTCTGTAGATAATGCGGAGCCATTGAAGGTCTTTGCATGAGTTCATGAGCAGGTCTGAGAGGGCCGTGGTATGGAAATGGATCACTGATGGAGGCCAGGAGGCACGTCAGACTGCTGAGTTTTCCTGGGTGAGAAACGAGGAGGGCCAGAACCATGGGAAGGCAGTAAGGAGGCTGATCTGGGAAATTTGGGGTGATATTTCGGAGGTAGAATTGATGGGATTTTGTGATCAAACTTTTGTGTTAGATACTGTGCAGAATCCAAGATGACTCGGCTCCAAGGGGACTCTGAGGACAGATGACTGTAAGCTCAGTGCCTGGCACACAGTGGATAAGAAACAATTGTCTTGAATTGAATTGTGTGGCAAGAAGACAATGGAGTAGATCATCACTGGGAGGGAAGGATGATGCCAGTGAATCTGAATAGTGGAGGAAAATAGAAGAATAAGTGTGTGTGTATGCAGGGCGCTGGGAAGAGAGGATGTGAGACATGTACCCTGTTACCCTGTAGGATTTTTACTGCTCATTTTAAGCTTTTGCTCTTTAATCTTGAACCAGGTTCAGAGAGTGAATTTAGAAAACTGTGTAACCAATCTGAAGATGCCAGATTTCTCTCAATGGCATGTTTAGATACTATTTTGATCTGAATTTTAAAAAATTCTCATCCAAGGACATGTTTACTGATTTTAGAGAGAAAGGAAGGGTGGGAGAAAGGGGGAGATAAGCATTGAGGTGAGAGAGAAACATTGATTGGTTGCCTTTTGTACATGCTCCGACCAGAGACAAAACCTACAGCCTAGGCATGTGCCCCTACCTGGAATCAAATCCACAACCTTTCGGCTTATGGAATGATGCTCCAACCAATGGAGCCATGCCACTGGGCTGATCTGAAATGTTTGTGAGCAGGAGAGGGAGAACAAGGGATTCGGGCTGATTTAGGGGGCACTTGCTGTATCACCCCGGTATGAGGGCTATGCCTCCACTTTCTCCCTCTGCCCAACCTCCCCCCCCCTTGCTATGGGCTAGCCTGGCATCTAAATCTGGGATGGGGATGTGCTCTGGCACTGTTTGAGGCTACAGAGGCCTCCCTCACCCAAGACCCTCTGCAGTGAGGTGAAATATTCACATGGTGGTGAATATTTGCTATATTTAAAGGGCCCTTATGATTTCTGCTCCTCCTCAAAATGGCATCCTGGTTCCACCACACTGATGGGATAATACACATAACTATCCAGCAAAGGCCCTGAGGCCTTTGTTTTCCACCAGCCTTGCTCCGAGGCGTATTGACTATGTCCCCAGGACATCAGAACAGGGTCCATGGTGGGTGGACAGATCCCACCTTGGATTTTCGTTTATGGAGAACCTTGTTCTAACATCTGTGAATTGTGACTTTGTAGATAAAGGAAAAGGGGAAAGTCTTATGGTCTAATTCATTTGGAAAATTCTCAGTTAAACAAATTTTCTTAAGTCCGTAAGACTTCCCAGAAGGTTTACCCTACAGATAGGCCCTGTGAATGTCTGAGAGAGGAGTGAAGATTTTTCTAAACATATTTGACTCCAGAACACTATAAATATTGTGTGGAAAAGCATCCCATGCCCCCAGGTTTGGAAAGGGTCAGCCTGCTGAAGTAGAGGGTGTCCCAGGTGTTCTTGTATGCCTGGCACACTCAGCAGGAGGCCATAACAAAGACATTTAGCCATTATCCATCTTCGAAACATCTCCAATGGGCATGAATCACTAACGATAGACTGAAATGGTAATGACCGATCTTTTTGTTCTGAACTCACTTTGCTGATGAGCCAGGGTGCGGTTATAAATCAGGGCTACTTCTATCATCATTTCATACCTTATCACACTTGGAGTTTCACTTCCTTCCCACTCCCCAAATGGCTTCTTCTAATAAAACAATTCACGTTGGTTTTCTTCTTAAAAGTTGATTTAGAAGTACTGTGAAAACACTGGGTAATTTTCTTTGGATATTGGAGCTTAGTACTGTAATAGCTGGTTGTTTTTTGTTTTACTTCTCTTAATCCCCTATGAGTGCAGAGCTTTTTGTGGTTTTTTGGGGATCTTTATCACCTATAATCTTATTTGATCCTCAAAACAACTTTATAAGGAGGAGATGGTGAAACTCCATTGCCTTAGTCTGTTTGGGCTGCTGTAACAAAATACACACACCAGGGCCTTGTAAATAGCAAAATTAATTGTTCAAAGTTCTGGAGACTGGCAGTTCAAGATCAGGGTGCCAGCATGATAGGGTTCTGGGGACGACCTTCTTCAGGGCTGCAGACTGCTGCCTTCTTGTTGCGTCTCATGGTCGAAGGGTCAAGGGGGCTCCCTGGAGCCTCTTACATAAGAACACTTAATCTCCACCATTGTGCCCTACTTACCTCCCAAAGAAAGACCCTCCCCCCCCACTAATGCCATCATATGGGGCATTAGGTTTCCACACATAAATTTTGGAGGGGGGGGATGCAAACATGCAGTCTATAGCACTCATTTTATAGAAAAGTAAAACAAGTAACAGATTTGGATGCCTGGTTTGTGCCTCGTATTTGGCTAAATGGTTTACATATATGAGCTCATTCAAAGCTCCTATCAAGTCTCTTTATTAAAACTTGTTATACTCATGTTAGAAATGAAGAACCTGAGATTCAGAGAGTGAAGTAACTTGCCCAAGGTCATGTAACTTATAAAAAAGTAAGGTCTGGTGTTTAAGCCCATGTCTCTTTAAGGCCCAAAGCCATGCTCCTTCCACCAGGGAACCCTTAAAGAGGAAGCTAAGACCATAGGCAGCTAGAGATTTGCACAAATTCACACAATGAGTTCAGGAAAGTGCTGGGATTAGAACCTAATGCACTTGACTTTTAGCCCAAGAGCCTTTCTTGTACATCCTTTTGCCAGGTGGCTGGTGGGCATTTTCAAGAACAGGTAATGAGCCCTGGCTGGTGTAGCCCAGTGAATTGAGTGTGGGCCTGTGAACCAAACAACCACAGTTCGATTCCCAGTCAGGGCACATGCCTTGGTTGCAGGCCAGTTCCCAGCAGGGGATGCATGAGAGGCAACCATACATTGATATTTCTCTCCCTCTCTCCTTCCCTTCCCCTCTAAAGATAAATAAATAAATTCTTTAAAAAAGGTACATTTATTTAAAAAAATAGCTAATGACCTGTGAAATGTCACCAATAGCAGCAACAATGACAACTGCATAAGAGCAACAGGGAAGAGGAAAAAGCAGTAGCTCCAACTCACCAACTCACCACCCCTCAACTTCCTCCATGTTGCATTGCAGAGGAGATTCTGCGTTTCTGAGGAAAACGCCACCCAAACTTCATTCTCAGAGGTAACGGACTGTAACTGCCACAGTATCCTTAAGGTGTCAGGGCTCTTCCCACCTCTTCTTCTCATGACCCTGCCCCCCAAATACAGTCAATTCTACTCCTCACCACTGATGGCCACTGTTTCTGCTATTGAGACCAATGGGATTTGGCACTATGTACCTAGCTTCTCCTCCAGGTGAAGCTACTCCTGCAGCTGGATCCATGTGCGGGTGCCATGCGGGTAGCTGTGGAGGTGAGTGGGGCACCTCTTCTCAGAACCTGCCATCTAAACGGAGAGGTGGGGTGTGGGAAGCCACACTGGAGAGGCACCAAGTGTCGGAAGTGAGAGGGAGGCGCTTCAGGAGACTGGGAGGGAGCCCCGGGCACTCTGTGTGCAGTGCCTGTTCATCACGATCGCTCAGAGCAACGTGGAGCCTGCGGCCACCAGGTACGCAGCTCGCCGGGCACACTTGCTGTGTAGCACCGGAGACACAATAAAAGCAGGGTGAATTTGTGTTGCTACTTTCCCAAACCCACAACGTTTTAACGTCTAGATCAAAACTAGATCAAAACAACAACAACAAAAACCTTTATCCGCGGTTTTGCTTTTCGCGGTTTCAGTTACCCACCGTCACCTGTGGTCCAAAAATATTCCATGTGAAATTCCAGAAATACATAGTTCATTTGTTTTAAATCGTGCGCTGTTCTGAGTAGCGGGATGAATCCTGCGTGTCCAACTCTCTCCCACCCGGGACATGAATCGTCTCTTTGTCTAATGTCTCCACGCTGCATACACCGCACCAACTAGTCACTTGGTATCACAGGGCCTGTGACCCTTATTTTACTTAACAACGGCACCCAAAATGCGAGAGTAGTGATGCTAGCAATTTGGGTGTGCCAAAGAGAAGCTGTGATGTGCTTCCTACAGGTGAAAAAATGCAAGTTCCTAATTTAATAAGGACAGAAAAACAGGCCCACAATACCTAGGAAAGCAGCTCTAACATGCGCAGCGGTTATTTGTGATTGAAAACCCCCAGACCTTAGCTGAGGTGGCTGAGATCTGCGGTAAGAATGAATCTGCTATCCGTGAAATTGTAAAGAAGGAAAAAGAAATTCTACAGTAAGAATGAATCTTCTCTCTGTGAAATTGGGAAGAAGAGGAAAAATTCATGCTAGTTTGCTAGGGAGAGAGAGAGAGACACTGCATTCACATACCTTTTATTACATTGTGTGGTTATCGTTGTTTTATTTTTTTATTAGTGATTATTGTTAATTTCTTAGTCTAATTTTTTAAATAAACTTAATTGTAGGTAAGTACATATAGGATAAAACATTGTATATACAGGGCTTGGAACTCTCCACGGTTTCAGGCATCCGCTGGGGGTCTTGGAACATGTCTCCCTCCCACAGATAAGGGGGGACTGCCATATGCTTCTATCTCCTGATCCCACCCTGAGAGCTCCTTGACCCACATAACAGGAGAGTGAAGTGAAAGAGAAGAGTGGGCTGGTATTTACGGGGCTGCTGAGGTCCAGCCTTGCTCTCTGGAGCCGGGACTGAGGGACTGCATTCATTTTCTGCTCTCCCCGACCCACTGTCCCTCCCCTCTCTGTGATGCAGTGGTGGGCAGAGTCTGAGTTTGGGCCCTGTGCAGGGTGAGTGCTGCTGGGAAGGATGTCAGAGAGCCTCCTGATTCTTTTCTTGCTCCTTCAGGCTCCGAGGGTTGGGCAGGAAGAGAGTTGTCCAAAGGGGAAGTCTCATGCATGGAGCCGAGGCTGGAATCACGGTAGCAGAATCTTTTCCCAACCTTTGTGCCATTCTTTTATTATTTCCATATCAGTGTTTTCAGCTACTGAATGAGGATCAGGCCTTACTTCTCTGATTAATAAAAACTTTGAGGATCATGAGGAAAATAGCAAAATGGGTTCAAAGAAGGATAGATACTATAAATCCAAGACCGTTACAGCCTCTTGGGTTACAGTTCCAATGGGCTCATCCTCATTGGCCACGCTGATGAGTGCCAGTCCCAATAATTTTCCCTCCTGCACATTTAGGCTTCCAGATCGTTAGGCAGAGAGAAACAAGTATTTCCCTTGAGAAAATACAGAGTTACTACTCCACTGTTCTCCCAACCCCGCCATTGACTCAGGGAATCTCTGAGAATCTCTGGAAGGGACTTTAAAAGTCATTTAGTCCAGCTGCCAGTATATTCCCTTGATAAGCAGACTAGTGGGAATATAAAGTAAAAGTGCAGTTAATTCTCAATTATTTGGATGTAGATTGTCCACAGACAGAGAGTGAAAGATTTGTGCATTTGGAGACTGCGATAGGGTCTCCCCTTATCTGTTCCTTCTCCACACTAGACAACCACAAATCATTTCGGCATTCCTTAGAGGACTGATTTTATACTTTTGAAATCATATGAATGGAAGCCATCGTTATCTAACTAGGTTGAGGCTGCCTTCATTGTCATTCCAGAAACTTTTGGCTTTGCCCCTCTCAGAAGGGATGGAGTGTGTTTGAAATCGGATGACAGAGGAATTACTCTCCCTGAGATTAGTCTTCAGCTAACATCCCAGTACCCAGAGACTCTGCTAACTGCTATTGCCTTAATGACTAGCAATCACTGCACAATCACGGAAATGAATTAAATTATTAATTTCAATAGCACCCCATGGTGCATTTAAAAATTCCACCATCTGGGGAACATAAATATGGAGGCACACATTCTAAACTTGGAGGCATGGTGCTTGGTGCCAAGGGCTGTATCTTTGAAGGCAGTAAAGATTTTTCAAGATGCTATATGTAGAACAGCAAGCTGTGCATTTGGGAGAAGGCTCGGTTCCTGGGTCTCTATTAGCTTTACCATTTATTTAAGGCTTTCTTCCTTGTTTTCCACCGGTTCTTATCAATAGACCCAACATGTGAAAATCTTGATTTAGCAAGCAGACAGGTTGGTAAATAAAATAAAACTCTGACTTGAAATATCTTGTTATTCATCGCCTTTACTATCCGTTGAATTTCCTTTCATCCTTCCCCCAAGTCTCTTCTCTTATCGACTAGCTTCAAATATGTAAATCTCTGTTAATCATGTCTTTACACTGAGACAGCCATTCTTTCTTTTCGTACGTTTTCAAAATCTGCCTGAAACTTTAGGATAATTGTTCCTGAAGCAACGGGGATGGAGGTCCCGGGGTGGTGTATAACCTACTCTAATAAAATGGATTTTACTTTCCTTCCTTACGTGGAAACATTTGACCAGATGTTGGGGTTCTGTGAGCCATCCCCATCTGCCATCTGTGACATCCCCATGGGCTGGTGAGAGAGGGGCACTTCTAAAGAGCATATGTAAATGACTTCCATGGAGCCCCGCCGGGGCACTATAGGCCACCTTTTCCCTGCTATGGATTACCAACTCAAAGCCAAGGAACAGCCCAGGCCTCTGTCACTGTACCACAGTTTCCTACTATCCAGAGCAACCATATTTCTAATGCATGCGCTCGCGTAAGCTACAGAAGAGAAGTGCCTAGCTTCCTGCAGGACCGATAATGCTATGGCATTGGTGGAGCTGGGCAGCTCTCAGTCTTCTTGTTCTCTGTGTATCCAGGGCTTTGATGTCATTGGTGTGTCTTGACTGCCCGGTGATGAAGATAACTGTTGAATGGCGGAGCTCTTCCTTTTGGTGTCTCTGCATGTGTGTGTTTTATCAGACCTAGCTTATCCAGTTCTGTAAGTTAATGCCATCCTTCAAACTAGTGTGATTTCTAATGGAAACTGAGGACACACTCTGAAGGTCTCCTGTGGTCCCCCATGCTGCCACCACCGGTTGCTGGCATTCACTGGCCATTTGGTGAAACACAGCTTTGGTATGTGAGGTCAAGTGAAAATAGTTTGGGGACGGCGTATTTTTAGCAGTTGTCCTTTAGGTTGATTCGCTTCAGTTTCCTGTAGAACCAAACGGCAGAGTGGCTTAAGATACGGTGACCTGAAGCTTTAGGTATAGGTGGTATGTTCCTAATTAAAATGTCATTTCTCCATCATTTCAGATGCTATTCCATCACTTAGTCATATTAGGTTATTATTAGCCACTTAGAAGAGAAGAAACAGTACCCGCAGTCACAATGGGTTTAAATGAAACTTCTAATCTCCACGGCAAGGCCCCTACCAACAGCATCCCTTTCTGTCCCTGGATGGTAAACATAAATGTTTATCAAATTTGAAGAGCTGGACCTCTAGGGACCCCCATGTCCTGAGATTATTAATGACAACGAAGGACCCCAAATCAGTGATTTATGCAGTTTAGCCACGGTATCCCCAACCTCCTTGGGAGTTAGTAGACCGGAATAATTACAGACTAAATAGTGATGATAAGGAGGAAATGCACTGTAGTTGGAGTTAGTGGGCTGAGAAAACAAATGTTTCCAGTCTCAGGAGAATCTGTTTGCTATTATGAAGGAGAAGCGGAGAAGCAATGAGACCTTTTCGTGAGCTGAATGAGTTCAGTAGCTGGGAGGGACTGTGGAAAGTTGTCATAAAAAACAAGCAGTGATAAACCCGAAAGAACCTTCAGCACCCTGCTCCTTGCCCAGCCTGCCATCCCACCATAGAAAGACAAACAGTCGGCATTGTTTTTTGAGGTGAAAATGCTGAGTCGTCACAGCGTTGGGAGCTAGTGCTGGGGAGCCCGGAGGAACCAGTGTAACTGCTTTGGAGCCTGAATTTGTTTCTGACTCAAACAGGGGAGAGAAGTTCTCTTATGCAAAGAATCAAGACACTTCCTGTTTGGAGGTGAACCTGTCGTGGCAGCAGCTCTTGGTGGATTGCAAGGGTTCTTTTCTTTTTGGGAGTCAGGGTAGCTCACCCAAAACCACCAGCAGCTCTATGTTGACGAGCTGAATCCCTCTGAGGCTTAAGTCAAGTGGCCTGACCAAGGCCAAGATGGAGGGCTGGGGTAGACTACAACCTAGTAAGTGTGGCTTCCTGCCAGAGAAAGCGCCTGTCCCTACAGTCTCCTTGACCCTCCATAGCTGAATAGACACTGTGTGACACTTCCCTGCAGCAACTAAAGGGAAAGAAGAAATCCAGTGTGTTTTTTTTTCTGAGACAAAAGCTTATGGTGCCATCAAGGGGCAGGGGAGGCGGGACAGTGTGGGAAGAAGGATCCCTGGGAAAGTTCAAAAGTGTGTTGGTTACAACTTCAAGGACAAGTAATATAAGAGAGTTGTTTTCTCACTCTTGGGTAGTATCTTAACAGACCTTGACCTCAGGGAGAAAGAACACCTGCCTGAGTAAGGATTAGCTGTAAATTGACTCAGCACCTCTTGTTCAAGGGTAGTTGTTTACCCAGGAGACACCCTTTCAAGTGAATCCTTTTTTATAACAATTTGATGACCAATTCAATTGGCCCCCAGCGCCACAGGATAGAGAGACAATACAGCTCTGTGGAGAATTATTTATGTAAATCTAAATGCAAACCACAAAATTCACATATTGATAGACTCTGAGACAGAGATTTGTGTGTGTGTGGGTTATTGTTGAGTGCTTTCAGAAACAGCAACGTATGAGGGACCAAGGGAAGCAAGATTGGGTGGAGGGGGAGTGGAATTGTGGTGCAGTTATTAACAGAGTCTTGGCTAACTTCGTGGTGAGCTCTCCAGTTAGGACGTCCCTTCAGAGTTGTCCTGAATTGAGACGAGCATGCCAGGAATGTTGTACTTCCTGGTTCAGGGGGCCCTGGAGGAGTTCAACATAAGCCCAACAATTGGCAGCTCTTGACAACAGATGGGGGCTGCCCCTGGTGCAGTGGCTCCCTTCAGGTGAGGGCAATCCCAGACAGAAACTCAGCTGTGACCATCAGAAGCCAATTCACAATTACTGGAGTGTTTTGGTTCTTTCAGAAGGAAAGTGTGTGTGTGTGTGTTTCATAAATTTATTTAGTAAATTTTCCCAATCTGGGAATAGCCCCTCAAGGATTCTGCATGACCTTTATGGGAAAATTTGTAAGATTAGGATTAGTGGGACTAACTACAGTTCCTACTGCTTGCTATAGTTTGTCTTGAGGCCACAGATGGTACTCATCGTATCCATCCTCTACCACCTATTTCATTCATACTTTCCCTTAATGTCAGCACCTCTGTCCTAGGCACCTAAGTCTAGGTGGCTCATCTGATGGGATAACCCAGACCTTATTCCTGAGGGGCCTGAGCCCCTTGTCACCATGTCCTCCTTGGACCGTGACTGCTGCCCTTGTCTCTTTGTATCAAAATGAGGCAGAAGAGTATGAAAAGGTGCTCCAGTGGATCAACTGGGTGCCAGACATACTCCTTCCTGACTCCATTGTAAGAACCCTACCTCTTCCTCATGATCAGGGTCCTTTGCCCTACCAGTATAGTGACCCCTTTTCATGCCTGCTTGTCTCTGGGTACAAGCATACTAAACTGACCAGGTGGCAGCTATATCCTAAAGTCAAATGACATTTTTACTGTGTCCTTAATAAAAGCATCCCTCCCTCTGGGAACCAGGACCTCTAGACGCAGAGAACGTGGGTCTGGCAAACTCCAGTTTCTCAAGTGGACTGCTATGAGCAATGCTGAGCAGGGCCACTCCTGTTCCACCTCTTGGTCCCCATTCCCATGAACTCCCCCATCAGGCCACAGCACCACACATTGGTTGTTGATTTAAGATGTACTATATATATCACCCTGGAGGATGGTGCCCCAAACTTGATTTATTCGTGATTATTATGTCACCCTCAGTCAGAGGTAACATGAAGTGGAATGTTAAGTGGATATTTAAGTGACATATTAAGTGGATGTCAGTAGATTAAACATCTGTGGACAAGTTGGCCAAAGCTTGTGATGTAATGGAGGACTAGACAGCAGTAGGCTAGAACAGGGTCAAGTTGCTACTCAGAGGGGAAACTGATGCATGGACCCAGTTACATAGTAAAGGCCAGTATCACAGGTGGTGCCTTAGTGAGCACGTAGGTTTGTAGCAGTTTTGCCAAGACTTCAGATTCCCACTCTCTTCAAGGCTGAGATGCTGAAATACCTTCTTGTCTGGTGACACAGCTGGGATAGACTGTGGAAAGAAACAACCCCAAGTCCTCCATGACTTAAAACAACAAGGACTGGCTTCCTGCATTCCGCACCATTTAAAGATGGTGGTGCAGGCCCACAGCAGCTCCGTTCCACATAAAAGTCACTCAGGATCTTAGGCTGATGATGTGCCATCAGTTCTGGTGTCACATCTCAGCAGGAGGGTCAGGTTTCCTTCTTCGTTTGTTGCTACAAAGTCTAGAGAGTTGACTATCAGCAATGAAATGTTTTGTACTCCTTTACTGATGTTTCATGGGCCCAAAGTACACAACAGGCACTCACAGGGTAGGCCTATTTAATCTTCCTTATACTACATGGAATTAGAGAACGGCATGTTGGGACTGACACGATGGCAATGCCTATCAAATGGAGTCAGAACTGACTCATAAACAGAGTTGTGCTGTGGCTGTAAATTGTATGCTTGTGCTTGGTGGGAGGTGGGGGGCACTTCATTGCTGTCTCATGCTGGAAAGAGAAGAGTCGAGGGGAAGAAAGGGTTAACGACTAAATCTACAGGCTCAAAAAAATCTTCTGGAGAGTAAAATATGTTCTTAAATATAGCCACAGTTTGGAGTCTGTGATTCACCTTTGGATGGGCCAACTCTAGCTTCTGGGCTGGTGTCTATTCATTCAGCAATTAGTGTTGCCCTTAGTATATGAGGACAATATAAAGCTAAACCAACCGATTTTTTTTCCAGTAGAGAAGATGTTCCACCATGAACTGTACATGATCTAACTCCTCTTATCCTCATTATGTAAATCACACCAGGTATGAGCTGCTTGGCCCTGCCCAAGGTTGTGGCCCATAGTTATAGTTATAGAAAAGCCCTACAACTGGTCAGGGAATTCAACCATCTTTTTTGGTTATATTAGCGTCATTCCTTGACTGACTCATCATTGCAACCCAGGAGCTGCTTGAAATAACTTCATTTTTCAAAAAAATACAACTAATTACATTTAATTCAACGTATATATTTTTTAAAAATTCTAAACAGGCCCTGGCTGGTGTAGCTCAGTGGATTGAGTGTGGTGGGCCTGTGAACCAAAAGATCGCAGTTCAATTCCCAGGCAGGGCACATGCCTGGGTTGCAGGCCAATTCCCAGCAGGGGACGCATTGGAGACAACCATATATTGATGTTTCTCTCCCTCTCTCCTTCCCCCTCTAAAGATGAATAAATAAAATCTTTAAAAAATAAAAATAAAACCCCTAAACAGTTATAGACACACATATACTCATGCACAGAGAGACACAAAATGCACACATTTTCTACTTTTCAGAAAAAGGAAGTTGTGCTTCACAGTTTAAGAACCACTTTGAAGAACTTCTATGCTGCCCAGACTTACAAGAGTCATTTCCACTGTAAAACCCATTGTAGAAATACCTCTGCCATAGGTCCTTCAGCAGACCCTCAGAAAAAGTGTTCTGTTCACAGGCAGAGCTTCGAGTGTCAGGACTCACAGTGTAGAAGGGTTTCAAAGACAGGGGTAGGGATGGGGGTGGTCATAGCTGCAGAAGAGTCAAGCTGGCTCAGACTGGAGAGTCCTTGTGAGAAGGCCCACTCCAGCACACTCCAGAACCTCTGTCCAGGCCGATGCTTCCAAAGTCTTCCTCACCTTTTGGGCTGGAAACCACATTGACAGCAATTCCTAATCATGATTTTTCAGTTGACATACAATATTATATTAGTTTCAGATATACACCTCAGTGATTAGACATTATAACTTACTAAGTGATCATCCCAATAAATCTCATGCCCATCTGACAGCATGCATCGTGTTAGGATATTATTGATTGTATTCCCTATGCTGTACTTTGTATCTCCATGACTATTCTGTAACAACCACTTCGTACTTCTTGACCCCTTTACCTTGGCAATTCTTGCCAGACTGAGCCAGGCATGGGGAGAAGATTCTTAGACGTTGTTTGTGGATGTGGATACAGTACTCTGGTTATTTGAGTGGAAAAGAATTCTCTTCTCAACAAGCAGCAGCCGTAGGCTTTTCTTGGCTCCAGGTGAAGAGGTGACTTCCCTCTTTGATTTAGTGTTCATAATTGGGCTGTCTGTTCACGGAGGTGGTAAGAAAACAATGCTAATGAGGTCAGGGGTTCAGTGCCCACGTGGGCCAGTTAGCTCTCCTTTGTTCTTTGGCCAATAAGTCTGTGCCATCCAACTGTGTCCCGCTACTATGATGACAATAGAGATTGGGTGGAGAGAGTGTGGGAATGTGGAAGACTAGTCCTATTCTTCCTTCAGTGGAGAACAACTTCAAGTTCTTGTCCTCTTGCAGCAAATCATCTCCAAGGTGGAAGGATTGCCTATTAAGGACCAGTCAGGGAAATGAAAGGCATAGTTCCACAATGGTGTTAAGGAGGCTGAAGTTACAGGATCAAGGTTCACAGTGAGGGCGTCAGCTTGGTCATTTATGCTAATGAGAAGACAGTGGCAGCAAAGCTAATTAATATTCATGGCCAATTTTCAATTTCTTATTAGCCAAAGGTTCAACATTTTCTAGACTTTTGTATAAGGAGCACAAAGTGGATTAGTTTGAGTTCTACATCTTTTTTTTTTCCTCAGCCACTATGTACTGGAGATTCTAATGAGCAATGAGATAGAAAGAGAGGGTCTGAATATTGGCACAAGTAGAGTTCACCTGGAGTGACTTAGATCTGGCTTTGTAACCACAATTCATGATACCCCATGCTAAGAACTATTTTCTCAGAATTACTGTGTCTTCTACAATGCTGTGTAGCAACATAACGAGGAGCACTAACCAAACCTAATGGAAAAACTATGGGCTTCTGAGTTAGTATTATGACTCCTTAGCTGTGTGGGGGCTTTGGGGGTCGTGAACATGCATGTGAATCCTTGGGAAAGCTACTTAAATACTCACAAGCCTCAGTTTCCTTGCTTGTAAAATGAGAATATTAGCATTTATCTCACAGGGCTGTTGGAAGAATTACATGATAGCATATGAAGAAGTCTGGCAAATCAAGTGTGGTCTCTGGCATATTGTTAAGTATTGGCCCTAATGACTAGAGTTCTTATTATCAACATTGCATATATTTATTCTAATTGTTTGGCAAATTTCCCCCACTTTATTGCAAAACCAAATGTGTAGAGCACCCATTACTGATACTTCATTAGCAGATGCTGTTAGTTGTCTTCCCTTCTTCCCCCCTGGCCCACCTGAACTCACCAGCAGCTGCAATAGAAGGTTGACATTTTCCCACCTCTACAACCTGGATCTTTCCTCTTCCTTTTCAAAGACATTTGCAAAGCCTAGAAGCCTAAGAGTTTATGCTCCTAGGGGCAACCTCAACATCAACCAAACAAAAGATGCCTGTAAGGTATAATGATTCTGAGACCTGTTCCATATAGTTTCTCGGAAGGTTCTTGGGGGGATTCAGCTAAAGTTGTCCACAGTGGAAACCCACTCATTAATGCACATTTTTTAAAAAAAGAACTTTTCTCCTTTCTCTATTTCACTTTCCCCATTTCTCCACTTACGATTCCTAGATTCACTTTGCACATAAGTTCCTAGTCCCTGATTTCTTATCACAGGGTTTGCATTTTGGGGAACCCAAACTAAAACATGTACTTTACAGGGTTTTTATCTTTTAATTTATATGCAGTTAACTTTATATTTTGGTATGTAGTTCTATGGGTCTCATCAGTGTATGTATTTATATCATCACCACTATAACCAGGATACAGAACAGTTTCCTCACCCTAAAAATATTCTCATATTATCCCTTTGTAGTCAACTGCCCCCCAACCCCTCCTCATGGCAACCATTTCTAAGGGTCCTTTTTCAGAACATCATCTAGTAGGTAACATTTTGAGACTGGCTTCCTCTCCTTAACACAATGCCTTTGAGACTCATCCACATTGTGTGTGTATCACTCGTTCATTCCTTTCTGTGGCTGAGCAGTATTTTATTGTATGAATGTAAGACAGTCTGACTGTCAGTTCATTAGTTGAAGGACATTCGGATGGTTCCCAGTTTTCAAAGGTCATGAAGGATGCTGCTCAAGATATTCACGAAGGTTTTCATTTCTCTAGGGTACTGAGAAATGAATACTGAGGAGTGGGTTTGCTGGGTCATAGGATAAGTGGATGTTTAATTTTACAAAAACCTGCCCAATTTTTCCAGAGTGGCTGTGCACTTTCGCACTCCTACCAGCTCCAGTTGCTCCACATCCTTGCTAAATGTGCTTCCATCATTATTTTTATCATTGTAGCCACTCCAATAGGCATGTAATGGTAATTCTTTGTGTTTTTAATTTACATTATCCTGATGGTTAATGATGCTGAGCAGTTTTTCATGTGTTTATTTGCTATTTTTTCCTTCTTTGGTGAAGTTCCTATTCAAATAAATCTTTTTGTTCACTTACTTTATTTTATTACTGTTGAGTTTTGAGAGTTCTCTGTAGATTCTAGATTTGATTTCTTTATCAGATATGTGATTTGTAAATATTTTCTCCTGGTCTATAACTTGTCTTTTCGTTCTCTCCATCATAGGGTTTTTATAAGGACTAATACGTTTATACACTAAGTTTCTGGAAAATGAAATAGACATGCCGTATGCATGTCAGTTGGGGAGTGCAGTAGGGAGGGACGTTTGACTCTGGGACTCAGCCGGGCCATGGCTTGAATCCGGGTGCAGTCACCCACTAGCTGCTTTGTCATAGTCTAACCTGTTCTTTCCTCCTCTGTAAAGTATAGACAATAATTGTACTTACCACATAGGGTTGTTGTGAGGATTAAACAGATAGTATCCATCAAGGGCTTAGCCCACAGCCAGGACACTGTAAATACTCAATAAATTATAAACATTGACATTCACATTGCAGTATTCTCTCTCATCTCCAAGCCTTTGCAGAAGCTGTTCCTTCTACTTGAATTCTTTTGCCACACCCCTTACCTCTGGCTTCCTCACTTCCTAGATGCCCGAGGCGATTCCTACTGGGGGGGGGGGGCTTTGTTTGATATCTTCAGATTGGACCAAGCACCCCTTCTTGGTACTTCCATGGCATCCTTCACCACCTTTCATCATCCTCTGTTTTAAACACAGTGAGCTGTGAGCAACCCAAGGGCAGGGCGAACGTCTTTATTATCTCAAATAATTCCAGGTCGTGTTTGATGAATGAATGAATAAATAAATGAACGAATTCATCTCATGCTTTGTCTGAGAGCTCCAATTAGACATTCCTCTGAGTATTGCCAAATTCATTCCCTTTAAAACAGCCTTAAACACCCCAAATGGATGTCTGTGACTCAGACCCAGACCCTGCTTGGGCTCAGCCAGACGGACACGGCATCTTTGACAAGTTGGATGCCGAATGGAGAAACTTGAGTGCTTCGCATCTATTTACTTCTACCACATGCCATAAAAATTAAAAATACATCGTACCACAAGTGCAGTATTTAGTGTCTCACTTTAATTACATTCAAGTGTGTTGTTAAATAGTCTTGAGGAAACCTTAATGACCAGCTGTTCTACCCTTTTCCCATATGTCAGAAATGGTTTCTGAAATCACATTCTGGACAGTAAGGTTGTATAATTAGACAGTGTATAGTTAACACTTCTAGATTTTCCACTTAAACTGTGGACCCTTTACACTAACATATTGTGTGATTCTGCCGGTTTGGCGCGGTCTGATTAAATGACGTGCCAAACAGCAACTGGGGTGCAGACTCCACCAGACTTGTTATCATTGCATCATTATTTCCTCATATCTTTTTCATCATCAGGATGGCGTGCTTGTGTGTGTGTTTGTGTGTGTGCGCTCAGGCTATGCAATATTCAGCGTGTTCGGCTGACAAATAAACTTAGTAAAGAGGGCTGTAAATTTTTAATATTCCCTTCATAATGCCATTTATCTCATTAGAATTAGATGCAAGAATGGCTTTTGCATCCTTTTGAACAAAGAGCTGTCACTCAAATACACAGCAACCATTTAAGGAAACAAAACAAAACTAAAATTCCCCAAGGTCATACATAATAGAAGCCAATATTGTACATTGTTTCTAGTGAGAAAAATAGGGATTTTTCTCTGCCCCAAACTGGGTTTGGGATATAAAAGAAATTGAATTTAGATCATTGGTTATTGTGAAAATAAGTCATTAGTTACTTGCAGTTTCTTGACTCTGAGCTTAATGAGTTGTTTTGAAATCATAGTAACATTTTATTTGATTAAATTTGGCTAATTCTTTGATTTTTTTTTTAGTATAGACAAAAAGCTGAAATAGAAATATAAAATGAGGAAATGTGGAAAATCTATCAACTAATTTAATATTCTTTGGCTCTCCCTCTTTTTCTCCCCAAAAAGAAAATGTCCTTGACATTGTCCCAAATCACAAGTCAAAAACGTAACTCTGATTTCTGCCCAAGATTTGGCCATATAAATATGTTAAGACCAAGTCACAGCTGAAGCTTCCTTGAGTCCAAAAGCATCAAATTCATTGTTGAAAAAGGTTAAGAGAGCTTCGCTGTTCTAAGACCGATTGACAACATTTTTTTCTTCTAAGCTTGAATTTCCAATGACTTATTTAGATGTAAGCACTGACAGCTGTAATCGTGTCTTAAATCTTACTTTGTATCCTTAGTTATAATGTTGTTCAATTAATATTCGGAATAATAGAAGTGATGTGCCGTTTTGAAAAAGACTTGAACGCAGTCCAATGCTTTGGGAAACTGACTCTCGAGAGGATTAATCAGCATTTAAAACTTGCATTAATAAAAATCTGATCTTGGGCCATGTGGTACACATAATACTTTTCGTTTTTAAACATTTCAGGTTCATAATATGGCATCTTTTGTCCTGATTTTTAAAGGGATTTTAAAATCCAGCTCCTTCAGATCAGTCCTGCCTTGACCCTTGTACATAATTGGACACTTGCAATTTAAAAATACAAGAATGCTCTTTTGCGCAGTGCACTGAATTCTATTTCCATTATTAAAGATAAGAGCAGCATTGCCCTACAACTTAGTACTTAACGTTTCTATTTCTCCTCCAATTTATGTCCAAAGAGTTTTTAATCTTTTTTCAAATCTCAATTATCCAAACCCAGTCCTTGAGAGAAAAAGAACGAAAAACTATGTTTAAATAATGAAAAAGGATCAATACTACTAGGATCTTTTGCCGTGAATTGTACATATGGAACAGTATGGATATGTGGTGGTCTCCTTGTTTTTAAAAAAGCATAAGTAACACTGAGTTATTTGCATATAAACTAGGATCTTGGTTCTATATTTAAAATAAAATGACACAATGGGAAAGGAACTGGGAATAGTGGCTCTGTTCGGCTTATTGCTAAACAGGAATGTAATCAGTTGTAGAAATGGAAGAAAGATGACGGTGAAGGCAGAATAGGAAAACATCGCTGTTCTATCCTAGCGGAGTAACTGGTTGCCTTATGACCAGAAATAAAGCCAAGTGAGCACATGCTCATGTCAGTTTCCTCTCCTTAGACCTGCAGCTTGCTCTCTGGCCCAGGGCCAGCTGCTTTTCTTCTGCCGAGACCCAGGCCGGCACCGCTGACCATCAGGACAGAGAAGGGTCTCCTTTGCAGTGCTAAAGTGGCCTGGAAGGACTTTATTCTTTCCTTTGCCTGATCTGAGAAATTCAGTTTTCAGAAAGGGGAGTCAGAGAATCATTCTCCAAGTTTCAATGATAAAGCAGTAGAAAGCATGGAGAAAATTGTCCTCTTGGCTGGACCCTGGTTGGGTTCGTAGCATGGCGGGCTAGTGGCCAGCATGGGCTCACTGAAAGACTCTCTTTAGGAGCCTGCCTGCCACGCTTGTACTCATTTCTGTGCAGGAGAGCTTCGCTCACCTGGCCCTCTTTCTCGCAGAGGGGTGCCTGCTTTCCTTGAGGAACAGCCTTGTTGGGGCTCCTTGAAGCCCCATGACTGCTGCAAGTTGGAAAGTGAGGGAAGTGCAAAGAGGGCAATCAATGGAGGGCCTCAGAAAAGTGGAGGGCCACTACCCACTGAGGGAGCGATAGCGGATGGCAGGGAGACGGACGGGATGCCAGAGTCCTACAGGACAGATGGTCAGGAGACCAAAGGCATTTCTTTAAGGTACAACTGGACACTGAAGTGTTTGTATCACACAGAAAGCTACGGGCATATTACATTAGCAAGGATGCTGAACACAGGAAGCTCCCAAAACGGGGCAGCCCGACGGAAGCCATGGTGGTGATTGCGCTTTTATCCACAAACTGAGTACATTTGTGGGGGTGGTGGGGAATGGGTTTGAAAGGAGAGGGAGTGAGAATGGCAGCTTCTGTCTTTCTAATAGGAGTCTTGTGTTTAAAAGTCTCTTTCTCAGACTATTGGAAAGGTTTTTCTGTGTTCTGCGATATTCTGCAAAAAATTTTTCTGCAAAAAATATTCTGCAACATTTTTTCCCCGGGCGCACCCCAAACATGGCTGTGGGGATGCAGCAGACGGAGCTGGGCCTGGGCTCGGGTGGGTCCCCTGCCGCCTCTTAGAGATGTTCAGCTTTCTGGGGGAAACTGTCCTACCCTTGTCTGGTGGGCAAATTATGACATTTTAACAGACTTAGGGCCCAACTTGCTCTTTGCCTAATATAATCTTTTTGAAATTCAGCCAAGATTAGTTCAGTTCCTCGCTTTAAATTTAAATGGTTGCCTCTAGCCTATTAGAAGAAATCCCAAACCTATAGCATAACCAACTGTGCCTTTACCATCTGACCCCAGACTGCCCTGCAGGCTGCACCTTCTCCTTCCCCACTAACCCGAGACACCTGCATTCAAGTCATAGTAACCTAGACATCACTCCTTAGACACCAGCATTTTCCTAACTATGCCCCTGCTCAAGGAACGCCCCTTCCATCGCCCTTCGCCTGCATGGAGAACTCATCCTTCAGTGCCCAGCTCTTTCTGAATTCCCATGGTGCTCTCTTCCCCTTCCTCTCCCTTCACCTTATTTCTCAAAATTAATCAGTCCGATAACTGGGCTTCCCCTTCTATGACATTTGTCACTTCCGTTAGAGGTGTTGTTTATTGCTGTTTTTCCCACAAAGTTGTGTCGTGTGCATTGGAATATGAGCCTCAAAGTTGTCATTTCACAAATATTTGTTAAAGTGAATTTGTCCTTCAATAAGCACTAAGTATATTTCAAAATCTTGGAACTGAAAAGAATAGCAAAGAGTTTATAGTCAAGTCATTTTTTAAAGTCTAGTCAATAAAATAATATATAATTAGGATCTTACACATACTTTTTGAATTCAAGAGCTTTTTTCTCACATATAGATATTTCTCTTTTTTCTACACTAGATCATACCATGCAGTGGTACACTTAATAACCACAGAAATATTTATTTTTTTCTGATTTTAGAAAAACTTAGAATGTAAGTAGATTGATTTCTTGGTTTAGACTGAATATCTAGTCAAACTCTCTATCTCCAATGAGAATGGCACTTAAATATGTGGTTTCTGAAAAGTATTTGATCAGATTTAGTTGAACTATACATAGATCGCATTGAAAAAATGATAAAAATACAGTTTTATCTATGATGATGTGGGTGGGGAAAGCAGCATGACTCTTTATGTCTATGGCCGTGCCTGTCGCAGACCCTCCAAAGACGCGATACAGTATTTCGCCATGTATGACACGCACTTTATTGCCCACATTTTTGAGGGAAAAATAAGGATGTGCATTGTACATGGGTAGGGCTAATTTCATATCTATCAACACTTCTAATTATTTTATTTATGCTTATGCATTAAAAGTATAACTCTAGAAAGTAATAATGACACCTATGCAAAATAATACCCTGGAATATGATAATTGGTTTTGTTTCTAAATATTAATTAATTAATTAATTAATTAATTAATTAATTAATTAATTAAAATGAAAGTTTTTTTCCTGCAAGTTTGGGCCAAAAATGTGGGTGAGCATTACACACAGAAGCACATTATACATGGGAAAATACGGTATTTTCCAGACAAACAGATCTCAAGCCCGGTTGCCCATAAGAATCATCTAGAACAGGAGGTGACAAGCTATGGGCTAAATCCAGCACATGGCCTGTTTCTGTAATAATGAAGTTCGGTTGGGACACAGCCATGCCCTCTTACTCTCAAGTTTCCCATGGCAGCCAGCTCTCATACTACAGTGGCAGGAGTCAATAGTCGCAATGAAAATAGTATGACCCACACAACTGAAAATATTTACTATCTGTCTCTTGACAGAAAATGTTTGCTGATTCTTCACCTAGGAGTTTTGTTTCATTTTGTTTCTTAAATAATACAGAGGCCTGCCCTGGCTGGTGTGGCTCATTGGATTGAGTGCTGGCCTGTGAACCAAAGGGTTACCGGTTTGATTCCCAGTCAGGGCACATGCCTGCGTTGTGGTCCAAGTTCCCAGTAGGAGACACATGAGAGGCAATCACACACTGATGTTTCTCTCCCTCTCTCTTTCCCTTTCCCTCTTTTTAAAAATAAATAAATGAAATCATTTTTTTTAAATGATGATAATATGGATGCCTGAGCTCTACCCTAGGTCACTTAGTAATGGAAGGAATAAATCTGGGTCATTTGTATTTTTAAGAAGCTCCACATGTGATTTTGATTACTGACTCCTAATTTTTATTTTTTCAAGAAATTATCCAGCCCTGGCTGGTGTAGCTCAGTGGATTAAGCACAGGTCTGCAAACCAGAGAATCGCAGTTCGATTCCCAGTCAGGGCACATGCCTGGGTTGCCGGCTGGTTCCCTGCAGGCCAGTTCCCAGTAGGGGATGCATGAAAGGCAACCATACATTGATGTTTCTCTCCTTCTCTCCTTCCCCTCTAAAGATAAATAAATAAAATCTTAAAAAAAAAAAAAGAAATTATCCATAAATCATGTCAAGCAAATTCTCACAGCACAAGGAATGGCCCTCCAAGGCAAGAATCATATTTTACTTATCTTCACATCCATAACACCTAACACAGCTTCCAACATGATTAGGTGCTAACAGTGCTTTTGCAAAGTGAAAGAGTGAGCTAGGTGAGGAGGCTTAGTTTGCCACCATAACCAGAACCCACTAAAAATCACAATAAATTGACAGTACACTCTCAAGCCCAGGACATCACATCAAAGTGAGACTTCTTTCTTTCTCCTCCACTTAACCTAGAAAAGCACAAATGCCACTGATGCTCTGTGGGTCTGGAATTTTTTTTTAATTTCCCAAGAGTGTCAAACAATGCATGCCTTAGTCTGCATAAACATGGCCATCTTCTCAATGCTTGGGACATGCAGGAAAAAATTCGACTCATCATGAGAAATGGTGCAGATGGCATATTTGGCATCACCGGCCTGCATAGATCAGAGATGCATTTATTTACATGACTTTGTTTGCATTGTGACCATTTATCTGGGCCCTTGCTCACATTTAACCTTTTGAAGGGTCAGAAGGGAGGGGGCCGCTTTACCCTTGGGATTGGATGGAAGGAGCCCCTTGTAGCAATGATGTTTGCATTTCTTCCTACCTGCAAAACACTCATTTCTTACAGCATCAGAAAACATTTGGATATGTTATCTCGTGGGTCCAGGAGGAGTGTGGAATGTGCCAAATTTTAGAGCCATTGCCAAGTGCCATGGTTTGCATTATGTAGACAGCACGCCAGCAGAACTGGCACTAACTCGTTGTAGATTTGAGCCCTCTCTTTAGAAGCAAAAGATCCTTGATAGTCATTTCCGATTGGGGTCATGCCCTTTGCTTTGGGTTATGGGATATCCTTGTGTCTGCACACAAACCACGGCCTATAGGCACTGCTGATTGACCACTGTGATTGACCTCTTCCAGAATGGGACAGTGAGCCCCAAAAGTGCCACCAAGATGGTCTCAGGCCCCATGGATGACTTGGTGATGCTGAAAAGCATCATGGTGCCTTAGGAAGGGCCTTGGAGAGCTGGGGTCCAGACCTGGGAGTAGTACTTGCTGGGGCCCATCACTGGAGCTCTCATCTGTTAAAGGGGGACAAATCACATGATCTCTCTGAGCTCTGGTGTCCTCATCTTCCAACAGGGCTGTGAGTCGTTATGACAACCAAGCTAATCCACACAAAGCATTTGGCACAGCAACTGGCACTGAGTAAACTCTCCATAAAAGTTTTTCTTATTACTGCTCTAACTGGGGTGGCTCAGTTGGTTGGGTGTCATCCCTCAAAGCATAAGGTGGCTGGTTCAGTTCCTGGTCAGGACACATGCCTGGGTTGCCGGTGCGGTGCCAGATTGGTGTGTGTATGCCAAGCAATGTTTCTCTCTCACATCATTACTTCTCTCCCTCTCTTTCTCCCTCCTTATTCCTCTCTTTAAAAATAAAAAAGTAAAATCTCTAAAATTTGTGTTATTATTGTTATCATTGTCTTTACTATTGATGCATATGCACAGGTAAATCAGTGAGGCGGGGGTGCCTGGTCCTGAGCAGACCCCGGTGGGGCCCAGAAGCCGTCTGGGCTGCACTTCCTGCTGCCTACTGAACTGGTCCCCGAGGAAATGCAGAAGGAGTTCTTCCGGAGAGGGCAGTGAGCATGTGACCACCTACCTGGAGGAGCATCCGGAGAAACAATTCCTCGGTTTGTTTGAAAATGTGCTTGTTAGCTGACTAGTTTAGTTCAACGGGCACTTAGCGCTCTCCTACTGTACCTAGACACAGCATTGCAAAAGAGGCGACGCTTTGAGGAGCCTGATGAAGTTTCTTCCCCCGGCTGTGACGCAGAAGATGGAAGGAATCACAGATGCCCTTGGACATCATGGGAAAGTGTGGATTTGTCAAGCTCCTTTCTTTTTTATAAGCACATTGCAATGTTGCTTCATGAGGAAAGAATATTGCAATGCTCTCTGCCAGGCTTCACGAGTCTTAAATGCAGTTGGAGAAAACCCCAGACTCTCAAAGGGACAGCCACTGATTATGACCTCACATATGAGGTATGAGTGATACCTCACATATGAGGTATGAGTGATACCTCATACCTCACAGTTGGGACACCGTGGGTGTCCTGCAAGGCCTTGTTCATACCACTCTGAAACGCTCGCTTGTGCCAATCAATTCACTAGGAAGTCAGGTCGAGCAACAATAACTAGCTTGTTCCCACACACTACTCCTGCCTAGCAAAGTTCTAGGCACATAATAGGTATTCAATAAAAACTTAAGACTACAGCCCTGGCTGGTGTGGCTCAGTGGATTGAGTGTTGGCCTGTGAACCAAAGGGTCTCCAGTTCAATTCCCAGTCAGGGCACATGCCTGGGTTGCAGGCCAGGTCCCCAGTGAGGGGCATGTGAAAGGCAACCACACGTTGATGCTTCTCTCTCTTTCTCCCTCCCTTCCTCTCTCTCTAAAAGTAAATAAAATCTTTTTTAAAAAAGCTTAAGACTACTATAATAATAATAATATACAACATTTATTAAACACAGGGTTCTAGGCCCTTTTATAAGTGCTTTATATGCGTTAATTAATATTATCCTCACAACAGCCTAATGAGATTGTACCATTGTTATCGCCAGTTTTAGAGGTGGATTTAGAAATGGAGCCTTTGAGAACCTAAGTAGCTTATTCAAGGTCACACAGTTACAAGTGGTGGACCTGGGATTCCACCCAAGCCAACAGACCCGAGCCCATTAAACTATATGCTGGCACTATAGACATGAATGTGAGGCTTTCCTGGAGGGAAGTGGGGGACCAGGAGCAGGAGGGCAAAGAAGGAAAAATTGGGATAACTGTAATAGCATAATCAATAAAATATACTTAAAATACTAATAATAAAAGAAACAAAACATTGAATTAGAGAACGTCCACTTAAGATGTTTCTTTAACTGATTGCATTTGAATTCTTGCTCAGTATTTAGATTTTTGTATGGGTATTACTTTATAGAGACTTAGTAAAAGTGATGCAAAACCAGCAGATTATAGGATGTAGAGAAAGCACTTGCTGATTTGTCTTTGACCATGGAAGGAAGAGAAGAACTAAAGGAGGGAGGGAGGGGTGAAGAGAGGGAGGGAGGGGAGAAGGAGAGAAGGAAGGAAGGGAGGGAGGGAAACAGTAAGAAGCAGTAAGATATGAAACTAACTTGAGGTACAGACAGAAACTGTGTGTGTTATAATACAAGTTCTCATATTTTCTTCATGCTTCCTGCTCCTTTATAGCATGTTCTTCCCAGGGAAGTGTCTGAGAGTGACATTCTAACTGTCATATCGTGAGCATGGTTGTATACCTTCCAATCTGGGGTGGGGACAGAGTCACACCAGAAAAAAAACAGGCAACAGAGTTTACCCTGTGAGCAACTCCACTCCAGGCACCCAAAGGAAATCTCCCATAAGCAACTCCCTTAAGCCTGGGCAAAACAGTGAATGACGGCTGGACTCTCTTGTCGCCCGGTCATATCTCAGGGGCTTGAATTTTTTTGGGCTCCCTGCAGACCTCTGCCCTGGCAGGCAGAAGGCCTGGAGAAGATGGGGAATTTGCAGAGCTCCAGTGACATGGCCTGTGTCCACCCTAGCTGCCACCACTCTGCGGTAGTGATGGATGTGGGAAATCACACCGAGATGGACAGAGCCTCCTAAACCCAAGCCCATTACAACTCTGCTTGCTAGGCAGACCCCAGAGGGAAGCAAGGCTGCCATGGTACCAGAAGAGGCCGGTGATGGTTGTGTTGCACAGAGCTGAGAGGCCAAGGAGCAGCGATTTGCAGGACCAGGTAGTCAGCTCTTGGATAGCTCTTTGCAGAGGGATCGAATGGCCTCCACCATCTAAAAGGGCAGCAAGAGAGATGAAAGGGGAGATCGCAGCCTGAGAGGAAGGAACAGGACACACACTGGCTCCCAGAGAAGAGAAGAAAATGGAAGGCACCCCAGGACAGCTGCTTGTCGCATGGAGAGGTTTCCAGTCGTTCCAGAGGAAAGGGGGGTGTGCACTGGGGACAGAGGAGCACACTCAATCTGTTTAAAGTTCCCAGGCAGCATCAGGGGTCAAGTTGCAGAGTTAGGCTCAGTGTAGCACAAGAACTCTACTAAAGTGCTTTAAAACACAGGAGAAAGTATTGTCAGCCTTCCAGGAAGCCAAAGGAACGGCTGGATGAAACACCTTGTTAAGTCTTTTTAATTTCTGCTACTGGGTAGTTGTTGGGAAGAAGTGGATACCTGCTATGAGTTTTCCCCATTTTGACTTTGTGCAGTATAGTTTTTTTCCAGGGGAGCTATGGACTAAATTGTGTCTCCCCAAAATCCATATACCAAAGTCCTAACCCCCAACCCGACTGCATTTACAGGAAGGAACTGATGAAGGTTAAGTGATGTCGTCATTGTAAAACACTGATCCAGTAGGATCAGAGTCCTAATAAGAAGATGCTAGAGAGCTCCTTCTCTCCCTCTCCCCATCTGTGTGAGAACACAGAGACAAGGCAGCCGTATGGGGCACAGAGCTGTCCCCAGATGGTCCATCAGAGTCCCAGAGTTTGTCTTTGGGGACCGAGATTTATCCTGAGAAGTTTGTGAACACTTTTGAAGATGAAAAGTGCTGAGTGGAAAGTAGCACTCACTATTAAAGCAAAAAGTGAGTAAACGAAGAGAGAAAGACCTCAAGAAAGAAAAAAAATGCTTACACTGTACTACAGAGAGTAGAATGCAAGAGACCAACTTTAGTACCGAACGTTTCCTTTAAAAAAAAGTCCTGGCTCTGAAAACCAACTCCAAATGGAGTCGTATAAGCGCAAATACTAGAATCAGGGAAAATTTCCAGTGAGGGAGAACATTTTGGTAATATTAGTAATTTAGTTCTCTCACAAGGAAATAAAAAGGAAATTAATCCAATGATTTCTTAGGAATGGGCAGTCTCAGAGACGAGTGGGGAATCCAGTTCCTGCTGGAGACAGCAGTTCTCTGGCCTCTCGGGGGAGATGAATCATAACCTCTTATTTGCGATTGAGGTGGCAGAGGGTTTGGGAGGCCCTGGCTCCTGTTCCCTTGTCCCCCCCAAAAAGTACAGACTTATATGGAATGTATCTCCCGCTCTCTTGCCTTATTGATTTTGTTTTCTTCCCCCCTTGTTCATATTCACTTGAATTTTTCTTTTTTTTTTTGAGATGTAGTTTACATACAACATCATGTATGTTTAAGGTGTACAGCATGATGATTTGATACAGGTATATAGTGCAAAATGGTTACAAACAGTAAAGCTGGTTAACTCATTCATCACCTACCTAGTTATCTTTTGTGGGTGTGTGATCAGAAATGTTAACATCTTCTCTCTTAGCCCCTTTCCAGTATCAACACGATGTTGTTAATTGCTGTCACTATGCTATCCATGAGGTCCTCGGAAATTATTCATCTCAAAACTGGAAGTTTGTACTCTTAACAACCTTCATCCATTCCTCCACCCCAACCCCCTGCCCCTGGCACCCACTAAGCTACTCTCTATTTCTATGAGTTCAGTATTTTTTTAAATTCTGAATATGATAAAATCATACAGTCTTTGTCTGTCTCGGACTTACTTCACTTAGCGTAATGCCCTCAAGTTTCACCCATGCTGTGGCAGATGGCAGAATTTCCTTCTTTTTGTGGATGAGTAACATTCTACTATATATATTCACATTTTCCACATTCATTTACACATTAACAGACACTTAGGTTGTTTCCATACCTTGGCTATTGTAAATAATACTACCATGAACATGAGGGTACAGATATCTCTTTAAGACAGAGATTTTATGTCCATTGGATGATATACCCAGAGTAGCATTGCTGGGCCTGCCATATGGTAGTTTTTCATTGGTAATTATTTTGAAGAATCCCCGTACTGTTTTTCATAGTGGCTGTACCAATTTACATTCTCACCAAGAGTGCACAAGTTTTCCCTATTCTCCACATTTTTGCCAGCATTTTTTATTTCTTATCTTTTTGACAGTAGCTACTCCAACATGTATGAGGTCATGTCTCATTGCAATTTTAATTTGCATTTTCCTAATAATTGATATTGAGAAACTTTCAATGTTGGTCATTTGTAAACCTCCTTTGAAAAAAATCTATTCAGGCCACTTACCCATTTATAAATTGAGTTAGTTGGGTTTCTTTATATTGAGTTTTATGAGTTCCTTATGTACTTTGGATATTACCTTTATCAGATATATGGTTTGCATATATTTTCCTGCATTGCACAGGTTGCATTTCATTTTGTTGAAAGTTTCTTTTGCTTTGCAGAAGATTTTTAGTTTGATGCAGTCCCACTTGCTTATTTCTATTGTGTATCCAACCATAAATTCCAGAGGATGGATACTCCAGCCTCACCCCCAGCTCTGGGATTTTCACAATGGTGCCTTGTCTATGGACAGTTGTTGGCTGGTCTTGTGAGGAAGACATGTTGAGAGCAACCTCCATCACCATCTTGATGACATCACCTCCTATTTTCCATTTTCACTTTGTCTCTTCATCTACTTTACTGCCTTTCTTTGTTCTTTGCCTCCCCTGAAGTGAGATGTGAATTGTTTTTAATAAAGGGCCAAAGGAAGAAACCATCTCAGGCCCCCTTTCCTCAATGCTGGTTATACATTTGAATTAAGCAGGGACACTTTTGGTGGGGAAAAAAAGGTGTAGTGAAGGGCTGAGGAGAGTTACAGGTGAAGCATGGGGTCCCCTGCGTAACAGGGCTGAGATGAGAATTCAGAGCACCAAGAAACTCATTCCAGAAGCCAGCTCCAAGCTAGTGAGGATCATCAACCTCTTCCGAATCCCTTTCTTCTAGGCTGGTTAGCAAGGCCACAAAAGGACTGTAAGCGATGGCAGATATTTATGACTTTTTATTTGATCACAGAAAGAGCAAAACCCAAAAAACAAACCCGTGAAAGGGGATCATTTCCTTTTTTAGCTCCGAGTGAGCCCTCAGTGAAAGCAAGCATATGGTTATCTTGTGGTAGATACTGAGTGAGGTGTTTTAGGTCACTTTAAGAAAGCCATTGTTGTCATTTTACACATGAAGCATGTGGAACTTACAGAGGTTGAGGACTGTGTTGCTGTCACATCACTAAGTGGTGAGACCCAGTTTCAAACACAGATCCCTCTGATGATAAATTTCTCAGGTGCTCGTGGACTAGAGATGACTGGGAATCATCCTGGCTCCAGTGGGCTTTGATGGGTGACCAATTCTGAGCAGGATGGCAGTGTAGGGTAGAAGGGGATGTAGTTACCACATTGGCTCCTCCATGAAGCTGAAGGCCATGAATTGATTAGTTATTTCTTGCCACACATCTGCTGGCTGCAATTTCAAGCAAGAGATTTGAATTAGTGGTTGAAACAGAGATGGAAGGAACTTCTGTAAACTTACTGGCAGGACACAGATTATCTGTTCTCTTGTTTGGCGATTGCCTTGAGACCCCCATACTCCCAGAAGGAATGGTCCGGGTACAAAACTGAGTGAATATGAAGGTACAGATTGGAGGGAAAATGGACCAAGCCAATGGGAGCTTCCTTCAGATCATTCCTTGAGCTGGCTGCTCACTCCTTTCCTTTTCCCCAATAAACTGCATACATTTACTGAGGAAATTTGGTGGGCACAGGATGAGGTGCAGACTGTGCCTGGGAGATAGGTAGATGGTGAATATCACTACTGGGGTACTTGCTATATTGTATATTTGTCTCTCTGTGTTTCTCTTTGTGTGCTCCTTGTGAGCAAAGGGTCTTTGTTAAATAAGGGAAAAACTACAACAGGAAGACAAATAACTTGAAACACATGTGTTCATCAAAGACATGATGACAGAAGTCTACACAAGAGTACAAAAAGAAAAGTGACCAGATCTAAGTAATACTGGTGAGATAAAAAAGATGCAAAGAGTAGGTGATTTTGAGATCATTTAAAAAGATAAATAGATGTTGGTTTGCTAGACAGACATAAGGAGAAGGTATTAGAAGCATTGCAAGTAGAAAAAAATGTTGAGCAAATATATGTATAGTGGTAGCCTGGGATAGCATTACGAATGACAGAGATGCAAAATGTGAGGTATTTGCTGCAACAAAGACATAACTAGGCAGAAATTTGGTGAGAGAAAAATGACCAGAAAATCTGTATGGCATGCTAAGGAGTTTGAACTTTATCTCCACATCGATGGAGTTCTGTTAGAAGGTTTTAAACACAAAAGTGATTTAAAGAGAACTATATTTTTGTTCTTGTCAAGGAAGATATCAGTTGATGATTTTGTTCCCACATGTTTGACAAGGTTAAGATCAGAGTAGACAAAGTGTTGAAGGGAGAGGGAACAGTGGGAGAATGCGGGGAAATTGGAGATCAGAAAAAGCTTGGTTCACAGGAAAAAAAAGAACACATTTGGAGCAGAGACCACATCTGGAGCTCCACAGAAAACTGAATAGGGTCAAGCTGCAGCAGGGGGCATGGAAGAGAACTGAATGCCCCCCCGAGAACTTAAAGAGAAAAGATGGTCAGCACGTAGGCACTGGCTGGATGTGTGTGGGTAAGGGAAGGGGCTCAGTGACTCCCAGTTTAGCTTGGGTGACTGGGTGGACAGATACACTGTTTATGAGAATAAGAGAGAGTAGAAGAAGCAGATTTGGGGGGAGGGTTATCAGTGAAGTTTTGTCCATTTTGTTTGGAGGTGTTTGTGGAACAGCTGGCTGGCGTGGCTAGTAGACAGTGTACCATTTCAGAGTGAAGTTTTACATAGAAATTAAAACATTGGCATCAGCGGCATACAAACTAGTTGAAGTCCAGGGAATGAATGAGATTACTCCAAAGTAATCTCATTCAGTGAGTTGTGAAATAAAAACAGCACTAAAAATAAAACCCTGGGGTAGAGGGAGGGTGTCAATAGTTAAGAAACAGGTAGGAGAAGAGGAGCCACAGAAGGATGTTGTGGGTTTTTTACATTTCTGATTAGGAAGGAGAGAGATAAAGTAGTAAGAAACTGGAGAGGTTCAAAACCAAGGTGAAGACTAAAGGAATTTAAAGCTTACAAATCAACAAAGAGGAAGAGATGGAAAGTACAGCAGAGGTAAACACTGAATCTGAAAAGAGAAAATGGAATTGGATGAAGAAGAGATGAATGGGTTGATCTCACACTGAGGGGCAGGTGGCTGGTCCTACCTATGAAACTGGAGGAAAGAGAGTAAATTGGGGACAGGGTAGTGAGGATTCCAGAATTAATTATAGATTCAAGGATGGGAATTCTCATCTCAATTAACTTTGATTTTCTTAATAAAGTTAGAGGCAAGTTTATGCTGAAAGGGGGAATTGGAATGGTGGGAAAGGAATAAGAAAGTTGATAAATGTGTAGAACAGAAACTTTGGAAATTGAGATAAGAACTTGACCATGGATAAGCATAATAATGAGGGGGTTCAAAAGAGACCTGTGCCTCTCCCAAATTCCTTCAGAGAAAATGTTTTTCAGAAAAAAGATAGGAATTTCCATAAGTACATAAATTGGCTAAATAGTGAAGCAAAAAATTGTATTTAATTTTTATAAAAATACACAAATATCAAAATTAAAAAATCAAAGCCAATTAAACTAAACATTAAGATACATTGGGACCAAAATCATTAGTATCCAAAGATCAAAGATGAGAGAAACCATAGCATGAATCGTGGATAAAAAAATCAATGTTATGGTGTTCCCATAGCCAACAAACAAATGAAAACTGTTCCAAGCCTGAGTAAGTATAATACACTGCAATGCTGGTAGCAAGGGAGGCTTGAAGATCATAACTTCGAGGAGACACAGATTTTAACAGTGTGAGAGTGCTCAGCAGCTCAGCCGTAAGAGTGGCGTCAGATGCTAAATGGCCAGTCTGACCCAAAGCAGAAGGGTTTTGTGCCTTATGTGGCAGAAGGACAGAGCAGAGGGTCTTTCCCTGGAGAAGCAGCTGAGTACTAAGTGGAAGGCCAGTGTCTAGTTAAGAAGAGCATCATATTAAAATCACCAGCCACTTTTCCCCAGTAAAACAGACAATGTTCTGGTCAGTCTAGTCAAAACTAAAGGATATAAATTAAACGTCAACCATCAATTTAAAACAAAACTCTTTGCATTTTAGTGATCAAAATATGCTACCTTGATATAACTTAAAATTTCTCTCTGAAGCCAACAGCCAATATAATAATAATAGAAACATTCTTATTTTAAAAAGAGCAAGAGAAAGGTGATATCATAATTATTCATTTTACATTATTCTAAAGTTATAGCCAATGAAAAGGGAAGAGAACTGAGAAATATAGTTATTGGAGAAGGAAGAAAATTATCAGACAATATGATTGTCCAAAAGAACTTATGAGAACACATTAAAAATTATTTGAGCTAGAGAGGTTAGAAAGCTGATCAGTTACAAAATTAATATATAAAAGCTTTATGCCTAAATTATCAATTAAAAAGCATAATGAAGTAATGTTCTGTCCACCAGAACAACATAATTTAAAATAAAAGTTCTGTAGAAGCTGCATGAAAAACAATTGGAAAATTTTACTGAAGAACATTAAAAATAATTAAGATGCTACTATATTCATGAATAGTAAGATATAAAGTATAAAAATATTGAGAGTCCCCAATCAGATATATTAATTTAATGTGATCTATATACAAATCCCCAACTGTTTTATGAAAGTAGTTAAAATTATTACAACTTTACCGATACACATGAGCTTATTCTCATTAAGAGCCAAGTAAAAAGCCTGAAAAAAATGAGAAAGAACTTGTACCACCAGAGAGCTAAAAATTATTATAAATGTACATTTGTATATTCATAGTTAGATATAGAACCGTAAGTAAACTCTATTTATAATGAAGGACTTAGACTATGGTAAATTGATGGGTAAAGGGTTGATAGAGAGCCAGGATACCTGGTTAACTATTCCAGTCCCATCTTCTGCCTGGATTTGCCAGGCTCCGCCTTCATCCTTGGACCACTGTCTCTCTTCTCTTAGTGGCCATGCTTCCCCAGCCTCCAGGAGTCACCACAGTTCCAGCGTCCGGGTCTGACCAGCCAAGTCCACGTGGCCTAGATGTCCTTCACACCTGCCTGGAGTGTTTGGGAAACACAACTCAGAAGCATAAGCCTTGACCATTAAAAGAGAGAAGGCAGAGAGTTGACAGATCAGGTCCTCTCTCCTCATCCCCTGTCTGCTCCATTGGCCTTGTGCATTGACTTGGTCTGTCAACCTCTCTGCTGACTTCCTGCAGGGCGGACAATGGCTATGTTTTCCTGCAAAGCTATGGCCAGCCCAGTGGTGATGCACCACCTTTGATTTTCATCCTCCTGCCCTTCCTCATTCTTTGTTTGTCCTCACTCTGGATGTCCTGGGATCCTTGTCCCCCAAACCTTGACAGGTAAGCTTTTCCTTGGGCTTCGCTTTGCAAAGAACTGGAGCTCACACACATTATTGCTTCACACTCCACATTAAAACACATCATAGGTGTATTAGGGCATTGAAAAGTGAAAACAATGCATAAAAGATGAAAAAACATTCGTTTTATCTGTCTGTAAACACATATGGTTTTTCTTTTTCTTTTTGCTACTAGCCTTGGGTTATTACCACTCCTTCTGTTATCCCCTCCTCCCTTCCCTTAGCATTGCAAGTAGCCCTTCTAAATTTATTCAACATGTATGTTATTGAGGTGTAGAAAATCTAACTCAAGAACTGGTTAGACATGACTGTACAAATCTTATACTGCTGGAGGTTAAAAATATCACAATCCAAATTAAATAAAACATAACAAACAAGAAAATATTTACAATGCCTTTGATAGGTATAGGTTAACATACTATATCTGTTAACATACTATATAGGCTAACACACTAATAAATTGGTATGGGTTAATATATAAAAAGCACTTATAATTTAATAAAAATAAAAGCTTGTTAGATGAAAATAGACTAAGCAATTGAACAATCCACAAAGAAAAAAATGCAGATGGTCAAAACACATATGAAATAAAATTTCAGTTTTACTAAAGTCCAGATAATACACATGAAAACAACAATAATTTATTATTTTCTACTGAACAGATTTACTAAGATTAACTGCAAAGACAATTCTTCAAATTGGGGAGGTGCAATTATGCTTTCACAAACAACCGGGGGGTCTATCATCTGGCACACTCTTTTTGGCAATATGTATCAAGAGCTTTAAAACATTTATTTATCCTTTAAACTAATAAATCTGCATATAAAAATTATCTTAAGGATGGCCAAGGTAGATACACTATGCTTCCTTGCACAACCAAAAAAAGGACACAACAAATTTTAAAACAAAAAATAACCAGAACTGCCAGAAAACCCAACTGTATGGAAGTCCAACAACCAAGGAGTTAAAGAATAAACATTCATTCAGACCTGTAGGAGGGGTGGAGATGGGCAGCTGAGTGGAGAGGACTTGTGGCACTGCAGTGGGTGGAGAACCAGGCAGTCCCACATTTGCAAGCAGATAAAGTGGGAAGAGCAACTGGGGGAAAAGACTGTGCAACCCAGGGTTCCAGTGCAGGGAAATAAAGCCCCAAAACCTCTGACTGAAAAAAACCTGTGGGGGTTGAGGCAGTGGGAAAAACTCCTAACCTCATAAGAGAGTCCATAAGAGAGATCCACAGGCTTCTAGAACGTACACAAACCCGCATCAGAAGGGCACAGTTTGTTTGTGGATATCGGGGAAAGTGACTGAAAGCTGGCAGAGAGCCGAGAAAGTGGCATTGTTCCCTCTCAGACCCCTCCCCCACATACAGCACCACAATGAAGCTACGTGAATTGCCTCACCCTGGTGAATACCTAAGGCTTCATGCCTTACTTTGTAATAGGCGTGCTGAGACACATACACAAAAAAGGCCCAAATGAAAGAACATATCAAAGCTCCAGAAAAAACACAAGTAAGAGACAGAGAGATAGCCAACCTATCAAACAGTTCAAAACACTGGTAATCAGGATGTTCACAGAATTGGTTGAGTATTGTCACAGAATAGAGGAAAAAGTGAAAACTATGAAAAGTGAAATAAAGGAAAATGTACAGGGAACCAACAGTGATGGGAAGGAAACCAGGACTCAAATCAACAGTTTGGAGCAGAAGGAAGAAATAAACATTCAACCAGAACAGAATGAAGAAACAAGAATTCAAAAAAAAAAAAATGAGGAGAGGCTTAGAAACCTCCAGGACAACTTTAAACATTCCAACATCTGAATCATAGGGGTGCCAAAAAAAGAAGAGAAAGAGCAAGAAATTGAAAACTTACCTGAAAAAGTAATGAAGGAGAATGTCCCCAATCTGGCAAAGGAAATAGACTTCCAGGAAGTTCAGGAAGCTCAGAGTCCCAAAGAAGCTGGACCCAAAGAAGCACACACAAAGGCACATCATAATTACAGTACCCAACATTAAAGAGAAGGAGAGAATCATAAAAGCAGCAAGAGAAAAGGAGACAGTTACCTACAAAGGATTTCCCATAAGACTATCAGCTGATTTCTCCAAAGAAACCTTACAGGCAAGAAGGGGCTGGAAAGAAGTATTCAAAGTCATGAAAGGCAAGGACCTACATCCAAGATTACTCTATGCAGCAAAGCTGTCATTTATAATACGAGGGCAGATAAAGTGCTTCCCAGATAAGGTCAAGTTAAAGGAGTTAATTATCACCAAAGCCCTTATATGAAATGTTAAAGCGACTTATCTAAGAAAAAGAAGACCAAAATTATGAGCAGTAAAATGACAACAAAGTCACAACTGTCAACTGAACCTAAAACAAAAACAAGCTAAGCAAACAATAGAACAGGAACAAAATCACAGAAATAGTTATTACATGGAGGGTTATCAGCAGGGAGGTGGAGGGGGGAATGGGGGAAAAGGTACAGGGAATAAGCAGCATAAATGGTAGGTAGAAAACAGACAGGGGGAGGTTAAGAATAGTATAGGAAATGTAGAAGCCAAAGAACGTATGTGTACGACCCATGGACATGAACAAAGTGGGGGTAATGGGGATAGAAAAGTGTGTGCAGGGTGGAGGAAAATAAAGGGGGGAAATGAGACAACTGTAATAGCATAATCAATAAAATATACTTAAAAAAATTATCTTAAGGAATTAATCAGACATCATCCAAGACTTATATCAAAAGACATTCAAAGCAACATTGTTTATAATAATAACTTGAAACAAGATAAATACCAAAGGGAAAAAATGAATAGATTTTTGCATATTAGTGAGATGGGATTCTCTATAGCTATTTTATATTAAGGTTTTGAAATATAAAAAGTTGTGGAAAAGTGTTTTTAACATATACTAGAATATAAAAAACTGCTTATAATCTTTTTAACAAAAATAAATAAAACCAAAGGACTCACACAATATATGCAACTTTCTTCCATCATTTCATATCTTCTCCAAGGCAAAACTAAAAAACTTATCAAGAACTGGAAGCACAAGCCCTGGCTGGTGTAGCTCAGTGGATTGAGTGTGGGCCTGCGAACCAGACAATCGCAGTTTGATTCCCAGTTAGGGGACATGCCTGGGTTGCAGACCAGTTCCCTGCAGGCCAGTTCCCAGCAGGGGATGCACAAAAGGCAACCATACATTGCTGTTTCTCTCCCTCTCTCCTGCCCTTCCCCTCTAAAGATAAATAAATAAAATATTTTTTAAAAAAGGCCTTTAAAAAAAAAGAACTGGAAGCACAAACATTAAAAAAATTATTGATAAATCACTTGGTGGTTTAACTCTAGAATAACTTTTGCTAACTTCATAATCATAAAACATTACTTTAACCTGATTTTTCACTATAGACCTAAATGTAAAAGATGTGGACTATAAAAATTCTCAAATAAAACATAGGATAAATCTTTAGTACCTTAAGGCAGGCAAAGATTTATTAAGACACAAAAAGCTCGAACATTTTATGCTTTCAGGAAAAAAATGTAAAAAACTGGACTTTAGTCAACATTTAAAACTGTTACCTCAAACATACTATTAAGAAATGAAAAGAAAGGCCATATAAAATACTTGGAATGCATGTATTTAACAAAGAAACTGTATGTACAGTATCTGAAGAACCCTTAAAACTCAATGAGAAGACAACCTGATTTTTAAAACAGGCAACAGATTTAGACACACACTTTACAAAAGAAGCTCTGCAAATGGCCAATAAGCACGTGAAAAGATGGTAGACAACATTAGTTATCAGGGAAATGCAGGTAAAACCACAATGAGATACCACTACATACTTAACTAGAATGGTTAAAATTTAAAATATCGACAATGCTAAATGTCAACAGGGCTGTGGAAAAACCAGAACTCTCACGTATTGCTGGGGGGATTGAAATGGTGCCACCACTTTGGAAACTGTAAGTTTCTTAGAACATACCAACATAAATGGATCTCAAAGTGATTATGCCAAGTGATAGAACTAGAAAAAAATAACCACATATTGTGTGGTTACATTTCAATAAAATGCAAACTAGTGTCTGGTGGCCAAAAGCAGATTGGTTGTTGCCTGCAGCCCAGAGCAGAGGGAGGGATGGCAGATCAAGGGACACAGGTAATTTGGGTGTATGGGATTATGAAAACATTCTCTATCTGGATAGTGCTGGTAGCTTCATGGATACACATATTTGTCATGGATACATGAAACTTATTTAATTGTATACTTTAAATGGATATAATTAATACCATATAAATTATGCATCAATAAAGTTAATAAAAATTATTTTCTTCCTGCGTTTTTGCTGGAGAGATCCACCCAATCCTGATAACTCCTATGTTCATTGTCTCTTCTTGTACTTAATAGTTTATTGTCACAATAGACTTAGGGACACAACTATAATTGCTTCTCTGTGTGTGAAAGAGAGAGGAGAGAGAACAATGAGAAAGAATTAATTGAAAATTCCAAAATGCTGGGGAAATGATGGTGGAGAGAAAATTCCAGAAGCATGGATTCCAGAATCCAGATGGATGTATGGAATCTGGACAGGAGTAACACTGGGAAATTAGAAGTGGACACATGAGAGTCTGAGTAGCCATTCCTGATTCCCTCAAATGTCCTGCAAATACACGTGAGGAGAGTAGGGTGTATCTAGGAGTCAACAACAGACAAATAAATGATTCAATTAACACAGGGGAGGTGTAGGGATGATCAGAAAATTCCGGACCAAGAGAAACCCTCTCCTTGCTCTCAGTGGGTTCTCAGACCTCACCTTGACCACAATGGGACTGATGGGCACGCTGCTGGCCACTGGGTACCACGCCCACCTCAGTTCCTCATCCAAACTTCACGGATATTTGGCAACTGTCTAGACTTTCAATGTGGAGAAACTAGGAAGCGGAGATGCTCAGGCCCTGATTATTGACAGATCTTTGCCTGGTTTTCATAAGCATCAATGAATCTGATCTCTCTCCAGCTGATGGAGGTATGATACTCCAGATGTAGATCCCTCTCCAAGAAGCAACATCCACAGCCTTCCCTCGCTGAAAGGACTCTACCATCTTGCGTATCATATATCCATTAAAGATCCTTTGCTTTCTGCCTGCATGGGGAAATGTGATCCTGTGAAGGAGAATCCTATGTGCCTACTAAGTTGGTTGTGATGTTGGAACTGTGGCTGGGAAGATCTATGCCAAATAAATTTTACTATAATGCCTTTGGTCTGTATCATCAGTCTTAGGTAATTGCACTGCAGCAGACGCGATTCTCTTCCAGAGGCAGGCTGTTAAAATGCACGACATAATGATGCCATGATTATGCTGACCTAGCCCTCCCTGGAGGGTCAGGAGGGACACACTCACTGGCTCCTGTACCTGCTGTAAAATGATACGTCAACACAGCATTTGGGGGTGAGGCATTAATTTTGAAATATATTGTCAAAATATCATCCAGTGAAAACAAACACTGGGCTCTTTGGACCCTCTATAAACAGGGCAATGAATAGATTATAATGGGGTGCACTTTGGCTATTTTAATTTGGGATTTTAGGATTTTAAATTATTATATGAGTATTGAAGCTACAGAAAGCTTCCTATTCTCACCTTAGTTTTACTTCTATTTTCTAAAACTAGGTAGGAAATTTATATATGATATTGCTAAATGATTCTTTCCACATATTAGTAACTGATCTCTTTATGGGATTAGTTGTGCACTTCATTAACTTCATTGTCAGTTCAGCAAAGAAGAGCACATGGATTATTTATTTATTTATTTTGGTTATGGTGGTGGAAAAACTAAAAAGAAAATATGGTTTCAGGAAAGAATGATTATAGCAAGCTAATTAATCAAGGTCTGTTTATATTTTTATTTCCAAGGCATTTATTGGTTTCAACTAAAATATTCTATTTTTATTCACGATATTAGGGCCCACACAGGGGGAGTGAAGCAATCAAGTATAGACACATTTGTTCAGAGGAAGTGCAGGGTCCTGCAGAGTTGGCTGTGCACTATCCTTTTTTTAATTTCTCCCTAGCAAAGAATAAGATTAAAAATTCTAAAATACTGGGGATTACCAGGTGGAGAGAAAGGGCCCCCAGAGGCATAGGATCCAGGACCCACAGGGAGAAACTGGGGTAGGAATGCTCTGTTCTGAGGGTTGGTCGTGCATTACGTTTAATCCTCACAACTCTATAAAGCAGTTAGTATTATCGTCCCTATTTTTCAGATGAGAAAACTGAGGCACAGAGGGATGAAGTAATATGTGTGTATTCACAGAGCTAGTAAGTGAGGGAACAAGATGTTCATACCTATCGTGTAGGCTTAAATTCTTGTAGGTATATAGGTATATATTATATTTATGTAATATGTTATATCAAAAGTAACTGGTATGGCATCCTTTATATAACAGATCTTTAATAGGTGCCCAAAGTATTAGATGGCATTGATTTTTTTTTTGGATTTCATAGTAAGACAAAGTCAGCTGTTGTCTATTGATATTAAGGCCTTGAATCAATAGCAAATAATAATACAAACATGGGTAAGCAGGAAACGACAAACATGCCTTCTGTTCTTTCCTGCTATAGTCAGCGTGGTTGGTATAGCACTCTTCTCTGCAGGTAAAGTCACAACCACGTGTGGTGGTGAGGGCCATGCTGGTGAGGCAGGCAGGGAGAGGAGACAGCTGTCGTCGATCAAGTCGAGATGGAACCTTCGTTCTTTGGTTTGCCCTCACAATTTTAAAACAACCAGCAAAAGCAATAATTTGGAGACGTGTCGAAATTCGAACTTGTTAGAAAAAAACAACCATATCACTCATCTGATAGCTTCCAATCAATGCTTGCAGTATTAAGAGAGGATCTGGTTATTACTTTCTTGTAGACCCTAAGTAAGGTCCCAGCTATTTTGTTAAAGGGATTTAATCTAAGGACCAACTCTAAGGCTTGGCCCATTCATTTTCTGGTTTGAGGAGGAAGAGTGGGGTGGTAGAGGCTGTGTTACATGCAGGTGGGTAAGAGGCTCACCTGACCTCAGAGTTTTCCCTTTCAAGGTGCATCTTGCTGAGCTAATCTCTAAACTAAAGAACGATACTTAGTGTGTATTTGCTTAGAACATCTAGTAAATTTACGTCCTTCCTCCATTCACATAATATTGAGAAATGTTTTAGCCATTCTCTTATTTGAATTTGATACCTCATATACCATCATCACATCAAGAAATTCTGTGGTATTAAGTGGATGAAAAAAAATGTTTATTTTTAATGTTTTTGTCTTTTGCTTGTAACTTTAGAAAGACTGGATCAGGGCTTACATAGTTAATAAAATAAACTAAAGCAAATAGTCACCTTGTAGTACTTCTTGCAGCATATTCTAATTTTTTAATGGAGAAAATGCATTCTTAAATTAAATATGCATAATAAGAAATCCTAGTAATAAGAATAAAGTGGAATACGTGAGAATGAATCTAGTGTTATAAGCAAAATGCATTTGATTTGCTAAGGATAAAAGCTGGCTTGAATCAATAAGAATCAGTACAAAAAAAAGGAAAAGCCTCATAATGTTCATAAATTATCCATAATTGTATGGATTTTAAATATAAAAGTTGGCAGTGGAAAAAGCTAAAAGCCATTAGGAGAGATACTATTGTGCAACACACTAGGAACAGCAAGTCACAATCTTATGAAAAAAATCCCCAGCTAGAGTTTTCTAAAATTTTGATAACCATACTTGAGACTTATCTTGATGTTTACTACAATGCACACATTGTTCAGCATGCCATGGCCTAATGCATATATGAATCATATTTGAAAAGAGCTACTAATTAACATGAATAGTCTTCTTCCATGAAGGTCGTTTATTGCAAAATTCTTCCCCCACCCTGCCTTTTTTTTCTAGCTGAATATTGCTAAAGGAGTCCTCAACAACAGCCATTAGTTTAAGAGACTAGTCTGCTTTCTCCCTGACATTAAGTCATAGCTTTAAGAGTGTTTTTCTCCTGCCAAGGAGCCACAAAAATAGTATTTAAAAGCAAGAGAGAAGAGAAAATAACTGTTCTCTTATTGAGCAGTCTGTCCACTTGTATTTATTCTGTCATCAACTTCTTTCTCTCATCAATGTCCTATGATAGTATTTAAGAATTATTTAGCTGAATTGGGAGACTTTATTTCAAATGGAAATGATCAGGAGTTTTTCATTGAAAATGGGGTTGGCCAGTACTTCTCTGGGGTTCATCGAGATGGTCCCTGAAATGTTTTCCAGGTAAGTACAACAGCAACTTATGGTCTCAGACTTTTAGAGACAGGAAGTCCAAGGTCAAGGTCCAGCAGGGCTTCGTTTCTGGTGAGGGCGCTCCTCCTGGCTTGCAGAAAGCATTATTTTTTGTTTGTTGCTTTTTTTTTTCTGTGTCCTCACATGGCCTTTCTTGAGTGCATGTGTGCGGAAGAAGAGATCCCATCCTTATGGTCTCATTCGACCTTTTATCTCCCGAAGGCCCTGTCTTCAAAGATCACCAGTCACATTATGGGGTTAGGGTTTCCACACACAAATGTAGCGTTCTAGTTCAGTCCATAGCAAGCAGACACTCTGTTTTGTACTCAAGATATTTCTCTACTGCGTGTTCTCCTGGAGACTGCACTGTTGTAGGGGGTACTAGGCAAGTGTACAAGTGTCTGTCACATGAGGCAGAATGTGGTCAACGCTAAAAGCAAGGGTCTACAGGACTGCAAGGGATGGAGCAGTCACATCCAGCTGAAAGATCGGGAGAGCCCCCTGAAGGAACCCTTGCCTTGGGCATTGAAGCGGGTAGGATCCGGGTGAGTGGCAGGGTGGAGAGAGAATCTGCAGTGGGAAGACTGTGTAAGAAAAGCAGCGAAGGAAGACCGTGGGGGTGAAAGGGTCAGGGGGACGCTGGCCTAGGCTGTCTGGAGCTCTCTGACCCGCAGCAGCGGTTGTACCGAGGTGAGAAAACAGAGGGACAGTGACGTCGCCCGGCCTGTTGGGAAGGCATTGGTGAGGCTCTGGAAACTTCCAGGGAGTCTCTGGTTATTTTACAAACCTTCTTTCACTGCTACTGAACACACTGCCTCAAAACATGTTTACTGGAAAAGTCTGATTTTGTCATTAGGAAACCGATCCTTTAAAATTGGACTGTTCCCTCTCCAAATGGAATCTTGCCCTGATACAGAAACAGGTCCATGAGGGGTGTACACCAGGTGGGGGTTGGGGAAGCATGGACAGGAGGTAGGGGGAATGGGGGGGGGCAGACACGGAAAGAAAGTGAAGAGACTCGGAATGAAGGCAGTTCTGCAAATGAAGGGCAGCAAGGATGTGGCAGAGGTGTCTTCCTGTTTGAGACGTTGAATTCTCCACAGTTTGCCTGGCTGTCAGAACGCTTCACGTTTTTATTTGTGAACATACATGGTGATCATCCTTAAGACAAAAAATTTGACGGCAGGTCCCTGGATGCCCTTGTTCAGAGCAGATGTTGCCATCAGAGCAGGGCTTTCAATGCTCACCTGTGCGATGTTGTAAATTGGACTGAGAAGCACCCCTCGCCTACGCTCTGCACGTGTCACGAACAACTTACTGAGGGAGTGAGTGCTGGAGGAAAGAAGCTGGAATAGATGCGCTTAGCAGATTTGAAGATCCCTAAGACAGAGCCATCATGGGCATTGATGCAATTACCCACAGCTCGTGTGACAGTCAAACTATGCAAACTCAACAGGGGAATCAGAGAGAGATGCAGACACTTGGTTCATTGACATGGAACAGCGGTGTGGACGTAGCACGTTCAGAAAAACTGAAACATTTCTTTTGGTTGAGGGACCTTAGAAAGGTGACAGAAGCAGAGGCAGGCAGCCCGAAGCCAGTGTCTTCACTTAAAAAAATAGTAGGGCTCTAGGGACTATGGATTCCGAGCTGAGAAAAGACAATTTTCCCTTAGCTGGAAATGAATTTTTCTTGGCCCACTTTTCCTGGAGGCGTGACCTTCTCTTGCATCCTTGATGTGAGGCCATCTCGGCTCTCCTGAACTCTTCCGCAGGCTGAAGTCTGTCCATTCCAACTTGTTGTTTGGGCTCCGTCGGACATAACCAAAGTCTACATGGCAGGGTGAAATTGGATAAACAGCCACACTGACTCCAGGGACAGTTCTGTATGCAAACATCTGCTTCTCGAATTTGGCCATGGTAGGCCTAGGGGAAGAGGGAATTTCCATTGATGAGATAAGATCAAGAAGGTGCTGCCTCATTGTTTTTTCTTTTTTCTGTCTCGGAGACTATAAAGCCTGTCTCTTTCCAGCGTCACCGAGGGAGGAAGCCCTGTCCAAGTTTCCCCTGATACTGGGTGTATGCCCAATTCTAGTTTAGGTGAGATCACATTTGATAGTTCGCTGGACTACAGATGTAACCTGCTTTGAAAGCAACTCCACGAGAGCATATAAAATATGAACTTAGAGTAGAGAGAGATGAGTAGAACAATCAACAGATATTTTTTAAGCACTTCCCACATGCTCAGCAATAAAAGACAACCTATGATTTCGTCCTTAATCGAGGGGGAAAATGTTCGTAGATGCAGTTATTTGTAACAGGAGAAGACAGAGTGGACTACGGAGCTGGAGAAGGCCTTCAAAAGCAAGTTTGAATTACGTGGCATCTACGGTGCTTGGAAACATAGAGCAGGCGGAGCCTCGGCAGGAACATTTCCACTGGGGCATGTTATGCACACCAGCAACCACGCCTAGTGTGCCAGTTGACTGCTCCTTTGATCAGAGCTAATCGTATGGGGTGTCGTTACCCCCATTTACCAAAAGGGAGATGAGACTTGGTAACAGGCAAGTAAACACCACAACAATGATAATAGCTAATAATGATTTAGCACTGACTATGTTCCAGGAACTGTTCTGAGCACTCTGCATATTTTAAATTATTTAAGCCCTCTAACAGTCCTACCAGGTAGGCCCTATTCTTATGCTCTTTTTAGGCATGAGGAATCTGAAGCACAGAGAAGTTAAGTGACTAGGCCATGGTTACCAGGCAGTAAGTGGCTGACCTGGCATGAAGCCCAAACCTCCCTAGTTCTAAAGCCCTCGCTCTCAGACACTGAATGTATGAGAGGATTGGAAATGTGGTGAGTGAAATAGCATTGACCTTGCAGGAAGGAGGAAGTCTCAAGGTGAGGGAGGGTGTGCATGAGAGAGGTGAGGCTGGGTAAAGAGGCATTATTCTCATTCTCAAATAATTCTTTTACCTCCTAAACAGGCTTGGATCCCTGTATTCAGTGAAGGTACAGGAGTATGTGGGTCATCTTTGCATCTCTTGGTAGAACAACCAACCTACCTAATTGGAAAAATATATGACATCAGGTTGGTACTCAGAACGGTCTATGTGAGGAGAGAAAGTGATATGATCAGAGAGGATCGAGGCTAATTTTTCTTTAACAAAATGCCTTCCTCTTATAGACACTGTATTACTAAAATCTCATTAGTAATGGTTTCTTTCTTTGGGCTTCTTTCTGTGCACAAGCCAACAATTTTTCAATAGAAAAAGTATCTAATTCAGTGGTTTTAAACACCAAGTCGTAAATAGGAGAATTTATTTTTCTCAAACGAGTTCCAAATTATAATCTCAAGATGTAAGATAAAAGATGAGCTAGTCTGAAGAACTCAGATGCCAGTAGGGGAGGGGGAGTTCTTCCTGCTGACTTCACTTTGTCTGTTCTTTATACACAGCCCTTGAAGCACCCACAGAAATTTTGGGGCTCATGCAAAATCTTTCCTGTATCTCAGGATGCAAATAACAGAATACCTGACTGACCCCTGGCTTAAGCAAATAAGGTTTCATGTTTCTCGTAGTAGAAGTCTGGTGTGCTTCCAGTGTTGGTTCACTGACTTGGAGATCTAGGAACCAATGGCTTTGATTTTCTCGCTTTTTGCCTCATGATCTAAACAAGGCTGCTTCAGCTCCAGACATCACAGTTTTGGTTAGGGCAAGAAGAAGATGAAAGGGCAGTGCCAGTCATATCTATTCCCTCAAATCAAGAATATAAAAGCCTTCCTGGAAACTTCCATAAGGCATCTGTTTAGGCCTTGTGGGCCTGAAATATTTCACATGGTTACCCCAAGATTTAAGGGTACATTGCCACTCCAAAGAATATTGGAGTTCTTTCTTTTCTCAAGAAAGAATCTAGGTATGGCTATTGAATAAATAGCTGTGTGAGCCACAGCCTCGCTATTCTCTTCATATACTTCATGAAGGAACATTTTACATTTTAAAGTTGTCAATAGATATTCCATAAAAATGAACTTACGTTGGGGAACTAGCGACTTCCCTCTTGATGGGAGCCAGGGAGAACAGGTTCCTGTGGGCCGCTGATGGAGTAAGGATGCCGAAAGGGGGACAAAGCTGTAAAGAAATGATAGGAAGGCAATGAAGATAGATCACTGGCAACTCCTGGGGTACTCTGTGCAATTTCTACTGAGTATAATTTGTCTAGCGGTATAGCAGATATTCTGGGATAAGAATCCTAATATGATGAAGCTTCTTAAAAAATAGCATTTTGTCTGAAGTGTAAATAAGTAGTGTGGCTTGTTTCACCAAATACATTTTCCTGATTATCCAGAGAACCTATTGTTGAGGCAAAACTGAACGTATTAGATATGCGGTAGAACTGAGGTGAAAGTTAACTCAGTGAAACACATTTAAACACACACACACACACACACACACACACACACACACACGGCTGTAAAGATGAAAACCAGTGCAGGGTGTCTGCTCTGTTAAAACCTTTCTGCTGAAAAGTGAATTTTGCTCTCATGTCTCTCCTTCCTGTTAAACAAATAACCAGGGGACTGTATATTGTATCTGTGGTTGGGTATAATTATAAAACATTTTCAGTGGAGAGCATGAATGAACAGGGACTTGTCCTGAAAAACAGAACAAAAAGAAATTATTAATCATGTTTTCCTTTGTCTATTTACTTTTTTGCTCCTAAAAGGCGTATTAGTCCACTAAGAGCTACATAATTAGGAGAGATGCCAGATGGGTAATCAAGGTGATTTTAAACTTTTATAGAGAGTAGAGTTGTAGCTGGGGCTTTTTTTTAGAAAGTACTTTAGTTCTATGCATTTTAAAACAAATGCCTTGTATTAAAAGGTTACTGTCTTCCATGCAATGATGTTGAGTGTGTTCTAAGTCCCCCTTCTGTCACTTAAATCAACTGGCCTGGTGGACCAGAAGAGGGACGGGTCCTACCACGGGGAAGGGAAATCTCCTCCAGAGATGGGAGCCCACACTCCCTGTGAGGAATGGTTGAGAGCTTTATTTAACATGATGCTCGTTATATTTTTAAAAGTGTAAATTCCACTTCCCTTCCCTTGTTGCCCAATCAGTTAAGGTTTATTTGTCCCCTCCATTCTTGGGCTAGAAGGAACTCTAAAAGAAGTGCTTTCTCACACGTAAATCTCAGGTTTAAGCAAAGTGAGTGGAGTCTGCCACCCAATGACTGCTACTGGGCCGGTAAGATGGGCTTGGGGACGAGACCACCTAAGATAGAGGACAAGGAAGGAGAATAGACCCCCCCTACACACACACACACACACACACACACACACACACACTGGCAGTGCTTTTAAAACTGTGAATCCTTATATACTTCCTATTTCTATACATGGGTCATGGACAAAAAAAGTTTGACAAATAGGGCTGCTGGGTTAAGTGTTAGCTTACAACCTCAGCTGGAAGGAGCAGCATGGGGGTGGGGAAATGGTGGGGGATGTGGAGTCTCTGGGCTCCTCATGTCCTTGGAAATGCACACCACGACACCATGGTGAGCAACACTTTCACTGCCGTTGGGTGTCTTCATTAGATTTTCGTAGATACTCTTCCACACGAAGTTGAGGAAATTTTTACCATGTTACTAATCTAAAAAAATTGGAATTTGAGGTTGCATTATATTGATAAAATAATTTGGGGCAGAAAATTGACGTCTCAACTTTGTTGAATCTGCCAATCTAAGTGTTTGGGGTGAGGGCTGTCTACAATGAATTCTAATCTCTTTTTTTCCTATATCCCTTAGCTCTGTTTATATTATTTTTTCTTAAAAAGCTTTGTATTTTTTACTCTCTTGTTGACTTTTACATGTCTGGTGTGTTTTGGTTCTGTCGTTCTGTTTGCTTCTGCATTTTTGCTGGTTTGACCCTAAGTTGTTAACCACATTTCCATGTAAATTAACTTTATGTTTATAAAAGCCCTCAAATCTCCTCTGAAAGAGAGAAATTGTATTTGAATGAGTGTGGAAATCTTCAAACCAAGAGGTGGAGGATGGGGGATAGAATACAAGCAAAGAGAAGATCATTCACATAGCACGGCGGGCCGTTACCCCAGGACCTCATCCATGGGTGAGTCTATTAGAAGCCAAGTAAATGTTAGTCCAGCAAATGAAGTAATTTGAGTAGGGTTTGAGTACAAATCATCTGAAATGGTTTTCATTTCCCTGGGAGGGAGAAGGAAGGTGTAATACCCGACTCACTGGAGACTGTACAAGAACTCCATGCTCTGGGTACCAAGAGCTATCCATGGGGTGCAATTTTCTGGCCTGGCCCACAGGTATCACTTCTTGAAGTTCATTTCAAGACCAGTGCCACAAAGATGTGATTACATTAGCCGTGTCTTGAGGTGCCAATTAAGCATTAAGTATTTGGTGGAAGAGTGGGGGCTGGCCATGACTCCATCACAGAAGGGGAAAGTGGTGATGACGTGGCCATTCTGGGCCACAGTTTCCCCTCTGGGATTCTGTGAATCTAACACACAGCCCCAGACTGTGTCATGTAGTCTCCCCTGTTCTCCTCAGGTCCTCCCTGAAGCTTGTCTGAAGACAGCGGGAGAGCTGTTCCAGCCCGCCCCCCTACTCAGAGTTCTCATTACCTGTCCACCAAGCAGGAGCCAGGGTAGGCATTCACAGGAAGGGGAGTTCTACAAGAAGACCTGATTTTGTGGTGGCCTCCACCTTGTCATCATTATAGGCCAGGTCTCTGGGCCTAACTTTCCACTAGACAATGGATTCCTTTGTAAACCTAACTACAAAATCACCCTAATGCAAATAATTGTACCTGGGGACCCCTGATCCTTATCTGGGGTTGGGTTTTCAAATGCTTCCTTTGTGTGTGATGTGAGTGTGCCCCCAGAATTCTTTGATAAGCAGTCACCATAAAGCCTTCCCTACACTGCCAGCCACACTGTGTGAGGTGGCTCAGAAGGTTCATTTCTCTGAAACACGCATTTATAAGGGGACAGCCTGCCCATAAGGAAGAGTAAAACTGTATTGTGATGTAATAAAATCTTTGTTGAGTACCCGTCATTCTGAAACCTCCCTTCTCCTCTGGCCCTTGCACTCAACCCCATGACCATAGGCCGTCCAGGGTGACATACCAGTGAAACCTGTCCTGTGACAGCGACCTTTCCACTCACTGTCTACTTAACCCTAACTGTACTATCATAGCGGGCTATCAAAATAGCTGATGTACTGAACAACTCACACTAAGATATAAATCAGTGTCTGGTTATAAATGTACATGGTGTCTCTCCAACATGGCATACCTGGAATTTTGTTAAGCCCTTCCAAGCCTTAATTAAGGAGCGTGTCAAAAGATAGGATTTCAGCTACTAAGAGAGGGCTGCTGTCGGTAGTCTAGGACAGTACTTACCTGCAATTAGATATACGTACCTTACCATTTTTATTTGTAAGTCATCCAAACCCTTTTTAAAAAATTGAGCTGTCCAAGGTTTTCATGAACTGTCTTTGGCAAAGCTTCTAAAGGGTGATTAGAGGAACTTTTGTGCAAAGTCAATGAGGACAGACTACAAGGGAACTTGCTAATGAGACAGCATCTGCATAGAGCCCTGTGTAGCTGAGTTTTTCACCTCTCACACCTGGGCCACACCCACATGGCCCCAAAGCAGAGAAGGAGGATTATAATCCTTACTGGCTTTCTACACCAGAAGGCAGCCAACTCTATAACAGGGCCAGATGAAGAGGATCTCTAAATCTACAAGTATTACACTAAGTGTGTCACTGTTGTTAATTTCAGTTTTTGCTGTCTCTTTCAGGAATTTTGAATTTGACCTGCCATAATGTCTAAGGAAAGACGGAAAATCCACAAGGGTTGGTTTCACTGACAATTTCCAAGTAATCCAACTAATAGCATCCTAGTCCACTTTTTTGCGAACAAGGTTGCACTAAGTTAAACCGCATGAAACTTCTGTTTTGGTAGGTCAGAAAGAGTTGAGTATCAGCAGTTTCGTAGTAACCTAAGCTATTGTTTCACACACCCTGAGGCGAGTGGGAAGTATCCCACCACAAGTGAATCCTGCTGAGCCAGGAGAAGCTATTCGGTTATAATTCATGCATATTTCCTGTATAAAATGGAACAATGTTAAAGAAATGAATATTACTGTTATTCTAATTATGTAATGAGTTTTTAAGTCTCTCTTTAAACCATGGCCCAAGTTTTTACTTAGCCTTGCTCTTTCATAATTAGAACTCAGGGCTGCCACTCCAATATGCAGATGGCAACATAGACCATGTGCAGAGGAGTACACAGGGTGGGGACTTGCTAATCTGGGGGAAGTCTGCTACCCACGTAGGTATGGAGAGGACAATTCAGTGGTCCAAAAACACTGACTGGGTAGAAGAACCTTTGCCCTAATTCTGAATAATGTTGGCCCCAAGGTTGCTCAGTTGCTTGGCATTAAGGTGTAGGTCAAATCCTATGAGTTAAGTGAGTTTTGGTTCTCATTCGGAAAACTTCCCGAGGGTAGATGACTAGTGTATGTGGTTAGATCTGGGATTGGAGGGGAGAGATATAAGTCCATGCCAGAGACAGGTTAGGTATAGGTGGGGTCTTGTGCCCTGGTCAGTGGGTTGGGTTGAGGATATGGCTTCTGGTCCTAGAACTGGAGTTCTTGGCAGTGAAACAAACAGAATTAAGGTTTCTTCCTCCTAAGGTTGAAGTGCTTAGGCAGCTGCCCAATCCCAAGATGAAGTCAACACAGTAGGCAGACTCAGCTAGAATAGCACAGCTATACAAGGGCCAGAATCTTCCTCAGTAGATTTGGGGCCCAGATAAATTTTGGCTGATAGAGAGACCTAGAGGTGATAGCAGACACCAAGTAGATGGGTCCAAGTCTCAGGACTCGGAGTCTAAGAGAGTCAGGCAAGTTCAAGTCCACTAGACAGAGATGATTGCTTCCTGCCATTCAGGAGCAGGTGGGCTGGAACCTGCGTGTGGAAACCTTCAGCAGATCTGGTTGTGAGGAGGTGGGAATGAAAGATATGGAGGAAACCAAGTAGGCCTGACACTCTTGGCTCCTGTTCACACTAAGACTCAGTTTTGAGCTTCACTTTGTCACCTTTTTATTGTGTATCTACCATGTTCCATATGTAAAATTAGGCTTTTAATTTTCTTAATTAGTATAAAAATGTCACGAGCAGAGTTTATGATTTCAACCTTAGAGATGAGAAAACAAGGAACGTAATAGTTTATCAAGATAAATCATTGGGATAATTACTTTTGTTGGGATAATTATTGGAACGCAAACCCAAGTCTTTGTGTTTCCATGGGGGAAGGTGGGCTCATTTTCCATTGCTGCTCTAACAAATCGCCATGCGCACACACAGTGGCTTAAAGCAACACACACTCTCTCACTGCTCTCCCTCCAGGGCAGGAGTGTGGCACCAAGGTGTTGGCAGAGCTGGAGCCTTCTGAAGACTTAAGGCCTTTTTCAGCTGCGAGAGGCCACGTGCACTCCCCGGTTTGGGCCCCTCCTTGCATCACCACAGCCTCCTGCATCAGTCTTCACTTCTCCTACTGAGTCTGATCCTCCTGCCTCCAACTTAGGAAGGCTCTTGGGATTGGGTTGGGCCCAACTAGATATCTCCGTGTCTCCAGATTCTTAACTTATCACATCTGCAAATTCCCCTTCTCCCTGTAAGATGACAGTCACAAATTCTGGGGACTTGGAGCTAGACACTTTGGGGGGTATTTTTTTGCCTGCTGCAGAGAGGAATGGAAGGAAGTGCTCTGAGCTGGGAAGGTGAAAGTGGCAGACAGAAGAGAGGGTTGAAACTTTCGCTGAGGCTGGTAGGGGGCAGGGACAGGAAGCAGAGATGGGGTCCCTCAGCCTGCAGGGACTTCAGTAGAGGGTAACAGCCGCAGGCCAGTCCTCCGTGGGGAAGGGATATGAGGGATCTCCCAGCTTCCTGGAGCAACAGGGGCCACAGACAGATGGCAGGACCAGCTTCCACAGCAGCATCTTAAAGCTAAAGAAAAAAACCCATCAAGATGCTGACCACATCATGCAGGATGCCCCCTTCCTCTCCTGGCTTTCTGGAAACATAAGCCAGCACCCTGATGTGATCTCCCAGAGGAGGGGAAAGAGCTCCCCTAAATGACTGAGACTGACTATTCAATTGAGCTAACCAGTGGGGACTGAAGCAAGATTAAATATCAATTCAAGAGTTTTTAAAGAAATGCAACATTGGACCTTAGTATCGTGGTTTAAAATCACACTTCCTGAAGTTATAAACTTTTGCCACTGCCATAGGAGGTGGAGGGGCAGGCGAGGACAGAGAACAAAGAGTTTTCCTCCAGCCAGCGTGCTCCAAGCAATCTCTGGAGGTGTGAGTAAAGATAAAGGATGTCTCACTTCCAAATGCTCCTTACTCAGGGTCCAAACCTCAACCCACGGGTTAGCGAGGCTCTTTGGACTGCAGGCAGATATTATCTGAGTAACAATAACCATATTCATAAGTGTATCCAGCAGGGGGGATAAAAAGGTGGTAGGGTATTCCCAAGAGGAAAATTAATTTCTTTTTATAATCTGCCGTAGTTTATTTCACATATTCACGACCCACCCAGTATGTTTTTTTTCTTTATGACGAGCCATAAAAATGACAAAGTACATTAGCCAAGTTTTTTGTTTCTGCTAAAATGACCGTATTCAAAAATAATAACAGAGACTTGTATCAGCAATGCAAAAGATGCATGAAGTAAATGGGGCTTAATTTGTACACAAACTGTCAAGGCAGTTTTCCTCACGGCCCTCCATCTTCTGAATTCATTAGTCTCTAATTACGGCCAGTGGGGACCAGCAGTTAGAAGGTTAAAGAGGTTCTGACAGGCCTAATCATTGCTCAGGAAGCTGAAAATGTATGCAAAGTCTCGGCAGATGGGGTGAGAGCGGCTTCTGCCAAGTGATAACTGTTATTCCTTTGCACCTCCAAAGCTGTCATCCTAATAGGCACATTTTAAATTTATTAATGCTCTAGTTACAATGCATACACAGTCTCTAATGGTATGTCATTCTGAGTATATAAACTGAGCAATTAACACATATTACCTGGTAATGGCAAAATTATTTGTTGCCTGTTTGGGGTTTTTTTGTTTGTTTGTTTATTTGTTGTTGTTGGTTTTTTTTCTGGTTGTCTTCTATTCCGGTAAGAGTTGTCCCAGGGAAAGCTTCCCTTTGTCACGATAGTGTCACTGCTGTGCTGTAGATGGATTTCCCTTTTCACTCTGACATGACAACCATCCTGAATGCTTCCATCCATGCTACATAGGACCTGTCTCTTCCATCACTGATTTCTGGCCTGTCACGTCAGAATCTAGTAGGTAAACACACTCTGGGGCAGGCTTTTGGGAAGAGGCAGAGAACTCCAAGCTTTGGTGAAATGACCCTTTAAAGTGAGAAGAAGCCCAGGGGGGTATTTCTCATCTCTGGCTTTTTACTAACTCATAAAAGTAGAGGTAAGTGTAGACTTTGCAATTTCCCATTCAAAGTCAGTCAATAGCTTATCCTTCTTTAGTGGGATATCCGTCTTCAGCTCACCCTTCCTGATTTTAATCCTGATTGCTTTAAAGCTAACTGATCACCAGCAAGAGGTGTTATGGTTTTGTGTGTTTAAAAAAAAAACAACAGCAACGAGGTCTCTTGTCTTTCCTGTGACTATCACCGGGACGTGGGGAAGGCCTTTAATTAAATGCAGCACTTAGCGCAACAACTGTTTGCATGGAGGAGGCTACCGAAATGGAGACAGCTGGAATGGATAGTCCCTAAATTGTAGGCTTCGCCGCGACTACAAGATTCATAAGCAGTCCTAATAGCATGATAAGGTGTTAATCTCAGCAACAGAGCAATTATCTGTCCCAGTGACTGATCGCCACTCTCTGCACCCACTAGCCCGTTTCAGCTAATTGATTTACACTGTATAGAAGTAATGTAACAACAACGAAAAAAGATGTCACAGAGACTTTACGTTAATTAAAAGCTGTGATTACATCTTCCTAGTAGGTGATCTGTTTAGGATTTTTATACCCTACAGAAAAGATACACCGTTGAGTAACAAGTTTTCTTTGCCTGAGACCCAGTAGTCCATCCATCCATTGTGGTTCCTTCGGTGGCTGGAAGAACAGCCCAGGCTGATTAACAGGCATGCGCTGTGTGACCTCAGGCAAACGTTCTCATTTCTCTGAGCCTCACGTTCATCATCCCAAGGTGAAGAGTTGGCTTAGACAATCCCTGACCTTGCAGATCTTTCCCCCTTCCACAAGGCCGCAATTCCGTGAACGGAAGCACCGTCTAGCCAGAAGACGACTGTACAATCCAGCCACAGCAGTGGTTAGGAGTAGGTCAGCCTTTCATTTTCCACTTCCCGTTTTCAACTTGGAAGTTTAATCTGGTTTCTGACCACCCTGTTTATTTATAACTTTTTAAAAATACATGCACAGTGGATTTTTCCGGCCCCTTTGCTGTATTTTCACTATATGATATATCCATTCATTCCCAAAGATTTTTTTTCAAAAACTGTTTTAGCATCTCTTTAATGGGAAATCCAGCGAAGAGAGTCTAGACATACCCTGCCGTGTCCGCTTACTTGGGGTGATGTGACACTATAGGGAGAAAGGACATGGACATCCAGCGGGCTCTGCAAACTGCGTAGAGTGGACCGTCCCTACCACGTCAGGTAACGTAGCCTCGGTTGTGCCTGTGAGACTGGTCCCCACACTGTGCCCCCAGACAACCACCCGGCCTCCTCGGGCCCTTGTTTCCCTGCCCGTAGAGTGGAAGTGCTGGGCTGACTGCGTCGTGAGGTCCGTGTCAGCCACATTACCTGACTCCTGCGCATTCTATAAAAAAGGCATTTCCCAGATACCAGAGCCCGAGAAGCCAGACAGTATTTGCAGGAACAAGTAGATAGAGGAAGAACGAGGGGTTCTGAAAGCCATTTTCAGGGGGAAATTTTTCCTGAGAAGCCTTTTCGTTTGGGGATGGCAGGTCATGGTGTGGGCCATGACTTATCTCCAGTAGTAAGAAAAATATTGGTTAAGATGATTAGCCAAAGTAAAAAAAATGGCCTTGGAATCCACCATCCACTTGTGAGTCCTGGGATCATAGCTCCCCCTTCATTAGCTGCATCATCGACTTGCCTGGTGCCCCCCCGAAAGCTTTCTGCTCTCCAGGTGAAGGAAGTGCCCACTGATCCACCCCTGGGAGCATTTTTATCATTTTGCAGGGGATGTTCCCAAAGAATGAACTGCCTGTGTCAAAACTGGAGGGCTTGTTAAAAGGTCAGATTCCTGGCTCCACCCCAGAACCATGTACTCAGAACCCCAGGAGACTGGGCAGGGGGACCTTTATTTTTGAAAAATGCTCCTCAGGTGATTCCTATGCACAACTGAGGGGGGGGGCACCGTCCGGGAAGGCAGGAAGCCAGGCTGCCTGGTGTTCTTCTATCTGGGAACAGTGCTCTTCGTTTTCCTCTCGCTGGGACTCACTCACCGCCTCCCAGGGGGAAGGTTGAGGGCCCAGCATGGAGGCTCCTCCCATGGGACCTTCACAGGAGCAAGGACACAGCCAAGAGCTAGAGGTCAAAGTTACTGCAGCTGTGCCCAGTTCTGCCCAGAGACCCCCCTCCTCCCTGAATAAGACTGTTTTCTATATGGAAGCCTGGTGGACTTTCTTGATCTCAACTGCTTTGACCCAGAGCCTTAGCTGTCAAGCTTCAGCGGACTTCAGTTGTAAGGTTTCAATAACATGTAGGGGCGCACTAAAAACAGTTCCACACTCCCGCACTCACACTGAGGCTGCCTGGCCCACACACATGAGTGACTCCCACTCCCAAGGCCCCCAGGCACCACAGGCCCCTGGAACTGTGACAGGCCCCGTGTTAATCTGAGAAGAGAAGAAAATTGAGACTCTGTGCAGTGGAAATCTATTAGTCTGACTTCCAGACTCAGATCCGGAGAACAGTGACTGAAGCAGTACAATGTAGTGATGTCATAGAACCAGAACCCCATCTGCCTCAGCTAGAATCCCTGCCCTACCTCGTGACCGTGGACCGGTGGGCAAGAAGCTTAACTTTTCTGCACCTCAGGTTCCTTACTCTAGGGAGAAAGTAATAGTACTTCCCTCCTAAGGTTTATTCTGAGGATTAATGAGTTAATAGACGTAAAGCTCTTAGGAGGCACTGGTTAAATGTTAGCCATGGTTAATTCTGCATCACCTGTGAGTGGGCTACCTGCAGGCATGTGATTCACGCATCAGCAGAGGGCCCCAACCTCAGACAGGCCCTCACTTGATTTAATGCTCTCCCGTTGCTGTCTTGGAATTCCTAGTAACTTTGGAACAACGAACCCCACGTTTTCATGTTGCACAGACTCCATACATTATGTAGCCTGTTCCATCCAGAGGCTGTTGTGCTAAAACCTAAAATCTATATAATGTGGATGCTAAAATGACCAGCTTTAACATTACCTCCTGGAGAAAGGTCAGATTTTCCCTAAGGAGAGAGTTTGTTTGGCAATTGGGCTAAGGTAAATATCCTATGCATATTTGTGGGTAGGCAGTATTATTTGTGCTTAGTGACTTAATGTAATGGTAGTAATATTGCTCATTTCTATTTGTGATTCAAAAGCTTAGCATTCACTGGATTTCTGTGTAGTCAGTCAATAAGACAAGGAGGTGGTCACTCACCTCCTGAGGGGTGGTCAACAGATCTGGATAACAATAAAGTTAATATGCAGTCAGCCCCTTCCCCCATCACATATTTTGATTGTGCTTAATTCAAGGACTTTGATTACAATTTAAGAGCCAGGTTATGTAGGGGATGCTTTTCCTTATTTTTGTAAAAAGTGCTAGCAACCATTTCATGAAGAGCAAAGGATCTTCCCTGGTAATATTCTACTGTAGGCCCTTATTAAATCCCAGAAGATTGCAGCTGCACGGGGCCTCAGATATCATTTTCTTGGTGCCTCATTTTGCATTTGAGGAGACTAATACTCAGAAAAGTGGTGATTTCACATAGGTCACTGGTGCTTAACAAGGGGATCACCAATGTCCTAGGTCGTTGAACGGGGGAATATCCAGGTGGTGGGGCCAAGTCTGGGGGCACAGATGAGTGATTCCAACCTGGACAATCCAGTGATAACAGGCTGGATACTGTACAAAGGGCTGGCATTGCCTGCTTAACAGGATGCCAACAAGGACAACTCAGTCCCAACTCAGCTCCCATGCTGCCCTGGGAAGCTCTCTGGGGTAGGAGCTTGAGATTTCTTAAGCCAATGTTTGGTCTCTCCTGGCTCATGTCCTCATTTAAACCACGCATTCTCCCAGAGATCTGAACTACATGCATGACTCAACTCTTCCCGTGTCCACTTTCAGACTAGCAGCTTTTGCACATGAAGGTTGAAAACCGGTGATCTTTGTTTCTGCTGCTGGCAAAGGGGAGTCTGTCTACCTGCGAGGAGGGGACGTGGAGGCACCGTGAAAGCCTTTGGTGAGTCCAAGAGAAGGGGAACGTGGATGTGAGGCCTGTTACTTGATGCTTCAGAGCATTAGCTATAACCCAGGAGTCTTACTTCCCTAAATGCCTGGCAACCCCTTTTGAAATCGGTTCCATTTACCTTTTCACTTGCTCTCTTGCTTGGAGAGACATCCCTCCTGCTCCCCCACTCCTTTTTCTCTGGTCTGGCACAGCTGGGAGAGGGCAGAGGCCTGCTGGGAGTGGCGCTGCCGTGCCTCATGTCAGCCGTCCCTGGGAGAGAAGCAGCAGGCCTCCAAGAGCCCCTTGGTACCTCTGCCAGCACTGTGGGAGCTGGGCATTAACACAGGGGCCTGGGGCTTCCCCACTTCTTGGCAGTGCAGATGCTGTGAGTGTTTTCAGAAGTGCTACCTGTCAGGTGAAAGGGTTGAGAACCTGGGGCATCAGGAGTCCTGTTTACCAGATGGAGCTGAGCTAACAAGGGAAGTGGGGGGTAAATTAATTGCTAGATAGATTCTGACTGTTCACTTGAGGGTGTGAGGCAAATAGTCCTTCAGCGGGGCTGAGAGAGAGGGTCGTCAGTGAGGGGTGCAGAGGGCTCTCACACGATAATGAGTGAACAGATCTCTGCCATGTCACCGACTCTGTCACACTGTGCTGGAGTCACACCCCCTCAGTAGGTGTGGGCACCTGGGGTCTCTCTCAGTGCCACATAGCATGTCCTTAAAGTCTGTGGCCTTGGTCTGTATGGGGTTCTTCAGGTCTTTGAACAACCTGAGCTAAATCTGGACAGGAGCGAGGGTGAGAGCAGAGCTTTCTGTGTGCAGTAGGTCATGAGAGATATTTTCCAAAACTAAAAATCTCGGAGACATTGGCTTTGTGTCTTACTGGCTGTGTGAACTTTGAAAAATTATATAGCACCTTTTGTACCTCAGTTTCCTCATTTGAATGTGTAGATTAAATTTGTACTTGTTTTATAGGGTTCAAATGAGTAATATATGTCAAAGACTTAGACTAGTGCTTTGTACTAGTCTAATGAGATCATAAGATTTCAGTAAAAGTCCATGATTGTTTTTATCACTATTGGTGTGTTCCTGTGGCTGTGACAGCCAGCACCAAAGATGTCATAGTCACTGCATGAAAAACTAAGTCTTCAAGTTTGGGATACATAGAATGGAAGGAGAAAAATTACCCCTTTATTCTGGGATCCTCCAGCCTGACGAGAGAAGGAGGTAGAATCGATCATATTTAAGAAAAATGTTCCAAGAATTGCAAATTTATGTTGCAGCACCATCATCACCCACATCGTTGTTAAATTGTTGGCTTAGGTTGTCAATCATCAGGTGTCTATTGAGCTCTCAAAGGGTATAAAGCTAAGAACCTGGCACATTCATTCACCAATTCATTCATTCATTGAACAAATAGTTATTAGCATCTAGTAAGTGCCAGACACTAGGAGTGGGCACCGACTGACCAAGCTGCCAAAAACCCTTGACCTCAGAGAATCTAGCTTCTAATTGGGTGTTAGACAATCAACACATAAACACACAATTATATAATATATTACCAAGTGATATGTATATGAAATAATGCAGGATGAAGGGATAAGTATTGCCTGAGAATGCAATGGTCTGGGAAAGCCTTTGCAGAGAAGGTGATATCTAAATAGAGACTGGAATGAGTGGAGTGAGAGTCTTAGAGGCGTGGAGAGTGTTGGAGGCAGAGGAAATAGGAGGCACAAAGGCCTTGATTTACAGCCGAGTGAAGAAGGCAAAGGACGTGAGGATTAGAGAGGCGGGCAGGGCCCAGAAAACAGGCAGGGGAAGGAGTTTAAATCTTATCCCCATTATGATGGGAAGACATTAAAGGATTTGGGGTGGGAAGAGTGGCATGATAGGACCTATGCTTTCCAAAGATCATGATGACTGCTGAACAAAGAACAGATTATAGCGTCCCCAAGGGTCAGAGCAGAAACCAGTCGGGATGCTGTTACACTAATCGAGGCAATAACTTCAGGAAGATAGGAGTGGAGATATGAGAAGCAAGCTTGCAGCTAACAGACTGCCGTAGTGTGTGAGGGGAAGAGGAAGCAAGGAGGACTACAGAGTTTTTGGTCTGCAGAACTGGATGAGTGAAGTTGTTCTAAGCTGAAGGGAAGGCTGGAAGAGGAGCGAACACAGCAGGGAAGCCTAGATTGCTGCTCTGAACTGCTTGGGTTAATTTGGAGACTCTTATTAGACATCCCAGCAGAGGTATCAAGTAGGCAGTTGGATAAATGAGTCTGGAGCGTAAGGAGTGGTCAGGGGATGAAGATACGAATTTGGGGGTTAGCCTAGATGTAGCATTAGGTGGGACCATTGAAATCACCATTTTTGCAGATTGGAAAAAGATTGCATAGTAGATGTTTCTTGTGATCCAACCTGATGTTTAAATTCACGGGTGAGAGAGATGACAAAGGGAGGTAGAATGATAAAGAAGAGGTCCAAGGACTGAGCCCTGAGTTACTGCAGCTATTAGGGATTAGGAAGAGGAAGACAACCCAGTAAAGGAATGTCTTCAAAGGAAGAAAACCAGGCACTTGCAGTCCCTGGAAACTAAATAGAGAAGGTGCTTCAAGGAGGAGGGCCAGAGTGTACACCACGTCAAATGCTACCGAGTGGTGCAAGGGGGTCAGGCACAGAGGGCATCACAGGACATTGGCCCCTGGGTCACCCAGAGAAAGTTCCTGACCATGAGGAACTGTCAGACCTACTACCTGCAACCAACAGTTCTTTAGTACCTGAGGGCAATGTTGATGCTTTAATATTTGAGGATGGCAACTCAAAAAGGGCACTGGAAACCTATCGTGAAGAAGCTCCCCCTTGAAGAAAATTAAGCGTAGTATTGTCTTCTTTTCCCCAAAGGAAAATATTAAAACACAAAATTCCCCATCAAGGGCAACCTCTGCCCACCTCCTTGCTTTGAGCGAAGTGGGTGATCCCCCTTCCTGCCCGCCCCTGCCTGTCCAAAGCCACATGTCCCCAGCAATATGGTGCATACATTTCCTGTTCTTGGTAGTTTGACCACTCAGGAGATGAAGCATAAAGAATGAGATGTGGTGGCCCCAGGGACTGTGGTCTCACTAGCTGGCTGCCTGGAAGGACAAATTGAGGACAAAGTAGACGAGGAAGAGGGAGGATGAGGAGCAAGATGGCTTTGCAGAGTATCAAGGCAACAGAGTGGTTGGTTAAGTTGTCTGGATGTTCAGCAGACTATAGAAATGGATTCGGAAAGGGAGAAAAAACACAGACTAAAACATGGAGGCAGACTTGAAGACTTTCACATAAATGGCAGCAGATCTCTAGGCACGGCCGTGATTTTAGCACATTTACTGCCACCAGTTAGCACAAACAAAGAACTTTACCGTGGAGCTGGACTTTGGGTAAAAGATGAACAGTCTTTTCTTCCCATGTCTGTTTCCTTCTGGGCCCCACGCGGAAAAAGAAGGACTGGAGTGGAGGGGCCGGTTCCCCTTTCCCGGGCTTGGATCTCCCATGCTCTCCTGTGGGGTGTGTTCATTTGTGAGTCATTCCTCTGGCACAGACTGAGACTGGTGCGTGCCCAGCACTGAGCTGGCATTGCATGGGATTCAGAAATTTTTTTAAAAAGCTGGAGGATGCAGGTGATGGAGACCAATGGAGGTCACAAAGGGTAGCAGACTAGAAAGGGAAGATCAGACGGGGAGCGTTCTGGAGACAAAGTTAGAGTGGGACTGCCCGGAGCCTCCTTTCCCCCCTGTGGCACCCCTCTGCCCTCGGGTCATCTTATTGGTTTGGACCAGAGGGGAAGCTTAGGGACTCAGTGTGTTGTGCCAGAAGAGGACTGTGTGTGCACAGAAATACTTGTCCCAGGAAGAGAGGGTTCTAGGGCAGGGGTCCCCAACCTTTCTGGCACCAGGGACCAGCTTCATGGAAGACAAGTTTTTCACAGACTGAAGGGGGAGTGTGGGGGGGAGACAGGAGGCAGAGCTCAGGCAGCGATGCAAGCGAAACTTCACTCACTCACCCTCTGCTCACCTCCTGCTACTGCTATGCAGCCCGGGGTTGGGGACCCCTGTTCTAGGGGTGGGATTTTCAGGGTCTCCAGCTGGCCACATAGCTTAAATATAAGGCAACCCTCTGGAATAGCCCACCTTCACCCAAAAATGCCTTGTGGGGTTCACACTGCCAAAGGAAGGGCTAACGTGTAACTCCTTGCTTTAGTGCTGATGGGCACCTGCTCCCATCCTGCTGGGCTGTGGAAATGGTAAGCTTTCTCTCCTGGAACACATCTCACAGATGCCAAAATGCAATGCGAATGTCTCCGTGCCGTCATTCATCAGACATTCACTTTTCTATGTTTAGTTGGACACAATCAAGCATGGGAGGGAGGTGGCCTGGGTGGCTCTCTGACAAAGTTCAGGTCCCCAGCCCCGAGTGAGTAAGCCTGTGTAGCCCTTGCCGACATGGTCACTTCACATCTCATCAGGAGCCTCTGCCAAATTCTAGAGGGGGAGAGAGAGAAAGGATCCAATTCCACCGCACTGTATCTACGCTAGGCCACCCCCTTAGCTTCACCTGTTCTACTTCTGATATCTGTTCTTCCCTTCCCCCGGGGAACCAGCAGAAACCATCCTACGGTGGTCTCAGGACAAGCAATTTGCAGGAAGAGGGCGGAGTGCCCCTGTACCCAGACATCAGGCCTGCAGCAGGCAGCCTGGGGTCCCGGGTGCACTCTCTGAAGTTCCTGGAGAGCGGGGCAGAGTTGGAGGACTCTGAGGAGGATTGGCCACAAAGGCTAACGTCGTTGTCCACACCAGTGCCACCTGCTGTTGTGTTTCTGTGCAGACCACATCAGTGTCAAGCCAGTCCTCAAGAATCCCTTCTCGGCACATCCACCCATGATTTCCCTTCCCTACCATGAACCAGTGTTTGCCAATTAGAGAGCAAACTCTTGTTTATCCAAACAGTTGCTTATGTACCAACAGCCCCACACCAGGCAGCTAAATGAGTATAAATGAGTGACTCATTAAAAATGATTCAGTTTATCAAATCCTATTGATGTCTCCTTTCTATCCCAATTTTCTATAGTATTTAATGACTCCAAATGATAAGGTATTAGCTATCTTAATTTATCCCTGCAGTAACACAAGGCTTGGCTGTATTTCAATATTAATGACAACAGCAGTAATACTAACAATTACTAATATCACTGAGTACGTTGTATGCACCAGGCATTGCACTCAACACCTTACACACGCTATCTCATTTAATTCTCACAAAATCCCTCAGAGGGAAATAGTATCTTCATTTGCATTTAAGGAAAATAGTGTTTGGAAAGTTTAAGGCAACTAACGGAGGTCCTACAGGTGGTGTCTCAGTGGCAGCTGCAAGGTTCCATGGGAGGTTCCTTTAGTTCAGCCTCTCCCAGAGTACGACCCTGGGACCCCTGAAACCAGAAACACCTGGGGACTCTGTTCAATTGTCGAACTTCAGGTTCCTGAACCCCACTCTTAGATGCAGGAAATCAGAACTCTTGGGGTATGACCCTGTGATCTGCGTCGCAAAACACATTCCTTGAGAGATTGGCATGCACACCCAATTTGGAGAACCGCTCTCTCTGGCTTTTAAATACTCTGATGCCAATGGCCAAGGGGCTGGCTTTGGGAAGGGCACGTGTGGTTAACTCCAGGAGCGGAGCAGGCCCTCACCCTGTGGAGCTGTGGGGAGAATTAGAGGCAGAGGACCTGTGTTTTAGTCCTCGTTCAGTTTACCCGGTTCCTTTCATCTCTCCTGGCTTCCATTTTCTCCCTTGTCAACCAGGAGAGACACTTTTCTTTCCTGGGTGGTTGTACAGATTGAAGGAGATAAGGGATGAAAAGTGGAATGAGATGTTAAAACTAGAAAGTGCCCTGCAAAGACATACGACATCAGTCGCGGGTTTGCCTGGGGACTGGGCAGGGGACGAGGGCACATCATGTGCTTTGGCGCTTGGTGTGAATATGGAAAAGGGGAAGAGCGGTGAACACTTTCAGGGACTGGATGTCTTGGGGTTCCGTCCAGCCTTCTTGGGAGATGCCATTTCCTCCACAAATCCAAGGAAAGCACTCCTTTTAAGCCAAGGAGGCACCCTTCCATCTAGTGCTGATCCTCACCAAGCTGCTCCACGTGGGACTGATGTGTGCTTTCTGCCTCAATTTCCCCATCTGTTCAGGAAAGACAGAAGCACCTGCCCCTCTGTGGACACACCCTCTGCCAGCGCCATTTCCTTCAGCCAGAATTACTCAGTGCTTTCTGAGTGCCAGGATTATTATCACTTATTTAATCCCCGCAACAGTTCTGCGGAGCCTATACTTCAATTAAACCCACTTCACAGACAAGGGAGTTAAGTTATCTGCCTAAGCCTGTAAGTGGAGGCACCCCAGGACCCCCATTCTTATCCTCTGTGCCATGCTTCCTGGAAAAGGGTGTTAGGAAAAAGGTGCATTAGCGGCGTTAGCGTTGAGCTGTTCGGGGGCCAAATGAGGGACTGTCCGCATCCGAAAGCAGCCTCTCCTCTCCCTGCCCCGCTACAGTGTGGCCTGAGTTATTCAATTAGGGAGGGAAATAATTGGCAGCGGAGAATGCCTCTAGCAGTGGTAATTACCTCCAGCGCCTTGTTGGAATAGTCGAGCTACATTTCAGTTTATGCTGTAAAACCTTAATTATAATATAAACAGCTGCCCTTCAGCCCTGTGGGGCAGCTTCCCCCGCCTCCCTTCTCTGGCCTCCTCGAGGTGCCTCCCTCATGAGTGGTCAGGGAGGTCCAGGAGGGGGAAGAGGCTTTGGGGAGGAGGCAAGCTGATGCCTGAGTGTGCGGTGGGGCTTGGGAGACCAAGCTGCGGCGAGTCCCTGTCTGGGCTCCATCTCCAAATGATAAAGCCAAAGTCAGCACCCCCAACTTCGTACCGAGTCTCGTGGGGGTAGAAGATGCCAGAAGTCAGCAACCAGCCTAGTGCCACTCGGCTTGGCCGGGGTGTAGCTAGGTGTGGTGTAGTTTCAGGGTAATGTGTCTTTTCATTCTCTCCCCTGTAAGGGAGAGCGGGGTCTTTTCTTCTGGCCTCAGGCTCCACAGCCATGTGTGGGGCAGCGTCAAATGCCCGGCACTCTCTAGGTACCGTGCTAAGTAGGCCTGGTCGGAAGCAATTTCCCATTCAAATGCCACAGCACTTCACATACACAGGGAATTAACACCCCCATTTGCTGGTGAGGAAAAAAAGTTAATTAGGGATAAATAAGGCTTGCAATGCAAATGACCCCGTGAGAGATTTAAGTACAGGTAGGTTGATGGAAATTAGATATTTTTGTTAAAGCAGAGGGAAGGGTGTCCCACGAGGGAACTATTGGGTTGGAACTTGGACTGGAAGGTTAGGGGTAAGTCAGCTATAATCTGATGGTCAGGGCTCTCTCCTCAAGCTTTCCAGGGCAGACAGAATAATGTGAGCTCCCCAGTGGTCTTCAAAAAAGAGTGAGCAAGACAGTCTCTTGAAGAAACATAATTATTTGAATCTCTATTTTTATTTCTTTTTTGTTATTTCTGATTTCTGTTTTATAGTGGGCTTCTGTACAATAGGCTATTTATCTAATTTATACAACAATAAATCTCTCATTTAATCCCACAGAAGCAAAGTAAAGCGATATTCAGAACCTGGATGGTGGAGCCGGACTCCCTGGATTCAAGTCCATGCTCAGTCATCTGCTAGCTGTGTGACTTAGGGTAAGTTACTCAGCCTTTCTGTGCCCCAGTGTCTTCATCTGTAGAATGGAGTTCACAGACTGTAGCCTACATTATAGGGTAGTTGTTAGAATTACTGAGTCAATGCATGTAAAGTACTTCTAAGAGTGCTTGACCCTGAATAACCATTCAGTAGATATCAGTTAGCAAGTTGGGGTAAGGAAAGATAAAGAAGTGGAGGTTCAGGGAGGTGAGTGGAGGAGCTGGCATTTCAATTTGGGGATTGTGTCAGGATGCATGGTGAAAACTAAGTCCTTACCAACAACCAGATGAGACCAAGAAGATGTACCAGCCTCTGCTCCTGAGATTCTATGATTCTAACCTCCGATCTGCACCTGCCCTCTCCATTTCCCCAGGGAGCACGGGGGAAGGATGATAGCACATCTCCCTCTCAATCAGAAGAAGCTCTGCCAGTTGATCCTCACTGCCATCAACCCTGACCAGTATGTTGGTCCATCTCTCTAGAGTCCTCCAGAACTCCCCCCAGTCCCTCAGGGTGTCTTTGCTCCAAGGAGAGATTCTAAAGCCTTCTGGAACGATGGTCTAAACAAGCAGGAGTGTTGTAGAAAGGCAGTTGCTGAAAGGATTCCGTCAGGTAGCACAGGGTGCGCTTCTGTTGGGCGCACTGGGGAGCATGTCTGGGACAAAGGGACTGGGCTGGAGCTCACGCTACAGCCTCTTCCCTCTGAGTTCCTTTGACAGCCTTTGAGTCTGACACCCACATGTTCTAATTCTGTCTTAGATCCAGAAGCAAGATGTCCTTGCTATAGAGACCTTGAACCCTTTTTGGAGATTTTATTGATGTAACAGGCATCTCAGGATGGTCTAACACTGGCTTCCTGCCCTGAAAGCAGCTGCTGGGTGAGCCTGAGGTTCATCCAATATGTAAAAAGCTTCAGATCTAGGAGTTTGAGGTGGAGAGAAGTGATCACCATGGAAAGAGTAGGAAACTGTGGTGAGTTGGAACATTCTTTGCTGTGGACTGACTTCTGGTGACAAACTTGCTGGTTGCACACACACTCTTCCCCACCCAGAGGATTGGCCTTCCTGCTTCCCTGCTTCCAGCCCCATCAAAGGCTCCATCTCCCATAAACACCACAGAACAGATTCCCTACCCATACCCTCCCCTGGCCCCCGCTAAAGAACATAGCCTTGGTGGGTTTTCTAAAGGATTTTAGTGTAAGTAGGAGCCAGTAGCTAACAGTAACTAAAATGTTCAGAAATGAATGTTTCAGGACACTTTAAACAATGCACTTGAAATAAGAGACTCACATTTGGCATTAAATTAAAGTCCTCCAGTGGATTTTTGTATTTTTTATTTCATGTCACTCTGACTACAACTCTATCTTCTCCATTTGTTTCAATAAGTCCTTCTTCAATGAAGACTGGAAGGATGAACTCTATGTTTGCTTAACATGAGTAACTCTTCATCTTATCTGTTATCTCTTAGTGGCTGATAGGACCAGGAAAGCTGCTCCAGAGAGCATTAAAATAGTGCTTTCAGAAATCATGGCCAATAAAAGTTGCCTACAGAGTTATAAAGCCTCTCTCTGTGTCAGTTTTCCTAACCTCCTAATCTGAGCTGTCCAATTATGGGTTTACGAGCCCTTGGGGATTGCTGTATTAAGTAAATTAAGAAAAATGGTTATATGCAGTATGAGGTAAAATACACAAGGCTGGTAGTAAGAAAGGAGCTACGTATTAGATCTTTTATAAAATGAGTCCCTAAAGTAGAAAGAATAGTTCCCTCAAGACTTGTCCTATGGACTGCCTTTCAAGGGCTGGTTCATATTTATAAGCCAATTTGTCTGGAAATAAATCTCCTTAACACACTCAACTAACTCTAAGAGGTGTGTCCCATGGGAACCAATCTTCCTAAATGAACCGTCCCAAGAAAGGTTTGAGCAGCAGCAATATCAATTCTGGAATTTCCACCTTCAGGGGAAATAGATAGATAGATAGATAGATAGATAGATAGATAGATAGATAATAGATAGGAGTTTAAGAAACTGCCAGATTGAATCTTGACACCTAAAAAAACTCCATATACCTGGTCGAGGAGATGGCATTGGAAAGCACTAATTTTTTTTTAACACAAACCGGAAGCTCAGTAATGGTCCACCTGACCTGAGATTAATTTGAACAGCAGTTGGGCTTTTTATCTACTATGATTTTTTTCCACATGGCTAGAAAAGAGGGCATGCAGTCATGAGCATCTGAGGTTTTTCCTTCCTCCCTTTCTTCCTTCCTCCCTCCCTCCCTTTTTCTTTCTTTCTTTTCTTTCTTTCTTTCTTTCTTTCTTTCTTTCTTTCTTTCTTTCTTTCTTTCTTTCTTTCTTTCTTTCTTTCTTTCTTTCTTTCTCTCTTCTTTCTTCCTTCTTCTTCTCCTCTTCTCTCTCTCTCTCCCTTCCTTTCTCTCTCCTTCCTTCCTTCCTCCCTTCCTTCCTCCCTTCCTTCCTTCCTTCCTTCCTTCCTTCCTTCCTTCCTTCCTTCCTTCCTTCCTTCCATCCTGAGGGTAAAAAAGGCATTCCATAAACATTAAAATGCAGGTTTAGGAGAAGACTGTTTTGGGTTGTTGGTTTGGTTCTTCTGGTTAGAGCTTGTACAAATTCATCTCAAAATGAAGGTATTTTATCATATTTTATTGAGATATAACTAACATACAATAAAGATACTTATTTTACAAAGTTGTTTTGAGACATTAGCTAAATAAGATAAAATAAAAGAACACACATGAAAGTCCCTCTGTACAATGGTCAATGTTGGTTGAATTATAAATATGATATCATTGCTGATGCCACTTTCTTGTTTAAAAACCCTCAATGCCTCCTCATTCCCTATAGGACAGTCTAAAATCTAAAGCTCAACAACTTAAGACTCCTAATAATTCAACCCCACTCTCCTTTCTGGTTTAATCGGCAGCTACCATCTCTTCCACACACTGCTATTCAGATAAAACGAGAAGACTGGGAACTTGAGTGTCTCTCAAATTTCCACACGCTGCCCCATTTCTGCCTGTCAAGGTCCTGCCCTTAACTCCCTGTCAGAAGCCAACTCTTCTGTGGACCCCTCCTGATTATTCCTCCGCTATTAACTTCCTTTTCTATGGCCTATCTCATTATGCTGCATTGCTTCTAAGGTATTTACCTCTTTCTTTTTTTGTGTTACCTATTTACCATGACTAGCTCCTGTCTTTCACATATTTTTGATAAACATTCATTGAACATCTATAATATGGGAGCACAAAGCTGGACATGGGGAAAGGGTGGGCAGAGGTACAGAAATAAATGACATGATTGCTCTGGAAATGCTCAATGCCAGCTGGGGACCATCGAGGTAGCCAGCCCCACCATGTTCAGTTCTGTGCCTCTAACAGTGTCTAAAATGTTCCCTGCCTACCAGGTACAATGCTAATAAAATCAGAGTGGTAAAGGTAAAAGAAGATCAGAGTGTTCAATGTAACTAATTCATCTAGCAGAAGAGGAAATTAAGGCTCGAGCAGGTTACATAATATGTCCAATCACCAACAACCCCAAAGTTATAAACAACCACAACCCAAACAGAGAAGAGTCTGGCTATGAACATCAGCCATGGGGTTGTTTCCCCCGGCCCGCATAAAAACTAGAGTTGCCCTTGGCCATAAAAAGTCTATTTTGTCCATGGAAATGAACCCTAGTTCTACGAAGTGCCACTCTTCGACCTCAGAGGAACCTGGGTTTGAATTCTGTATCAGCCGCTGACCAACTGGATGCCCTGGGATGAGACACTCACTCTTTCTGACCGTCATTTGCCTTGTCTATAAAATGAGAATGGCCATTTGTATTTCATAGGAGCATTGTAAAAATTATGTTATCATACAAATTACATTAATACACGAAAAGGAAATGTGTTCCAATTTCACTATGTGGTAAGTGTTGGTAGTGCTGGTGGTAGTGGGTGGGAGTAGAGGTCATAGTTCAAACACAAAAAAGCGGGAATGAACTTTCTGTGAGTGGCACTGTTTCCTGAAGGAGTCACTTGTTAACTTAGTCTCCCAGTGACCTGGGAAGTGTCTGCATTTTTTAGCTCCCAGAGTTCCCATTTTCCTATTTATCAGCCAACCCATTATGGCACCTTAGCATGTCAGAAAGAAATTCCATTCATCATAGTTTTCTGGATCTTCTATTTTCAATTCAGCCATGCTCTGTGACCCACTACAGGGCCAACCGTGCAATGAGGGATAAGGGGAAGGCTCTTAAAATACAAATAATTTTGACACGTCTCACTCCATCTTACACAACAGGTCTTATTCTGCATGCTCCTGGGATCCTGAGGAACCAATGCCCCTCTTCAATTACCTATCATATCTTCTCACTGATTCCTGGAGGTGAACCTCCATCATTGTTTTGCTAGTTCTGGCCTCTCTACTTCCCAGACAAGCTTCATATTCATTCTAGTTAACTGCTCCAGAAAGCAGGCTGGCTAGTTTTAGGTTGCCTTGATCCTTAAGCAGCCATGCCCTCCAAGGTTTCTCAGTTTCAACTGTACGAAATCAAGTGGTGAAGGTAAAAGATGGAAGTGTCAGTATTTATGGTGAAGACAAGAGAGGGGCCAGCTGTGGTGCATTTACACCCGTTGTTCCAATAGTCGTAATGCAACTACATTCTAGACAACATAGCAGCTAACACTCAAGACTACTCAACTTTACTTTTATTAGAAGAGAAAGAAAAGACATGGAAATATACTGATAATCAGAATTAGTTAAGAAACATTTCTACAAAATATGTTAGGGTGACAGTAGATTCAGACCCATCTTGCTTTCCTCTCCATGTCCAGGATTGCTGCATTGTGATCACTGATGTACAAATTTCTATCTTATTGCTGAACAATTCCCTAGATGCCTTCTGGATTATAAACAAACAAACACAAATGACATTAAAAATATTGTCCTTATCTCTAGTTTCTTGACAATCAGTTGTGAAGGCATCTATGTTAAACTTAAGTCAACTAGAATATTCAGTTGACCAGAATACTTACATAATTAGAAGCTAAAGAAGTCACTCGGCATTTATTCTATTCCAGCTCTTTATTAGACACTCTAGAATAGCAATTCTTAACCTATCTCTGTGGAATTCTGAGGGGTTTATGAATGGACTTTGGGAGTGTGTGAATCCACTGAGTTTGTGTGCAAAATTAGGCATCTGTTTATTTTCCTACAAGAGAGGGTCACTAGCCTTTATCAGCACTCTCGTGAGTAGTAAGTTGTAAGTAGGTGTTTTTCTCCATTGCATGAGCTTGGGAAAGGATGCTTTAGTGCGAAAGTGTCACAGACTTTAAAAAATGTTACTAAGCATTAGTTAAATTTCTTTCAAAAAGTAGTTAACCCAAGGGTAGATTTCTGGCTCCAAGAAAATCATTCCAAAGGTCATTCAGTTATTTTTGTTGTTGTTTGATTTCATTTGAGGGGAACTTTGCCCAGACACAGTCTCTCCCTATTCCCCACTGTGAGAATTCCTTTTCCTCCGGCACCTTAATTTTTTCCTTCCTATTCTTTCACTCATATGCTCCAAATTCTCCACCCTGCCTGTTCCCTCTCTGCTTCTCTCATTCCCTCTCCATTCCTTTCCTCTGCCCTTGGCTGCAAACCTGCTCTGTAATTCACAATGGAGCAGCTGGCGCTGGCTGGCAGAACCAGGTTCCTTGGTTTTAGACAGCCCCGGAACAAGGCAGCGACTTTGGTCTCTGGGCTCCTCAATAGACTGTACAACAAAGCTGTGGTGAAAGAAGGTGTCTTCTAAGAAGTTCACATTACGGCCCATAGTAAAAGAAAATAGTGATATTGTTACAGCTGCCAGTTTCTTCCCATTGTCTTCCTTGTCAAAAACATGCCCCCTCCAAAGGGATGGGATGCGTTTCAGTACAATTTGAGAATGTTCAGTAACCCAATATTATCTTCATTTCCCTCCTTGTTTCATGTTACTTTCTGATCCTTGAGTTCTCCCAAGTTCACAGCGGTCCATGACATTACGGTGACTCGCTAACTTTCCCATTATACTTACAGTCAATGGGAGAACAATAGATTGTGTTATTCTGTATTTCGCTTCCCTGTCACTCAGCGTTTTATCTCCGTTGATACCCCGGTACCAGACACAGAAACCAAAGTAGGTTGTCTTGTCTTCAGCGAATCTTGAATGCCTTTTGTTCAGAGAGGCGTTTTGTATTCATCAGTCAACTGAGGACTCATCCTGAAGAAGCCCTCAGTCAGCACACAGCCCCAAGTGAAAGAGGGATACTCAGGCTGTGAAATATTCATGGCAAAAGGTCCCTCAATCATGTTCACCTTTTGGCCCCCGAGCCAAACAGGATCACCAACTGCAACCTGCAAATCTTGTGGACGCTAACAATTTCTGGATGGAAAAAAACGCACCGTGTCTTGTAACCACTTTTGATGTTAAACCTATTCACACAGGCCCATTTATCTTCCTACTCAATCTGCCAACACAGCTGTGTCAAATAGTTTTAATAAAAGTCCAAAGGTGAAATGATAGCGATCAAGGTTTAACCCGGTGTCTTCCCCCTCTTCTTCGAAAGAGGTCATAAATAGCCTTCCTCCCCCCGTTGTCCCCCTCCCCTACACTGCCTCTTTAAATGCCTCTCCTGGTGCTTAGAGACAGTACTGAGGCCAAATTAAATGGCATGTTGTTTATGTTTCTGAAGAATAAAATCTTACCAGATCAATAAACTCATGTCCAAACAGAAAGTAACTGAAGAATATAATGGCTGTTAATTGGATGCAATCAGTTGATGACTATAAGGTGTCAAATTCAACCAGAAAATAGTCAACAGAATCGACAGCAATGCGTAGAGACAGAGAGAGGGACAGAGGAAGAAGCAGGGAGGGAAAGACGAATACCACTGTCAATAAAATTTACTCTCTTGGAGTTCCTGATAAGACCTGGATACTCACGATTCCAGGGAAGTTATGTTTTTATGTAGCTCTAGAGTTCAATGGCAGGGAGGACCTGATTTTGTGGTAAAAACTGTAGATAAGCTAGGAAAAAGAAAACTGATGAATGACCCCTGCTCATCGCAGCTCATGGACACCCATTTTATTTAGCACCTATTATGCCAGAGGCTGCCCTAGGCATTTCACATGCAAACACAAGAAGGTTAAAACAAAGTCCAAGAAATGCATTCACAGGTTTAATTTTAGTGTGTGTTTTATCAAATACACTTTTAAGACACTGTCTGGGGTGTGAATAATCAAAGTAGACTGTGGCCAGCTCTGTACTCCATAAGAGAAGTCTAAGAAAGGGTTTGTCACAACTTCCCGGTGCCTTTGGAAGCGTAAAGGACGAAGACAAAGAATGGCAGAGAGAACCCAACTCAGACAGCATCTCAGATAGATCCCAGCTGCTGCCTCAAATACTGCGTTAAGATTTCACAGGCTGTGTCCTGACTCAGAAGAAAAAAAAATCTATATTGAAATAGCAACTTCTGCCAAGAGCATGGGTGAAGAAGTTGGTAGGCTTCTGTCATTCTGAGCTTCGACCTCAGTGTTCTGGGTTTTCAGATCTGTTTAAACCTCAGAACACAAGAAAGGCTGCAAAGGACTCCCAACAATTGACTTTGTTGGGAAATGTAGATGCTAATTTCATGTTAGACACCTACAGCTCTCTGGAGAGAAGGCCTCTGCCAATCTAATGAATAAATAAAACACAAATAAAGCTTCACGTTCAAGCCTGGGTGCCCCAGGGAGATAGTCCCTTGGAATTCAGTAATGAAGATGCCTGAAACTCTGCGCCGGACCCATCAGGGAAACCAGATTGCATCAGCGCCCAGACTCCCAGTACCTATTAGCTGCAGATCTGGACCCAAAGAAAGCAAATAATTAAGCAGGTCATTAGGAAGCCTATAAAAGTACGGATATGCAGCTACGCCCTGCCGTTAACTTCAAAGGTGACCAAAAGGCAGAGATTCTTTGTAGCAAAGGAAACAGCAATGGAAAAAATGAAGTCTCATGATACCCAAGGGCTACCCGAGGAAGAGTTTATTCCACAAAAATCTGCTCCAGCTCAAGCAGGCCAAGTGGCTTCTCCATTTGCTTGGACTGCACTCTCAGAATCGACCCAGGGCTAGGCTGTCCCTGAAGTCTGCTCTGCCCTGTATTATAGCAGGGGCTGCAGGTGGACAGGGTTCTCCGCAGGAGGCCAGCTGATCCGGGAGTCCCAGAGTCCACCTTCTGGCTGGGGCAAAGCTGTGCAAATCATGCCCCTCGGTTTCCTTCCTTCAAGGCCCTTTCTACTTACTTGGCTTGGAAGACCTTAGAGAGGAGAATCAATTAAATTCAGATTGAATTCATATGTAAATGACCCAAACATCCTTATCTAAGTTTACTTGAGATTTCAACAATCTCCAAAAAGAGGACAATATTTAACGGTGGAATTTTAGGGCTCATGGCTCTCCTGTGGGGATAATGTTATAGACTACTAGAAGGCTTATTTTTTTTCTGGTCCCCAAATCTCATTTCCTATTCAGGTACAGGTGAAGCCTTCCTGTCCGTCCTGATGTAATGCGGACACAGAGCTCCAGGCAACTGCAAGATTCTTTGGGCTTCTATGTTCCAGGCTTACACTAGACTCTCCCTCCCAGTCCCTCCCAGTTCTAATCTGACCCCAACTGGTTTGGAGATGATAAAAACAAATTAGAAATGCAAGTAACGGTGAATTGATTTGTTTGGGGCAAGGCTACTCGAAGTGTTCATTTGGGAAAGTAGAATATTTTCATTAATTCTTCCTTCCCCTCTGTCCACCCTCCTGCCATCAACTGGAAATAACATTTCATTGGGTACAGTTTTTCATTTTTAGAAGATGGATGTTCTTTTACTAAATTAATTTACCTAGTGAGCCCTGATGTGATGTAATTTTGAGGAAAGACAACAGAGTTGGTGTAATTATTTCTTAATATTTAAAAGCTCCCTTGGTTAATGTGTTTTGGGGAACAAGTTGTTAAATCATTAGGGATGGTGTTTTGTAGCCTTTTTCTAAGCAGCAGCTGAGGCTGACTTGAAATATTGGGCTTAAAGTCAGCCCACCCCACTGCAACTCCCCATTAGCACGCTGGTAATGGGCTGGTCACAATTTAACAGGCCTGATTACTAGAACTATATTTTATAAATGTGATCATAATTACAATTTTCATTTCTAAAAGAAAACCAAGAAATTGCCCTGTCAAATTCTATGGTACACTCTAGTTGCTGAAGGAACAAGAGGAAACTTCTGGAAGCCGGAAACCACAGATGACTTAAGGGCTACTTCAGTTTTGCTCAATTGTTGCAAAGAAATGAATGGTAGAGAGAGATTAAGCTGAGATAGAACAGGATAAAAATTATTCTCTGGTGGTTCAGAGAAGAGGCTCAGGAGTAAGGCATGATAGACACGGTGAGGGGGACTTCGGCTCCATTTAAGGATGTCTTTTCTAATAGACAGACCTACTGAAGAGCAGGAGGAGGTGCTCCTGCAATAAGGAATTCCACGTGGTGACGGAATAGAAAGTTCTAGCAGAGCCAAACACTAAACATCAAGAATTGCAGTGGTGAAAGATTGCCTATTTTATAATGAATGCTGCCACCCAGGAGAAGAGAAAGCAACTGCTCAAAAGTTTGAACTCCCCAGTCCAGGGTTCAGGGGAGGGGGCGTTTAAGGGTATAGAGGGAAAGGTATGGAGAAGCGCTGGTGGGCACATTTTCATTAGAGGGCCGTGGAGTTTGGCCATTTACAGTAAAGGGGTGTCAACAGACCTGAACAACAGACTCTGCCTCTGAAAGGGTCCTGACGTTTAAGTTCCAAGTACGTCCCGGTCCTTTGGTTCTGTATGTCTACATAGGGGAGGGTATGGGGGCCTAACTTTGGTTCTGGGAGCAGGTGGAGGTCAAAGTTCCCTCCTCTGTGCTTGTTTGGGCTGCATGACTCACAGTGTTTTGTATCTGTCGTCTCTGAGAAACAACTCAGTATCTTAAACAGGACGAGGACCATTTTGAGCTGATTCTGGGGTTGTAACACCATCAGTAGTTTTCAAGAAAAGTCAGGAAGAACCCAGCTCTTGTAGAAGAAATTCACCTATTGAATAGGAAGTTGGAATGGCTCACCTCCAAGTTCTTTTCCTAAACTAATGTCCCCTGAATTATTCTGTGATTCATTGTGGGAATGGACAAAACAGGAGCCATGAATTCAGGCTGAGTTATAGGTTGAGGGATCACCACCATGGATGATGTTCATGGTCAAGAATGCTAGTCAGCTTAGGCAAATTTGTTGATGGGAATGGGATCACAGTCTCACTGTGTTCTCCATATGTGGGTCATCTGGATACTGAAAGCGAAGAATAGTTCTCCTGAGGGACCGACTACAGGGATGAAGAAGAGAGGAACCCACGCCCGGAAATAACACTATTCTGGCTTTAAGTGTCATCAGCCTTTCTCAACAGACACTGAACAATTTCATGGTCTCCATCCTGTCTTCTTTCCATCTGGGAGCAGCAACACTACTTCGAAACTTCAGTACCTATGAGATAATTTCAACTTTCACTGAAGCATTACTTGTTTAGCAGCTCATTTTGATTAGAATGAACTAATTTCCTTTCAGACCAGTGATAGTGAACTCATGTTGATGGGACAGGGTGGTTTCATGAAATACACCTGGAAAGTCTTCTCTGAGAAGGCAGCAGGCTCAGCCTCGCCATTGTTGCTCAAGGCTCTTCGCCCTCATGGGTCTGGTGTCCACGTGGCCTCAGGTTCCACTGTCTTGTCCTGAGGAGCTAACACAGAGTGCAAAGGGACTTCTGCTGAGCTGGGTCTCTCTTCACCACCTGGCTTCTCTCCTGCAATTGCTGTCATCTTAGTGATATCCCAATGAAGCCCCATCTGCCTGGACTAGTGACAATGCTGTGCTTCTCATACTCTTCCAGGAGGTCCAATCATATCCAAGGGAGGAGAAAGGCAGTCTACTCTTAAAGAAACACACACATACTCACACATGCAAGGCAAATTTTAAATATTTCAGGGTATTTCCCCCTTACCTCTTTTGTAAGACTTAATTGTGATTGTTTTCTTCTCTACATAGTTTTAAATGAAACATTGATTACATTTATGTCTATGTGTAAATATATCAATTTATATATATTACAAATTAAACATAAATATATAGATAGAAAGAAAGAGGAAAGGACAAAACTCACTAGAAATATGTTGCTTTCTCTAGGAGGAGATGGCGCAGGCAGGTGGGTTGATGCTGTGTCCTGGGATTTCAGGGCCTGCCATGGTGTGGGACAGTCTCCTCTGAGCTGGGCCTTTGGGAACAGACAGGTGCAAATTGGAGAGGGGCCGTGGCTGCTTAAAAGGTCACATGACTAAGGTGACGTGAGCAAGAGAATGTCCTGAAGACAGCGGCCCACTAAATGACGCATCCCCAATTCAGTTCCAAAAGAGGCCAGGATGTATGCCAGGATTGAAAAAGCTACCTGCACCCCTTACGATACAAGTAGCCCCAGTTATGTAATCCGTCATTGCCATGCCACACACTGGGAATTTGAATACAGAAAAAGTACAGGTACTGTTTGGGCCTAAGACAATTCTTAAACTCTCAGGAAGGACCAAACTTTATAAGGAAGATCCAGGAAAAGGAGGAGTTTCTGCAGTATTCATAGCACCATGGTGCTTTGACTCACAAGTTCTTAAAGACATTTATTTCATTGATCGGTATGAAACGTCCACTCGAAGAACAGAAACATAGAATGTTGAAAGTACAAGTCGGCAGGCCCTGGCCTCTGTCTCCTGTGATACTTGCGGTGGGGCAGGCGACACAGCCTCTGGCCACCGGTGCAAACAATGACTGTGACTTTGTTGGAAATATTTATGTTGGGAAGAATGGGGGCTATTCAGTCTGAAAAAGAGAGGATTCCAGAGAGACACAGCCACGGTCTCTGCTTGTGAACGAAATTGTGGGTGAGGACGGACAACGGAGCTGAATTTTATTGTACTAACTCTAACATAGGCCCCTGCTAGGCATTTTGCCATAACTTATATGATCCTCACATCAATCATATGAGGCGGATCATTTAGATAAGGAAACTAAAAATCGGAGTCTTAGTAATTGCCCAGCTAGGAATTGAGTGGCAAGGCCGGAATGAATTCTGTACAACTAAGAACCCTGACGTCTTTCGCAGACCGTGATTATGTTATAATGTGTCATGGGTAAAACGAGGGTCTGTAGACAGAAATGATAAGACGGTGGATTTTACTCCACTTAAAAGAAGGAGGTGATTCTGAATCCAGAGTGGTGCAGAAATGGCAGGGGTGGGGGCCGGGGCGGAGGGTTGTCTTTCTGGAGACCGTTGGTTGCCAGCTTAGCAAGGGTCATCATTTCTCAATGTATGTTCTATAGAATATGCTGCCTGAAGTGTGGCAAAGCCTGGGGGGAGTCCTGAAGGGGGGGAGAAGAGACGGACCATGTGGTTTGATACATTCTCAAAATGCACAGTTAAAATATGTCATTTCCTGGAGAACTTCTCTGAGACTCACACACTAATTATGCTTTGTGAATCTACTCAATGAGGACTTATTTGACTTTGGAACCCCTTTTTCCTGGAATATTTTCAGGGACTAGTGTTCCAAAGAATGCAGTAAGAAAATACTGCGGAGCATGCCAAAACACCATCGGAGAGCCGGGTCAGAGGACCTTCCAGCCTTTGGCATTTTTCTATTTATTCACTCATTCCTTCCCTGAACAACGGTCTCTTAAGTGTTTATCAGGGACCAGCCTTCGATGTAGGCATTGGAGATACCAGGAGAAGGAAGATCTCACGTTCTCTCCCTCTTCCCAAGCCTGCCCACCTCCTCCCCATTCCCTCACCCACTGTCACTCCCCTCCAGCCACCTGGGCCTCCTTTTGACTCTGAAAACACTCCAGACATTCCGGGCTTTTGCACGGTCCTTCCCCTTCCGACGGGCTCTTTTCCCACAGATCTGCATGGCTAACTTAGACTCCTCCTGCGAGGCTTCCCTCAATGTCACTTTCCCAGTGTAGCCCGCCCTGCCTCCCCTTTCCTTCCAGCATCTCTGATTCCTCCTGCCCTCTCCTGGTATTTTTCCCACACCACTTACCATGTTCCAGCACGTGATGCCGTTAACTTTGTTATTTTTGTTGTCTGTCTCCTCCACTAGAATGTAAGCGCCATAATGTCAAGGATCTTAGTCTGTTTTGTTCACAGATATAGCCCAAGCATTTAAAATTGCTCTTGTGACATGGTAGATGCTTAATAAATATTGGTGGAATGAATGAGTGAAATACAGTTCCAATCCTCATAGGTGCTTCTATGGACTTGCGGGATTCATTATTTGAGAGTTAATTTTAGATAGGTGAGTAGACAGATAAATTGCTAAATGTATATGTGTCTGTATATATATTCATGGAGTTGAATATCAAAATCATTTCAAAATTTTAGATAACGTTCTAAGTAATACATTTTTTAAAAATCAAGATATCAGGCATTGACTGCAGCCTTTGTGCTTTGGGACCATCCCTGAACTTGAAATCTGATGTCCTTCATGGTGGCGATGCCAAACCTCACGGGCATTGCCACCGAGGGCCCTGGAAGATCCAAGTGCGATCCAAAAGGGCACTTATGGCCTGTTTGTATTTTAATATCTGGGAGGTCAGAATCAGGTGGCAGGGACTTGAATCCTCAGAATTTCAAATGCTACTTCTTCAAAGGTTTCCATTAAATGGAAACCTTTGAAGGTTAGTTAAAAGGTTTCCATTTAAAACCATATAACTATGGTTTTCCATAGTTAAAGTTCACTATGGCACAAATGTCATTTATGCCTTTACACGTAGACATGGGCACTTTTGATGTTTCAGAATCTATTCTCCCCAAGCAAAATAACCGTATGTCATCTTCTAGGTGTTGGAAGGACCCCAAGAAGGTGCATTAGACGCAGGTTAGCCATTACCCTGACTTTTTTCCTATAGAGCCATCTGCTTGTATGTTTCGGAAACACACTATTGTCATCTAAGAAGCAAAGCAAAAGGACTGTTTTTCTTAGTGGTGTTTTTATTTAGACCAGCCTGAGCTTTGCCACCGGAAGATGATACTGCCCCCCCTTACTTGAGGAGGAGTAAGTCTGTGACTTGAGCTCCACGCTGGCTCTCACCCCTCGAACTAGCACCCCAGGAAGGTGACTGCCATCCAAACTCCGTTCTGCTGCGGCTTCCTGATCCATGTCCTCCTGGGTATTGTCCTCAGCTTCCGAGAAGAGAAAGGACAGAGAGGTGAAGGTTTTATTCCAATTCTGGAGAAAGTCACGCATCAGGAAAAACGAAAATCTCGCTGTTATTTTTACCTTTATATTTATAACGTGGTGATGTTTTTCGTGTTATGTGTGTGAGTAGCAATTTAAAAAAATATGTAAGTAACGGGCGTTAAGCGAGTTAGAATACTTAACATGGATTTTTGAACTTCTGCCAGGATGGGCTCCAGAGCCAGTTCTTCCTATTTGCATTGTTGCATTTATCCATTTCCAAACATTAGAAGATCCATCCATCAGATTCTGTGTAAATCCAGCACACAGATAATTTGTAAAAAAGCTTTCTTTCAAAATGTTCTGCGGTGTTTGTAATCTTGTCGCTTTTCTAATTTTCTAATCACATAACCTTGAAGTCGAAAGACACAGCCTGTGATAATCTGTGTACACTGTCTTCATTATTATCACAGACATTCTGAAAAAAAAAAAAAGAAAACACATACAAAAAAACCCCTCCACCCCCCACACATTCAAAGCTGCCTTTAAAGTCCTACTTTAGTCACAGTTCAATCACATCCACATTAGTCCTACTCATCAGACAGAAAAGTGTTCATGAGCATAAGGGGGATATTGACTTTAAAAATTTACTGGCGAGGCGTTCAGAGCCTGCAGGAATGTCAAAACTCCAACCTGCATTTTGATGTTTTTGCCTCCGGTTAGTCTTGACTGACATGCTTGGAGCACTTTGGTCTGTGCTCTGGCATCCATTAACTGTCCTTGACTCAATGTTATCCAAGCCGTTATGGGCAGCTCGGTGCCTAATGGTTTCAATGGATTAGACGCCCCAAGGTGTAAGGAAACTCACACCCCATTTTAAGGGATCACATTGGCTATTCTTGGCTTCATTATGGGGGGCATTGTTTGATCCGAAATAATGAGGGCCTGTTAATTATTATTCTGATAATTGGGCCTCATGTGGGAGCAAGGCTGAGCGCGAGGTGTTTTCAAAGGAAGCGAGTTTGGAAAAGGGAGAAAGAAATGTCAAGGTTGAGGTGTCTTTGAGAGGAGTTTGTTTATATGCAAAGTGTTTTCACCTAAGTGGGGACCTGGGCCTGGACGGAGGGGAGAGAAGGAGGCTGGAGCGAGCCTAGGTCTGTACTTACTTCAGCTACGGTGGATTGCAAAATTACTACCTTGGGCCAACCATTCAAAAAGGCTCACCAGTCCCACGCCTGAACCTGCAATTCTGTACCGAAGAGATTGAGAGTTGGCATCTCTTGGAGGGGAGAGAGATTGTATGGAGAATAGCTGTCCTAGTTGAATCCCTTCTGCTCTCTGGGCAAAACTGTGGACTTTGTTTGTTTGCATGCTGTCATCTGTCTTGTTTTTTCCCATCTATAAAATGACAACCTAGTCCACAAAGGGTGTCGCGTTAAGACTGCTGCCTGGTCAGACAAAAGGGGTGGCTGTCCCTCCAGGATGCACAAATGTCAGGAGTCTGTGAATGGCCAGGAGCACATGACCTTTGTGTGGAAGGAGGTGGTGGTGGTTTGGGGGTATTTCCTTGAGCAACTCAGTCCCAGATGAACTTCTGAGATGCCACGAAATTGTGCTGTGTTCAGACACTGCCTTGTAAGTTACAAGGACTGCTTTACAGTATTAAATCTGGACTGGGTCACTTTCTCCGTGCTAAATGCTGCTTATAGCATTCACATTCACTTTTAATTATTTTGATGCCACTCATGTGATTGTGGGAGAGAAAATTCCAGAATCTGTGAGTCTCCACAATATTGTCTCTTCCCTGGAATCCACATGAGAGCTCACAGTATCTCCATTCCACTCAAAGGAAGGGGTGGGCTTAAACAAATGGCTCACTTTGAAAGGAGGCGGGAGGGTTTGGGGGAAGGTAAACTTGCATTTGAAGCTTTCACCTGGGTTTTTGTCAGACTTCCACATACTTCAGGTGCAGCCGGCCAGCTGAGATGAGAGCTGGCCTGCCTATAGACCAGGTGACAGTGACCAACGGGAAGAGAAGGAATAGAGAGAGGGACCATACTCATTTTGAGTTCCGGCGCTATGTTCACATGACTTTGCTTGGTTCTAAATCTCACTCTTCCAATTAAACCGGGGAGACTATCAAAAAGTGCGTGTTCAAAACGGTTCCCTAGCCTGGAGTTTTGGACTTCCCCGAGCCTTCTTCATACGGCTCTGTGATTCTCTTTTGTATGTGCGAATGTTCTTTGAGATGCACCATGGGAGGTAGAGCAGGAGGAAAGGGTGGGAGGGCCAGAGCACAGTGTTGGGGAATTGAAGAGTTAGTGGCCAAAACAGGTGAGCTTGTCTGTGATCTCTCAACTGTGCCCAACAGCTTCAATGCATCTCATAGGTTCATCAAAATGACACCGCACTTCACTAGAACATGGCATACTAAGTGCAGAGTTAGAGAGCACAGCCATCTTAGCCCCGCGCACAGGGGAGAGTTAGAGTCCGAGTTGGCTGGCAGGCAAGTGGAGACCTAGACTACACTTGATCACTCATTCATTAGGTGACCTTGAGCTTACCTGACTCTTCTGACTCCTCATCTGAGAAATGTGGTTATATGTCTGCCTTCAGACTCGATAGAGGTGTTACGAAGCTAGAGCAAGGTTGTAATCATAAAGCAAATTGTAAAAATGAAATAAGGTCATGTTATTTCCAGGGATTGATAAACTAGGACAGTAGAGACCCCAACCCCTTTTCCCCCTCCAATTTCGCTGCTTTTGCATTCTTATCTTTTCATTACTGAGTGGATCCGCCTCCTATAAAAATTTCCATAAGAATATAAGAACTCTCTTCCATAGGTATAAACTAATGACTCTTTAAAAATAGTACCCAGCACAGTGAGCTACATGCAAATATTTGTTAGATTTAATATAAATCACTGAAGCTAATGTTTTGACGTGTCTGGAATACAAGTTTGTTAGCAAAGAGTATGTCTTTCTGCTCAAGGTCTTGCCCTTGAAGGGCAGGCAAAGAAACTGACTACTCCAACTTCTCTTCAAAAAAGATCCTGTAAGACTTTGTAAAACTCGCTTTCTACGTATTTATAGTTTCATCCTGCATCATTTCTTGGATTTCAAGTTCTGGCTTTCATTTATCCCTTTTCTTTTTATCTGTTCTGGAAAAGCTGTTTCATGCTTCTATGAGGGACAATGAAGCATGTCCTCCTGGGATTATTAAATAGGTGTGACATTATCTTATCCAGATCCTTGTATTTCATAGATTTACTACCATGGTCCTCCAAGGCCTTGACTTTTTCAAATAAGGGGTTCTAGGCTTTTTAGTTCGTTTTCATACAGAAGCCTCTCTGTCTCTCCTTTGCCTGAAGAAAGCCAACTACCACTTTTATACGCAGTTTTATCGCCTTACAGTTATTACGGAAACCACCGTCTCTCAGTGGAGAGCTCACAGTTTGCTAAATTAGATAAATGATGCATCAGCAGGAGTCATGGGTCAGAGGTACTCCCGGATGAAGACACTGTCTAGAAGGAGGAATAAAGCTCCGTTTACTCCCAGAGCTCCCCTATTCCAAACAGGAAATTTTCCTCAGCTTTACCAGTGCACGGTGATATCATCTTATGTCTTGACATTCACTAGGGCAGATGATTGCCAAGGTCCTTGGTGCCTTTGAACTTGTACAAATAGTTCCACTTCAGTGACCATGACTCAGAAGCCAATCTTCACAGCTGCCGCTCTGTTCTCCGGATGGCAGGGTGTGTGTGTTTCATGGACGAGCCCTGGAGAGTCGGTAGATGACAAACATATATTCTCTCCTTCTCTCCCTCTCCAGGTCCCTCTCCCTCCCTCCTCCCCAACCTCCCTTTCTCTCAAAATAGTTATGCACTGCTTCCTTTCATTTTTAGCTGAGGTTACATTGATGACTCTTCTAAACTTGGCATTTCCTGTTGCACACAAAATACCTGTAATTCGAATCATGTGCTTCTTTCTGCTGCTTTTTCCCTAAGAAAAAAACTTGGTCTTCTATCTCCTAATTAAGCCTTGCTCACTAATGATGATAAAGAGAAAGTCATAAACACCATTGATTACAGGTTCTGTTAAGATAAAGATTACTGAACTGATCGAGTGACCATAGGGGAATTGATAAGCTGAAGTAGTATTTTATGATTAGGCATTTGAGCTGAATCGGAATCCAGAACAAGACAATTTGGAATGTGGTTTGTAACTCCCTGCCCACCCTCCCCCCACCTCCCTTCATCATTCATTTGTGGGTTCACCATTATCATTATTATGTAAATTATCTGTGGTGACTATGGGGGCGATGGGCCATTGTAATCCTTCCTGGAAATCCAGCTTCCTCTCCTCCACTTGGTGTCCTAAGAAAAAGTGGTTAGGCTGGTTGCCTGAAGAATTCATTCCAGAGCTTTTGGGTTATTGTGTTTTGGATTATCGATAGCATCGAGTTCTTTTAACATTACAAGTAATTAAAAGATGTTAATTTAAGAGAAAATAATTATTGTATGACCTAGAAAGAAGACAATTTCATTTAATGGTCTCAAGTAACAACAGCCTATCTAATGTGACTTGTTCAAAAGTTTCCCGGAGGCCATGGCATGGGGGGGCTAATGTGGATGGTATGAGGCAAATTCGTGAAAACGTTAGCATAAACTCTTTTCTCGTTTTTCTTGTCACTGTTTTCCTCTCACGTTCTGGTCTAAACAAAGGAATCGGTCGCACTGCACTACCAAATAGACTTGACAGACACTTTATTGTGTTGTGGGAAGCATTTTTATTTCATCACCTGGGTCAGGATGGTTTTCCAGAGCCTCTGTGATTTGTGAACAAATTTGTCCAAGATTACCAAGGGCTGAACAGGCACAGCATGCTGTGTGCTCACCTGGTGACGTAGTTACTAGTCAAGACAGATCACCTGAGCTAACAGCCATTAAACCAGGCATGGGGTTTAACAGCCATGAGTCTGAGTTTCCTTGGCATTTCATGAAATAGCTCAGGCTTGGTTCTCTGGGGTTCCATAGCGCCAAACTCTCTCAGAGGTTGTGCCCACACTCACAAATGCTTTCATTAATTCAACAAATACTGTACATCCTGTTAGAATGTGCCAGGCACTCTCCTAGCCGCTAGAGATGAGTGGCTGAGTAATATAGACACAGTCCCCTTTGGCACTTGGACTCTAGAAGGGAGGGAGGACATCACTGATGGCTGATGCACGACCGCTATTGACGAACTTCAGAACATCTCTTCCCAGGTGAATTAGTTCAACCGAATTCTACTTTTTTCCTCTTCATTATTTATTTTACCTCCCACTGCATTGTAGCTTCTCCTGGGGTCTATCTTGAGGGACAAGTGACTGTCCCAAAGGAGACTGGTCTGGTCCCAGGCTCTCTGACTTCTCTGGGGAGGTGTGGTCAGCTCCTGCTACTTTCTTCCCCTCCATCTCTAAAAACGTATTCGAGACAGAGAAGGTTTTAACATCGACCCCCCACAGGACATATTTCTGTCTGTCTACATGTTCATACAATCATGTGCCCTTTTTTTGCTGTTAAAAACTTTTAAATACATTTATTATTAATTTTAGTGAGAGAGGTGGAGTGGGGGAGAGAGAGAGAGAAACATCAATATGATAGAGAAATATTGATGGGTTGCCTTCCCTCCCATGTATGCTCCAACTTGGAACTGAACCTGTGACCTAGGTATGTGCCCTGACTGACCAACAACAAACCCCCAACCTTGTGATGTATAGGACAGCACTCCAACCAACTAAGCCACATGGCACCAGCAAGGGCTTTTTTTTTTTAGTCATGCATCTCTTAACAAGGGGGATGCAGTCTGAGACATGCATTGTTAGGTGATTTTGCCATAGTGTGAATATCATAGTGTGTACTCACCCAAACCTAGATGGCATAGCCTACTACTGTAATTTTGTGTGCTATACTTGTATATGACTGGCAGTACAATAATCTTGTTTATACCAGTATCACCACAAACGTGAGTAATGTGTTGTGCTAGGACATTGCGATGGCTATGATGTCACTGAGTGATAGGAATCTTTCAACCTCACTACAGTATTGTGGGACCACTGTCATATATGTGATCCATTGTTGAGTGAACGGTCATCATGCGGTTCACAACTATATATGGAGAATGTAAATCCTGAAGATTATTTGTGAGCTCCATTTTCCACATTTATGCATCTCGATCATCCAACCAAGGCCAGAGTGCCTACGTCACCAAACTCAGAAAGTTCTCTAGCAGATTAGATAGGGGTCAGACCCAGGAATGTAAGAGAGAGTTTGTAGCTTGGGCCATCTGCGTGGTGTCACATGAGTGACCAGCAACACCGTCTCCTGAATATCTGTCACCATTTGGCATGATTAACTCCAAGTTTCCTGTAGTTCTCATTTCCATCCCAGCTGCTGCGGCTCTGATAAGTGTGTGGTGCACAGGGGGGTGGGAAGAGAGTCGGGAAAAGGAATGACATTTCTGTGGCTTTGGTTTTGGTTCGCTTTGCTATGTTGAAACTCAGAAGAAATGCACACTAGGAAATAGGTCAATCTTAGCAGGACTTTCTAGGAGACTTAGAAGTCTATGGCCTTTGCCAATCTTCTAAGAAGATGATAAACAATTACTTCTAACACTGTTCGTCAGCAGAGCTGGTTGATAAATGAAATCTTTGGCATAGATTTACTGCACCACGGAGGAAGGGCAACCATTTCTCTTTTGGTAAGGAGAATTTTGCCCTGGTTTACAACTAGCACAGTCTTGGGGCTGCATCTGTAGCGTTGAGTCAGGGTGAGTTTGGTGGCCACTACACACCATTTCTATGTACCGAGTCAAGACAATGTTTTCATGATCCCTAGAGTGCTGTTAAGTCTTTCGATGCAAGAGAAAAATAAAAACCAATCTTTTACAGAAGGAACCATTCAATCTGGTAGCCATGATAAACAGCCCTCCATTCTTGGCCTTGCCACCTGGGGTGCATCGAATGCAGAACCGTGAAGCATTCAATCCATGTCTTCAGTGCCCGCCTTGCTTCTCCTTCCTAAACCTGATTCCATCTACCGGTGTTCTGGCCTCTACTCTGTCATCATTTGTCTAATTTCCTGACTCGCAAAGACCGCAGTTGCCCCACAGCTTGATTTGACATTGCTGTTCATCGTTCCATATAAGGACAATTTACTGAACCCTCGCTCCATATCAGATCCTCCGGTAGGCCCTTTCCATGATTTCCGGTAGGCCCTTTCCATGATTTCCGGTAGGCCCTAAAACAGCGATTCCCAGGCACTGCGATGATCTCCACTTGTCAGATTTTCTAAATGTTAAAAGTGTTACCCATGTATCATGGCTAAAACAGAACTCTGGGACCACCCCACAAAGTCGCATCTTCCTCATTCGCCTTGTTCTCAAACAAACCCCCAGAGGCCCCTTTGACTCTTTTCCTTCCCTCATCCCCACATTTAACCCGGCAACAAGTACTGTCAACCCCCCTTTTCATGTCTATCTCAAATCCGATCGTTTCTTAGGAGCTCCACTGTTATTTGCAAATGTAAGGAAGACCATGCATTGATACTTCCTTTCTCTTGAACATTCCTCTCTCAGACATCCCCCTGCCTCACGCATCTCTTCGGTAAGATTTAGGTAAAACGTCACCTCCTCAAAGTCCTTCCCTTGCCTGTCCTGCTTCCCCTTCTCACTGTCTCTTTATCCTATTTAGTTATTTTTGCGGTAGCTTTCACCACGTTTGCTTAGTGTTTCTTCCATGTTTCTTGGTTTATATTCTATCATCCCTGGCAAAACATAAGCTTTATAAGGGGAAGGAATTACCTGGAACAAGGCCTGAGACAGAGTAGACACGCAGTAATACTTACGATTGAATAAATAAGCAGACAAGGAAACACAAGCCAGCAGAGATCAAGTCACTTGCCCCAGGCTACACAGCTAGTAAGTATATGGTACAGCGGGGACTGGGGCTCTGTCAGTCTGTCTCTTAACTGCTGTGCAAAACTTAATGCCTGTCTCTTTCCCTCCCCATCAAAGCATCCCTGCATCCTGACCTCTTCACCCTGGTTTCTCAGGGAATCCAAAGTCTAGTCCAATACTCTGTAGATGAATATCTTATTCTTGTAGGACTGTAGACTTCTTTAAAAGAAAGCTTGAGGATGGTCATTTGGTTATCCAAAAGAACAAATTCATAATTTCAGTTAGAATCCCAATCCCCAAAGAGGAAGAATTGGGACAGATTTTAGAGGGCTGTGGGGAGGGAGGTTGAGACAATGGAGAGTATGTCAAATAACATCAGGAAGATGGGTCCATCCATGAAAAGTTTGAACAATCCTTCCTTCCTTCCTTCCTTCCTTCCTTCCTTCCTTCCTTCCTCCCTCCCTCCCTCCCTCCCTTCCTTCCTTCCTTCCTTCCTTCCTTTCTTCCTTCCTTCCTTCCGCTCTCCCTCCTTTTCTTTCTCTCTTCCTCACTTCCTTCCTTCCTTTCTTCTTTTCTTCCTTTCCTCTTTTAATTGTTGGACTATAGTGGAGTAAAGAGTAGAAATATTTTCTTGGCTCAAAATTCCTTCGTCTCATTCCTTAGAGAATGACCCCAATTTCTTGCATTGCCTACCCATAGACTCAACCTCAGGCTGGTAGATGTGTTCCCACCATAATAAGTGAGAGCTTCGATTTTATTAAGCACTTACTACATGGCAAGCAGTGTGCTGATGGCTTGACATTTATTGTCATTCAAATCTCAAAACACAGAATGAAGTATTATACTCATTACAGGTAAGAAAACTAACTCTAAGTAATTTGTCCAAGTTCATATATCTAGTAAGTGACAAAACCAGGTTGTAGACTCATGCCCGATCTGAAGGGAAATGCCAAAACTTGTTTAAACCACTCTATCAGGTTTTGAAATTACATCTATAATATGTGTCCCTGGCCGTGGCAGACTTTGCTAATCATTCACGATAGCCTACCAGTGAGCCCAGAATCTTTCTCAATCTAACCTTTCAGGCCACCACAAATACTCGGTTAGAATTCACATGGAGAGAAGACTATTTGCCATCACTACTTTGTTTTATATCATCAGAACAGTCCTGCTTTGTAAGAACGGAGATCTCATGATTTTGTTTGGGGTTTATTTTCTTATTTTATAGAGTTATCAAAGTCTCAGTATTTCAGAAGCAGACCCATTACCAGCTCCAAAGATGCTCTTCGGAGTCAGTTCTTCATTTTCAGAGTCACCTCCCTCTCTGTTTGGAAGACTGGTGAGGTTTCCAGGGGCCATCCCCTTCGGCTGTCAGCAGAACACACAGCGTCCATTGGTTGAAACTCCACGCTATTTGGTAATCATCCATGTGGCTAATTTGACATAACGACCTTTGTAAAAAGAGCTGTAATGCATAGGATTTCTGATGCTACTAGATCATAAAAGAGAAACAGACGGTGAAATATATTCGACTGGTTGCAAGGAGATGGCATATATATGCTCAAGCGACGAATCAGGGGCTTTGTACTTGATAACACTTCAATGAACAGCTCCACCTTTTTCATATTCTTTACTTCCGTGAAGTGTTTTAGCGATTGGTGATTATTTCCTCCCCACAGAGCATCTCAAGGCCCTGAGGGGATAGGGAAGGAGAAGGATGAGAGAAACCCATCACAAAGGGGTGCAGAAAGTTGATGAAGAGTTGTGCTCGCCTAGGATAGGGAATAGACGGGAAGAAGGAAAGTGAGACCCCAGCCGGCATTGGCATGACTGTGACCGGCTCAGCCCCTCCCTGTTGAAAAGCGCTGTCTGCTTATCACCCTCCAGGTTTCATCTGCGGGCCTGCCCCGGACGTATGAGCACTGTTCAGGGGTCCCATCACTGGGTCTCGGCCCAGCACTGCCACATACCTGCCATAGACAAGTGACTTCACTCCACTGATTCTCAGGAACTCCATCCGGAAGGGGTGTTCCTCAACCCTCTCTGGAGATCAAAGTCATCCAGAGAACTTCCTAAAATACAGGCGCCCGTGACCCACCCTCTGCATTTTGGATTCAGATCTCGTGGGAAGGAGCTGAGAAAGGCATCCCCATTTTTACCAAGGGCCTCGGGAGAGGATGTAAACCACTGAACTGGGTGATCTTAAGGTCCCTTGTGGCTCTGACCAAGTTCACATCTCAGGTTTCACGCAGGGAGCAGAATTAATCAGTGGGCTTCCTGTGACAGACCCAGCTTTAACCTACGCACGGAGGGGCCTGTCAGATCCTGAGGCTTTGGTTGGAAAGCTCAGAGCTTAGGAAAGAGCAGAACGCAGAGTGACCTTCCTCCTTGGTGAGGCTTCACAATGCGGATCTGGCTGTCGGCATCCAGTGGGTGGGTGCTCAAGCGTTAGTAAGTCAGCGAGGGAGACCTGTTAATTAGCCGAGCGGCTGCACCAGCCGGGGTCAGTTCAGCCCTTCTCTTGACAGCGGAGCCTTCTCTCCCACCTGGAGGAGGAAAGCCTGACGGTGGCCTGAGGTTTCCAAGTCCCCACCCGCCGTCCCAACAACAAGGGACTTCTCAAGAAAACTACAACGGCATTCCAGGGGAACAATGGAATGGAATTGGATTTGTTTAATTCTGCAATCAAGGTCAGCAGAAAGTACTACAGCTCTTATTTGTGTGGTTTGGGCCTTTTTTTTTTTTTTTGGCAACATCTTTCTTTTCATTTGCTGGTCCTGTCATCCCCAGAACTAGGTATGCCACCGATCCTGCCTGTATTCAAAGCTGTTATTAAGCGGAGTCTTTTAGATTTTAGAGAAATGATAATGGTTGCAAAGATGACAGAAAGTGGCAGCTGGTGACAAAAAAAAATCCTTGATAAGACGACAACAGTAAATCAAACTACCGCCACTTTTTCGTTTCATGTTTGTTAATACCACCTCGCCTTTTGAAGTTTAAAGCAAGGTTCAAAAAAAGCCAGGTGCTGAATCATAATATTAAAGCAAGTAAGGAGCTGCATGAAAGCGCGGAGATCTGAGGGGGGAAGGCAACAAACACAGCTTTCAACTGCCTTTTGTCCGCCTTTCCGCAGATGTCACCAGTGGTTACCCCAGCAGAGGGTTCGGCTTGTAGCAGCGCCTCTGGCTGATTCCCGCGCTGCGTTTCAAGTGTCAATCAAAAAGGAAGGACGCAGCTTAGGTCCTGGTCATTGTCCTGTGAAAAGAGCCAAGCATTTAACATTGATTTAGCTCCCTCAATATACAAAGATAGAGCCAGCTTTGTGCACCGAAAAGGGCCTTTGGCAAGGTTGCTTGTAGAGCAATTCCATTGCATCGGATGCGCCTTGGTTTAGCTGTCAGACCGCGGTGTCTGGAGCCTCTGAAAAGTTATTTAGGACCCAGTGAGCAAATTAAAAAGAACGCGCACGTTCCCCGCCAGAGTGGTGCCGGTGGTGGAAAAGGCCTGTGAGCATCTCTGGGTCTCGAAAACAGTCTCAACAATAACAATAACTATCCAGCAGCTTTGGAACGGGGAGCTAGGGCTACAGAGGAAAAAAGGCAGAGGACACCCGTGAGCCCGTGAGCCCGGATGCGCCCTCAGAGCAGGCAGCTGGGTTTGCGACAGCGCATCCTCCAAATTCCTTGCAGCCTGTTTGTGTTCTGCATGGCCTTCGGGCTGGAAGTTCAGGCCAGGTCCCTCTGTGCCTTCTCTTGATTCGTGTTCCTATTTCCCCTGTGAGCAGATGCTGGTTTGGCCAGATTTAGGGGGGAAGTGATTACAGCAACATTTTGCGTTTCGCCAAATGACCTTGCTGCTTTTGTTGCTTTTTTCCTTCTTTTTCTTCTTCCTCTCTGTCTCCCACTCCTCCTCCTCTTCATTCTTCTTTTTGCCCTCGATTTCCTACACAATCTCCAATCACAGAATTGCAGTTTAGCTTCCACGTTTGCTTTTCAACTGCGTGGTCTGGTGCTGCATGGACCGTCAGTCCCACAGGATGTTATACTCCCCGCTTTCCAGGTCTTTCCCTCCTCACCACTGGAGTCAAGCTCCCAAATTTACCAAGTACAGGTTAAGAGCTATGACCAATGCTCCCTGAATGTCCTCACACTCTCCTTCATTTCCCAGCTTTCTCTGCAGCTGGACTGGGGTTTTGGGAGGAGTTGGAACTCACAGGACTGTGGACAAAGTGTCCTATCACTGCTCCTTTGAAGCACTAACAGTCAGCATGCTAGTCCATCCTCTGCCCCTTTGAGGGCATGGGTTGAGAAGGCAGAGTGCTAAGATAGAAGCAACTTCTATCCCTGGGTGAAGCCAAGCGCCCCAGAGAACCAGCTGACCCTGGGAATTTTGCATGAGCAAGAAGTAACCAACCCTTTCCTGGGTTAAACCACTGGCCTAGAGAGTTATCCATCCTGTCTGATATACCCAGTTTAGCTAGATGGACCCTGATCAGGCCCTCGGGGAAAAGGGGTGGTTCTGAAACTTTGGCTAGCCATGGAGTTTTTTCCAGCAGCTGATCTAACCTGTATAAATATAGCAAGACGATAAATGGAAACACCACAACACAAAAAAAAGGCTTCATTTTCCATTTAGCCCAAGTTCGGAGTCCTCAGCGATGTCTGTCATACTGAGATACCGCCTCTTCACGTACGCCCACCACCAGCCTCAATTCCCTCGCCAAACTGTCCTTCAGCTGCACCTGCCTGTCACCACCTTGATGCAGAATTAACCAAACCATCTGCCTCTTTCACTCTTGAACCCAAACTAGTGAATGTGACTTATGGGAAATAAATCAACCGTGCTGATGAGTGCCACTGCCGGTTTTGGGTCTCCCGTCCCAGCTGCCCCTCCGTACCTGTTGGCAATCCCATCACTCGCTCTTAGTTAGCTTCTTCTGCCATCTTCTTAGCAGGTTACATTACTTTCCATTTCACATTAAAACAATAAGGGTAATCGACATGGTTTCCTGAACATCCCTATCTCTGCCCCAACAGCTTTTCTGTGCCTCCCTCCCCTGTCTCAAAGGACTCCTCCTTTCATCCCAGAAAGTGCCACACACCTGCCTTCTGGATCTCATCTCCTAGAACTTGGCTCTATTAGTTACAGCTTTTAGTCCTGGAATTTTCATCTTCCCAGCATGTAAACCAGATTTTCCCTGTAGGCCTTCGGACAGAGTGGCCTACTGATAGTTTCACTCTTCTCCTTCCCTGGCTATTACCTGACCCATAACGATCCTTCTGTCTTATCTATCTAAGCTGCTCTGGCGAAGGCCCCTGGCCACCTCCATCCTCTGGCCCAGGCACATTCACGTCATCCCCTTGTGTCCATCTGTCTGTACCATGTAGCCTTTTAACCCCTGCCGTCTCACCTCCTTCTCCAAGCTTTGTTTCCATGTGGTTTTCTCCTGGCTTGCCTCCCTCTTCTCTGGCTTGTCTTTCTCAGCATCTTCTGCAGGATTCCTGTCCCTTTGAACACCATCCCTCCCTTGAATGCCAACCCTCAAGCCCCAGTCGTGGCCCTCTTCTTTTTCAGCTCAAGGTTTTTGGAGTGGCTTTCATGGTGTTTGCTGGAATCTGGGGAAGGACTGGGTTCAGAAACCCAGAACAGTCTATTGATGAAGAGAAATCTTCCTGGCCCAGATATTGGTTCCCCAATAGAGTACAACTTCCAATACAAGTGGGTTGTACAGTGCTGCAAATCGGCTCAGATTGTGCCAAGGACCGGTTCTCCACCCATTTTCATGTTGCTAGGCCTCTGCAGGGAGCTCCCACGGATGAAGTTGCTCAGGTCTGTGACGATCCCTTTCTAGACAGACAGTTTGGCAATGGGCTGCTGCTTCTCACGACCATGCATTTGAATATGCACTCGTTCACCTGTAAACTTGTGGACGCCGGGGCCAGCGTGGGGTCAGGCTCAAGGCAAGTCCATGGGAGGTTAAACTATCTTCCTTCTTTTTCTCTGTCCAGAGATGCATTTCTGAAGACCGTCTTCCTTGACACTTCTTTCTGCTCTCTAGCTTTCCAACAGAAAAAAAATTCTTTATTCCACTGCCTCTCAATGTGTATTAACTTCAGTTTGTAACTTTACATGCGAGTGTTTGGCTTCGATTCAAGTCTAAACTCCCTGCGTCAGAGAGCACACTGCTTGTTCCTCATGGTCCTGACAGTCCCTTTCCTAGATGCCCACACAGATGGACGCCCACACTTAGTCAGGACACAGGGACAGGTGCCTCCTCGACCTTTCTTCTGACTGCAGACAAAAAGACACTTCTTCACTGTAAGGATGATCCGATGCCTTTATCCTTGAAGAAAGAAAGCATGTTGGTTTTATCAGATGCTGAACTTCCCTGGGTATCTCCACCTGGCAGCTAGTTCAACCCTTGTGACTGAAATCGCTGGTTTGGTGGACCAGAGTCCTCAGCGTGAACCGATGACTTCCCAGGGCCCGAAGGGGGACCTGAGTTACATGTCGATACACACTGGTTCTGTGACTTCCTCCCAGCTTTCTAGCCATGACAACAACTCAGCACTGCTTCTTAACTTGCTATTTACTTTCAAGCATTAACCAGGCTCTTACACTGCAACAGACGGCAAAGGAGATAAGTCTATGGTCTGGGAAAGGTGAAGTCACAGGACATTAAAAGAGAAAGAAGGAAAAACTCCTTGAATCCACAGATAAGCCAAAGCAAAGGGCACAGGACATGTGACTTTGCTTACCCTGGCTGGGTGTGTCAGCTCTGAGCTTTGGGTGCCAGGCAGACAGGAAGGCAGGGAGGCCTGTCCAGAGATAGGAGTCATCTACTCATCGGGCTCATTAAAGATTTAAGAGGCCCTTTGGGTCTTTCCATCCAAAGACTATCGTCTTCTTCCAGCTGCTCATCGGCCACGTAGGGCACTCAGGGGCAGAGGGTGATGCAAGTCTGATTTAACCACATGGCTGGCCTATGCTCACTTCTCTCCCTCCACGGTGCTCCTGAAATGGGGGCCGTTCACTATGATTTTCAGTGGCAATGGAGTCACACCCCTGCTCTCTGTCCTCCATACTCCTTCCCCAGTTGTTTTAAGGCCTCTGAGATGCTGAGGAGTGGTGCACCAGGAACAGAACAGAGGCTGCCACTCTCTCGGCAGCTCCCAGCGGCTGACCCAAACATCGGAGGGCAGGGGGCAGTGCCCAGGGCCTCCGGAACCCTTGACACGGTGCTGACACTCGGGAAGAAAAAGTGGGGCAGCCCCGAACGGGGGCCCTCACCATGGGCATATCATGTACTGCAAGCTGCATCTGACAATGACCCCTGGGTCAGAAGACACCAAGCCACAGCAGAAGGACCGCAGAGGCTTCTTGGTGTCTCCCAGAGGGCCCACCCCCGACCACTTCAGTACAAGCCCTGCTTCATGGATCTCCCAGAGGCTGCTGGTAGCACTCACCTCACTCTGTGTCTCTGACACGTGTGGGTCAGGTGCCCCTTTCACTGGTGGACAATCAGGAGTTTGTGTTTACCTGTCACCCAAACAACCAAAGGAAAGGGAAACGAATAAACAAAAAGAGATCATACAGTTGCATAAATTCGAAAGAAAGTAACTCTTCCTCTAGCACTCTGATAGGATGTGATCTTTATAAAGACCCTCTTTATAAAGTTTCCTCTAAAGGAAACTTACCCAAGGAGGCAGAGGGAGGGTGTGGAGCAGAGCAGAAAGGCGAACAGTGCACGTCAGTACCCGCCTGTGCAGGCTGTGCCCACCGTAGCAAGACCCAGCCTTGCCTCTGCGGGATTCGTGGTCCTGCACCAGAGAGGGCGAAGTTGGTATGAAGATCCTCACTCCAATGGTCTGGGATACTCTAGCCACCAGCGAGGCGGGCAGATCAAATACTCTCATTCCCGTTCCGTTGGTCTTTGCTGTATCAAGAGCAGCGACAGAGGTGTCATGGAGGCAATTCTCTTTATAACTCATTGATGGCATGCTCTCTTTTTTACCTCTGAAAAGCAGCTCAGAATGAAGAGGTTACCCCAGGCTTCCCAAGGGGCCGCCATGCTACAGTGTTACAGACGGGGCGCGGGGTTTGACAGACGGCGGGGAGCAGCCCTGGCTCCGGTGCCCACCAGCCGAGCCCCACCCCCACCGTGGTCCTGTGGGGACCCAGTGAGATGACCCCACAAAGCACACGAAACGGTACCCAGCACAGACCTCGTGGTCCCGGGCATAGCTATTCCCATTATTTTACACTTGCTCATAGCAAAATACTCAGGTCCCAATACACAACTACTTCATTTGGGAGATTAAGGAGAACAATTAATACAGGACAAAAAAAATGTAGGGCAGGTCTGCTGTATAAAATGTAGGAGGTGCAGAAAATCAGAGAAGAAAATTAAACCATGAAATGGACCTGTAATCACAATGCCCAGAGACAACTCATGTTATTTGTGCAGACAGTATTTGAAATACACATGGTAAGCACATATATATAAAGAGATCATTGATATCAATGGAAATCATGCAAATGCTTACATTTGTATTTATAAATGGTTTCCTTGTGTGCACACATACAAACACATACACATATGCATTTTATTTCGTACGGATTGTACGGTATCTATCGTGATTAGGAGCTGCCCTTGTCCTTTCAGGGAAGAGGGTGCGTGGTGAGTCCGCCCCCATGCCCCACGCCTATCTTCCCCACTGCCCTCTCTCGGGCCTCTCCTTACGTGTCCCCTCACACAGGCCTTCCTTGGCTCCCCTAAATAAAAGAGCACTCCCCCAAACCTCCTATCTCCCGGTCCTGCTTTATCTTATAAGGGGCACTTCTGTGGAAGTGTCCCCTTTACATATAATACCAGCTCTGGTCACCGCCACCTCCCACTCCAGGGGCAGCGCTGGCCCGGCCCTGCCGTTGCTCCGATGTATCTGTGGAGTGAATACATATTCAATTCCAATTTCCTTCTCCGCCGCTCACACCTTTCTAGGGACTGCGGGGCAGGTGTCTTTACCATCAGTGAATATGCTCAGAGGAGATGCAAACTTCTGCAGATCTTTTCCCCAAAAAAGCATAAACGAGAAGGTAACACCGAGAAGAAGAAGAAGGACACGTGGAATAGTTGACAGTTGTTTTACTGTAAACACACACAATGATTCGTCAGCGCCTGCAGTTTTAGAGTTTATTATACAAGGTATGTGAACTCTCTTACCTGTGAAGAGGTAAGCACTTTGTTTATGCCTCTGTCTCACCACTCACTTGTGTCTACCTCGCACTTCTAATCTCCTGCTCACTGGGGTTTTCTACCACTAGAATGCAAGTTCATAGGCTGAGCCCAGGGAGCTCTCCCTGGGCCTCTCCCCGGCACCCGGTGCACAGCCTCATTTTGGGAAAGAGCTGAGCCAAGGAGCATGTGCAGGAGGGAATCACGTCAGCCGTTCCCTTTTCATTCTGAAATCACGCTGAGTCAGCACCTCGGCTGCATCGAAGAGGGTTGGGGACTGACTGAAAGTTTGCATTGTGGGGTCAGGAGTTCATTCCCTGACAAATGACAGTTGGCTTCCCTTTAACCCCAAGCACCCCACTCTCCAAACAGAAAAGAGCCACACTGTAACCAATTTGCCAGAGCCAACGCTGTGAAATATGAATTGCGGTCTTTACTCTGATAACTTGATGAAGGGATCATGAGCTGTTTCTAGACTAAGAGGAGACCTTGACATCAACTCTGCAGGGCAGGGTGAGCTGGGGAACGGGGTTTGGAAGCCAACCTGTGTGTGTCTGGAGGAAGAGCATGCAAGTAGAGAAGATACAAAGCAAGAGAAAAGGAAAAAACCATACACCTCCTGACAGCCTGGTGTGAGTGGTGGCTCAGAGAGCTTTACCCAAGGAATGGGCTAGGGAGTCATTGTAGAAGGCTGGTGTGATGGCTGCCTTGGTGTGTCAACTTGGTTGAGCTATAGTACCCAGTGATTTGATTTACTGTCAATATAGATATTGAAGGTATTTTTAAAATGTAGTAAACATTTGTAATCAGCTCAATTTAACTAAAGGAAATTACCCTCAATAACATGGGTGGGCCTCGTCTAATTAGTTGAAGACTTTAAGAGCAAAACTGCGATTTTCTAGAGAAAGAGACATTCTACTCCAGACCACAGCGTCAGCTCCTGTCTGACCTGCCAGCCTGCCCCAGGGATTTGGACCTGCCCACCACGCAGCTGTGGGCAGGTCCTTAAAATCACCACCATGGGTTCTGTTCTCTGAGTAGCCCTGACCGATTCCGCTGGGAGCAGCCTGTGCTCAGAAAAGGGAGAATTAGATGGGGACAGTGTGCCAAGGACAAAGGGGAGGGAATTCAAAGACATTCGTGTCGCTGCTGCCAGAAATGACGAACATACCAAATCAAGGAGAATCACTGGGAAGCAATGTCAGTCAAGAAGAATGCATTTGCCTCGGGGACCAAAGTGGCCGACGGCCATCGCTGGCGGTGGGCGTCAGGGCGGCAGTCAGCGTGAGCGGTCATGTGTCCCAGCACGTGCCTCACACTTCCAAAGCTGTCCCCCTGTTTCCATGTTTGGTTCCCACACCAACCCTGCCCATTGGCGAGAGCAAGGTTTAATGTGCCCATTTCACAGATCGGAAAATAAAGGGCTACTGGGTACCCCAAGGCTTGAGGCCCACGGGTACCTTGAAGACAGGGGATGGTGTTTCATGCCCAATCAAGTGCCGGCGAATCGGGAGGCTGGGGCTCAGCCTCTTCTGTGGCCACCCTGGGCCGAGATGGCTGTTGCCCCAATAAAAGATGTCTTGCACGTTAGAGAACAGTCCTGGAGAGAGGCCCTGTGGATGAGGAGACGTCTCACAGGAGAATTGAAAGGGAGAGGCTTTAGAGGACAGAGGCTTTTCTAGGGGACGTTGAGTGGTGGCAACAAAAGTTACCCATCGGCAAAAACAGCTGGGGAGCCATCTGTCTGAGAGAAGCCTCCGGCCTGTTTCACTACCCCCCTCCCTGCATTGTCAGAGGCCTGGCCGCGCTGACGGGAGGCGGTTTACAGCGGAGGGAACAGAAGGAGACCAGTTGGCCCTTGTATAACCTTGGCCTCATTAGCATCCAACCAAAGCCCACTGAGCTATTGACTTCTAGTAAATATCCACCCACCAGGAAGATTTCCCCCAGCCCCGCCTCAGGGATGTTCAGACACCAGACAGGGCCCTCTCGCTTCCCACCCCCCTGTCGCCTACCCCTCACCCCGGGCTTTGTCATCTGGGAGCAGCTCCTCTCTGCCCACAATCCGGGGAGCTCAGAAAACACTGTATCTTCCCTCTTGGAGGGGAACTTGGGGAGGGGGAGGAAGGAAGCCGCAGTGGTCACCTCTCTGAGAGTCTTCCATTCTCTCACTCCAAAGGGCCAAACAAATAAGCCTTAGAAAGGTGGTGCAGCAAGTGAAGTGTACACAATTCTTTTTCCAACTGCTTTGAAAACTTTTATTTCTGTACAGTAAATGACACATTATCTTTCCGGAGGTCAAGGAATAATGCAGTCGGATTCTTGCGACACCGCGAGAGTTAAATGTTTCTATTTGCCATTGTGTCCTGTGCAAAGAAAGGCGGCAGGGTGCCCGGGGTCACCACAACACGGCACAGAGATGGTGGAATCCACCAGAAGTGCTTTGATAGTGTTGGACACTATTGTGCAGACCGGCTCCTTCCTGGCCCCGATGCATCACGGGACTCCGAGTGCTAAGGAGATAAACGGTACTATCGTTGGAAGGTCAGAGGTAGAACTCTCCGGAAGATGCATTCGCAATTTCCTCAGACTTAAGGACTTCGATGTGTTAATAGTAATTGAAAACAGATCATTCAATAGAAGTGTCACTTTAATATAATAATTGCCAAGGAAAATGAACCACAAAGAAGTAAATTGCAATTTACATTTATTAAAGCCCTGGGAGCAGCTAATGTTTTCTCGTCAAGAAAGCCCCCCAGATAAGCCCCCTTCCATCTTCTGAATGTTCCTCCTCGTTCATGCTGCCCCTCTCAGCAACACCTTCACATCTAAGACTGTCAGTCGGTATATTCAGCCCCTCTTAAAATGCCTGTCACTGCAAAGTGTTTAATTGTATTAAGTGAAACCTTCATACTATAAACTTCATACTATAAGCTAAAGTCTTCATTGTCAAATGTCAGCTTCCTCCCATTCTACCTACACCATTTTCTTGGCTCGTGTAGGTTTATGAGATAAACTGTACTTTGCATCTCTAAAGGGCCATGTTAGTTTCAGTTGGGGTTATTGTGCTTCTGTACATTTTCTTAACAGGAAACAGTCTTCCCTGGTTGTATTATAACACTACTGAACTAACTCCAGCACTTAGGCGTAGAGCAAATGCAACATCTTACCCTCCTCAGGAGGCATTGCTTGGAGCATCCAGATTATCATTGTTACTGTTTCTGATTGTTGATAGGCAGGGAAGCACTTCAGCTCCTAATGCCATGGAATGCACAGCCTTCTCACTTCTTCTGCCAACCCCACGATCATCTTTGGGCTGGATTCTGATCCATGGTTATGAGCACCGATCCCCTCCTCCCGCTCACCTCCACCCAGTGTTACTTCTAGGAGACATCCTATGTGGGACTGGAGACCCACATAGGATGTGGGAGAGAGGGAGGTCTCCTTATGACAGGAGACCCCTGGAAAACTTGATTCATGCTCACCTGGAAGAGAAAGTGGGGGGCCTGGTCAGAGCTCAGCCGAGTCTTCATTCCCAGGAATTCCAGGAGCCCAGGGGAAGCTTTACATTCCATTAAGGGAGACAAATATGGAGAGGAGAGGGAGAGAAACTAAGTGACAAAGAACTGGGTGGGGCAGGGAGACGGGGTGAATAAAAGAAAGGAAGGGAGAGAAGCCCTGGGGAAGAAAACAAAAGAGGCAACCCCATGCCTCCTGGACAAAGTCTGTGTCGTAGAGTTAAGGGGGGGGGGGGGGGGAATGAGATGATACAATGTGTCCAGTATGACTCTAACTATATGAAGTCTACATTTATGAAGACAGACAATGGGAACAGAATTTTACCAACATCAAAACAGGTGTATGTTAGGTTGTCGGGAATATAAGAATTATTTTCTCCATTTTTTTAGACTTTCCATGAGGCACCACATTTGTAATACAAAAAGTAGAAGAAATGCAGTGTTAAGGAGGAAGACGCAGAGGCACCAACAGAGCTGCCTCTTCCAAGCCTCTCCGCCCTGGCGCCAGCTCGTGTTGTGTCGAAGGGCCTGGCCTGGGGGCAGGGAAAGGCAGTCTGAAGCTCCGCCCCCAGGGGGTGTCTTTTGTCCTCTCCACTCAGAGTCCACTTGCCCTGAAGGATGAGCTGAAGGAAAGTAGAAGCCAGGGAAGAGCCCCAGCTAGGGATGTACTGATCCCCAAGCACTTGTTTAGCATCCCCTGTAGTAAACTGGCAAGTATTACAAGGACAGACGTGAGGGCCCTGAAGTGACTCCTCCCGAATATTCAAATTCAACTTTTTCAATTGAAGTTTTTTTCTCAGTATCTTCTCTCTCTTGTTTTGAATGTACAGCCACCTCCCACAGCGACACACGCGCTGGAATTGGCCCCACACAAAGGCGGTGAGTCTGTGAAGGACGCCAGGAAGAGCCCAAAGCAGAGTGTCCCATTGTCAGGAGGACAGGGTAATTCAGTACAAAGAGCTTGGGCTCTGAACTCGCCCATTCTCGAGCCTTCATCCCTATTTTGGCAGCTGAGTGAAGCCCGCTGGGCCCCGGTCGTCTCCACGGCTAAGCGCTGGTCATTCTCTGGCTTCACTGGGTGGCTCTGAGAATCAGAGGGTCTAGGGCCTGTAACGCGTGTGGCTGGCACACTTTGAGTATTTTAAGTACTCCACAGGTGTTCCTACTTCCTTCTGAACCAAGGAGTCCTATTCATTGCTATTCACTTCATTGAACGCTCCTACTTCAAACGAATGTAGAGTAACACTCCGGGACGCCCTTAATCACTATCACCCGCATTTAGATGTGCCACTGATTTAATCATGACCCTTAGAATGTTCTTTCCACCTACAATAACAACGTCTTGTACAACACACTTGCTTGACAAGTCCTGGCATCGAAAGTGTTGGCTAAGTGCTCTGGAGGGATACTCGCTGGACCAGGGACCGGCAATTCCAAGACACAAACGTGTCGAGTGACTTTGGACGAGATACTGCTTCTCAGAACCTGAGTTGTCTCCTCTGTAAAATGAGGGGAAATGGCCAGAAGCAGGAGTTTTCGACATGTTTAATCATTCCTCCTCTGTTCCAATTGAATCTTACAAAAAAAAAAAAAGAGAGAGAGAAAGTCTGGTTGTGGCAGGGGGCAGGGCTTGGTGACGCCACCAAGCCTGCTGGCCCTCCCTCCTCCCTCCCTGGTGGTTAACCTTGAGACCCTTGTTCAAGGCCGCAGAGCAGGGCGAACCACTTGACAATAGAACATATTTTACATGTTTCTATTCTACGTTATCAACACCTCATCACAAGACACGACTACTAATTTTTTAAAATACCGTCAATATAGATCAAAGCATATTGTCACACTGCTTTGCTTGCGTTCATCGCTGGGCATTTAAAGAATGTTCAACTCACGACTTTGCTTTCCTGAGTGTCTGACATTTTCTTTTTCTTCCTCTCCTTCTGCTAATCTTTTTTTACTTGCTTTCCACGCCTGTCCTTTTTTAGAAGGGCTGATACTCTCCAGTATTGACTTCCCCAGCCGACTTCCTTCCCTGGATTGTTCTGAATGTTTGAGTGTGAGGAAGGAGGCAGGACGCTTGCCATGCAGGAACACTTTTCTCTCTCTCTCTGTCCCAGGTGGTGTTTGTCCTACAGATTTCTGCCCCACACTCTGCCCCTGTGTCCAGACATCCTCTAAATGGGTCCACGGACCAGCCGCGAGAGCATTAGCTCGGGGCCTCTTTACAAATGCAGATTCCTGGGTCTCATCCCACATTTTACTGAATCGAAACCACCCAGGTTTGAGGCTAGAAAAGTAGATGATAAAATCAGCTCCGACAATGAACGTTCATCTCCTCACGATCTGAAAATCTTTCAAACAGCTATCCTCAGTTTCCCCATTTTTTCCATCCCTCTCGCTCCTCAGCTTCATCCCCCGTGGTTCGCATCCCCACCACCAGCTGACTGGAGGATGCCATGCCACTTAAATGTGCCCACTCTGGACCCCTAATCACGCCCATTGTGCTCCTCGAAGCTAAGTCCGGAATGGCTGCCTTTTTATTTCCCTCTCTCTCTATATATCGTGGAAGGAAGCAGGTCCCTGCGCTTTTGTTGCTCCTACTTCTGGGCTGAGCTCCATTTACTGGTGAACGGGGCTTATCTTCACTCTCCCCCTCTAAATACTGTAACATCCAGCATCCTTTCATGTCGGTGCTTTTAAAGTAAATCTTTGGACAATTAAAGATATGAAATGACTAAATAGAGTTCTGCGGGCGTTGGTCTCTCCTTTTTAAAGGTTTAATCACACTTAATGGCTCTCTTCAGAACTTGAATTTTCCATTTTGGTGTTTTGACTCTATTGAAAGAGTTTACTAATATTCTTTCAAAAGTATTCTCGGCTCAAATGAGCTATTCAAATAAAGTTTTATGCCATGCTATAGGATTGACGCTAAATGGAAAATAATTTAAAGGGAGATCAGAGTTGGGGGCACCATTTCTCTACACAGGTTTTGTTAGTCAAACCGTAATCATCAATATGGAATCCATTGGAAGTTGGAGGGAAGGAACAGGAAATAGCATTTAGATATGAGGACGTATTTCAAATCCTATTTCAAATGCAATTTAAATACCCTCTTTCCTGGAAGGCAGGTGATTGTTCAGCCTTGCAATTCTATAAATAAGAACCTGTGATAAATTCTTCTTTCCTTCCCCCCCACCCCGACCCTTCACTGTCTCTCTCTTTTTTTACTTCTTCAGGAATAATGGACAAAGGAAGAAAGGAAAGTAAAAGGAATCCACTTTATGGCCAATTGTCTGTTATGGATTGTTTTAAACAAACTGTCTCAACCCTTTTCCATCTTGGTCCCACTGAGCTATATCTTGTTCTGACTCGTCACCGTCAGGAGCAGGAAGTCAGCTGGACCCTGAGTACCCCCCTGGGTTATACTCACAACCCAAATGCTAGAATACATTCCTTGCAAGGGAAAATTTAGTGGAAAATAAAAGCTGGTACCCCCTGACAGCATCTGTATTAACCCCTAGACTCTCGGTAGGCTAAGCGACATGGGTAACACATGTGATGCTAATGAGACACATGAGCTCAGATGAGGAAAATTAACGCTGTACGTCTGTGGACTAATAAGGACACCCTGCCTCCCTGCTGCCTCCCCTCATGCTGTCTTCCCCCAAGTAACTGCCGAATACTTGCCACATGCTCAGTAGGATGCTAAGGGCTAGGGCAAGTTTGAAAGAATTAGAACCTGACCTTGAGGAGTTTAACATTTGGCCAAAGAACCCAGAAATAATGCAGGGAATGGAAAGAACCCACAGGACATGACCTGTGATCTAGGCATGGTCACTGGCTGACCACATGATGTCTGAGAAGGCATTTCACTCCTCCAGACTCTCTCCCTTTCATGGAGAGGGCTGCTGAGATGGAGCAGCGTTTATCGCTTCATGGTTGATTTGTTATTTTGTGTCCTCTGCCTTTCCAGAGTAAGTAAACTGCAGGAGAGCTGGGCCCCTGACTGCTTGTTCACCTGGGCATCTCTAGAGCCTAGAACAGGGGCTGGCAGAGAGCAGTTGCTCAATAAATAGTTGCTGAATGGATGCATGTGTTTTGGTTGAAGAAATCTTCATGAAGACTGAACTGCTGCCCTTGACCTCTAGGGTGTGTAGGCTTGGAAGGACTTACACTGGACAGAGGAGGAGAAGAGTATTTCAAACGATAGCAGCAGAGGAAACAAAATGGGGTAGAAGGATTTCTGTTTCTAAGACACCAAGGAGACCATTTGTACTCGGGAGGGATGGGTCTGCCTGGGAAAAGTAGAAGTGGGGCCTTAAATGCCAGGATTGGCCTGTGGGGAGATAGTGAAGGGCTTGGGTCAGGGATGTTTCTTGAAGAAAGTGACATTTTAGGAGGGTTAATCAGGCAGCCATGTTCGAGACTGAAGTGGCAGAGAAATAAATTAAGAGGACATTGCAACACCTGAGACGAGACCCGAATTAGAATCATGGGAATGGGAACCTAAAGGGAGGAAGAACAAGGAGCTCAACAACACGGGAGTGGATGGAAGTGGGTCACCGGGGAGCGATGGGGAGACGGGGGAGGAGAAAGCGTCTAAGGTATAAATAAAGACTAGAGTTCTGGTAGAATGAATAGAAATGGGGACGTGGAGAAGGGAAGACCATTTTTGAGAGAAAGGAAGTGAATTATTCTCTGTTATTGTGAGGCATTGGTGGAACACCTAAGAGAAACATCCAGCAGGCAGTGCCACACCTGCAGCTGGAGACAGGAACGTGGGTGAGGACCGAAGACAGCAGGTGCGGGAGCCGCTCCCTGGGAGGTAACCGGGGAAAGCAGGGGTGGAGAGGGCTTCCCTGGAAGGAGAGGAGAGCAGAGGCCCAAGGGCAGAAGCTGAGTGAATGTGTCAGTTAGGGGTGGGAGGAGGAAGACAGGCAGAAACAGGGTTCTCAGGGAGGGACAAAAGCTAGGACAAGGGAGGGACGACTCTAAGTCACTTCGAGCAAATGAGACAGGATATTTGAAATGCCAGGCCACAATATGTAGTTACTTTAGGGATCATTATGGTGAAAATCCTTCCTGAGTGTAAGGGAATGGCCAAGCACATCAGCTGCTACAGAGAAGATGTCAAGGAAAATGAAGCATTAGAAAAGGCCGTTGCCTCTGCCCGTTCGGGGGTCACTGAGAACAGCAGAGACTGAAAGCTTTCCCTACGTGGGAACTTCTTCCACGAGGTGATTTCACACGGGTTCGGCCTTGCCATCAGGACACGTGTTGGAAAGCCCTGCGTGCCCTTGTCCCCTCCAGTCCCCAAAGACTGCCGCACGGGGCGGTCTTTGTAAGCCTCCTGATGGCTGCCCAGCTTGTGTTCTCCATTAAGAGCAGGTCAGCAGTTACTGGTTAGTTTCACGCCATGTAACAGGAGTGACCGATTTCTTATCCCTGACATTTGCCATTGCCCCTTCTTTGACTTGCCTTCTTCCAAGTTTATATAAATAGCATATTTTCAAGATCCAAAGGGAGAAACATAAAATGCTAAATAAGCCTCGATCAAGTGTTGAGCTTCTACCAATTTAGTTGCACTCCAGAAAGACATGTTGGGAATTTGGGCTTCATCAGCTACGGAGCTGATCTAACAGGGCATATGATAGGTTGCTGGCTAGCGACTTGCTATCACTCTGGGGGGCCTTTCAAAATAGCCCCATCTCTAAGACATTTCCCTCAGTCTGTCCATTTAAAGGGACACATAAGTTCTTTCAAGGGACAAAGCCCAAATTCACAAGGAGAGGTCAAGCTTCAAAAAGGGAAATTGTACTGTTTCCCCACTCCTGTCTTCACTTGGTTTAAATTAACCCTAATGAACAAATAACTCACGACAAAGAATAAAAACCACAGTTTAATCACATGAGATTTATCACAATGTCCCAGAAAGATGGTGATAGAAACATTTTCAAGTTTTCTTAGCACAACGGACTTGGGTCACCTGTTCTGATAAAGATCAGGGTTAGGAGGTGGGGGCTGGGTGAGGGTTGGGCTTAGGTGACTGAGGTTCACGTGCTTATTTCGTTAGGGAAAGTTTCTTCCATTTAACACACAGTGAGCGTCTGGGACAAACTTGTCCCAGAGGCTGAAGATGCAGCGGCAGAAGCAGCATCTTTGCACCTCTGCCCTCAGGAGCCTCTGACACAGTGGCCTGGGCGGACTCACGGGCAGATTAAGGTGAAGCAGAGCCAAGTGCAAGAAGAGAGAGGAGCTGGCGACGCACTGAGAAAGAATGGGTGTGTGGGAGGAAGTCTCAGCCTGGCCAGAGGTGGGGAAGTCAGGTCACAAATGCATTTTATAAGTGAGTTGAAGGGACCTTAGAGATGAGATTCTTCTCTTCTATCCTGAAGAAGGGTTTGAGCTGAAATGCCTGGTCACATCGAGGTCACTGCAGAAATGTCCTGCTCTGGCCTCGCCACATCCCCCATTCACCTAAGGAGAAAAACCAGATGCTACCGGAGAAGGCTGAGGAAGGTTTATGGTGTGAATCAATATTTTCAGGCCAGCTTCCCCATCGAGACCAAGTAGAGGACAAATTAGCACCTTCCAAGGGTCAGGAGCCACCAACTCTCTGCCAGGAGTTGGTGCATCAGAATGACGGCTTCCATAGGGTGGCCGTGGAGGAGGGTGTCCAGGGGCTGGTGGCCTGGTGCCCCCTAGGGAGGCCCGGGGAATTGCTGGAATGGATCAGGGAAGAGTAATGGGGACCAGGGGGGGAGAGAAACCCAGCCCAGAGGCAGGTTTCATAGAAGACACGGCCCACTTCTGACTGGTCTCTTGAGGAGAGCATGACCGTGGTGGGAGGGGCAAGCTGACTTCCCAAGACTGGCGAGAAGTCACTGAGCCCACTTCTCCTTCCTGGAGAGGCGGGGTTTTCAGCCTAGGGCTAAACTTGGGTCCTTTTCACTTACTTGCTCTAGAGTGTGACCTGGGGCAGAGCCAACGCTCTAGTTTGTGAGGCTTTACATCGACTCCCCGAAGCACCTCCCCTGGAGAATGTCGACTACAAAGCTGTCGGAGGGACCCATGCAGGGGGACACTGGGGGCCAGGGCGAGCTTCAACAAGTGTGGTAAACTCAGCGCTTCCAAGATTTCTGGGGCTCAGGATTCACTGAGAAAAGGTAAAGAAGGTCATCGGGCCTCTTTCTGAGTTGATCGCACTTTCGGTTTTTGTTCCTCAAACTCTGACAGTGGAGACTTGCCAATCAGGGGTTTATTGGGGGCAGCCAGCAGGCTGACCCTGGACCCTTGCGTGCTAAAGGAGGACAAAGCCCAGAACAGAGGAGGGCTGGCAATGAGCCCACCCACGGCACCTTCACGGCCCCAGGTCGGCCCTCCTTGGCTCTAGGGAATGCCAAGTGCAAGGAAGATAGCCCCCCAAAGTTTTCATATCCAGGAGAAATAGCTTCTCTCTCTGCATGTTTTCTTCGATGCTCAGCAAGACCCAAACAAGCGCACGAAGGTTGTAAACCTGCTAGTTCACTGGGACTGTTTATTTCCAGTCGACAAATACTGTGCCAACGTTCACTTCAATTAGGAGACACACTTGACAATCTGACTACTCCATCTGATGCCTCAAGGGCAAATTTCAGCTCTTTCAGGAAGGGATGGGCCAATAACCGATCCATATGAATAAAATATACAGACAAGGAGCATTCCCAGCAGTTTGGGGAAACCACCTTCTGCAGCGAGGAAAGTAAAACGTCTGCATGAAAAAAATCACATAAATAACGCATGGGGCTCACACTGGAGGGGGGCTGGGGAGTCGGACGGAAAGCTGCGGTGCCTGCTGGCCCACCCCTGCCTGGAGTGGGGAACGAAGTGAGAATCCACACCAAGGAGCCAGAGACATTTCTAATTCGGCGAGTGGGAGATACCGTGGCAGCTGAGTTACACTCGCTAAGAATCGCACTGCTTTATGTCGGCTTTTAAAAATCATCCCACAGCCCTGGCCGAGTGGCTCTGTTGGTTGGAGAGTCATCCAGCAGCAAAAAAGGTTGTAGGTTCGATTCCTGGTCAGGGTACATACCAAGGTTCAGGTTCAATTCCCAGTCAGCGCATGTATGGGAGGCAAACAATTGAAGTTTCTCTCACACATTGATGCTTTTTGTATTGATGTTTCTCTGTCTCACCAATAAACACATTCGCAGGTGAGGATTTAAAAAAAAAATTAAAAGCCCTGGCTGGCATAGCTCAGTGGATTGAGCACGGGCCTGTGAACCGAAGAGCCACGGTTCGATTCCCAGTCAGGGCACATGCCTGGGTTGCAGGCCAGTTCCCAGCAGGGGACACACGAGAGGTAACCATACATTGATATTTCTCTCCCTCTCTCCTTCTCTTCCCCTCTAAAAATAAATAAATAAATAAAAATTAAAAATAAATAGAATAAAATAAAACCATCCCAGCGAACACAAGCTCTTCTTGGTGCCTAATCTCAATCCTTCCATTAAACCTCCTGTTTTCTTTATTAGCCTGCAGACAACCAGAGACACAGCCCAACGTCCCCCTTTCTATGGCTTTTCATGTTCCCGAAGTGGAAGGCAAGGACCGGCTCCACTTACTGAGTTCTTCCTGCTCAGAATTGGCCTGGATGGACGCTCCTCTTTGCCTGGCAGGTGCAGACCCCAGGACTGGGTCAGACCCCCAGCTGCGCTTGTTGGGGGGGGGGCCTTCCCTCTCCAGGCTCCTATATCCCCCTCAGTGAAGGCGGAAGTCAGTTCCTTCCTCGTCTGACAAGGGTCTTCCGGGAATAAAGTCAGGTGATGAGAGTAGCAGGATGGGGAAGTTTGGTAGAAGGTGAGGGACCCATGTACTTGGTTACTTAGTTCCTGTTTCCAGGGCTCACCTGATCTCAGGTGCGATGAACTCCCAGAGACAGCTCAGTCACCATCACAGAAATGAAAACAAAAACCATCTTTAAGTCAATATATCTCAGACTTTACATTCATCTTGTTCCCTGGGGAGTTAAGCCTGGGCTATCTTAAATATCAGTACGCACATTTGTTTAAAAAAAAAAAAGAAACAAAAGGACCTTGCTCAGCTTCTACGTAGGTTCGTTAATAGAACAGAATTCATCTTCCATTTCGATATTGACAGGTATGTTCTGTGTTTTCAAAGGGCGTTGTAAACAGCTTTTGTTACAACAGAAAGAAATCTCTTGAACGAGACCATCACCATCACTGTTTCACTTACCATTAAGACATATTTATTTCTACTGTTATTCATAAATGGTTATAATAACATCTAGTTGCATTACACTAATAGTATTTGGTAAATCTCTAGTTCTTTTTCCTCTCCCTCATATTCATTCATTCAGTCCGTCTGTCCATCATTAATTCAGCAAACCTTCGTGAGAGCCTAGCATGAGTGAGGGTGCTGGAGAAGCTGTGAAATCAAGACACCTGTCCCCCCCCGCCCCGGGAGACGGAAAGACAGACAGACAGCCTTGTGCACAAAGGAAATGAAGCAGAGGGGGAGAAGCGATATCAGCTCTGCACTGAGGAGCCGGCAGTTAGACTGGAACTCAGAGTGAGAGTGTGAGGTTGGGGTGGACGGAGGGTGGAAGGGACCATGGCGGAGGACTCTGCTTCCGTAGGGCATGGAGTCCCAGCCGAGACGGCAGGGCTCTGGCCCGAGGATCGAGCCCCTTCTCCTCACCCTTCCCCTCCCTTCCTCTCCCTTTCTTCCTGCCACCATCTTCCTCTTCATCCCCTCCCTCCCCTTCATCTTCATGACCTAACAATAATTTTGATGTCACCTCCAATCCAAATATATTTGAACAGAAATAGAAAAAAATGATCAAATATCTAAATTTCAGGCATCTCTCGCAGGGATGGTTTATAGATTCATTCCTCCTATAACGCCCCATGCTCAGAGGACAGGAGCTGCTACAGCCGGCGCTGGGAGCAGGCACCGCCACCCCACTGCTGATCAGCTGGGAGACACCCCTTCCTGCCACTTGGTCTCCCCAGGGGGCCAGGGAAACCCGTCATTCTTGCCTTCATCCCCGCCACCGGCTGCATTTTTTCTACACATTTGAAAACTCATTTGAAAAACCAGGGAAGCTGACCAAACCTGGAGAGGATGGCTGGGTGAGCAAAGGGGGCGCCGAGCCATTGGAAGTTCATCAAGGACCCGAAAGCAGAGAGGTGTGTGGGCACAAGTCACTGACGTGTCCGCCACTCCCGGTGAACACCAGAAAGCGTGCGGGCAGTCATCTCAGTCACCCTTTCAAGGACACAATGTCAACAGGAAAATTACTGTGTTAAAATCTTATTAAAACAAAGTCCCATTTAAATCATCAGGACTCTCTCTATCCCACCCACCCACGCAGCCCCAGAGAGCAGAGTATCAAAACTATACCCGCCTGGTCTGGTTTCCACAAGTTTGTGAAGGAGAGATTGCCCCCGATTTGGGCCGTGGTGGCCACACCACATAGCCATTCCTCTCACCCAAATTCATCTGGCTGTGCTTTTGAGCTAAACAACAGGCATCCTCAGAGTTCATAAATTTTCATTCCTCTGCCGATCCAGAGAGCAGAAATTCATGACTTGATCGCAATCAAACAGTGTAAAAACCCAAACAAAACTACATCTGGACAGACAAACGGGATGCCAGGTTTTTGCTTGATGAGAAGGGAAATGGCTCAACCCGGGCCCCATGAAATAAAGGCTTGATCTCCAAAAAATGCTCATGGAACCTTAATCGAGTCGCCGAGACCAGCTTCCCTTATAACATACAACACCAACTGGAGAGGGAGCTCATTCTGCTCAGCGCTTTGTGACCTGGAAAACATTCTATTGGAGCCTTTAAAAAAATTAGCCCACGTTCATTTCCCCCTCTCCCCAAATGCGATGATCATCATTTTCTGTTCCTTTAGCCCAGGTGAACAGCAGCCAGGGAGCTGGCGGGAGCCGGGGGAGGGCAACTAGACTGACAATTTCCTGACACAGTGAACAGGCCGTTAAAACTCTGTCCTGCTCAACGTGAGAGTCAGTGTTCGGGAATCAGAAGAGTTGCAGCCACAGGAGGAAAACAGACGCTCATCACTGTGGCCGGTCTCTGTGTGTGAGAGCCCCAGAGCACTGACCACCGGTCTGGGGGCCAATCCATCGTCCATGAAACTGGTTACGAGTGCCAAGTTCAAGTGGAGTTTCTACCAAAAAATAATCATGTGCCGCTGTGTGCGGAAACAGGAGTGTATTATGTTTTTTGTTGTTTTTTAATAGAAGGAGATCTCCCTTTTGGAAGCAAAAGCAAAGCAAAACCTGGGTTACTGGAGCCGAGATCCTACCAGACCAAGAGGGAAACCACTATTGCTGCCACGCAGGCTCCCCCAGTCCCTCTCTCCAGAGCTGCTCAGGGCGACGGTGTCTCTGGGCAGAAGCCGCAGCAGCCTCTACGCAGATGTTTTTTAATTGCGTCCCAGCCATTACTCCACTGGGAGGCTTTGAAGATAATGTATTAATATTATCTCTAACCAGGGTGGATGGAGCAGCAGGCTGCGGGGTTTTGTGGTGCGTGTGTTTGTGATTTCTTCCTGAGTTGTTTATTCGATAATGACATTAAATATTAGAAACTCTAACAGCTGGCATGTTCCTCCCGACTTGAGTGTATTAACCTCTTTAGCCCCTTTTTCCAGAAGAAGGACTCGGCATCCCAGATCTCGCTGTCAGCTGTGGGGCCTGGCGGCCCCGCCGACTGGCATCCCGACAGGACCTCAAGTCCAGAGCAGCAAGTAAACATGGACGACGTGGCAGGGAGGAAGGGGAGAGAGCACATGATGACTTGAGGCACCTGCAGCTGCGCGCACCCAAATCCAAGCAGAGGCTGAGCTCGCTGGGATGGAAAAGCACAGAATTCACCGGGAGTGAGTTGGCTCCATGCGAGGTGAGGCTTGGTGGGGGATGCGGGGGGCGAGGGGAGATGGAGCCCTGGGCGCTGGCATTGTGCCCACCTACAATACTGCGCTGAAGGACCTCGGGGGAAAGCCCGGGTCCTAAGGCCCATTGTCTCCCATATGGTGTGTAAGGACGGACTGGCCGCAGCCGGCGCCGGGCTGACGGGTCAGCGACATGAAGGACAGTCCAGCTAGGCTGTGCTACCGGGTAGGGCAAAGGTGGAGTCCATTAACAAACATGGCTTTAGCCCTAGAACTACATTTTACCAGCCATGTGACCTTCAAGCAAGTTATTTAATCTCTTGGCCTCAGTTTCCACATCCACCACATGGAAATAGTTACCCATGGCCATGGTCATGGTGAGCCATAGGCAAATAGATGGGTAAGGTGCAAATATAAATAACTACTAGTTTCTTGTCTCTCCTTAACTTACAAGTATGGACTTTGGACCCTTCTCCACGGACAGCCCCCGAATTTTAAGACAGTGAGGCATTTCAAAGCTTCTGCAGATTACTTTCTGCCTGGAGTTGGAGCCCATTCCAGAGCCCTGGGGCTCCTCATGCCACGTTCTGGGTCTGAGTGTCCCTGGAATGCTGACACCCGGAGGGATAAGTGGCAGTCTCATGTTCAGGTTCACAGGCATGATGTCCCCCTTGGAAGAGACACATTCTCTTCTAGGGCCACCCACAGCCTTAAGGCCCTGTGGTGTGAAGATCTGTGGGCAACTCAACACTAATGATGGTGATGGGTCCACACAGGTGGGGTGCAGAGTCAGGAGGGATGGAGAGCCAGGAAGTGAGGCTGGGGTTGCTTCAGGATGGTAGAGGGGGTGCTTCCATTGTTCCAGAAAGCCAGGGTTATTCCTGTGTAGGACAGTGCTTGGCATATGTGGGGTGGGGCATGAATTGGCTCACGAATCAGTAAAGAAATGAATTGTTAAATAAAAATAAAATGTGCATGCATAGAATACATTCCTGTGCATTGCCACACCCAGGGCAGAAAGGGTATTAGACAGCCTTTGTGCACCATCTCAGAGCCTCTGCTGCCCTGTACCCAAGGCCTCACACCCCTTGTTCCACGCCAGCTGCCACCGCAGGGACCAGCAAAAGCACAGCCTGACCAGGGCCCCCAGGCCCACACCACGAGCTTCGCACTCTGGCACTGGGGCCCCCATTACCCCTTCCCTCTACCCCCTTCCTCTTCTCTCCCCCCAGGCACTTGGTGCCTCCCAGCAAAGTCCAGGCTGGTCAGCTCCAAAGAAACACAATATTCCAACTCAAAGTAAAACTTCATCTTTGCCTCTCATTCTTTTATTTGCATTTTGACAGACCTCTCTTTCTTTCCATGGATCAATGCTGATTTCAAAGGAATGACTTTCTAATAGTGGAATTTCTAGTCATCAGCAGCTCTGGGGGATGGGAGTGAGGGCAGGAGGTCCTGTCCTGCTTTCCCCCTGACCATGTGCCACATCAACAAGCACCTTCGAGTCAGGTGAGCCCTCGTGTGTGTCTAAGTCAGGAGTCGGCCAACTGTGACCCCAGGCTAACGGGCCGACTGCCTGTTTTTGTGAATCGCATTTTATTGGGCCACATCCATGCTCATTGGTTTATTTACTGCTTTGGGCTGCTTTGGGCCTGATGGTAGAAGTGAGGGGTCGGGCAGAGACTGTGTGGCCTACAACGCCTGAAATATTTCCTCTCCGGCCCTTTACAGAAAAGATTCGCCAACCCCAGTCTAGGTTAATATGGAGCTTGTGTTCACTGTAGTATAGAGATCTTGGTATGGTCCAATCAGAACATATTTCAGACCTCATCAAAAGCTATTTTCTCTAAAAACAGTAAGCATGAAAAAAAAAAAACAACTATGTTCAGGTATTTACAAAAATAATACTAATGCTACCACAAATTAAAGCCTTTTACTGACTTTATCTGATCTTAAGACTCACAATAACCCCAGGGCATTGTTAACCCAGTTCTAGAGGCAGTAAAACTGTGACGTTGGGATGTTAAATAACTTGCCCTTGGTTTCACAGTAAGTGGTGAAGTGGGGATTCAAACCCTGGGCTGTCGGCTGACCCTAACCTCTTCTCTGTACTCCTGAAATGGGGACTATTACTGCCACGTATTAAGCACGGATTAAATACCAGGCAATGTGTAGCCTGGTTCCGCCCATCTTTTCATTTAATCTTTAAACAGACTCCATCAGGAGAGTGGAATGTGCAGCCCGAGTTCACACTGGAGGTTTCTGCAGCTTTTATGAAGAGCTCCCCACACTGACAACCACAACCACCGTGCCCATGAAGACGCTTCTCAGCCCTTCACCTCCCTGCTGGGGGGCAGTGTTCCCTGCTCATTTCCTCCCCTCCGGGGGCCCCGGCTCCTCTTCCGCCACCTTCCAGGCTGGGCGAGCTCAGCCTTCCCCGTCTCTCTCCCTCAGCGGGGCAGCTGGGCCTGCCGGGCACAGTGACAGGTGACAGGGGTACCCCGGTGTCTAACTGGGAGGTGGGAGTGAGAGAAGGGACCCGAGCGAGCGTGGTTTGGCTAAAGAAATGAAGGCAGTGCGAGTGCTCAGCTTCTGGTGCGCTCTGGCTCAGGAAAGGAACCCACGCTGGGGTCTCCAGCTTTCTGGCTCCCCCCACAACCCCCGCCATCGGCGCCACGGGGTCACGGAGCAGCTCCACTCCGGCCCTCTGCCCCCCCAACGCCGCGCACTGTGCACACTCTCTTCCCTCCCGACCCGTCCTCGCTGCCAGGACCATTTGTTCATCCCTCAGACGACTCTGCCGCTCACTCATTACACCACCCCAGGCACTCCGGGCCAGATGCAGCATAATAATCGACGGTCTGTGTGAAAAATTTAGAATCATGGGGTAACTTGCTAAAATTGTCATCTATTTCTTCCTAGACCTTCGAGATGCCCAGTTGTGCCAGAGGGTCGACTAGACCGAAGCACTGTTCTGAGTGGCCGTGGCATCAACGGCGTGGATTTATTATTGCTTGGCTCCTCCACGCACTTTAATTCTTCCAGGGTAGCATTCTTAGTCTGTTTCTGGCAGGAAAGAGAACAGGCGGGATTTGAGAGGCATATCAAAATAAACATGTTTCCTTGGTTACTGATGGGATGTTGCAAACTTTCGGGTTGAGGGGCAACTGGTTGGACTCGGTCATATATGGCGGTGAGTGCAAAGGGACTGGCATCTTTGGCCCTACCTGTCACTCTTACTCCTGAACTCTGCACCTGTGTAAACCGTTGTCTGTTACATTTCCACTTGGACATCCTGCAGGCGCCTCCAACCCAACAGACTCGAAAGACAGCCTCGTCTCTTTTTTTGCCTTGGTTAGGGGCCTTCCTACCCACTGAGTCCTCCAAGCGAGCAACCCAGGAGTCACTCCAGACATTTCCTTTTGCCTGTATATCTGTTCCTACTCCCAGTGTCCTGGTTTGGCCCTGGTCATCTCTCCTGGACTGTGGCCTCCCAACAGCCCTCCTGGCTTGTATGAAACCGCAGACTCTTCGTAGAGCGAGAACAAACAGAGATAAAGGTGATAAAGATGTCAGTCAAGAAAATACGCAAACAGAGAGAAGGACAGTGGCCATGAAAAACCAGAAACAAAGACTGGCCCTCTGGTGACCAGTGACGTGAGTATTTGAGAAGCTGACCATGCACAGGACAGAAGATCCGGAAGCTGTGGACGTGGGCAAAGTCGTCCCTTTGGGGCTGGCAGTCACGCCCAGTGTCGGCTATGCTTGGGGTCGTGACTGACGTTTGCTGCAAAACAGTCACGGCTAAATTGTCCCTGACCCCCCAACGAGGTGAACCGGAAACAGGAATTTAACAGAGTCGGAGTGTCGATTTTCAAAAAATACTGACTATGGCTAGAAAGGCTACTTTTTTTGACATGTGTCTTTCCCAGCGGTGTGTGCTGGGGAAGAAAAAGCAGGCCTTGTCTATGCAGTTCCCCAAGAGAATTGTGAAGTTAGGCAAACAAATAAATGGTGACCCTGGGGATGTCCCCGCGTATCCCCCCAGGTCCGGCCCTCGCACATCAGACACAGTCACTCATCTCCTCGGTCTGTCGCACTCACCCACTCTCCTCACAGCACCCTTATAATTCCAACAGCAAGTTGGGGGATGTCAGCAGAGTCCTCTCCTGGAGATGTCCCCTGAGTAGAGGTGGTGGCAGTTAAAGTGGCGCTGACACCAGCTGCCACACTAGACACTGTGTTGAAACACTGTGCACAGTGGGCAGGCGAGGGGAGTGGAGGGAGCGGATGGTGCCCCCAGAGAGTGTGGGGCTCCGTTTTCACTGTGGGGATGGAAGCAGGGCTCAGGCACAACTCAGACTTGTCTCCACCACAGCTTCTAACCGACCGAAAACGTTGCAAGTGGTTGAAGACCAGAGAGACTACCTACCGCATGCCCAGGGCCTGGTAGCTGTGAGTCCCTGTCTTTGGTTACTGCTCCCTCTGCCTGGAATTCCTATTCCCCTCAATCATCAAGCCCTCTTTCCCTTGGTTCTGAACCCAGAAATTTTCTATCACCTTTCATGTCTCAACTCAAGGGTCTCCTCATTGCCCTAAAAAGATAGACCAGGCCATAGTCTCCTTGGCAATCCTGCCTCCTCTGTGCATATGGCTGCCCCGCTACCTCAAACCCTCTCTCACAGATGCTCACGTATGACTCTGAACCCCTGACTAGACCAGCCATTTATCTGACAATTTCTCAGTTATGTGCCATTGAATTTTTAGCCCCACTTGTATCCCAAGTGTTTTGCATGGTGCTGAGCAGCTAATAAGGACTGTCTTCTCATTTATGAGAAAATGGACTCTGTGGAAGATCCCAGGAGTGGGGGATAGTAACGTTTGGATATTTCTAAAGGAGAAAGCAAATCTTGAAAATTCTGCAGGCTGTCCAGCCTAATGGACATTTGCACAGCCAATACTGCGGAGGTTCTGATTGATTGCCTGGATCACTAAAGCCATTGGCCACATGAGGTGTTCGAATAGATTCTCTCAGGAGACCCCAAACCCAGTATTGTTGCAGTAAACATGTTGGTCAGAAGAAAAAGGAAAGACAGTTCTGCATAGACTGGTGTCCAGCATTAGTCTTTAAGCAGAAACATCTCTCCTCCTGCCTAGAACAGACAGCAGAGAATTGTGAAGACGTTTCGAGTAAAACAGACATTTCTTCAAACTGCCAGAGCTGGTCTTTGAATCCCAGCATCCTTATTTGGTTTGATCTTTCTTATGCTTCTAAATTAGTGAATAAACTAACTTGCACCAGAAACTCTGAGATACATCCCAGGGTCCAAGAGAAGTAACTGACTTACCGGTGTTTGGCATTATTTATACATCTATCTAAAAGGATAGATCATTGAGACTTTTCCATCACAGTGAAGACACCAGAAGATGCAAGAGAGTTCTCACCAGCTGAAGAATTATTCTGGCCATAGTGGCTTGTGATACAAAATCATTCAAGGCATACGTATTTTGGATTCCATCTAATAGTCCCCATTCCAGCCCAGACCTTCATAAGCCCTAAAAATGTGCTCTTTCAACTCATGGGCATGGATGACGGGGCAGTGATTGTGGGTGTGAGGGGGCAATAGACGTGAAAGAGGATATAAGGGGGACATTTGGTGATGGAAGCAATACAATACAGTAAAACATAATCTTAAAGAATATGCCCCTTCATATCTATTTCTTTACTAACTTGAATTGTGTCTAGATACAAGCTCAAAATGGAAAAGAGGCCCTGCCAACACCATGGTGCTTTGGGGGATGCCTCTCTCAGGTTGACACAGGGAAAGGGGACAGTGACATGCCTAGCATCACGGATGCCTTTATCTTGGCTTTTCTACTGGAATGTAAAGGGAAGAGATGGACTTAGGCATCTTTGTAACCCACATGGCTCCCCCCACACAGCAGCAGCTGCTCAATTAATAGATTGGAATTAATATCTCATCACCTGGACAAGGAAGAGGAAGACAAAAGCTCTCCAATGAGGTTACAATATTGCCCATAATATAAGTGTTTACCATGTAGCAGACCCTGGGAATATAAAGATAAAGAAGATTCAGTCTGTGCCTTCCAGGAGCTCAGAGACTAGCAAGGCAGTCAGCCAAGTCAATGGCTCATTTTAATATGATGTTGTCAAGGCTTTTCATACCAGCAGTGCAGTTTCAAAAAATAGTAAGGGAGTGTTTAGTGTGTTCCTAGCACTTGCTTTATCTCCTGCGATTATTATCCTCATTTGAGAGTTCCTGTAAGTTGGGTGGCCTGACTGTGGCAGAACTGGGAAGGGGTCTGGTCCAGGACGTGAGCCCTTCCCACATGGCACTGCTGTGCCGGAGGCGGCCCAGAGAGCCAGGAAGCACGAATGATGGACATTTGTGTTTTTTCCTACGTGCTAGAGTGGCAGGCACAATGTCAGACACTTAGTTGTTAATATAACTTCCTTCCACAGAATCTGAGCACACGTCACCCCACTCTCTCTTAGCTCCGAGCTCCCACAACACCAGCAGCCTGTACCCCACAACTTCACTCCCATCTTTGGGCCTTTCCACTGGGGTTGCCAACAGCTGCCTGATTTTATTTTCTAAATGATTTCTGCCCCTAACTGGACAGTAAAGTCCTGGAGGGCAAGCATTTAGTTTGTATTGCTGTTTCCCCTGTAGCACCTAGCCCAGCATGGACACACTGCAAGTATTCCATTTTTTTGGCTAACTGACTGATTATTGCTGCATTTTTCTCCTGGCAAAACTAGACCAAATCCACTACCATGTTCTCTGAAGTGCTATTCACCACAGCTAAGACGTGCAAACAACCTAAATGTCTGGAGATAGATGAATGAATTTTTTAAAAGAGGGTACATCTATGCCATGGAATATTACTCAGCCTTAAAAAATAAGGAAACCTGCAATGTGGGACATGGATGAGACTTCACTATGCTAACTGAGATAAGCCCGTCACAGAAGGACAGATGCTGCGTGACTCCACTTATAAATGAGGTATCTGCAATTGTCAAACTCATAAAAATAAAGAATAAAATGCTGTTTACCGGGGGTTGGGGTTTGGGGAAATGGGAGTTGTTCATGGGGGGCATAATATTGCAGTTATGCAAGATGAATAGACACCTGCTGTCCAATACCATTCTGGTAGATAACACGACTGAATTGTACACCTTAGAATTTAAGGGTAGGTCTCATGGCAGGTGTCCTTAACACATGCACACACACACACACACACACACACACGGCCCCTAATGCCTTTAAGTATTTTTTTTAAAAACCAAGTTAAGTTAAACAAAAGCAAACAAAAAATTACCTTGGCCCAATTTCTTCTGCTAGTTACTGCTTAATTTCTTCACTCTCTTCTGCAAAAAAAAAAAACCCACCAAAAGAGTTTTCCCCCAGTTTCATTGAGATACAACTGACAGATATTAGTTGAGAGTGTACAACATAATTTGATATGTGTATATGTATGAAATAATCACCATGATAAGTTAACATCCATCACCTCACATAGCTACATTTATTTTCTTGTGATGAGAATTTTTAAGATTTACTCTCTTAGCAACTTTCAAACACATGATACAGTGTTGTTAACTATGGTTACTGCGATGACCGCTGTATCTCCAGAACTTATTTGTACTTTCTCAGCACCTTTACCCTCTTGACGTCCCTCTCCCACCCACCCCTGACTCTGGCAACCACAACCACTGGCTGGTTCTTTAGCCCTCTGAGTTTTGTTTTGTTTTGTTTGGATTCCACATACAAGTGAAATTACATAGCATTTTTCTTTCTTGGTCTGACTTATGTCACTTAGCGTAATGTTTTCGATGTCCACCCACATTGTTGCAAATGGCAGGATTTCCTGATGTTTCATGATTGAATAAGGAAATAAACTTCTGCATCCATTTACCCATCAGTGAACACTTAGATCATTTCCATATCTTGGCTATTGTAAATCACACTGCCATGAACATAGGAATGTGGATAACTCTTCAAGGTAGCGATTTTTGTTTCCTTTGGATTTGTACCCAAGAGCAGAACTGCTTCATCATGTACTACTTCTATTTTTAATTTCTTGAGGAACCTCTATACTGTTTCCCACGGTGGCTACACCAATTTATACTACCACCAACAGAGCACAAGTATTCCCTTTCCTTCACATCCTCACCAACACCTATATTTTGTCTCTTCAATGATAGTTTCTTTACCAAGTATGATATGGCAACCAATCTTCCCTGAGGATTAGTGAGGTCAAGCACCTTTTTCATGTACCTGTTGGCTATTGTTATGTCTTCACTGGAAAAATGTTCATTCAGTTCCTCTAACCATTTTCAAAATTGGATTGTTTGGGATTTTGTTTTGGTTTGGTTTGTTTTTTTGCTGTTGAGTTGTATGTGTACTTTATATATTTTGGATATTATGCCCTTATTGGATATAGGACTTGCAAATATTTTCTCTCATTCCATAGGCTGCTTTTTGTTGACGGTTTCCTTCGCTGTGCCAAAGCCTTTTAGTTTGCTGTAGTTCTGCTTGATTATTTTTGCCTTTGTTGTCATATCCAAGAAATCATTGCTAAGACCAATGTCAAGGAGCTTGCCCTCTGTTTTCTTTGAGGAGTTTTATGGTTTCAGGTCTAACATCAAACCTTGAATCCATACTGAGATGATTTTTGTACAAAGCAATTTTCTATGTTGTTAGCAAGTCCTCTTGATACAGGGTGCAGCCAGGGGGTCCCCCAAGAAGGGGATTTAGAATGGTGTCCAAAATTCAGAGTGTGTAGGAATATTGGAGAGACATGTAAGATGCCCTTACCACCGCCCCCCAGGGACGAATGGAGCAAGGCCATTGAGAACTGTTTTGCATAGCAACAGTTTTGCAGCTAACCTCTGGAATGGTTATTTAACATATCTATAACCTTTAACTGGTTTCATAGATATGTTAAATAGCAGTAGCCAAGTTTGGAGCCAGGGAGAAGGGAGTAGCTGGAAGCCCAGGATGGAACAAGGGGCTGTGCTCTTGAGTGAGAAGGCCTGTGTGAAAGCTTGGAAAAGATGGGCTCCGGGACATGAGGGGATAACTGCCCAGGTGAAAGGGAAAACCACACAGCTTTGCCAGAATGGAGATCCCTGCAGCCAGGTGAAGAAGAAAGCCACATGCTTTTGGTGGAGTGCAGACTCCTGCAGCTTTGGTAGAAGAGGCCCACGCGACTTTGGGGTGCCCCCTTTGGCCGCGGGGCCTGAAAAAGCAAGAGAGACTTTGACTGGAACTGGGTACAAAGGACTCTTGCCAGTGGACCATGAGAGGGTACCATGGTACTTTGGATTAACTTGAGATCCTGCACAGTGACACAGCTGACGGTGCCAGCAGCCTGCAACACAGACGTGTGCTCTTTTCCTGATTTACGGTACCCAGAGTTGGGACAGTGGGAGAAGGGAGCGCTGTGTGGGTGTAGGTGTATACCCTAAAGGATTTTGATATTTTAGTAGTGGCGTTAAGCCTGAATAGCATTAAATAAACATTTTGTTTCCTTTTCACAAATCTCTGGCATTGAGAGATGTCTTTCCAATTGGCGGCGGACAGAAGAGCCCAGTAGATATTAGTATTTTGTTTTGGGGAGGGGCCCCTGTTGTATAGCAGTTTTGGGCATCCCTAGGTGGGCCAAATATTGTATTGCCCCTCCCTCGGACCTCTTGTTCGGCAACACTCTCTCCTCATTTTCTCTTAGACCTGGTTGGAGTTTGCCCCCACCATGCCTCCAAAGCCACTCATGCTCAGGTCACCATGACCTCCATGGTGCTAAAGGGAACGGTAACCTCTCAGTCTTCATCTTTCTTGACCTCTCTCCCCACAGCATTTCTTTACCTGGCTCCAAGGACCCCACACGGCTGGCAGGTGGCTCTTTCTCAGCCTTCTTTGCTGGCCTTCTCTCCCCAGCCTCTTCCTATTGGAATGTTCCAGGGTCTTGTTCCCAAAAGTATCATCGGTTCTGTTCTCTTCTGCATATTCCCTTGGTGATCACATTCAGTCCCATATATGAAAATAAAGTCCAAATTTATATTTAAAGCTCAGATATTTCCCTCCAGGACAACTTCACACTTATATCTTCAATTGTGTACGCAGCATCTCCAGCTGGATGCCTGTCACAGACGCCTCAAATTCAACATGAAACCCCTGACCTTTCCTGTAAAAGCTCCCTTCCATCTGAGTTGTAAAGAACTCAGCTCTTCCAGGGCTCATGTCCCAAACCTCAGCCTGCCACCAATCAGGAAATCTCCTTGGCTCCATCTCCAAACTATATTCAGAAACAGACCACTTCTTGGCATCCTCCTCTGTTGTCTTCATCCTCCTCCTCTTCCTCCTCCTCCTCCTCCTCCCTATGTTCCTGCTCTACCTGGGCCCTCTATGCTCAACACAGCAACCAGCATGACCTTTAAAAAACTACATCAGATCATGCTATTCCTCTGCTTAAAATTCTCCAGTGGCTCCTCATTTATATCAGAATAAAAGCCAAAGGTCTTCAGATGACCAGTAACTCTCTACAGGAGTTAGACCTCAGAATCCATCCTCTCTTATTGTCACTCACCCCATACTATACACCCTGATCTGGGCTCAGGGGCCTCCTGGGTGTTCCTTGGATGCTGCAGGTACTGCACCAGCTTAGGGCCATTGCACTCAGCAGACCCCTTGCCTGGAGGTTGCAGCTCTGGATATCTGCCCAGCTCCGCAGCTCCCTCCCTGCAGTCTCCGCTCACATCACCGTCTCATAGAGGTATAACCCAACCAGCATCCCGACTCCGTCCTCCCAAGGTTTCCTTCTCAGCTCTGCTTCTCCTGTCCATAGCATCCATCACCTTAGGACACATACTAATTTGCTATTTATCATTTTTATTGTTTATTATTCATCCTGCCCCGCTAGCAAATAAGCTTCAAGAGGTCTGCATCTGTTTGGTTCATGGAGTCATCCTAAGCTCCTGGCACGTAGTAAGCACTCAATAAATGTTTGTCAGATGGATTAATAATTCATTAGTGTATCACTCTGGAACCAAGTAGGCAGCATGAGGTCCTAGAGTGGGTCTTCATGTACAAAGAAACCAAGAGGGTACATGGTCCCTGGTACAGAAAGGAAGGAGGATTAATCATTTATCCACATGCCCTGTGCCTGGTGGTGCTGTAAATAGAGATTTAACCTGAGCATCCATCAAAGCACTGAGCCTTCCTGGGAGAAAAGTATTCACAAAGTACCATGGGGGGTTGGGATGGGAATCACTAAAGGTGAGATTTTGATTTGCAGGATTGCAGTTTTCCTGAAAGAGCATGTTGGGGTCTGTCCCTCATCATGGGACTGGCCCCCTTTGTTCTTCCTCTTCCATCCCAGCTTCACAGCTACACCCTGGGATCAATCTTCTGCCCCAGGGGACCAGGCAGGACTTGGCACTCAGACACAATAATCAACACACCCCCGATCGATGTGGAGATCAATGCTGGTGTTTGAAATCAGGTTCCACTGCGTCCGCTTCATCCAGTGGCGTTTACCTCAGCCGAGCCGGGACTCCAGGAGCTCTGTGCAGCCTTTTCCCCTCAAAATTGAAAGTGTTTTTTTTTTTTTTAGTCACAGTAGTGGGTTTCAGAACTGCAAACCGGAGAGGTGTTTTGATTCCACAAACAGCCTCCAGAGGAAACCATTTCAAGCTCAACATTTTTCTTCTTCAGCCAAGGGACTCAGTAGCATCATCTCAAAATGCTCCTTCCCCCAGACCTCTCCCATCGCACGCGCATACACAAACACACGAGACCTAAATGGGAAACAAAATCAGTTCCTCAGCCTATTTTTACTCCCTCAGAACATGGAAGAGGAAAAAAAACATATTATAAGGAATGATTCGAATGACCTTACCTGCTTAGAGCTACAAACACCAGAGGATCATATCAGCGGAGAAGTCTCTATTGTGTTTGCATCTGCTTAGGTCATTATTTTGACACTACTGCCTGTGTGTTTGTGTTTGGACGGGGCTGCCCAGCCTCCAATGTCACAGGGAGAGCGACACCTTGAAGTGCCTCATGCCAACATCACAGGGCCCTGGTCTGCTTATCTGGGTCAGCAGAGCCTGCTCCCCCCAGGTAGCTGTGCACTTCTGGAAATATTGGGGATGCGTTAGGAACTGCAGGTTTGTTCCTGGGCTTTTGTGAAGTCTGCCCTTGGGCAAGCAGCTCACCCTCCCTTCCCCAGAAAGATAGAGAAATCTACCTGAAAGGAGAAGGGGTTTCATCAGTCAGAAGACAGACCGCTCATCTCCTCCCTGCCCGGCTTTCAGCTATCTTGCCTGATGGAAACTGGGCATGTTGTAGAATAGTTCTCCCTTCTGGAAGACATTGAATTCTGAGATGTCTGAGTTGGAAGGGATTGTAGAGGTTAATTGATTTGCTATGCTATTCTCCACTCCCATTTCACAGATGAACAAACTGAGAAACAGAAAAGGCCATACGAGGAGCAAATAAGGACCAGCATTAAGTCTAAAGACAGAGGTAGTTTGCTCCAGAATTTCCACGTAGAAAAGGCTCATGGAGGGGCAATACTATGAAGGGGACAACTAGGACACATATTTTGAAGCTGCTTTCACTTACAACATACACGTTAAGATGTATGGGGTTTTTTTTTTGGGGGGGGGATGTTTTGCTAGAGGCTAATAGAGTTTATGTGGGACACCAAAGACCTGTCCCCAAGTACCTTCAGGCACACCACAGAATCCAGAAATTCTGATGCCTAATCTAGGGCTGCCCAACGCTCCTCGCTGGCTTTCCAGAGATGTTGTCATGGAACATAATGATCTAAACTCCCCTGAGGGCATCCCCTGGAGCCAGGGCATGGACTGCACCCTGGCACAGGCTGGGAGGCGCCTCTTCTCTCATAATGTACTCGGTTTGGGCATCTGTAGCCCTTCAAGATGCTCGCCTTAAAAGAAATGCTGTCATTCGGAGCAGCCTTGCTCAGAAATTTCAAAACCTTTGTCCCAGAGGATCTTCATTTCTCTCTCTCTGGCCAATCCCACTCTGGTACTTCCTGTGCACACAGCCCTTCCAGCCTCCGGCCACCCGAGAGCCCTTTGAGCTGCTTTGCATCAGCCTCAGCCAAACCCATGCAGCCCAGTCCCAGCACACTGTCAACAAAACGGGACACTGAGGGCAGGCCCACGAGTTGGGGGTACCTGTCCCTTCCCCTGAGAAAAGAGCTCTGTGTTCTTGCCTCAGTGAAGAGAGATTAGGAATCTTGATAACCAAACTGCAGACATTCCTTATCACCATTGCTTCCAGCTAAGGTGTTCTTGCCCCCTCCTCCTTGCCCAAGACTGCTTCACAGGACACAAATCCTGTGAATACTCTGAAAAAAAAGGAGGAGGAAAGAGATACTAAATCAAATAAAGTTGCATACCATACCTCTTTTGCCCACATCTACTGCCCAGAGCAATCATGCCTAATGTCTACTGATAAATTTTGGTTCCACCAGAATCAAACTTTCTTAGTACTCATAGGACTATAGGGTTGAATAAGAGCAATTTTTTTCTCACAAGTTAGTTGCTTTTTATTTTCATCCTATTAGCATGGGTTAAAATTAAATAAATAAGTAATCTAGAAGGGGCTCCGAAGAAAAGCAACCCTCGCTTTATCTCCTCCGGCCTTCCCAGCCCTTCTGCTAGGCTTCTGTCAAAGACAACCAACTTTCGCTAGTTCCTCCTTCTCGTTATTTTGATGATCAAGAACATGTGTCATATAATCCATTTCTGTCATTTTTATTTGAGCTGTCAGCTTTGGATGTTGTCTGTCATGGATGAGGGTTTGGCTCGGTTAGACCCCTTTCCTCGCCGCCATCCGTCCCCGAATGAAGGCATTGCCTGTCTGCGTCACCCCTGCTCTGCGTGAGGACGCCAGGCGCCAGGCGCCCATCTCTTCTGCAGGCACAATACCTGCAGTCTGCTCTGTCATAGGATGGAGACAGTGCTGGTGAGAAGGGTGGGGCACGACCATCGTCAATAGGTTGATGCAAATAGTATAAATGGTATTTATAGTATTATGCTCATGTCAGGCTTGTTCTCTGCAGAGCGGAGAACAGTTTGTTCTGCTGCGCATGCAGCTTGTAAATGGGGACGGTGTCGGGACACGAAAGTTGTATTCGTTCATGAGTGACGCCTCCATCACCACCCCAGCACGTTAATGTTTGAAGCAGTCAGGTACAAATTTTCTTACAATTCGAAAAAAAAACATAGACATTACATAAAGATACAAGGAAACAAACATTGGGGAGTGACGCCTTCCCTGCCTTTAAGAGAGGCAGCTACAATAGCGTGACGCTTCTACATTAGCGTGAGTGACTGGGGGAGGACCTTGCTCCTGGGTTCCAACAAAACCAGATTAATGAAGAAACCTGCCCCTGGATCGTACACTTTAGCTTTGCTTTGATGACCCTGACCTCTGTTAGAGGTGAACATTTTCTTGGAGGAAGCAGAACCCCAGGGTGCAAGAGAAAACTTGCTTCGATTCCAGCTACAATTGCACGCCAGCAAAGAGTTAACTGTGCTGATATTTTCCTTAGAATTGGTACTGTTTTGGTTAATGCTTTGGTTACAAAGTTCCACAAGTTTTGAGTTACCAGCCAAACCCTATTTTCCTTGTGAGCCCTTTTATTTTTGTTGTGGAAGTCTCTTGATCACGAACTATTTCGGGGTACCAATGTGATGTCATGGGATAAATGTCTGACAGTGTGGGATCTGTATCGCCTCCTCAGCAGCCTTGATCATGGCCTCTGTGGTGCTCAGAAGACAACTTTCCTAGAGATATTTTAAATAAATTATTCCTTTATATATTTCACCTTAATAGTTCCTTCAAGTTTCACCAAGCTCTCCATTATCATCTCTAGTCCATCAATCACCCTTATTCCTAGAAACTTATCTCATTTCCTCATTTTACACCAGCCTAGACAGGTTGTTCTCTGGGCCTGGTTGTAGCTGCTGTCCCCAGATATAATCCATTTTTCTTACGTTTCCCATTTTTCTTTTCCTTTAACTACTTTTATTTACTGGCACATATTCTTAAGCATGAGTCTGTAAAAGATGCAAAAAATCTTTGCAGGGGTGTCGAATTCACTTTCACCGGGGGCCACATCACCCTCGAGGTTGCCTTAAAAGGGCTGAAATAATTTTAGGACTGTATAAATGTAACTCCTCCTTAAAAGTTAAGGAGTTGAAATTACATGTGACCCTTTGAAGGCAACCGAGAGGCTGATGTGGCCCCCGGTGAAAGCAAGTTTGACACCACTGGAAAAGCCCACTTTGGAAAATTTGGCCAGTAGACACCTAGCTTCAAAATATCTGCTGCCGAATTGGAAAGGTGCTAACCCATTGTCTCCTAGTATCTGGTGTGTCTGATGGGAAGTGTGATGCCAATGTGATTTTTACTTCTGATTTTTCTCTGAAGGCATTAAGGATCTTTTCTTCATTGTTACTATTCTGAACTTTCACATGGGTGTCTAGCTGAGACTTCTTACTCATTATGCCTGGCACTTGGTGTCTTTTTCCATTTGAAGAACCTAAGCAATCTCTTGTGTTAATTCTTTGATAAGTTCTCACTTCTGTTTTCACCGTTATTTATTTTGGTAACTCCTATTAATCAGATGTTGAACCTCCTGAATTAATACTTGATATTTCCCACATTTTCTCTTCATTCTTCCATGGTAAAAAAAAAAATCTTTTCTGAGAAATTTTTCAAGCTTAATCTGTTGAGCCTTCTATAGAGACTTTTTCTATTTTAACAATCATATTTGTAAATTCCAAGAGCTTTTTCTTGTTCCCTGGCCCTTCTTTTATGAATCATCTTTTTCTCAGATACAGAGGCTGAACACATTCTCTAAGTTTTCTGAATATGCTTACAAGTTTTTTAATCTCTCTTCTGAAATACCAGTTGCCTTTAGGTCAGAGGCAAGGCTCCCTCTGCCCTCCCCAGCTCCTCTGGCCGCTAATAGGCTCATTAGCTCCTTCTTTACGACACATCCTCCAATGAGGGGGCTTCCTCCAATGAGGGGCTTCCTGTTCTCTGCGTCATCAGTTGCCACTGGTACCTCCACTTCCAAACCTCTGTGGAGAACTCTTCTCTGCTTCTGTTTCTCCTTTGTGTTGTCTCTGTAGATGGCATTTACTTTAATGAGATCTCCTCGTGAAGAATATGCCTCTGTGTTCAATCAAACATCTTGTGAAAAAAGTTGGCATTTAGAGTTTTTTAAAGCTCTGCAGTATAACGCATGGCCCAGAAATTGCATTCCTCAACATTTGTCCAGAAAAATGAAAATTTTGCTCCCATAAAATTATGTACACAAATTTCATAGGTGTTCTATTTATAATAGCCAAAAAAAAAAAAACCTGAGGAAACAACCCAAATAGCCTCCAACTGATAACCAGATAAACAAATTGTGATATAACCATACGATGGAATACTACTCAGCAATAAAAAAGGAAAAAAAACCCTACCAATACCCTCGACCACTTGGATGGATCACAAGGTCATGATGCTAAATAAAATCTTTTTTAAAAAGCTGGTCAGGAAAAGTTATATACAGCACAGTTCCATTTATATGGCATTGTCCAGGTCATCGGTAAAGATGTAGAGGAGATCTGTGGTTGCCAGAGGTTAGTGTTGGGGAACAGTGTGACTATTCCAGAGTGATATGATGAATTCCCACTGTGGTGACTGAGCAGTTCCGTCACCTCGTGATGTTGTTGGTTACTCAACTATACACATGTAATAAAATTTCATAGAGCGATACACACATACCTTCCCCCACAAAGGAAATAGTTCACATAAAAACTGATGCAATCTGAATAAAGTATGCATCTGAGTTGTTAGTATTGTTAGTATTCATATCAATTTCCCGGTGTTGACAATGTACACTGTTTATGTAAAGTATGGTCAGTGGTGAAAACTGGGAGAAAACTAGAGGGAACTCTACTATTTGATGTGGTTTTATACCTATTGTTCACTTTAAAAAGTCCATTGTATTAGTGAGACTCAAGAATTACAAAAAAATAATAATAATTTCACAAGAATCAGATAAAAACATCTCCACAGGTGATTCCAGTTATGAGCCAGTCTTGTGTTCCTGACATTGAACTAGGTTCTAAGAAGTCCAACAACAAATCCATCCCCCCAGACGCTGTTCGACCCAGTATTCCCCAGACTTGTTTGGCTGAGGAACTTCTGTTTCATGAAATTTAGAAACATTCTATGGAAAACTCAGTGGGAAACGATGATCAAAGAAATGCCAGTATTTCTGCAAACAGACATTTCCTTGGAAGTTTATAAAAAAGAACTCATGAGCCTTCCATCTCCACCTGCCAATCTATGAAGTTGGCTGCCTGATGTCTTTTGTACTGGAACATAAAAAAATTTTACAAATTTAACTGAGGTTCCACAGCTGTTCTGACCAGGGTGCTGCTCTTGGGATGCACATTGAGGTCAAGGACTCGGGGGGGGGGGGGGCCTGAGGTCATGTTGCACAGCTCTCCCACCTTGGACAAATAGCTTCACACCTCTGGAGGCTCACCACCCTCTTTTTAACACCCCCAGTTCAGTTTTAGGCTAGTGGGGAAATGGTGCTATAGCAAATCGAACTGTTCTGGGATTAGGATTCCAAGACTTAAGACATTTTTGTCAACCAACCTGGACAGTGTGGTGTCGAATGACAGAAATCTGTCTGGCTAGATCTCTCCCTGGTTTGGGAGAGAAGCAGATTATCGCCCAGGACCTTTGTTGCCCATAGATAAGAGTTGCTACTTGACTTGACTGGTTTATACAACTCGGGGCTTGGCTGCAGCAGGCAGAGCTGTGCTGGTTAGTAAATTGGACCGCCTTCTCTAAAGTGGTCTAACACCACCACTCTGCTTGCCCACATTAACCTTGCCTTGAACTTCTCAGGAGATGCGTAACCCTGACTCCCCTCAGTGCTTCTGAACTCTGTTTCCAGTAGGTTAATTTGCACTGGCTTGTGTTTTATGCTGAAAAGACTAGAAAGTCCCTGTCACAGGCATAAGCTGTATACTCAACATTGAGGATTCACACTTATCCTCACGTGCTTTTGCAGTCACGTGTAACTAGCTCCAAGGTAAATCTCCCTGTTTGTTTGACTCCTTAGTAGCCAGTACATTCAGGTAAAGCTGTCAAGCTGAGAATGTCCCAGGCACCCCCTAGGTCTTTGCCAATGTGACTGGAAATTCCCTGTGAGTGGGGTTTGGTCTTTTCTTAAAAAGCAAAACTGTCAAACAAAGAACAACAATAATATAACCCCCAGACTCTCCTTCACTGCCCCAGTGCCAAGTCCAGTCTCATGAGCACAGCAGATGGCCACAGAATGCCTTGCTCAGCTGCACGCCGTGTAGAAGAACTCCGCTACAAGTCAGGAGGCTGGGCCCTGCCTCTTCTAACCCCTACAGAGGAGACCTGTACCGTTATAGGTCAATGCAAGCGGCAAGGCATCAACATTTGGCCAAGGAAACCACACTTCACGCAGCCCAGAATCCAACATGTGTGAGCACATCGAGAGCTGCTTTGCTGGGTGGTAGAATGGTGGGAAGGGGCTGGAGAGCCCACCCAGTCAGCCCCACCTCACCACCTCCTCCCACTCAGTGACCCCATAAGCGCTGCTAGGAGAACAGTTCAGCCACTCTGGGTGAAAACCTTTGGTTTCTCTTTCATCCCCAATACTGGTCAAAGAGAAAGTAAAGAGAGACCACGATCTGCTTAGGGTGACCAGCTGTCTTGGTTGGCCTGCAGCTGAGGGGTTGCCCAGAATGAGGGACTTTTATTGCTGACGTAAGGAGATTCCTGGGCAAACCGAGATAGCAGACCACCCCACTGAGGATGATTAGAGGACACTGATTCAGCTGGTTTGGGAGAGAACTGCAGGAAGGTCAGTGAGAGAGAGGTGGGAAGAGATTCCAGGCAAGTGGCAAACAGACCCCAAGGTGATTCCCAGTGACCTCCAACCACCTAATCTGCGTGCATCCAGGTCATCCCCTCCGTTTTCATGTAAACAAGGCCTGTGCCTTCCTTCTAACTCACAAAGCATGGCAAAGGTGGTAGCTACCACTCGGGCAACGCACAACAGAGGACTCCCCGGTCAGCAGCCAGGAGCTAGAACTCCCCTTGCAGACTTAACAAAGTCATATCAGAAAAGCCCAGGTGGCCAGCCCTGTGGGTGGCCTCCCGCCGAGAACCAGAAAAAGTGAGTGATCGCAGTCCTATAGGTACAGAAACAAATTCTGCCAACGGGCCAGCAAACAGGCTCTTCTCCAGGGAGCCTCCAGACGAGAATACAGCCCCCGAAACCTGAGGTGCTGTCTTGGGAGACCCTGACCAGAGCACCCTGTCCACTCCGCGCCTGGACTCCTGAGCCCTGGATGCTGAGGTCATACACACGCCTTGTGCCAAGCTGCCGTGTTGGATGTCATTTGTTCCACAGCCATAGGAAATGAAGAGAAGATGCTTTTAACCACTCTGATAAGCCTGTGAGAGTTAGCTCACACAGGAAAGGGTTAACGTCCGCACCGTGCTGTCGTGTGGTCTGCACCTGTCACCCCTCCTGAGAAAATGGCGCAGCCAGGTGGGCGTGAAGGCCAGCCCTGGCCCTGGCTCTCTCTCCGTGCCCTGAGCTGTCCCCTGCTTAAGCCACGCTCAGTGCTCCGTAAGTACATGGAATCTTGTTCACAGACTGAGATTCTCAACATCTGCCAACCAAGCTTTCAAAACCAGGTCACTTCCGACTAGAATCACCCTCCTCGTTACAGCAGCGACCGGCTTTCATCACGATGTGACATTCACTTTGAACAAACTGTCAAGTCAGGAGTTAAAAACCCCCCTTTGAAATGATTCTCTTCCTTTCTGTCTCCTTTTCTTGCCCCGCCCCGTCCCTGTCCCTGTTCATTTGGACTCATTTCCCCTGTTCAAACAAGATGGTAAAAGGATTAGAGCAGGCGGCATTGTACCAAATTGGTCTAATGGAAATGAGGACCCTGCTACTAGAAATGTAGGTAGGACATAAAATAGGATAATTGACAGTTTTCACTTTGCAGGCCGACCTCGGAGTTCCTTTGTTCGGCTGGCCTGCCCCCCATCTCTGTGCGATTAGCCATTTCAGAACTTAGCGAGAGACAGAACAAGGGCGGTCGGCGCTGCATGGGGCCACCTGTGGGAGCCGCAGCACGTGGGGGCTGGCGAGCCCTTCCTAGCACCTTGTCTCCATCCACCTAAGACTGAACATCCCCAGGCAATTGACTCGGTCCCAGATTAGCATATATTATCAGTCGCTGTCCTGGATATTCTGAGTTTAGGAGCAGCACTGCCAGCAACTCGGGGCTGTTTTCAGTTGGAGAGCCTCGGGGAAGCGTTCTCCCGGGATACCTCGCACAGAGCCTTGGCTTTCACACGAGAACTCACCTGACTTCTCAATTACAGGGCAGCCGGTGCCACGGGCAGTGGGAATGAGATAGCTTCAGAACCGTGGCATTGGCGCTGCCCCATGCCGAGGGACAAGGCCAAGTTCCTGCAGAGCTCAAATATTAATTATTTACTTTGAAAATTAGTAGGTTTCTTCTATCTTCTATCGACCTAAAAGTATTGAAGGTGAACTGTCCTGTATGTTAATCAGTGCGCCTGGCCACCCATCTTTTTTATTTTATTTGTTTATGATAAACTACAGAGGAACATTTTTTTTGTATACCCTGGGGTTCAGTATCTCCACACAGTGGCAGGGGATAACATCACTCTGCACAGCCTTAACGAGGGAGAGGTCACATGCACACACACACTCGTGCTGTAAAAAATCTCGTGTGTCAACCTGCGCAAGATTTTTTACTATGGTACCTGTGTGAGATTTCTACATTTTTTGGGGGGGGGTACCTCGTAACACACTCATAAAAGCAAAAGTAGAATATGAGCCATTTTTCCCTCTACTCCATTGGCAGCCACTTTTACGTGGTCATTTTGATCACTCGAAGAAACCACCAACTTCAATGATGTCATCGGAGACTGAGCCTCTGTGACATCTAGGAAACTCTTTCACGCACAAGTCGAGCCCTGGAGCCTCCCCAGGACAAGGCTTTGGGCTGTAGTCGGGGTAGGCGGGCTCCGCCTTTAATCTCTAGCCTCATCGAATCTGCTGCACAAAGCTCATTTCTGAAGACAGCTGTAAATCAGCCACAATCACATTGTCACGTGCCAAAGTCTGAGCTGTACATAAATAACTGACAGTCGTTTTTCTTGTGTGTGCTTTTTTTCCATTAGGAAGATGGGGTTCTTCAAAGCCTTTTTGCCATTTTAAGGCCTTGGACATTTCTAGTGCTTCCACTTGGCTCCTCTGAGCCTTGACTTATTTACAGAGATGCTGAGCTGAGATAAGGCTACTTAATAATCCACCAACTCTTGCTAAACACAGTTCCTTTCCATACCCGCGGTGAAAGCCAGCAGTAAGCACTTGCAGATACAGCCTTAGATGCTGCTATGTTTCTATTCTAGAGAAGGCTACTTGGACCTTGAGTTACACAGAATGGCTTCAATAGATGGATTCTAACATGTGAAATAGTTTTCAGAGGCTTTCAGTTAAAATCTACAAAAAAAGGATTCGAAGGAGAAAATTTTCTAATTCTCATCCTTATAATAAGTTTACCAGATCAACAGTAGTATCATTCCCATTTTAGAGGAGAAGAAATAAAGAATCAACTTGCTCGCATGCAGCAGAACCAGTATTTGAATCCAGGTCGGCCTGATTCACCAGATTAGTTACTCCCTCAGTCCCCACTGTGCCTTCGACCAACACAGCCGTGGGAATCCAGGTGGAAGAGAAGGCTCGGCTTTGCTAGCAGGCACTTGCCAAAACTTGAGGCTCAAAAATTAATTTACGTGTCAAACATGTATTAAGCACTTACTAAGTGTGAGGCATGGGGCTAGGACCTGAGAATAAAAAGTTTAGTGACCACCTGTCTTGAGGGTCTGTAGTCTAACTACTTACTCTAGGAACACCAGTCAATGAGAATCTACATTTATTTAGCAAGGCAAAGGGATTAACCCTTACTCTTTTAGGCTCACACACACCCCCTCACACTCTCATATACACACACCAGTCAGGCTAAGTCTTTGTGATGCCTTTTGCTCTTCAAAATCACACTTGGGTTCACTGCAATTTGCCTAAAAAAATTAATAAGGGTGGGGGGTGGATATTGTCCTCTCCTTTTCCGTGAGGAGCTCAGAAAATGGTACCGTCTTGATTTGGGAGAAGAAATCTGGACAATTCTAAACAGTGATACTTGTGTTCTACATGTATTTGTTTGTTCATTTTTTTAAATCTTATTTGTTCTAGAAAAATAGAATATAGAGAAGGAAAAATTACATCCCATTCCCATAAGACAAACAGTATCAACATTTTGGTAGTGTTACAAATTTTTTCTAGACATGTATGTGTACACAGGATTGTACCTTAGATCACAGGTGGCAAACACAAGGCCCGCAGGCCAAATCCGGCCCTCCGCCTTGTTTTATCTGGGCCAGCACCTTGTTTCCACCTGTGATCCTTGCTCCTACTTAAGGAGTAGTTACATTTATACAGTCCTAAAATTACATTCGGCCCTTTGAGGGCAACCTTGAGGCTGATGTGGCCCCCCGAGAAAATGAGTTTGACACCCCTGCCTTAGATGCCATCCCATGACTCGCTTCTTTCCTAGTGTGTCATAAACATTTGCCACGTAAAAATACATAAATCTCATCTGAAGTATATACAACACCATGGACTCTATCATGATGTGTTTCATCAGTTGCTACTGTTGAGCATTTTAGGCTGTTTCCAATTGTTCTATCATTATAGAATGTTTCGTTCTACTGAACATATTTGTCCATCTTTTTTTGCGATAACCCGAGTGTCTCTTTCAGGTATATTTTTAGGCATGGAATTACTGAGTTAAAACTATACACGTGTGTTAAGGATTTCTGCTCTCCAGAAAGTCTGTAGTAGTTCACATTCTCACCAGTGGAAGGAGGAAGGGCCCATTTTCCACCTCTCTCCACCAAGCAGTGGAGACTTTCAACAGCAGGCAGGAGAGAAACCTTTAGGACTGAGTGGGAAGTTTAACTCCAATGCCCGATCCTGGGCAGAGCAGGTCCTATTGCAGAGGAAGGGGCTCAGGCAGGTGTGGAGGCTGGAACCTGGACTTCATGACCTTCCCACACCTTTGTTGGTTTGAGAATTCTATGAATTGACTGCTTTTCAGAGACCAACAGGCTTCCAGGAAGCCTTCCCTCCTTTTTTGGTAACCAAAGTATGACACATCAGAGAACCTCTGCCAGCCCAAGGAAACTTTTTTTTTTTTTTTGCATCAAGACATAATAAAGAATGCCACTTGGAAATGCAAGTATACTTCTTGATCGATGGATACAAGGGACCTCACAGCCATAAATGGAAGGTGTCATAGGGAGGTAAGCCCATGGGAGCACTGGCCCCAGGAGACCAAAGGGGTCAAGTGCAAGCCCCAGAAGCTTGTTCTGGGTCACCAGGGGCAAATACTGCAAGATTTTCAACCTCAAACTTGAGAATGAGGCTGGTGGCAGGGACAAGGAGCAACCTGCTCACTTTTGAAGAAGTCCAGTGTCACAGGGACTCATCTTGGGCTCTCCTGTGAAAACGCCACAGCTTCCGGAACCCCTGGCACTGAAGTGTCCCCTTGCTACTGTAGACAACTGTCATTTTTTCCAACTTTTACCTTGTGCTAAGCACTCCCTGGTGTATTTGACATTTGCCCTCTATTTCCTCTATTTTTTAAATTCATTGTTCCATTACAATATGGGACTAGTTTCAGGTATACAACAGAGTGATTAGACATTAACATACCTTATGAACTGTTCCCCTGGATAAGTGTGGTACCCATCCGGCACCACACATAGTTACTACATTATTGACCCTGTTCCCTAAGCTGTACTTTACATCCCCGCGACTGTTTTGTGACTGCCAATTTGTACTTCTTAATCCCTCCTCTCTTTCCACCCAGCTCCCCAACCCCCTCCCATCTGGCAACCCTCAGTTTGTTCTCTCTATAAGTTTTCTTTTCAATTGTTCATTCGCTCTGTTTTTTAGGTTCCACATATGAGCACAATCATATGGTATTTGTCTTCCTTTGTCTGCCTTCTTTTCCTCAGTGTTAACCCTGGCCTTCTGCCCTGCCTGGACCCCGGGTAGAGCTTCCCTCCCTTGCCCAGGAATCAGGGTGCCCGAGTTCTCTGTCTTTCTGGTGCTGTTTGTGTGAATGGCAGACCGCTGTGGGGCTTCACTGAGCCTCTGTTTCCTTGGGGCCAACTGAGGAGACGTGACCTATATGGAACAGTAAGCAGGCTGCAGAGTGACATGTCTAGAATTGAGTGGCAGAAGTTACAGGGACCGTCAACCCTCTCCCCTCTCCTTTCTCACCTGCCTTTCTCATCTCCCAACCTCTCTGCCCCTGTTTCCTTCCCAAGTGTGGAACTCCCTCCACCAAAGCCAAGGAGCAGGGATTGGCCCCACCTGCTAATGACGACATTCAATACTTGCCTGGTTTTACCTCTTAGAGAACTGTGCTGCTGGTTCTCCAGTAATCCCAGTTTATAGAGGAAGAAATAGGGACATGGGAAGGCAATAATAGGGCTGGCCCCCAAATTAAACAGCTTGCCACATGGAAGGCTCTTTGAACAGGAGCCGGCACACAGCAAACACCCTGAATATCCACTCTTATTTGGAATATGTTATGTCTTACTTTTGAGCTCACGGTACTGAGCTCAGAGTTATGTGTACCCAGAATACCCTGGACTGCACTTGACTCTTGGACAGGACACAATAAAGGGTGACAGCTCTACGATCAGCATAGCCTGGGACTAGGGTTGTTTGATACCAGCCAGCCATTTTTTCACACGTTTGGAGTCGCAAGGCTCCCCAAAGGCTCTGTCCCCCCAGATAAACTTCCTCCCGGAACTGCTGGCCTCTGCTGAAGACTTCTTTATGGGCGATTTATCTCAGCCCTTTCCCTGTTTTTTTTCCCTCTTCACTGTGCTTCCTTATCACCCTGCTTTACTCTTCGCTCTCCACTTCCCTCTATTATCGCTCCCGTCGCCCACAATGGCTTCACTTTGCATACAGCCTCCACATTCTGGTTCCTTCTCCCCTGTGACTTCTTCCCTTTGTCTCCACACTCGGGAGTCTGATACGTGCATCGCAGGAAGGTCAGGCATGCCTCTTAGATACGCATTTTATCTCCTGCAGTTGGAAAACAATTATTGCTCACCTCTCTGTACGTTCCTTCTCTGCTAACTTTTTCCCTTTCTCCCTACAACTTCTTATTTCTTCTCTAAAAATCACCACTGGTTTGTGTTCACCCTTTTTGTGGTGGTTGTTCTTGTCCTAAATACCAACTTAATGATTGTTTTTGCAGAATGTGTAAAAGACATGGAGGACTGGTTAGCTCTCTTTCAATTTTCTTTCCTGTGACTTTGGAAAAATACATATGCACCCGCATTTCTGGCCTGGCCCCCTCCTCTTCTTTTGGGAGCCCACCCCAACAAAGACCTTCTTTACTGACGGCAGCAACACCTTTTAGCCTGGCAATGAACCACTCCAGCGGCTTCTCAGCAACCAGTTCCTTCACAGACCGTGAGTTCCATCCACACGGGGACTATTTCTTATTATTTAGCTTAAGCTTCTTGGAACCCCTTGCATTGTCTTGCTTTGCTTTACTTCTCAATACTGACACCCTCCGCCTGTAAATGAGAAGCCATACAGTCTAAGCCAAGCTGATGTTTAATGCTTTCTTTCTCTTACCTCCAATGACTTATAGATTCTTGATTTCCTCCCTGTCCCCTCATCTCAGGAGACAGATTTTCCTAGTTGGTATTTGCATGTAGAATATCTTGTCCTGTGAGATTTTAGCAGGACTCAAAATATCAGCTATGGCTACAGTTAATTCTTTTTTTGTTTTTCAGATTTTATGTTTTATTTAGTCATTTTTAGAGAGAGGGGAAGAGAGGGAGAGAAACATCAATGTGTGGTTGCCTCTTGTGCACCCCCAACTGGGGACCTGGCCCACAACCCAGGCTTGTACCCTGACTGGGAATCAAACCAGTGACCTTTGCTTTGCAATCCAGTACTCAAGCCACTAAGCCATGCCAGCCAGAGCTGGCTACAGTTAATTCCTAATCATGCAGGTGCAAATGTTGTGGATGGTCTGTTAGTCTCAGGCTGGCCTCCTGTGAGGCTTAGTAAATAGTCCATCTGCTTCTTCACACTCCCAGCCTCCTCGCAGTTAGGTAGGGTCACATGACACAGGCTGGCCAATGAACTGTGAGTGGAAGTGATGTGTCCCACTTCCAGGCCAAAGCATAGAAGGGCCAGAGCAATTCTCCAGCTGTCTCTTCACCTGCCCAGTGACAAGGAGGCCTCATGTTGAGATGGTACAGGTGTAAATTTGGAGCATCCTGCCCCAGCTAGTGTAGCTCAGTGGATTGAGCATGGGGCTGTGAAGCAAAGAGCCACCAGTTCGATTCCCACTCAGGGCACATGCCTGGGTTGCAGGCCAGGTCCCCAGTAGGGAACATATGAAAGGCAATCACACATCAATGTTTCTCTCCCTCTCTTCCCTTCTCTCTAAAAATAAATAAATAAAATCTTTACCAAAAAAAAAGTTTGGCCCTGGCTGGTATAGCTCAGTGGATTGAGCATGGGCCTGTGAAGCAAAGAGTCACCAGTTCAGTTCCCAGTCAGGGCACATGCCTGGGTTGCAGGCCAGGTCCCCAGTAGGGGACACATGAGAGGCAACCACACATGGATGTTTCTCTCCCACTCTTTCTACTTCTTGTCCCCTCTCTCTAAAATAAATACATAATTTTTTTTAAAAGAAAAACTTTGGAGCATCCTGGTGTTCCTTGACGCCTGCTAAGAGTTAAGCTCCTGGGCTTGTTGATAGCACATCCTAACCTAACCTGTTCTAACATTCTCACATCCTATCCTGTGGGACCAGGGTCGCCTCCTCTGGGCTAACTTCAGTATGTTCTGAAAACCTACATTAATTTTTAATAGTGTCCCATATATGACATAAATAGAAAATATAAGTTATCAACGAACACACATAATATGTGCCAACTCCACAATCTAGAAAGGTAAACATATCAGTAGTTAGCTACAGATATAGATATGCCAAAGCACCCCAGAGGAAACCAGGACGGAAAAGATTTTAGTTCTTAGGGGCTTAAGCAACTGCAATGTTAATGACTTGGTAGGGCAAGAGGGGGAATATACAGACAGCCCCTCGTGTGAGATTTAAATGGATTCTAGAATTGGGGCTGTGCTCAGCCACTCAACGCCAGCACCACAAGCAGGAGAGAAGTCCTGCTCCTAAGAAACACAGCTATGTGCTCCAGAGGCCGATAACTCCTTACCAAGGCAGTTAATGCCCTTTGCCTTTTGAAAAGTATGTGTAAAAACAACAATTATAAAATCTCAAACAAAACTTTTAGAAAAGTGACTGATGAATGCTTTTGTTGGTAGAGTATGAAATATGAAAAGGAATCTGTACATAATGTTTAAGACTTCCAGTTATGAACAGAGAGTCTCAGGGATGTACTATACATCATAGGGAACATAGTCAATAATACAGTAACTGTGTACAGTGACTTATGATACTGATCACTTGTTAAGTGACTATTTTGTACACCTGAAATAAATATAATCTTGTATGTCAACTAAAATGGAAAATAAATGTTTAAAAAGAATCAAAAGCATGTATCATAAAGGAGAAATGGATATACCCAAATTTAAAATTAAAATGTTCACATAATAAAGCAAAAAGATGAGTCACAAATTGGGAAAAGATATTTGCCAGCTTGCAGTTAGCAAGGGATTCATATTGAGAATATATAAAGAAATCTTTAAAATAAATGAGGAAAAGATCACAAAAAGTAGAAAGATGGACAAAGGATATGAACTGGAAATCCATACATTTAGAAACCAGATGACTAAAACTATAAAGTAGGTTCAACCTGCCCAATAGACAGTTACCCACCATCACGGGCTTTTAGCTAAACTCTGGTCATCATACTTAGCAAAAGAGGACATTGTCCCCAAAGCAAAGATTTATCTTGAGAAAAAAGAGAAGGGGCTTGAATTTCTGTGGCTGAGGCACTATCCACAGAAGCAAGACCAGGCCTTAAAACATGGACCAAGAGTTCCTTGAGAGAGCCCCAATGTCTTTGAGAAAGCAAACTTCTTGAAGAAGGACTTCTCTTGTCAAATGGTCCATTTGCACTGAGTGGCCACTACGCACCAGGAGGAGCATGTGCTAAGGCCCCTTGCAACAGATGCCCTCAGGAAGACTCCACTGTAATTGGGACAGCGAGGGAAACTTCCTGAAACTGCTGTAAAACATTCCATGCTGCTGTCAAAGCCTGGCTGCTGGACTCATGCCCGGGGCTGTCTTCGTCACCGTGGACAGACTGCAGTAGTTCATGCCTTATATCAAAGGAATGAGTTACAATTGTCGGGAAAATTTATGTTGAAAAAATGTTGCATGTTTTAATGTTGGTAGTCACTTATTGGAAATAAGATTTATTAGTTTTTTGGTAAGGTGAAATGCTGGCAGCTTTAATTGGGCACAAAAGTGTTAGGAAGCCCATGAAAACCAACTTTCAACTCCAGCTCTATCAGTGGCCTACCCTTCTCCAAACAACTCAGCAGCATGGCTAAGAATGAACTCTCATGGATTTGCAGCAAGTTACATAACCGCTCTGGGCCTCGGTTTCCTAATCTGTAAATGTGAAAAGAACAGTGCTCTTGGGCTTGGAGGAGGATGCAAAGATCAGCACTTGGCACATAATGAGTCTGCAATCAGTGTCAGCACTCAGCAGTAATGAGAGTAATGGATTGTCAGGTTCTCAATGACAGTAATGGCTTTCGTCCATTACTGGGATCTCATTTCCCAGTCATGAGACATCACCAGGGCTACTAACACTTTCTGTGCTCAGGGCACTGGGCTGGGCCCTGGGAGGAGATGAAGGATGCAGGTGAAACCTACAGGGGATGATCCTGCTCCTAGCTCCCAAGCTGTAGGGTGAGTGTCTTGGACTATTTCTCCACCAGTGACCCTCATTTGCCAAAAACCAGCCACAGTCTTGCTCGCAGAGCCCCTGGTGATGCTGGGCTTATATTGGTCAGGAAGAAGGGAGGGGGAACATCACACCTGTGTCTGTGGAAAAAGCAGAGTTAATACTCAAAAATAGAGGTTTTCCAGTCTCATCCTTCCCTGCTATACTCTGCTGTGCATGTTACCTATTGTTGATCTGGCTCCAGCTCCTGGTGACCCTATGAATGAGTGACATCCACAATGTCCTGTCCTGAACATCTCTGCTCAGCTCCTGTAGACCCCTGCCTATGGCTTCTTTGATGGACTCGATCCATCTCCTATGTGGTCTCCCTCTCCTGCTGCCTCCTATTTTTCCCAGCATCATTATCTTTTCCAAAGGACTCTGCCCTCTCATGATGTGCCTGAAGTAGGACAGCTTCGGTTTTGTCGTTTTTGCCTCCAGCAATGTTTCAGGCTTAATTTGCTCTAAGACCCACTGGTTCTTCTTGCTGGTGGTGCAGAGTAGCCATAGAGCTCTCCTCCAACATGACATTTCAAATGAATTCATTTTTTTCCTATCAGCCAACTGTCCAGTTTCCACATTCAAACTTAGTAACTGGGAATACGAGAGTTTAGACAATCTTAGCCTTGGTCTCTAATGACACACCTCTTTGCTTGGTGATCTTTCCTAATTCTTCCATTGCGGCTCTTTTGAGTCTCAGCCTTCTCTGGATTTCTTGGCTGCAGTCCCCATTCACACCGATGACTGAACCAAGGCAAAATATTTCACAATTTCAATGTCTTCATTGTCTATGTTAAAGTTGCGTGTTTCTGTAGTCAGGGGTACTCTGCTCACCCCTCCTCTATTTGTCCACCCTCATCGGAGTTGTGTACCCAGTCCTGCCTGAAGTTGGGGCATGAATTAGATAACACTCCCAGCTTCTCAACCCTGCTTTAATTTCTTCCATAGACTGTATGATTGTTCAGCATGCCACATCTTGTTTCTTATTATCTCTCTGTGTCAGAATGTCTATTGTAGTCATTGCTGTATTCCCAGCATCCAAACAGGGCCTGGTGAAGTGTTGATGCTCAATACGTCTTGTTAAAGGAAATGAATAACATTCCACTGAGTAAAATTCAGCCTTATCCAAGGTCACTGTTATGGGTTGAGTTGTATCCCCCCAGATTTATATGTTGAAGTCCTAACCCCAGTATGTCAGAATCTGACTGAATTTGTAGATAAGGACTTTTAAGAGGTAGTTAAGATAAAAATGATATCAAATGGGGCTGTGGGAGGTGGGGAGGTCCTAATCCAATATGGCAAGTGTCCTTATAAGAAGAGGAGATGAGGACACAGACAGGAAAAGCCACAGAAGGAAGACAGCCATCTACAAGCCAAGGAGCAAGAGCCTCAGAATGAAACCAGTCCGTCTGACACCTTGATCTTAGACTTTCAGCCTCCAGAGCTGCGAGGAAATAAATTTCTGTGGTTTGAACTACCCAGTTGGTGGTTCACTGTCATGGCAGCCCTGGGAAACCAATACAGTCACTGGGTAGGGTTTCTGTAGCAGAACTAAGGTCTGGACTTTATTAGCTTGAAGCACTAATTCTTTAATGGTCCACAGAGTATCCTCTTTAAAAGTGGAGCAAATCCTCACAGGGTCCAAGGACTTGAAAGAGTTTTCAGAGGACCCAGTGACAGCTGTTCTCTTCCTTTATTGGACATGTCAGAGAGCACAGCTGTACCCCAGGGCTCACTCTCTGGGAAGTCCTGCTCTCCCCTGGCTGGACACCTCAAACAGCTGCTTGGGGGTGCTGACAAGTTCTTGTATAGGATTGCTTCTTGCAATGATGGGATTTCTCATTTACTCTGGGTTTTGCCACCACCAGAGGAGGGAGATGACAGTCATCTAATTGACCTTCTCATTTCCCAGTCATGAGACATCACCAGGACTACTAACACTTTTTGTGCCCAGGGCACTGGGCTGGTCACTGGATTCCAAAGCAGAATCCAGTAACCCCCCTCCTAAACTGTAGGTAAAGAGATGCTGCAGTAGTTCAGAGAAGAGAGAAGACTCTGAGACTGGAGTGGAGGGAGGAGTGGCCAGGAGCAGTCTCCTGTAGCTGTAACACTGGGACTTGTGGCTGCAATGTAATATTGCAATGATGGGACTGATAGTGTTGGGAACAGAGAAGCATCACAACCCTGGAAAAGAGCAGAAGCCAATGTCCAAAGGAGGATTTGAGCCTCAGAAATGTTTGTCATGTCTCAGTAAAGAGACTGAGACATGGCAAGACCAGCCACCCATTTCCACACTAGATTCATGGAGGAAACAAGCTGAGCTATACTCAGTGACTTTGTTTCTGACTACTGGTGTTTTGTCCCAAACCTCAGGTAGCCTTCTGGGCACATAGGGGAGGTCACATGGAGCTGTCTTTTCATGCTGTTACATGCAGACCCCCGTCCGTCCACACTAGCCCCACATCCAAATCACGGCCCTCGACAGCTTAACACTCAGCAGCATGCACAGGTAAACCAAAAGGAAGAGAAGTGGGCACAAATGGGAGAAATTTTCTCATTAGAGGATGAAGAAGCAAGAGCTACACGGTCACCCATCCTAAGTCTTCCCAGGCAGGATACAGCCTCAAGTTGGCCTTTAACAAAGTTCTATATGTGAGAGAGAGAACAGAGAGCAGAGAGAGGGATAGAGGAAATAGAGGGAGAGAAGAAGCAGAAAGAGAGAGAGAAGAGAGGGAGGGAGAATTCCAAGAGATAATACACAGCATGGATTTAAAAGCATCAATAATACTGTCCTTGGGCCTCTCCTAGACTTATCAAAATTCCTCTCCTTGGTAGGAAGAGAGCAGGAGGGCAAAGACCTTTGAGATGCCCTTGAGATGTGGCAGGCAGTGACAATGCTGGTCTTCTTGGAGTAGAGGGGAGGGTCATATGGATTGATGATGTGATAAAGAGCAAGGCACAGGAGGCCAAATCAAGCTTTAATATTTGTCTCCAATTCCAAGGTCAAGCTTCACCGTCCATACCTGCCACCTCCTCTCTTCTCCCCACCAAGCACAGGTCTAGCAGTGTGGAATTCTTTTATCCACAATTCCTTCATCCCACTACCAAGAATAGAATGTCATTACTATTACTCTTACCACCAGCTCAAGTATTACTAGCTCAGAAGTTGTGTAGAATTTTCTCCCCTGAAACCAGTGTTAAATGAACTCATCCACACATATACTTTGGATCTGCATTGGAAGATCACCCTGTGCTTTGACACATTCGATTTTTCCTAGTGACGGCAACGCAGGCTGAGAGAGGTCAACTCACTCTCATAAGATTATAACTGGCTGGTGCTCATGATGAGCACGGGCGCGACGACACCGCGCACCGCAACATAAAGATTATATAATGATGTCTCACGGCATCAAAACTCGGGACATGTAGCAGAGGCCTCTTAGTTTTTCTTTTGTAAAAGGGGTCTGAGATCTAAGGAAGTGCAACCAAAACCCGAAGATAATGGCATCAAAATAGCCCTTAGCCATTTCAGGTGAGCTCTTTCTTTGGGTCACCATCTCTGTAAACCCATTTCCCAATTCTGAAACCCAAAGTTCCCTGGCAGTTCATTCTTTATGCTTGTGTGGAACAGCTGAAAATGTGGACTTATTTGAGCTACTTCCTTCTTTCTAACTGTAATCAAGCTGCAAGATATGTGTTAAAATTCCAGTCAAGAACCTCAGAAACTTCTCTTTGTTAATTCTCTTAAGCCAATTTTTCCAATGTCAAGAAAAATTTGCGGGGCTGTCCTCTGTTGAGTGCTTCAATTCTAGTGATAGATGGTTTTACTAGATCTTAAACACTCCCCGACTCCTCTTAATTGACTGGACTTGGCTCAGTTCCTAGAATCAGCTCCTTGGTAGCCTCTGACCATGTAAATTGTTCAATACAGTGGAAGGAAGGTGGTAATTTCCCTCCTTTTTGCCCACGTTGCTCCAACCCAGGCAACATACTATGTTTCTTGTTTGAATGGTTGATTATCAAACCCGCACACTACCCTTTTATTAAAAATTAAGCTCATGCTTCTTTCTGTAGTATGGTGTTTCTTAATCATTTGCACTTCTTAGCTTTTATAGACTTGTAAATGTTTAGCTGCAAAGATTGGGAAGAGAGATGTGGGCACATGAAATACACTGGTGAAAATGTGAAGATACAGAAAAGTGGGGAGAACAGGAGAGGGAAAAGAGAGACCAAAAATGAAGACATTTAGCCCCCAGACCTGCCTCCCAACCCTCCTTACAAGAAACCCCACTGGCTAACACTTTTTGATCTGACAGTCACAGATATTTCCCAAACTCTCTCTGTGGCTCTCTGACCAAGACTGTTTGGTCAAAGATGGCAGCTTTAGTAAATATAGTCTCAATGTGAAAATGCTTGGGGCTTTCACTGAAATCATCCTTCTCCAGATGGAAGACCCAGTACCTTGGTTTTCTGTGTTTTAACTTGACCTTAAATAATTACTGGCATTTGCATGGGCTGCCACAATATTTCCCAGGTCAGTGTTTTATGTTCCCAGATTTTGCTCTTGATGGGGAATGAATATCCATTTTTAAAACAAACATTTATTGAATATTGCATGTACCCAGAGACAGGAGAAGGAGGAAGAAAGATGGACTGAAAAATAAGAAAAAGCCAAGCTTGCCTTTGAGTTCCATGTTATTCAAACTGCCAACTTACAACTCATTGATGAGTATATTAATTTGGTGGACAACGACCAGTATTCATAAGGAAGGAAGGAAGGAAGGAAGGAAGGAAGGAAGGAAGGAAGGAAGGAAGGGAGGAAGGAAGGAAGGAAGGTCTCCAGGTGATTCACGTGCAAATGCAAATCACATAGGCACCCCTCCAAAGCCCAGCCTGAGCAGGATAAGGACTACTTGTTAAAGAAATGAAGCTTGATTGACAGAGCAGCTTTTAAGACTGGAAAAGATAGTCACCAGCAGATAGTACATGTGGAGGGTGGGACCCTTGGAGCTGCCACTTTCCTGAGGGACCCACAAATTTCTCTGGGCCTTAGTTTCTCCTATGCAGAACTGTCAATTGGAGAAAACAGTCAATGCTGCCAATGACAGTTCTCAGTCAGCCTCTTATGGTAAATGCAGACTTTGAAAGGTTCCCGAGGGAGGGGTTGCCATGTTTTCTGTAGTGCCAGTAAGGAGAGCATCATGTAACCACAGGGAACCAGACCAGCACTGGAAGGGGCCAAAGGGACACACCCTCATAGGCCTCAGTTTCTCATTTGTAAAAGAGGGATAATAATCGCCATCCTGCCCATTGCTGTGGAGTTCCGTAGAAGCCCCAAGTGTGAAGAGGCAGGTGAGCACCAGTCTCATTATCCATGCAGTCCCAGCCGCTGGGTTGCATGGGGTGAGAGCAGTTCTAGCATTTTGCCACAAGGGCCTGTGAGTGCAACAAAGGGTTTTAAAGGCCTTTACAAATTTTTAAAGTTTATCTTAAACAGAGAACTAGGTAATTAAGCTCATTAGCAGAATATAATTTGCTCAGCTTGTTGAAGGTCAGTGGCTCTCATCAGACTGTGGAGCACAAAAGGCAAGACAGGAAGAGGTACAGCTGGAATAGCCAGGGGAGCGGGGCCCAGCCTCTCTTTTTTGTTCTCACTGGTGTCACTGCAGAGTCTGGAAATGGTGAAAAGGTGGCAGTGGAGCCCTGGTGAGATAATGGTGGATGAGCAGGTCTCTGGGGGATGTGTCCATATGACTACGAACACAGGGGAAGAAGGCCTCTGATACACTCAGGGAGAATTCAGTCTACAAATGCTGCTTTTGCAGATAAGGAGAATGGTCCTGAGAAAACATCTGTCATGTAGGCTCAGTCTGCCCGTCAATAGTCACTGAGGGCCTAGCCTGCCTTGCCTGACCAGTCATAAAACGTAACGCAGAAGAAAACACATTTCCTGCCTTCAAGGACTATATCTAATTATATCAGTTTCTCTCTTGCAGCCCACAGTGACTCCCATGACTTAGAAGATGACAGCTAAGTAGAAATGTAAGTAGTTACCAGCAGTTAGGAGGGAGTGGAGAGGAATAGGAGGAACACAGAGAATGTTTAGGGCAGTGAAACTCTTCTGTACATTATCCTAGTGATGGACACACATCCTTATAAATTTGTGCAAACCCATAGAATGGTCACGACCAAGAATGAGTGAATTCTGATGTAAACTGGGGGCTTTGGATGATAATCTGGCAGTGTAGGTTCATCACTTGTAACAAATGTACCGCTCCATTGGGGGGTGTGAATGAGGAGAGAGGCTACGTGTCAGGGTAGGGAATGTCTCTGGGAATATCCCTATACCTTTCTCCCAGTGCTCCTGGGAACCTAAAACTGCTCTTGAAAAATAAAGTCTATTCCAGACAGGACCCCCCCCCTTTCCCCTCTAAAGATAAATAAATAAAATCTTAAAAAAAAAATAAATAAAGTCTATTAAAAAAAACAAAAAGATGCCCTGGCTGGCGTAGCTCAGTGAATTGAGCCCGAGCCTGTGAAGCAAAGGGTCGCCAGTTTGATTCCCAGTCAGGGCACATACATGCCTGGGTTGCAGGCCAAGTCCCCAGTAGAGGACACATAACAGTCAACCACACACTGATGTTCCTCTCCCACTTTTTCTCCTTCCCTTTCCCTCTCTCTAAAAATAAATAAATAAAATAATTTTTAAAAAAGAACAAGAATGCCCAGTCTCACCAGTTTTATTCCCCATAACATTTCCAGTCCACGCTAGAGCAATTAGGCAAGAAAAAGGAATAAAAAGCATCCCAATCAGAAAATAAGTGAAATTGTTTCTTTGCAGATGACATGATATTATATAGAGAAAATGCTAAAGACTCCACCTTCTTAAGAAGACCTAGGGGAAAGGGTATCAGTCGCAGGCATATTAGTTTCAAGATAAACAGCCAGTGGGCTGAGTTTTCAGGAGATTGGGTTTTCTGGAGCAAACTGTCTTCAGGGACACCAGAAAAGCTTCTCTCAGAACTAGGCAGGGAGCCCAGGAATCATGGCCCACACAGTCCAGCTGTGGTGCTCGGCACCATCCAAGTGGGTGCTTTGGCCTTGGCCATGGGCACTAGAGCAAAAAAGCCTTCCTGTGTGCAATCCACAAAATGCTAGGAATTATATAGAAAAAATAGCTCATGCTTAAGAAACTCTTATATAAACAAAGTACATAACCGTTCATATTGTAGAACTTAGATTCATTAACATATTAATGTTTTATTAATTTCTAAGAGGAAAATAAAGCAGTACTTCCCAAATTTATTAGACCACAAAAACTTACATTTTATAAAGCATTTCATGGGATTTGTGTTGTACAAAATGTTTTGGAAAACACTGAATGTAACAGAAGAAATCTAAAGCTCACCAGTTACCTCTCACATAAGTTAACATTTTTATTATGAGCATGTAAGCAATAGACAGTGAGTGTAGAAACAATGGACCCTCCCTTTCAGTAAAAAAGGGAGAATGAATGACTGATCTTTACAATTCAAATGTCTCGCCTGCCTTTATTATATTTTTCCTTCTTACACATGCCAATAATGATGAAACAGATGATGGGATAATCTTTCTGATCCAGTTGCATTACTGGAGTCCAGGCTGGCTTTGCACCATTCAAGAAAAACACACACTTCCCAAGTTTGCTTCTTGGGGGCAGACATGCTTGTTTGTAAAGCCCTCTGTGAATTTCCAAACAGCGAGGATGTGAACCATGACCGTCAACTACAATTCTTCGGGGACTGGTTTTTATCCTATTCCGTTGGCTTCTCACTTACTGGAAGACCTGAACCAGATGCAAGGTGAGAATGTGCCTTGCATTTGGATACATTCATAAAGGCTATGGTAGACACTTAACCATCTCCCCATTCAACTTGCATGTACAGAAAGCATTGTTTCAGAGGGAAAGAAGGATGGTCTTGCCCACATGTGAAGAGAAGTAGATACACAAGTGTTCACTCTACTGGCTGTTTTAATGCTTAGATCTGCCTCAGATTCCTCCCCACATCAGAGACAGCCAGTGCCCCATAAAAATAAAAAATGAGCTTCTGACACTTTTATTACATTTATAGACACTTTCTCGAACCACCACACATACTGCTTTCAACCTCGTTCCAATTGTTTATATTCTGACCTCCTGCCCTCTTTTCCCTTCTCAACCCAGCCTCACAGCTGGGACCTAAATGAGAATCTCAGGCCCCCAGCCTTGGACCTTTCCCGTTCTGCGTAGCCACGATCTGAACAGTCTCTGGTTCTGTGGCTCCTCCCACTCCCACTTTCAGTTCCTGCTGACTTTGAGAGGCTCCTGTCCACACCTCTGGCCTTACTGCCCACTCCCTAAAAGGAAGCCTGCAGACTGATGGCTCCCCTCCCACTAGGACAGAGCCTGCGGTTCGCCCTGCTTCTGAGCTGATTGGCAAAGAGCCTGTGAATGGCTGCACTGTTGGCCTCCTCCACCCCCACCAGCAGTGTGCCGTTTATCTCCAGGTTGAATGGTGGAACACAGGAAATACTCTGCAAAGAAATCAAGCCAATCTGCCTAGAAGGGCCTAGAGTTCCCAGAGTGGAAGCTGATGCCCGAGAATAGGGCCCTCCTTGTTTTGGCATTGGTCAGAGAAGGGATTCAAGTTTCTGAGAGAAATGGTTCGAACCCAGACTTCCACAGCTCACAATGCACCCTGAAGGGAAGCCCACAGTATGTCACGCCCTGCACACCTGCCCAGACAGGTAGGCAGGAGTCTCAGGATGGACCAAGGCCAGAAAAGGCAGAAGTCACTAACCCACGGGAGCCATCTATATTAATCAAGTGAATGTTTTTTTCATCCTTAAAGATAAATGTACCACTGAGGATGAACAGCCACTGAGGGAAATAAGCAGCATACAAGGGAAGGATAATTATGCTGGTGTGAAGATGGCTGGTTAAGTCAGCACTTTCTTCTTTCTAGAAAACATCATCCAAACATAGAAGAAGCCCTGGCCTGGTGGCTCAGTTGGTTGGAGCATCTTCCTGTGCACAAAAAGTTTGCAGGTTTGATTTCCGGTTGGGGAACATGCCTGTGTTATGTTAGGAGGGTTTGGTCCCCCCTCTGGCCATGGTGTGTATGGAAGTCAACTGACCAATGTTTTTTCTCTTACATCAGTGTTTCTCTCTCCCTTCCCCCACCGTCTAAAAATCAATAAGCATGCAAAAGTAACAAAAGAAAAATGTTTAAGTCCAACCAATGATAGTTTTGATGGAAAAAAACAATAACAATAGTAATAAGCTAACATTTCTATAACAATAACTATGTACCAAGTTCTGTTTTAAAAACTTTCATTACACTAAGTCATTTAACCCTGCACTACATGGCAGATGCAACTGTTATACCAAGTTTTCCAAAAAGGTTATTGAGCTACAAGAAGCTGAGTAATCTACATGAGGTCCCAGAAAAGAGATAATGAATTAAGAACTAGAATTAAAACGAGGTTTGATTATAGAGTTCATGGTCTTAAATTCTGTACATTGTTACTATCCTCCAAGATAAAATATGCATATTGTGAAATATGTGAAGAGCTTGGTAAAAGCAGGTTAAATCAAGGAGAAGGCAGAAGTGACGAAAAGAAATACAGAGAAAGAGGGGAGGGCTAGGTAGCCACACATCTCGGAAAGCGCCAACAAAAGTCCACAGTACAGTGTGCACACTGAAATGCAAAATATATCTATAATCTGCAATAGTGAGTGTGGGCTCTAAAGCGAACAGATCTGGCGTCAGAAGCTCTTTTGCACATGATTGGTTTGGATGCAGAGGGTATTGGGGGAAACTCCACACACACAAGGGAGTGATCTGTCCCTGCGGCAGCCAGGAAGACTTTGGGTGATGAAGAAGAGCTAGTTTGGGTGACTTGCAGCCCCCCTGGCCACTCCACTCATGGTGGCCTACTACTGCCTTTAGGGAAATTAAACTTATTAAAAGACAAAAATTAAACAAGAACTTACCAAGTATTAAAAACCAAAACACCTAAGAATAATAGCAGCAAAATTTATGCTGAGATTATTTATGATAAGACATAAATAATCCTCTCTAAAAATTGTTGCTATGAAACAAACGAAAGTTGTGAATAAGCATTTCTCCAGGAATTAAAAGTAATTCATTGAAGCAATTGCTTCTGTGAAGCAAGATTACAAAGTAAAAATGTAAGACTTCAGGGAGGAAATGTGGTAAGTGACGGGAGCAAATAAAATATGAGCTAGCTGAATTCAGGGAAAAGTGTTACGTTGAAATGCATGAAATTTTTGTAGTTAAAAATGGCCAGACACTGGCCTTTATGCATGGTTAGCATAACAAAAGGAAAAAGATAAAATAAAACCAGGCTATCACAAAAATAAAAACAAAATTGGAAAAGCATCAGATGTTATCTAGACTGTAGAAAAATATTAAAGGACAAAGAAAAAATCCACAAAATGAGATGGAAATAAAAGACAAGAAGAAATAAAGAAAACAATAATATATACCTAAGAGATAGAAAAGAAATTCAATAATTTACATGATTGCACACCCATAGAAGAAAACCAAAAAACAAAAAACAAATAGTTAAAGATATAATGTGGCTAAAAAGTTCTTACATTAAAGAAAAAAAAAAACAACTTAAGTCTATATATCAATGAACACCAATGGTTGCCAGAGAAAATTGATCAAGGATAATCAACACTGAGTCACTCTAGTAAAGTTTTGGACTTAAAGATTAAGGCTCCATTAGTCAGCAAAACAAAAAGATTGAGTCACTTTTAAGTGGATAAAATTAAGAACAAGTCCACATTTCTTCAGCCACATTAAATGCCAGAAGGTAAGAGAGAGCACTTCATGATACACAAAAGAGAAACTGTGACTCAAAAGTTTTATACCCAGCGAAACTATGTTTGGCCACAGAAAACCAAGCTTGAGCAAGCAAATGAGCCCTTCCTTAGAAAACTACGGGTAATAAACTTTGGCCAAGTGAGAAATAACTTAGGACACTACAGTAAAATGATGTGCTGTGAGAATTAAATAAATGTACCTATTAATCAAGATAAAATCAAAGATGGGAATGACAGTGACAAACCAGAATGAAAATATTATTGGTCTGGCCATGTAAAAATGGATCAAGTAATACAATTAGAAGGGGGGAAATAAAAAAAATGGGAGGCAAACTAATTTTGTTGATTGAAAGATGCAGTTAAAGTTTCTACAATAGCTGAGGGTCAAATGGTATTGTTTAATAGTACAAAGGTAGATATTTTAAAAAGATAATACTTATGAACTAATAATAGGTAATAATGGAGAAAGGAAGGGAAAAGAAAGAAAAGGAAATACATCAATTTTGTCATCACTCATAAGGAACTACAAAACAGAGGACCAAAGTTCTAAAGGTAATCACTGTGGTACAACACAAATGTTTTTAAATACCAGAGGAACAATATTCCCTTTCTAATTTCTTTTATTCTAACAAAACAAAACAAAATGACTATTGTCCAGGGAACCTATCTTCCTACATATGAGCACATGTTGCCCTAATTCCAAGTGACAGGGAATCTGTACTGGGACTGGTGAGCAGCAAGAAACAGGACCTGAAGGGAGGCTGAAGGGAGGAACGGGTGGTGGGGGATGGGCAGCTGGGCAGCTGGTGGGGCCCCAGCCCTCCTTGCGGGGAAGTTGGTGATTCTTGTTAGATGGGGGTGAGCAGTCCGAGTGTCACCTGCCCTGTGCAGTGTCAGGGGAAATGCTGGAAATTCAGCATGTTGGCATCTCTTATTTCTTGCACCCTTCTGTCAGGTTCTACATGAATGGGACCAGCTCAGACTAAAGGTGACCTATCTGAAAACAGAGAGGCAAAAAAAGACAGTTTGGCCAAGAGAAGTACTTTCTGTCTGTCTGTCTATACTCTGAGATCTAACTTGATTGAATCCCATAACTTGAAGCCTTTCAGGGCTGAAAAAGCTGAATTCTTTACTTTCAGATAAAGTCAGTGGGAGCAGAGGCAGAGGCAGGAGATTGAGCAGGAGATAAGATTGAGCCCGAACTATAATCTGGATCCCCGGGCCTCTCCCAGCACCTCCTGTTCAGCATTCTCCCTCAGACAAAGGGGACACTCATGCTTATTGTGAAGATGCCGCCTGGGAAAAATCAGATTATGGGTGGTATCTCCCGGCCAAGCTATTGTTTCAAAGTGCCTCAAGGCAGAAGTCATTGAACTGAAGGCCAGGGTGATAGACAGAACCCAGAGGCCAGATGGGGGCTAGGAATTCTCAGACTCAAGGACTGTGACTAGACGGGGATCATTTGGAATTGACTGGGCACAAAAAGATTAGAAGTCAGCCTGGCTTTTTTTTTTTTGTATATATTTTTTCTTTTTTTTAAATATATTTTATTGATTATGCCATTACAGTTGTTCTATTTCCCCCCTTCATTCCCCTCCACCCTGCACACCCCCTCCCCCACCATTCCCCCTTTAGTTTATGGTCACGTGTCTCGAGTTCTTTAGATTCTATGTCTCCCCTACTATTCTTACCCTCCCCCCTGTCTATTTTCTACCTACCATCTATGCTACTTATTTTCTGTACCTCCTCCCCGCTTCTCCTTCTCCCACTCCCCTGTTGCTAACCCTCCATGTGATCTTCATTTCTGTGGTTCTGCTCCTGATCTAGCTGTCCTCTTAGTTTGCTTTTGTTTTAGGTTTTAAAGATATATATTATTGGCTGTTTTACACAGAAGGCAACACCCAGGCCCCAGACTCATGCTAATAGGAAGTGAGCTTCCACATTTTGTAGCTCCCTAGAAACAGCAGTTTTCTGAGTGCCCTTCTCTGTTTTGAATCGGAAAGACACCAGACAGCAGGGATGCTCCAAAGAGCAGAACCCAGAGCTGCCTGGCACCACTGGGTCCCTTCCTCAGCCAGGTCTCTTCCTCTGTGGCCCAGTGACCACTGGGGGCTGTTTCCCAACCTTCCCATGTCCCAGTGACAGGTTTAATGGCAGCTGTTTGGTTTCTTCTGAACCACTGAATGTTGGGTAGGGGGTGCTAGGAACAGATCCCTTACAAAACAAAGACCTGCTGTGAGGAGCTGGTGGTCTGCATGGGAAGGCGGACACGTAAAACAGCCTTTGCCATAGTGCACGCACAGGGCAAACCAAAAGCTTGGCAGGAGAGGGGGCGTGGGAGGCATCACTGAAGGCTTCTAGAATAATGTGAATCCTACACCGAGATCTGAAGGATTAATAAGAGTTAGTCAGAAAGGAGGCTGGAGACAAGAGCCAGTAGAGTGCAGGAACCTTAGAAAGCCCTCCCTAGCTGATGGGAATGGACTGGCAGGAGGCAAGAAGGGAGGGAGGCCTCGAATGCAACACTTCAGCTTTTGACCGTTGGCATATCCTGATGTCCTCGCTGAGCCCCTTAGGCCTTTGGTCGTACTGGGGCTACAGCCTCCAGGAAAGTGAAAGCAAATCTCCCCAGCAGATGCCCAGGCCCCTTCTGTGTCACTTGTCCTTGAGCTTCCCTGCCCCTTCAGGAAAGCTGCCCAGCCAGAAGGTCAGAGTCCCCTGCTTGCGGAAGATTCATTCCGATAAAGCCTCGAGGCCGGATAAGCTGACTTCCTCACACCTGTAATGAAACAGCCCCCAAAATTCCTTCCCCTGTGGCTTTCAACACCCAGCTACCTCCCAGACAAACACCCCCACTAACCAAACAGGACGAGGAAACACAGTTTCCCTAGGGCCGTTTCGTTCCCTGGATCTTGCCATCAGTAGAATGAAGAGCAATTTAATTTGGGCTCCAGGGTCAACCACACTGTTCAGCGGGTACTTCAGAGGCAGAGGCTCTTCTGGGAGGACCACGATTTCAACGGAAAGGAAGTGTACCCTTGAAAAACTGGCTACCCAGAGAGCAGCAGAAGTTCGCATACGACGGAATCTAATAGAAAATGCTGCTTGAAATATTTATGAAATCTGCTTTAAGGGCACTTACCAGCGCACGAAGGAGTCCCTTGGCACAAATGCATAACATACAATTGCAATGAAGCCTCTTTACCAGGACCCCAAGGTCTCACGAGAGGAGTTTGCTTCAGCCAGGAAAGAAAAGCAGGAGATAAGAAGACTGTACATCCGCTCATGTATTTGCATTTGGAGGTTTGCATGAAAGAGAATCTCTTTGCACTGTCCTGGTTGGGGATTTTTGATTAAAGCTGAGTCCACCAGTTTTAACTGGGTTTGGCAGAGCAGAGGATGGGATACCTGGGGGGAGGTGGCCCTCAGCCCAGGAGGCTGCCATTGGATGAGGTGGCCAGAGGAAGGGAAGGAGAAAGTTGCCTCTTTCCTGGGGCTGGTGGGCTCCATTGGTAAGAAAAAGGAGTGAGCAGCGCTTGGAGTCGGGGCACATCCAGGAAGAGACAAGGGGCTCCCCGCACACTCCACCCTCTCTCTCACTCTTCTGATTATGTCCACCCACAGATGGAGAAAAAGGTTAAGCAGTCAAGGGGGCATTAGCAGGATAATAAAGAAAGCGGCAGCCGAAGCACTTTGAACTTTCGCTAAAGTTGAGAGGCCTATTAGTGCCCCTCGGTGGCTCACATTTTGGAGTGTCCACTCTGTGCTAGTCACTGCACAAGTGTTTCAATTACATTATTCATTCATTCCCACTCCTCGCAGACCTTTGACATCTTTATGTTTATCCCTATTTTCCAGCTGAGAAAACGGAGGCTTAGGGAGATGAAGAAAGTCACGAAAAGGAAGACAGCTGGCCATGGGTTGAGCCAAAATTGGAATTCACATCTGCCCGGTTTCAAAGCCCAGCTCTAAACCACTAGGGGAGATAATATGTCCTTTAAAGGAGAGTGAGATTGTCTTGTCCCCCAGCTCAGTCTATCCTACTCCCAATTCTAGGAGACCAAGGTGCCAACTCCCTGTAATTGGCCAGTCCGTGAACTTGGTGGTCATATTGCAGGGAGTGTCCCCCAGACAAAGCAGTGATGTGTCTAGAGAGTGACTGATGAGATGGTGCCTTCTGGAGGGACGTAGGAGGACATGCAGCTTCTATTCTCGGCTCATTCTCTCTCGTCCTCCCTTCCTGCCCCAGAAAAAATCTACTATTTACCTGCCTGGTAAATCAGCAGCTCTCCAGCAATTCCCAAATGCAAAGGAATCTGAGAACAGCCTCTGGTCTAGTCCACAGTTTGCAAAGGAGAAAACCAAAGCTCTAAGTTAGGTTCTTGTCTTATTACTGCACATCATTACACAGACCCAATAAATGTAATTCTGAGTTTAACAGAATGAAATGGGGTTAAGCTACATTATCGTGTAGCCCAATGTGAGAACCCAGACCCCTAAATACCCTGTGTGGCGCAGACCCAAGAGGCAGAAAACTGCTTTCTGGCAGCATCAGGTGTATGTTTGCCTTCTAAGAGCCAGTGGGGCCTGTGAAAGCCCCACCAAGGCCAGTCCTGGGGCTGAGGGCAGAGGGTGCTGAGGAAGCACTAAAGCCATAAGCGAGGGAGAAAAGAAGGGACCTTTCAGGGACACACAGAGACTGCGCAGTCCTCTGTTCCAGCCACTCATGCGAGGTTGGCCAAGCTCTACCCCTAAAATCCAGACAGAGGGAGGAACTGAGCTCCAGGTTGGTAGGGCAGCCTTTCTCTGGCTGCTGGCAGAAGTCTAGAAGAGGAAGATGAACATTCAATAGGGAATCTTCAACACACAAGGTAACATTTCCATGTGGTATCACTCAGACTCACCTGGAAGGTAATGAAGCCACTGTTACTGATACAGGGTGCAGCCAGGGGGGCCCCCCAAAAAAAAGATTTAGAAGGGTTTCCAGAATTCAAAGTGTATAGAAATATTGGAGAGACATATAAGATGTCCTCACTGCCCCCCCCAGGGGGAAGGGATGAATGGAGCCAGGCCATTAAGAGCTGTTTTGCATAGCAACAGTTTTGCAGCTAACCTCTGGAATGATTATTTAACATATCTATAACCTTTAACTGGTTTCATAGATATGTTAAATAGGAGTGGCCAAGTTTGGAGCCAGGAAGAAGGGAGTAGCAGGGACTCAGGATGGAAACTAGGGTCGGAGCTCCTGAGTGAGGGAGAAGGTAGTGGACTGGGACTCAGGAGGATGAGACTAGGAGCTGCACACTTGAAGGAGAAGGGCTGGGGACTCAAGATGGAACTAGCAGGGACTGAGGATGGAACTAGGGGAACTCAGGATGGGAACTAAGGTCTGCACTCCTGAGTGAGAAGGGCTTGGACTCAGAATGTAACTAGGGGCTGCGCTCCGGAGTGAGAGCGCCTAGGTGAGAGCTTGGAAAAGACTGGCTCCAGGACATAAAGGGCCCCCGCTTGGCCAGATGAAGGGAGAGCCACGCGGTTTCAGCAGAGTGAGGACCCCCTCTTGGTGAGGTGAAAGAGGGAGCCACGTGGTTTTGGCAGGGTGCGGACCCCCTCTTTCCCAGGTGAAAGGGAAGAACCACGCAGCTTTGCCAGAATGGAGATCCCTGCAGCCAGGTGAAGAAGACAGCCACATGCTTTTGGTGGAGTGCAGACTCCTGCAGCTTTGGTAGAAGAGGCCCACGTGGCTTTGGGGTGCCCCCTTTGGCTGCGGGGCCTGAAAAAGCAAGAGAGACTTTGACTGGAACTGGGTACAAAGGACTCTTGCCAGTGGACCGTGAGAGGGTACCACAGTACTTTGGATTAACTCGAGATCCTGCACAGTGACACAGCTGACGGTGCCAGCGGCCTGCAACACAGACGTGTGCTCTTTTCCTGATTTACGGTACCCGGAGTTGGGACAGTGGGAGAAGGGAGCGCTGTGTGGGTGTAGGTGTATACATAAAGGACTTTGATATTTTAGTGGTGGCATTAGGCCTGAGTAGCATTAAATAAACATTTTGTTTCCTTTTCACAAATCTCTGGCATTAAGAGATGTCTTTCCAATTGGCGGCGGACAGAAGGGCCCAGTAGATTTTAGTATTTTGTTTTTGGGAGGGGCCCCTGTTGTATAGCAGTTTTGGGCATCCCTAGGTGGGCCAAATATTGTATTGCCCCTCCCTCGGACCTCTGCTTGTTCGGTAACATTACCCCTTCCCTCTAGCCTGCCTGCTCTCTGTCTCTCTCTCCTCCTCTTCCCCCAAAATGAAAAAAAGAAAAGAAGAACATTAGTTAGAGGGAAAGTAAACTAGAGTCCCGGGGAAGTTCCCAGCCTTCTGAAAGTGTGTTTGCTCTGAGCGGCTAGAAGGCTCACTGCGGACCGGATGGGGACGGTTTTTTCGGTGCCTGGGTCACTGAGTGTGTGGAATGGGCATCCGGGGGATCAGAACCAGGAGGCAAGGTGCTGTCAAGGAGGCTCTTCCTGCTTCACAGTTAGGCCTGGGGCTGGATCCTGAATCAACAGAAGTTCATGTAACACATACAGGCTTTCGAGAGACAGAGGAACACCGAGATGGTGAGTTTAGGGGAATTTAATCTCAGGAGCAGTCAGGATAGTTCTCTCAGGAAAAGGGCAACGGCACAGTGTGGCCGCATTCACCCATCAGGTCTGGCATCTTGCCCACTTCCCAGAAAGTTCTGGGAACACAGGCAGCTAAGTTACTCTTTCCCACTTGTTCCTTATCTGAGGGAGGTAAAATTGATTTACCTCTGGGCCTGTTAGCAGCGCCTCGCAAGAGGTTCCCAGCTGTGCAGACTGTGAGATCAGAGAATCGGAGATAGTCCGAGGAGGGTGGGGAGTGAGGAAGAAGTATTTCATTAGGCCAATAAAATGGTATTTATGACACCTGGGAGCCTGAGGCCTGTCCCAGGTAGGATGAAGCCGAGACTACTAGAGGTGACCTTGGCTGGAGCTTGGAGAGGGGGAAGTGGGAGGGAACAGGGCAGTCACGCTTAGGCGGAGGAAAGAACTACTTCCTCTCTGACCTTGGCCTCCATATTCCACAGGAAGGCCTCCAAAAGGGTGGGAGTTGGCAAAACATTTCTTAGAGGCAACCAGAGCTGGCTCTCCCTGTGAGAAAATGAAGAAAGGGGGAAGCTAATTAACTAAAAATTGAGGAAGCTCAGGGCCACACACTGGCTGAGAGTAATCTGGGAATGGTCATCAATCATCATCAACTAGTTGACCTCCTGCCCCCCACACCCCCACTCCACCAAGGGCACACAGGACAGGCTCTGGAGGCCAGTGCATCCCGGGGACTCCCTTCCAGCCTGAGAAGGAGTGAAATAGGTAGTCGGGACTAAAGAACTCAGCCATATTCTAGTGTGAACCAGCCCACAGACATCTATCTCTCTCTGTGAGAATTGTGGGTCCTGGGAAGAAAGATTCATTTGGTATAAACCCTAAGAAGGAATTTATCTGCTGAGATGGTCAACCAGGGGCCCAGATTTTACAAATAATAAATAAGAGTCTAGCGGCCATTCGCTCACAGGGGCTCCCCACATATTCTTTACAATGGGAAGAACTTCAGACTGAGCTTGGCTTCCCCTGCACTGTGCCCTGCTAGTTTATGCCTCTGAGTCAGCCTATGCAGGGAAGCCCTGGTTTTGTTTTTCTACAATGAACTGAGACCTGCCCCATCCAATCAGAAGTACATAAATTGTATCCTGCTTTGCATCCATCTATACTGACCAATCAGAACTGCGCCATTTGGATACCTCATTTACCTCTAACGGATCGACTTGGGAATTTCCCTTGTCTCTGTGGAGCACAGTTTAGGCTGGTACCGGAGTCTGTGTCTCCCAGGTGGCAGCTCCTTTTGCTCAGTAAATGATCTCTATTCCTTATCATGGTCTAAAATGAATCTTGGTTTATAGAATTAACTTTGCGAGAGTTTGCCATCCATTTGTCAATAACCATGACTGTCTTACGAACTTTCTTATTGTCGTTTTCAGTTTTTCACATATTTATGCTTTGTCCAGTCCTTGAGACCAGAGACCCTTCAGCACACTTCTTTTCCATCTCCGCATCGTTCCAACCACCCACCTACGTACCACTGTGTGGCATTTCCTCCTGTGGTTCTCGCCACTACACATGCAGAGGAGAACAGTGCTCAGTTCCTAACTTTGATGAATTTATGGTGTTATATAACATGTATATACATATATGTAGTATTGTATACAATGCAATAAAGTGCCAGTTGTTAATAAGGAGGCATGGAAGTGGTAGCTAGGAAGAGATAAAACACTAGGATAAATTAAACCTGGCTTTAAGATCCAACTTTCCCACTTACTAACCATGAGACCTTCTGCGAATTATTCAAACCTCCATATAATGGAGAATTTGTAGAACCTCCTTCGGAGAGACAGGTTGAGGTTAAATGATATCATGCACGTTGTGAGCTCTAGCACAATATCTAGCACAGATGAATGCTCAAAATTGTTAGCAAAAAGAGAAATAAAAAAGGAAGCTCATGACATGATACTAAGAAATCCATTTCTGATTCTCCACACAAAAATGATTTAACAAACAACTATTTCCTTGGGGCATTTTCAAATTCTCTGAGGGAAGTTCACCCGGGAGAGTGGCCAGGAATCTAAAAAAGGTGAGGAGACCAGGAGCTTGCTCTTGAACTACACTGACCTCAGTTTCCAACTCAGGAGTTCTTTCTCAGCTGGAACCAACAAGGAACTAAAGCCACTCCCGGTCCCTCAAATGTGCATGCTAAAGCGTTGTGGCCACCAAAGAAGCTCTGCAAGAAGGCCATTGAAACGCATGGGTGTCTTCCAGAGGGTATACTGTCCTAAGCTATCTCACTTCTGTGTTTGGCCTGGTAAATAGTTAAAACTGGAGGTGGGTGGGGGAGGGTACTGGACGAGCAGCTGTAGCCTCAAATAGACACTTCCCAGCTCTACTCCCCTCTTACACCACCTTCCACTTAGGGGTGGTGCTCAAACCATCCTTATGTACGGCCTCAGTGCAGATGGAAGATGGAGAGATGCCTTCGCCTTCTTATCTCCCCCAGAGGCTACACCTTCTCTCACCGGGTAAGGGAGGCTCAGCTAAGGAAGATCTCCAGTGACAAGTTTGCCATAAAACAACCATTGGAGCATTCACATGCTCTGTTCCCAATTTGCCAGCAACCTGCTCACGAAGCAAAGAATTCAAACAATGGAGGCAACACACAAAAGCTGGATCTAGCGATTATTCTTAACAGGCACTATCACGGTGTACATTACATATTAGACAATGTTCTAAGTAATCTCTTACATTGGAATGGTGTTTTTGATTTTGAAAAGGACTTTATTTTTTTAAATGTATTTTATTGATTATGCTATTACAGTTGTCCCATTACCCCCCTTTATTCCCTTCTGCCCTGCATCCCCCCTCCCATCCATATTCCTACCCCTTTAGTTCATGTCCATGGATTGTACATATAAGTTCCTTGGCTTCTATATTTCCCATACTATTCTTAACTCTCCCTGTCTATTTTCTACCTACCATTGATGCTACTTATTCCCTGTACCTTTTCCCTCTTTCTCTTCCTCCCCCTCCCCCACTGACAACCCTCCCTGTAATCTCCATTTCTGTGATTCTGTTCCTGTTTTAGTTGTTTGCTTAGTTTGTTGTTATTTTTGTTCTATTTTTTAGGTTCAGTTGTTGATAGTTGTGAGTTTGTTGTCATTTTACTGTTCATATTTTTTATCTTCTTTTTCTTAGATAAGTCCCTTTCACATTTCATGTAATAAGGGCTCGGTGATGTTGAACTCCTTTAACTTGACCTTATCTGGGAAGCACTTTATCTGCCCTTCCATTCCAAATTAAAGCTTTGCTTGATAGAGCAATCTTGGATGTAGGTCCTTGCCTTTCATGACTTTGAATACTTCTTTCCAGCCCTGAAAAGGACTTTCATATACATGACCTCATTAGATAACCATAATAAAGCCTGAAAGGTAATAATTTATTTTAAGGGTTTTACTTAAAACTTACAGATTTTTTAAAATTAATTGCCACAAAAGAGGGTTATCCATTCAAGACCATTCAGCTTGTGGTAGAGACAAGATTCACACCAGAATGGTCTGATTCCAAAGCCTGCGCGCTTTTCACTGCACAAATAAAAAAAAAAGAAGAGAATGTCCCTGTCCTCAAACTGCTTGTAATAGAACAGGGGAAAACTAAAGCCTGTAACATGAACATTTTGATCCAGGGCAACAAGGAACTGGGCCATATAGGGTCACATGGAAGCAAAGAATAAGAGGAAGATTTACAAAGAGTATAGGGGTTGGGGGGTTGTATCAGTCAAGGCTCTGTGTTATGATGCAGGTGACAAAAAAACCAACTGAAACCAGCTTCAAGAACAGGCTCAGACTGGCTTCAGGCACAGTGGACTCCATCAGCTTGAGCAATGTCCTCCGGATTTGCTTCCCTCGGGTCCCCTCTTGGCTTTGTGCTTCTCTTCGTCAGCTTCCCTTGCAGGCAGGCATCTCTGAGCGGTGGTCCGGCAACTCCATGCTCCCATTCCATAGATTTAGAAATCTCAGCAGAAAGGGTTTCTTTCCAGACAAGTCTGGCAGAAGACCTGGGTTCACATTTCATGATGCCACCTTTGGCCTCATGTTCCTCTCAACCAATGGCTATGGCCAGAAGCATGCACTGTTCAGACTGGCCAGCTCTGATCATGTGGTCACACACAGAGCCAAAGGATGAGATCGGTCCCACTGAAACCTCATGAGCTAAGGAGGTGGGATGATTTCTCAAGTAAACTGAGGTACTCTAACCCAGGCAAACATAATTCCAGGGGCTGAGCAGGGGCAGCTCCTGAAGATTCCTGGGTAGGTGTTTCAGGGCTGAAAGGGACACAGCGTGGGGCAGTGAAGGAGACCCAGGAGGGGGAGTCACCAAGTCCTTGTTCTAATTCCAGCCCTTTCTGTAACTGCTGATGTGACTTTGAACAAGTCATTGAGCCGCTCTGGGCCTCAGTTCCTCAAACGAAACAGGGAATAATAATTTAAATAACAGTAATAACAAAAAACCCGGGGTGGCTGTGAGGTTCATGATATGATCCAATTGGATGAGATCATAGACATGAAAGTCTTTTGAAATGCTAAGTGAAAAAGATTTATAAATATCAGAGTGAATTCGAGGCAAGGGACTAACATCAGCAGAGACAGGAGACAGGAATCAGTAGTGTGTGTCTGAGAATAATAAGCAGATCCGACTTCTCGGACAGAAAAACCAGGGCGATGAATGCAAAACCTGACGTACAGGGACCCCACAAGGCTGGAACTTGGCCTCAGTGAGTCAGTTTTTTCCTTTTTTGGACGGTACTGGGAAGGAAGCTCTTTCTTATGATTGTAAGTTGGTACCTGGAAAGGAGCCCCAGGTAATTCCAGTTAGGGTGCACTTCCCCATGGACAGTTAGCTTTCCCAGGTGAATGGAGGTGGGGAGGCTGGCTCTGCCTCTGGCCAGTGTTTGGTTTCTGGGAGGCCCCTTCCCCGGCCCACCACCAAAGAAATCACAGCAACAGGTGGGGAATGGAGCACTGGGAAGGGCCAGGCCAAGGTCCCTAGAGGGTGGGGCGGTAGGGTGAGAAGAATTAGAGAGCAGCAGGTGGAACTCGGACAGTTATAGCTCTCACATGTGACCAGCCCTGATTAAGGAAAATCACTTTTGTTTACTAACCAGTTTGCTGGGCTCTTCTAGGCCCAGCTAAACTGCTGGCTTACGCCCGCTGAGTTTTTCTCAGTCCATGAGGACTAGGTGAGGGCGCTGGACAGGGGTGGGAGGGTGGATGAAGGTTTCCAGACTTCTGTATATTATGGAAAGATCACTGGCCTAGGGACCTGGAGATATGGATTTGTCATATCAGTGTGGGGGGAGGCAGGACTGGTCGGTCTGTTCATCTCTGACATCTTTAGGATAAATACAGGACAATGGAGAACAATGCTTATCCAGAAAAATGAAGGGGTAGCAGATTCTGTTCCCGGCCTAGCTCGGAGATGAACTCAAGAGCCTCCTGACCCCTACAGCCCACTCAAAGGAAGTCTTGAGAGATAAATAAGAATGAGCAGAAATAACTACTTACTTGCTTACAGCACTTAACAATTTACAAAGCAATTGCAAATAATTTAGCTTATTCAATATTCCCTGTGATACAGGCAGACAGGTTTTATTGCAGAAGCCATTCAGAAAGGTTGTGTCATTGTTCAAGATTCCAACTGCTGATACAAGTGAGAGCCAGGATCGGAATGCCCACGTTCAGTAACGCAGAGTCTGAAACCTTGTCAGGGTGGCCCTTCTCTCCGCCCTGGCTGGCCCTGCCCTGGCAAGCCGGTCTAGGGTCTTCTGGCTCTGTCTAAGGAGCCTCCGCATGGTGAATGCATCCAGGGTAAGGAGTCTGGAGGAGTGTGTTATAATCTCGAATCTGCCCACTTTGCCATTGCTCAGGTGACTTGCTCCAGGTTTCCATTTCTCCATCTGCAAAGGGAAGGTGGTGTTGCCCACCCAGCACACTCCTCAGAGACCTTGAAGACTCACCTGGAGTGTGACCAGAGCTTCCTGCGCTATTCCTGCAGGAAAGCGAGGTCTCCTGGTTTCGGTGACTCTGACCCTTCTGCCCTTCGCAGTGGGTGCTCCCCTCAGCCTCAAGCTGAGGGAGAGGACTGCGTGAACCTCTGTTCTGTGCTGCCTCTTGCTCATTCATTTGCTCAGGAGCCCTCTTGAGCAGCCTGTTTTCACTGGCTCCATCCTGGGCAGGCTGCCCAGGGGCCCATTTTTCTGGAAGGATGAGCCTGGTGGGGGGGGGGGCGGTAGAGGGGGAGGAAGAGCAGCTCCACAGGTGAGCAAAAGAGACAGTCAGCTCCGAGCCTTTAAAATGTAAAATGTTCTCTGGAGAGTGTGCAAAGACCTGATTTGTGAGAGATCAAAGTCGGGAAGGACCGCACAGCTCCTGGAAATCAAAGGCTCCTTGCTCTCAGGAACAGACAGAAAAGATTGCCCCTACAAGAAGAGCCAAGCATAACAATGGAGAGTGAGAGGCTGCCCCCCTCCCTGGGCTGGAAGGGGGCCTGGCTGCGTTTGCAAACATCTGCACCTGGGCTGCACCTGCCAGGCGAGGACTGACCTGGAAGCAGCAGAGTGCACCTGCTCTTCTGATGGTCCCACTAAATCCTGCCTGTGTCTCCTGCCCTCCTGCATGTGGGCTGGCTGAGAGATAGGGCAGGGAGAGCAGCTTCCAGTTCCAGCCCTTGTAGCTCATTCCCTCTGTGACCTTGGGCAGATCCCCTCACTTAGCCAGGTTTACCCAACACTACTGTGAATTCAGACCTGTCTTGTTCACTCTCAGGGAGCTGTGGGGCTCAGTCAGGACAATAGATGAGGCCCTGCTCTGTGGTCAGGAATGAGCCATTCATGTGTGATTGTTGGCGGCTTTGAACAGAGAGCATGGAGGAGGAGAGAAAAACCTGAGCCTGCCACAGCACTCAGTTCCAGCTGGATGTTTTGAGTCAAGAAATTTGAAGCTAGTAAGAATGATAGTCCTCAGCTTTCTATCCCCAGTCTCCACCTATACAGGTATCTTTAAGCTCACCCATCCCAGTATCAAAGGATGAGACATCCCTCTTCTCCTTCAAGGCTTTACCAGGATGCCCACGACTCTACCCTCTCTCACGTCTTCAAAACCTTGCTTCACTGGTCATATCCCAGCTCCTCCTCTATGAGCAAGCCTTCCTTTCAGTCTGTGAACATACTCTACACATCTCATCCTATACAATCAGCAAACTAAAACATCGGGCCATGACCCAGTCTCTTTCCTCCCTTTGTCTTTCACATCTTAAAAGGCTCTGGTCCATTTCTGGACCTCCCTCATTCTCAAACTAATTTTAATCTCTCTGCAGCCTTCACTATGATACTGAAATTTCTCGTACCAAAGTCACTGGAAAATTGTAATTGCCAAATTGAAATCTTTATCATACCTCTTTACCGAAGTGACACGGTGACAATGCCATTTTTAACAATTTTGATAACCTTAGCTTCTGTGACTGCACACTCCTTGGACCTTCCTATATCTCTCTGAGTTATGACTCCTTCATCTCCTGTGTAGGGACCTCTTTTTCTACCCACCCAAGAAATAGAGGCACTCCAAAGTTTGTTGTAGATGCTTATGTTCCAATCTTACCCACTGTTTCTCGTTGTTTTAGCTAATAACTAATAACTCTAAAATCAATATGTATAGTCCCAAACTTGCCCCTGAGCATCGAAATACTGGGCTAGATGTTTTTTACCTGTATGGGCCACTCAATATATTCAGTCATAATCCTCCTCTCAGCCCCAAACAGCATTTCCTTTCCCATGTCCAATCTCAGTTGCTGGTATTTCCATCCACTCCGTCATCAGACCAGAAACTTGAGAACACCCATTCCTTCACCCAGGTGTCATAAAACTGAAGTCCTGTCCATTGCACCTTCTAAAAATATTTCAAAATCTCTCATTCCCTCTACCTTTTCTCCCCTGGTTCTAGTTCAGGTCCTTATCCCTTTTCCCACAAACACGAAACAACCTTCCAATCTGATCTTGCTGCCTCTAATTTTACTCCTCTCAAATCCATACTCTAGAGAGCCACCAAAGGGGGGGAAAAAAAAACAAACCCTATTTACATGTAGATCTGACCCAGGCATTTCCCGAGTTGAAGCCTTTCATTATCTTGTCGAGATCCCATTCTCTTGTCTTGGACTCAGTCTCATTTCCTACGGTTTTCTGCCTTGTACTTCCACTGGTCTTCACTCATTCTAACACCTCCATCTAGACTGCCTCCATCCCAATGTTAGAAACCAGGTATGAGCAACACCAGGGAGAGCTGGGAGTTGTCTCATACTTGGGAAAACTCAGGAACCTGCCCAAATTCCAGGTTATGTGTTTCTTTCCCTTCTGTCTCTATTGACCTCTTTAGAGCAGAAAAACGGACTTTTCATTTTTTTTAGGTGCAATATTTCTTATCAGCACCCCCTGCGTGGTATGGAGGAAATAAAAATGTCTAACTCTCTCTTGGGAGGAATATCTTCATAGGGAACCAGTCAACTTCCATATGCTGGACTGAGTGGGGCAGGTCTCCAAACTCGCAATCATGCAGCTAAGAGGCGCCCTACTGAAACTTCATCAGGAACCGGGAGCCAGTCTCTATGTGCCAGGACAACACAACTCACACAGAATTAGTGGTTCAGCCTTTCCTCTGGCTTGGTTCATTAAAGCTTTTTCCTCTCCAACCTCTTAAGGCTGAGGTGGGGCAAGGGGCAGAGATAGGCTTTAGGGTGAAAATCCCAAGGGGATTTGTGCATGTGGAAGAAATGAGAGGAAAGAAAAGTGTGTGTGGGGGGGATACATTAGTATGATCACTGTATTTATTCATTAATTTAACAAGAATTCATCGTGCATTTAGGATGTGTCAAGACAATACCAGGAATGGAGGAAAGAAACCACACAGGACAAACTCTGGGCAAAGAGACAGAGTTACACAAGGGAGGGCCTGCAAGAGTCCACCTGAAAACCTTTCATGCACCCAGAGCTGTCAAGGTTGGAGCTTCCAAGTGATTCTGATTCAGTGTCTTGCACAGGGTGGACAGCAACTGGGATTCACATGCTAGACCCATAAGCATATGTCAGCAGCCCAGTGAAATGCCCTGTACTAATATTCCTGATCAGAAAAGTGGCTTCCGCTTCCCACCTGCCAGGGGACCTAGAATAGGGCAGGAGTAGCTAAGTCAGGTTTTCTCTGGGACACAGTCAGACATGGTGTCTAACCAGCACTGGACTCTAAGTGACACAGAATTCCTTTTCTTCTCAAAGAAGCCATCCAGATTTTCACTGTTGGTAAATCTACTCAATGCTGAAGAGACAAGAGAGATGAGTCAGTTAACCAACTGGGAACAAGATGGACTGACAAAGCTCAGACCAGCAATTCTGTAGTGGACATCAGAAACTGGAAGTCAAGAGCATCTGACGCTACCTTGAAGGCACCCTGGCAGGTGTGGTCCCAGAGCATGAGGCAGGCATGTTCCCGCATCAAAATCAGGCATTCTCAGGACACCATCTATAGAAATTCTGAGACCAGAGTGTCTTGCTCATGACCAGACCTAAAACTCAAGGGGAGGGAAGGATTCACAGGACAAAGAGAAACTGTCTTCCTATGTCACATGGTCTCAGAATGCCCTGGAAAATGTCTCCCTCTTCAGCCTGTCACTCCATGAGATAGCCTTCTACATTTTAGTATGAAGTAGGTTTATTTTTCCTTCCACCAATCTTCTCTCCATCTAATGTATTCTGCATATTGCTCCTGAAGTATACTTTCTAAAATATAGGCCTCTGTACCTTTGTGCACACTGTTCTCTGCTTCCAAAGTAACTTTCTTCTCCCTAATGTCAAAAATCAGCAGAAGCCTCCCTCTTGGCTCTTCCGGGCGGTGAGTACTCTGTGCCCCGTGTTCCAAGTTCCCTCCCTCAGCAGGGTTAATGTGCTACTCTACTTCTTGGTCATCGCTCTGTCTCCTAGAGCCCCTGGGAGACTACCAAACAAACACTCATTTTTGCATCCCCAGTATTCAGGATGGTGCCACTGATGCTCTATAAATATCTTACAGCAAGTGTTGTTTGAGGAATAGAGATGAAAGGAAATGCATATATGGGAAGAGAGGTCCTCAGGTAGGGGCTGGAGAGGTGGGGAGCCACTGAGAACACTTTTCTTGAGCTCTCATTCAGTGACGGACACATGGCCACACCCCTCTGCCCTTTGGCCCTCAGTCCACCCTTCACCCCACCCACAGTCACCTCCTCATGGCCCAGCCTTCTGTTTTACTTCACGCCTTGGAGGAGGAAGTGGGTTTCACCTGGGTAGAGCTGCCCTCTACAAACGTGGAGCCGTGTCCCTCCTTCGCCAACTGGACTTCTTTCCAGCACACCTCACCCTGTCCCCTGGGGCACCTGTTCATCTCTCTGTGATAGAGTTTTTAAATGCATCCGTAAAATGTCCCTCAACCTGAGCAGACCCCGCGGCTAATACAAAGTGGCAGCTTTTAAATAGGATAGGCTCCATTTGTCACTTTCAATCATAGGCTCTGCTGAGGGAGACGTAGAAAGACTTAATCGTCTTAAGAAAACAAACAGAGGTCCTCTGCCACAAAGCGGCGTGCCGACAGATAGACAGATAGAAGAGAGGACAGAAGCTGGCATGCCCAGGATCCTTCCTGTGATCCACCAGGGTGGTTCTCGCTCTTCCAGACCAGGTCTCTGCCAGTGAAACTGATGACTCAACATGGCCCTTATCCTTTCCAATTAACATCCAGTTCCTGCTCTTTCCCTCTTGCTGTCTGCCTCCCTCTGTGCATCTGGCCCTTGTACAACAACAAGGTCTCTGCTGTTTTCCCTACCAGACCCTCCCTCTTCATCTGAGCTGAACTCAGACCATTAAAACTTCTAACATGACAGCTGAAAATGGAAAGACTAGTCCACAGGAGATCTAGCATAGCATCCTTATTTTAAACGTACAGAAGGAAGCTCAGCCACTATGAAATGGTCACGTTGGCCCATGTTGAACCCAGGTCTCTTCCCACTTCCTAGCCCAGTTCTCTTAGTTACACCAATGCTTCTTAACTGGCTGCGCATTAGACTCCCTGGGAATCTTTAAAAAACAAAACCCTTACCCAGATGCCCTCCCAGAGTTCTGATTCCATTGGACTTTTGGGGGACTTATCAATGTATTTTAGGAACTCCCCAGGTAATGCTAATATGCAGTGATGGTCCAGAATTATTGCATGGCCCAGATGGCCTCTCGGTCTCTGCCCAAGTTCACTGGGTGTGGGGTGGGATAGGGGCTGGCTTGCTATATATTAGGACATAGAAAAGAACTCTGGTAAGAAGTTCTGCAGCCTAGACCAGAGATTCATAAGTACTGGTTGCTTTATTTCTTCCAAACAAAGGGTTTCCACTTTGTTCAAAACCAAGCCATCTACAATTTTTACTGGCCGTGGACACAGGTACTAAGTGTTAAGTTATAGGGAGTGCTGTGAAAACACTGATAAAAGGGGACTGGCCCTTGATTTCTGGGACAACAGATAGCACAAGACATGCAAAAGCCTGAAAATCTTACAAAGAAACATGCTTCCAGAAGCTTACCCACCAACCCCCAGCTGTGAACACAACTGGCACTAGAGCCTTAAGGGATGGCTGTCTTCGATCCTGCTCATAGCAGGCACTCTACAGATATTGATGTTTGGACCAAAACCCTGAGCCCGAGGGGAGAAAGGCACCAGAAATAAGGACAAGCAAGGAGCGAAATAGCCCATCTGCAAGGAAGGACTCAGCACCCCAGATGGCAGCTGGGCACGTTTCCGAAAGCTCCCCATACCTGGCTGGTCCTTGGTCCCCACCCAGACCTACTGAACCAGAGTCTCTAAGGGTGGTAGCCAGGAATCTGCATTACTTTGTAAGAATCTCAGGCAAGTCTGATGATCAGTCAGGGTTGGTCATTTCTGCTTAAGAGAACCTTAGACCCGAACTTGAATCACTACATCATGATTTAAAACCTTATTGGGAGTCAAACTGACTAACTTAATTGATTTCAGTCGAGACATGACAGCTCGCTAGCTACCCCCTTCCAGCAAGTCACTCGGCTTCTCTGAGCCTAATGTGTCATCTGCGAAATCTGCAGTGGGGACAATATTTAGCATAATCTCTGGCAAAAGTAATCCCTTAATAATCGGAAGCCATTACCATTTAAGTATCCCTTCCACACTGGAGAGGGGACAGGAGGAGCCTAGGCCTCCAAGGGCTGACATCTAGGGAAACAGAGGCTGTCTGCTTCCCTGTCCACCCTGGTCAGCCCAGCACGGATAACTGGATGCTGGACAAGGATGTGAGGACTTTCACTTAATGCCACGTGGCCCAGCATCCGAGGGGTGAGGTAAAGTGCAGCAATCCTTGAGTTCCTTGTGGTTCAGCATTAAAGGATCTGGCAAGACCTTGAATCTCTTTGGGTTCCTGTGTCCTCTTTGCAAAATGGGGACAATAAGGCCCCGTGTCCTGCCATCCTCACAGAGAAGCTGGAAAATCAAAACAGACCAAACCACAGTCTACCTGGCTTAAGCTAGGAGTTTTTGGATGCTTTCAATGGTCAGGTGCCATGCTTTAGCGGCTTCTGTGCATTATTATCTCATATAACCCTTGCAACGGCATCGTAGGTAAGTGACCGGAACAGAACAGGGTGGGAGGAGAATGAAGAGGGTAAAGGGGGTCAAATATGTGGCGACAGGAGCCTGGACCTCAAGTGGTGAGCACACAACAGATTATACAGCGCTCATATTATAAAGTGGTACACCTGAAACTTATATAATGTTATTAACCAATGTTACCATAGTAAACCTAATAAAAATGTCTTAAAAATATAAACTCAAGTAAATGTAAAAAATAAAATGTCAAATAATTTTCATGCATTGTCAAACCAGTTATGTCTCTTCTAAAATATTCAAAAGCATCTATTAAAATTAAAAGGAAAAGGTACCTACAATGTTTTGTTTTATACTTATTTTATAGACAGGAAAGTGAGGCTTGGAGAAGCTACATAACTCAGAGTCCTAAGCATGGAGGACGTCGGCGTGTAAAGCCGTAATGACCATGGCACTGCTTGTCACGACAGTCGCCAGAGTTCCCTGGACTTTCACTCTCCTTATCAAACTCAAGCGTCCCATGGGCCAGGACAGCTAAATATTATTTTCTCCAGTGTCTGAGTATCATATCTGAGCCCAGTCTTAGACTCAGAGGCCCGAGTCTTTCCACCATCCTGCTTTCTCCTAGGGCAGGACTCCAACCAAGTGAAGCTCAGTGTGTGAAGGACAGCTTGCTAAATAAGGACGCTCAAAAGCATACATTTCTCATGAAATCGAACTTTCTGAACTTAGCTTTATACATTTAATTTTTTTAAGCTAGCCAGCTGTTTTGACTTGCTGGGGTACTTAAATGTACCACTACTTAGGAAAACTTGGCATCTAAGAATCCACAGTGAGGACACAGGTATATTCAGAGTGAATATTTGCATGGTTAAAAAAAGGATTTGCTTTACCATTCTATTAAATTGTTCTTTTCTAAATTTGTTGTCTTCTCATTAACTGTTTGACAAAGTGACTGGGGTAAGGAGTGAGAGGCCGGACAAGTTCACACATTAAAGAAAGAGCAACTGCCATGTCTCTGCTTAGAAAGCCAGGCTCACATTCACCCACAGAAATCATGGCATCGACAACGTTTGGGGAACATGGGTATTGCCGGAAAAGAAGGGCACCTGACGTGTCTTGATGTCGAATCAGAGGTTACAGCCAGGACTCAAAGGGCTGGCTTGGTGCCTAGTGAGGGACAGGCAGCACGGGATGGGAATCCGTCAGTATCCCTCTCGTGTCAAATGCTGCCTTCAAAGTCCCAGGCCGGCTCTCCTGGTCCAGAAATCTGTTTCACAGCAACCTGAACACTTGCCAGATCCATCACTCGTGATGCGCAGGTAAACAGGGGAGCCCCTGATTTATGTCAAACCATCCTGGGGGCAGAGCTGCCTTGTGAAAGAACTGTCAGAACTGATCAATGAACAAACGAAGTCACTGACCAGGGGGACAGCTCACTGTCTTCACTTTTAGGGCTTTTGCAACGACAGAGATCACTAAGATTCATTCGGAGGCATGATGATATTGGCATAATGCCTCCCTTTTACACTTTTCTTGGGGCTGGAGCTAAGGAGGGGAGAAAAGGGAAGCATGTCAGTCCAGGGATTTTTGAGTGGTGATTCCAAGAGTAGGTACGTTCACCCACCGAGTGCAGTGGGTTTGAGATGCTGGTCAGGGACCGTTTGAAGTTGCAAGCCCCTGATCTGCATGGGGAAAGACCAGACATGTTGCAGGGATACTCATTTGTCAACTTGCTCTGTGACTGGGCTGAAAATGGCTGTGTAAATAACTCAGCCAGGAGGGTGGCAGAGCAAAGCGCTGGCAGTTACGGCGTTATGAAATATGCATTAATTGCATGAAACATTCAGCCTGAAACTCAGCAAGTGAGGCCCTTTCTGTCAGTGTTTATAGTGCACAGACAGAGAGACCAGGATGTGGGTGGCACCAGCCTTCTGTGTAGCCCCCCCACCCCCGATGCGGAGATGCCCTGAGCTCCTGCTCCGATGTTCTGGGCATGGCCTGTGGCTCCCTGCCCGGCAGCATGGCACTTATAAAGCAGGGCCATTCCCTAGGAGCCCCCACCTCCACTCTGCTCCCCAGATGCCACTCGGCGGCTGTGTCCTGAATCTCAGCACACGTCACAGAAGAGCTGGGAGTGACAGTGGAGGGCTTGGCTGTCTGTCCCTAGCAGCGACTTTCCTCTCACAAGGGAAAGTGGTTCTCACTTGGATTTGATTATTATGTTTGACAATTGGAAGTGTGTTTTAGAAAAGGAAGAAACTATGTCAAAGACGAAGCCAAAACTGAAAGAGAGAGAGGGTTTAATGTGTGGCTGGAGGAGTCAAGCCTTAGGACTCTGAGCGCCTTTGCTCTTACAACCTACACCAAGTCTCACTCTGGCATTCAAGGCCCTCTTCAATAAGTCCCAACCTCAGCTTCCTAGACATATGGTCCACGGCTTCCCTACTCCTAAGCAATAGTCTAGCCAACCTAGATGACATACTCCCCAAATTTGATTTTCTATGGTCCTACCTGGACCACACTATTGCACCACTGAGGGACCATCAACCCAATTGGTCCTGAAAGGCTCACGTCCCAGGAAACACCCCGGGGCAGTTGCTCGCCCTGCTGTTCCCTCTGTTTGGAACTGATGGTCTTCCTTCCTGCACTCTTGCCTGGATACATCCTTTGAAGTCATGTCAAATACCAACTTCTCCACAATCTATTCCCTAGTTTTTACCATCAATCCCTCCCCCTCCACACACCTCTGACATACTTCATCGATGCCCCTCCCTCTGGCATCCATTCAGCCAACATTTACCGAGAGCCTCCGTGTGCCGGGCCCTTTACCAGGCACCCTGCCCACAGGTCTCAGCTGGAAACAGATAATTCAGCACTTACAATGCAGTGGTTTAAATCTTTAAGGAACACATGTGTCAACTCCATTGTCTAAGGATTAAAAGGGGAGAAACTGCCGAATCTCAATCAGAGATCCAGAATTAGGGAAATCGCTGAGAAGGGTTGAAAAGTTCTGAAAATTCGGCCGATTTCACTCTGGAACAGTAATTCCTGGCAAAGCTTTGTTACTGACATCTCCTCACTGGCATTCTTGGTACAGTAAGGGGAAAATCTTTGTGTCTATACAAAATGGTCTTGATGAAAAAAATAAAATCTCATAAATCTATATTAAAAATAATGTTTTTTTCTTAAATGTAATAATAATATTTTATCACTGTGGAAAATTTAGCGTGTGTATCTGTTTGCATATGTGCGTATGTGTGTGTGGGTTTATCCTATAGCATCTGGTGATAACCACAGTTGACATTTGGTATATAACCTTCCAGACTTCATACAGACATGAAGATAGGGATTTTTAAACGAAATGAGAGTTTACCAAATGCATCCTTTTATAACCCGGTTTTAACAAAGGACCACCTTTCCACATGTTTGTGCATACAAGCAACACGCCTGCCGCATCATTCATAAGAACCATGTATGTTTCGCTGTGTGGGTGTGCCTTTATTTATTCAGCTAATCCCCTATTGCTGGACAATGAGACCATTTCTCATTTTTATCATTGTAAGTAATACTTCAATAAACCTCCCCAAATACACATACTTTCAAGTTACCCAATATTATCTAAGAGATAAACCACTCACAATGCGATTATTACTAGAACAAAGGCTGAACTTGTTTCAAGGCATCGGATACGTAGTGATATTACCCATCTACTTGTAGTTTATAGAAGTCTGTTGTTCTGTACATTCTGCCAGTCAATATATTTTGTCAAATTACAATATCAGGAGTCCCCAAAGAACATTTATCTAAGCAAATGCCAACTTCCATGACCACTCAATACACAAAAGCAGGAGAAATAAATCCGGGGGTGGCGGAAACTAAGAAGAAACCCAAACTAGCCTGCTCATGCAGCAGAGTAGTGAAGCTGTCTCCTTAAGCTCACTTTATCGGAGTTATTGCTGCTTACTCATAAGGGCACCTGGCAACAGCTGTTCACCTGGCCGAGCGAGCTCTCTGAAGAAAGGTCTCCATATGTTGCAGGGGAGGCACGTGAGCTGGGTCTTAGAAAGAAATGTCCTTGTTTCCTGGCTTTGTGTGACGGTACTTCAATCTGAGAGGTGGGCAGAGGAAAGCCAGGCTCAGATCCTGCGGAGGAGAAGCTTATCTTCGTCACTGTCTAGGGTCCCCAGGGGTCCCCCAGGCTTGGTTTCATCTGCAGGTGGATACATAGAGCAGGTTTTCACCATTGGACTTGCCCGGAGCCCACAAGCAGCAGCAGCCACAAGTGGCAGAACCAGGCCTGGAGTCCAGGGCCCCTCGAAGGCTCTTATCACTGTAAATATTGCGTAAGACGTACAAGATAAAAAATCCTGTGAAGTTAACAGCGAGAGAAAATGGAATTTGCCTGCCATTTTAAAAAATATTCACATATGTAATTAGAATATGTCTGGGTTTTTCCTTTTCTTTAGAAATAAGTAGAGAAATATATGTAGATGTCTCTAGCTATATAAATGGATTACTTAAAAAAATTTTTTTACTGTTGGAGGAGGCGATGGGCCACAGCCACAAGAGACAGTGAGTGTGGAAGCTGTGACATTCTGGTTGCCTATGAGGACACAAGGGACCGTAAGGAAACGATGGCTAAGGAGCCAGCACCACCCTGCGTTTCCAGGGAAGTCTCGGTTTGGGCATCTGGAAAATGGGGCTCTACAACTGACTTCTCGGGGTTCGGGACACAGGAAAACGCTCCGTTCAATACACCCAACAACACTGCGCTATACTGTCTAGTCTCTGCGACCCGCCAGCTTTGTCTCCGCTCCTGACCCTAGGCTTTCTGAGAGCAGGGGGGATGTGCTGCCACCTGCCAAGGCGCCGCTGCCAAGAAGGCGTCATGGACTACAGTCCTCGTGTGAGCACAGAAATATGAGCAGAACACATGCTACCTTACAAAATGCACCACATTACCTATTTCATGTTGTTATGTGTAATGTTCCATAGAGCTTAACCCATATATAGTAATATGCAGAGAAACTTCTATATAAGTGCGTTCATAATATAGATGTTTTTCTTTAACTTCTTTTCATTTAACAAAATAACTTTGAACATTCTTTCATGTAGCTGCATATAGATCTTCCTTATTCTTTGTATTGGCTACATAATATTTCGTCGAATGGACTAACGTACCGTAACTTAATGTTTCTTGTATTGATATCTTACTGGACATTTCTAATCCGTGACTATTATGAATAATAGAACAATCGTATACATATATATATACACTATTGTTCTTGTAGGTATGCATGCGTGTGCCATTGTTCACATATATAAGTGCTTCTTTGGAGTCAAACCTAGAAGTAAAAATTTAGGGTCAAAGCTCATGTATCTTTCACATGTTGATAAATAAGGTCAAACTGACCTTCAAAGGGCTATTTCAAAATATTCTCCTAAGCACATGACTATTCCTATTTCATCTACTATAGACTAGCTCTGTTTATCATTCTTTTGTAATTTCGACAAATTAGAAAAAAGGTATATCTGCTATCATTTAAATTTCTTTTTTAAACAGTGAAGCTGAACATTTTACTGGCAACTTGTACTCTTTCTGTATAAATTATATGTTTACTTGGTGTGACTGTTGCCAGTTTTCCTAATGATTTTTTTCTTATTGATCTATTTGAATGTATTATATATTATGGATATTAGCTTTTTTAATCTACAAGTTTTGGGTACTCTTGTGAAATGTTTAACTCTTTTTCAGTTTGACATAGGTAAGTGTGTGGGATTTATTTGTTTGTTTGTTTTGGTAATTTCATTTATTATTAAGATGTCAGCAGAGAACTGAGTGTGGGACAGGGGAGGTCTGGCTCCTGTGACCTGTGGCATCCATAGGTGGGGCGTGGTGACAGCTGTCCCCGCCTACCACAAGGCTGGCACACCATGGCCCATTTGGCAGGCGATTCAGTAGAGCAAGTCTCTTGGCCTCCCTGATCGAGGTACCTAGCGCCCCATCACAGGTAGAGGCTGCAAACCGCTGGGCCTTGGGGATCACCTCTCTGCCTTGGACTGGGGTGGTGAGCTCGTGGGAAGGGTAGACACCTGGCTCTACTTCTCTGCCCCAGCCGTGAGCACAGTGTTCCCATCTGGTAGGGAGGCAGGGAATGGGGACCCAGCCGTGGGTACAAAGTCACAGGCTGGGCGCCTAGGCACCAGGGAGGGTCTCTACCACCCTGCAAGTATCTCTCGATGCCTGAAGAAGGACGATCTTAACCAGCCAATGTAAACACCACAGAAGTGGAAACAGAGAAGCAGAGAGAAGAGGCCTCGGAAGTACACAGTTTAAGGCACTCTTTTCCTGCCTTTCAACAAGGGACACCCCCCTCAATTCATTTTGCCATGAACCTAGCAAATTAGGTAGCAGGTTCTACATCAGCCACAGAGGCCATTAGTAGGACAGAGAGAACAGAAGAGATGCTGAGAGAGGAACTGACACAGGGCCAGAGGGAGGGCTGCCCCAGGAATCTGAGGAGCCCTCCAGTCCAGCCCAGAAACTTAGGACCAAACTGCTTGTTTTGAGGTGACTCCACAGGGGTCTCTGCATCTTGCAACCAAATGAACCTGATTTAATGATTAAAGCAAACACTGTCTGAAAGAAGATTCTAGAGAGGACAGAGATCGTAAGTCACGATCTTTGTCTCCAGAAGAATGGAGTATAACAATGTCATAAATCATGGTAAGAACAATAACAGCCACCCCAAGGGCACTGACACTGTACTGAGCACCCTGCGTGCACCATGGCATTGACTCCCCACCACGCCCCACCGGAAAGGAACAATTCGTTCCCAGAAGCGGGAACAGAGCTCTAGACAATGCAGGTAGCAGAGCCAGGACCCGACTCACAGCCTAGGAGAAATCTCAGAGTGGCGTAAAGCACTGAGATACTGCCAAGGCTCCCCTGGTATCTAACAGGCTATTTCCAGGTAGGGAAATCAGGCAATGCTTCTCGGAGGCCGCGGCCAACCATGGGTGGGTATTAGGTGAAATGTTGCTCAATGAACACTCTTGAATAAATGACTAAATGAATGAATGAAAGTGGATTGGAGCCCTGGCTGGTGTAGCTCAGTGGATTGAGTGCAGGCCTGCGAACCACACGATCGCGGTTTGATTCCCAGTCAGGGCACATGCCTGGGTTGCAGGCCAATTTCCAACAGGAGACTCACGAGAGGCAACCATACATTGATATTTCTCTCCTTCTCTCCTTCCCTTCCTCTCTAAAGATAAGTAAATAAAATCTTTAAAAAAAAAGAAAGAAAGAAAGTGGATTGGATTTACAAGGGAGATTCTGGGAGGCAAAAATTGAGGCAGGTCATTAACAAAAAAGTGAAGCGAGCTTGGGGGTTGGTCTGCGTAGACCCAATTTGGTCAGAGTTAAGGGCACTGAAAGGGAGCAAGTCACGCTTCAGAAAAGTTCATTAGTTGATAGTGAACAGAATGGATCCGAGGGAACAGAAACTGAGGGCAAGGAGATATCAGGAAGCTGCTAAAGCTGCTACAATGGACCAGATGGGTGGTCATAGAGGCTTCAAGAGAATGGAGGGAGCTCTGCCCTGGTGGCTCAGTTGGTTGGAGCGTTGTCTCATACACCAGGGGGTTGCGGGTTCGATCCCCGGTCAGAGAGCCTACAGGAGGGACTGATAAGACCCACTTTCCAGGAATATTCTGGGTGTTCGTGCAGGTGTGAGCGGGGTAAGGAGTAAATAACAGAAGACGGTTCCCAGGTATCCGGCCTCAAAGCCTGGGAGGAAAAGGAGTTGTATCAGAAATACTGAAGTGAAACAGTGGGTTTATTTCATAGGTTGAGACAGGAGACAGGAGGATGAAGAATGAAAAGGGACTCCGGACAGAGTGTTTCCCCTGAATTTATCCATATACCAGCGACAGAGTCATAAATGCTTTCTTCCAGATTTCAGTCGACTTCAGCCCCAGGAAGGGGAATTCTGCAGAACCCGCGTCACAGGGGTTTTCTGAACACAGCTAGTCAGAATCTTAACATGGAAATAGTGCTAACTGATCAGTTCAGTCGCTCCTAATGGAGAATCTGTGGTTCTACCTGGTGGGGCAAAAGCTTACCCTTCATAAATAAGTGCGTGCTTCATAAAGGAGGGCAAACGGCAAGGTTAAATATCTAAGGGGGCGTCTTCCACATGCAACAGCGAACTCTTTTCCAGCAGTTCCTCCCCTCTGCCCCTCCCCCCATCCTCCCAGGCATCCATTATGTAAAACAGCTGATCTGATGTTCTTTGTAAGTTCTTCTTGTTTCATTAAAGGGATCTTTTCCATCCTAAACTGGACTCTGCAGGGCCCGAGAGTCATCATCACGTGCTCTCCGGAGGAAGAAAAGCCGTTTCTCCCACTCCTCCTCCGTTCACACCTCCTGATTCAGACTGACCTCTGCCCAGCGTCACTGCTCCACTGTGGGGCTGACCCGCGGGGGGCCGGTGGCTCGCCCCCTGAAAGGCGAGGTCAGCGCGTCTCTGTAAGGTCTGGCTCACACTCTGAAAAGGGCCAGTGGAGGCCGGACAGGAGGCTCGCCCAGGCCGTTCCAGCTCGCTGCCCGCCAGACTGCCCCAGGCCACCGCCCGGCTATAGGTATTCATTTCCCTCCACCTGAGATCCTGCTGTCACGTGGGCCTCCTCTGACGCGACGTGGCTTGGGCTCGCCCACTTCACGTGCCAGTAATCAGGTCAGTCCTCTGGTTATCGACTTGTTTGTAGTTTCAAAAAGGCTGCAGGTCTGGGAAAGGATTCCCCATTCACCGAGGGGGGAAGGAGGGAGGTCAGCCTCACACAGAGAATTTTCTGAAGAGGAACATTGCTCCAGACTGGAAGAGACAGCGAGAGAAGGCTGTGAAAGCATCCGCCCTGAAGACTCAAAATACAGAACTGAGAGCCCCCTGCCCTGGGCGAGGCTCTAAAGGGCAGAGATCCCCGCACGACCCAGACTGTGATTTACAAGTTGGGCAAAAAGGCCACAGGGCCGGAATCAACGGGAATGATTTTTCCGGACCCTCAAATAAAACCAGTTGAGTCACTGCGTGGCCCTCCGCGTTCAGGGAGGAGAATGGTGTGGGTTTCCCGGCACAGGGGTGCCCTGGCCCAGCCACGCTGTGGGATGGGGTTGCCATAGAATGAAGAGAGAAAGGGCATCAACAGTCCACAGTCCAAGGACACGATAGTTTCTCTCCATTCCCCGTTATATTCACTGTCCCAGACTTCTGCACGTTTGTTATTTATATACATATGGCTTCCTAAGTGCCTTAAGACAAGCCACCAGAATCTTCCACAGTCTTTGCCAGTTAGCTTCGCACACAGTATGCGATCAATCAGCGTGCGATAGATTAAACTGGGCCAGCGAGCGGTAAGCGATTTTATTTTTCCTCAAAGGAACTTATTTTTCTAAATGAAAAGCCTGGGGCTCCACTTGGGGGTGCAGCACCTCATTGTGGTCCCTTTGCATTCCAATCGTGTTCGGAGAACTTCGGGGGAGGGCGGGGAGAGTTGGGACTGAGCTCACTGGTATCCAAATCCCCTGAGGCTGCTGAATGTGGAACTCGACATTCTTCACATGCTCTAGAGATACTGGCTTACACTTAAATTTCAATCCCTCCCATTCCTCTTCCCTGGCACTCCAGCTAAAAGAATTATCTTAACCTGTCCCTCGCACATCCAACCATTTCAAAATAAACTCACATTCTGGAGAGAGAGAGAGCAGCCTTCAGGGGCTCCTGCAGCCGCGCTAATGTGCCCAGGGCTAACATTAAACCAGTGACCCCCGATATCCCAGAGAACACACGGGGCGCCACACCGGAGACAGCATGCTCTCTGAGCCACAACGCACACCTGCTGAAGGGGTAAAGCGAATGTCCCAGGTGAAGTTGTCCCTGACACCCAAACTTGAATTGACTCCTTTGCAAGTGGAAGTTAAAGAAATAAATGAAATGCTTAATGGGTGGATGTATTATCAGGGTGTGTTATCAAGGGATGGTGCAATAGCTTGCCTGAAGTTAAATAAACTACTTCCCTTTTCCCTATCATTTTCTTTATCGTTCTGGTGGGTGTTTTTTGTTTTTTCTTTTTTTTGAAACTTAATTGAGCCCAATGTACCCAAAGGTGCTGATTTCCAGGCACATATGCACCTCCAGCATATTTACATATATTGTTTTGAGAATAAAGGTTAAGAGAGCTTCACTGTGATAAATTGAAACTTGAACATTGATGCCAGTGAGCAGTCAAAAACCCTGACTAGAAGAGGGATTTCTCAATCAGTGGACTCATTAGTGTCTACTTGAATGTAAAGATTGTAGCGGCATTCAGCAATAATCTAGTTGTACCTGAGGATCACTAATCTCTTTCTGAGAAACGGTTCTTTGGCACCCAGGAGACGGTCTGAGAAGAAAGCAGTAACTGGTTTCTTAATCTATATATTATCAGAAAGGGTTCTAAAGGAAGGGGTTGCTTAGCTCCCAGAATCACAAAGGGTGGAGGAGAATTCAAATGGTCGAAGTTTCCTTGATCCCACTCTCCCCTCCCCCCCTGAGTCCTGCCTCTTTATATCAGGGAATGGGCAACTATTAGTCATACATGTTTGTTTTCAAATGCAGAGCTGGAAACACCTAGAGAATCACGGTCAAGGTTACATTTAGTGGACAGAAGTGATGAGGAGAGCAACGGGGAATGAGGAAGTCTTCGCAGACATTTCCCTGCGCTTCCTTCATCAAACGCCCCTCACCGCCCCCTTTTTATGACTCCGGGCGACCTCCCTGTGACCTTTTCAGCCCTTCTAGTTATGGAATCCAGAATAACGTTGGATTTCTTTTATTGCTCCAGATCCTGGTGCCAAAGACTTTAAGATTTCATCTGTCTGCACTCAGATTCTTCCTCTCAAGTCTACTGCCTGTGACTGTGGAGGGTCTATTTTACCTCTAAATTTCTTGTCTGTAGCCTCGTTACCTTACTTATCACTACACTGAACTGTGTAATCATTACACTGAACTGTATAATCAAATTGCCCGCCTCCCCTGGTGGAACACTTAGTTTTATTGTCCTCATGACCACCCTTGTTCCAGCCTGAGACATCTCAGTGCCCTTCAGCAACCGCGGAGCACCCCTCACTGCGTGAGGGGGTGGGGGCCCCTGAGACAGGCGTGTCAGGTCAGCCCCCACACCCTCACCCCATGGGCCAAACACCCCTTGTCCCAGAGGCCAGGATCCGCAACACAGTCAGCTCCCCAGCCTCACCCACAAGCAGATCCCCCAAGCATTTAAACTCTATTTGATTTTAAAGATGGTAGCAATGTTCACTAATTTCTGTCTGAGAAACAATGCAATATAAGGGCTCCTAGAATATCTCACTCTAAACACCCCATACCACTGGCACCAGGCTTTATGGGAACCCTTTCAAAATTATACAAAAACAAAGTAAAACCAAACACTCTGGGATGACTGTCTTTATTATTCTGACAAGCTTGACTATTACCCATCTCCTCCATAAAGGTGGCATCTGGTGGTCCCAATCTAAGGTGACCTCCCGAGTATCTTCTACGCCACTCAGCCCTTCACAGCTCTACCGCGTGTGACTGCGCCGAACAACCCTTTACGGAGCGCGTCGCTCTGCCCAAAGAGAACCGCACTGCGGCAGAGACACGGGCAGTTTCCTATTCATGTAGGTACTTCCCAAAATACAGCACCATGCCTAGCATCAAGCAGATTTTATTTTTTAAAATATATTTTATTGATTATGCCATTACAGTTGTGCTATTCCCCCCTTCATTCCCCTCTACCCTGCACACCCCTCCCCCACCATTCCTCCCCTTTGTTTATGACCACGTGTCTCAAGTTCTTTAGATTCTATATTCCCCATACTATTCTTGCCCTCCCCCTATCTATTTTCTACCTACTGTCTATGTTACTTATTCTCTGTACCTTCTTCCCACTTCTCCTCCTCCCACTCCCCTGTTGCTAACCCTCCATGTGATCTCCATTTCTATGGTTCTGCTCCTGATCTAGCTGTCCTCTTAGTTTGCTTTTGTCTTAGGTGTGGTTGTTAATAACTGTGAGTTTGCTGTCCTTTCACTGTTCATATTTTTTATCTTCTTTTTCTTAGATAAGTCCCTTTAACATTTCATATAATAAGGGCTTGGTGGTGATGAACTCCTTGAACTTGACCTTATCTGAGAAGCACTTTATCTGCCCTTCCATTCTAAATGAGTGCTTTGCTGGATAGATCAATCTTGGATGTAGGTCTTTGTATTTCATGGCTTGGAATACTTCTGATTTTCCACAGACATTGTGGAAGGAAGACAGGAGGGGGAAGAAAGAGAAAGAGTGGAAAACACTTAACACAGCCCAGAGGCACCACCGATCATTTACTCATGGGACTCCCCCTCCACCAAAAAAAAAAACTTCGGTTCTTCCCATTCTCACTCCTTAAGTTCCTATTATTTATTATCTGAGTGTGTTTGCATATGTGCTGCCTGGGCCTGAACTCTCTAATGTTTTTTTTTTTTCTGCTTTCCAGTCTTAATTTCTGAATCTCTGAGTGGCGTGGTCTTACTCTTATCCTTCAATATTTCTTTGGTGGGCCTTCGAAAATGTTATGTAAGTTTCTAACATTTGTGCACCATCCCCCTGAGAGTTCCAAGGCCAAAATACTGACTTGATATATTTCAGCCACTTCTAGCTCTTTTTTCAATAAATCATTCTTCCCCAGGTCTTCGCTGTCCAACTGTCTCCTTCAGTGACTGCTGTGTTCCTTAAGCGCTTGGATGATTTTCCTGTGATTCACTTAACCTTCAGTGCAACCTCCTTTTCGTTCTCTATTTTGCCTTTCTTATCTTTTTTCGCACTCCCTGGACTCTCTCTGGTCGGTAATCCTTCCTGGCTGCCTCGGTACCTGGTGCTTAACGCCTTCCATATGCCTCTTTCTTATTTTTGATGACTTTTTTTTTTTTACTTTTTCACCCACATTGTGGTTTCTCTTATGCCAGGACTCCGTGCAAGATGACCCCTGGGTTTCTTTTAATTTATATTTGAATGCTTTTCATTTCCAACCATGTTCTTTGTTTCTTCCCTCACTTCAGCCCATATGGTTTGGCCTGGGCTGCTCTTCAGCGACGCGCGTGTCTTTACGAAACGGGAGAGTGACAATGAACCCTGCTTCTAGCCTCGGCAGCACTGCCCGCTCCCCAAAGTTAACACGAGCTAGGGAAGAAGGTGCTCCTCTCTTTCCAGAAAAATGTGTCCATAGGACGATAATCTATGTAAACAGTAGGAGGAAAATTCCCTCCCATGTGTTGTATAACCACAGCTCCTTTCTGCTGAGCTTCCTCTAGACCAGGGGCGTCACACTCATTTTCACCGGGGGCCACATCAGCCTTGCGATTGCCTTCAAAGGGCGGAAGGTAATTTCAGGACTGAATAAATGTAACTATTTCTTAACAGTGAAGGGAGAGCTCAGCGCTGCCATGGGATACGAACAAGGTGCTGGGCCGGATAAAACAAGGTAGGGGGCCGGGTTTGGTCTGCGGGCCTTGTGTTTGCCACTGTGCTCTAGCCGCTCAGTGATTCAGAGCCCACCAGGATGCTTTCGGAGGAGGGGGCCCTGGACCCAGAATCACAGCATTGGAGCCCCTGTTGTGGCTTTGATGTTAACTAGCCAAGGAGTCTCAGCACCTTTCTTTCCCTTGTCTTCAGGCTGCCTTCTCAGCCTCAGTTTCCCTCATCTGTGAAATTTAAGGAATCAGACTCCATAATCAGTGTCCATTGGGATGCTTTCTCTCAGCTGCTGCCATAATTGAGACTTAAGCAGACTTTCTCCTCATTATTCACACCCTCCCCTTTATTCTTTTTCACCCTCTTTTAGGCCTCCCCACCCCGCTTCATTCCCACCACAGCTCTTGTGTTTTCTGCGCAACCCTCCTTCACACTCCCCTGCCTCTCCCGGAGCAGGAAGGCTCAGAATTCTCACAGATGTGTCACTAGTGTAGGGCTGGCCCTGGGGGCAGATTCCCGATCTCACCTAGGACTCTGAGAGTCTCTGGCAGGTTTCTCGGCCTCTCTGTGCTTCCGCCCCTCATCTACCAAATGGGCAACACCTGCACCCACGTCAGGCGGTCCCTGGCAGGATTAAGGATGTTAATACTCAGAAAGCATTGGAATACCTGGCAGGAAGTCGGCACCATAGGAATGTTAAGAAAAATAAGTATTTGTGTGTTTTGGAAGTCTCCAAATTTTAAAATCAAAGACTGACTTCTCAGACATCAAAACAGTCAACTAAGCGGAAGATTGAGAAGCCATGGAGAACTCTCATGTTTCCTGAAATACACACACAGAAGCCAGCACCCCCTAGAAACACAGACCAGCCCAATGGGGACTGATCTGAGGGCTCAGACCTTAGATTTTAACTCAGCTGTATTATTTTACACAAAAACTTGAGCTTCCCTAGATATAGTAATTCCCTAGAATTACTATATCTAGGGAATTACTATATCTAGGGAAATCCCTAGATTTTTAATTCTGAGTGTAACAAACCAATTAAAGAATGTTTCACAGGTGGTCCCTTTTGGGTTCCCAAATGAAGAATGTGTATGATCTCTGAGACCTGTTAGTGTCTGTTATAGATACGACTTATAACCATGAGGCAACCTAATTTTCCATTTCTCTTTGCCACTAGAACCTGAATCATTTCTTCTCCAGCAGCCAAACTCAATCAACTCATAAAATCTAGCATGTTTCAGACCATCCTTCATCCAGGTAAGGGGATAATAGAGTAGGGAGATGCCTGCCCATAATAAGATGCATGAGAGTCCCAGATAACTTCAGGGATGTCTGGACCCAGGAGGGACACAGCAACTGTTTAGGTCTCTGATGTGACTCATCTTTAAGGGACACTTGTAAACATAACACTGTCTGCCAGGCTGGAGACAGGGGCAATTTGTTGGAGATGTTGCCCCATGAAAACTGATATTTTATACGATTTGGCTGTAACTACTCAGTAGGTAATAACTGTCCCTGCAAATGAAGTTGATGTAGATATCAATACCATTGTCAAAGCACCTCAATGACCTTGTCCTTCCAATATCTAAATATTAATGTTTTGAAATCTAAAGACTGACAATTTGCAAGAACAGAATTGCTACTTAAAGAAACAATAATGAGAAAGATCAGAGAGGCAGCGGAGACAGAGGACACATTTTAAGGCCACTGTTATTAGAAATATGACTTGTCTCCCATATTAAAAATAAATCTTTAATTCCTCGCATGCCATCCAGTCTTTTCTATAAACATCTGGATCAAGAATCATCAAATCCATGGTGTTCGAGACGTTCCTGGAGCATAAATGTTCTTGAGATTATGCTTTTAGATTACTTGACTAGAAATAATAAATACTTGCAGTACTTAAAGCTGTAATGCTTTGGGTTGGATTTGGATTTTTGTTTCATTTGAGTAAAAGGTAGAGATTCAAAATCAGCTCCTTAACCAGAAGGATGTATCAGATGTGAATACACTTTATTGCTTTCTGACCTACATTTCCCCCTTTTTCATCATCTGAAAAGTTACTTGACAAGTTGAGCGCCCGCAGCTCGGTATTTCCAAACATCTGCCTCGAAGGAAGCGCTTTGCTACAGATTTTCACACGATGATCAAAAGTGGGTTTAACTTTCTCAGGTTAAATGGGAACAAGGGGGATGGTCTGACAAGGGTAGAAATATATTTGAGAGCAACATGAAAGAGAAAAAAAGTGCTTGGAGCTGTCAGAAGCTTAACCCTAGAATCAGCGTGGACTCGAGAGGACAGCCTTCGGCTGAGGGATGAGTCATCTGTGAGCTGGGGCTGGCTCTGCCCCAGTTTGCCCATCTATACAATGGGGGCTTCGGAGTCTACCCGTTGGAAAATCATAAAGTCAGCGGGTGAGGAAGAGGTGAGCTTAGGTCCTGGCTCTGCTGTGAACGAGCGGCGTGGCACTGGGCAGCGTGCCCTTCTTCCAACTCCACTTTCCTGTGAAAGAGCTCCTACCACCTCTAGCACCCTACAATTCCGAATTTCAATGGGAAAACTCACAAAATGCGGATCAGAGCTTTGTACCAGCCTAAGGAAACTGGAAATTAAAATATAGAAATTCAAATTTTAAATTCAGTCCTTTCAACAGTGCCTATCGAGCCCCTTGTCTGAGCCAAAACAAGGGCTATAACCATGAGCAAAATCAGACGGGGTTCCTACCCTTTCTGAATTCACCTTCCAGAGGGGAGATAGATACTGAGCCAAATAAATCATACAAATTAATATGAACTTACATCAAGATAATGGGTGAAGAATCTAAAAAAAGAAGAGAACACAAAGGAAAACACATTTAAATGTTCACAAACGACTTTTTAACATTCCGAAATTAGGTCGATAAGAACTTGAGAGCAACCATAGAAAGTTAAGGGTGCCAGCATTTTTAAATTGTCATCTGTTCAGGAATTCCAGAACATGTCACATAGAGTGGATCCCATAATGTACGGTAGAGTTGGCCAGCGTCTTCCAGGGGTCTCTCTGGTTCAGTCCCACCTCTGTTTGTTCACTCAGTCAACACATTTTTACTATCAAAGTGCTATTGTCCAGTCATCTCGCTGGGTACGAGGGACACAACATGAATAGAAGAGTTCTTGCCAAGTTAGCCTTTGCTGTGCAACGGAACTTAAACCCTAGTGGCTCAGAGCAGCCATGACTTATTCATTTTCACAATTTTGTGGGTTGGCTGGCTGGTTCCCTGCTGATGTTGCCTGGCTCAGTCATGGGTGTGCATCAAGCTGGAATGTTGGCTGGGCTGCAGGGTCCAAGATGGCCTCGCTCTGGCAACACATCCATGTCCGGCAGTTGGTGCAGGCTGCTGGCTGGGGCACTTCGGTTGTCCTGCCTCACAGGCAGATATAGGCCAGACCAGCTTCCACACACAGTGGTTCCAGGGCAACATTCCAGCAAGAATGTTTTACAGCAGAAACTACAAAGCCTCTCAAGGCCTAGCCTTAGAAGTCATAGAGCACCACTTCTACTGCAGTTTGCTGGTCAAAGCAAATCACACGAGCATCCCAGATTCAACAGGTGGAGAGGCAGGTTCCACCTCGAAGGAGTGTACATACTGAGACGGGAGGAATTTGTGGCCACATCATCATGACAAAGAACACAGATTCTGGAACCAAAGACCACCAGAGTTCATATCCCGTCTGGCACTCTCTTACTCACTGAAGAGCATCAGGCAAGTTCCTTACCTCTGTGCACCTCCGTTCCTTTTCCCGCAAAGTGAAAATGCTAATGGTTACCATTTCACAGGATCCTCGACAGGATTAAGCAAGTTAACCCAGATGAAGTCCTTGAGATAGTGCCAGTCTTGTGGTAAGCACTGAATAGAGGTTCGCTATTATCATCATCATCATCTTCTTCATCATGATTAATCCAGTCTATCTGGGAGACAGATATTCATCAGCAAATTGCACACAAAGATAGTTAATTAGCATTGACATAAGTGGTCTAAAGGAAAAATAGAAAGTAATAAGAACAAATAGTGCAAGGCGAGGGGGGAGCTCCCCTGTGCAGTGACTGTCAGCTGAGGCTTGAATGGGACACGTGTGGACACAGATAAAGATGGAAGGGATTTCTAGGAGGCAAGAGCAGCATGTTCACAAGCTGGGCTGGGAAGGCGCAAAGCACATAAACAACAGAAAATGCACCCTATTCATCCTCTCCTTCCCTCCACACTTGCTTCTAAGAACCTAGTGTTAGTAGTTTCACATTTTGCAGACCTTTCCTTTAAAGACTATTCTTAAAGCCGTTACAGAAGCAGTGGGAAGGGGCCAAAATTGCTTTGTCTTTGGTATGAGACAGGCCCGGTTCCCAGTTCTGTCCTTATAGTTTACCAGCTGTACATACTTGAACAAGTTGCTTAACCTCTCTGAATCTTAGGCTCCTCATCTATAAATTAAAACAAAAATACATTACTTTTAGGGTTGTTGTGAACAGAGCATGGTATTCAAAACATTAAGCAATCAGAACAGACACTGATGGGCACAGGTACCAGTGTCTCGCACAGTCTTAGGCCTGGTGGTGAGGATCAAACGATGGATACCGGAGAGCCTTCACGGGTTTGCCTGAGACTGAGCAGGAGCCAATAAACAGTTGCTCCTCTCATCACTGCTGCATTTAGTGCTCCCTTGGGTTTACCCAGTTCCCCCAGGGACACCCTAGGGATCGTATCTCCTCTCCCCTCCCAAGGCCCCTCCCTGGGTGACCAGTTCCATACTCTACAACCAGCAGTTGATGCCCCAGATGGGGTTTATATCAGGGAGACTTAACCAGCTCCAGCCCCAAGCAGATGACTAGAGAGAAACTACACCGTTCAGTCTTGCAAGGAGAAGGAGGTCTGAAGTGGAAAGGTTTTAAGGGGATAGGGAGGCCCCTTCCTGGGGTCTTCTCTCTGCCATCCCACCCTTCTCCCCACTCTCTACCCAGCACTCCTGAAACACCCTCTCCCAGGGCAGTTCAGCTTCAAGAATTCAGCCAGCCTTTCTCTTTATACCCGCACCCCCCCACACACCATCATGGTTTTCTCTTTCTCTCTCCCTCTCCTCTTTTTTTTTTAACATGCAAGTTGCCATGAAAAATTTGTTAATGAAATATTTGCTCAGAAGTCTGCTCTGGGCTAGACTGATAACCTATCTGTGTTTGAGTTTGGCTTCCCATATTCTAAATACTCATCTTCTGTCTGTTTAGCTTATTGATTGGTTTGGCAGCAAAAGAAGCCTTGTCATCAGTGACCAAGGTCAAATTAAACACAAAGGGAAAGGGGTGGGGAGGGGTGTGTGAACTGATGGGCTCAGGAGGCAAGAGGGACTTCTCCAAGTTTTTTGAAGGGACAGCTCCCACCGTCTCTCCACCCCCAGGCCCAGGTGTCGGTCCAGCGTTAGCTCTTGGCAGAGGGAGCCCAAATGGGGACCGAAGTGCAGGGCAGGCAGGATTCAGCAGAAACATTGTACTGAGTTTTGGAAAACCATCTGGTGCTGTGGTTGGCCCGTGGATTCCCAAAACGACTGCAACAGGGAGGTGAATGCAATTCCATTAAAAACGGGAGAGAGACCTTATACACTGATTACAGCCCGGATTCCTAAACTGGGCACCTGGGCATCCCGGAGCAACACCACAAACCCACGAGCTGCTGCGGGACATTTTTAATCGTGTGGTGTCAGATGCTACACCAACTACTGGGTTAAGGTTGTTCTCAGTCTCAAGATAGACAGAGCTACGTGCATTCTGATGACAACAGATATTTGCAAAGGTAGGGTTCAGTGGTTGCTGTGATAAAACATCGAGTCCTGACACCTAAATACAAATTTTTTAAACGTTTTTAAAAAGCAAGTACCCGCTGGAAAGCCCTGTGGAACAGGAAATAAGAGTGCAGAGGTCCAAGCTGATTTCAACGTTTGACAAGTTGCACTCAAAAGGCACCCACACAGGAAAGTAAGTGTGGTTATGCAGGAATGAAATTAAAATATCACCTTTTCTTTCCACTCACGTGTATTGTTTTCTCATATGGCTAGGAAATTATAAAGACATAAACACTTGTGAAGTTGTTTAGACCTAACCACTTGGATGGAACTTGAGTATTTTGCAGGGCTCAGGGCACCAGCAGCAAAATCAGTAATGCACTCAGCATGCTGTGAGCAGAGAAAGCTTGGGAACCTTCGGATTAGAGGATTATCCAGCCCTGGGTTTCTGTTATAATTTCCTTAAGTCATAGGAACCTTAGAGATAATTTAGAACAACCTCTGGTTTTACTGAGGACACAGCTAAGCAAGGGTGGGACATTGCCAAAGGTCATCAGCTGTTGGTATAGAACCCAAGTCTCATATTTCCCTAAGGTGCCCTAATACTGAAAACAAGTGCCTAATTCACTCGTTTCATTTCTGTGATAATAATGATTAGTAAGGTTCATTCATTTTTCTCTCAAGAACCCTACTTAGAGAAACAAAAAAATACATTGTAACTCAGGAATGTGCCAGCTGTCCCTTGGTTTGGGCCATTATTGATATCTGGTCACATGAACTGTGACACATCTTCATTTGCTGACACTGCCAGTACCCTACAAATAAGTCAAGACAATCTCTCGTGACCGAGTCAGACTGAATTCTGGAAATGAAATCAGTAGACTCTATGCTAGAGGGCAACTTTCCCCAAGCTTTTCTATTCCTCCAAAGTTGTGCATAGTAGTAAAAACAGAGCCTGCTCAAGCATGCAGGGGACAGCCGAGCTGCACGGGACACAGAGGTGGGCAGAAAGTGAGCTTTGCTCGCCAGCTGCTGCACATCAGCTTCTATGGCTCTAGGATTCAGGCTGTGATTCAGAAATACTATGAACGTAAACACAGTATTCTAGGGTCATCTGTTATAACCAGGTGAACTCATTCCAGCCCCTTTCCACGTATTGAGTGAGATGAGGTGCCTTCCCCAGAATGCCCAGAGAGTTCAAGGAGGCACAAGGGGACAGTCTCTGCTTCCTTCCTTCTGCTTGGTTGAAGGGCTGGTGAGGGCTCTCTGCACCTTCCCTCCCACAGGGGTTCTCTCTGCTGTCCTGTTTGCTCCGGGTGGTCCCAAGCATGAAGTGCAACACTTCTTCTCATTTAATTCCCCAAAGCAACGCCTATGTGAGACCTAGATTCATAGTAAGGGGATGATGGTCCAGCACAGAACAGGAATCCACTTGAATTTTCATGTTAGGCATCACTATCTGAAAAAGCCACTAGTCCTTATTTCCCACAAGGCTCTTCTCACTGACTCCAGCTTCCTAGCATTTCCCATATCTTCCCCTGGTCTTTTGACCATTTCTTCCATCTCCTCTTCCCAAGTCCAGTCCATAACACCAGATGAAAAATTCCAAATTGCTTTCAGTTACATAATTAGAGAATGTATTCCTTTTGTCATTGTTCACTGGCTTCTCACAACAAAAAAGACCTGTCCAAACTAATCAAGGTATGGACACCCACTTCAGGGTGCTGTCCATTTTTCATCTTTACTCCAAACCATGAAACAGCATTGCTTTAAATTATTCAAAACTTTCCATGTTAGAGGGTATTCTTAAAAGTTCAAAGCAAACATATTGAAAACAGTGATTTTTCAAAATATCAGCTTCGAATGCTGCTGTATTTGATTCTCTCTCAAGCTACTGGTGCCACTGATCCCAAAGCCTGAGTTGCCTGTGACAGTCTCAGGCCCAGAAACATTACCCAGAAGTGTGGGCTAATTCCTTGCAAGTTCAAGATCATGGGAGGTGTGAACCAGAGGCTGGAGCAGCAGGTTGGGCATCTGAACGCTTTACGACGATAAGCTGGTACTGTTGTTGACATATGAAGCTTCAGTGGCACAGCCAAATTGATCAAATATAAACCCAATTTCTGATTTGCAGGGTTGGGTGGGCTAACAAATTGTATCAGAGGCTTTGCACTGAAGCCTTTAAGAAACGGAGCTATTGCCATGAACCCATGACTCCCTGCACCTCCCTCTGCCTCTAACACTTCATCACCACTGTTAATATATAATCCAGGCAAGTGGATGACACAGGCCAAGGTGGAGCTACAGCCCCAGGCGCACACTAAGGACAATAATAGTGGATACATTTGGAGACTCCTCTCTCTGGTCCAGGCACCTTTATATACACTGTCTCACTGAATTCTCACAACAGCCCTAAAAGCTAACTACTATTATTTCCCTGTGTGTCACAATAGTTTTATGAAATATTTACCAATGGATTTTTCACCTGGAATAGCTTTTGTTTACCTAGTCACCCTCTGCTTGCCCCTGAAATACACCTTGGCATTTAGATCACTTGGAATAGGAGTATAGTAAAAATCAAAATAAAAAACAAACAGTATTCTTCCTAGCATTCAAACTCCTAAATGTCTGTCTTGTTCTACACAATATTTTGGAATTTAGATAGATGTAGATATCTTCCCTTGCAATTGAGAGAGACTCGGGACTGAGAGAGGCTGCAGAGACCCAGGTGGACGCACAGCTGGGATGTGAGAAATGAGACTGACAGGTATCAAGTGTGGACCAGGGACCAGCTGGGACAGCGAGTGTCTGAGGCAGAATGGTTGTGGAGGTTGCAAAGCAGAGGAAACATCATGGAACTGCAGAATCAGGGTGACCAGGTGACAACTGAGGGTCACACTCTCCTCATGCCCTGATGACATATAACTAACCTCTGCCCATTTCCCACTCCACATCCCAAACTACATGCTACTGAAAAGAAAAGGTAAATGACCAATTTTACTCTCAATTCACTACGACAAAGTTTCCACCATCTGTAGCACTGAGGACCAAGGAAGAAATTAAGTTCAATTAAAGGCATATCTCAGAGATATTGTGGGTTTGGTTCCAGACCACTGCAATAAAATGAATGTCACAAATAAAGCAAGTCACATGAAGTTTTTGGTTTCCCAATGCACCTAAAAGTTATGTTTACAATATACTGTCATCTGTTAAATGTGCACTAGCATTGCCTTGAGAAACAAGGTATGCACCTTAGTTTAAAAAATGTATTGCTAAAAAATTCTGTCTCTGAGCCTTCAGCAAGTTGTAATCATTTTGCTAGTACAGAGTCTCGGCTCCATGTTGATGGCTGTTGACTGGTCAGGGTCATGGTTGCTGAAGATTGGGGTGGCAGTGGCTATTCCTTAATATAAGACAACAATGCAGCTTGATGCATCAACTGACTCTTCATTCACGAACAATTTTTCTGTAGCATGTGATACTATTTGATAGCATTTTACCTACAGTAGAATTTCTTTCAGAATTGGAGTCAGTCCTCTCAAACCCTGCTGTTACTTTATCAACTAAGTCTATGTCATATTCTAAATCCTTTGTTGTCACTTCAATACTCTTCACAGCCTTTTCACCAGGAGGGTTTTCCATCTCCAGTAACCACTTTCTTTGCCCATCCAGAGGAAGAAATCTCTCATCCACTAAAATCTGATCATGAGACGGCAGCAATTCCATCACATCTTCAGGTTCCACTTCTAATTCTACTTCTCTTGATATTTCTACCTCATATGCATTTACTCTCCCCACTGATGTCTTGAACCCCTCAAAAATTCTATCTCATCCATGACAGTTGGAATCAACTTCTTCCAAATTTCTGTTAATGTTGATATTTTGACCTCTCCTCATGAATCGTGAATCATGGCATCTAGAATGGTAAATTCTTAAATCCTTTCCAGAAAGTTTTCATCTTACTTTGCCCAGATCCATCAGAGGAATGAATCACTCTCTATGACAGCCCTAGCCTTCTGAGATACATTTCTTACTAAGACTTGAAAGTCAAAATTATTCCTTGAAACATGGGCTGCAGAATGAATGTTGTATTGGCAGGCATGAAAATGAGGCATTCGCCTTATTGTACATCTCCATCAGAGCTTTTGGGTGACCAGGTGCGTCATCAACGAGCTGTAATATTTTGAAAGAAATCTCATTTTCTGAGCAGATCCTCGCACTGGGCTTAAAGTATTCTGTAAACCATGTTGTAAACAGATGTGCTGTCATTGAGGCTTTTCCATCCCATTTATTGAGCACAGGCAGAGTTGATACAGCATAATTCTAAGGGCCCTAGGATTTTCAGAATGGTAAATGAGTCCTCACTTCAACTTAAAGTCACCCACTGCATTAGCCTCTAACAAGAGAGTCAGCCTGTCCTTCGAAGTTTGAATCCAGGCATTGACTTCTCCTCTTTAGCTGTGAAAGACCCAGGTGGCATCTGCTTCCTTTAGAAGGCTGTTATGACAACATTGAAAGTCTGTTTAGTGCAGGCACCTTCATTGTATTGGCAGGATCTTCTGGATAACGTGCTGCAGTCTCTGCATCGGCACTGCTGCTTCACCTTGAACTTTTGGGTTGCTTCACCTTGAACTTTTGGGTTGTTCCCTTACAGCTCCTGAACTAACCTCTACTAGCTCCAAACTTTTCTTTTTCTTTTTTTGTGTACACATTTAGTTTTATTATAACAAAGGAACTTGTTTTAAACTATTAATGTTTAAAACTGAGCATCATCTTTCCTGTCCAGTGAAACAAAAAGAAAATTTTAAAATGAACAGGAACAAAATTATAATAGAGAAATGTCAATTCTGAATAAGATTCTACAGATTTTCTAATTCTCCCATTGAGTGGCAGGGTTCAAGTCATCAAAAAGAGAGAATTTTATTTTAAAAGTGTCATCTTAAATTGCAAGGATGTCCATTAAACATCACGATTAAACATGCCAAAGGAGAAGACATGTTGTCCAAATGCCTACTTAACCCGCCCAAACAATTCAAGCCCACCCTTTGCTAACCTTCTATAACCCTCTTTTTTAAAAGATTTTTTCTTTTTTTAAACAAGAGAAAGTAGGCACATACATGTTGATAAATGCTAATAGTCCATATTTATATAGAGACACAATGTAATCTCTGAGCCCAATATACAGAGAAAGGAGAAAAAAAGCTAGAATTCTAGAATTCTATGTACGTGGGGGCCCAGCACCCTCCAGATTCCAGGAGAGCTATGGGAAGCCAAAGGTTTTTCTTTTTCCCCACAGAACACGGTGGTGTTGATTCCAAAATTTTTTTCAACATAAGAAGGGATAAAAATGAATTTAAAACAGAAAAGGGCAGAGATTTTTTTCCCACTGTATTCTGCTTAACGTGCCTCCCTCCACCAAATAAGGTGAGAACTATTGTGTGGAGGAGAGAGAAGAGGCCTCAGAAACAGAGACACTGAACACAAGAGGGAAAAAAAAGACTGCAACTTCCTCCCAGGGACTGGAGAAAATGAAAAAAGAAGGTTGGAATCCATCAGTATTCTAGTAGTCATCTAGTTCATCTTCCTCCCCCTCATCATCATCTTCATCTTCTTCACCTTCAGCCTCACCCTCTTCTTCATCAACATCTTCCAACCCTTCTTCAACATCATCATCTTCTTCTTCTCCTTCCCCTTCTTTAATCCATATCAGGGACCAAGTAATACTATAGTGGATTTGGCCAAATATCATCTCTGATGACTTCTCCTGACTCCTCTGCATCTGCATTGGAATGATCAGTAAACCAGGTAGAGAAGCTCTCTGGTTGCCCACACTGCCTGGCTGTATTCTGCATTGGGCTTGAACATTTCATCAAGTCCTTTACAGATTTCCATTTGATTTCAGTAAATTTGGAAGGTTTCATCACCACTATCATTCAGATGAAATTCTTTGGAGAGAACTCTATTTTTGAAGAAAGGATTTTCATCAAAATACAAATCTATTCTGCAACCTGATTTAGTATCTTCAAATTCTGTCACTTCAACTCCTGTCAAACAATGCAGCATCTCTCCATCCCCTTTCCCTACTTACAGATGGTTGCCAAAGAAATTTGGGATTTGGGGAATTAATTCTGACCTCTTCTGAAAAAATGGTTGGTAGAGTTTGTTGTATTTCTGTTCTACTTCCAGAGTCTCCTCACTGGCTTGTTCATTAAGTCTGTCTGCTTCATTTTGTACTGCATCAGTATGTTCAACAGCTTCTTGCTGTCCTTTTTCCTCCTTTGGCAAGTCCTGAAAAGTCGACTTCTTCTCTGGCTTGGGGGCAGGAGACCTTGACTTCCTTGTTTGGTGTGGAAGCAAAGACTGATGTTTGGGGGCCATGCTGCGAGGCAAGTCAGAGAATCAGGCTGAAAGGAAGTTTCATGGCTGGAAGAAGCTCTGAGAAATCTCAAACTTTTCTTCTGCATCTCCCGTACCTCTTTCAGTCTCCATAGAATTGTAGAGAATCAGGGCCTTGCTCTGGATGGGGCATTGACTTACGAGTGTCGTTGTTGGTTTGATCTTCTATCTAGGCCACTAAAACTTTCTCCATATCAACACTAAGGCTGTTTTCCATGTGTTCACTGGAGTAGCACTTCTAATTTCCTTCAAAAACATTTCCTTTGCATTCACAACCTGGCTAACTGTTTGGCACTAGAGGCTTAGCTTTTAACCTGTCTCGGCTTTCAGCATGTCCTCCTCACTAAGGTTAATCATTTCTAGTTTTTCATTTAAAGTGAGAGACATCTGAGTCTCCCTTTCACTTGGATACTCACAGGCCCCTGGAAGGTTATTAATTGGCCTAATTCCAGTGTTGCTGTGTTTCAGGGAATGGAGAGGCCTGGGGAGAGAGGGCAGTCAGCACATGCATCTTTGTCAATTAAGTTTGCCATCTTATTTGGTGGGATTCATGGTGCCCCCAAACAATTACCATAGGTACTCAAAGCTCCCTGATGACAGATCACCATAATGAATATTATGATAAAAGGTTTGAAATACTGTGAGAATTACCAAACCTGACAGAGACACAGTGAGCAATGCTGCTAGACAAATGGCACCGGTAGATTTGCTCGATGCATAAAACTTTCAGGTATAACTCTTCAAAACTTCATTAGAATAGGCCCCCGTATCCATGAGGAATTGGTTCCAGGATTCCCACAGGCACCAAAAGCCACAAATGGTCAAGTCCCTCGTGTGAAATGGCATAGACACACACACACAGTCAGCCCTCCGCACCTATGGAGCCTCGAGAGCAAACAGAAAACACTATGGATTCAAAATCCACAGCTATGGAGGACGGATGGTATTTATTGAGCAAAATCAGTATAGAAATAGGCCCATGCAGTTCAAGCTTGTATTTTTCAAGGGTCAATTGTATTGGCAATATACAACAAGTCTCACAAATCTCAAAAGCATTACACTGTGTAAAAGAGACCAACCCTAAAAGGTTACACACCGTATCGTTCCAATTATATGACATTCTCCAAAAGATAACACTACGGTGCTGGAGAAGAGATCAATGGTTGCCAGGTGCTAGGAAAGGGGACAGTGTGTCTCAACTGTGCTTGTGTAAAAATTCGCCCCAAAGAAGCCAATTTTACCATCTGATCATTTTAAAAATAGAATTTTACAGGGCAAAAAAAATCCCTCTATTTTTAAAAAGAACGTTACTTTTTAAAATAAAAGAAAAACAGTGAGATCTCATTTTTATACCCATCAGATTAGCAAAGGTTAAAACCCTTGATAACAGCCTTTATCGAGGCAAAAGGTTGGGGGAGATTGACTACTGGTGGAGACTAAGTTGGTAAATCATTTAAAACTACAATTTACCTATTACAATATTAAATATGTCTACCTAATAATTACAATTATTGTGTAGAAAAGCACTCACATGTATGCCCAAGGAGGCTTAAATAGGGATCTTCATTCTGGCATGGTAATCATAAGAATCTGAGAACAATCTAAAGGGCATTGGTAGGGAATGGCTAAGAATAGGTATCTGTGTTCTGGAAGACAATACCAACTGCACAAGAGCGAGACAACTCTATTTGTGGCAGCATGGACTGAGCTCCAAACATTCTCTGAAAGGGAGAAAGAGGCCAGTGGTCAAGTGAGAGGTCTGCCACCCCCGAAGGAGCAGGTGGGCCCAGGCACTGGGGAAGTCCCCGTGGAGAGGAGAAGTCAGGCCAGGGCTTGGGAAGTCAGAGGATAGGATCTGCTCCTTGTCTGCAGTGAGCAGGGAGCCGCCACTTCTCCCCCTGCGCCAGAAACCCTGGTGTGAAGCTACAAAAGGGACCAAAGAAGCAAGGAAAGAACTGGTAGGAAAACACACCAGGCAGTCAGCTCCCGGGCTTGCTCCGGTCCCAGCTTCCCTGCACCCCGTTCCCTGGGTCACTTGCACCTTCAGGACAACATTCAAATGCTGTCAACCCCATCAGGAGGCTGCTGCCTCCCTGTCCAGCATCCTTCCCTGGCTCGCCTGTTACGTTCCAGCCTGACAAATGACAGTGCACAGAGCAGAGCGCCCTCCAACATCCCTTTGCTCCCGCTGGTAACCTTTTTCTCTGCCTGGAATTCTCTTTTAGGAATGAGGTCAAGTGCTTCTTTCTTGGGAAAACCTTCCCTGAGTCTCTGTCCACCTCAGTCCCCCTCTTCTGGGTGCCTCGAGCATCCTACAGGTACGTCCTTGCCTGTTGACTCTGCCATCAACTTGTGTGTCCCTTTCCCCTCGCCACTATGTCACACTCATCTCTGGGCTCCTGGTGGCACCACGAGACCTGCCAGGTGGTAGGTACACAAAAGTGTATGCTTCTTGAAACAAATTCTTGAACTGTTTATTGCATCATTTCAAATACAAGTAAAATCAGACCCAAGTCAAGAAGCCTCCTCCTGGAGGTGGTGATTTATTTCTATCGTTCCATGATGGGGGAAATGGGCCAAGCCAACGTGGGCTAATAAGTCAGCCATCAAGGGGGAAGAAATTCCCCGAATCGCAGCACTTGCTGATATGGTGTCAATAGTCCCAGCATGATCGATTTCGAGCTACCAACATGTCACGTGGAGGGGAGCTGGAAAGTCATGCACAAAATCAGCTCTCAAGCTGATGCGAGCTGGTCTAGAATACTACAGATCCTTGGATCTGCTCAGCCCCTGGGCATTAAGGACCGGGGCTAGCTGGGGCTCCAAGCAGCCCTGTAGGCTGAAGCAGATGTGCCCTGGCTCAGGCCGCTGAATTCCTGCCTGACCATCCCTGACCGGCCACTCCTCGAAGGCTTCCTCCAACAGGTACCACCCAGAGCACCCGTCAACATGAATGAACTGAAGGTGAACTCCAATTGCTCTTTTCAAGATCCCGCGTCCCACTCATACTTTACATGTATACTCACAATTGTTCTCATATTAGACTCCACTTGTTTCTTTTCTATTCATCCCCATTTGCTCAACTGGATCATAAGCTCAGTCAGGACAAAGACTGTTTCATGTATTTCTCTGGGATCTTTTTCTCACCTGGCACAATGCTGAGCACAGAGCAAGTATTTAATGTATAGTTAGCACCAGGCTGAAGCGTCCATTTGGAGATTAAACCACAAGGACTCAGCGACCACGTCTGGGGTGTCTGTATGCAGTCACCTCGTTTGCTTGCATGGTCTCTGAGCCCCGGCCCACGTTTTGGGTTCTGCCTCTGGCTCTGTTCCCATCTGTCATTCAACATGAGACCACCACTCATGGGCCCCATCTGCTTCACTGCCCCCGAGTCTATAAATACTTTCTAGTTCCCACTCACTGCTTCTTCAGGGCCAATGCCCCACCTGCTTTGCCCCTCACTGCCAAGTGTGACATCTCACAAAGAAAAGATGAAGGACGAAGAAACAGTACATCTGGCTGCCCCTCTAGACCTCACCGGACTTGCTACTGGTGGTAACAGCCACCCACGATGCCTTCACCTTGCCATTGCCTCATCCCCAGAAGCCTTACCAATCCTCCAAGGCCCATATCCAAGGCCACTGTATTTAGCAGCTTTCAGCATGTCTTTATTGAGTGCCTAACATGCTTAATAATGACTTCCTAGTTTCAAAAACTGCATTTCGTAGTTCTTTCCACTTAGTGAGACAGATCCCTTTTCTGAATCTCCGGAACACCTGTGGTCCACTCCTCTCGTTCCACTGATCAGAGTTTGCCTGGGCTAATCTATTTATGTCTTTGCCTTTTCCACCACCCCCATTAGATGGTAAGCTCTCGACAGTGACTTTTTATACGTGGCTCTCTTTGTATTTCCGGCATCCCTTGAAGGCAGGGTATTGTGGCTCGCAAGGCTCAGTGGGTATTTCTGATTTGATTCAATTCACTAAATTAAACTGCTAGATAATGAATGGATGAATGAAACTATTAATACCCAGTTCTCCAAGTTTCCCCTCAGTGCTCAGACCATGGCTCTTCACAGAGCAGGCCCTCGGTCAATGCTGTTGACAGACTTTTTGATGTGTTTGCAAACGAAGAGGGAAGATTCCTGGTGAGTCAGAGGGTTTTATTTGCTCAGTGTGTTTTGGCTTCAAACCCTGAAACAGTCACAGCCCCTGAGGTTGCAAAACCAGAGCTGCAATCACTCTTCTTCTAGAGCCAGGTCGCCACCGAGAGGGGCCTAGAGAATACAGTGCTTCTGAATGGCTCCGTGGGAGGCGTGTCTGAAGGCAGAAAATTCCTAAGGCTTTCCCGGACTGTCTCCAGGGTGGGCTCTAATACTAACCTCCTCCTTGAGGCCAAGCTTCTGCCTGGCCTGCGTGTGTCTGAAATGATTTTCTCTCAGGCTCATGGTGTGGCTTTGGAGACCACAACTACTTCCTAGAAGCCAAGTAATTGCATCTGAGAAATGAGGGATGCCCTTGGGGTCTGTGGTTTTCGAAGACGATTCCTCTGACATGAAGCTGGGGGAAGGGCAACAATCCCAGCAGGCCCAAGAGAAAGGAAGCAAAGTCTGGTTTGGGGGGTCCGGAGGGCACTTCCCAGCCCCAACCCTTCTCGCAGCAAGACCCACCCTGGAGCGCGTGCCTGCTGGGGGCTTAGGGGAGCGAATGCCCGGAGACTTGTGGGCAGCCAGCTCCGGGGTGTTGCTGGTTTTCAGAGAGATCGTCAAGGAAGGAAGGGGGGTGGCTCAGCCAGCGGAGGTGTGAGCATGCGCTGTGGAGGGGCTGTGACCTTGGAGGGGCCAGGGCAGGATGCAGTGAGAGACAGAGACCTGCAGATGTGCAACCAAAAATGGAATTCAGACTGTAGACATTTTCTGCAGATAGAATTTAAACATGTCCTACCGTCCAGCCTGTGGCCAGGGAAAGGGGGTCTTTTCAGCTCCACTGGCAGAAGAGGCCACAACGGTCACCCTTGGGGGCTATGCCCCCAAGAGCAAAAGAGCCACAAGCCTTCAAAACTGCCAAAATAAGTGCATGTCTATAATATCAATGTGATCTCAAGGGCTCTGGGCAAATCTCCCAGTTTAAATAGAAATTAATTTCCCCACAAGCCACATAACACCTGAAATTCCATCATGGCTTGGCCCGAGGTGTAAATGCCTATGAAGTAAAAGCACAACACGTCATAGGGGGGAGCACTTCCATTCTATCAGCCACTTACACCTTATGTCTGGAAACTTTCTGGATCCTTCCCTGCAGGCGGCTTTTCGGAGGAGTGGGGATGGAGGCAGTGACGTGGGACACGGTGACAGAGGCGGGGAGCTGTGGCTAACTGAGGACGGCCCAGGCCAGGAGGTGCAGAGAAAAGGGCACAGAGTGCACATGAACCTCTAAATAAACTGCTCCCGGCATAGTCTTGCCTGGGACGAGGCCTGCAGATCACTGTCAAATTCGCCCTCTCAATCAAAGACATCAGGCACTGGGTTCTCCTAACCAAGGCCGCTCCAGGGGCACGGGCCTGCATCCTGTCACGGGTCCCCGCACTCAGAGGGGCCCCACACTCTGTTTAATGCTCCGCTGTCACCATCTTGGACTTCTTAAACATTTAAAACCAGGGGCCCCACACACTGTGCAGCTGGTCCCCACTCCTAACCATGACCCAGCAAACCACAAAAGCCCTCCAAAGGGAGGGCAGCCGAACTTGGCAATTCTCTCTTCATCACACATATATTTCCTCTGGTCTATTTTTACACATCAGGGGATAGTTGAAGAAATGTCCTTAATTCCGAGCACTTTCATTCACCTCCACCGGCTAAGCCTCTTTCGAGGTGACTCTGGCGTCATGTGATCCATACTATTCTTAGCACATGCCAGGCTATTCCCAACCCCCAGACTCCTGCTTCCCTTGCCCTTATATATCTATCTCTCTCTCTCTCTCTCTCTCAGCAGAAAAGCGGCACGTGACCTCCTAGCCTCAAGAATACTTGGCACAGGTCCCTGTTTCTCAGCCATATCTATTGTTCTCATCCAGAGTGACACCGGCTTCTAAGAGTCTCGCTGACATTTCTGACTTTTAGTGGGGAATGCCATTGGTCAGCCAATGGCATCTGTTTTGGAAAATTGAAATAGCTCATGTCAAGGCAAACAATAAATAATCCTTCAACCATCCAGGAGCATTGTGGGAGCAGCAAAGGCAGGGTTTTGTCTTCTCATTATTTGAAATGCACGTTGTCTGCGGCTGGATCCCTCCACACCCAGGCTAGGGTTACTGGACATAGAGAGAAGCGATCAAAAGCTCTTTGAAAATGTGGGGTCCACACCAGGGTATTAAGAGTGTAAGTGGGCTGTTCGACGCGTGTGCCGTGGAGAATGAGTTCGCCGACAGGAGGCCCATGAAACGGTCCTTCAGAAAAAAGGAGCTATAACCTCCTCTGTGGTATAAAACCATAGAAACAGACTTGCTGACTGATTCTTGGTAAGTGGGTCCTTCCTAAGGAGAGGCAGAAAGGGAAATGCGGGTATGTTTTTTGGAATCAGGCTGACCAGGTTCCAAATTTCTTTTTCGGTTTTTTAGAATTTATTTTTCAATTATGGTCTACATACAGTATTATATTAGTTTCAGGTGTACAACATAGTGATCAGACATTAATATGCCCTGATAAGTCTAGTAGACTGGGTTTCAATCTTGACACTTTCCCTTAGTAAGCATTGACCTTGGGCAAGTTACTTAACCACCTTGTGCCTCTATTTCTTTATCTGAAAACAAATAATTTATAAGTACCTCAGGGTTATTGGGGCATAAATAAATTAGTATTTGGTGGATTAAAGATGGCTACAAATTCTTTGACATTCTTCCCATGAAGAAGGGAGATACTATTCTTCCTCCTCTTGACTCTCAGCTGGTCTTTTATGACTTTGGCTGATGGAGCAGAAAAGCAATGCAATTTGCCAGTTCTCAGCCTAAAAAAGGTTCTCAACCTTTTAAAAAAACCAGCAGCAACCACAGTCCTCTCTGACCGATGACTGATTTGGAGAAGCCCGGTGGAGAGGCAGGAGGGCTGTAGAGAGGAAGAGGGGTGCAGACAAACCAGCCTTCCAGCCACTCCACCAAGGCTCATGAGGGAAGCCACTCTGGGGCCCAAAGACCAACTCGACCACCAGCTAAATGCCGCTGAAGGACCCCAGCTGATAACCATCTGAAGCAGAAGAATCATCCAGCAGAGCCTTGCCCCAGTTTCTGATCCATAAAATTGTCAGATACAGTAGAACCATTATCGATTCAATGTTCTAAGTTCTGAAGAAGTTTGTTAATAAGCAGCCACACAGAAATGCAATGATCTATGCAGCACTATACAGGACAGCCTGTCCATAAAAGCAGGACAGCACCGGCAACACAGCAGGCCTTCGATTAGTGTTAGCTCTTCCACATTCTTCAGGGACATACTCGTGTTGGTGAGATTGGATGGACCGAATTTTCTGAATATTTGAAAACATTGAAACCTCTATCTAAAAATACACACCCCTGAGCTCCTTGTAGTTAACCAAATGTATGTTACTTTTCCCTCTACTACGCCTGTTCATTCAGGCCCCTTTTCCATTTCCTAGCCCCATTTGATTTTCAAATGTTTTTTACCAAGCTACCCCTTTTCCTATTTCATACCAGTGCTTCTCAAACCTCAATGCGTGCATGGGTCACCTGGCATTTTGTAAAAAGGCAGATTCTGATTCAGTAGGTCTGGGACAGACCTGAAATTTTGCATTTTTAACAAGGCCCCCAGTGATGTTGTTGCCTCTACTTTAAGTAGCAAAACTTAAGTCTCAGTTCAGGTGTTACCTCCTGCAGAAAGTCTCAACTCCCACTTCATCACCCCAAGGCTGGGTGAGATGTTGCTGGAGAATCTTTGGCTACCCAACTGAAGACCAACTTTTAAATTCTTCAGTGCTGGTAAAGCCCTAGTTTTATGTCAAGCTGTCTTCCCCCACCCCATGTAATAAAATCTAAATGCCATTTTTGGTGTTGCCCTTCTCTTTACTGTGATTTTTTCACAGCTGCCCTGGTGACTCGGTTAGGAAATATTAGATGTCTGCTATAGTGAAGTAGGTACGTTCAGACAGTGTTTACCTGTTTAAAAAGGTGCACGAGGCAGAAACAGGCCTTCTTCTGATCCTAGGTGTTAGTCTGTGGATACTGTCGATGTCTGGGGCTACTGCAGCCACCCTGTGATCACGAGGGGAATCTATGTGATTTACTGAGCGAGATGTCAAACTGAGAAGATGAAAAGAACCTGGATGTGTATCCAGCCACTAAATTAACCATATCTGGACTTTCCTGTGTTAGTACTTCTTTTTATGGGAGACAATGCATCTTTTTAGTGCTTAAGCCATTTTAAGCCAATCTTTCTGTTGAGTAGCCAGGGGCATCTTATTATGGATCCACATGTCCCATTTCTCCCCTGTCTATAAGCCACATATACACTCTGGTTTCTCTTCAGAATGCACAAATCTTTTGCCTTTTTATGAGCCACATATATCTCTTTATCACTCCACTCTCCACATTATTCTGTGATTACACTTATGCCCTCTCTGGACAGGAGTCTCTTGAACTTATTCTTTGCATATCCAGCACCTGGTTTAGAGTCAACGGTATATACTTTTATGAACTAAAGTGAACTCACTCAACAGTTTCCAATTCAAGAAAACTTGAATTTCAGCCACTCCAGCTTCTCTCCCCCATCAAGGCTCAACCTCGAAGAACTGCCTCTTGATGTTTTGCAGTCCTCAGCCTCACCTTTCTCTAACATCGGCAGTCCCAGAACACAATCTCATTTTGATAGTAACCTGGATGAAATATCATTAAGAAGGGTGTACAACGGCCACATGACTCACACTAAGACTGAAAATAATTTAAAAAATCATTCTAATGATGAGAGTAATGCTAGCCTTAGCTGAGTGCACCATATCCCAAACCTGCCTTTATATGTATAATCCCCAACGAGCAGAAACAAACACCTTCCTACAGGTCTCAGCACTGGTAAATGATGAAGTCCAGATTCGAACCCAGGTGTCTGACCTCTGAGCTTGGGTGCTTCCCACTTCGCTCCCCCCGAATCCCTTGGTGAGCCCTGCGTACTTGCCAAAGTGCCTCTGTGCACGTGACCTCCTTGAGTTCTCAGGGGAGCTGAGGGCCTCATCAGCCACATTGTTTTGATGTTACAGGGGTGTGAAAAAGGAGGTTTCAACTTGTCTGTATGGAGAAAGACATGCAGGCTATGATTATAACTATACAAGCACAAGCTCTGGGTTTCATGTACTCATAGCCGGGTATTCACAAACCTACCCTGGCCCATCTCTGTGTGCATGCTGCTAACTAAATAGAAGGTACACTGGAGTCATGATAGAGCTTCCCCTTCCCCATCTTCCAGTTTATCATTTTAAAAATCCATTTCAAATAAGGAACCACTTTCGAGAGGGAAAAATAACCCGCATGTGACTGAATTGGGGAACTCTTTTCAGTGCTAAAGGAAAAAAAATATTCAGTTGGCCCAGTTTTTCATAGTGGCATGTTGATGAAATGCCATGAATGAATTGTGGAATGAATGAATGAAATATTTCAAAGTGGAAAAATAAATCATGGGGAAGAACTAATTCCCCAAAGAAACAGGGCTGCCGACAGCAATTTCCTAATTTCCAGCCCCTCTCACATTTGTCATTCTGAGGAGACCCCTCTGTCAAAGCCTCTTTGATGGAGGCATGAAGCTGGCGCAGGAAGAAGAATCTCATTCTTCGGAGCCTCTCTCTGCTCCCGTCCCAGGCTCGAGGGCCGCGGAATGTCTTTGTTCCCGTGAACCAAGCGGTCAGCACTCATCACTGGCCACTCAGCGGGGCCCTTAGAAGTGAAGACAGAGGAGGTACCACCCGATGAGGCAGGTAAGGGCGTCAGTAGGACACGCTTTCATCTCTCACCAGAGCACGTGAGTTTTTCTACTCAAGGCTTCCCTTAAAACCCAAATCCTCCTGTCGTGGATTATCTAAAACATAATATTTGTATTTTCTTAACCCTCTCATAATAAGCTTCCAATATTTAACTACTCGATCAGGTGTTGAATGGCTGGGTACCCAGTATGACAGCAAACAGTGGCAGCACAACCCTAAGCACAGGAAAGGCACTTGGTGCATTTTTTTAACTAACTAGAATGAGGCCAGGTGGACAATTTTCCTTCCATCGCCACATCCAGGTCAGTTCTCGCCCTGTCCCCTCCTACCCTCCGGTGTGAGTTGCATACCTCTGACTGGCACAGACTCATTTTGCTTTCATAAGGCCCTGGGCTGGCGCCTGGCAATGGGACCCAACAGAGTATGGTTGTTGTTCCGATCCGATGGGGTGACCCCCCTGTCACAGAAGGGCAACAGGACCAGGTAGCCACCACATGGTGATCTCACATGACACATCCCTGGGTGATCCCCCAGACATGGGGTGAACATTGCAGCAGCTGCTTGTTGTTTTGCATAGGAGGGAACAGGCAGAGAAAAAACATAGAGTAATAATCATAACAGCCAAGGGCTTAGTCCATCGGGCTGCTCAAACAAAATACCCCACACAATGGCTTGTAAACAACAGAAATGTATTTCTCACAGCTCTGGAGGCTGGAAGCCCAAGGTCAGGTGGCCAGCATGGTCAGGTTCTGGTGAGTGCCGACGCTGGGTTACAGCCAGCCTGACTTCTCCTTGTGTCCTCACATAATGCAGGGATCAAGGGAGCTCTCTGCAGGGTCACTGTGAGGGCACTAATCCCATTCACGAGGGCACCACCCACATGACCTAGTCACCTCCCAAAGCCCCCACCCCCTAAATCTATCCCATTAGGATTTCGGCCTATGAATCTGGGGACTCGCAAACATTCAGACTACAGCAGAGGCCTAAGACTGCTAGACCCATCACATTGACATTGGATGAGCGACCAGCATGGACCACTGTGCTGCCTTCCTTCTTACAAATGAGGACACTGAGGCCCACAGGAGGTTCCCTACATCTCATGGTTCGAAGCTGGTAGAGCAAGAGCATGAACTTGGGCCAGTTTGCTCCCGGAACCACGCCTGCTTGTCATGCCCTCCCTCCCTCAGGGCTCTCTCCTCCTGGGGGCAGGACTCGCAAAGGCCTGGAGCTCTGGACGTTTAGTCCAGTCCCATCAGCCGTCCTTCAGCGGCTGCCTTGCCACAGGTCCACACTTCCTGCCCTGGGTGTCCACTGCATGGTATGTATTATCTGTTGCACATGCCACACAAGTCACCAAAAAAATTAAGGCTCTGGACTTTAAATTCCCCCAGGACATTTATCAGCCGGGCATCAAGGGTCTTTGACGACTGTTTCACCCTCCAGTTGGACCGCTTTCTCCTCCCTCCCGGGCATCTGAACTGCCCATCACACTGGTCTTCCCACTGCTTCTCTGGCCAGCTCAGCCCCCACGCCCCCAGGCCTCCCTTCTCCTGACTTCCTCAGGGTGTACACTCTGCCCCACTTAGCATTTGCCTGCATTCTCTCATGTCCGGTGCATTAATAGCTTTCTGTTTTTAATATCCTTTTTCTGATTGGATTGTAAGCTCCTTAGAAGCTGGGACCATGCCTTGCCCTTGGTTTATACTGCCTTTCCAATCCTGTCCTTACCAAACTCCAGCCTATTGTGCTGGGGAAGTGGAAAGGACACATACTACAAAAGGATTCCTTTGGGCACCCGAGCCACGAGGCACTTTGCACACTTTGGGTACAGAACTAGAGTTGGTCAATGAACCAGCCAACCTTTCTTAGTCATCTGACCTCCCTCTACGGTCCCCGGAGTGGCATTCCACCCCCACTTCCAACAGTCACCCTTACAGAGATGTGCTCTCTCTCTCTCTCTCTCACCCAAGTCCCCATGGAGACAGGCAGAGCCGTGGGAAGCAGGCTGGATGCCTCCCCCTGGACTCGGTGTACATTCTCACAGGGACACATTCTGTCTTAGCAGCAGCTCAGCCGGCTCCCAAAGCCCCAGCCATCTCCAGCATCGAGGCCCCCAGATGGCACATTCTGTGGAGCATGCGGTGATGGAGGGAGGCACCAGCTCGGGAGGGGAGCAGCCTGGGGGCTGAGTGCCACCAAATCATTTGTCCCTCTACCCTGGCCCTTCTGCAAGATGTCTTGCTCCTAGCAGGCATCCTGATGGCGAGAGAACCACATCCAGCCTGCAAGTGCTAGAGGCATTTTGGGCAGAGGAGGTTGCTTTCTTCTTTCTAATCAGCCTTCCTTCCTTCCTCTCTCAGGCTGAGTTGGAAAGCTCTTGAAAGGTAGCAGATTGCAGGCACTGAAGGCTGGTGTCTTCTGTTTATCCACAGAACGAGGACAGTGGCCAATGCAAGAGCCCTGTGCTGTTCCTCCCATGTGCTCCTGGCTCCAGAACCACCGAAGCAGGACTCGTGGGCCATCCAATGCCCCAGCCCCCACTCCAGCCCCCCATGCCCCCAGACTGCTGCAGAGAGAGCTCACGGTGTGTTCTCCATGGCAGTGGGTCTCAAATTGTGGGCTTATGATCCGCCGGTGGAACATAAAATACCAGGTCACAACCAGCCATTGTTTTAATGAAATGGAATGGAATATAGAAGTGTATCACACGTGGAAATGGTATTGTCTCATTACATTTGGTTCTCTCTCTCTCTCACATACACACACACACACACACACACACACACACACACACACCCTTCCTCCTGTGAGTTACATTCCCAAAGACTGGCAAGCTTTGTTCCACAGGCTGGATGAACCAAGTCTTGCCCTTGACCCTGGCTCTGGCATGGTGACTTTCTGGGGTCATGTGGGACACTTCTTCAAAGCTAACCAGCACTCTCTTCCTACCACCAATCCAAAGAAAACACCTGCTGAAAGCGAGGCACGGGGGGCAAAGGTGTAGGAGTAGAGACATGACTAAGGAGCAGAGTCTGCCCTCCCAGGGTCTGACCTGGGAATGAGGCTGAAACAAGGCCAGCAGACGGGAAGAACATACACAAATATCTAATAACACAGTGGAAGGAGGAATTAACTCCCACTACTGAAGAGACCCTCAGACTTCCAATCTGACCAAACACCGTCAGCAAGCTTTGCGATAGGAGGGCACCACTGGCTAAGGTGCAGCTCTCAGAATTAGGGGTGTGCTATTCACTTGCCTCTAAAATGCCTAGATTCCCTGAGGCTGGGTCCTTAGTCCCCCATGGCCCATCCTCTGTAAAAGCCAATCCGTGCGGGGCTCTCAAAAATGCCCCTTTTGGGCCAAGGGAGTCTTTTCTACTCTAGGCATCGGCAGGCTGTGCAATTCCTAGAGAAGCTAGAATGGGATCAGGGGACGGGACTATACCCCTGGCACTAATGTGCTGTGGTCTTTGATTCTGAGTAACTATAAGAGGCAGATCTTTAGCTACGAGGATGGAATGTGGACCAGAAGTGGCCATCTCCACTCTCACTGACGGTGAATTTGTCCAGACACATGGCCAGAAAGAATGAGGACTGGACCGACCCTCACTGGTTTCTCCCACTAGTTGGAAAGGTCTTCCTGGCACCCGGACAGAGTAAAAGCCAATTCTCTGCTGTCTTGGACATGTGTTCTCTGCAGCTGTGAGAAATGTCTGTCATCTGATGAAACACAAAGGGTTATGGAGCACAGCTGGCTTGAATACGAACCAACGTCCACAAGGAAAGCAACCGCTCTGGCCTTAGGATCGGTTTTTCTCGGGGGCGGCAGAAATCCCACCTGGGCAAAGAAATAGGCATCTCCCGTCTTGGCACCTGTTCTGCTCAGCCTTTGCCCAGAGATGGGATTCCAACCAAGAGACACTGGCTTCGCGCGCAACAAAGCTTACAATTATTTCTAAAGCCCTTATTTGCAGGTAGAGGTCCCCTGCCTTTAAGATCAGCATTAGGGAATCTATATTAAGCAAGGCGAGGCCAATAGATACATTTTTACTGAAACACTGGCTGCTGCCAATTATCGTTTTGGTTCTAAAGCCAGAGAGAGTCGTCCATGAAATTGACAACAGGCCGGCGTCTCAAACTCACTATTTTCCCTTTATGAACCTTTTTCCCAAAGTCTTTGTCTCAATTCATGCTACCTGGAGCCTGGGCCCTGCCCTAGGCCCCTTCCTCTGACCTTGCCTGTCACTCTGTGCTTACCCTAACACCCTTTTGAGAAGCCGGGTAGTGGCCGTGTCACTTTGCATAGCGGACAGTGAGTGACAAAGGTTACCGACAGCGGCGATCCAGTGGTGGAGAGACCAGCACGGTGATGCAGGATGGAGCACGTTGGGGCAGAGACAAATCTCTGAAAAGTCATGCCACCCAGGGGCCACCGACTGCCCTTCCTCCTGAGGCAACTTGGCTCTTTCCCACCATTCACAATAATGACTGTCGGAGTGAAAATGTGCTGACGTCTGAATGAATTCTCCCCGACCAATGGGCTCCTGGACGGCTGGGGAGGGCAGGTTGGGACCAAGTCCGTTATAATTGCTGGTGACACAAGCAATCCATGCAGTGGCAGGAGACAGAAAAGTGATGATAGTTCACCATCGCCAGGGAAAAGGGGTGTATGTTCCCTCACCTCCCATCACACGGGGCTCAGCCTGGGAAATGGCACAAAGAAAGAGAAGCCATATTTCCTTTTTATCCTCTAGAGGAGAAGCAGAAGATCATATCAGGAATAACTTGATAAAGATATGTTACACCTTCCTTTGCCAAAGCAAATATACTTGGTGATGAATGTTGGAAAAAAAGATCTTCCCATGTCCTCGTTAAAATACAAGTGGTTATTTTCAGGTGATGTCTCAGTGTAAAACTGGTACCCGAATCCAGAAGAACTATCGTGAGACTAGAATTATTCATCGGAATAGAGGGACTTTATTTTGCCAAGATCGGGTTCCAAAAGTGTTGACCCAAGATCAATCTCTCCACATGTGAAGCACTTCGCAGTTTATCTTGAAACCTCACTCACCTTTTCCAGCCACTTGGACAAGTCCCATGAGCCTTGCAAGGCCGCGCCTAATCCCTGCAGTCCACTGAGGAGGCCAGCAACGGGCGTTGTTGAAGGGCCCTCAGCAGCTGCGGCTTTCGCTCAGGTCTCCTCTCTCAGGCCCTCAGCATTTCCCTTAATGCCCTTCAATGTCATTTTCACCCTTCATCCTGGAACTGGTCGTGGCCAGAGCAGTTGCTTACAGAAATGTCCAAGGCAGAGGTTCTCACTGAACAAGGATGCAGACTTGGGTGTTAGGTAAGCCAAGTGGCTCTCAGACTGGAGCGAGCATCAGAACCCCTGGAGGCTGCTGAACCCCACAGCCAGATGCCACCCCACACTGTCTGACGCAGGGGGTCTGGGATAGGGCCTGGGAATTTGCATTTCCAACCAGCTCCCAGGTGATGCTGATGCTCTGGACCCAGGCCCACACCTGGAGAAACCACTGGCCTAGGGATTTTCTCATGGGCTGAAAGCACCCTAAAGCCAGAGGCAGCTCTTCCCTCCTCCTCGCCTTGTCTCCCAGCTGCTCCGCTGCTGTGGCTTCCCCCAGAAGGGACCTGCACTGTGAACGCCACGGCCCTCCTCTCCTGCCCCAGGCTTCATGTCTGCACCAAGTGATGACATTTCCCCATTGTGGTGAGATTCCCCCTCGATGCCTATCATTCTAAATCCTTGCCTTTCACTGTGGGTTCTGAGAAACATCAAAGAAGGAACATTGGCCTTAGCCACGGGGGCAACTTTGCAAAGTGGCTCCAGGGGCTCAGTACCAACCCATAGCCAAATGCCCCAGCCTCCCTCCAAGATCCAAAATGCACGTTAGTGCATTCACGGCTCTGAGAAGTCCCGAAGCACATAAACCAGTTTAACTTGGGTGAGCATAGTTGTTCTTCCCAATGTTGCATGACTACAAATGCCTTCTCTTTATTTGACAACAACCCTACCATTTCAGGAAGTAAACGGGATAAACACCCATCAGGGAAGACTCTGTTAAGGTGTGAGCTGCAGGTCCCATGGGGTTGCCTGATAATTCCTCAGTCTCATGTTGCCTCCTCAAGTGCAGAGGGAATGTCCAGGAAAACTCACAGCATGGAGTAGTAGAGCAGAACACGCACTTTATGTGGGCAGCCGGGTCTCAAGCAGATGAGTTATTCTTCCTCTCCCAGGAGGGTGAGTGAGGAGGCCGAGACAGGCCAGACTGCTACCCAAGCGGAGCTCCGTCAGCCTGGAGAAAGCAAGGCAGGGAAGAAGCATCCCTTCTGGCCCCACCCCCAACAGGGCTGAGCAGGAATCAATGTCAGAGACCTGTCCCCAGCAAGCCTTGACTACAGTTGGGGGGATTCATGCCCGGAGCAATACTAGACATTAGAGCATTCATGGTGTCCGCCACTACAGTTAACTCAAGAAAGGAGTCATCCTGCATAGGAAATGCTTCACACATTTGATGTCACCGGGGTCACTGTGTGTCCCCCAGCAGATGGGCTCTAGGACAGGAAAGGATCCATGCTGCTCCTGCTGGAAACTGCAGGCGACCCCGGCCGACCCGACCTGTTGAGTCTTTGCACAAACAGCCACAGCCCAAATGAACGCTCGGAAGATGAACACTCGCACGTGTTAGTCAGCCGACAGGCGACATGGATTGTTTTCCTGCAATCCAGGATGAGGGGAGCACTTAAACAATTCCTGCCCCGGGGGAGAGTGCCCCAGACCATGACTGCCCTCCATGGTCCCCATAAACATCAAGGTCACAAGCCACACTCTCTCTTCCTGAGGGAGCAGGACTGCACGATGATATAGGAAGCCCTAAGATGGCCAGGGGTCAGGAACAAGCCCACTGTGTACCCGGTGTGGAGGCAGGTCCTGGGTTGCTCAGAGCAGGCACTTCCACCCAGCAGTCTCCTCCCTCCTGCACAAGGACACAAGTTTCTCTAGCACCCCCCTAGGTGGATCCCCCCGTGTCTCAGTGCTTTCCAGCAAAGCAACAGTTCTGGACCAGCAGTAGTGGGGACAAAGAACCCTCAGCTCCACACCCAGGGCGAGCAAGGGTGTGGTTTACAACAAGGTACTATAGATGAGCACGGAGAACCTTACTGCATGATACTTTACAAAATCTTGGGGGGCAGTTCTTTCTTGTTTATTAAATTTATTGGGATGACATTGGTTAATGGGATCATGTAGGTTTCAGCTGTACATTCTTATGAGACAAGATCTGTATGTTGCATGGTGTGCCCACCACCTAAAGTCACACCATCTTCTGTCACCTTGCATCAGTCCCCTCCACCCCCCACCTCCCCACCCCTTCCCTCTGGTAACCACCACACTGGTGTCTGTGTCCATGGCTTCCAGTTCCATATCCCACATAGGAGCAAAATCATATTGTTCTTGGCTCTTTCTGACTGACTTATTTCACTCGGCATAATATTCTCAAGGTCCATCCATGCTGTCACAAATGGCAGGATTTTGTCTTTTTTATGGCTGAGTAGTATTCCATTGTGTATATGTACCAAACCTTAACAGAAGTGTACATGCATGAAAATTAATGAATCAGCAAATGTGTTCACAGCATCTCAGTTTTTTAAAAGATGATTATAAAGTACCATGTAAGAATAATCTTATTTGTGTATAGGGGCGATGTATGCAGAAAAGCACCTTAAAATATATAATTCCAATCTTTATTTCTGAGTTTCTTTGGATCTTTACCCCCCTGAGGCCCAGGGCCTCCCCAGAGCCCCATAACTCAGACTCTGCAAGGTCAAAGGGATGAACCTGCCCCCAGCCCTAGCCCACCTCCTACTCCTCAGGGGAGGACCTGGGGCCCTGGATTCCCACCTCCAGACCCTCACTAGCCTCTTCCTGGTCCCTTTTCCTGCAGGTGCGTTGTGCGGCTGGTGTGTGCACGGCAGGCCCAAGGGGTGGCCAGGAGGAAGCTGTTTGCACGGGTGTGGATGGTGCCTGCACAAAAGACTGGAATGTCCACACACGCACACCAGGGACCTCACAGTGACGCTCGGGTCACGGCTGGGATGGGAAAGGAGGCGGCTGGGAGCTGGGGTCAGCTCTCCCCATGCTACCACATTCTGCCGTACAACATCAAGGAGTCCTAGAGTCCTAAAGTTGATGCTGGACTTCAGGACTGTCACAGAGGTAAGAACGTATTTCATTTAATAGTTGGGCAGCAGGATTATAACACATGGGATGCGGGCCATCACTCATACCTGCCTCACGCCACAGAAATGTCAGGCAGGGAGAGCAGAATGAAGGGTAATTTTAGCTCCTTCTCCTTCTCTCTCCTCCTCAGCCTCCCTGTCCCTCCCTCTTCCTCCCCGTCTCCTTACCTCTCCGTTGCTTTTAATCTCTCCCCTTGTTCCTATTTTTTTACCATCTAGTAACAAATTAATGTTCTTCGTTTTAGTAATTCCACATCTTTTTTTAAAAAGATCAGAAATATTAACGAAATATTTGTGAAGCAAGAAATAAAAATAACATAAATGCTATACACCATAGGGAACCGGTCAAATAAATTATGGTTTATCCTTACCATATGGATAAATATTGTAAAATTATGTTAGTGAAATTGTTTTACATTACCGAAGAGTTTTATTGAAAACTGCTCAATACAATATTAATTGAAAATCAAAGTACAAGATAATATAATGTGGCATAAATATAAATATATGATATATATATAAAAGATAGAAAGCCACCTAGACATTAATTATGTTTATGTGTGGTGAAGTTCTGAATGATGATTTTTTTTCTTTATGTCTTTGGATTTTTTCTACAATGATTAGGGATTACTTTTATACTCAGGAAAAACTTGTTTAAAAATCCAAACATGTCTGTCCTTTAGTCCAGGTTTGTGTTTCCATGAGGAAGCCGTACCCTGGTGGCCTTTGACGTCATCCACAAATGGACCCTCCGTCCTGTTGCCACTGTGGAATCCTGCTTTCCAAGTGCTGTTTCCCTTTGGTATCTTCTGATGTTTGGGTTGCAGCCCTGAGGCCCCATCCCAACCTTGAACCTGACTCACCCTTTACTAGCCTACTGGAGTGGCTTCCACAGGGGAGTGGCACAGATGCTCTGACAAGAGCCAAGTAGACCCATCTGCCTTCTCCCTGCAGGACCTGGCCTCCCTGGGTTGGGACGACCCCGCTTCCTTTATCCTAGCTCCCCAGGCCACTCTCATCACCCCCTTCCCACCCTCCACCTTGCTGGCTGTTCATTGTCTCTGGCTTCCTGGAAACTACCTGGCCAGTGACGTCCCGCCAACATTTACCCCACTAAGGGTCTCTGTTTTTAACAGGGAGATGGCAAACTTAGGCCAGGCAAGGAACTTCCAAATGCAGCACATACGTGCGTGACTTCTGAATGTTGAAGACATTTAGGGACAGCAGTGGGAGGCAAGCTTTCTGGTGCCCTGGGAAGGGAACAGGGTCCATTACCTCCTTTCAAAGATGCCCACTGAGACCGGAAGATGGAAGGATGGAGAAGACCACCCCTGAGTCTCAGAAATCTCGAACCGGAAGGGCAGCCAGGTGAGCCCAGACACCTCTACTAGAAATGCATCACAGGGTTTCAGGCAAGAACTACTGTGAGCACCTGATGTGGGCACGATAGTTCAAAAAGTGGAGGGGAGAGAGCTACCTGTATTGTCCTTATGGCTATTGCTATAGTCATTGTTCTAGAAACTTCCAAATAACAGCCTAGCAGCCTAAATATCTCCCCTGGTACGGCTTCCTCCTGCGTGTCCCCCACGTCACACGTGGCACCTTGCCCCAGGGTGGTGGGGGAGGGCTTCCTCTGTAGCAGCAGGAGGGCAGGCAGGGGTCATGGTCAGTTTGGAAGCTGCCTGTAAAGGCAGGGGCAGAGACACCCCCCCCCCCCCCCCCCCCCCCAGAGACAGGTCTCTACCAGTGTAACTGTGCAACAACCATCCTGGCCCTTTATTTCCTCTTCTATTAAGAAAAAAAAGGATTATACTAAATTCCCAAATCCTTCGCTCCTCTATGACTATATAGCTCTCTTGGCTTATCTCTCTTTTAATTTCTCCTAAAATCCAAGATCAGTTTTTCCAATTTGTCATACTATTGCCACACCCTCAAACTTTGACCGAAGTCGTGCTTTTTTTCCGGCTTAACCAGTTTAGCCTGTCATTGGATGCTTGTTTCTTCTGAATTACTTCGTCTTCCCAGATAGTTCCGTGGTGGGAGGAGAGCGTGTCGTTCTCCCTGCACGGCCGCTTCAATGCCGGAAACAGTGCTCAGCGCATAGCACACGCTCAGGAAGCGGAAGATCACCTGGGCCGACCGACGGGTGCGTCCACGTCCCAGAGAAAACCTAAGCTTTGCAAACAAGCTGGCTGGAATGAGCCTGCTCTGGCTCCTCGTCTGTAAGTGGAGATGATCGCTGAGTGAGTGTTAAATGAGATCACACACAACGTGTTCATTTATCACAATGCCTAGCCCAAAAGACGGACTCAGTACCATCGACTCTTATGTTTTATCATCGTGAACATTTCTTTTCACTTCTTGAAGGACAGGGTCTTGAACTGTAATCCCTGCAACAAGAACAGTTGGCGTCAAACACGCCTCGGACAGTCTGGGCGGCCCGAGGAGGCAGCGTGCGCAAACTCCCGCCTCAGTGCAGGTTTCGACCTCGGAGCAGCAGCCTGGGCTCCATCGGCCTAAGGACAGCTTGGCTTGTTGCCTTGAAACTGACTGGCACCAGGAGAAAGAATGCTTTCCCTGTGCACACTCAGAGCAGTTATTGTTGAAGTGTTTCCCTTATTCCTCCTTTACCGGAAAACAATACCTTATAGAAATCCACTGAGGAAGACACTAATAGCAACTTCAAAAGTACAGCTTTCTCACTGCCCCAACTTGGCAAGGAAGCCTGTTTGGAGCCGTCCACCCCAGACCCAGGAACAGAATGTGTCCCTGGGGACCGGTGTGGGCACCAAACCCTTGGCAGCTTTGGGGCCGGCAGGGCCAGCGATAAGAGATTGGTTTCCTCAATTGATGTCCCATTTGGACTGTCTGCCAGCTCCAGAAGGTCATAGCCATGCTATGAAAATAAGGGTTTTTTCCCTTTTCCACTCACCGCCCCCCCGACCCCCCAAGGCCTTCCATGATATTTCTTCTCCATCCCTTGGGAAATCTGTGTCTCCATGGGGTCTGTCCTCTGCCTTCTTTTGTGAGCACACCAAGGCAAAGAGCCATTAAATTTTCAGAAACTCTGTCTGTCAATAAATTGCTTTTGCTCTGTCTTGGACAGGGCGCCGCCACCATCCTCCTGGAGCGGACATTTCATATGTACGAGAAGCATTTCTCATTATCTGTCTTGACCTCTGGCGCAATCTTCCTTTCATCCTTTCCTTGAGCTTTTCTTATCTTGGTTTGCACGTCCTCAACCTCATTCTGTAATCGGCAACACCTGGCACTGTTTTCCTTGTACGTGTCTTCTGTTATGACTTTGATTACTTCCCATCACCATCTCCCGGAGCTTCTTAAACTGGGAGTGACATCCTTGCCACCACCAAACCCAGCACTTCAGCTCGTTTGCTTCCAAATCCTTCAAGCTTGCTTTGCGAAGGAGACCGGGCACGGGAAATGGACAGGCTCCAGTCCTCCGCTCTGCCAGTGTTTATCCCGAGTGCTGCACTAGGTGAACGGGACAGATATCTTCCCTGTCCTCATGAGGCTGACCATTACGTGAACAGGAAAGAGACAAGTAACAGACAATGGTGGGCGGGAGCCCGGACCATCACAACAAGCTCATGGGAGCTCCAATGGGTATTTAAAGTCTTGGAGGGTCACACAGCAGTACTCCACGTCTGAGAGATGCAACATGAACTACTGGCCGGAGGCGGGGTCTATTTCCACAGGAGAGCACAGTGCCTTCCTCGCGTGGTGTAGCTGCAAAGCTGGATTTCCAGCACTTGCTGAGATGAAAAGTACTGTGTAAAAAAATCTGAGGTTTAAGAAGGTGGACAGTGCCCAGCTCCCTACCTCCATGGGAGGTAATTGTGCTTACTTGAGAATCCATTTTAAATACTGTATTTCCTTCCATTTGTGAGAGTTCTTTTTCAAACAGTTACGAAGTCAGTAGAGAATAGATACTGTAGTGTTCAGACCTAAATACTTAATCAGAGTAACTGTTAGGGATTTCTCTTGGCCTTGAAGCTCCATAAAAAAGTTGCTGAAGGGGGCTTGGGGTCTGGGTGAAGAATGAGAAGGGATTAAGATGTACAGGTTGCTAAATATAAATACAGAAGGTGGGATGTAAAGCACAGTATAGGGAATCTAGTCAATAATACTGTAGTGACTCTGTATGGTGTCAGGTGAGTGCTAGGTCAGTAGGGAGTGCTTTGTCATATAAATGCCTGATCACTATGTTGTGTACCTGAAACGAATATAATATTGTATGCCAACTGTAATTAAAAATCTTTTAAATATTTTTTAAAAGAAAAAAGACACTGAGACACTAAGGGCACCATGACAGACAAAGTTTGGGAATCTCTGATCTAAGCTGAGACCTGAAGGATGGGCTAAGAGAAAGGGAAAAAGTGTTCCAGGCCTAGAAATGCAATACCCAAGGCCCAGCTAGGAGAAGGGACAGGGTACCCTGGGGAACTGTACGCTGCCCGGTGTGCACAGTCTTCCTCCAAGTTGCTGACCCCCACCTTCCCTCTTATTGTCTGGCCTGCAAGGCCTGGGACCACACCTGTGCAGGGAAAATCCAGACCTGAAGATTTGATGAGCCCACGGGAGTGGGGCCAGGCAGATGGCTGCCCCAGGAGTGGCTGGTGGCAGATGAGACTGGGCGGGGAGGGGTCGGCAGCCCACAGGGCAGGGTTGGCAGCAGGTACCAGAGAGCCAGCCAGGGAGATACGAGATTTCAGAGACAGCACTCAGTCCCTGGAAGGAACTGAGGCCCTGAGCAGGAAACTGAGCAGGGACACAGTTCCCAGAAATGGGGCCCCAGGCTGAAGTTCAATGACAAAGAACACAGTAGGAGCCAAGTTACAGGAATAGGCACCAGAGCTGGTTTTGGCCGTCTCCTGAGCCACCCTCCCACCCAGCCTCTCTCAGTACCCACTTCTACTGGATGCTAAACTGCCGCCTGATGCGGGGCACCGAATGCAGCCAGCCCAGAGCCCAGTCCTGACGTCCCCAGACCCAGGCTGTCCCCAACCTGCGGGAACAGCACGAGCTCAGAGGCACCCACACCTGGGTGGGGGAGCGCTTCCTTCTCCTTCCTGACTCCAAGGTTCTGAGGCGTCAAGGCCCTGGGACCCACAGCTATCTTCTTCATCCTTGACCTTGTCATGTGACTCAAGGACTTTCTGTTTTGGAAAAACATCTAAGTCAAAGATGAATAGGAACCACTGCCTCCAATTTAATTCATTTGGACCAAATCGGACTTTTGTTTTAGAAAAAGAAAGCCACCTCATTGGGTAGGATTTTTCACCTGTTTCTGAAAACCGTGAATCTGGCCCCGTTCAGGATGGATCAGCCTTCACTCCCTGCTGCTTTGTTCGCTTCTCGCAAATTCCTTCCATTTCATAACGCACTGCTTCACCCAGAGCGCTTCACAGGCAAGACCGGCTGCCCCCTGCTCCCTGCCAGCCCGGGGGGGCACACAACTTCCCCAGGCTTCCTGTGAAACCCACCAATGTTTAAGGCCACATAACTCTGTACCACTCATTCATTCATGCACTCACTTAACGAAGATTACAGAGGAACTAGCATGCACCAGCCATTACATTTGAGATGATCTCATCGCGTCCTCTTATCAAAAACGTTTACACACTACGATTGTTTATTTTCAAAGTGTCAGAAACTCAAGTCCAAATTCTGGTACAGTGTCTTGTTGATGGAGAGAGCTGGGGGTCGTGGGGGGCCCATGGATGGGTCCCAATGACTGTATGTTGCCACCTCCCCACACAGACACCTCCCCTGTCACTTTGGATTTGTGGGGAAGAAAGGAAAGGCCCAGAGGAGACTCCAGGGTTCTGGAAGGTGGGTCAGGAGAAGGAGGCAAAGTTGTCTTTGGCTGCCCCAGTTACCACAGGCCTCGGGAGAAAAACAAATTATTTTCCCAGGAGAGAACCACCAAATTGACACTCATGCCTATATGTTTGATTAAAAGGTGATTTTCATGAAGGGGAAGGGGCAGAGAGGGGACTGTCCCGAGGTTCTGAGATGTCACTGAGCTTCTCCGCCCTATGGGTGTCATCCTGAGCCCCTGCACCGGTGCAGGGCTTCTCCAAACCTGGCAGAGCACAGGGGAAGAAGAGATAGAAAATGCTGATTTGCCTGAGAGTCACGATCACTCTCTTTACCAGGCCCTTCAAATCCATGTTTGAGTCAAGAAACTCCACAATCGGTACAAATGACAGATTTGAGGGAAAAAGTAATAATACAAAACGCCAGCTAGAACAGATTTTCCCGTGATTGAAGATGGCAACAATAAGACAAAAGACAGATTTTTGCCTTCAAGAAACTCTCTCTTCAGTGTAGCCAAAGCAACACAAAATTCAAGGCAAACATTCCATTATTTTCCCCCCACTGTTTGGAAATATGGAAAAAGAAAATCTTGCCATGATTTTTTCCCCCTTGTTCTACCAGAAGTGACACTTTTTTTTTTTTCCCTCTCCAGCGTTAGCAAATGACTGGGCCTCACTCTGCTGGTGCTTGGAACAGGGACAGATGAGCGGAGAAAGGAGCCTGGATGGGAGACCGTCTGCAGGAAATTGGGAAGCCGCTAAGAAAACAGAGGCCCCTCAACAGGCTGCCTTCCCAACATGAGTCTTTTTGAACATGATGAAAATATTATCTGCCTGACTGATCGCCGGCTCCCTAAATAGAACACAGTTGTTTATAACAAATACAACCAATGATCATAAACATAAGACACAGTTACACACCTCTCTCGTATCGGAGCTCCATGCCCACTGCCAAACACCAAGCAGGGAGAATAAAAAAAAAACCACAACACTGCATTTTGTTCATATGAAATGTGGGAAATCACAAGAACCTAAAAATGTCACAAGATTCTAACTGCGAGACGCAACCTGCTTTGAAGAACAGAAATATAGGCTCCCTGAATCCGTTTTTGCTGGGAGAGTTCTGGTTTTTCTGCATCGTTAGATGCCCCTAACTGTAGATGGGTAAAGACAAATGGGGACGATGAGATCATGGAGTCCAACCCACCCATTTTAAAGCTGGGAAAACTGAGACCCCAAAGAGGGAAGTGACTTGCCCGCGGCCACGTGGGTAGGCCAGAAACAGAGCTGGATTAGACTGCAGACACAACTGCAGGCTGTTCAAAGCCCTGGTTAGGTTAGGAGTGGTAAAGGCTAGATCTGTTTTGGGGTGGGCTGAGAGGCTTTGCACAGAGTCTACTTGTCAACCCGAGGTAGGGTCCTGTTTTAGTAGCTGGAGGTTCCCACCCATTTTCAGGGAATGCAGAAGACAGGCTGAAACAATACCTGCAGCTCTGGAGGACAAAGCTGTCCTTCTTCTCAGGGATGTTTTTCTGGCACAGGTAAGAGTGTATTCCTTAAAAAGGTTTCGTTTGTATGTTTGGCTTTTGTGCATCTTGGGGCAAGCTGTCACCTGTGCTATAGTCTTTTAGACAATCTTGACATTGAAAGTTGACTTTTTATTTTTTGAAAGGTAACTTCTTAAAGCCTAACTTCCTTTTAGACTGGGGCCTATAATCATTACCTGTCCGTCTATCTCTGGGTACCGTTCCAGAGCTGGGCAGGCATCATGGGGACGCTCACCCTCAGGGTCCGGCAGGTGCCTCTTTAAATGCCACCTAGGTTCACCTGACCCCGGGCCCAACCCCATCCTTTAGCTTTTACAGTCTATTTTCTACATTGTCCTATGAGTATATTTCCAAGTTAACAGCGAAGTCAGAGCAGCTCTGGGCTTCTCAATATTCAGCTGGTCCAGGTGAAACCGACCACCAAGCTCCCAAAGCATTTAGCTGCCGGAGCCGCCTCAGTCACCTGCTGGCTCCAAACTGCTACTGGTCCGCTGTGCAACCTACTCACCGAGTCCCTCTGATCTTCGGTTCCCCCTTCCTATCTCATCGGAAGTGGATCGTGGGCTAAACTCGGCGTGGGTACTTATCCCTCTCTTGCCCAATCCTCCCCCAGGGCTTCTCCAACACTCTCTCCCTGGGTTCACCTGCCAGATCCATCTCCATTTTCTTCTTTGAGTCCTCTTCACGATGCCCTGAAAGGTTTCCTCTCCCAGATGCGGCCTTGACCCTGCTTGTCCCACCCCTGCACTGGCTGACGAGGGCCACCCTGCGAATCTGCTCTATCCGCACACCTGCCTGAGCACTAACTCTATTTCTTCATGTCTTTGGGTGGGGATCATTTGAATATTCAAATATCAGTTTTATGCTTTCTTAGCTAGGAAAACACGTAAGTGAATATTTATGTTTTCTAAACAGATGACTGGGAAAGAACTCACAAACACAAAAACAATGGAAGAAACCACAAAGGAAATACAGATTTAATCATAAATAATGTAAACAGCTACAGAGTGAAGAAAATATTGCATAACATGCCTCCGTTCCCTCGTTCGGCTGTGCCGTCCTCCTCGGCTCTGTCTGTGCAGCCTGCGAACCAGCGCACGGCTGAGCACCGCCTCTCCTGACCCTGGCATTGGCTCCCCTGCAGGAAGTATCTCTGCCCGGCTCCCGGTCACTGCCATCTGCCCCGTCAAACACAAAGCACTTCGCCTTCCTCGATCATTCTCTGGTCCTTTCACTCAGTACATATCCCAGTATTTGACTTTACGGGGCAAAAAGTGTGTCTTCTGCTCTCGGCATAATCCTGTATTTGAGAAACCCTTGCTAAATAATCGGCAGACGAGAGAATGAAAATTGTGAGGCCTGAGCGAGAGGAACTGAAGGATTTGAATTCTGCAGAAGTGCGGTGTCATGATCGGCGGTCAATTTTCAGTGTTAAGGAACAATCAGCCTAAGTAATTGCAAAGATCAAAGCATGAGTGACGGAACAGCCCTCCAGCTGAGCAGAACCGCTCTCTTGCCCAAGGGTCCCCTTTCTTATAAAGGAGACACGTGTCAATAGCCGGGCATAGCGATAGGCTGACCTTTCGTTCCCTCACAGCCAAACCCACATCAAACCAGTTCTTTCCGAACTCTGGCCTCTTCCTCAACTAGACTTCATTTTCAGTGCTGGGGGAGAAAAACCTTCAAAGATGGGGAGACAGCCACTCTCCCCAACTGCAGGAGCCACACACCACCAGGCAGGACCCCCATCAGCCATGGCAGAGCACCCGGCTGTCACCTGAGAGCAGGACAGGAGAGGGACAGGTAATGCTTTGTTCATTTTTATGAAGTTGCCCCAAGCCTTTTCGTCTGCTCTTAGTCGCTTATCTTAACTGGCAGGGCTTTTCCTCGTACGTGGTTACACCATCTTCATCCTTCTGATGGAGCCGGGCTTTGCCGACTCCTGCCATGTTTATAACACAGAATCTACCTACAACCAGCTGGCATTTACCACTAACGTACCTCCTACTATTCATGTCCCGTGTCCTTTTCTCTCCCCAGGTCTGCCTTTATTTCCAGTATTTAAAAACTAAATAAAAACAAAGAAAAAAAGGAAAAGAAAAACCCATAATCCAATTGCCACGTCATGCAGAGAGAGATCACTAGAAAATGTGAGAGCTCCCACTGAGTTAAGGTGCGCATAGCTTCAGATATTACTAAGTTCAAAATTAATGATGCCCTGGCTGGTGTAGTTCAATGGATTGAGCACAGGTTATGAACCAAAGAGTCACTGGTTTGATTCCCAGTCAGGGCACATGCCTGGGTTGCAGGCCAGGTCCCCAGTGGGGGCCACGTGACAGGCAACCACACATCGATGTTTCTCTAACTCTCTTTCTTCTTTCCTTCCCCTCTCTCTAAAACTAAATAAATCTTTGGAAAAAATTAATGAAATTACCACTTGGTAGGTCAAAAATGACTGACCATGGAGACTGTCCTGTGGTTGGACTCTGGCTCTGCTGTGACTCCCCAGGTCAAGGTTCTGGGCGCATCTGGCAGAAAGTCCACAGAGCTGCCCCGTGGCGTCCCGGGCACGGCATGAACCGGGGAAGCGGGGCTGGCGGGACAAAGCCATGGGCTTCTGAAAGCAGCTAAAGACAACGTGGGGGGGACCGATGGCCTGTCTCCCAGCAACTCGCAGTCAGGAAGGGGACACCTGTGTGCCTGTCCGGCCCTTCTCCCGAGTGCCCTTTGCAGAGGAAACACAGTCGTAATGTCCTCTCACAACAATGAGGAGAAATGGACAAGAGGCTGGTCCATCACCTTTCCTCTGCCCCTACGCCCTGCCGGGGACGGGACAGCAGGCATCCGCTGTGTTTTGGAGGCTGCAAGAGGAAGTCGCTGTCATTAGTTAACGCGGGTCAGTCCCTCTGGGGTACAACGGCTGGAGATGGAAACATCAGCAGGAAGGGAGCCAGAGTCTTTGACCCACGTGCTCGAGTCTGGGCCTGTGTGTGAGGTCACATGGGTACATCTGTGCCACTGTGTGTGACACAGGTCACGTGGAGCTTTATCTAGTGAGGCAGAGTCTCGGACCTGGTGTCTGTGGAGTCACAGCAGCCCCAGACTGGGGCCCGGCTTTGTTTTCACAAACAGGAACTTTCGCTTTTCAGAGCCTAAGATGGGGAATAAAAACGTATTGTCCTGGAACTGGTCTCTTCCTTCTTCCCCTGGTTGTTTCCAATGCGGTGCCCCACCCCCATCAAGGCCAAGAGGGCCAAGAATTTTCTTTTTTTAACCAAATCTAGCCGCACGCCACTCTGCCAAGCAGAATGGCTTCACTTGGACCTCCGCCCCACCCTCAGCCAGTTGTGTGCCAGCTGTTGCTGTCTTCCAGCACCTCGCCCCGGCCTGCCCAGCCCACCCCCCACCCCCACCCCGGGAGGAATGCGCCCCGTGCGGTCCATCAGGCAGAAGAGCCCATGCCTTCATGGGTCTGTATGTTGCCTGGAGGTGTAAATGAACCTGTATCTGCACATGGGGAGTACTAGGACACCATCATATAAGCGCTATATAAATGTTAACTGGTCGTATTAGAGGAGGCGATTAGTTAATGACTTTGTTATTGTTATGAAAATCAGGGTGATACAAGCAATCACTACTTGAGGACCCTGATTAAAGGCACCTCTGAATTCCTAGAGGAGGAACTGCAGGGGTTCCCCATTTGCCTCTCCAGAGCAGCTCTGTCAACTAGAAATACAACAGGAGTCGTACCTGACACTCGATGTTCTAGTAACCACATTTTAAAAAGTAAAAAAATTAAAAAGTGAATTAATTTAGTAACGTATTTTATTTACCCATGTATCCCGAACACCGCCATCTCCGAGTGTAATCGATATGAAAGTGTTGGTGAGATCTCTTACACTGTTTTGGATGCCAGGTCTTTGAAAACGGGTGGGCGCCTTACACACACCACACATCTCTGTTTGGATGCTAAGTTGCCAACAGTTCAAGTTCAGTGCAACCCTACCCAAACAGTGACATTTTGTTCAATGGGGGAAATCCTCACTGCCTCCACTTTTTAAATCTAAGTAAAATTTACATTCAGTTCCTCAGTCACTCTGGCCATATCTGATGCACCCAAAGGACATAGGTGGCTAGTGGCCACGCTATCGATCCAAGCTGCCCACTGACTTCCTCCCGGCCCACAGCGCACTCCCCTAGTTCCTTCCCACACTGGGCCTTGGCTCAGACCTTTCCCTGGAATGCCTTCATCTCCTCTCTTTCAGGGCCCTTCCAAGGCCTTAACTCCAATCTTACCTCCACCATGAAGCTCTTCCCAGCAGCCTCCCCTTAGGACTCGGTGCACTCGGGCCCGTGATGTGCAATCCAAACCCTTTTCTACGTATTTGCTGTGTGTTTCGGTGATTGCAGTAGCCTCCTAACTGGTCTCCCTGCTTCCAGCCAGGGCGCCCTGGAAAACCCATCTAACACAGCAGCCAGAGAGACCATGGTGGAAACATGAACCAGACGGCACGTCTCCCTAATCGAAACCTTCCCGCGCCCGACAGTTTTCCTTACCATGAAATGCACATTTCTCAGCCTGGCCTCTTGGACTCTCCTGGGCAGGCCCTGCCTGCTTGTTTCCAGCACCTTCCCCCTCACCGTGCCCGGCCACAGTGGCCCCCCTTCCGATGCTTCAGTACCTCAAGTCCATGTTCACTTCAGGGCCAATGCCCTTATCCGCCCCTCTGTCTGCCCGACGCAGCCCTGGCCCCCAGTGGTTGGTGGCTGGTTCCTTCTTGTCCTGTGTGAGGCCTGGCCTAAGCTCCCACAGGTGTCCCCTTTCACCCCCTTTCCTCACCCTGCTCACACTCCTTCACAGCTCCCTTTTTATGTTCTTCATTTGTTCTTATAAATGTATCCATCTTTGTTCATCCTTTCTTACAACTATGTGAAATCACCCTTCATTAACAGATGGGCTTGTTTAGTGTCTGCCTCCCCCACTAGAATGAGAGCAGGGAGCTTGCCCCATTTGTTCCCACTGAACCTCAGGGCACAAAGGTCACACGGCCTGCCCAGCACGGCCTGCTGCTGGGACTAATCTCTGTGCTGTTTGGAGCCTCAGTCCCCTACCCCAACCTCAGGCCACCTCTGAAGGGCCATCGACTTCGGGGCTCCCACACGTGAGGCCTCAGCACGTGTTACACCAGAGCTCAGCCTGTCCGTCTGCCCCTGTCTGCTTCTGTCCCGTCCCTTCTACCGGAGCTGAGTCCTAAACACCTCCTAGAAACCTCCTGGATGTGAGTCTTCTTAGGATCTGCTTCCCAGAAAATTCAGCCTCTAACGTGCTGGCTTCTCCTACTTGAACTTGCCCTTCACTCTCACAAGCTGCATTCCTGCTCCCTGTCTGGTGCTTCCACCCCCACCTCTGCACACACTCCTCTTCCTCCCACTCCTTAAGAGCAATGTAGTCACTTATTTTAGTCTCCTTTCCTTGAAAGGGGATTTTCCTCGGTAAGAGGGTGTCACCTACTAAGAGATTTATACCACACCCACACACACGGATTTCTTTTTTTTTTTAGTGATTTTTAAATTTTTTTTATTGATTAAGCCATTACAGTTGTTCTATTTCCCCCTTCATTCCCCTCTACCCTACTCCCCCATCCCCACCATTCCCCCCCTTTAGTTTATGACCATGTGTCTCAAGTTCTTTAGATTCTATATTTCCCATACTATTCTTGCCCTCCCCCCATCTATTTTCTATCTACCGTCTATGCTACTTATTTTCTGTACCTTCTCCCCCCTTCTCCTCCTGCCACTCCCCTGTTGCTAACCCTCCTTGAGATCTTTATTTCTATGTTTCCACTCCTGATCTAGCTGTCCTTTTAGTTTGCTTTTGTCTTAGGTGTGGTTGTTAATAACTGCGAGTTTGCTGAAATGTTAAAGAGAAGTTAAAAACACATGAACAGTGAAAGCACACATGGATTTCTGTAGCATCGTTAGCACCCCTACATTTTACCTTCCCCAGCAGTCCAGCGTCAGTGTCTCTCGTCTGCCCCCAGGGAATACAATAGAGGGTCATACGTAGGACAAATGGTCTTCCAAGTCAAGAGGGTACGAGACGCTTCACAAACTTTTTATTTTGTAATGTTGGTACAAACACATAGACACACACGCTCTCTCTTGTCCCAAAGATAAGGCAAGAGTCCACCCCCACGAAACGTGCATGCATCCCACCTTACTGCCCATCTTTCAGTCCACTGCCTAATAACCTCCAGCTGCTGCACCAATTCCCACTTCCCATAATTCTCTGGTCCCACATGACCAACAGACTCTTAGAAGATGAACGGGTGGTACGATATAATGGAAAATGGAGCGATCTGAGAGCAAAGACGCCGGGTTCAAGCATGACCACGCCACTCATTAGCTACTCTTAAATAAGCTCTCTGTTCCCCGACTTGTGAAAGTAAGAACAGCCCTTGACCAAGCAGCCCTCCTCCCAGGACTATCAAGAGGCTAACTAAAAAATGCATATGTGGAAGTTAATGGGAAATGGAGAAACAGCCATAAAGGCACAATTCCCTTTGAATTTTCTCTTTTGATGGACCTGCTGCCTAAAGGAAACATTAAATTTCAGCAAGTGCAGGTGAGTACGGTTCAGGAGTCCCAGGCCTTCTGGAAGCTCACAGGCACCCCAGGTCCGAGCTCTCTGCTTGAAGCACCCTATTCCCTGAGGAAGGAGGTTTCTGGAGGAGTTAGCCCTCTGATCCCTACACCAAGCTGGGGTATGCATACATCCCGCAGAACGACCGGCCCTTCACTGGATTTCCATCGGGGGAGAGAGAACCACAGAGCGCCACGGACTCAAGCCCAGGGAGACACTGCCGTGGCACCCCGGATGTGGGAGATGCCACCACCTGCTTGGAGGACGCTTTCCCACCTGGACCTTCCCAGTGTTTAGGAAGACCAAGGAGAGGCAGCAGCTATAGATGGCAGGAACCCAGGACTGCCCCACCTTCCTCCCCACCCCCACCCTTCTGTGGAACATTATTTCCCTTTGAGCCTCCGGCACCCAGCACAGATCTAGCACTCTATAAACAGCTGATATAAATAAAACAACCTGTTCCTCACACAACTTCTGTGCCTGCTTGGGGCTCTGTCAACCCCTGGGCAGGTCCCAAAAGACATAAAGGCAAAAGGTGGTCCTTAACCTCAGACACCGCAGACAATGGGAGAAAGGTACAGAATACGTGAGTTAGTGCCCAGGGTCTCCGGGGATACAGAGGAGCGCCTAAGAACCTGGGCTCGGAGGTGAGTCACCTCTAAAGAGCTTGGGGAATGAGGGCACCTGTCCATTCACCTCCCACCCTCCGCAGCCTGCAAGTGTGGGAATGTTGACTGGGTCAACACAGGTATTGTGGGAAACCCCCACCCAGGGAGCTGAGACGGGAGGCCGTGTGACCTCTCAAGGCCGTCACCTGGACTCTCTCACTACCTGTCACTTAGCCCCCAAGTCCACACCTACTTCCTTGTTTGGAGGCCCAAGGAGGTACAAGGGGAAGCGGACACCACAAAGCCCGAGGATCGAGAGTGCGGAGCCTTAGAAGAACAGGCGCCTTCCCCTCATCTGTCTCACTCTTTTAAGTTGGAGCCTCTTCCTTCACTTTACTAATAATGTAAAGTATCAGCTAAAAATTGCAATGCATGCATTTCATTTGAGTTTTATTGCCCTAACAGACAGCATTAGATTACAAAAGAGGACATTTTTCTTCTTAGTTTTAGCTTATTCTGATGATTTATGATTAGATACAGCAAGAGTTCATAAACTTCCCTGACCTGCTGACAGTTTTTACAGGCTCCCAGATTTATTTCCATCTCAAACTTAACAGCTTTCATGTGACTGATATTCCCAGCATCTCGGCGTGGCCGCGCCAGGGGCTGAGAGAGCGCCTCTAATCTCCATGTTACTAATTTAAATGAAGTCTTGGTCTGTTGTTTAAAAAAGACATCAGTCATCTCGGGGAGGTTTACAGATCCTCTTGTAATGTAATGTCAGCCCCTTCTGAGATATGAGGTTTATAAAGCCTCGCGATGTTGTGTTGGCAGACGCGCCAAGGTCACTGTGGATGGCAAAGGGGAGGGGAGGGGAGGGGGGACACACTTCAGGGCAGGAGCCAAGAATTCCAGAGAGAGAGTCAGGCATGACTATCCAGAAAGGAACCGGAGCACTGGCGTCTGGGGGACTGAAGAGAGGATGGTAGAGTCGCATTCCGATGGTGAGACCCCTTGCTCTCAAGGCAGCGTGCCCTCTGTTTGCCTGAACTGCAGCGGCCCTGGGCCCCTTATCTGAAGCTTGTCCCAGGCACCCACTCTGTGTTCCCAGGGGACCCTCTGCCAAGGCCATGTCAAACTGTGCGACACGTCAGGGTGGAGAGACCCCAAAAGGTGTGCTCCTCTCTCCAGGTGCAAACAGTCTCCTGGGGTGGGAAGGGGGCAGGAGGGGAGACACATCCGCCCACAGCAGGGGGGGGCCCCCAGAGGTGAGGCCCGCGGAGAGGGCAGGGCTCCATCGGAAAGCGGGGCGGAGCTGAGAGTAAGAAGACAAATTCCTCGCACCAGCCTGGGCTGTTCTCACACAGTCACACGCCTGGGTGTCTGAAGGTCACTGGCAATCAGACCTTTGCTGGGAAGGAATTACCTTTTGTGTTATTTGGCGATCAGATAAGAAGTGACAAGTAGCAATAATCTCTGGCTCAGGGGGGAAATGGGCTGAGAGCTAGGGGGTGGGGAAGCACTTTTTATTCCCCTGGGAGAAGAGGGAGGGGTGGAATAAAGGCTTCTCCCAAGTGCTCTGAGGTGGGAGGGGAGAAAGGCCAGCCCCTGTACATCCCTGAAGGCCAGGTTCTGAGAGGGAAAGTCCTGTAATGGGGACTCACCATTCACAACCCTGGACCACCGTGGGCCAGGGCAGTAAGAGCAGGTAATGCTACCATTTCCACCCGACATTCACAAGGTGCCGAGTTTACACCAGGCTCTGGGCAGGATCTCAGTCTATCTTCATAGCCATTGAAAATTAAGAAGGCGGGGGGGGGGGGGTCCCTGCCAGGTGGCTTACTTCTTCTAGCCAATATGCTGACTTTAGAAGCTCCAGAAGAGAGGCTGAGAACATCTAAGTACCAGGGCAAAGACGCTTCTGTAAGGTGAAGGCCACGGACAACAGTCAGCTCCGGAAGGCCAAAAACGATGAGCAGGTCTTCAAGACAAGAAACATCACCAGTCTCTCCACTGCCTCAGCTTCTGAGGAAGGGACTGACCAGGTCAGCCTCAATCTGCAAGAAACAATCAATGGTGTGGTTGCCTCAGATCCTGACCCACATTTCCAGGCCATCCAGGCAGCCAGGAGAATACTGTCCCCAGAAAGGAACCCTCCTCTAAAACTGGCTGTCAAAGCGGGGCTCCCTCCCAGGCTGGTTGAGTTCCTAAGGTCCTCACGTCACCGCTGCTTGTGGTCTGAGGCAGCCTGGGCTCTGACCAACATTGCCGTTGCTTCGGGGACTTCAGAGCAGGCTCACGCTGTCATAGAAGGGCGCCATCCAGCCCCTGCTTGAGCACCTGTCTTCCCCCCACATGTGACTGTGTGTGAACAGGCAGTGTGGGCCCTCGGTAATATAGCAGGTAATGGCTCAGAAGTCAGAGACTTTGGTATTTCGAGCAAAGCTGTCCCATACCTGCTGGCCCTGAACTCATCAACCATAACAATCCCATTTCTGCAGAACATCACAAAGATCCTGTCCAGCCTGTGCCAAAACAGGAACCTGTACCCCTGTGAAGGGCAGTGAAGCAAACGTTGCCCATCCTCTTCCCTCTCCTGCAGCACCAAGACAGCGAGGTGCTCTCTGACGCCTGCCGGGACCTGTCCTGCCTCACTGAGGGCTGCAATGGCCGCGCTGGCCACGTGGTTGCCATGGGGGTGCCGCCCAGCTGGTTGAGCTCATGACCAGCTCCAAACTCATGTCTTGACCCCCCCTCTCTCCACACTGTGGGCAACATCGTCACAGGGACGGATCACCAAACCCAGGTGGCCATTGACTCAGGCGTCCTGAGCGTGCTGCCCCAGCTCCTACTGCACCCCGAGTCCTCTGTCTAGAAGGATGCAGCCTGGCCCCTGAGCAATGGGGCCACCAGGCCCCACCGGCTTCTCCAACAGCCCATTGCTTGCCACATCCCACCTCCCCTGGTGGGTATGATGAAAAATGGAGATTTCAAAGTCCAGAAAGAGGCTGTCTGCACAGTGGCTAACTTCGCGACAGGGGCACCAGGGCCCAGTTGGTCCAGCTTGTCTACTCTGGAGTCTTGGAGCTGCTGGTGAACCTGCTCAATAAAAACTTCAGCAATAAAAACTTTATTGCTGAAAATGCTAACCATCATCTAAGCCTTCAGTAATTTTTTTGACATTTGTTTTTAAGTCGTCATATTTTTGATGATGGCAGATCTGGCCTTGACATTGTTTGCTACTCACTGGTCAGAGTGCCGGTTGCTGAGTGAAGGTTGGGGTGGCTATGGCCAGCGCTTAAAATAAGAGGACAATGAAGTTGGCCACCTCGATGGACTCTTCCTTTTATGACTGATTTCTCTGTAGTGTGGGATGCTATTGTTAACATTTTATCCACCATAGATTTCTTTCAACACTGGAGTCTATCCTCGCAGACCTGCTGTCGCTTTATCAACTAGGCTTATGTAATATTCTACATCTGCTGTTAACAGCTCGACAGTCTTCAGCAGCAGGAGATTCCATCTCGAGAAAGCACCGTCTTTGCTCATCCAGAGGAAGCAAGTTCTCACCGTTCAAGTTCGATTGTGGAATGGCAGTGATTCGGTCATGTCTTGAGGCCCCACTTTTAATTCTTGTTCTCACGCTATTTCCAGCACATCTTCAGAGAATCAAAGAAAGTTAGGGCCTTGCTCTGGATTAGGCTTTGGCTTAAGGGAATGTTGCGGCTGGTTTGATATTCTATCCAGACTTAAAACTTTCTCCATGTCAGCAATAAGGTGGTTTCACTTTCTTATCGTTCGTGTGTTCACTGGAGTAGCACTTCTAATTTCCTTCGAGAACTCTTCCTTTGCATTCACAGCTTGGCTAACTGGCACCAGAGGCCAAGCTTTCTGCCTGTCTCGGCTTTCAACATGCCTTCCTCCCTAAGCTTAATTATTCCTAGCTTTTGATTAAAAATGAGAGATGTACGACTCTTCCTTTCACTTGAAGATTTAGGGACCACTGTAGGGTTATTAATGGGCCTAATTTCCATATTGTTGGGTCAGGGAACAGGAAGGCCTGAGGGGGGGCAGGGAGATGGGGAACAGTCAGTTGGTGGGGCAGTCGGAACACACACACCATTCACCATCAAGTTCGCTCTCACGCAGGTGTGGTTTGTGGCACCCTAAAACAATTACAATAATAAAAGCAAGGATCACCCTAGCAAATATTACAATAATGCAGATGTTTGGAACACGTGAGGGTCACCCAATGTGACTCAGAGACATGAAGCGAACAAACACTGTCGGAAAAATGGTGCCGACGAACTTGACGCAGGGCTGCCGTGAGCCCTCCGTTAGTTTGAAAGCGCAACGGCCGCAAAGCACAATGAAGCAGAGTGCAATAAGATGAGGTCTGCCTGTATAAAATACATTTCAAAGTCACTTCAGAAAGATTTGGAAATTATCCACCATTTGATGTCATTTATCTCTTCATCTAAGACCGTCCACAGACAATGGTGATACAGAAACAGCTGGACGAGCCAGATGTTGGCATTTGTTAACTGCAGCCATTTCCCTGTTAAAATACCAGATGTCTCTGTTCGGGGGGTTGTCTCTGGAAAACCTGGCGAACCACAGAGCAGTTTCTCAAATGACGTTCTGTGACTCTCCAGCACCCGAACCCTCTGGGTGCACATTACAAATGCACATTCCCAAACTCCGGCCCAGACCTCCTCACTTGGGGGATGGAGTCCTCAACTCTCTATCTTTTAACCGACTCTCTGGGTGATTCTGACATACACACAGATTTGGGAAGATAGCTGGTACAACACGAGGGCAGGGACCTCGGCTTCACAGTCAGAAGGGCCTCTGCTCAGAACCAGGCTCCACGGCTCAAACCTCGTGTGCTGCTTCTTGGACTGTGAAGGGGGTTCAGCCACCTCCAGCAGCAGTTTGACAGTTTGCTGTGAAAATAAACTTGCACTTACTGTACAACCGAGGTGTCTGGCCACGAGAAAAAAAACGTGTTGACCCAAAGGCTTGCACCCAAATGTTCACAGCAGCTTCATTCGCAGTGGCCCTGAACTAGAAATGGCCCAATGCCCATCGCCTGGTGAATGAATGAACCAAAAGTCCACACAATGGAATATTGCCTAGAAATTGCATCCAATGAACCAGCGATACACATGATGACAAGGGTGACTCTCAAAACCAGTGTGCTGGTGAAAGAAATCCAGACACAGCAATGCTGTACAGTTCCTCTTAAATGACATCCTAGCAAAAGCAACACTGATCCGTAGTGACAGAAACATCACTGAATGCCTAGGCCAAGATTGGGGTAGGTGTGTGTGTGTTGTGGGGGCAGTGATAAAAATGTTCTGAATCTTAATTTTGAAGGTATTATGAAGGTGGGCATAGTTGTTAAAACTCACCAAACTCTACATTTAAGTGTATTTTATTGTACATAAATCATAATTCAATAAAACTGAGTTTTGCATCACTTTTAAAGTTCAAAGAATTCCCATCGTTCATTAGCCATGTGAGCTGAGCCAAATTACTTCATTTCCCTGCTTCCTTCTCCTCATCCCAAAGCAGCTTCCAGATTCCATTGTGCCTCTCGCCCCAAAACCGTCCTTCCTACTTTAAGTCTAGAAGCCTCATTGATAATATAAAGCTGTCTTTGAAAAGAAATAGATGTCAGAATGAAAATGTTTCCATCAATTTTTAAATGTTCTTGGTGTTTCAAGGATGTGTTTGCCATCAATAATGTGGTTCTGGCTGATGACAGTTAGCAGGAGCATGGCGTGCGCTCAAGAAGGATTCTCGGTGCTTTTGGCAAATAGCGGATCAAGGCCATCTTTGCCTGGGTTTCATTTGTGCTTGGCAGGAGGACCCCAAAGCCACTGGAGAGCAGGATTTAGCTGGGGGTGTCTGGGGGCTCACATACTTCCTCCAGATAGTGCAACACAGCACAGGAGGCTTAAGCCAGTTACCCCAAGTTCCACATGCAGGTAGCACCCTATGTGGGAAGTGGGGGTCTCCCTTACCTTCTGGTGGCACCCTGCAGTTACAGTACAGCCTGCTCATTCCTATTTCCACACCTCCTCATTCAGCACATGTTTAGAATATGTACCAGCCACCCAGGACAGCCCTGGATGTTGAAAATGAATTCATAAACTTATGGATTCCCTGCCCTCTGAGAGCTTCAAGTGGACCCAGAACACAGATGCGTGAGAAAAACAGAAAAGCGACCTCTTGTGATGTTGCAATACAGGCAACGCAAGATGCTGTGGGTTGCAGTGGAGGTCAGGGTCTTGCTTGGGAGGAGTAAGGAAGGCTCCTCGGAGGAAGTGGCATTTCAAGTGCACCTGAAATGATGACTGGGAGCACAACAGACAGAGGGAAGGGGGAAAGGGCTTTCGGAGTGCAGGGAAAAGCACGTGGAACAGCACAAAGGCCTGAAAAGGCCGAGGGATGCAAAAACTTGCTGTGAGCGTGAAGACCAAAGTAGACCTCTGCAGGTAAAAGCCTTGTAGGATGGTAGACACCCTTCATGGGGCATTGCTCTCTTCCACACTTGCTGCAGATACTGATTTTTAGGGGCTCACACTGGCAGTCTTTGCTGGAGTTGTCCTTAGCAGGCATCTCAACTAGATGTGCCTGGAAATTTATACCTTCCACCCTTCCGGAAGGCCCCTAGCCAACAACTAACTGAACTGCAGCTGTAGAGTCCAGCACCCCCCCACCCCGTGCCCCGACACCCCACCTCAAACTCCCAACCAGCCCTCCACTGCTTCCACCCCCACACAGCCCACCTTAATGCCCCACCCCCAGTTTACCTGTAAATGTTTCAGGTCAGAATTCTGAGTCTCTTGTGGTTTTCTTTCCTATTATTTTGCAAACTGACTGGGAGAAAGAACTGTTTATCTTTCCTCGGCTTAGCAGAGACTGTCCATGGTATAATTCTAGGGCAATGAAATTCTGCTCATCAATGCCTAAATTTCTTAAGATTCATTTCTTTGGCTTAAGCTTTGTCTTCCCTTCAAATGAAAATGCTGTTGGTAGAAGTTACCAAATGAGCGTTTCTAGTCATTAATTCTTCAAATGGCTAAGCTGAAAAGATCCAAATCCAGGGAGGGAGGTAAGGAGAACAGAAGAGTAACAGGAGCACCAAATTTTGGGCTTGGGAGAGAAGAGAAGAACAGGCACCAAACAGGGGTGCCAGTGATACCCCAGAACATCTTATCTGCCCAAAGATTTTGTTACCCCCCTGGTACCTCACTTGCCCCTCTCCCTGCCACGGAGCTCAGCCTTTGGCAAAAATTCTCTCACGCATGCGCTCCTGCTCTTTTTCCTTCCACCTTCCACGCCCCACACCCCTCACAGCTGATGGAGGAGGCCTACGGCCGGAGTCAGGACTTGCACCTGGGGCTGCCAGGCACCGGTTTGCATTCTCTCTGCTTATCTGCCCCCCTGCCCTTCACCAACAGTCCTTGGACCTCCTAGTCACCTCTGACATTTCCAGAACTAGACTCTGAGGTGAAAGCTTTCATTGCAGGCCGGAGCGAGCGGTTGCTCAGATAATCCATGGTTGAGATGTTTTCATTTCCAAGAACAGATGCCCTCCGACCCCCACCTCTCTGTCCCTTCAAAGAACACTTCCGTGCAGAAGCACATCACGATACCATTTCTGATAGCCACAGGTTTCAGCAATCAGTAACTGGGTTTTATTCCAGGAAAAAGCAATATTCTCTGACCAATAAGCCATTTGCCGAGCAGTTTACATGGCATTGCAAACCGTGGCACCACAAACCAGTGAGGGTGTTTTCCCGGCTCCTATTCCCCGAAAGATAGCTAATGCCTCAGATAAGGAGTGCAGATCACTCATGACTTATCCCGTGTGTGCGGAGTGCGGCGCTGTGCAAAGAGCCACCGGGAAGGCCACCCTGGCCTGTCCTCCTGCCTAGGAGAGGACCAAGCTAAACCTCTTCCCTTGCAGTCTTGCAATGGGAAATAGCGCCCTCCCCAGGCCCGGGAGGGTTCTCTTCAATGGCTTCCACGCCTTACACGTTTCTCTCCTGTCACTAGAGTGGCAAAGCCTGACTCTCCACTGGCCCTGGAACTATTGTAACCTGCTTTCAAGCGGGGCGTTTCCAGAAGGCAGATGTTTTAACTAGCAGGGGAAAGAAAGGTCTGTTTCTTATTGACGGAACCCTAGCATGTGTAACAGAACTTCAAAGATGCGAGGCCAGATTGGGCAGGCAACATCAAAAGCTTTTGACTGGTGCTGAGTAAACTTTGTATTCCGACATACAAGTTCTTATCTATTCTGCTCCAGACTTGAGAGAGGGAGGCTGCATCTAACCAAATCACATTGTTTTTCCTCACAGCTGCCAACTTGGAAAAATATCAGGGCACAAAGGGACCATTAAAAAAAAGAGAGAGAGACATACACACACACACACACACACACACACACACAGACATGTTTTGTTTGTTCCTAAGCAACACAGTATTGCCAAGATGGGGCCTTTCAGGAAAATGCAAAGACGTCCGCCACACTTCCTATTGAGACCGCTCGCTAATCCTAATTTTTATCTTTTTATAAAGACATGAGCAGTAGGTATTTGGATAAAGTCTGTTGCTCCCCACCACCCGTATCCCTGTCACAGTGTCTCTGTTTCTTTGATAAACATTCACTTTCTAATGAGGCCGAATCAATGGTTTAATTATATCTAAATTCAAACAATGAAGCTATTTCCTGATTTCAAAAAAAAAACAACTAAACTCGTTTATTTTGTTAATTGTTTAAAGGAATGACATTCACTTCTTTGGATTACCTGCTTTTTCCATTATTTAAAAAAAAAACTTTCAAATGTGTTTCATTTCAACGTAAGTGGAACATAATCATATTTCCCCAGTCTGGGACCCAGAGAAAATCAGGAAGCCCATCTTTCTATCAAAGTCTGCGTGTGCCTCCCTCACAGGGGTGTCCTTCAAAGGACCAGTTATTTCCTCTGAGAATGTCTGCGTGTATCTTACTGGGGAAGGCAGGCTTGGCCCACAGAAGGAAATTACTTTTAAACCTGGGGTTTTCCTCCTACGTTGAGCACACATTTATTTAATCAGTGGGTCCTTCTGAAGGTCTTGCGGGTGGAACCTGTCAGGGATGGAACCAGAGCTCCGGCCTGCTCCACCTACGTGTCCCCCTGCTTTGAAACTCACCATGCACTTGGACCCCAGAGCTCAGCCCGACCTGCTTCCCTTTAACCTCTCAGCTCTAAGCCTCTGTGTCCCCTGTGAACAGTTGTTATCCATACTGAGAGAAGCCTACACAGAGCCTGTGTAGACCAGTGTGATGGGTCCCATCCTCAGGTGAGATTCAGAAACCAAGGCCTGCTGCATGAAAGATGGTCCAAGGACCAGCAGCTTCAGGCTCTGCTGGATGCCTGTAAAAAATCCAGACTCTCAGGCCCTTCCCCAGACCATTGGAATCAGAATCTGCATGTCAACAGCCTCTGCAGGTTGTTGTGTGCTTGGGCTTCAGAAGCACTGCTCCAGAGTTTTTCAATATACATACACCCCGGCTCCGATGCGGACGTCCTGCAGACAGCCTGAGCTGCCAGCCTGCATTCTGGGTCTCAAAAGTGTGCCCAGGCCATTCTGCTCTGCCCTGAGCCTAAGAACCAGCAGCAAACACTTAAAAGCATTAGACGGACCCAAGGTGCAATGTCGTTTTCTTTGCTTACTAGCCAGTGACCCTGAGCTGGTTATAAACGAGCTAAAGGGACAGAGACTCTTAACATTCAGGGAACTATCGGTAAATAAGGCCCCACAAAGAGCCCAGAGAACGGCCATCTCTGAGGTTACTGATTTCCTTCTGTCCTTTGCTGTCCCTTCCAGAAAACTCTCCCCCACCAGCCTCTCTGCCTCCAAGGTCCAGCCAACTACAGGGCATTTTGAAAATGCTGCTTTCCCTGATGCAACTTCTCCAGGTTCTTGCAGCATCTGGTTGAGCTCACAGTGACCACAGCTCCCTTCCTCCTCTGTGTCTGTGTCCCCATCAGTGCTAGCCCTGTTCTTCAGGCTGAGAAAATACCCAATGAAAATCAGTTAAGTGTAATTGAAACCATTGTCATGAGTTCCTTTAATCATCATTCAAAAGAGTCCTTCGTTTTACAGATTGAGGGCAGGGAAATTTTTTTTCGAAAAGTTATTTCTATTGAATATCGGCTTAAAAGGCCACATCTTTACAGCATAAGTAGGCAGAACATTGAGGCAATTCATCTGTTCGCTAAAGCAATTATTAGACCCCAAACCTATAATTGAAAGAAACACAAGTGTTTAAAGACTAATGTAGTTAGCATATTCGCTGTCAAGCCTGATAGCATAAATTATCAGAGAACAACATAATTTTAACATTGGTTTTTGACATGAGTTATTTTACAGTGTCTTTCACTCGTGAGTACTTTGGAAAAGGAAGTTCGGTTTGGCCCACCCATTCCCATCAGACTGGTTCTACGGTGACCAGGAAGAGAGGGTGGGTTCAGGGTTGAAGGGTGTTGCGCCCCCTGAAGAGGTGTAGGGGTGGGACTCGATCACTCAAATTCATTAGATAATTTCTCGCTCCTCCACACCATGTGACCTGGGTCAGCACATTCTTGACTCACTTGATAAAAAGAGGACAACTGCCCTGGGTGACTCACAGGCCAGATGACACCGACCCGCTGACCCAGAGGCCCTGCTTCAATTATAGAGGCAAACGAAAAGCTCCTCACTGGCAAAAATTAAAGTATTTCCCACGGGTGGAGGAAAAATACAACGCAGCAAATGGTCTTCCATCCTGGATAGAGACCGTGACAATCTCCTGGACTCTCGCACAAAATTGGATTCTTCTTTGGAGATGATGAGAAAACCGGGGTCTGTTTTCCAGCTGGAACCCAAGTCAGTAATGAGGGCAGCACTAGCCCCTCATAGCTCTGGTCTTCTGAGCCAGAAGGGGGGCGGGCAGTGGTCCACAAGGTGGGAAGGGCACCCAACCCTCTATGGGGGCCTGGATGATAAACATCATGGCCATTCTTTATCTTTTTTTTTGAGTGCCCACTCTGTGCTGGGCATTTCACACACAATGACTCGGCTAGTCCTTACAATAATTCTGGGGTACATAGCACTACAATTACCTGCGGACAGATCAGAAACTGCCACTCAGTGAGGATAAAGAATTGGCCCCAAATCATTCAGCAAATAAGCAATAGAGCTGGGCTTAGTTCTGAGACCCTGGGCTCTGAATACATCTTGCATGATAGCCCATCTTCTTCAGGCATGCTCTCTAGGATTTGGCTCATGTTGCAGCTTCTTCCTCCCTCCACACCCTCCTCAACAAAACCGGAGCTGCCCCTCACTCAGCTTCCATGTCCAGCTGCTTCTAAGAGAGCCCACTTCCCTGGAACTCAGGTGTACCCACCGAAGAGCACGATGACCTCAGTTAACTTTCTGTGGAAAGTAATGGGGGAGTCTTGGGTCTCCTTGAGGCTGTAGGTTTTCAAGTTCACATAGCCCCACCCAACACTTAGATAATGTCTCCCACTCACCTCGGGTGCTCAATACCTGTTTGTTGAATGATTAAATGAGGAAATGACTTCTAAATGCTATTTAGGCAGTAATTCCAGCTTCTGCCCTGACCACAGATGATCTATTTAATTGATTTTAGTGACTCTGCAGTAGCTGTTATATTACCTTAGGGCAAAATTACTCGTTTCTTGCTTCTAAGACCTAGTGATTTACATGCTGAACATGTAATAATCTCTTATATCAAATACCCACTCCTATTTTTTTTTAAATAGCTCGCTGCAGAGCATAACAACCCTGGATACACAAAATAAGTACAGGTGACTTATGAGTTTACACAAAAGAGCCTTCTGTTCTAGACACAGCTGTTTTAGAAAAACACGGCTAAGACTATAGAAGGAAGCTGGGTAGGTAAATATTAGAAGAGGCTTTAAAAGCAGCTCTGATCACTGGATCCTTAGAATGTGTTTGTTAGGCAAGGATGCCCTAATAATGTTCAATATTGATACAACATTTTATAATGCAACAGACAGGCAATGGGAGGCTTTTTCTGAAGGTGTGCAAGTGGGGACACGATAGACCAAGCTCACGACCTTGAGCCAAGCAGTGAGGTGTCCAACAGCAAGAAGCACAGACCCAGGCACCAGGGGACTGGGGCGACCTGCAGGACGGTCTACAAATAGGACAGACAAGGAGACAGGGATCTTCACCTCTGAAATCAGCATCCCTGTTCATTGTACCCAAACTCAACAGTACATAGAAGTATGTTGGGAGAGGGAAAGGAATAGAGAGTGGGTACAGGCAGACAGCACCCCACACTCTCCCTCCCACTTCCCTGGATCCCACAGTCCTGAAGGTACCCCCTAGAGCAGTGGTCACTGTCCACCACTTCCCAAGAGTAGGGACTGTTTGTGCAAGACCCATAACAGTTTGCAGAACCTGCCTGCTTTTCATCTCTCCCCCGCCCCAAGGCACAACGCCTGCAATGAGTGCTGGCATAAAGAACGCTCTTCCCCATCCCCTCACCGTGGTAGAGGATAAGATGCCCTGGCTTTGGGGTCAGGCCCACCTCGGTGTGAATCCAGGCATGACTATTCATAAATGTGATCCTGGGCAAGGGACCTAAGGCTGCAGAGCTTCGCTTTCCTCCTCTTCGTAATGGGCATAACCTGGTCTGTCTCATAGAGCTCCAGGCAGGACTTAATGATATGACGCGGATTAATAATCTAACCAAATGCCTGGTGCAGAAGACCACGCCCTATAAATCTTAGTCCTCTCCCCTGATGTTCTTACTTTGCGTCCCTTGTAAACTGCTCCATCTTCCACTGGGGCATAACGAGGACCAGCTGGGAAGTACCTGGTGAGGTTTTGCTTCATTCCATATGTCCTTGAAATGAATCTCCTGTCCTCTGTGCTCCTCTTCTCGCCATTAAACCTCCTTCCTTTCATCTCTGGGGAAATCTGGAAACCAGAAGATGCTCTGGCCTCTTGTGGCCAAGGACTGGCACCGATCTGGTTAAGAATACCCGGAGAGGGTCTGCAGAGCGACTGACATCCTGGTTTGCTCTTAGTCACTCAAGTTTAGTGCTCCAAGTTCGCATCCCAGGAGACCCATCCTTCCAGGTAAACCAGGGCAGTTGGTCACCCTATCTGTCCACAAAGCAGTCTCAGAGACCAACAGAAAGTTCATCACGTGTCAGGTTTGCAAATGAGAGCAAGCAACTTAAGTATAATTCAATAAAAATTCAGCCCCAGACACAGGAGTCCCATGATCCTCTGGCTGAGTGTTTTTATTAGTCAGCAGAGGGTCCCTTGAGAGGGTCCCCATACAGGACACTGAATGTTATTTTTGCGGCTAGCCCATGATCTGGACAAGACAGGAAATGGGAAAAATCCAAAAGCCACCTGTGTCTTATGGTTCAAAGAACACTCTTCAGGCCTTGCTGCTGTATGAGAAGATAGCAAATGCACACCAAGAGTGAGGTTCTTCCAGCACTAATTTCCTGGCCCTACCGACCCAGGCAAAGCAACGTTCCCAGGCCAGAGATGGGTTTCTCTACCCGTACAACACAAGAGAGCAAAAGCCTACATACTGGAATCTTGTAGACATTGGGAAAATTCCAACTTCCACACCTATCAGCTTGTAAGACCTGGAGAAGCTACTCAATCCCTCTACACCTAGACTTCCTGGACTTATACACATTATAGGGTTTTGTGAATTATTAATAATTATTATTATCCATGTGAAATGCCTGACACAGCTTTCATTTCCAGCATGATGGAAGATCAGATTACTTGAAGACCCTCCCTATATGAAACACCTAGGAAGTGCTGAATAGATTACAATGAACACTCTTTTACAAGCAATAACTGGTTTAAGAAAGTGAGGGAAATTTCCAGAGACCCAAAACAAAGGGAGAACTGAAAACCTGAGTCAAAACATGGAGCCGAGCTGCAGCTGCCAGATTTGGAGATGTGAGGGCTTGGGTGCAAACGCCCACGTGAAATCAGTAGACTAGGCTCTGAGTCCACATGATGCAAGGAAGTGGGATGCAAGCCCCCTCTCCCCACCCTGCCATTGTCCCCACGGAAAGCCAGAATCTTTGAGGCTGTAGGACGGAGCAAATGCAATCTACACTCAGACTCAGAAAGATGACCAAGAAGCTTAACTGTCTCAAACTGGGCTCTAGGTGAAGAAAAGGTCTCCTCTGATACTTCACGAGCACGGGTTTGCCTTCATATGGGTTTGGGGTTCTACTTTGCTCTGGAGGCATGATATTCAAGATAATAATAATAACAACATCAAATCAAGGCCCCTAACTCTGGTTTCTCTAGGCAGAAACAAATTTAACAGTTTCTCTGGAAGAACATAATTTTCCTCAAGCTGGAAGTGTTTTTTATAAATGTCCACTGACCAAAAATCACAAACCAGACTGATGAAGCACACAAGGAAGCTGTCCGCAGTCAACAAGAGTCCGCAGGTATGCCCAACAGCAGAATTTCAACCCCAATTGCTCACCTAAAATAAACTATCAGAAGTAAGCTAAGAACTACACCTGCCTACAATGATTAAATACACACAGGGATCAAAGAGATGACACCATAAAATGACCATCACACTGGGGAAAGAATTAAATAAAATTTTTAGAAAGAAAAACACAGTCATAGTTTGACCAGCAGACTAGATGGAGCTGAACAGAGTCAGTAAACTGAAAAATGGGCATGAGGTTAAAATATCCGAAGATGCAGAGAGAAAGAAATAGGAAAGAGGCTCTAAGGTATGAGGACAAGAGATGAGAAATTATATAAACGGATCTAATGGAAAGGCCAGCAGAAGAGAGGAAGGGTAATATGTTTTTAAAGTGCTGTTACATTTCAAGAATTGAAACGGATGTGAGCCCATGAGCTCCGAGTGCAGTGAAAGTGTAGAGCACACATCCCCCCAAAAAAGATATTTTTAAAACCATAAACACACAATACTAAAAAAAAAAACACAATAGACAGCAGCCCCCTTTTCCAACATGATAACATTTTTAAACGTAGAGCAAAGTTGACAGGACTTTACAGTGAACACCTACCTCCCACCACTTACAGTCTACCATTGATATTTTACTGTGTTTGCTTTCACACGTAACTATCTTCTCTCCATCTCTGTATTCATCCCTCATTTGCTTTTTGTTGTTGTTTCATTTCGGGGTGTTTTATATTCTGCATTTGAATGCCGATTACAGATATTGCTATACTCCTTAAATGTATTAGCAAGGTTATCATGAAGTAGAGTTCAGTATTTGCTTACAGGTGCTTTCTTTTGATGTCCAATTTTCATGCAAAGAAATTCACAAATGATTAAGTGTAAATTGCTGTGGCACTTGAACTTCTAAAAAGTATAAAATATCACCATCACCCCCAGGAATTTCCCTTGTGCACCTGTCCAGTCAAACGCCATCTCCATTCCCTCCAAGTCAACCACTACTGTGATTTTTTTCTGCCACAAATTACTTTTACTTGTTCTGGAACTGCAGGTAAGCGACATCCTTTGTATAAGGCTTCTTTAACTTAACATACTGATGTTCTTATTCATCCATGGTGTGCCAAGTATCAGTTCATTTCTTTTTACTGCTAAGCCGTATTTCATCATGTGAATGTATCAGTTTGTTCATGGGTTCTGCTATTGCTGGACACCTGAGCTCTTTGTCCCTTAGAGATTATGAATAAAGCTGCTATGAACACTCTTGGAAAAGTATTTTTATGAAGATATATTTTTATTTCTTTTGGGTAAAAGCCCTGATATCATCCTTTCTTCCTGGTCACTGTAAAACCAGACTGATGGGAATGGGTGGACCAAACTGCATTTCTTTTCTCAAAGTACCCATAAGTGAACGATACCAGGAAATAACTTATGCCAAAAAACAATACAAACTAATGTCACACTCCAATAATGTATGCTATCAGGTATTTACCCCAAAGAAATTAAAATACCTCAGAGAAGAATTGCTGGGGTCACAGAGGAGGTAGGTGTACATTTATAAGAAATTACCAGATCTTTCTCCAAATTGGTTGTACAATTTAACATTGTCAACAAGGTATAAGAGTTTCCTTGTTACATATATTTGTCAACATTTACTATTGTCAGACTTTTTCATTTTAGCCATTCTGATGGATACGTAACAGTACTTCATTGTGGCTTTAATTTACATTTCTATGATGACTAATAATGTTGAACACTGTTGAAAATTAATGTTGAAATTTTTCATGGGCTTATTGGCTGGTTGTATATCTTCTTTTATGAAGTGTCTATTCAAATCTTTGCCTGACAACAGTCTTTAGCAAAGCAACAAAATAAAACAGAAAACAAAAGAGTTTTATTAGTCAGAGTCCAGTCAGGAGACTGAAAACCACATCAGCAATTTAAACAGGAAAAATTCAATATAATGAATTAAAAAGTAGTTAATGACTAAAGTGGGCAAAACAAACTCCAAGGTGTAGAGATGTTAGACACTACAGCAGGAAACCATTATCCTTAGGGATGAGAGGAAAGTAGACATGAAAGAAATAGGAAGTCCCAGCAAAGCAGAAATTCAGACCTTGGAGGAGAGGGTGTGGTTGCCATAGGAATATGATACTGATGTGGTACCAGTGAAACTTGCCTTCTGGTTTCCATTCTGTGGCTCAGCAGTGAGCAGATCAGGAACCAGAAGGAAAAAAAGGCAGGGGGCGGGGAAGTTATCTTTTTTCCTTCTTCCTCTTCTAGCCTTGCAGTGTCCCTCTGGGGCCCCCTCTTGGCAGAGCCTAACGCTGAGCCTTCTGGCAAGGGAGAAATGTAATCTAGAGTTCGGGTCTGACATCACACAGTATGGCAAAGAAGGGTGGATTTGGAGCTGAGGGGCAATAAATCAACAGCGGGTAGAAATATTCAAAGTGCTAAGAAAAAAAATACCTGTGAACCTAGAATTCTATACCCAGTTAATCTATCATCCAAGAGTGAAGGCACAACAATACCTAAAAATGTTTTTCTTTGTTATATTTTATATAAGACATGCAAGAGAAAATATGTAACATATAGGTAAATTAAGAGTTTTTAAGGCAATAAAAAAACTGAAAATAAATTAATAGAACCTCAATGCAAGAACTACTAAAATGCTTTCCCTCAAGAAAAACTGAATCCAGAAGGAAGAAATGCAAAAAAAAAAAAAAAAAGTAAGCAAAAATATTAGTAAATTTATGGCTAAATAAATGTAAATAATAAAGGACAGAATAAATCAATAATGATAAAATAACTAATTTATGGTACAAAAGCAAAAGATAATTAGAATAATTATGGTGACATTATTATTAGACAACAATAATATGGCAACAATATTATTAGATGAAATTATGGGAGATGGAAAGAAATGATCAGTGAAAACATTTTCAGCTCCTTGTGTTTGCAAAAAAATAGAAATAAAGGCCTTACCACATAACAATCCAGAACACAGTGTGATAAGTGTTTCCAGGAAATGTACTACACAATCCTGGCTGACACTTTCTAAGTCAAGTATATATGCTATAATATTAAGGTTGCCTCTAAAGACCAAAAATAAAATGAACCACCTTAAAATTATTAGAATAGAGAAAAAAATAATGATAGCTTGATTGACACCTGTGAAAAAGTAGAAATGGAGATTAAAAAAAATTAAATCACAGCAAACAGAAAACTCAAAATCTTTGGGAAAATAAATCTAACCTTATCAGTAATTCCAATAAATACGAATGGAATAAAATTCTCAAATAAAAGACAAAGACTTTCTTATTGTCTTTTCAAAAATCAGCTATGTGTATTGTACAAAAGGTATAGCTCAAAAGTATCAACACAGAAATATTTAAAGTAAATCATAGAAGGTCATAGTAAATCATGCTAGGTCAATACTATCTATTAGATTAGAAAGCTGGTGTCACTATATTTTTATGAAATAAGTAGACTTCAAGAATTATGAGAGATAAAAAAGAGGTACTTTTTAACAACAAAAAGAACAATTCATCAGGAGAATAAGATAACTACAAACTTTATATAAATAAGATTTGAAATATGCAAAACCAAAATTTTAATGAAATTTAAAGAAGAAATGGACAGATCCTTCATCATGGTGAGAGATGACAATAAACTACTTCCCAATTAGTAAATCAAGCACAGAGAAAAATCTGTAAAGTCAGAAGATTCAACAGCGCAATTTTAAAACGTTATCTAACGACACACATAGAACTTTTCAAGCAATTTTACAGAATACATTCTTTTCGAGCACACATGAAGCACTAACAAAATTTGGTCAGATGCCAGGCTGCAAAGAGAGATTTGGCTAATACCAAAGCATTTGAATTCGTTAAACTGCACGCCCTGACCATTATACAAGTTAGAAGTTAGTTACAAACAACTGTGAAGATTCTAAAAGCATATTTCCAAGTAAAGTGGGTAAACACATCCTTGACAGAGCATAAATGCTTCAATGAGACTAGTTTTCATCCAACTCATTGACACTGCCATTCACAGTTCCTCATTTCACCAATGGCTAACATTTTGTAGATAGCTGGTCAAAGTCAGAGAAGAAATAAGTGGCCCCAGAACAGGGAGAAAGAACTTGGCTTCTAAGGATATTGAACACACAATCCTGTCTTCACCAGGCTTGTCCCCACAAAAGTTAACTTCCAGGAATTTAGGAGTACTTGGACTTGAAATGTTTGGCTTGTCACATTCTTCCCAGGGCTCACACATCCCAGTAGACAGTTTCTCTCCCATTCTTCCAAAGAACAAAAGAACTGTTTCAAGGCTGACTTAGGCTATGTACTTTTCAAAATGCTTGAGGAAAAGGGGGACACTCATTGGGATTGGTGTGTGCAACTAATGGGTGAAAGAGACCCTAAAAAAATATTTCAGTGTTTATCCGGAGCGGTCCTCAAGAAGACACAGTGTTGGTCCATAACCCTGGCTACTATTGAAGTTCTAGTTCAAGGGTAGGAGCTGCTATGTGGCCCAAGAGCCTAGAAAAGAGAGGTAGGTGGGGCACTCATTGCAGCAACGTGGACTCAGGACCACAACAGTAAGGAAGTCCATCTCCCTGAATCCTACCCTGCCTGATCCCACCATCTCCCTGCTCTGAGCATCTGGCACACCATAAGGACATCCCTACACAAATAGTGGAGTAAGTTATTCCACCTTAAATGAAATACACAGGCAACCTAATTCATCAGTCTACCCCTGGTGAATCTGGTAAATATAACTCTAGTCCTCTAGAGCATACCTACTCAGCAGGGGCAATACTGCCCCCAAGGGGGCAAAGTTTGATGCTGGGGTCAGGGGTGTGGGGACCTTAAATATTACAATGTCCTACTGGCTTTCCAAAGGGCCACAGTACATAAATAACTATACAATTTATCTGGGGATAAAATTTCACAGGAGAGGGAGGACAATTAGGAAAAAATGCCTAAAAAGGCTCCAGAAGGAGCATCAAAAAAAAAAGAGAAAAAGATTGAAAAAGAGAGGCTCAGGATGATACCCCAAGTGGACAGATACATATGAGTCTAGTGACCAGACTCTGGGGGAAAAGTCCACTTCTAAACTCATTCAGGTTGTTGGTAGAGCTTAGTTCTTTGTGGTTACATACCTGAGGCCCCCATTTTCCTAGCTGGCTGTCAGCAGGGGCCACTGCACTCGCAAAGGTGACCTGCACGCCTCCCCAGCTGGTCCCCTCCTTGTCAAAGCCAACACCGCAGTATTGCTTACTGTCAAATTCCTCTCTTGTTTTTCATCTCTGACTTCTCAGTCTCTGACCCCTAGACCCAGATTTAAAAGAGGTCATGTGATTAGGTCAGACCCACCTGCTTAATCTCCCTACTTTCCTATCACTGACCTGAGATCTTAATCCTATCTGCAAAATCCCTTCAGAGCAGTGTTTAGCAGAATGACTAGCAGAAGGTGTGTTGGTGGGAATCTCTGGGGCCACCTTGGAACTCTTCTTATCACAGGACCCTGGGGACACCAGTGAAAAGATGCAGATGCTCAGGCAGCTTCCTGTGCCAGGAGTACTGCAGCCTTTATCTCTGACCTGAGTATCTCATCTCTTCCATCAGCATCTATGAGATACTGTTCGAAGCTCATAAGAAGGGTAAAACCCAGTCCCGGGCCAGCCATAGAACAACACACTGGATTTTGAAGATAGTATGTAAACCATCTCATTAATAATTGTTAAGTTTATTACATGTTGAAATGATAATATTTTGGATATTACTGATTAAATAAAGTACATTTTTGGAATTCTTTTGCTCTGTTTATTTTTACTTTGTAATATGGTTACTGGAAAAATTAAAGTTACCTGTAACAGGGGCTTGCATTGTAATATTTCCATGAGACAGTGCTGGCACATGCGTTCAACCCTATTGAAGTCCTAGGCTCTTTGTCAGGGGTCGTCCGTCTGCCAGTCTAAGGCAAGGCACCCTACAGGTGCTTTGTTTGGTCAACACAATTCAAATTTTTCTATTGGTTTTAGATGCCATATGGAGAGACAAGTACCTTCTAGTGCACCACAGACCCCCACTCCCGGTTTTCATTTATTCTACCCACTGGCTTCAGTAAGCACATAAACTTTGGGACCACTGTCACACTTGTACTTCCGTTGGGCACACTAATGACACTAACACAGGAGGGAGGGCTACCGGAGAAAGCGGGTCACCAGAGGTTAAATCCATGGCCCAAAAGGGCTCTAAGAGCTCTAGGGTAGAGGGGTCCTCATGGGCAGCGTGGTGGCCCTGAGTAGACCTGTCACTGACCTCACTGGGGGACCATTAACGAGTCAGGTCCCCTCTGTGGGCTTCTGCTTCCTCCATGGCAAAGTAAAGGATGGGACCAGAAGTCCTCCGAGTTTCCTCTGGAGATTTAAATATGATGGTTTTGCTGGCCAACCAATCAGAGAGCTTCATGGAAGAGCAGGACTGAAGATACTTGCTCCTGTGTCCTGGGTACATTGTTTCCTCTCGGGGTCATTGGCCCCAGAGGAATGACAGTCAAAGAGACTCAGTCCAACGGATGGCTTGTCAAAGGAGAAAGTGGGAACATTGAGCTACAGGGTTGCCTGGTGTTCTCTGCCACTGCACCTCAATTGAGTTTTGGCCCTGTGCCCCCAATGGTCGATAGTCAGGGGCTGGCAGTGTCCCGATACCTGTGTCAGCTCCCCGTCCCTTCCGCCTGCGACAAGGGTATTTCACAGGATCCAGAAGCAGATGCCGTGAGTCGGGGCAGAGTAGATGTGAGCAGGGGTTTGTGGCTGGCAAATCCCCCCTCTCTTTACCCATGGCACCTTTCTCATAACCTGCATTTCTTTAATTAAAAAACATCTGTCAACCCCCATTACCTGCAAGGATGTGTCAGAGCAACTCTCTCCACAAGCCCCCTCAGTGACTGATGCAAACAGGTGGAAGCAAAGCTTCTACAGAACCTCCCAAGTGTGCAGAGGGCGTGCACATGTGTAGTGGGATCTCTCTTGCAATTCATCCTTAAAAGTTCTGCTTTGTCAGAGAGGGTCAGAGGAATTTGGGACCAGCATGTCTCCTACACAAACTATGAGTAAGGACTAGTGCCTTGTGACAAACCGAACACAGAGGAAAGAACCCAGAGGTTAGTCTTTCTCGTTAGGGCTCATGTGGCATTTTGCCTGGAATGAATCTCATTGGTCAGTGGGAAGAGGAGGTCAACTCCTCACTGCCTTTGTCCTCTGCTCCATGAACCCTCTCTTCTAAAAGGAAACACTTAATGGTAATCTCAAGAAGAAAAAGGAACAGTTGCCAGCCAGGGCAGGAATGCGAATGGAGGCTGCTCGTGATGTGTCTAAAACGTATCAAGCTAACAGACTTAGGTAAAATATTTTCTATCTTCACACTTTGCAAATAAGCCTTTGGATGAACCTGGAAGGCCAGTTTTGTGCTGGTAATTCTCAGACTCCTCAGAGTTCTGCGCAGGGAGTCAATCCCAAGGTTCCGTCCCTTCCCACGCAGGCTCTGCCACACAGCATGAGCCTGCAGAGTGCACGCCCACCACCCTGCAAATGCTGCCGGCGAGTCAACAGACCTAGTGTGTGCAGGAGAACACTGTGTTCTGTGCTCAGGGGACTGACCCAGGACAGAGGCCACACCAGCCTCAGGAGCCCAGGGAATTCCAGGTTTCTGAACCCTGTTTATGATCTAGAAAATGGGGGTGGGGAGGCACAGGCTCAGAGCAGACACACATCCCCAGGGCCATGGATTCACAGCGTCGCAGAGGGGAGCACAGGCGGCAGAGGGTCAAAGCCGGGCCCTAGAAATGCAGGGCCCTACAAGTGCAGGGCCAGGGCCAGAACCTTGGGCTGGGCCCAAGGGCGGTGGCTGAGCTCAACCTCCGCCTGCCCTCCATGGGCCTCTACCTGCCCCCCCTGCCCAAGTGTGCTCCTCTCCTCTGCCATTCAAGTCATTACAAACGCGCTAACCTCTCTTAGAAGAGTGCCCCGGTTCTGAGAGAGGAAATAACCCCCACTGGTCCCCAGCCCACCTCGCTAAGCCTGGGCCCCATTGCTGGCCCCCATGCACCTGAAATGGAGATATTGAAAACACTAATAAATATATTCATCCTCTGACTCAGGGTTATCCTTCTGGCCTGAGTGTCTACAGGTTTCTAAAAAGCAAAAGCGGTTGTGCTTGGGGCCTTCCCACAACCCACTCCCTGGCATGGCTCGGTGCGGAACATGAAACTTAATCAATGCCCTTTACAATGAAATTTATTATTTTTATGATCATAAAGTTATTTTAAAAATAAATACATGTTTTTAGATGATGGCAGCATCTGGCACGTTTTCGTCTTTAGCACAAACTCTGACACTGGCAGCCGGAGAGCCCTTTACTGCAGAGTGGCCTGTGGACAATCAGACAAGGCTCACTGGTTACCAGCGTCTTTACGATCTTCACATTGGCCTCCTCGTAAGTTCCTTCTCACTGATGCAAGTGGCCTGGCCTCGATGAGGCCGCGCCCTCTGCTCACATCGACCTGCCCTAGCACCGTAACTGCCCAGACCATCCGTGAGAGCCACAGCCCAGCGCCTAGCATTGTGCTTGTTCCCTGGCAGACACTTACTGTATGTTTGTCAGTGATGTTTCATTTCTTTCCACTCATCGCTGAGAGGTTGGAAAGCAAAAATAAATACTGGTAACCCCCATTCTCTACACACTTCTACCATTTTTCATTCCCACTCTGCGTCACTTCTTACTCTTCCCCACACGCTCCAGGTTAAAGTCAGGGGAACCGGGGAATGATGACCATGTGTGTTCCTTCTTCAAACTCCCACTCAAACCTGGCCAAGGACACACCCCCCAAAGCAGAAACATCCAATAAACTATCTGCATTAGATACTGGACCTGTTAGATGTAAGGAGTCAGACAGTCTTGCTCTCTGCCAATAGTCTTGAATGTCACAAACAATGAGAATTTCATAGAATGCCAGGTGGTCTCTCAGACTGTTGAAGGAGGAGATTCAATGGTGCGGGGAAGACTGAAGACATGGACTCTCATACCCTGTTCTGGCCACGGCCTTGAAGGAACCCACACCCAACTTTCCCAGGGATTCCTGGAGGATGGGGTACAGGAAACAGAGCCGGGGATGGGGTTGCAACGGGGCAAATGGTTCAAGGGAAACTCGTTGGGGTAGGGTAGAAAGAAATTGTTGATTTTCCTTGGAGAGCGCTAAGTGGAACAAGTTCATGTAAAATCTAAAATAGGATGTCCTTGGTTTTCCAAATGCACTCAGGAGAGAGCACACTACACAGTACCCAGCACAGCTCTGGGACTGGCTGAAAAATAACACAGAGGAAATACTGCCATTCACAAGGAGTGATGAGCCAAACATGGATAAAGATTAATGAGAAATAGCAACGATGATAGAAAACTGTACGTGAACAACAATTAAATAAATAAATTTTTTTAAAAAAAGAAAAGAAAACTACATTGAAGGCTTTTTACAATTTTGGTAAGCAGAAATGGTTTTTTAAAAATATAAATACATACATTTAAAAAAGAAAGAGCAACAACAAAATACTCAAGCAACTCCCGGAGCTCTGCAGAGTTGCAAAGTGTATGAAATGGTGTGGTGTCTCCAACTGAAACAGGCGCCTTCAGCAACCTTTCCTAAGACCTGTACCTTTGATAATGCTTTCAAGTTGCAACATTTTAAATATTTTTTTCTTCGTAGTAGTCCTTCGGAGGGTCTTTGCCTCTGTGGGCCAACTGCCCCTAAAACAAGTGGAACACCTGATCTTAGAATGAGACTTCCCCCATGAACAGGTGTGCTTGGGAGTGGCCGCCAGGTAAAACGCCACTTCCTGTCCCGGAGCTGCACAGCGGGGCTCACTGGGCCTTGCACCTACACTTTTTTTTACCCGGCCCCCCATATCACACTCGGCGAGATTATCCCACAAAGGGGAGGGAAGGGACATTTTAAAAGTCAGCCGAAGGCATTCTGAAGGAGAGAGAATGTATCCTGTTTCGATGGCATGTCCGATGGATGATTTGGGTATGAAGTGACGGGTCCTAGAATATGTTCTAGAAGAGAGGCCGGAAGAAAGGAAGGATTGAATGAGTGTCTCTGTGTCAGGAAAAAGAGGAAATGTTTTCGGATTTACAGTCGGAAAGGGCTGAAGAGAGAGGAGACCCCGCAGGAGGCATGAGGAGTCTGGGGGAGGGAAACAGGTGGGGAGGCAACTTGCAGGGAAAGGCACGGGCGGCCCCCCGGCTGCTGCAGGTGCTGGGCATGGCTGGGAGACTCTGAAGGGGGGCCCTGTCTCACACTGCATTTTGAACTGTTACACAGGGTCATGCTGTGACCCCCACACTTCTGCCCCAGACCCAGGGGTCAGTGGTACACAGGGGTAGAATAGAGAGGGCTGCTGGAGATGAAAGGAATTTCAAGAAAAAGGAGGCTACATGTCATGCTTGCATCTACTCTCCTGAGAACAAAAATCAAAAATACTGTGGGTAGAGACATCGTAGCTCGAGGTGGCAAAGAAAAATATAAGCCCTCTGCTTCCAAGAATCTACAGAGCCATTGACGGGAATGTTGGGTCTCATAGGGAGGCTGAGACTCTGAGTCATTTTTTTCAAATATTTTTCAAACAAGCCATAGACTAGGAGAAAATATTTGCAAAAGACATATCTGAAAGGCTGTTATCTAAAATATACAAGGAACTTTTAAAACTCTACAATAAGAAAACAAACAGCCTGACTAAAAAAAATGGGCAAGAGACCTCGACATATGCCTCACCAAATGGCAAATAAGGAAAAGATGCTCCGCATTGTAAGTCATTAAGGAACCGAACGTTAAAACAATGATGAGACACCTATCAGAACTGCCACCATCCAAAACAATAGCACCACCCAATTCCCGTACGGATGTGGAGCAACAGGAACTCCCACTTGTTGCTGGTGGGAATGCAGAACGTTGCAGCGACTTTAAGAGGCCATCTGGCATACGATCCAGCAGTTGTGAGCTCATTATCCACCCAAGGAGCTGCAAACGTGTATCCTCCCAAAAGCCTGCCCTGTTGCTTATAAGATGCTTATAAGATGTTTATAAGCAGCTCTGTTCACAATTGCCAAAACTTAGAAGCAGCCAAGATGTCTATCCTTCAGGTTCATGGAGAAGTAAACTGTGATAACACCCAAATAATGGGACATTATTCATCACTAAAAAGAAGTGAGCCCTGGCTGGTGTGGCTCAGTGGTTGAGTGCCAGCCTACGAATCAAAGGGTTGCTGGTTTGATTCCCAGTCAGGGCCCATGCCTGGGTTGTAAGCCGGGTCCCCAGTGGGGGGCGTGCGAGAGGCAAGCACACATGCCCGTGTCACTTTCTCGCCGAACCATGGGACCACCAGTGTCTGGATTTCCAGGCTGCCCTCCCTGCTGTGACTGTGGGGGAGTCACGCACCCTGGGATGGAGACACTGACAGGTCAGTGCAGTGGGACGCCGGGCTGCCAGTCATCTGGGGGCAGGCGGTGTGACAACCGGCAGCAACTGCAGTGGGCTTTGTGTGAAGAAGGGACCAAAACTTCTGCCATGTTAACGCCAAGGTGTAGGGTTGTTTGCTGCCAGAGGCCAAGCTAGTTCGTCCTAACTGCTGCACCAAGGTACAGGTTCCCGTTCAAGTTCACACGACTTCACTGGCACAGGCGTGCTGAGCTGCTTACACAGCAGGAGAACTGGGAACAATAGAAAGCACAATCTGTTGGGCACAAAACCGCAACAATTTTTAGGTGAAATGTGAAATTTTGGGTTTTTTTTAAGACTTTACTTATTTTTTTAGAGAGGAGAATGGAGGGAGAAAGATAGGGAGAGAAAAATCTATGTTTTTACGTCGATTGGTTGCCTCTTGCACGTGCCCTGACCTGGGACTGAATCTGCAACCCGGGCACATGCCCTGACAGGGAATTGAACCAATGACCTTTCGCTTTTCGGGATGACACCCATCCCACTGAGCCACACCAGTCAGGCTCCATTCTGAGAGTTTTCTCCAATGTAAGCAATACGGAGGTCGGAACCACAGTGTCTGTTTTCCTCCCTCCATTTCCCGGAGAATGCGTTTTTAGGGAGGGCAGGGATGGCTGCCATCCATCACTTTGGAAAGGCAGATTTACAGGGACAGATGCCTAAACAAAGGACAAGCGCATTAACAAATCTAGCTGTCCAAAAGTCAGGGCTAATGTTCACCAAGGTGAGCATTACTGCGATTCCATCAAGATGTCCTGTTATTTATTTAACTTTTCCATTTTCATTTTTTATTTGGGTAAGATAATTGCTTGTGATAAGCCTCGGGTGTGGAGGTCTATCGCATACAGAGTGGGAGGCAGCTCCAGCCCGTCGTCTCCGGATGCACCGGGAACGGAGACGGTGTATTAACATATTGAAATGATCTCAATTAGTGTCCTTTAATGGGTTTCTTCAAAAAGGAGGACCTCTCCACAGCAAATGGCCTACTTGTTACAAATGGTAAGAAAGCCTTGTTAAGAAGATAATGTGTTTACTTGCTTAAGGAAAGATCTCTTATGAGTGGATTTCATAAGAAACAAATGAAAAATATATTTCTAGTGTTTTTTCTCCTGGGACTGATGCCGCAGTGTTGCCCAGGTATTTCAGTTCTTGGCACCCACACGAGTGTCTACCATTGCTTCTGGCCGTGACCGTAAACTAGGCAACATCAAGGCTTTGGTGCCTTAAGTCCTAATATGGAACTTTAACAAATGAGACCCGCTTGTTCAAGCGATGCCTTAGCACACAATCCCAATCCTTTCCATGGAAACACAGCCACGATCACAGGCCACCGTGTGCTGCTGTGTGCCCCTCCCCGCTACCCTCACCGAGCACCCACGAGCTCAAGTAGGAGCAAAGCCTGTGTGTGGCAGCTGCTTCTGTGACGCTGGTAACAGCTGGAGGCACAGCCACGTGCTCAGCCGTGCAAGGAGGAAAAGAGCCACTGGTGCTTGGCAATGCTCACAACCAGCCCCAGGAGTGGCCCGGCCAGCCTCCCCTGTTTCAGATGAGGAAACTGAGGTGTGGAGAGCCAGTAACTGACCCACAGTCACGTTTCTATCGCTGCTGCTGAAACCCACAAAGAGGATGAGGGAGGGGAGTTACTGAGATGTTCTTCCTTCCCCGAAGAACCCTGCCTACTGAAAACACTTAAAAATAAAAGTTGCATCCTTAAACTCCTGTGGGGGTGACTTTGCCCGCGAGTCCCCCCCGTCCACCACGGATGAAAGTAACACTACCAAGACATGATCTGTTTGGGAAGGAGAGGTGGCCAATCTCTCAGAGGAGAAGGGCCAAGAGTCCCTTCCTCAATGGCTTTTATTGGGTTGTAATACACAGGAATACAGGCGGCAAGGATCAAACAGTAGATAACATTTCAAAGAAATCTAAGGGCTTAGTCTGAGTCAGTGTCTGTCAGGAAAGGGGGTTTGCAGAAACTTGGGAGACATGCTCATTTCCTGCTCAGACTCTTATCATATAAATGAAAGCACTCTCAGCAAAGCAGGTTTCACAGGATTTTTAAAAATTCTTTCTTATGCCCGATCACCCCAGATCCCGCTCTAGCCTGCAAGGGGTCCCCCATCACAGGTTTTCAGGCTTAAGTGGATTAGAGCCAGGTAGTACTTATCCCAGAGGACACGAGGACTTGGGCTATGTCAGAATAGTTGGGGGGGGGGGGCAAAGGTCCATCACTCCCTCTTTGTTGCAGCCCCCCAAGTCCTTCCATGACGGACTCCCAAGTGATCATGTCTGTCTTAGGTTGCCCCTCTCTCTGAGGACTCGTACCCATCACTGACCATCTGACCATGCTTTGGAGGCAGGGGAGGAAGCAGAAGCAGTGTTTGCTACCAGAGACAAGCTTTGTCTCCTTAGTGGCTCGCATTTGGGAGATCGCTCACTCATCCTTAGCCATGGGAGGCAGTTACAACTGCTGAAACCAGGCAGAGCAGTTCCCAACAAACTCCTTTTAAAAAAAAGATGGTGTAGGCAGTCGCCCTCAGTAATCCATAGGCTAACATCGCCTGTGCCGCTGCCCCAGCTCCAGCACCTCCTGGAGGCTGTCCTTTCTCCATCCCTGCACTCACTCTGCAGTCAGGTCCAGGCAGCGCCCCGCCCTCCGCTCCACCACCTGTGGCTGAAGGGCGCCCTTCCCTCCACTCCCCCAGGCCTGCAGTCCGTGCATCCTCCCTCCCACCTGACCTTCTGTGAGTGCGCTTTTATACCTCTTCAATCCATGTCCTTCTCTTTTCTCCTTGTTCTGTCCTCCTCCTCCTCCTCCTCGCCTCACCTTTCCTACCTTCTCCTTTTCTTCCTCCACCTCCTCCTCCTTCCCTCCAAGTGTGGGCGCACTGCTGAGTTTTGTTAAATACACTACAGATGATGAACCAGTGCCTGCCGGACCATAATGCACCAAGATGGATGACTTAGCCCTTCATTAATCCTCCCGGCGCTACCTGGAAGTTTAGCCACTAAGTGAGACGCCTTGTGAGAAATGTCCTTGGAGCTTCCTGTGGTGGCCATCCCCAAACAGAGTCCATGGCCGGCATCCGCAAGGATTGAGACAGAAACGGAACAGAAGCAGGAAAGGAGGCAGTGAGCCCTACCGGAACTTACATGGGATAATCACAAAAATTCTCACTGTGTTTGAATAGAATTAGGGAGAGATCAATTCCCTACTGAAAGAATCGTTCCAAAGGGGAATGGTTTCCCATTCCAGAGAGAAAGGAGTGGTCTCCTTGCAACTCTTTGTAAATTGGACCCACCCTCCTTTATTCTGGATGCTTTAGATCTGACATTGATGATGGCTAAAGGCAGAAAGGTAGACCTTCACCTTCAAAGGGCCTTCCTAACCTTGAAGATGAGCCATCACCCCATGAATCCCCTCTCCCTATCCACATCCCACCCCAAGATGGCAACCTGGAAGCCAACGGTCAGTTCTCCCTCCCATGTAGCCTCAAAACGGCCAGTGAGCTGCCCTGCCGCTGCCTTGTTGCATTTGAATTCCTCCTCCCCACAGCAGCGCTCCTCTGCTTGGCACCTGGGTCACCGTTTGCCTGGGGCCCTGCTGTGGCCTCCTATGCAGACTCCATGCCCCCAGCATCACCCTTCGCCAACGCATCGCTCACTGCTGCCTCCGTCACACCGCCCTGCCTCTGCTCTGCTCACCACGCTCCGCAGCTCGTCACCAGCCCTGTGACTGAGCCCAAATTCTTCAACGGCATTGCCAGGTTTTCCATGAACCCCTCCAGCTTCCTCTTCTGCCACCTCCTGGATCCCCAGCTATACCCTGACAATTACTTTCAGGTCCTGAAGGGGCCATTCTCTCTTTCCTGCCTGGCTTTGCACTTCCTATCCCTTCCCCAAGAATGGCAGTCAAACCCTCAGTGCCTGGAAATGGCCCAGTTCATCTGATGCTCTCCCCAGGGGCTTAAGCACAGTCTCTGCCACACTGTCATGTACAGGCTGATTTACTTGTCCCTCCTCCTTGCCTGACACTTGGGGACCACTGCTATATCTTACATCACCATACACTGCCTAGTAAATAGCATTTGAAATACTAGTTATGTGGTATTACACATAATTTTAGAGTCTATATGTTAATATCCATGGTTAAAACAACACAATTTCTTCACTAGGTCACGAATGCCTGTCCCATTGCTCCACATACATTACAGGACTCTGAAGACTGACGACCATGTGTTTTACTTCCCTTGTCTTCTCTGTCGTTCCTGTTGCCTCACATGGGGAAAATGAAGAGAACTCACAAAACTTGGGGAGAAGGGGCGATGCAGCACACAGAGAGAAAAACGCACCCGAACCCGGAGGGAGGGGATTTCTACTTGTGGAGACCCCACCCTGCCGTATGTACTCAGCGCCGTGGTCCATCTCATGCATCGTAAGATGGGGATGTTGACTCTGTACGTCCTTGTCCTCCCCCACAAGTGGGAGGTGGCTCTGCTGCCTTTGGACCCATGGTGTGCCCAGCAAGATCCAAGAAGATGAACTGGATCACAGAGGGCAAATCACTTCTCCCCCCACCCCCTGCTCCCCGACACCTGCACGCTCAGGTTGGTGGTGACTGTCTGCAGCGCTGTGCTGAGAAGTATTTAGAAGCCAAGTCAGGGCTCAGCAGAAAGTGTGGAAGCCAATCAGCAATGGCGCCCAAAGGTCCATGAAGAAGATAGTGCCCCACATGCTAGAGATTTGCCATCCAGACCTAGAGACTCCTGTAAGTGAGGGAATAATTCCTTCTAATCCTTCAACACTCAGATTGGACATATGTTAAATTACCTGTCCCCACCCACGGATGGAGGGGAGCAGGCGGTAGGAGAAACAGACTAAGTCCCAAAGTCGACTTGAGCAAAACAGTACCTCCTCCAGGCTAAGGAACACCTCTAAAAAACTTCACCCCCAGAACTCAGGGTCCCCAGTTCCACCTGGAAAACTCCTGCTCAGTCTTCAGGACGTGCACGAATGTAAACTTCCTGGCAAAGTCTTCCCCCGGTCCTCCGGCCTACGCCATCTGTTTGCACAGCCCTGGGCTGTGTCCCCACTATGACACCAGCGGACACACGCCCATCTTCATTCCTCCCCCAGACCACGGCACTCCTTGAGCATGTGTCCTGAGTCCCGTTCAACTCTGCATTCTCAATGCTTCTTCACCCAGGGTGTTGAATGGACCCGGATTTTCATTAAATTGTAAGCTTCCCAAGGGGGGAGGGAAACAGCTTCAAGGCATTGCTGATTTTAAAAATCAATTAGCATTATGCACATTTTCTCACTGGGTAAACTGATATTCAGATCCCGTCATCCCATTGCCCAGTTCACTTAGTCCAGTGGGGTTTGTGGGTCCCACAGATCAGCCCAGCGGCTCTCATGCCCTATGACGGTGGCATTGCTCCCCTCTCCTGCTGTCCCTCACTAGAGGCGGCTGGGTGTGGTAGGCACAAACAGAACAGAACGCAATTCATGCTTTACCACGTCTGTTACCACTTGCTCCAAACAACGCCGCTGCAACCTGTGCTGGTGCTCACCTGGTTCTGTCTCACCCTCTGAGACAGAGGGTGAGACAGTCCCCTGTCGGGGACACGACAGGCAGAACAGAGAGCCGGCATGGAGCAGGACCCCTCAAAAAGCGCCCCCAAATCCCATTCACTCTCCAAGTGGAAAAGTTTGTGCAAATAGAAACTGCTGTGCTTTGGGCCAAGCAAATGAGCTGCAGCAACAGCGCCAACCACAGGCAGGGACGTAAATTCTTCTTATTCATGGGAGCCTCTCTCATTTCAGAATGCGCTTCTTTTTCTGCAAGGACACCAGGCCAGTTCATTCAACTGTTCGCCATGTAATCATGCACTGATGAAGTGGACGTTTTCTCTGGGCTCACTGTGACAAAATGCTGGCTGCTGGCTCTTGGTGGCCCATCCCCTGGAAGCCGGAAGAGGAGGCTTGTTGGTTTTTCCAGCATTCACTGAGCATCTCCAATTACCCGACACCGCACTGGGCAGAGCCCGCTGGAGGGGGAAGAGCTGAGGGCTGCGTCCCAGTCCCCTCATCTGTAAAATAAGGAAAACATCTGCCCTGCCTCCGTCAAAGAGCTGTGGTATGGATGAAATAGCAGGTAAGGGAACCCTTTGTAAACTACACCCCATTGCCTTCTCTCATAGCACCCATTTCCCTCCTGACCTTTGTAATTACCCGTGAGTATTTTGTTCCTGTGGCTCCTTAGTTCAACGTCTGTCTGCTCCAGTACAAATGCAAGCTCCTTTTAGGCAGGAGTCCAGAACAGTGGCTGATGTGCAGAAGGAACCCACGCGTGGTAGTTACTGTCATCGTCCTGCTATCCCTGCTCAAGGCACACTCGGTTCTACTTCTACACTTCTGCTCACGTGGCTCCTCCCCTCCCAAAACACCTTGCCCTCATCATCACGGCAACCTAAACCCTGGTCATCCCTGAAAGGCCACTTCAAGTCTCACTGCTCCTATGGAGTTGTTTTCTCATCCCTTTTTAAAATCTCCCTGGGCCAGGGAGTTCTTCACCAGTGAGCACACTGTCCACAGCCACGGTCACACACATCCTTACCTGGCATGGGTGAATCATTTGGTATCTTTTCTCCACCCTCCTAAATTCAGTGTAGTTCTCGGTCTAGCTCTGATTCCATATTCCCTAACAAGAGACATATTTCTCACACAAAGAACAAGAGAGCATGTCCTAGAATAGAAGACTCATAATCAAAAGGCCTAAAACATCCGAGGCTAAAGGAGATGCTGGGCCCAGGACTTACTCTGCGAGCTTGCCAAGGAGCTGCCATTGCCTTCCCACTTGGTTACCTCCACCACACTGATGCTTGCTGACCCTCCAAACCTGGAAACCAAGGAATCTCCCAAAGGAACTAATTCATTCCTACTCAGAACCCAGGAGGGAGCTTCCCTTATAACAGTCAGGTGTCCTGTCAGGAGAGGCTCCTGGGAATTTAAATTCTCCCCCATGTGGCCACCTTCCCCATCCTCTTGGATTCTCTTGTCCCAGACAGACCCACCCCAATGACTCAGCCATCTCACAGCTGATTCTCCACAGATAGTACCTGGGTGTCCTGCAAGCCACTTCCGCTCTAACACTAACTACCCAGAATTAGCACAGACCCACAGGTTAAGGACTCAGTTCCCACATAACTGCCCCTTCGACTGAGACACCAATGGCAAGTAGGGAATCCACACAGTCATTACACTCTGTCCACATTGGTTCTAAATCTGGACTTTCCTCCTCTCCTCTGCAGGTTTATGATTTCCTTGAACAGCCCACAGAATTCAGGAAGCAAGTTATAAGAACTGGTCAACATACTTGACTTCTGTTTACCACTTTCTTATAAAGGATGCAACTCAGGAACAACTGAATAGAAGACATGCACAGGGCAAGGTGTGGTGGGGGACAAAGATTCCACGTTCTCACCAGACGCACCACCCACCCAGCGCCTCAATGTATTCATCAGCCTGAATGCTCATCAAATCTCCTCGTTCAAGGGTTTTATCAGCTTTGTTTCCAGCTCCCCACCCCTAGCCCCTTCCTGCAGATCAGTGGGTGAGGCTGGAAGTTCCAACCCTCTAATCACTTGGTCTCTCAGGTGACAGGCCCGACCTTAAGTCACCCCATTAGCATAAACTCGTGGTCTAATCACAACAGCCAAGTGTGATAAAGTATCTCTCTTGACTTAGATGAGTTGGGGGCCCTCTGAGAAGTTACTATGCTTTCTGTTTTCGATAATGACAGATGAGTTCACCTGCTTTCCATCTTGCTCTGGCTGCTAGGAAGCACAATATGAAGTTTATTGCTTCATCAAAACGAATTGTGATAATCTATATCACGGGCAATATTTGATCGACCTTCTTTGGCTCAATCAAGTTTTCTGCTTTTATCCTATTCCACTAACCTTATTCTACATGGTCCCTTTAGAGCCTTCCTAAAAAGAGATGAGGTAGAAATAAATTAACTGACAACATAGCTGTAGGGCCAGTGTCTAAAGAAGATTTAATAACATGAACGACCACATGGAGCCTGCTGACCTATGTTGATCAGCTTCCTCAAAGCAAAGTGCACATACCCCTTGGGAAATCAAGCCTCTGAACAGTTTTGGGGGCCAGTAGGATGTCACCTAGAACTCTACCCAACATGGTGCCAACATCATATGTCCTCCGTGTACACCCACAGGGTGTACTTAACCCACAGCGTTAACCGTGCCTAGGCATGGCCGTGAAGTTTAGAGTATAGAGGAGGAGAACGTTAGCAGCCGGCCCCGGAATGCAGAGCAGCCCCCAATCAGGGTAGAGTGCCGCAGGCAAAGTCTTCGTGAATGAGGCGGGACTTCAGCTGGACCTCTTCTGCTCTGAGGTGTGAGTTTCTCAAAGACAGTGACTGGGCAGCATTTATTTATTTTTCATTCCTCAACCCTTAGCAAAGTGCCTGGCACACCCTCGATACTCAATGTAAGTGTTTGTCCTTCTTTTAGGGCTATTCTTTGCTTTCCTTCTAATATTGAGGCATACGCCTGTGAACAGTGGGGAGCGTATCAATTTGTTTCCATGGCAGAAAGAACGCAGTGGGAGGGACCAGCAGACCTGGGCTCTGGGCCCCCTTACTGAGGAACTGGGTGATTCACACAGAACAGACAGCAGCAGTGGAAGGCAGCGGCTGAATCAGACTTTGGATTTCCACACTGGCTGCTCTTCCTGCTCTGTGTCTTTGGGAAGTCATTTAACCTCTCTGTGTTTCCTATTTCCTCCTCTGTTCAGTGATGGCAAGCACCTAGGAGGTGTTCTGTGGATTAGATGAGTTACATTGTGAAGTATTCAGAATACTTCCTAGCACGTATTAATGAACATTCGTGTTAGCTTTGATTATCTTTAATAAGTCACAATGTGTCTCAGCCTCAACTCTGGGCATCTCTCAAGAGTCAGGCTAGAACTGGATGAGAGGTGTCAGATATGCAGCAGACATCACTGCTTTCTAATTCTCTGCCCACAACAGACATCACTAATTGATCACAGCACTCTCTCCTACTGAGCTCAGTCAAAGCTTTAAAATCTTTCCCAGGGCAATACTCCAGGCAGTCACCGTGAGTCTTTCAGAGTTAACACAAGAAAGAAAACTGATTTGCTATCCTGGGAAGAGATTGTCTTACAGATTCTGTCATTCTTAAGGAACAGACGTGAGAAAGGGGTAAGGAGGGTGTGGGAGCGGAAAGGGCCAGCCAGTCAGGAGCTTCAGGGACAGTCCAGGTACATCTTGGATCACCAAGCCCCCCAGACACACAGCTAATGCCTTTGCTATTCCTCAGCTTCCCCTGGGACAATGGCCTATTTTTCTCCTTCTGCAGTATCATTGCGGAGATAAAATAGTGTGTGGCTCATTGCTGGGTGGGCCACAGACAGAGCCCCCCACATGCCATTTCAGACTGGCAGAGACTGTTAATTCCTCACCATGATACCCCAACGATCACAGACTCGTGTGGAAGTGGAGAGAAGGTTGCAGGAAAACAAGGGGCTGGCTTTGAAGACAGGCTGGTCAGGAACAACTGGTATAAAAGTGTCAAACATACTTTGGGTAGAAATACAAGGGGGCAGCTGAAGTTCAGACCTGGGAGAGGGGCCTTTTATCTGTGAGAATTAATACGCTGCTATTCAAAGTTAATTCTCAGTTACCCAAGAAAATCCACAAATAGTGCAAAATAATATGGACCATGTCGATTAAAATAAGCCAGCTGAACAGCATGCTTGGATCCATCTAACCAGAATTCCTTGCTGTTACAATATATATTGGTATCTGTGATGACAACTTCCTTTCCCCATTTTCCTCCATTACTCTATGATCTTTCGCTCTTTCCTCTCCCCCCAAGTGCTAAGCCCATCATCTGTGTATCCTAGTGATGGTCCTCCTACCTTTTCCTTTTCCCACCTCCAATGCTACCACCCTCCTTTGGGCACAGACATCACAGCCGGCCCCGGGCCCCAACTTCTGGCTCCGGCTCTCCCTGCACATCACTCTCTGTGCCAGGTTTCTCCAGAAAACTGACCAAAGTGCTTCTCCGTGCAATGCCTCCCATGGCTCCCCCTGCCTGTCAAGTGAAGCCCAAGCCCCCGGCCTGGCATTCGCTCCATCCATCTCTCAGGACTCCCTGCTGCCACCTCCACTCCCTCCACTGGCCCCAAAGAGCCTGGAAGCTCCTCAGGAGACGTACTGTCTCCCCTTGGAGCCTGGGCTTGGCTGCTCCCCCACGTGAGTGGCCTTCCCCAGGGACCCGGCAGGCCAGGCCGTGGTGGCCCTGCAGCATGTGTAAGCGTGCTGACAACCACCCCACCACTGAGTTCCACAATCGTGACACTGTTCCCTGGGCAACAGGAGCCCTGCCTCCTAGGAGCCCCTGCCTGCGTGTCCAACCCCCCACGGCAAGGGCTCCTCCACCGCGGCCCCAACCTGACCGGCCTTGTCCTGGTGGCAACGGGGGCTCTGTTAGCCTGCTGTTAGGATAGGTGGGATGTGGCGGAGAAGGGGTTGGCAAAGGGGCATAGTATGTAAAAATCTCTTTGGAATCCTCTCCCATCCTTCTTTATCTCCTATATCTTCCATGTTGTTCTCTGATTTCCCAAATTCCCTTTAGGGCCATTAAAGTCGAAGCCACAGTCTTCTGATGGGTTCCAAGTCCTTTCTGCCCCCAAACAAACCTTAGCCAACTAGGTGCAGGCTGAACATAGACCTCATCCCCCTTTAACTCGTGTCTTATAAATCGGAGGCAGAGGGAGTCATCCTACCACAGCCTCAGTTGGAAATTGAACCCGCACCACCCCTACTTCATGCACTTCCAGGATGGGGCTGCTTTGGCTGCTCCCCACCCCCTCTGCCCATCTGCTGGGATGGCGTGGTGCCCGCTCACAAGTTGGTTGGAGCCTATGGAGGTGCCAGGCAACAATGTGTTTTGATGGGCAGCCTGCAGAAGGTGGCAATTGCCATCTCTTGTGACTGAAGGCCATCAGCAGTGCCAGCCCTGGCATGCCAGGTCTCTGTACACTTGTTCACACCTGTTGACTCTTCAGTGCCAAGAAAAGCGTACTTGAGCTGGGGACACGCACGGGGGAGTGGACGTCCTCCAAGCGCCAGCCTCTCTGAGTTTCCCCGCGGGGGCACACGGAGCCCAGAGGGAGACAGTCAGCCCGACCCAGCACCACACCCTGGTCCAGCACTAGAATGTGAGTCTAACACTAGTCTGCGCTGAGCAAATAATGCCCAGTGGGGAGACCACAACGCAGCAAACATGAGCCTTCTTCCCAAGCAAGAGAAGAGAGGCAAGACAAGGCTGGGCTGAGTTTGGAAAAGTCCTTTCCACTGCTGGCCCGAGAAGCTACCTCCCAGCCACCTGGAGGCCTCCCACCTCCTCACTCCTCCACCTGTCCTTGAGAATTGCTTTCCTAGCTGGGGCCTGAGCCGAGCTCCAGAGTCAGACAGGCTTGCTGCTCAGCTCCACTAACTGACCAAGTTACTAACCTTAGCTGAGACTCATGCTTCTCATCTCTAAAAAGGGCGTAACCACACCTACCTCCTTGGATGGGTGTGAGAATGAGACGGGAAAAATAACGTTAATGCCTAAGGTGGTGTCTGGTACATAGTAAGTGCTCATCAAATTAGTTTCTCTTTTTTACCCTGCTGTTCCCTGTCTTCTTTCATTCTCCATTCCAGACAGGGAATGTGTTTCAGGAGCCAAGTGACACAACAGATGCCAGTCTAGGTAGGACAAAGTAGCTGAAGAGATTCCAAGGTACACAGTGTGGGAGAGAAAAAGGAAGAGGAGCGGGTCTCCATGCTCTAAGGGCTCTACCCATGTACACAGACCCGCCTACACCAAGCCCTTCACATTGTCTCGCTCCCCCTCCGGTGAGGCCAGCAGTGTGCCGATGGCAGCACCGGGCAGAGTGAGGATGGCACGGGCGTGAGTCCTGCCTTTCAGGTTCTCAGTCAAGGAGGAAGAAATAGGCTCAAATAACCTTGAACAAGCCAGACTACATCGAAGCGCCAACCAAGACCTGAGCAAAGAGCTCAGGGAAATACAGCTTTACTCCGTCTCTGCCCTCCACCTTTGGCAGGTGCTCACGTCCCAGCCTCATCGGTCCAACCTGCCTCCTGCCATAGGCCCTGACAGTAGGGCCCACGAGCACGCTGGCATGCCGGCACGTGTGTCACCAACGGTCTCGCTGACCCAGACAGCCTTGTTTGCATCAGAAAATAGGAGAGGCCATGAGGAGTTTCTTTGGGTGGCTGGTCTGATCCCTCTGGTTTCATGGCATTACTTTAATCCAGTGGCGGTCTACTGGAATTTAATAGTGGGTGGCCTATTTAGTGACAGGTCTGGATGCTGGAATGTCACATGTAGGAATAGGATCTTGAGTCTGTAGCTAAAAGCCTGAAACACAGCTCAGACCTGCCAGAAACCCCCGAGGGGTGACCCTGAGGAACTTCCCTCCATGCTGGACGAGGTACATGAAAAAGGAAATGAAGAGCAGCAAACTGTTAGAAGAAAATACACAGGCAAAACCCCACCTGTTTCCCACTGCAGGGCAATTAGGTAAAGAGGAGAAATGGGACGGGCCAGGGGGTGAAAATGGAAGACTGGGGCTAGGAGGTGGGAGAAAATTCTCGCAGGGGCTCTTGCTGATGCCTCAGGCCCTTCAGTGGAGTGTGGGCCCCTCAAGGTCCGAGGGCGCTTGAACAGAGTGGGTGGGATGGATCACCAAATCCCAAGCACAATCTAGGGTTCATGTCCATTGGAGGCTGGGAGGAGAATCAACCCACAAGAAAGCAATCACTCAATTCACAAAACATTAATATATTTCCCCTAGGAGTCTCTTTCCAGGGACCGTGGTGAGCTAAAACACAGTCCCTGCACAATCGTTGGTAATCGTCAAAGACCATAGGGCAGGAACAGGAAGGCTCAGGAGGTAAGAGAAGGGTGAACTACAGTCCTCATTATGTCGAGGTGAGGTAGAGAGAAGGGTTAGGAGAGCCAGCTTCTCTGCCACAGCAGGCTGACGGCTGCCAGGGACGCCCAGCATAGATCCACCGTGACCTGGACCCTGTGAGCCACCAAAGTGCCCGCAGAGCCCAGGCACGCCGCCAGGCCTGGGAAAAAATAGACTGTCCCCTCCCCTCCCTGCTCCTCGCAATCACCCAGGAAGCAGGCCCCCTACCCTGCCCCAGGCAGTCTGCTCTGTGCTGCTGTCCCTTCCACCTGTCTGAGAGGGTCACAGGGCTCAGCTCAGCCAGGTCCCCCACTTTCCCAAAGGGAAGAGCCAGCCCCAGCCCCAGCCCCACGGCACCAGTCTCTGACTCAGCAGACCCACTAACCCACCTTCTAAGAGAAGAAGGAAGTGTGGGAGCTGCACCTGAGCTTTTCCTCCCAGGCTCCACCTGAGTCCCTCAGAGCCCCTCCCTTCCTTATTAAATATCTGTCTGCCCAGTGGGGAAAGTCTGGGCATAGGAACCTCAAAGACCAGGGTAAAAATCCCATCTCGACCACTTGGTGTGAGTCCTCAGAGCACTAAGCCTCAGTCTCCTCATCTGTAAAATGGGGCTGAATACCACCTGCTCATAGGACTATCCCAAGAGAATAGGAGAGATGGTGTGTGTAAAGCACACATGCCAGACCTTGCACATGCGCTCAGTAAAGGGTCAATGGCATGGCTATTACCATGAAACTGACCTGCACTAGGCAAGAAGAATCAATCACTTTAGGAAGATGGAACTAACAGCCCCCATTTAGAGCCCCTCACCATGACCACTCCTCAAATTCGCTCCTAGATGACTAGCTGTGTGGTCTTGGAGCAAGTTCTTTAACTGTTTTTCTGCCTAAGTTTTCTCATCTGCAAAACATGCACCATCATAAATCCCACCTTGTAGGATTGTTGTGATAATTAAATATATATATTGCCAAGCACCCAGTAAATGTTTGCTGGAATGATAATTATTATTTTAACTTGGATTATAGAAAGGTCAGTGTGGCTGTGGTGGGGGCAAAGTGAAAACAGAGGCAAATGAAAAATATCTTATAATAAACCAGGCAAGAGAGAGTGGCTTGGATCAGAGCAACAACGGGGTTGGAGGGAAGCACCTAGATTCTGGACATGTATTGAAGGTAGAGAAAGTATCTGCTGAAACATCAGCTGTGGGGGTGTGAGAGAAAGAGAGGAGTTAGGATGACTCCGAAGTGCAAGGCTTAGCCGTTAGGAGGCTGCACGGAGGGAAGCGGCTGTAGGGGTGAGATCAGGAGTCCCTGATTTTAGGTGCCATTAGTCAGTCACCCAACTGGAGGCACCAAGCAGACAGCTGAATGTAAAACTCGAGTTCAGAGAGAGGTGCCAGGAGTAAGATTCAGAGGTGTAAATTTCTATCTAAAGCCAGGAGACCTAGGTGAAATTATTAGAGAGCAGGAATGAATAAAAAGGAAAGGTCCTAAGAGCGAGACCTGGGGACCCTCCTGCACTTAGAGGTTACAAAATTAAGAGAAACCCATTAAGGAAAGCAACAAGGAGCAGCTAGAGGGGCAGAATAGAGCAAACATGGTCTCAGGCTACAGCTGAAGCAGGGACTTCTGTCTGAGGGAGCAACCAACTGCAGGGCTGTTGCCTGAATAAGATGGGGCTGAGGACTGACATTGCATGCACTTGGCAGTGTAGGGGTAACTGGTTACTTTGAAAGCATTTTCATAGGCGGTGTGGTAGGGGTCAGCCTGAATAGAGCCGATCTAAAAGAAAACAAGGCAACAGAAAGTTGAAACAGCGAGTATGGATGACTTCTTTAAGGAATTGTTCATGTAATGAAGAGGAAAGGAATGGGCCATCCTGGGGAGAGGAACGGGGTCCATGGAGGGTCTTAGTGTGTGTGGGGGTGGGGGGGTTCTGTTTAATGGGAGATATTATGGCATGTTTGATCATTCACAAAAGTAGTTCCACACAGGGGAAAATTTCAGTAGAAAGAAGGGTTGTCTCTAGGAGTGATGGCCTAGAGCAACCAAGATTACCTGGGGCAAAAGCAGGTGGATTGACAGGTGTAGTAGCCCAGTGTTTATTCCCTTCTGCTTGCATTATTTTCTCAGTGAAATGTGAAGCAAGCTCATTACCAGAGAGTCCAGAGAGGATGCTGGAAGGTGAAAGATAAGAGCAAGGTGATGTTGTCAGCTAGGAGACAGGGAATGTGATAGATGTGCGAAGTGGAGGATCGTCGGACTCCTGGCGAGCACCGAGGGCCCCCTTGAGCTTGGTCAGTCGTGAACCAAAGGCAAGGCAGTTAGTGTGGCCAATGCTTCTCTCCAGCTAGACTCAGCATCGGGGTGAAGCAGGGGAGGGGAGGGGACTTGAATGAACGAGGGCTGCGATTGTGCCAGGCAAACATGACGGACAGAGACAGGGATAGGGAAGATAAAGGTTGATATGCTTGAAAAATGAGATCTATAAGAAAGACTAACAGCTTCTAAACAGTTCAGACACAGCCATCCAAACTCCTAATCCAAACAGCGACTGTGTCAACCTGAGTCATCCCTGCTCCCTGAGTCTCCTTGCCTACAAAATGGGGATTGTAACCCCGCTCATAGGACAGTCGTGACAGTGATATGACAGAGGTGAAGGTAATTTATGGATGGAAGCAAAGCATCATTTATGAGCCAAAACTCTACTTGGAAATTCTTCATTAGCCCGATGTGACTTATGCTCATTCTCGAAAACAATAAAGAGTGCATTTCTCTAAAACAGCACTGTAGAATTAAAAAATGTTTCTTTACATATATCGCATATATACTAATTCACTAGCGCTAGATTGACATGTACTGATGTGGAAAGATGTTAACTGAAAAAAGTAAGTTGCAGAGTAGAATGTATACAATAAAGGTACTTTACTTTTAAATCTATGTACATATTATATATTGGGTATAGTGTATACAACTCACTAAGTACAGAAATGAATCTAAGACTAAACATATCAAAGTGTTAACAGTAGTTACTGCTAAGGAATCAGAATGGAGAAAACTTTATTTTGTGTTATATGTCTGTACTGTTGGAATTTTTAAATATATAACCAGCAACTATTTATTTTGAAAATTAAAAGACAAAAAAATGTTATATTTTTGTTTATATTTGAAGAGAGAGAAAATCCCCCACTTGAAAATCCCCCAGTGAACCATGGCCTAAGTTAAATCCGAGGTCTGTGCTTCCTCGGAGCATGTAGACATCATTCTAAATCATCCCTCATGACCCACTGCTTACTCTCCTGCCTTATCTACTCTGGGACTTACTGGGGGAAAGAGTGAATATGAGTCAAGATTGATAAAAAGAAAGAAATCAGAGACAGAGAGACAGAGAGAGGAGGGAGCAAAAACAGGGGAAGGGGAAGAAAGACAGGAAAGAGGTCCTTCTAATTCCCTCTTCTTCCCCATATGCCCCTCCAAGAGCCAGTAGGGGTGAGAGAGAGGGGATGCGTCAGACGTAAGGGCATGTGCCAAGGGGAAGGGCAGAGAGCACAGGGTTTACACAGAAGGTAAGAAACAACAGCGACCCCTCCCATCACCAGGTGCCGACTTCTGGGCTGGATCTTTTACACACACACTTGCTCAAAATGATGATTGTGTTACTCATCATCAGAGAAATGCAAATTAAAACTACAGTGAGATAGCATTCCACACCTGTCAGAATGGCTGTCGTCAGTAAATCAACAAACAACAATTGGTGGTAAGGGTGTAGAGAAGAAGGAAGCCTTGTGCACTGTGGAGGGAATGCAGATTGGTGCGGTCACTATGGAAAACAGTGTGGAGGTTCCTCAAAAGATTGAAAATGGAACTGCCTTATCACCCAGCATTTCCACTTCTGGATATTTATCTGAAGAAATACAAAACACTAATTTGGAAAGATAGATGCATCCCTCTGTTCACTACAGCATTATTTACAATAGCCAATATTGGGAGGCAATGCGAGTGTCCGCTGATAAGCAACTGGATCGAGAAGATGTGATATATATAATGGAATATTACTCAGCCATAAAAAGGAATGAAATCTTGCCATTTGTGACAACATGGATGGACCCTAGAGGGCATTATGCTAAGTGAAATAAGTCCAACACAGAAAGACAAATACCTTATCATTTCATTAAATATGAAATCTAAAAAACAAAATAAATGAACAAACAAAACAGAAATAAACTGATACAGAGAATTGATGGTTGTCAATAACAGAGAGGCTTGGAGGCAGAGGCCAGGTGTAAAAGCAGAAGGGTCTAAGAAGTACAAATTGGCAGTTACAAAATAGTCATAGGGATGTAAAGTAGGGCTTAGGAAATAAAGTCAATAATATTGTAATAACTGTGTATGGTGCCAGGTAGGTCCTAGACTTATTGTGGTAATCACTTGATAAGTTATATAATATCTAACTACTCTGCTATCACCTGAAACCAATATAATATTGAATGTCAACTGGAGTCAAAACTTTTTTAATTTAAAAAAATTAATAAAATAAAAAGCAAAAACCCCATGACTTCTCAGAACAGTAACTTCCCTAATCATCTTAACTTTCCCACCTGCCTCCAGGAGACAACATCCTACCTTGCTGGGCTTTTGGAGGATCAAGTAGGATCCTACATAAATAAAAGCATTGTTCATTCTATAATTGATATTATTTTTGTCATTCCAGCTAATGCCCCGGACCGGAGAATGCGCTCACTAGCGTGAGGTGCCGCGATCCTGGTACCCAGTGGTTACCACGTGATTGCCCTTTGGACCTCCAGAAAAACGGCGACTGTGGAAATAATTTTAGTCCCATTCACAGATTTTAAATAACTGACTGCATGCAGGGGAGAGGATTTGGCTGTGGGGAGGGGTGGTCGCCAGTACCACGCAGCTGCTATGGCTGTGAAAATTTAACCTCAAGCAGCCTAAACATTCATTTTACAATGTACACTGCTGATTACTTAATTATGTCTAAAATATAAGTCAGACACACTACAAACCCCAGGGAGTAAATTACACAGATCTATGAAGCAACATGTCTGCACTCAGTCTGGTCTCACATTTCTGCATTATCTTCCCCGCCCCCCCTCCGGTGAATCTGAACAAGCTCTTCCTTTTCTGCAAAACGTATGGCGATTGCAGTCAAACGATCGTTTTCTCAGTATTCTGAGCTCGGGGCAGGAGAGCTCCTCTTCAGCCTAGCATTTTAGGCTCTTACCAACAGGTTCTTATCTGTATGTATCTTTGAACTAGGAGATCTACATATGCTTGATCTCGGCGTGAACCTCCCTATGACCTGATTTTGTTACCATGGTCACCAATTATCAGATGAGTCTTGTTGACTGCAGAACAACAGTCAGAGGATTTCTACTAAGTTCCAGGGTGGAATGACAGTCATATTTTGTGAACGCATTTTATAGATTATTTTCCCCATTTGCTTGGCCCAAGATCTTACTCCCTCTATCTGCTGACAGTGTAGTTGTTACATAAAATCCAAATGAAAGGCCTCCTGGGGCCAGTAATTACATTTTCCCATGAAACGAATGGACCGGTGGGGACTCCCATTCCCTACCTCGCTCTCTGAGACGCAGCCACGTAGGTCTTCCCCAGAACCCACCTACAATCCTGCTTTCCCAGAACAATTTCAGACCTACTGCACGGACCTCACATGGGTGCATGTAGGTAAAAATACACTGTACCCTCTGCTGATACCAGTCATCCTGTATGTGCCAAATGCCTAAGAGTGTTTTTGAAAGGCTCAGCTAGGTTTTTCATTTCATCGTTCAAGCCGGTGAGAGTGGCCCAGTGATCCAATGGTCTCACGAAAACCACACCTGGTAATTTACACATGTTGACTCTGACAGGTAACAAGTAGGCACGGGATGTTTTATGACTAAGGGAGTTTCCAGTGGCTGCCAGAACAATTTAACAAACTTGGTGACCTAAAATGACAGAAATTCATGAATTCTCTCAGGGTCTGGAGGCCATCGCCTTGATTTCAGACCCTTGAAATCAGCAGCGCTCTCTCCATGGGCTCGAGAGGAGAACACTTCTCTGCCTCCTCCAGCTTTTGGCGGCCCAGGCTTTCCTGGGCTCACAGCCGCCTCACTCCAGTCTCTGCCTCCGTCTTCACGTGGTCTTCTGTGCTGTGGCTTCTCCTCTTCGCTTTCACCTACAGGTTCTTGTTATCGGATTTAGAGCCCACTGGGCAATCCAGGATGGCCTCTTCTTGAGAACCTTAGTTACACCTGCAAAGACTCTTTTTTCCAAGTAAGATCGCAGTCACGGATTGTAGAGGTTAAGATATGGGCGTGTCTGAAAACTTTCTGAAGGTTCAATACAATTAAACTTAGAATTTTCGTATGTGCAATGTCCGGTACTTATCACAGATGTTGGACTTAATACAATTCCAAAAACTACTTACAAATATGTACACACCTCCCCGAGCACTTATTAATCAAAGGTAAAAAGTTTGATTTTTAATTGGCAAATCAAGTCTGAGAACGCTGAGAAGGCATAAAACATCCTAAGGAAATAAATATCTTAGGGAAATAGCCGTTTCTCAAAACGGCTTTAAGATGGAAGTAAACTCCCAGCATGAAAGGTATTCTGAAGAATGACCGGGATGCAGAAAACACTGAAAGAGCTCAGAAGAGCTCAAATAGATGAGAACAAATAAAATGGGTAAAAACAATCAACAATCCATCAGCACCATGGCACACAGCACTGGCACACACTCTCTCTCATGTACATATATGTGTGTGTATACACACGTGAATGACATACACACATATACAAGATAGATGCACATGTGTGCATGTGTGTGTTGTGTGTGCAATGTATGTGTACACACATATATGTAATCAGAGCGAAGCACTGGAAACAAGGGCCACCAGGGGATCTATTTTGTTGGCAGCTGTAAGGATGGGTGGTGCATGTTGCACTGATAGAGCTCATCATCAGTATTACCTCGTAGCACTGCCCACACTATTTTGTTCTGACGACAGTTGCTTTTGACTTAGCTTCACGGTCCAAGCTGTTACAGGTGCGAATGTATTTATTCTCCCCCGTTAAAACGCTGTGCATGCCGCAGAGTTGGGGATGGAACGTTCGAAGACTTTTTGTGTTTTGTTTTGTTTTTTAGCTCCTGAGGTATTTAGAATTGGGTAAGGATTAAAGTTTGTACTCTCCGAATACTGTTGTAGAGGACCTGATTCGTGTGCCCATTCCCTGCCACCCCAGTAGCTGAGGGAAGGGGATTATGTTTTCTGTCTCTTTGATCGCCCGCCACGAAGTCCACCAACCACGTTGGGTAAAGCATTAGTTTCCCGTTGCTGCTGTGACAAATTACCATTCGCACGATGCCTTAAACAACACGGATGTATTATCTTCCAGCTTGGGAGGTCAGGAGTTGGAAATGTGTCTCACTGGGCCAAGATCAAAGTGCCAGCAGGAGTCTTTCCAGCTTCTACAGGCTGCCCACAGCCCCAGGCTTCTGATGCCCCTCCTCCAACTTCGGCCAGCGACCACAGGGAGGTCTTATCACATCCCTCTCACCTTCGCTGCCGCCCATTTAAGGACCCTTGTGGTGACCCTGGGCCCACGTGGACAATGCAGACTACTCTCCCCGTCTCAAGGTCCTTAATCACATTGGCAAACGTCCTTTTGTCCTGTAAGGTGATATATTCACAGGGATTCAGACTTGGTCAGCTTTTGGGGGGTGGGCAGGGTGGGGCGGGCACTCATGCTGCCCACCACAGGAACAAGACAGACCAACAGAGCAGGCAAACTAACTCCTTGCAAACCACACACAGGCCACCCCTCTGGTCTGGGCCCGCCTCTAATCACCAGGGTTTGTCATTTACTCCTATGTCCCTGGAGGTGGCTGGCAAGGGAAGAGGGGTGACAATTGGAGATAGGTGGCAAAGGGTCAGGTCATCGGCAGCTGAATGTTTGTCATGTACAAATACAAAACTACCCCTTTGCACACAATCACCCTAAGAATTCCACCTCATGGGAAGGGAAACACAGGTGAGCCTCATCACAAGTGCACGGCACAAGAAGACTGCCCTTGCCCGTGCAGAAAACACGCCAACGCAAGGAATCACGGCACTGCAGCCAGCCAACCCACACCCTGCTGGAACCCCAGCCGTTTGTGCCACTTAAACGTCCACAAATGGGCTGACACCATTGCTAATGGACTAACAAGCTGGCCATTAACAGCTTCTTAAGTAGCAGGCTAGGGGAGCTAACTAGTGACAGACACTGAGAAAAAAAAGCTGTTTTTGCAATTGAGAAAAGGCCCTAAATTAGGACAAGAATTGTTTCCCCTAAAGGTTGACTTATTTGGCTCCAAACACTGAGGCAGAGGCAGCCATTGTTCAAGTCAGCAAGGAGTCTCTTCCTTTATAAAGATATTCACTCTGAAGTTCTCTGCCAGGTTCTTCCTTGGGGCATTTAAGTGCTGGTTTATAGACCATGAACTACTTTCAGAGACACTAAAGAGCAGAGAAATGTGTGAGTGGAGCCTTAAGACCTATTGTTTATAAATCAATCAGGAATGAAGATGGAGCCTCACCACAACTGTGACGTGAATGTCCCCGAGCGTCACCCGCTAAGAGTGCAAATGAAATCAAGGTCACATTAAAAGCTCACTGTCTACCACTATTACCACCACTAATCAAGCCCCTGCTGCTTATTCACTCATTGATAAACACACACTGAGCACATAGTGCATAGTGATCTAGCCACCGGAGAACCTCAGAGGATGAACAGGCCAAACGCTGTGCCGTTATGAAACTTATATTCTATGAGCCGGATGACAGAAACACAAAACAAGGAAATGATGTAACATCTTAGAAGGTGAAGAACACACAGGAAAAAGCTCAAGGGCAGGGGAATCAGCAGAGCTAGGGAGCAGGCAACAGCGAAGAGACCCATCTTATCCAGAAGATGACATTTGTATCAAGGCTGGAAAGAGGTGGGAGGGATGTGCGGGAGGAAATCCGGGAAGGGGCAAAGGCCTTGAGGCAGGACGGCGTGTAGCCTGAGGACAAGTAAAGATGGAAAGGAGGAGGAGATGAAATTAGCGGAGTGACAGGCCCTGGATGACGTGAGCCCTTAGGCCGTTGTAAGGACCGTAGCTTTTCTTCCGAGAGGAATCAAGGATTCCTCTCCTACATCAGTCTCCCCGATTCTTTCAGGGAACCCCAAAACAAAGCCTGCAGGTTGTCTTGTTTGCCCATGGGACCCTCCTCATCAGGACACCTCTCCTCAATTCCACCACCAATGTCCTCTGCGGAATGCCAGTGCCTGGCCAGGTTGCTGTTCCCTGGTGCTCCAGAATAGCCAGCCCAGGTGTGTGCCAGGGAGTGTCAGTCAATCAGGTGTGACCTTCCCAGCCCTGTCCTGCCCGCAGAGCCTCTTCCCAAAGCCACGCAGCTTCACATAGACACTTGTAGACTTTCGGGAGAACGGCTTCTCGGGCGTTTGGCCTTCAGTCATCCCGTAAAAAGGGCATTCCCCAACATAGTCCTCCGATTCCTGACAGATAGACATTGAACATTTTTCTTTAATTAGGTCATTTCACAGCTCCATTTCCCATGAGCTGTATGATTCCTTTGAAATCTGGCTATAGGAGTTTAAAATCTAGCTTTTATTTTCACCTCCCCTTTGGGTTTCCCCTATTTGGGAACCCCTCTGATGGCAGGAAATAACTTTTATTGTATTTTCCCCCTGATACTGAGCACCAAGCTCTGCATACAGTAAGTCATTAATATTGCCTAAGTTAGTGTTCATTAATTCCCCATGACCTTAGCCCTGCGCTAGGTATGAAAGCAGTTACAGAAGTACAAGGTACTCCCTTCTCCAAAACAAAAGCTTATTAAGAAAAGTATGGGAAACAGCATGAAATAATGGTACAATATGGTTAGTAGTAAGAATCGGACATGACAAGTCCTCGCTCCTGTGAGTTCAAAGAGGAATGGGTGGGATCAGAACAATGGAGAATGGCTTCCCAGAGAAGAGAGGCCCGGAGACCCGGAAGGATGAACAGGGACGAACGAGACTGACGGAGTCACCATCCGCCACGACAGAGGGAGACAGAATAACCAGCAGCTGCAATTCATGTTGCTTAGGCCAATTTTACAACCAGCCTTGTTAACACCTCTGGTTTGGCTGGTAAACCCCACCTGGAGTTTCACAACATTAAGTTCAGGAGCATAGGACACACCTCAGCAGAAACCCTCTCGATGTTCTGCCAACAACAAAAATAAACCGCACCGTGCTTACCTCCATCAAATGAGCTTAAATGACAAAGATCCAAGTATCTAACTTCTGGGCAGAAGAAGTCAGGTAGACACTGAAGGGTTTGTTTTAAGTATTTAGGATCCAGGGATTGGCACGGAATTACCATGAGTACCTAGTGGTGGGAACTCATTTAGAGAAGGCTGCAGGTAATGCACAGGTGGCAGACGCAAGGCCCATTGGCCGAACCCGGCCCTCCGCCTTGTTTCTTCCCAGCAGCGCTGAACTCCTGCTTAACAGTTAAGGAGTGGTTACATTTATACAGCCCTAATATTACATTCAGCCCTTTAAAGGCCACTGCAAGGCTGCTGTGGCCCCCGGTAAAGATGAGTTTGACGTATGAGGCTTAGGAGCTGACAGAGCACACAACTGAAGAGGGAACTACCTTGGTGCAGAGCATTACACCAAGAGGCACAACAATGCTGTCCAAAGTCACTTTGGCAACTAGGCCTCCAGTAAACAATCAGCATCCTATTGTAAACAGGAACCCAAGAAGTTGTTGGCAAACAGGCAATTCGACATATTAGAGACCAAGTTGTGAGAAATCAGTCTGCCCAGATAGGAAAGAAGCCAGATACTCCGCTTTTCATAAACATATAAAACAACAAACATACTGATAGTTTTCTTCCACCAATGAAAAAGAACCTCAAGCATGTGCTTACATGCTCCCATAAAAGAAATACAAAAGAGCTAAAAACAGCTGTAGGAATCATGAGGTGTCAGTGTAAAAACTGGTTACCTAAGAGATTAAAATAATTTTTACGCATTAGCATTAAAATTTGCAATATCTGGATGTCGTCTGCTGAGGGGCAGAAAATGTTAAAGTTCATTAACCAAGGTCCAAATTATCCTCCGATAACTAGGAATTGGTATTTTTTTGGTGAGATGCCATATGTCTGGATCCCAAGGGTCATCATTTGGTTCTGCTGACTGAGCTCAAGTCCATGCTAAGAAATTAAAGTTGTGTAACGTGTAAAGACTTGGCATTTGTGCAACAGATATTCTCTAGCAAGATTTGAATAAATTAAATCACATACGAAAATAAGTTGCTGATTAGGAATCCAGTAAGTCTTTTCATTATGGGATAATTACTCTGAAAAGTGAATGGCTATTGGCTAATATACATAATGCATAAAAATAGACTGGCTTTTTGGGTTTTCTGAAAGTCAAGTATTACTTGCCTTGTGGGTTCTAATTACTCACAAAAATGTCAACTATTTTTCTTTAATGAAAAAACAAAAACCAACCACCAAAAAGGGAGATAGTGAGGCCCTTAAGTCACTATTTTTCATTCTGCTTCCTTGCTTTAATTCTTAGCCAGATTTAGACTTAAGCTGTGTGATTTTACAGCAATTTCAGGCACAGGTTTTCTCAACAGGGCTGGTTCCCACTGGGTGTGCAGGCATTTATGATTTAACACACCCATTCTTAAAATGTCCCAAGCTGTATGATAAATTTTATGGCTACCCTCTCTATTACAGATTCTAAAGAGGTAGGAATTGATTGCATATTGAAATCAAAAGGGAATATTTTTAATTATATTTTATTGATTATGCTATCACAGATGTCCCAATTTTTCCTGTTTTCCCCCCTCCACCCAGCATCCCTCACTCCCTCAGGCAATCTCCACTCCATTGCTCTCGTCCTTAAGTCGTGCTTGTAAGTTCTTTGGCTACTCCACTTCTTATACTATACTTTTATACCCATGGCTATTCTCCACCCATTTGTATTTCTTCATTCCCTCACATCTTCATCCATTCTCCCCCATCCCCCTCCCACCTGGCAACCATCAAAATGCTCTCTGTCTCCATGATTCTGTCCTTATTTGCTTAGTTTTTTTTATTCAAATGTTGATAAATGTGTATTTGTTGCCATTTTATTGTTCATAATTTTGATCTTTTTCTTAAATAAGTCCCTTTAACATTTCATATATAATGGTTTGGTGATGATGAACTCCTTTAGTTTTTTCTTGTCTTGGGAGCTCTTTATCTGTGCTGCAATGGTATCTTTGTTGAGTAGAGCAATCTTAGCTGTAGGTCCCTGATTTTCGTGACTTTGAATATTTCTTGCCAATCCCTTCTAGCCTGCAAAGTTTCTTTAGAGAAATCAGCTGATAGTTTTAGGGGAACTCCCATATAGGTAACTAATTTCTCTTCTCTTGCTGTTTTTAAGAGTTTCTCTTTATCTCTAACCTTTGGCATTTTAATTATGATGTGTCTTGGAGTGGGCCTCTTTGCATCCATCTTGTTTGGGACTCTTCGTGCTTCCTGGACTTGCATGTCTACTTCCTTCATCAAATTAGGGATGTTTTCTTTCATTACATTTTCAAATAGATTTCCAATTTCCTGCTCTTTCTCTTCTTCTTCTGGTATCCCATAGTGCAAATGTTGGAATGCTTGAAGTTGTCCCAGACAGAGGCTTCTTATACTATGCTCATTCTTTTAGATTCTTTTTTCTTCTTCTTGTTCTGATTGGTTGTTTTTTTGCTTCCTTATGTTCCAAACTTTGATTTGATTCTCAGTTTTATTCACTCTACTGTTGTTTTCCTGTAAACAACACTTGAGGTATGTCTTTTGTGTAGGCTGAATACACCCTCCTCTGATAGTTGAGCCTTGGTTGCTGTTGGCGGGTCGATGAGAGAGATGTACCCAGGCCAGTTCTGCAAAGGCTGGTTGTGACCGCCAGCCACCAACCTCCTACCTCTGTGGAGGATCAGCAGTGCAGCGGCAGGGTGGTGGTGCTCTGATGTGCTCTGCAGCTGTCCAATGGGTGCACGGGCTCTGGGGTTTCCCAAGTAGTGCAGGCCAAGTTCAGCCCCAACCTGTGTTCTGCCCATGGCCACCCCACCTGAGATATAAAGCAATCTGAGATGGCTACTACTTGTGAATGGTTTGGAAATTCCCAGTCAAAGCTAAGCTGTCAATCTAGGCTGGCTGCTGCTAGTGCTGGGCCTGAGGCCTCTTAGCAAGAGGTACGGAGGCCTGGGGGTTCACTGAGGCTGTCTGTTGATTGTTTGGAAGTATTTAGGAAGTTGTGAAGCATGAGCCAAAACCAGCCATTCATATGGCAAGGTCACTGTTAACAGTTTGGGAGGCCCATTAGTTGGGTGGGCCCTTTAGTTGGGTGAGACAGAGCCTCAGGGGATCTCCAGGGCAGGACAAACAGTGTGAGCCAGGTTGATGGAGTCTCAGACATGACACCCACCTGTAGGCTTTGTGGCTCTGTGTGGGGAGGGTTCAGAAATTGGACAATGACCTCTGCCTGCCTTTGTGTGGGAGAAAGCTGTTCCCAGCTCTCACCTTCTTGCCAGTTCCTCCCTGTATGCCCTGGTGCCTTTCAAGCTGCTGCCCTAGTGCTGGAGCTCAGAGGAAATGAGTTTGAGTAGGCCCATGTATGGGTTCTGTGAAAGGAACTGCTTGGGACTTTAGAAGTTTTTTCCACTGAATCAGTTCCTACTGGTTTTTGCAGCTAGGAGCTTTGGGGTCTTATCTTCCTGGCATTGGAACCCTGGGCTAGGGGGCCTAGATTGAGGCTGGGACGCCTTACTCCTCAGATGTCCCTCCCAAATTCTTATCCACCACATGTGGGTGTGGGAGCAGCCCATTCCACATCTCTGTCCCTCCTACCAGTCTGGATGGATGTGGTTCCTTTCATTCTTAGTTGTCAAACTTCCATTCAGCTTGATTTCTGAACAGTTCTGGATGACGGTTGTTCTATATTTTAGCTGTAATTTTGGTGAGGTTGTGTGGAGAAGCAAGCTATATTTACTTATGCAGCCAGTGATCTTGACCAGAAGAGCCAAAAAGCAGCATTTTGAATATTATTCACACACAAACTCACAGCTCTTTTAAAATCCACTTGGAAGATTTTGCTAAGCATTCAAGCTGCACCCCCCCCATTCCATGAATTTGCCAAGTGTGTCTTTCCAATCCCAAATCAAAATCCTATTGTTACCCCCTTTTCTCTAGCACCTACCACCTTTTGTCAGCAGTTCCCTAAGCACAGGAGATATCAGTTGCATGTTAGCAAATAAAGTCAATCAACAAGATTTTATTGAGCCTTCCAAATATATCTCAAATAGTGCAAAGTCTCTGCAGCACCAATCGACTGATCAGACTATAATTCCTCACCATGTACAATGCTCTGTCCAAAAATTCGTCTTCCTGGTTTATATGTGGAAACTGAGGCTTAAGAAAAAAAGGAAAACCTCTTTGGCAACACAGCCTCATAGCAATTCCAAGCTCTGTCCAGCAAACATCACCCACGAACCTGCCCCCCACACCTCCAACACACACACCCGCCCTCCCAATAATAGTGGAGAACCTTCAAAGGAGACACAGATTCATTCCACAAATGTCCTATTTTCTGGCTCTCTACCTTTTTTATATGCTGAATTGGTAATGGAGCTAATAAAGCCTCAAGATTGCTCTTTCTGGGGGCCAAATTCTTCTTTTCCCCGTGTCATGCTTTTTATTCAGAAAATAATTTTCTTTGCATTGTTTTCACAAAAGCTTTCCAACACCCCCAAATAATGCAGAGAAATTGGCTTTTATTTTGAATGGGCTGTTTTAATGCACACTGTATCTCTCAGCATATCTATTATATTAATCTCAGCCTTAATGATACAATGGGTAAAAACAGTGTACGGATGTGTATAAATGAAAAATTTAATAGATTTCCCTCTTAATGTAATAGAATTGGCATGCGGCACTGGGAGCAGGAGTGAAAGTAGCCACTCAAGCATTGTGTTTACATGATATTTAAATGCAAGTGCCTGGGGTATAAGTACTCCTGAGTACACCTGAAAGGGATGGGGCCTCCTAATCATTGTTTCGGCAAGTGACAGTTGTTTACACAACAGCAGCACATTCGCTGCTGATTTGAATAATAAACATGCTTAAATACCAGCTGGATAATAGAAGGATAATTGAAACATAGTTTAAAGCTCTGATTTACAGGCAGTGTAGCAACAATTTTATTGGCTGTACAATGCCCCACTTCTGTGCTGCCTCTGAAAAAAAATTTGAAGCCATTGTTTCCAACACTGGGGTCTATTAAATTTGATTAATACACCCAGAGTATGTATCCATAGCTCGAGCCATGCTTGGGTGTACTTGAGACAGCTATTATGCAATGTGTTTTAGCAGACACTTGAGGCTAGAATAGAACCATTCAGGAGGCCCGTCATGCAGTGTGTCCACCAGAGCCCTGGGCAGCCATACCTGACACAGAACCAGAGCACATCACCTCCGTCTCATGACTCACAGGTGAAAAACAAGGGGTTTGACCGGGGTGATCTTCAACTGTGAAATTTTACAAAGTTACAGTTCTAAACTCTATCAAATCTTTCTTGGTGTCTTCTTTCTTTCCTTCTTTCAACACCCATTGCTATCGTCTTAGCTCAGGCCAGTTTTATCTCTTCCCTGGTCAATCGCCTGAGAGTTAACCTGGGCATCTGTTCCCAGGGCATTCCTGTTTCAACCGTCCACCGCACATCCCCAAATCAATGGTCTCCTTTCAAGCAGGAGCTGCAGAGTGAAGCGTTCCTACTCAGCTTGGCCCTCGGAGTAGGCGGTTCCTGGCATGTGTTAGTTAGCACTCAAGTCCTCAGATTCAGGGATCCTAAAACATGATTGAACCCGTTCACTTGGAAGAGGTTGTATTTGGGGAAGTTACTCCTGTAACAAAATTAGCAGGAGCCTCATTTGCCAACCAGAACACTAATATGTTCACTGATTTATCAATTTGCCATGGGAAGTATATCTCAGAGGATCACTCGCATCGGCCATTCAGAACACTCGCCTGGAATGACTGTCTCAGAGGAGCAAATGGTGTCAAGAACGTCACTTAACGAACATAAAGTAAGAGTAAAAGGAATGGAATGAATTGCCACTTTCCACTCCAGGGAAAAAAGTAATAGCAGCCAGGTGCCAAGCCAGACATCTATGATCTCTACTCCTTATAAAATCCCCCAGGAATTATTTACTCCCTTCAATATAAGAAACCGGTCTAAGGCTACATCCTTGCTGAGCTACAGCATCGAAACCACACAATTTGCTAATTACTAATGGTCATATTGATGACCCAAAATAATGACCAGATGTTAATATTTAGTTTGTTTCTCTCTGTCTCTCTCTCTCTCTTGTGCACAAAAAATGGACAGGATGGGTATTTATTTTCTGGCTCCTTTCTCTGTGAGCTGCCTGAACCAGTCACTAGTACCGTCTTACTGGTGAGTGCCCCACAGATGTTGAATGGGTGACTGAGTAAGAGGGTAAGGAACCTTAAATGACTGTTACTTAATGCCAGACATGTCTTTCTGAGAATACAGCCTGGGGCGTGGTAGGACCCTTCAGACAATCATCGCATATCCAATCCATTAAGAAATGGTGTTGCTCCTGCAAATAGCTAATCACACGTGGTACGAATGGCTTGCCGATAGCAAGTTTCCATCACAAGCATCAACCATATTTTGAAATTTGGAAAACGTATTACCAGCATTCTTCCCTGTACAAAACCCATTTCCAAGGGCCATTGTTTCCCCTTGTCACTCACCTATTCAGAACCAGGTCCAAAACTGGGAGACCCATTATCAGAAGGACAGACAGCAGGGTCAAGAGCCTTTACTGCCATGCACCAGCAGGTCGGTCATGGGGCCATCTTGCCCCAAGATGCCCTTCTGAGAGAATCTGCTCCTGTCGTAGTCACTGTTAAAGTAGGTGCTCTCTACTCTCTGGCCCTCGCTGCATGGAAAGAAAAGGGCAATGACCCAAGCACAGCACATACAGGGGCTAGTCAACAACCTACAGCATGGCCTGAGCTGCCTTGTGGGCTGCCTGAGCTACAATGGGAACAGGGCACCTCCCCCCTTTCCTAAGCAAGAGGTTTTATGCCAGGTACTTTACTGTTAATTTTAGGGGAAGATAGAGAAGAGATTAAGCAGCTATAATCCTTTGAAATTTATTGAAATTGAATTAAATCTATAGATTATTGATATCTTCCAACATTATTCACCCACTCAGATTTTCTCCTATGTCTTTCAATAACATTCTATAGTTTTAATTCAATACGCTTTTCCTAGGTATTTTAGAGATCTTTTGCTATTATTGATATAATGCTTATCAATTTTCTAATAAGTAGATTCTATGGTAGATATGAAAGCAAATGATTATTTTTGTTTGCTTTATATCAAGGTACACTCTTGAACTCCATAATTCACTCTATAATATTTTATCTGATATATTTTTAGGTGGATAATCATATTGCCTGAAAATAATAATAATTTTGTCGTGTCCATTCCAGTTCCATACCCCTAGCTCTTTTTCTTGTCTTAGACTTTGGCACGACTAGAGAAGGATGACAAAGTAGAAGTGGAAACAGGCAGAGTGATGCTCACTGGACCTTCCTCAAGTGTGGGAACCCTGCTGATGATGCTAAATGTGGATGTAAAATAAGTACCGTATTTTTCAGACCATAGGACGCACCTAGGTTTTAGAGGAGGAAAAAAAATTTGAAGCAAAAAATGTGGTCAAATATTTAATAACATATATAACGTATTTCACCAATGTAAATGTAAACAGAACTCAACAGCAGCATTAACAACCATAATTCCTCCCAAATTTGTGGGTGGAGTGTGTTTTATACTCTGAAAAATACGGTAATCTGCAGCGTGTGAAGAAAACACACTTAGGCTGTTGAGAAGAGTTGCTTAATTTGGTCAGTCTTTCTCCTGTTAAGATGACAATGAATTTTTTTTCTTTTCTGAACTATTATGATTAATTATAGTAAGAGAGTTTCAAGGTGGAAAAACCCTGTATAACCAGAATAAAAAATTCTTGGCCATAGTGTATTTTTTAACTTACTGGTGGATTTTATGTGCTAATCGACTATATACTTCTCTTAGGATATGCTCATCACACATGTTCATAATAGATAGATCTGCAAAGAAATTGGTTATTATTTGGGTTGTTTTCTTTGTTAGGTTGTGGAATAGGATTCTGCTCACTCGGGAAGCTAGATCACAAATTTACACATTGTTTTCATTGTTAGAAGTACTTTAAAAACATAGTAATTATTCTTTCACAGCTTGAAAATACTCAACATAAAAAGGCCTTGAAACTTTCTTTACTTAAGGTAATTGAAAACTTTTTCAACTTTTTTTATCATTACTTTATTGAGTTTTATATTGACATAATTTTTATAATTAGTAGTAAAGACTTTTAGCTAGCAGGCTCTTAAAATTTTTAACTTTTTCTACATATTTAATTACATTCTATTCTGATTCCTACATTATGAGTTTTTTCACTTATTATATTTTCTGAGTTTTAATAATATTTTGCTTTCAAATTCCTAGATCTTGGATCTATTTACTAAGTACATTCCCTTCTAACTGTTAAAAAATTTATGAGTCTCTGCTTTTACCTTTATTAATTCCATCAACTTCTTTCCTTGGGACTATTTTGTTAACTCTATTTCTAATTTCATGAGCTGAAATGTAATTCATTTATTTTCATTAATTTTTACCTAATACAAAAGCATTTGAGACAATGAATTTTAATTCTGTTATGGTTTTTGGTTGCATCCAATGAGATTGGTATGTGGTGTTCTTGTGATTTTCTAAATTACACACAATTGAAATTTTAATATTCTCATTTACTTAAATGCTATTGAGGGAGGCTGTAATATTGTTTGCTTATTTTTGAGGTTTCAGTGGAGCTTTAATTGTTGTTTTTTGTTGTTTATTTGGGGCAACTTTCCAAGTGGTGGGGTATATTTTTTCTTAACTTGAACTTTTGTGAACAACTTCTAGTTTTATTACAGTATAACCAGAGAAGTTAGCCTGTACCATATAATACTTTGGGGAGTTTGCTGAGATTTTTGGTTGAGGCTTAGCGATTGAATCGATGCTGGAAAAGAGCAAACACATATTATACACTGTTTGCTAACTGCATATTTGTGAAATTACCTAATTCTTCATATAATTCAAATTCTCTCTCTATATTTATAGTTTGCAGGCTTATTCTATCAAAGAAGTGAGAAACAGTATAGTTGCTTAATACTATTGTTTTTCCATTGATTTCTTTATGTATTTCCAGTTAATTTTACTTGACATACTTCAATACACTGTTTATGGTACATAGAAATATATGATGCATTATTTCCTTAGTGAATTTTACTCTTCGTTAATATAGAGTAATCAGTGTGGTGCTAGTAAACTGGCTGATTGAGGAAAACACTTCAAAGCTCTGATTTGTAGCCTCTGCCAGTTCCATGTGGTGAATGTCCCCAGCATGGTGAATTTCAGCTTGCTGATGGGAGGTCCCTGGGGTCAGCGAGGGGGTGAGCTCTCGCAAGCCAGCTCTCGCAAGCCAGCACCAGCTCCAACATGCCACTGAAAGCAAAAGAAAGTTTGTTTTACCATCTCTGGCTTTGAGTCCACTTCAGTGCTAAGAACAGAGATTTGGTTTTTGTTTGTTTGTTTACATCTGCCTGATCTATCTTTGCCTGTTTGTTCATTTTTATTCATACCATGTCACTATTTTTAAACAGAGATATCTCTTGGGAACCATATTTTAAGATGCATTCTGAGAGTCTTTATGTTATAATAGGCAGGTTTAACATATTCATATTTATTGTTTTTGCTGATATATTTGAGCCTGCACTTTTTTGTGTTGTTTTAAGCTTTACTTTTCTTGTGCTTTGTTATTTTGGTCTTGCTTTCTGTCATTTATACATTTCACATTTACTTTTCTAGATTTTATGTCTATTATGTGTTACCTTTAAATTTTTTCAAGAGCAACCTGAAGGGTGTATTTCTCTAATTGTAAGATTCAAGATTGAAAAAGTATATTTTGTGATTCTCATATTTAAAAGCAAAAGTTTAGGACACAAGGAGGGGTTGGGATTTCTTAGAATGCTGAGAGAGAAAGTACTCAAAACACATGAATGTCTTGTTGTTCAATTATATTATGTAAGCTTATAACTCCAGATCATTATAATTACTTTATAGTATTTTATATTCCCTTTTAAGATTAAGACATTTGCATTCACTTTTATAATCATACATGAAAAGCAAACCACATGTTACTATCTGTAATGAATATTGTCAGAGCTGACTACCAGCCTTGTAGGACAAGAAGGTAATGAGGGTGAAGAGGAAGGAGCCTGGCACCAGACGGCCTCAGTCCAAGTACCGACTGCACCATCGACCAGGCGTGCAGCCTTCGGTACAGTCACTGAGCTTCACTGAGCTTCTCAGGCTCTCAGCTCCTCACCTGTAAAAGGGGCGTGTTAACAGTATGTGCTTCGTAATGTGGTGTGAAGTTTTTGTCGGCTAACGTCAAAAAGGTCTTAGAACAGTGCCTGGCATGCAGCAAACACTGTACGTGTTTGTGGTTGTCATTATCGTGATTATTATTACTATCGTTTCAGTTTAAGGTTGTTCTCTCTCTTCCTAAGGACTCTCTCGAAGGGAAACATCTTGAGTAACGTTTCAAGATGAACATCTGAGGTATGATTCTAAACTCAGGATAGCCAAGGCTGTCCCTTCACCCATTAAAGACAGTATGACTGGGCTTTAAATTCTTGAATCCCAAGTATCCACCCTCAAAATCCTGCAGATAATTCTCCAATACTTTCTGAAACTTCATGTGGCTAAGAAGTTTAAAGCTGAACTTTTTTGTTTCTTTGCAGGTGGCCTGGTGGGTTTTTTAGGATTTTTTTCATCATCATTGTAAGTCAAAATTTTTGTCAAAAGGTGTAGGTATGGTTGGTCTTCTCATTAGTTTTGTCGGGAATAGTCTTGAAAATCTACCTATAGTCTTTCTTCAGTTCAAAAATGTTTTCTTTCGTTACACATTTACATTTTGTAGGTTTTGCTCTTTTCTATTTATTCTCTCTCTTACCAAAGAGACACCAATTATTCACGTGTTGGCTCTTTCATTCTAGCCATCATTTCTATCGTTCCTCTCTCGTAATTTTTATCTACTTTTCCCCTCTGCGCTCTTAGACGGCCTTCAAAGTTGGTCCTTCAAAACAATATGATTTTCTAATATATTATTTACTGTTCCCCACTGACTCCATTTTACATCTAAAATTTTAGGGGGGGGTGGTTCTGTCCTTTCATCTCTGTCCATCTTTCTTATCTCATCCTACAGCATTTTTTTCTTTTATCCATGTTGATTTGGACTCTATTGAAGATGTCCAAGAATTTTCTACATTTTAAATCTGAATCCCGACATTGACAAATTTTAGCAATATGCATTTCCTTAAGTCTTCCTTTATTCACAGTGTATTAATAGTTCTTACCTATCCTTGAGCAAGGGAAACTGTATCTAACCTTAGAATTTGTCAAAAGACATGGGAACTTGACTGCACTAGTCTCCTTGCTAAATGTGTTTGGCAATCTCATCTCAGTCACTTCTATAGCTGGAGAGCAGGCTGATGGCCTGTCTCCACATTTCACTCCCAAATAGAGCAAGTTCGCCTCTGCTAGATCACCTCTGTTGTCTGAAATAGCATCATTGACTACAGCAGTGCTCAGATTTTAGCATGGATCCAACACACCTGGAATGTCGAACCACAGATTGTTGACCCCTATCCCGGGATTTCTAATTTTGCATTTCTGACAAGTTCTAAGATGATGCCTCTTGCCCAGGATGATGCTTTGAGAACAATTCATCTATAAAAGCCACTGTCTGGTTCTTTGATCCTCTGAAACGAGGTAGCTTATGAAATGCAACAGTTCTCAGCTCATGCTTCTCTCAGCACGGCCTATATTGTTTCATTTTGGGGTTCTTTAGAAAACCATGTGCCTCCCTAATCCCTTATTCCACTTCCTACCTAGTTATTTCCAGGGAATCTCTGACTTCAAGTAATTATGAAATGGCCGTGGCTGCTGTGGCTCAGTTAGTTGGGGCATCAACACATAGACCAAAACATGCGGGTTCAATCCCCAGTCAGGACACATACATAGGTTTCAGGTTCAGTCCCTGGTTGGGGTGTGTAAGGGAGGCAACTTGACCAATGTATGTATTTTTCTCTCTCTCTCTCTCCCTCCCCTCTCCCCCATGCCTCACCCCCCTACCACCTTCCTCTCTCTCTGAAAAGCAGTGAAAAAATGTCCTCAAATGAGGACAAAAAAAATATCACTTCTACCAAGAACTCAATTGATTTGCAAAGGGTTATTACATATAATTGTTTTGAAAAAATGAGGGAGGGTGGGAAGAAATGGGAGAGAAGACATCAACTCCCCCAGCGTCTAAATTTTGGGTTGGTGCTTGTAAGAGTTCATGCCTCAGAGTCATGAGCAGAGGGGTGCACCTAGTGCCTTTCTCCTGTCTGATCAGGTCACCTGTTTCCTGGGGCCAAGAATGGGTTGGCCTTTATCTGTGCGGTTCTTTGTTAGGGGCAGTAGTACGTCTTCATCTGAAACTTTGGCACTTGGCTGTCTACCACTCCATTGTTAATGTTCATAAATGTGTCAGGAGCTCTTTAGGGAAGGCTTCCTCGGGGTCTACTGGCCAGGCACCATTTTGAACTAAGACACCATTGGAACCCAAACTCTTTTTGCACAACTTAACTAAAACAGAAAGTTCGGGATCCTGGCTCCTTACTTTCACATTCATCCCAATTCCTGACTCCGTACCATTACCATGAGCCCAAACGCATACACCACAGGCAACCAAAGATTTCTGACATTAAGAGCAAACTGCCACGACTTTGTAACTGAAGCTGCTTAATGCATTTCTTCTATGAGAAGCAACATGAAATGTTCCTATGGCGCCCGCTCCTCCTCTTTTTATATAGAACATGTGACTGGGACTATAAGTGGTGTCTCCTCTTGTATCCCCACCTCAGTGTCCATGGCATCACCAATCTCTCTACGCCACCCCCAGCCACCGCCCGACCCCCTTCAAAATGCGGCCACTGGTAAATCACATCAACCAGCTGAGGCCAGCACGCCACCCACCTGTCATTTGCCCAGCTGCACCCCGCCTGGCCCGGGTCTGCAGAAGGGGATGGCCACAGCGGCTTCCCGGGAGAACGGAGTTCCCACACAGCATCGCAAGGACACTTGCGCTTCAAAAAGGTGGGGGCGCACATTTTCAGAAATTGCTCGCAAATGCTTTATTATGAGGGAGAGACAGCACACACGCCGGAGCGAAAGTAAGTCCAGCAGCGCTCAGAAACACGGAAAAGGACATTTCTCGATTGGTGACAATGCCTATTATATGACATTCAAATACCACAAGTGCTATTCAGCTGCTTGGAAGTCGCGAAAGGTGAGTGAGAAAACAACTCCTTTGTAGAAGGGGAATGGGAGGTGGAGAATCCTTCACACAAAGATCCACTTTGACTCAAAATACAGGGTAAGCAGCGCTGGAGACCTCCGCGAACAAAGCCCACCTATTTATTCCGGCTCTGAACAAACAGGGCGCTTCAATACCGCAAGGCTCCGTGGTTAGTGTGTGATTAGTTATGTCAAGGACACTAAACAAAGCTGCTTTTCATATGTCAGCTTGCGCCCCCCACCCGTTTGATAACCACAGCGACTTTGGGGTCACAGCCCCAAACAGGCAGCCACACTGTGCAGGAGAAAACAGCAGATGGGGGTCCCAGTGCAGAGAGCACAACTGGGAATCCAGGCCTTCAGCCACCTGGGCTGGGTCTCAGCAAAGTTCAGAATAGACACAGTTTCACTCGGAGATCTCTCATCCTCCTTCCTGCACCCTCTCTGTGCACACATTTGGCCACCTGAGCTCCCAGCTCCGAGTCTCCCCTGGAGCTGCCCTCCTTCCAGATAAGCCCCTCCCTCTGACTCAGGTGCCTTCCCGCAGGACCCTGGTTCTGCTGGTCTGATAATCTACTTGAGGCACCAATGGCTGCTGCTAGATCTCCTTGCTGGATTACAGGTACATTTTGTTCCAGATAAAAGTAGTGTTTTAAATGCTGCCTTCAATGCCTCGGCACCGCCAGGCTGGGAAGTAAAGGGTGGGGCAGGTGAGGAGGGACATCTCAGTTCCTCCTCAGAGAATGCAGCTCCTCTCTCTGCCCTATTTCTGCCCTAGCACGTCACACTGGTCCCATCCCAGCTGGCCGGGGCCTGAGCTATTCCATAGCCTGACCCTCTCTAGAGCACCAGGTAAGATACTGTTTGAAACAAGCTGCTTGTCACAGGCCCTGGAGAGCAGCTGAGTGTCTCTCACCACCTTTCTGTGGCTCCCACGGTCCCGCTGTCTTGAACCCTCATCCCAGCCTGAGAGGCAAAGCACTGGCCTGGGCGAGGCAGCCAAAGGCCAGTGCCTCTTCCCTCCTCTGATGACTGCAGAGAGCTGCAGGCCTTCCTAAAAGGGCGCCTTCTGCGCTGGCCACAGAACCACTGTCTGAAGGCCAAATGCAATGAACCCCTGCGAGTGTGTGGACGTCCAGGCAGAGGCAGTGCACAGCTCCCTTGCGCCCGCAGTGGAGTCCAGAGGAAAGCAGGCAAACACTGGCCTCCGAGAGCCCCTCCATGCACGTCACCCACACGCTGACCTTGGCCTCTGCTGCCAACGAGGACCCACATCAGTGGTCTTTCCCTCAAGTGGAGTCCATTGTGTTTATTCTCCTATTAAGCAGCTTTCAACTTCTGCAGGGGAAGGAGGGGTGAAGGCTGAAGGAAGGGAACTGGAATTTGCATTCAATAGGACGCTGATGGAAACAGGAGTCAGAGAGCTTCTTTCCAGAGAAAGTTAGAAACCACAGGGAATGGAGGGGTCTCACAAACAGCCCTTTCTCCAGATCCCCCGCATTGCCACTCAGTGGCTGGGACCGTCACAAAACCTGGCTGCTGCAGGGCCTGCCCGGGTCCTGCCTGGCTCCACTCTGACCTTCACGGCATTTCCAGAGCCTGTCCTGGAAATGACGGCAACCATGTTGCCCCCTTGTTGGACTCCCCAGCCACCCCTCTGGCTCCAGACTTTGTCCAGCTTCCAGATAATTCCCATTCTCCACTGTCACCCGCCCTGCCCCACCCAGCCCCCATGCAAAAAGCTCCAGGCACTCTGACCTTTCTGCTTTGAAGAAATTAGGCTCCTTCAAAATTCTAAGCCATCGGGATACTGTTTCTCTTGCCTGAAGTGTCTTTTCCTGCCTGTGGTTACTGAGCATCCCAGCCACATGCTTGTGAAGTCAGTTTGGAGTCCGTCCTCCGCCCCCGGCTGCACTGAACCCCTCTGTCCTGGTCTGCACTGAACTGAACCCCTCTGTCCTGGTCTGCAGCAGACTAGCATAGCCTCCCCCATTCCTGGGTCTCCTGACTCACCCCTGCACCCCTCTGAAAGGAGGACAGTGTACAAGGGGGTGGAGGGAAACAAACAGAATTAGCTTCGGGAGGGTGGGTCCCTTGTAGTCCAGGCTTCCCCCGCTAAGTGAGTGTTCTAGGCACCCATCTGTATCAGTTTGCCAGCGGGCATTGTTGTCAGAGGCTGTGTTTGGCTTCAGTGAATTTTTTGACGCCTCTTTCATCACATTTGCCCATTTCGTGATGGGTGATTTATGGTAACACCTACCTGCCCACACTGCGCTGAATATTCAGCATTTTTGACTAAAAAATAGCATGACCTCTAGGCCCCTCTCTCCCCAATCACCTGATATTGCCTGAAGTGACTTTTTTGTTTGTTTGTTTACCTGGATGAAGAAAGCACTCAAAGTGAAACATTTTGCCAATGTGGAAGAGGTGAAACAAAAAAACAGCAATAGTACTAAAAAGCTCCAAAATTGACGAGTTCAAAAACCATTTTGAGCTGTGGAAAGAACATCTCAATAGGTGCATTGCGGCAAGTACTTTGGTGCAAGTACTTTGAAGGTGGCCAAAGTTTAAACCTATAAGAATAAATATACATTTTTATAAATAAACCCCTGGGTTTTTGGTGGTCCCCCCTCGTATCACGTTCCTTGTATCCTCAGCATCTAACATGGACTCTAAAATCAACTGGATGCTCAGGAAGTGTTTGCTGAGTGAAGGAGCCTGAAGGAAACCAGCCTTCTCTACCCTTTGACCTGTGACATCATCCACATAACCAGCTGGGGGGCGGGGGAGGGTTAATTCCCAAGCACTGTGACTCTGACCCCACAACCACCCACTCCCATTTGCTCCTCCCCCGCTGCTGGCCTTCCTGCCTCTCACCTCCCACCAGCACCCGCCTCCCCTCAAGACTCCTCACCACACCTACAATAGCCTCTCTCCATACCTAGAAAGATGCTCAAAATTCAGCCCAACCTAAGCAATTGCCCCCAGGTCTGGTCACTCCCTTTGCTGTGTCCCACTAGGTTAAGACACACATGTCACACTACATTAATTCTACTCTTGGAGTCTTGGTATGCATTTTTCTCTTGGTTGCATATGTCCCAGCTTGCTGATGAGAGCTCAGACTCCCTAGGAGCATAAAATTCCAGATCCTCACGAAGCTTCCTGCCTGCTGCACTGCAACAGGTGTGCTCTTGGTAAGGGGCAGTGGGCGGACACAAAACCCTCTGCTCTATTACTCGGGTTTAATTGGGGGACAATTATGCACATCACCAAAGGAGACGCTGCAGTGTTACACTTTCACAGAGTACTTCATTTACTTATTTATTTTTGACAGCTCCCAAGACACAGAGTCCTACAGTAACTAAAATGTTAGGAGCCAAATTCAGAGTCATTGCAAATATACAAAATCTTTGAAGAGACTGTAAGTTTGTGAAAAAATAAGACTGCCTGTTGCAGAATTGTTTCTTACATACCACTTTGCAGGAAATGAAACATTCTTAGCGCCTGGACCCAATCACAGCATCCGGCAGCCTATGCCATTTGCATATTGCCTGCTCCAGTGCCCTGGGGTGGAGCCCATCTACTCCAGGAGGCACTGGGTGGAGGCCTTGCTTTCTTAGGAAAGTTCACACTGTTCTATGAGACCCCTGGGATCTGCTGAGCATGAAGGCAACAGACTGCCCACTGCCACCACCAAACAAACTGCTCACTGCCACCTCCCCGCCACTGGGAGGGGTCTGGACAGCCACTCCCTGTTTTTCTGGGCATGGCTGAACCTCCAGGCAGCAGGAACCTGTGGTCCTGTCATAGTTTATAAACAGTCCTGTTACAGGATCTTACAGTATATTAAAGACAGCTCAGCTATCTTTTATTGCTAATAGTCACCCTTCCATGCCAGCTTCTCTGGGCACCGTGCGTGGACGTGGTGAGCAAGGTACAAAGGCACCGCTGATGCAGGCGCTTGGCTCTTCCCAAGAAGACAGAAAACATTCGGGTGACTGTAAGTGCAGCAAGTGTTACACGGGAAAGGTACCGCGTGCTCTGGGTACCTACACTAGAGAGAAACTGGTCTGGGCTGGGGCGCTGGCTGAAGGGGAGGAGAACAGGGAAAAGCCTCCTGGAGTGCGACTTTTCACTTGAGGCCTAAGGATTAATAATGGAACACAATCCAAGGAGATGGGGGAGGAGGTGGAGTGGGGAGGGCAGGCTCGGGTTCAAACTACCAAGCTGCTGGTAAGTTCGTGGACATGACAGCGTGCCAGAAGGGGGAAGGGGATGAGGGAAGAGGACAGGGACCCAGAGAGTAGTTATATGTCACAACGACAAGGCCACACACAGCACGAAGGGGCGGAGCCACGCTGGAAACCCAGGCAGCCAGCCTGAATGCAGATGTGCGGACCACAACGCCCCACCCCCACCCCACCGGAGGCCATACTGGGCAGGGCCTTGTAGGATCTGGTCCGAAGATAAACGAAAAGAACTCGTAAGCCAGGAAATGGCATGATCATTCTTGGACCTTAAAAAAATCACTCAGGCTGCTGTCTTAGAAATGGATTGGGACAAAGATGAGTTCAGGGTTACCACCAAGCCAGAGAGATAACCAGGGGAAGCAGTGTGGTGGGAAGCGCATGGACCCAAAGACGTTCAGGTGGTAAAGAAGTTGGTACTGACTCACTGACTGCATACAACCAGGAGGCAGAAATTACCATTCAGGCTTTAATTTAATCGTTCCAATACATCTATGTATTCATCTTAGTTTTCTGCATTGGAACATGAAGATGTAACAAAATGGGTAATTTCAAGGTCAGAGAGGCCGTAAATGGTGAAGCTGGCATTTGAAACCTATGAATATAGGCCTCTCATTCCTGCTCTTTGAGGACTAGGCCCAAGTGGTGGTCATTTTTCACTCCAAGTCCATGAAGCTTTTGCCTGGCGCATGGCGGGGGCTCCATAAATTACTGAGTTAAACAGAAGGAAGTACCCATGGGCCCAGCTCTGCCCTGACATCATCACACAGTGGCAGGAACTGCGGTCCCTAAACAGCACCATCAAGATCTTCCAGGCCTACTGAACAGACAAGTTCACCCCAAAGTGCCCACGGTCACTGTCTTTGGCTTACTGTGAGGCCCCAGATGGTGAGACCCGCCCACTGGCCCTCTGTCACCTGACCATCTAGAGACAATCTATCCCTCATAGCCTCATCAATCCCTTAGATTTAAAAAAAAAAATTAAGCCAAGTAAAGCTGGACAGCTCAGGTATTATTTAAGTTCTTCCAAAGTCTTAATACGTTTCACAAATATTTAACCAGCAAATTAATTTATGGTAAGATCTGTACATATTTGATAAACTTGAACCAATTTAATAAATCCTGTCCTGTTTTAATAAGTGCTGGATTAGGGTTAGACTCCCTACAAAACAGAAAATACATAAAAAAAATATTTGTTATGTGAGTATATATACTGTACCTGCCTTTTCAAAGATCAAGAAAAGATTATCTTTGCCACAAGGACTTTAAACTCTGTGCTGTGCAATGTTTGTTGGGAAGGAGAGGGGAGAGTGAGCTAACATACGTTCAAACTGCCAAGTGGATGGTAAATTCACGGACGTGATACTATGCCAGAGAGAGCACTCGAAGTTCAGACTGCATAAAACTTCCAGGGCGGAGTCCAGACAAGTGTGGGAGCGGATCGCAGCTCAAACTTCCACTGCTGCGTGAACATTCCTTAGCCACCTGCGGGCAGAGTCAGCACTTGCTCTCCTAGAAGCCCATGAAGAGCTGCGGGACAGAACTTCCCCTACTGTAGACAGCAGTGTGAGTCTGTCTCCCTCGCTGCACTTCCAGTTCCTTCAAGGAGTGATCATCAGTGACTTGCATTCTTTCAAGTATTTGTTGAGCAACAGTATGTTCTAAGTGTCATCCTAAATAAGGACAGTGCAATGGAAAGAAAATGATAGGCAGATGGCTCTTGCTTTCATGAAGCTCAGAGTCCACACAGGCTAGGCACAGCGGTCGGCTGTTGCTAGTGTCCCACCCATATCCTATCAGCATTTACCTCCATTAAACAGTAGGATTAGAAGGGGGTGGAATGGGGTGGGTTGTGGTGGGGAGGCATGCATAGCATATGCAGGGCAACAGGAGTGCCAGAGAATGAATTACCCTACAAGCAGTCCTCAACCAGTGATAGATGGAGAGTTTGTAGATAAATGGCCCGGCTTCTTTGATCCTCGGTTGGAATAACATTGTGGCTTGTTCTTTACTGTTTCTCCGATCCAGCAGGATTGCGCTCCCGCTGCCCAGAGTAGTAGCTGGCTTGAAAACATTCCCTTTGTAAGCATCCTTGCTCCTCTGATCTCACATCCCCATTTGCTACCAGATTTCCCTGGGATCATGTCCCAAATAAACCACCTACCACTGAACCCTTTCTTCAGGGTCTGCTTCTGGGGAATCTCAAACCAAGACATTAGAAAGCAAACAGCTAAGTAAGAGCTGTATGATCCCCACCTCCTGGCATTCACATTCTTATGGAACCCTCATCCCTCTAATGTGGGTCTGTGGGCTGGATTTACTTACTTGTTTCTAGGGAATAGACCACGGTGTGTGTGATGGGATGGCACCACCGGGATTTAGTTATAAAGAGACAGTGGCTTCCATTTTGGGTGCTATCTCTTGCTTTCCACAGGGGAAGACGGCTGCCATGCTGGGAAGCAGCCCTGGGGAGAGGTCCATGCGGTGACCAACGGAGGCTTGCCAGCAGCCAAATAAATGAGCTTGGAAACAGATCTTCTGAGGCCTGCCAGCCACGGAGGGAATGAGCTTGGAAGCAGATCCCGCCCTGTTCAGGCCTTGAGATGATGGCAGCTCCAGCCAACACCTTGATTGCAACCTTGTGGGAGATGCTGAGCCAGAACCACCTGGCCAGGCAGCACCTAGGTGCCTTGGCTATGGGAGATAATAAATGTTTGTTGTTCTCATCTGCTAACTTCTAGGTAATTGGTCATGCAGCAATAGCTAACTAAGACAAGTGATGTCATAGAATTCTAGTAAGATGGCGATGTCATTATATCATGGGCTGTCTTCCTCCTTTTATTAATTCATGAATTCCCCCTGAGGCAATTCAGCTGGGGTAAAAGGAAATTTTGTCCTGTGACTGAAACTGAGGAGCAGGGTATCACCTATATACCGGAAAACTCGGATTCCACGGAGACAGGATTCTCGATTACCATGGGCCTACCCTGCCTACGCCCGGAAGAGACCTTCTGCCATGTCAGCTACAGCCCCCGCCTACACACTCACCACATCTGAGCAAAAAGCCTTACACTCTGCCCAGCAAGCAGCTATGGAAAAAGGGTTGACACAATGCAAACGAGGAGTCCCCTGTGCCACGCACCTTCCCTTATGGGGCTTCAGTTGCGACCAGTAAGGCCACAGCTGCCCACTCACTCGTCAGGAGTCACTCTGCAGGCTGGGGGCTGCATCTTCTGTGAGCACAGGTGCCACAGAGACGCTAAGTGGGGCCAGAGATGGTGCCACAACTGCCCTTAATTGGATCCACTCTGGGCCTGATGCCTTTCCAATAGCTCCCAACTTAGACTCTAAATTTTTCTTTGAAAGACACAAACTACCCAAGCTTGCTCAAGAAGAAATGAGATTGCTGATGGGAATGCAAAATGGTTATAACCTCTTTGAAAAACATTTTGGCAGTTCTTCTACAAAATTAAATATACACTTAGTATATGACTAATCAATACAAAAGTCTGTACAATCAATGACTTGTACATGAATTCCCATAGCTTTTCCCTAAGTCCACAACCCGTGTTAAGGAGAAGGATGTCCATTAATGGGCGAATAGACAAACAAATTGTATTATATCCATAAAAAGGAATACTACTCAGCTATAAAACACAGGAACTAGCAGTACATGCAACAACATGGATGAATCTCAAGAGCATTTTGCTAACTAAAAAATATCGAGCATCAAAGAACAGAATGAATCATTCCATTGACACGAAATTCTAGAAGAGGCAAAACTAAAGAGACAGAAAACAGATCAGTGATTGCTGAGGGTTCGGACAAAGAGGAGGGATTAACTGCAAACCGGGAAAAGGGAGCTTTCTGGAGCAATGGAAACACTCTACATGATTTTGGTAATGATTACACTACTGTATATATCTGTCAAATCCTGAATGCTGTACTTATAAATGGTGAATTTTATTATATGCAAATTTTACTCCAATTAAACTTATTTTTTAGAATAGCAGGTGTCTACTCTTTAGAGCATTGGGACGATCTGAAAACAAGAGAGTTAATGGAATTTCTTTAATCACAAAAAGAATAATTTGGTGGAGGAAGTAATAGCAGAATGCATGTTAATGAAAACTGGTCTGTGTTTTAGAACATTGCCCTGGGAAATTCTTCCAAAGTATAAGACAAAAAGACGAAGTATTGAAATTTAAGGGAGAAATAATAGGAAGCATGGAGAACAGAACCAAGAGAACCAGTATCAACACCAAAAAAAGTGTCTAAAAGAAAAGAAAGTGATAGGTAATAGGGAATAACCAAGGAATTGATAGCAGAAAAGTCTTCCTCACTGAAAAAAGGACTTAATCGTTCACATTGAAAAGCTTTGCCAAATATCCACAGGAGTAAGAAAATGGTCAAAAGTAAACATTTCTTGGCAAATGTATAAAACTTTAAGTTTCACACACATAGTATAAGTTTCCAAATGGACAAGATAAGCAACAATTAAAAAAAAACTCAGACTGCCATTGAAATCTCATAACCCCAAAAAAGATAGTATAATAATGTTTTATATATAATTCTTACAGCAAAGATAGTGAAATCCTCTACCCAGTATAGCAATGATTTCTCCTGAGAATGAGGACTTTTGCCATGTAAGTATTTGGAAAGTCCACTGTGTCTCTTTATGAAAAGGTACCTGCTCCAGGCCACCGGGAACATGACTCACCTCCTTGTCCAGCGTATCCACGTGGGGGCGTGTTCTCTGCCTGTTAGACACTTAGTGGCCATCTGGGTTGTCAGAGTGATTGTCACAGCATCTCTACACTGTACTCAAGTAGCCCTTATTTTACTTAAAAATGGCCTCAAAGTGCAGAGTAGTGATGCTGGCAATTCAGAGATACCAAAGAGAAGTCATAAAGTGCTTTCATTAAGTGAAAAGGTACGTATGTATAGGGGAAAAAACACACTGTATATCAATACGGGGTTCAGCACTACCTGGTTTCAGGCATCCACTGGGGATCTTAGTCTGTATACCCCACAGAAAAGGGGTGAGGGGCTCCTGCAGTCTAGGAGAGGATGGGGATCCATTTTCTTCTTACTTTCATGGGAAAGCATCTGAAATTTCACCATGAATTTTTACCATTAAATGCCCTGCGTACTGTAATTTTTGGTATACGCCCTTTATCAGACAAAGGACATTCTCTTCTATTTTTCATTTATAAGAGTTTTTCATCCTGAAACTAATTCTTAGCCAAAGAAATAAGGCTGTTATTATTTGAAGATAAACTACGAGAACTGATCAGGAATATATGGAGATTGCTAGACATATATGATAAACACACTAATATCAATAGCATTCAGATAGAGTTGATAACAAATTGGAAAATAGGAACAAAGCAGAATCCACGACAGCTATAAAAATATAACACACTTCACAAAAGATCACTACCAAAGTGCCTCTAACAAACCACTTGTAAAACCTTACAGGAAAAGTGCAGAAAACATCCTTAAAGAACATCAACAGAAAACCTGAATAAATGGTGATTATGACCATGGTCGTGGATAGGAGATCAATACTATAAAATGTTCTTCCCTGACTTTTTCCATAAACGCAATTCCATTCCAATCCAAATCGCAACAGAATGTTTCCTGAATATAGAAACACCAATTCTCAAATTGACATGGAAGAGTACATATTCACAGTTACCCAAGACACTTCAGGAAAAGAATAAGGAGGAAGAGTGACTCCGCAAAACATCAAAAGTCTTTATAAAGTGATGGGTTAATAAAAGGAAAAGTGTCACACTGGAAGAGATGAACAAATAAATTAATGAAACAGACTAGAAATGCCAAAAACAGACCCAGTACATACAGTTCGTCTGCATAACACCAAGGAGGCATCAGAGTGAGGAGAGGCGTAACGAACTGTTCAGCGGAGGAGGTTGGGAGGACGGTTTTTCTTATTTAAAAAGGGGTTGAGCCTCGCTTCCCTCATACCCACTTTTTAAGATTCTAGTTAATTAAATATCTAAGCATAAAGAAACAAATTTCTATAATTTTAGAATAAAAATAAAAGAATGTCATTATGAGTTCACAGTGTTCTAATTGGATATCGCATTGATCTGATTGGTAATTACTTATGCTGTACTGCTATTTTATAGCGTACCGTTTGATACTTTTAATATCTCTACCAATAAAACTTTCATACCCAGGATACATGAATAACTTAAAAATTTTTTTTGTTTATTTATCCTTACAGGAGAAGGGAAGGAAAGAGGGAGAGAAATATCAATGTATGGTTGCCTCTCGTGGGTCCCCTGCCGGGAACTGGCCTGCGACCCAGGCATGTGCCCTGACTGGGAATCGAACCACCATCCTCTGGTTCGCAGGCCTGCGCTCCATCCACTGAGCTACACCAGCCAGGCCCATGAATAACTTTGATAAAATAATAAGAAACACCCTGATAGAAAAGGGGTAAAGGGGATGAACAGATATGAAAAGGTATAAAGGGAATTCACAAGTGAGAAAATGGCCAGTAAGTATGAAAAGTGTTCTGCCTCAATAGTAAAAATCGATGAGATACAGTTTCAAAGACAAACAGAGCAGTGAGATGCTAGTTCACGTCCTTTAAACCGACCAAAATTTGAAAGTCTGACCACACTGACTATTGGTAAGAACACAGAGAAATAAAAACCTCACATACTTCCCTGTGTATATTGACACAATCACATGGAAAAGTAATTTGCGATTATCTAGTACAATTAAAAAACCAACCCTGCACATCAGTTAGAAATTCCACTTCCAGTTTCTCCCTCCAGCAAAACTCTTTCACAAAAACACAACAAGAGACTGAAGTTTGGTTCATGAGAACAAAATTGGAAATTAAACGCCTGACATTGGGGCATGGATATAAAATGCGTGTGTCAGAATATATTTGTTCGAATGAATAGTGTATCTGTGTGTATTGACATGGGTAGACTTTTCAACAACACAGACTGACTTGGGGGAAATATATAAGGTACAGTATGAGATCTCTGAAGTAATTGTTAAATGCAACAAAACAGTACTATGTGTTACTAATAAATCCATGTAGTGAATATGTAAAAGTCTATTCACCAAATTCATGGTGATTGTTTCCTCTCAGGAGGGATAGAAAGCAATTGGATTCAAGAGGGAAATACAGCAGGTATGAACTTTCTGTATGATGTTTTATTTCTTTAAAAACAAATCGGCCACAGACTAGAAGAAAACATTTGCGAAAGACATGTCCGATAAAGAATTGTGGTCCAAAATATAAGAAAAAAACACAACTCAACAGTAAGAAAACAACCCGATTAAAAAGTGGGCAGATCGCCTAAACAGAGACCTCCCCAGAGAAGATACACAGAGAGCAAACGAGCCCGGGGAGGGAGACTCAACATCGTACATCAGCAGGGAAACACAAATTAAAACGACAACGATGCCACCGCCCGCCTTCCAGAACAGCCGAGACCCAAATCACCGACACCAGCAAACGCTGCTGAGGCCGGGGAGCAACAGGAGCGCTCGCTCCCTGCCAGCGGAAATAAAAAATGGCACAGCCCTTCGAAGGAAGGACAGTTTGACCTTTTCTTACAAAACTAAACATACCCTTAACATGTGACCCAGTAATCACACTCCTTTGTCTTTACCCAAATAAGCTGAAAACTTAGGTCCACACAAAAAGCTGCACGTGGTTCCTTCACACTTACCAAAAGTAGGAAGCAACCACGATGTCCTTCAGTAGATAAGTGGGTAAACAAAATGGTACAAACCCACAATGAACGTTATTTAGTGCTATCGAGCTATAAAAAGACATAAAGGCCCTGGCTGGGTGGCTCAGTTGGTTGGGGCATCGTCCCATAGACCAAAATGTTGCAGGTTTGCCGCCTGGTTAGGGCACATACCTAGGTAGCAGGTTCGATCCCTGGTTGGGGCACACAAGGGAGGCAACTGATGGATGTTTTTCTCACATATGGATGTGTGCTGGCACTTGCTCTCTCTCTCTCTCTCTCTTTCTCAAATCAATAGAAATATCCTCAGGCGAGGATTTTAAAAAAGTAAGTCATGAAGGAACATTATTACTAAGTAAAGGAAACAAATCTGGAAAAACTGCATAGCTCTTGATTCCAACTGTATGGCACTCTATAAAAGGCAGAAGCGCAGAGACGGTGAAAAGATCAGTGGTCCCCAGGGCGGCGGCTGGGGAGGAGTGGAGAGTCAGGGCACAGAGCATCTTCAGGACAAGGAAACGCTGTGTCATCCTGTGACCGTGAGTACTTGTCACCATACATTTGTCTAAGGCCATAGAACACACTGCCCCCAGAATGAAGCCTACTGTAAACCATGGACTTCAGGTGATAATCAGTTGCCCGTGTTCAATCACTGACTAGAACAAACATACCTGATGTTGGAGTCTGTGTGGGGGGGAGGGGGGCTGGGGGGTGATTTAGGAACTCTACTTTCTGCTCAATTTTTCTATGGACCTAAAACTGCTCTAAAAAATAAAGTTTATTAGTCTTTTTAAAAATCTGAAGTACACATGAAAAGTGATAACATCTGTTCACTTAGGATGGGGAATATCTAGGTCTTATTGTATTATCCTTGCAGCTTTCTTTTTGTTAATTTTTAATTTTTTAATGCAGCATTTTAAAGAAAAGAATGATCAAAAGGACATATCAGCCAACTGTAAATTAAAGAAGATAAAGATGAATATTTTATGATGATAAAGGGTATAATTCACAAAGATAAAACCATCATAAATATTTATGCTTCTAAAAAAGTCAGAAATTTAGATAATAAAATCTATTAGAACATAAGAAAGCATTGAGAAAACCTCCATAATAGTGATTTTCACTCACCTTTCAAAAAAATTGATAGATTAAATAATGAAAATAAATAAGGATAGAACAGGTATGAAGAAACCATTGCAAGCCCAATTTAATAAACATATTTACAACTTGGTAATATACAACATATTGCAAAATTTGAATTTCATATCTGAATTTCTTTTCCAATACCCTTGGAACTTTGTAAAAATTTCTTATATACTACACCACAAATAAAATGTGAACTAGCTAGAAAATAGAAATAGGAAAGCCCAGTGTCCTGGCCAGACACTGGGTAACATCTGGAAGGAGTCAGGTGCCAGTTTCAACGGCACGAAGGGTGCAGATAAGGGACTGAATTATGGAGCAATGTCCCACCCTGGATCCTCCTTGACCCAATCTCCGTTAAGTCACAGATCACAGCCTCCACACCCTCTCTGGTAGAGCACCTGGCCACGATTCTCTGTGAATCCTTTGCTGCTGGTCTCACTTCCCCTCAAATGACTTGGCTGTCTGGAGTAAATGTGGCAGAGGGGAAAAGAGCACATGGTGAAGGTCAGAGGAGAGAGGAGGGTAAGGAACTGGCGCGGCTCAAACGTCAAAGCGAAGTCCTACCAGCACGTGCCTCAGGCTGGCTAGACGAAATTTCTCTCTGGCTAATTTAACATAGGTGAGCTGGGTTTGCTCACTGTCGTGAGCGGAGCACGTCAGTTCCCACAGCCACACAGAAAGCCACAGAACACACTGAGGTCTGCACCCTCCAGTACACCTGAGCCAGAAATAAATAAGCCAGAAGATTTATAAAAGGGAGGCGCAATTCTTCTGCTACATTGGTTTAAAGGTGGTGAAATAAATGAGTTAAACCGTTCACTCAGAGTGTTTGATGAAGCAGATCTAATGTGCAGTTTTGCGACCTGACATGACTTTAACTCTCCAGTAAATCAAAAATGCTTAACAAATATTAAGATGGCAAAGATTACCTGTGTGGGACAGATCTGTCCTTTCATCCATCACCATTAAAGAAACTAAGGGCTCCAGAGAAAGCAGCCAGCCTGTCATGTGACCCGGGGATGGGCTCTGAGGGGCGGCAGAAGAGGCCAAGCCCAGCGAAGACCTGCCCAATGCATGCTGATCTTTCCTGTCCTCTGGGCAGGATTCCTGGGGCTGACAGCTGGGGAAGCTTCCAGAAAGTGAGGCCAGCCCCTTTGCTGGGTGTTTCCCTGGGGCGTGTCTTTCAGCTCCTGACACCCCTCAACGCAGAGCAGTCACACACCCGCACCCACCACTGTGCTCCCCAGATGCCAGGCATTGGTTCCTCCACAGGGAAACACAGTGAGTGTTGCCCTGGGAAACCCCGGTCCATCTGGGACATGCCACGGGGCGGGAGGTCCCTCCAAGTGTGTTCTAACAGCCCACTTAGGAGACCCCGAGTTTTAAAACCTTTCCTTTCTGTCTGAGGAGGTCAAATCAGTAGAGGAGCAAAAGCCAATGGCTTCGCCCTCCTTTTCCCAACACCGGAGGCCAGGGATGGAGAGATGGCCATCTGCCCATGAAATACCTAAAAGCTCCCCGCCCCAGAGCTGGAAAGAGTTACCAGTTATCCAACCGTGGGGATGCAGCATCCTGTGGAACCCTGGACCTTCATGTCCCTGGGGACTACCAAAGGCCTGAGAGCGAGGCGGTTTGACCAGTGCACATTCTATCCACTGACGTTCTGCCTAAGATGTCTTGGGAAAAGGAAAGGCAACCTCTGCTTCTTCTACAGATGATACAACTCAGAGTCAGAGAAAAGAACAGCCAGGTGTGGTACCTAACCAAGCTGGAGGAGTTTCAATGCTATAGGAGCTCGAAGGAAGACAAATAGATTGGTATATGTCGGGGGCGGGGGTCCCAAAGCCCCTCTTAGTTAATATGCCTTTGAAAGGGGAGAAGAGCAAAGAAAGTCAAGGTTCTGGACCTCCAGAGAGACCGGTGACTGTATTTGAAAAATGGGTCCGCAGTTTAAGAGGGGTGGGATGGGCACCCTGGCAGAAGCGCTCTACAGCTCCAAGGCACCACGTGGCTGCTCGCACGCTCCCCAGGAATCAGGAGAGAAGTCGGCCCAGGCTGGCGTGGACCTGCGCCTCCCTGAGGTTCCCATCCAACAACGTGCCCAGCCCCCTGCCAGGACAAACACAGCGGGATCGATGTCCAGACCACACGCAGTTGCTTCCTGGGGCCCCAGTCACAGGGGACATTCTTGCTGAGGAGGCTGGAGACCGGGGCGATTTCTCAGAGCACAGGAAGACATCGCTCTGGCATCCAGGGTTTTGCCTCAACTATATGAAAAAGGAGAGACTGAGGAAGGAAAGAGATAAGTTGTGCCCTGGCTGGTGCAGCTCAGTGGATTGCGCGTGGGCCTGTGATCCAGAGGATCTCGATTCGATTCCCAGTCAGGGCACATGCCTGGGTTGCAGGCCGGTTCCCTGCAGGCCAGTTCCCAGCAGGGGATGCACAAAAGGCAACCATACATTGATATTTCTCTCCCTCTCCTTCCCTTTCCCTCTAAAAGATAAATAAATATTTTTTAAAAATTACTTGTAGAGGTTCATACTGAATTTTGTCCTGATATCTAGCCAAAACAACCTTTTTTTAAAAAAAAAGTTTTTTTGAATTTTTAAAGGTATTAGCCTCGTTATTATTTGTCCGGGAGTCCATAATAGTCCCATTTTATTAGATCCAAATTTCCTATTTAGACCACGGAGCCTAAGAGCCTCTTCAGAACAAGTAAATAATATGCATTTTCCAAAGTAATTTGCAGACACAAACACATACGCACTCTGCTCAGATTACCAAAAGGACGAAATCACCAACAAGGATGTTGTTTCATAATTTCAAAACTAAATATTTCTGCATTCACACAGAAATACCTACAGTGTCCGAGAAAGGTCCCCTTCGTCCTGTGTGATAAATTATACCTCATTTCACCATTTCCATATGCCATTTCTGATGGCTTTGAAAAGCAGCCGGAAAACATCCGACTCAAAGCTGCGTGCGATTTTCAGGAATAGCTCCCCCCGCCCCCCGCCCCGTCCTTCTCTCCCATAATCACCATGTGAAATAGCCTTGTGTCCACTCTCAGAAGCCACCTTGGGAGAGGGACTAGGGAACCTGTGCACCACAGGCTCCAGCCCCTTCTGAAGGCTGTCTCCAAGCCCTGCTCCGCGTGGGACTGGGCCCTGGCCAAGGAGAGCCCTGTATGGCTGACTTCCACCAAACACCCACAGGCAGATGGATGGGAGCACTCGCTCCATCTACCCCCCAAGCCCAGTAATAGTTGGTCTAAAATTAGTCAGAGGCCTGGGGACGGCTGCCTGGAAGAATAGGGAATAAGAGAGGGAGGGGAGAGAGCAGCCCGGGTCTCTGCTCACGCTGGGTGGCGGCTGCCTGGGAACCTCAGGACGTGGCTGAGGTCAGTTCCTCCCTCTCCACTCAGGAAGATCCGCTCTGATGCCTCGCCTGAGATGCCCTTCCCACTCCTTTCTGCTAGATCTTGCCTAATTCCTCAGAACTCTCCTACATTCTCTAAGAAAATTACCCTACATTCATCCTGATCGGTTTGAGAAGATTTCAATTTTTTAGACCACAGTCAAAATGGTGACATAGAGCCGACGACTAAAAGCCCCAAGTGGCACCTCTCGGTCATAGGAGGGCTTGTGCGCGTGCCCCTAGGCTGGTAGACACGGGCACGGGACAGTGTGCCCCTTAGGGACGGGTCTTTGTCCTCCTTTTGTCACCCAGGGGTTCATTTTCCTCTCAGGAAATTGCTTAGGGCAAAAGTAATAATCCCAACCACCGGTCCCTTACGAGAGGTCCACCCCGTTTAACAAAGCAAATGACAAAGAAGCAGAGCTGGGTGCCAACCTGCGGTGACCTCAACAGTCACTGCTACACAGGGACGTCCTTGACACACCCTCCCACTCCTTCCCACGCCCCCTCATGGGCAAAAGAGGGAAGCCAGGGACCAGGGTGAAGGGATGGGACCTCTACAGTTCACTGTGACCAATTTTATGGTTACTGCACAACCCAAACCAGTTTTATGGTTAGTGAACAAGGCCCCTGGCACTGTTCAGTGATAGAGGGTTCTGCCCAAAGCACGGAACTGTGTGTCGGTGATCAATGAGAGATTGGTTGCCGCCGGCTATGGCCATTGGCAGGCTGATGAGCATCACAGGCAGATGAGGGAGGCTGGCCTTCACCTGTACCTGCAACGTCACCCAATATTTCTTGGTTCCGTGACCAGGGTTATTCTCCTAGTTAAAGAACCGAGCAGCTGTCCTATCCCAGACACTTACAACTCCAAGGACATCTCCCAGAGCGGAGTTCACTGGGACAGGAAAATCCCCATCGCCATGCTGAGATTTCTGAGGAGATAGCATTCAAGAGGATATACAAATTCTGATATCTAAGAAGAAGCCGCAGAACGTTAGAGTCCTATCTTGATGTAGGGCCACAAAACTACTTCCAGTTCAATATTCCTAGATTTCTCTGGAACGGGAGTCCTTTATACTTTCTTATAAAGCTCTTCTGTTGTTTTTTCCCCATTAGACTCTGTGTTTCCCTAAAAAAGGAACAATGTTTCTTTCTTCTGTAGACACCCCACTACATACCCACCCTGGGGCCCCAAACCCTAGAGCAGCGAAGGGACAAGTGCTCCAAACAGGGGCTGACACGTGATGGGGGCTTCCCAGCTCAGTCTGCGTCTTGTAAAGTCATGGGCACACAGAACCAAATGTCCTAAGAAATGGCTGTAGGACACCCACTGGCCAACCTCACACATCACTGACGCCCCAAAGTCTCCCGGGCTCCATCAGAGGGCCAGCAGAGTCGCAACAGCTACTGAATGAGGAAACTCTTACAGGTGTTTGATAGTAAAAGGGTCCAACGTGAGGTCAAGCTGGACAAATAAAGGTTAATATATTCAATTAGTCCCAATTGTCATAAGAATTTCACCTAACAATATGGTTCATTAAATGCTGAGTCTAACAATCATGTTCACCATAATAGAAATTATTCAGACTGATATGATCTGAATAGTTGTGGTTTATTAATTTAGACGCAAATGTAATTAGCAATTGATTTCAACTGTGTCTCCCCCTGAACAATAAGTTAGGTAGAAAAGCACCCTGGAAAAAATATCAACTAAGAAATAATCGGGTAACAATAAGGGAAGCAGCCACTCAGCTCTCAGAAATGCTATTCGGACTTTCCCCTGAAACAGGAACAGTATAAACAATTCCAGGTAGCTTAAAGAGGTGGCCCTTTTCTGTCCATCTGAAGCACCGCTCCTGACCCCAAGGGGGTGACACCCCAGGGAGTCACACAGCTACAGCTGTGCGGACAAACGCCCAGGGTGTGTTAGAGCCCCAGGGTCTTCTGAGTCCATCAGAAACCCCATCTCCGGCTCCAGGTCTAAATGCAAAACCACCCCTGGGGCTTCCATTTCCTGTCCCCTGAGGAACCCTGAGAAAATCCGGTGTGACCTCTCATTATCTCCACAAATCCCCACTGTCCTACACTTGGCATCAAACTTTTGCATTCGTTTTTTGGTCTCAAACACAAAACAATACTATCCACAGTCCAAAAGAAAAACGGAGACAGAAGACTATAAATAGAAAAGAATGCTTTGTTTTTTAAAAGGAAAAATGGTAATTTCCTCTCAGTGGTCCTTGAATCAATTTTCTACACCCAACTCTATTCCTTCTCCAACTGGATCTGATAGGCCAGGAGCAATTTCCCATTTAGAGAAAGGAACCATTTGGCTCCTCGTGATGCTCGGAAAGCTGGAGTAGGTGAGGGCTGGGTAGGAAAGGTGGGAGGATGAGGCGGGAAGAACTGGAACGAATGCCTTCTCCTCATCCCTCCTTCCACCGGCCTCACTCGGCCTTGACGGGCTTCCCTCCTGCTGCTTTGCTTGGGCTAAGGAAGGTCGTTACTTGTTTTCCTTTAGTAAATACATGTATTAGCAATGAAAGTAGGCGTTTGGAATTCTGAATTGAAATCCTTCTACATTCAGATTATGGTTCCTCAGTATAACTTTCCACTAAAAGGAGTCTGGGATCCTTGGCGGAATGGTGGATTCTGGGTCTGGGGTAAGAAATAATACAAGATGAGCCTAGAACATCCAGTTCTATCAGGCAACCAGTGAGGCTACCGGATCTCATTGAAAGGACTTGGGTACCAACTTAAAGGAGATCCAACTGCAAAAAGTTGAAACAACTTTATTGAAACACACCAAATACATTACAAATTCATGATTTCCTAATGGTACAAAACAACAATAATACTTCGTTGGTCACATCTGTAGAGGAAAATTCACTCTTCTCCCTGAAAACCAGTACATGGAGGAAAAAAACAAGCATTTATCTGTCTTTGCTGTATGGATGTCCCTCAAAGTAAACAAATAGTTGATGAGAACTTCCTCTTTGTAGATGTATTTCAGCTGACAAATAGAGTGAAATTTGACTCTCTCCATTTTGTAACTCTAATAAGTAATGAAACCAGGCAACGACCTTCAGTGGTTCCTGACATCACAAGAAAGATGGCCAGACATCACGTTGCCTCTGGCTGGAGGCTCAGGACATCCTCTAGGAAGAATTCTTGCAAAAACATTGACTCTTGTTGCCCTAGACTGAATGCTTCTACCCTACCCCTGCACCCCACAACAAATTCACATGCTGAAACTCTAATCGCCAGCATGACGGTGTTTGGAGGCAGAGCATTGCAGAGGTAATTAGATAATGAGGGTGGGGCTCTCTTGGATGAGGTTCGTGCCCCTATAAGAAGAGGCCAGAGAGCTAGCTAGCTCTAACTCCCACTGGAGGATGAAACCAGAGGTCAGCAGTCTGCAACTGGGAGGCATCCTTCACCAGAGTCCAACCAAGCTAGCTCCTGATCCCCTATTCCCAGTCTCCAGCACTGTGAGAATAAGTTTCTGATGTCCATCAGCCTCCCAGTCTATGGTACTCTATTTAGCACCTGGAGCTAAGGCGCTGATCAAGCTGCTAGATTTAATTGCCAATTTACAGGACATACTGGGGCAGAAGAACATGCTCAAGGATCTCACACAAAAGCATCTAGCAAAATTAAGAATGTAGAAACTTCAGATCAAGTTCCTTGTTTTTGAAATCTATAAATCACAAGGAGAAATTTTCAAAAATCACAAAAACGGAAATGGGGAAAGCAATGGGTTGAAAGAGACTTTCTTTGAGCTGCATTAACCAAGTGTGGACATGGTTTGGGTTCTCCTGCAAACAGACCAGCTTAACAAATAGTGTGAAATGATCAGGGAAATCTGAACGCAGACTGGGCATCTGACGATACTAAGAATTGTTATTTTCAAGTGTGACAGTGGTGATGTAGATACGTGTGTGCTTTTCTAATTAAAGAGTTTGTGTCTTACATAGACACATGCGCACTGAAATACTCACTAGTGAAATGGTGAGATGCAGGACCAGGGCTGGGGGAGGTCATGTAGAGGTCGTCTGGGACGAGGTCCCCCACGATGCTGCCCCCTACACTCCTCACTTACCTCACCCCTGGCCCTCATGTGATGTCTACCATTTGCTTCAAAATAACCCGATAGTGGGGAGAGAATAATGAGTGGAAATATAAATGAAACAAGATCTGAAACTTTCTACAACGAAATTTACAATGTTTTAAGTTCTTAAAACAGGTCACGCTATTTTAAAAGATGGAGTTGACAGTAAGTTTTGAAATAACTGACAGTAAGTATACTGTTTTCAGATTGACTACTGCTCAGCACTAGGCTGTGAGCTCTTTGGTATCGGATCACATTCAGCTTGACTGAGGATCAATCGTGCATCTCAGTGAGCCAGGCTCCCTGCAGCATTGAACAAGACAGTCCCCACCCACAGGACACTTACTTTCTAGTGAAAAACAGAGACAAAAAGAAACAAACGGACCCAAAGGGCAGGGAGGGGCGGTTGCGGAGACAGAAAATCACAAAAGGAGATGTATTTGAGAAGGGGAGGCTGGTAAGTTTCCTCTGAGGCGGGGCTCTTTGAGCTGCGGACTCAACAAAGAGAAGGAGGTGCCCTGTGAGGAGAGATGGGGAATCCAAGGGGAAAAGCAGAACCTAAGTGTACAAAGGTCTTCAGGCAAGAAAGACCCACAAGTTCAAGAAAAGAGAAGACTGGTGAGGCCGGCACAGGGTCAGCAGGGGCAGACAGGGGCAGAAGAGGAGGAAGAGAGATAGGCACTGGCTACATCACTTATCTCTCCAGGCACAATAAGGCGTTGGCTTGTTTGCTTTTTATCTTATACCCACTAGGACAATCGGAGTTTCTGCTGCTGCACAATAAACTCAATGTATTGATCTGGGTTGCTCCTCCTGTATTTGGGAAGGTGCTCTGTGGGAACCTCAGACATAAGCTCTTTATGGATTAATCTGGTTATTAACCACCGTTCTTTATTTCTCAAGACTCTATTGACTTCTGGAAACCCATTGAAATTGGCCTGTTTAACTCCTTCCCTGCTTTGGCATAGGCTGGGCTGAGAATAAAATGACGGTGAATCTGAGAGTCCTTCACGCATTTCCACAGCTTGAAGGGAGCTGCAGGGTGGAGATCATTGGGCAGGTTGGCGGATACAAGGATTGGGCATAGCCTCTTAACCACCAGGGGCATGGAGTTGGAACAGTCTGGTTTCCTAATTTGGTTTGAAATAGATTTCTGGAAGTCGAACATCCTCCTATTCACAGGTAGGTATAATATGTCGATTTCAAAGCCAAATAAAAATGTCTTTCGGGTTATCTGCTATTACTGGTAATACCGTTACCCTCATTCACAGCCTATGATCAAGAGTTAACATTACACCTCCAATACAAATGAATGGGAAAGGTAACAGGAGAGAAAGGCTTCCAAAATAGCCAGAAATAGAAGCAACTTGTCCATGTCTAACAGGTTGGGCAAAAGGACTTTCACGTGTTAGGGGAACAAGGCAATCTAGTTCGAGATCCTGAAAGGGAGAGCGAATAGAGCGTTCTCTTTCTTCATAATTGTTCGCATTTAATGGCATTACAAGGGCACGTTAGCTATTCCGACAGAAAGCAATTTAATGAAAATGTATGCATATCGGTGGCATTGATATGTTAATGCTGGGAATGAAATATAAACCTTTGGGGAAACAAATGTTAAAGAGGACACCAAGAGGCTTTGTTCACCAACTCACTGGGACTTGGGCTCCAGAGAAGAATAACCTGGAATAAGTTCTCTCTTCCTGCAACCTACAGACTATGGTGCTGGGAGCACAGGTGGATGGAGAGATTGTCGGCTGGGATCTCCATGACCCGAACCACCACCTGAATTTACCCCTGTCCTCAACCCCAATCTGGGTCTTCATAGGCCTAAAAAAAATGTCCAATCCATTTTCAGCAAGTCTTCCCTTAGGCACCCCATGCAGACTGGTCACTCCACTTGGGTTGCGTCTCACACATGTTGATACCTTGCTTCAAAGAAGACAATTAGTTGATATATCGTTCCAGATCATTTCATCTGGGTATTTTTGTATTCGTGTGAGAATTCAGGTGCCTGGAATTGGTCCCTCTCATTTGGGAATTCAGGTATAAAGTCAATTTTCTATAATTGTTGGTGGCACTCTTCCCAGAAGGGGAACTCTTGGATGACATTTCCATCAGAGATGAACACTGACCAGCCATTTTGTTTAAACATTGCTTGGTCACTGCAATTCCGACTCGGTTGGCATAATTTGTATTGATTCCTTCCATATGTTTCTTCATCAATTCCCAGTTATGGCCGCTTCCTCCTCCTGCCCCGGCATCAGTCAGTTCTGGACACACGCACGTCTGCCCGGAGGCCATCAGTTCTGCTGCCAATGAGGAGTTTCACACTCACATACACAAAAACAAAAACAAAAGTCTAAAAGACACTAGGAAAAAAAAAGTAGGTAGGTTTTGACGTATTTCCTTAAGGCTTTTGGGTGTGCTTTCTATGAAATTCGTGGGCTGACTTCTTCTGGTTTGCAGATAGGCAGGACATGTGGCCACTTTTTATTTTCATGGCTGACTGGTCACCTTCTCATAGGAAACCAATGGCCTGCCTCTTAGAGAAACCTGGACCCCCTTCAGCAGCCCCCTCCTTACATTTTCATCTCTACCTGCAGATCTCAGGAGGGTGGTCCAGACTGTGAACCAGAAGAGCAGCGTTGAGGGTGCGCGTGATCCAAAGTGGTGATAGCAGGCGGCACCTGGAGCGGACTCCAAGGGCCTCGGAGCATCTTCAACGTCAGCTTCTATTCATTTTCCCGCAGGAGGAAGCACATGACATGCACCACCAGAGACAGAATAGATCACATGGGCCCATCCCCTCCTTCTCTCTCCCACTCTCTGGCGCAACCTCAAATTCCGTCCCCTCAGGAAGGTCTCATGAGTCCCCACTCAGCCACACCTGGAGCACACGGCACCTGTGGGACTGGAGCCTCCCTCCAGACCATGTGCTCTGAGGGGAGAGACGGGGTCTCCTTAGGATTTTATTCCCACAGTTTCCAAAATAGCATCAAAAATAGTTGTTCATGGGTTGCAGGCCAGTTCCCTGCAGGCCAGTTCCCAGCAGGGGACGCAAGAAAGGCAACCGTACATTGATGTTTCTCACCCTCTCTCCTTCCCCTCTAAAAGATAAGTAAATAAAATCTTTTTTAAAAAATAGTTTTTCAATAAATATTGAGCCATCTAAATAGTCAACTTTTAAGGGACTATGTCTTCGCCACCTACTTTGTGAAATAGCTCAAGAACACTGCCTCTGGTCCAGTAAGTGGAAAGTCAGTCAGAATTTGGGGTACGTGGAGGCTGGGGGTGAAGCGGGGGATGTGAAACACCAGAGGGATGGAAGAAATCCATCCCGTCTTTCCCTCTCCAATTCACCCTAAGCCTCTGATCATCATGAAAAGCAAAAGATTTTTTCTTCTTCTAAGAGAAGAGAAGAGGTGGTCCCTAAGGTCTGACTTCAGTGTAGGCGGTGGTGGAATGAGGATGGAAGAAGGACAGGCAGGGATTGAACCCAGCCACTTGCTGTCAGAGTGGACCGGGCCTAGGAGATTCCCTCAGTCCAACTCCCACACTCACCCGAGGAGGAAAGTGAGGTCTGGGGAGGGTGAATGGTTGACTCTGGGCCATAGAGCTGATCCTGGGCCAAACAGGGATTCGAATCCAGGTTTCCTGACCCCTGCTTCTACCTTTTGAACTCTCTAAGTCTATTAACTATCTCTCTTTCACTAACATGGTATTAATCATAAAAGGGAATGTGTAGAATTAACCCATTAAAAGCTGGAGATTCACTAGTCGAATTTTTTAACCACCTATAACCTCCCTATGAGAGACACAAACAGAGTGACCTAGGAGACTACAGTAAAGTAATACAAAGGGGCAGCAAGGCCTACTCATGGGAGGGTGCACTGCCAGAGGGGCCACCTCAGAGAACTGGTCAGCAACACCTGGTCAAGTTGAAGGTCACATTCCCTTGAATGCTGTGATTCCACTTCTAGGTACAGGAACTCTCACTCCCGTTCATGAGGAACAAAAATGTACATCCACGCGAATGACATTAGAAATGACAAATAAAAGACAGCACTGTCAGAGTTCGGTTCACCGGGAAACAGACTCGGGTGCCCGCGTGCAGGGGGGTGTTAAGCAGCACCCTTGGGAGCAATACCTGTGGGAGAGCGAGGAAGGAGGACTGGGCAGAGGGGGAAGTGGAAGAGCACCACAGTAGTAACACGGGCCTCGGCCAACTGCAGAAATTTCTAGAACTGAGATCGCCCCTTAAAGCTGTATCAAACCGAGGCGAGAAGTCCGGGCCTTTGTGTCCCTTATCAGCCTGCCAGTGGATGTGAGCTGCCCTGGGACCCAAGCAGGGGTGGGACGGTGGGAAAGCAGCTCTGTTTGGCTGAAGGACTGGGCTGTGACCCAATAGTAACCAACAGTTTCTGCACGGGGTTGGGGGGGGGTGGATGTCTTGGTCCTGAAGGAAGAACTTGGCAGCACACCATACATCCACTACACACCCCTCTACCCCCAAATGTGCAGCAGGAAATTTACACACGTTATGAAAGCTATTTGATTAAAGGAGAAATGATGTGCAAACAATAAACTGTCTAGACGTGAACAACAAGTGGAATACGATATACCAAAATCAATGGCATGTACCCCAAATCATAAGGAACTTCATGGTCTTCATACATTTGATAGACAATCTAATTGTTAATTATTGGACTAATTAAAAATCTAGAAAGTGAAATAGAAATAAACCAGATAAAGCAGAAAGAATGAAAAACCCAGAGATTAATGAAAGATATCTTTTAAAAGCAATGATCAATAAAATTAAGAGCCAAGCCTTTGAAAAGAACAAAAAGAAAATTATACTGGCCAAGTCTGGTCAGGAAAAGAAGAGAAGCTACAAGTAAATGGAGAAGGATATTTAAGTATGGCTTTTTTAATTATTAAGAGAAGTCTACATACAATATTAGGCCAATAAATTTGAAACAGATTAAAAATAATGATTTTTATAGGAAACTATAAATTAGAACAGCCTCAAAAAGAAATATAAACATCAATGAGCCAATAACCTTTGGAAAAATTCTACCACTCAAAGAACAGGAAACAACCAATTTATACCAAATGCTGCACAGCATGGAAAAAGCTGGAAAGCTACTAAACTCACTTTGTAAAGCTAGCGTGACTCCAATACCCAAAATAGATAAGTCCCACACAAGAAAACAAAGCTCTAAGCCAATATCACCTGGGAAAAGACACACAAGAGTGCTAAATAACTGCTTATTAGCAGCATATTAAAAATAATAATGAATCATAATCAAGATAATTCATCCTATAAATATACAAATGGCTCAAGCTTAAAATAGCTATTAATGTTACTTGTTGCACTAATATATTGAATGAAATATCAACATAACTTTTTCAATAGATGCCCCCCAAATCAATTCCAATTTATAATGTTGATTATTCATGTTATCAGTGACTACAGTGGCCTACGGTGGCTTAAAAGGCTCATAAAGACCAAGACAATCCAGCTTCCTATTCTCTCTCAACTTCATCTTTTCTAGGTCACTGGATAGAGGAAACAGAATAACACTAGCGGTCCCCACAGTGACTGAAATGTAGGGAGCAGAGTTTTAAAAATAGAAGAAACTGGAAAAAAAGAGCCCCCAAGATCTGCGTAAAAGTCACCTCGAGAGCACATGTCCAACTCCTGAGGGTGAGACTTCAAAAGACCTTACAGATGACAGTCCTGGGAGGTAAGGAAGTTTCCGAGGTTGTCTGCTGCAGGGCAGGTGCGCTGGTACTGGTCCAGCCAAAGTGGGCAGGTCCGGTCAGCATCTCCAGCTTTCGGCCCCACGGCCGACCAGCAGTTCACTGGGGGGGGGGGGACTGAAGGCAGCCTACACAGGGTCCCACTGCACTGTTTCTTACAACTCGCAAATCCACGAAGGTCTCAAAATAAGAATTGTAATTAAGAAAAACGGAAGGCAAAAAGAAATGTTCTCAAGTAAGCCGACGCTGGGGAAAGCTGAGCAAGTTCACCACCAGCATGTAAGGGAAGTTCTTTGGGCCAGTGATGGTCCCAGTAAAGGCACAGCTATGCGAGAAGGAATAAGGTAAGTGTGGGGGTGGATATAAAAGGCATTGGAGAGCAGGAATACGAACAGTATCTAAACTAGCACACACACACACAGACCACCACCACCACCACCACCACCACCAGCGGTCACCCACGTCTCAGCGTCTGTCCTAGAAAAACGCAGCAACACTGTGCACACACACAAGGAGACACATACAAGGGCAGTCCCTGCAGCTTTGTCAGCGATGGCAGTGAGTCGACAGTACCTGAATACCCATCAACAGGGGCTGGAGACGCACATTTTGCTGTGTACATACAGTGAAAAACTGTGTGATGGTTAAAAAGGCAATGGGGTGACCATATATTTAAGTGTGCTAACAGGGAAAGAGTTTTTAAAAAGGAAGCAAGAGAAATGTATACACAACGTGACACCACGTATATCACACGTTATAATTTTCTAGGGCACATATATGTGTATATAACGCTCTCTGTCAGTCCACTCTGCCAGACACTGTTGCCAGAGCTTGACACAAACGAACTCTTGACTGTGTAAAGATGCTATGACGTAAGTGCTAGTGAGAGAGAGAGAGAAAACTGAGACATAGCATTAAGTACCTTGCTCAAGTCACTCAGCGGGTAAGTGACAGGACTGGAACTGGAACCCAAGCAGGTGGCTCCAGAGTCCGCGGCACTCCAATTGCAGCCCAGAAAGGGGCCCAGACAGCGCACCCCACACTGTAACGGTGCCCCCTCTGGTGAAAAGGCTGAGTCCGTGGCGCTGGTCCAGGGGACTTCAGCCTTGTCTGCACGGGTTGAATGTGTATCAAGAATAAACTTGAGTATCTTTCAGGAGTTTATAAACAACTAAAATTGAAAAGCGAAGTGATGAACCTTACCGGAAAACAGTTAGAAACAAATTTAAAAGTTTAATTCATTTGGTGACAGAAGATGACGACTTTGAGTGGTGGATACACGATGCAATATACCGATCACGTATCAGAAATGTACACCCGAAATCTATATGATCCTGTTAACCAATGTCACCGCAATCAATTTCCATTTTAAAAGTTTAATTCAGTGGTGGCCTGCTTCTACACCCCAAAAATGTGCTCTCTACACAGAAATATATGTTATACATAAACACAAATAAAAGCAATTTGTAAAGCAGCTTCAGGGGATACTGTTATAAAAACGTGGGGGGGTGGGGTGGGATGGGAGAAAAAGATTAAAAAAATGTACTTGAAAAGTAACTAAATAAAATTTAATATTAAAAAAAATCTCATCACATTAAGAGATAAAATGTTTAATTAAATTAAAAAGTTTAATTTTAATTTAAGATAAAATGAAGAGATAGAAATTGGAAAGTCACAAGATAAGAATGTGGCGCTGGAGAAAGCCAGGAAAGAACCCTGCAAACATTGTCACAGTTACGCATTTGGGGACTCACACAGGTCTCATCCTATTCAAGAGCCGATCGTATTAACACATATTCAAATCCAGAAGGTAAGCTGTTGGTCTAATTGTTCCTTGGAGTGCACACACCGACAGTACATTAAGGTCACCCACCCCAGATCATTCCAGATCCGTGGAGAGTGCTGTACCTTCTGCTTCACTCTGCAGAGTGGCCCCCGGCCCTTACTTGCGATTTTGCTTTCCATGGTTGCAGTTACTCATGGGCAACCAAAATATCAAACGGGAAATTCCATAAATAAACAAGTTTTAGACTGTGCCCTGTTCTCCCACCATCCGTGGTATCCACAGTGTGTACACTCCCCACCAGCTAGTCACTCGTGGCTGCGTGGATGATCTGGTCAGCCGCCACAGTACCACAGTGCCCCAGTGACCCTTGTTTCACTTAGTAACAGCCCCAAAGCACAACGGTAGTGATGCTGGCCACTCAGAGATGCCAAAGAGAAGCCATAAAGTGCTCCCTTTCGGTGAAAGGGTATGTATATATAGGGAAATACATATATACTTCAGGCATCCACTCAGGGAATTGGAATGTACCCCTAGAGATAATCAGGGACTAGTTACTCTGAGCCAAACCTGGGAACTCAGTCATCAGGCCGGACTCTGACGAGGTGGTTGGCTGCAGAACTGAGCTGCCCAGTCAGCCATGCAGAAGCACTGAAGTACAGAAACGACCATGTGAAGGACAGAATCTGCTCAGTACCAGAGGATGCCTGGGAAGCCCCTAATGAGTTAACAAATGGAGGCAGGAGACCCCTGGGAGGGTTCATCAGCTCCACACGCCCACGGGCCTCCCTGGAAGCCCAACAGTCAAAGCGAATCAGAGGAGCCCACCAGTGCTGTTCTGGAATCCCCAGAGCACCGGCCGGCCAGCTGGCCAAGGTCCTGCGTTGCCCAGGGTGGTGGGGAGCTGGAGGTTTCTCACTCAGAGCCCAGGGCTCCGGAGGCAAAGGCTTGGATGGAACACACACAGCTGGAACCGACAGACCAATCACAGCCGGAATCTTGGGGCTGGATCAGACCTTGAGAAGTCATTTAACTCTTCCCCTCGGGCCCTCACAGATGAGGACAACCTCCCCACCCCCTTTTATTACAGTTACTATTATTTTAAAGGAAACATTCCACAAGCTCCCTCTGTCGGCAAGCGCTCCCTGAGCTCCAGCTCAGATTCTCCTCGGGGTATTTTGCAACTTGTTCTATCCCTAGAGCAGTTAGAGATGAAAGGCAAGTCCCCCAAAACGCACTAACACAGTCCCTCCGGCAAAAAAGAGATTTGCACTCAGTGTGAGAAACTAATATGAATCTGTGTTCTTATAAAACAGCTGGGTTGTGGGGACAAGGGGTAGGTAGAGAAGGGAAGGTATGTTTTAATGCTACAAAGGGAGGCATTTTTAAGTGGGATTATTTTATGATTCTTGAGGGTGAACTGCCATGGTATACTTTAGTGATTATTTACAGAAGAGCAATGGCTTCAGAGACATTTTAGTAGGTAAATCGAAAGCTAAATTACCCATTGCCCTATGTATCTGTAAATCATGAAAATGCACACTTTTGTGGGTTCAGCGCTCCATGACCCACCCAGAGCATGAGTTCTATTGGGATCTCCATGCAGCAGTTAGCAGGGGGAACTGCGGGCCTAGTCAGGGAGGCCAGCAGTCAGCATCAGAACACCCAGAGAAGGGTGATAAATGGAGATATGTGTTCAGAACAAACAGGAGAATCGAATACATCCAATTGCCAAACAGGTGTATCATTCTGCTTCCTGGGAGGTCTGTCTAGAACACAGCCAGGGCCCGGCACACAGGAGGTAGGGTAGGGTCCACCCTCCTTAGCTGAACACCCCAGGCACCAGACACTGAGGCAGACGCCCGACAAGAAGACATCCTGCCGGGGAGGCATGGCAGGTGCCAAGGTCTGTGCACAAACTAATTTCAATGTCACAGACCGGAAGAGATGGGCACCTCGTCTATATTCAGGCTTGGTTCTCACTGGCTGTGAATTTGCTGATGGCGGATGCCTGCTGGGGCTGAAGCAGGTGGTAGCAGTGGTAAGGGACCCAGTGTGAAGAGATTTTATCATCAAGTTGCAAAGAGTCTCATAGACACAGATGGTTTTTTAGAGATTATTCTATTCAGTGAATTTTGGACTCTGGGCTGAGACCCGTTTGCAGGTGAAATTAGTGGCTCTCAACCCACCACTTTTTAAAGTTTTCTCGTGAATGCCGTGGAATGGAGCAGAGTGGGTGGGTGGGTGCAGTGGCATGAAACCAAGCGCATTGCATTTAGCTCTAAGGCTAAAGTGCATTTAGCAAGGCTAATCACTGTTCAGTGAACGTTTGTCAGGTGTGTGTGTGTGTGTGTGTGTGTGTGTGTGTGTGTAACACAGAGAGAGGCAGAGACGAGAGAGAAGCAGAGAGACACAATGTGATGTAGACGTAATTTCCACTGTGCGTCCCAGTTAAAAAAACAGTGTAGTCACTGAACAAATCAACCCCCTTTGTTTTACAGGTAAGTAAATTAAGGACCAAGAAGAGGAAGAAGCCACAAAAGGAGCAGCGTCGTCTGAATCCTTTGACCAAGCCCACCTGCAGAGGCCACACCCTCTGGACCAAAAACTTCAGGGCACATGACAAATTTATTTATATGAATACTCCTAACAGATGGCAAATCAAATTACTTTTTTGTTGTGCACTTAACAAATTGTGCTCATCGAAAAGAATAAAACTGCACAAAACAGGACTTTCTCAGGAAAACCTCAGCTATTTGGTTTCTAACTATAGCCGATAACCTCTCAATTATGGTTACTAAAGTTATAACCTGCAGCTTGCTTTGCCAGCCCCGTAAAAAAGAAACAACCTAAACCTGCAATTTAGATATTTGGCCTCTAGGTGTCAGGCCATGGAGACACATTCTGAACAATAAGGCTCCAACATTTTCTCTTTTGATGAAAAAATAAAATTTGATATTAAAATTCGTAAGCACAACACAGCTCCAAAAAAATAGATGATTGTTTTAAAGCCAAAAAAACATTAAAAAGTCCTAAGATATAATTTAGTATTTTTCTCTCTGATCCTTACTGCAATTGTATCAGTTCACCCTAAATTTTAGCTTAATTGAAAGCCCCGGTAGGGGGTTTATTCTCAGGTCCTAGGTTTATTCTCAGCTCCAGGAGCAGTCCCCACTTCTGGGTCCCAGACAGAGCACCTAAGGAAGTGACCTGCCCCAAGGGTGAGGGGCAGACATTTTTTGGGAGGACTGGCTGTAGCCTGCTGGATGGTGGAGAGGCTGGGGTCCACTGGGGTGCCGGCGAAGCTCACCGCAGGGTGGGTACCACCAATGGCCTGCAAGTCACTGGCCACAGGGCAGGAGTAAGAAGGAAGCAGCACACCAGCACCAGGAAGAGAAGCCCCTGCCTGCTGCAGTGTCCTTTCAGCACCCTCTACTGGCAAGGGTAATATTACACCAGCTGTCGAAGAAGCACCACAGACTGGGCAGAGGCCTGCGTCTGGAGATGAAACAGTGAATGGATGAGTGCCTCATTTCTTTGGAATTTGAGGGCAGTGCCCCAGTAGTAATGGAGGAGGATTATTTCCCTTTTAATGATGACACCACGAGCTGTCATAAGAGTGTAAAGACGATGGGAATTACAGACTAGGTCAGCTCTGAGGGAGAGGTGGGGAGCGTGCTCGGAGGGGCTGCTCAGAGAACCTGCTGCTGTGCCCAAGCAGTAGGGGGCTCATGGGTCTTGTTACATTATTCTAGTCTACACCTCTTCTTTTTCCCAATCCTCACCCAAGGACATACTTAATTAATTTTTCTTTAGAGAGAGAGGAAGGGAGGGAGAGAAACATCAATGTCAGAAATATCCATCCGTAAGCCTCACACATGCTCCCTGACCGGGATCAAACCCCCAACCCAGGCACATGCCCTGGTGGAGAAGTGAATCCACGACCTTTCAGTCCACAGGACGATGCCCGACCAACTGAGTCACACCAGCCAGGGCTAATCTACACCTCTTTGAATGTCTGAAATAGTTCATGGTAAAGACGAATGAATAAGATAATGATGATTAGTTTTAGACATAATGAGACAAAGATTCAGAATTGCTTCTTGGAATTCCTTTTCTTTATTATCTTTTCCTTAATATCTCTTGTAGCTCTCTAGTCCTTGGATTGCTCCTTAAAGCCTTTTCTCAGGGTCCTTGCCTTGCTCATTCCCCACTCTCCCTGCATGATTTTTATCTAATTCCAGGACTTCCTTCTCTACACAAATGATATCCAAACGTTGCATTTCTCACCTGGATAGGGCTCCCAAGCCAGAACCCCTTCACCCAGCTGCTTCTGGGACACCTTGGGGTGAACACGCCACAGGCACCCGAAGCTCCAGATGCCCAGGCCCAACTCCTTCCCCTGTACCTGCCCCTCTGTCTCCTGCATCGGAAGCTGGCGCTGCTCTCCACCCCCATGGCTCAAACAAGAGATCCAGGAACCGCCCTTAATGTCTCTCTCATTCTCCAAAACCAGTCCTACTTCTTAGTGTTTCTGATTTGTCCTCTCCATTCCCACTGTGACTTGCCCAGTCGTGACCACCACAAGCCCTCTCCTAGGTCACCCACCCGTCTCCCTCTGCCTCCTTCCTGCTCCCCTCACCCCGGTGTCCCCCCTGGAGTCAGACAAAACCTGCCTATGGGGCCAAACGACCTGGCAGCTCACTGGGGTGCCAGTTTATCAGACACCCTGGAACATCTCTCACGTAGCTCAAACACAGGGTGCCTGCTAACTCAGGTTCCCGTGAGCAACTTACATCATGACAAGACAGGAAATGGTCCCCATTCAGCCAAAGTGGATGGTGTCCCGTATGAGCTGACAACGTAATGCTGCACAGTATTCCTGACAGTCACCTAGGATTCGCTCACAGAAGACTAGGTCACATCGCCAACCCGAGACCAGCCAAGAGCAGGCCTGTGAAATCACCCAGCTCTGCAGGAGGTTTGAGAGCCAGTTCTTCAGGGTGGAGTAGCCTCTCCTCGCCATCAGAGAGCAGAGACAAGTCCAAGCACCAGGATACCAGTGTTCTGTCTTACCAAATCTGAAGCCTCTTACTAAGCCTTGCAGGAAGTTGCTTCATTCAGAAAATGACACATAGAATTTTTTAAAAAGGCTAGACAGGGAAAGGAGAAAAAAGAACTCAGGAAAATAAAATGCCTTCTCTGTCCATGAAGACCCCCCCCCCCCAAAATTTTAAAAATTATTTCACTGAGATTGTGTAACCACATCCATGTGAGCTATGCCTGTGCACAATGAACACACCCAGGTATTTGTATTAGTTTAGACAGAAAAAATTAGTCTAAACACGTTAAATTGGGTCATATTGGTGGGGGGAGAACTAACGCCTTATTTTGAACACAAGGAAAGAGATACATGGTTTTTATTCATAGAAAGTCAGTTTCTCTTTATCTTCTAAAAGTAAATATTAGACAAAAAGTTTTATAGCCCCTTGAAGTAGTGTCTGATTTCCTGGACAGCCCTAGGCACTGTCGATGATCTCCCTCAGGCTGTACAACTGGCAAAGTAGAGTAAATGCCAAGTTCTTACCGCCTGCACCAGAGTCTTCATGACCACGCCCCCTCCACCGCTCCCCTGTATCACCAGCCTCTCCCCCCTCCCTCCAGCCTGTAGCTCCGCTCCAACCAGTCTGGACTCCCTGCAGGGCCTCACCTGGCAACTCCCCTTCACTGGCCCTCAGCCCAGGGCGCCCCCTCTGCCCTGGATGCCCCTGATTCCCACCTTCACGCCCCATCTCTGAACAACTCCTGCTGCCTTTCAGGTGTCAGGTAAGATTTCCCCTCTTCTTCAAAGTCTTTCTTGTTTCCCCCAAGAAGTCTTCGCTAGGTAGCCCTACCAGGTGATCACGCAGCACCTGCTCCTGTCCCATCGCAGCCCTTATCCCACTCAGTGATAATCGTCTGTGGACACGAGTGTCTTTCTCACACGTGTGTAAGCTCCACCAGCTCCCTGGTGACTTCAGTGTTGTGTCCCCAGCCTCTAACATAGTACCTGGCATGCAGGAGAGATGTCATAGCTATTTGTTGAATAAATGAATCCATTTGTAAACTGTCTCTTCTTACCATCAGAGAATAGAAATGAGTCCAGATACTGGAGTCTACCTAGATGCTTTGAATGGATGAAAATAAAAAGCTAGAAAAAATGGCCGTGAGATGGAACAATGGCAGGACAGCCAGCTGTGTGAGGGTCACCTGTGTCGGATTCTCTTCCCCAGACAGATTTCCCTTCCACCCCAGCATGTTACTGGGGTGCAGTCCTCACCAGCAACCTGTGGGCGTGTTGGAAATGCAGAAGCTGTCCGCCTGCACAAGGCAGCAGCAACAACCACGTAAATCGGGCGTAGACAAATGGCAGGAGACGCACTGCAGAGCCGAGGAGAAATGAATGCTGGGTCAGCCCGCCACTCCTGCAGACAACTGAGAGTTACTCCTGTTTGGGGTCTGTTTGCTCGTGTGCTTTTGAATACTGGCCATGCAGCCCCGCCAGCCTGGGGGGAGAGAGGGGCCGGCAGGGCAGGGCAGAGTCTGCCCTGCAAGGAAGAGAGTAAAACCTACTGGCCATTGTTGCGATCTACTGGGTCAAGGACCCGTAAGGAATCTTTCTGCACCAAGTTCTTTCATTGTTTCCCTCAACCCAGAGGAAAAAAATAGAGCAAGGGCTACCAGCTATTCTGTCTGGGTGCTAGGAGCTCCCACCAAGAAGCAATAAAAATTTGAATGACAAATACCTTGTTTTCAGAGAAAACAGAAAAAAGGGGGGAAAGTGACCCCCCCACACCTATGTATGTATGCCAAGTCACAAATTTTAATTAAGAAGATAAGAATTGGGGGGGCGAGATTGGGTTGATGTGTGTGTATGTGTGTGTGTTTTCTAGACATGAGCTCAGAGGAAAGGAGAGAAATAATTCAAGCACAGAATTAACATCTTCTAATAATCTTAGACAAAACCCGACTCTGTTTGCTTTGGTTTGTAAATTAGCTCATGATTAAAGTGTCTCTTCAGCCTTGCGCCATTGTCTTCCCAGGCCTGTGTGCTGAACGCCACCCTGACCCCAACGCCCTTGTAGCTCGAGCGGAAGACTCAAGAGCATGAGGGAACAATTATTATAAAGCGAAGTACTTGCAGTTTTGCTGCAAAATCAATGAACTTTTCAAGTGATTTTTATCATACGCCGCAGCTGTTCTGTTGGCTTTTGAGTGGTTAGCACACCGTCAGCCCCCGTGTTTTAAAGAGCCTTGTTCATCTCTAAGCCTCCCCTTCTTGAAGCACAGCCGGCCCCGCCCCGACTGGAGAGGCTGCTCCAGTGAAGGACAGTGGTCCCTTCTGAGCCTGGTTCTCGCCCTACCTCTGGTTTACCTGGCTCACCTTAGAGACAAACTCTGAGAAATGCCATCTTGCATCTTCGAACATCACAGGCTGATGGGGGTAAAAAGCACTTCAGGGATAAATTAGCCTCTGGTTTGCCAATAGGAATGTGGAGATAGCTGGACTTGCCTACGAGAACCCAACATACTAGGACTGACTGTAAAGATGGAAGGTCAGCGTCGGCTCAGGGGTCGTGGGTGACTCGTCCAGGCCTGCCGAGTGGGAGCCCAGGGGAGAGTGGGCAGCTGCAGTCCACAGCAGCTGACACAGGAGAAGGACGGCCTGTTCTGTGCCCTCCTCCTGTCAAATGGGCTTGCAGACCAAATTCTGTCCTTCGGCCACGAGGGGAGCTGAACGGCGCTGAGGAAGTAAAATCCAACCGGAGTCTTTGCTCAAACCTATTTGGTCCCTTCTCTCGTATTCACTGAGAATCCAGGTGACCCACATAAAATGGGGAAGCTTCAAGGTACAGGTTTACTTAAGATGACTCTAAAATGGGCCTATTTCATAATGCGAAATACCACTATATTTAGTTGTGCTACCAAATTAGTGAGAAATCTGAAAATATGTCCAGTGCCCCCTTCCCCCCTCTTTGTTCTGAATTCAGGGCACTGCCACTCCATTAGAAGAATCGGAACTCGTGGTCAGGCTTGACCTAGGCTGAGTGCTCTTTTGAGAGTGGAGTATTTTCTCCAATATACATGCCCTAGTTAACCTAATGGTTGTGATCAACAACCAGTTAACCAGTAGATATTTCTGAAGCCTTTGCTATGGGCTCAGCATAGAGACATGTTCTCTGAGTTTCATAAAATAAGGGTAAAATTTAATTCCCTATTGCAAGGGAACAGTTAAGGACTAAATGCCATGATACATACTCTAAGATGGACCTTGATTGGCCTCTCAGGGTGGGTCAAATTTAGATAAATTGACAGAGAGAACATTTCAGAAGAAGGGATGGGCCCAAGAATAGGGGGGATTGAGGCAGGTGAGAGCAGAGCGGTCTACCTGGATTACTTTAAAGACTTGCCTGAATTAGAGCACCGATGGTGAGCATGGGGCTTTAACTCCACCTAAAGGTGCTCACGGGGGGGAGGGGGGGAGGAGGGTGAATCAGGAAGGGGTTTTTTAAGATTATCCCCAAATCAATGTCTATACGTTCAGTTATTGCTACTGTCTCTTAACCTGGTGGGTTTGAAAAGAACCAGTGATAAACCAGAAAACTCCCAAGGACTGGCTGGCTGTTGGGATAAGAAAGTGACCATGATACCTCCTGGCTGGTGTGGCTCAGTGGATTGAGCGCAGGCTGCGAACCAAAGGGTCGCCAGTTTGACTCCCAGTCAGGGCACATGCCTGGGTCGCCGGCCAGGTCCCCAGTGGGGGCCACATGAGAGGTAACCACATATTGATGTTTCTGTCTTTCTCTCTTCCTTCCCCTCTCTCTAAAAATGAATAAATAAAATCTTTTAAAAAAATGACCACGATAAGAACACAGGTGTGCGAGGATTTTCCCTATATTACAGGTGCTATACTGAGTACTTAACGTTCTTTGTCTCATTTAATCCTGACAAGTGCCCCATTAAGTAGGTGCTATTATTAGCTCCATTTCACAGAAGAGGAAGCTGAGTCATGGAGACGTTGAATAGTTTGCCCGAGACCGCACAGCTGGTAGGTGGCAGAGCAGGGGCACTAATCCAATGGGATGGAGGCCTTTATAAGAAGTGACACCGGAACGCATGTGCACAGAGGAAAAGCCATGGAGACACAGCCAGAAGGCAGCCCACCTGCAAGCCAAGGAGAGGGGCCTCAGGAGAAACCAGCCCTGCCAACACCTTGATCTTGGGCATCCAGCCTCCGGAACTGTGAGAACTAAGTTTCTGTTGTTGACACCACCCAGTCTGTGGTATTCTGGTATGGCCACCTGAGCACACTGATACAGCCGTGTATTGAGATTCTGTGGGCACAGACAGAAATCTCTGAGCAAGGATGTGGCTGGTGGTGTGGGCACTGGAACCTAAAGCAACCCCACTGGAAACTCTGGGGGAGCAAAGGGAAGGGCCTCCATTTCCCTGCCAAAATTCTAGCCCAAAGGCCAATTTAAAAGTTTCAAGCCACACCAGAACGATCCTGTGAGGAGCGCCTCACAGAAAGAGAAGATGACAACTCACAAAGGACATCTGTGATGAGTTATATAAGGAAACTGCTTCCAATATTGTCCAATCACCAAGACTTCCCGAGTTGAGGCCACTGGGATTTCTATAGGGAGCCGTAGCCCAAAACACAGCAGCAGTGAACCCTGGGGGTCAGGGACAAAAAAATCAATACACGCACTGCCTTTGAAAGCTCAAGATGTTCTATAAAAGCTTTGAGTGAGGACAAGAAAAAAATAGAGTTCCTTTGGGTCTAGAGATTTTTTTTTCCTTTAAAAAAAAAAAAACAGATTGTCTGTCTGTTCCAAGCGATGGAGATTGAAAGTCATATTCTCTGTGTGAAGGATCAGAGAAAATATCTTCAAAATCCCAGGATTCTAGAGGACTCACAAAGGGTCCCGAGCAGCAGCAGGGCCATGTGGAACTCGTGTTCTGGCCTGTGAAGGTGCCAGAGCAGCACAGGGCCAGCGTGGGCACTGGGGCGGCGACCGAGTGTACGCAGCTGCCCCGGTTACGAAAACCCTCCCGGGCCCGAGGCCCTGTCTTTGGACACACGGGGAATTTGGGGAATAAGATAAAAAGTAAATGAGCTCTATACTTTTGAGGGTTTGGGGACTAATTTCAGAAGATTCAGACTTGCCCAGAAAACATCAAAAGGCTTGTTAAACAACGGATGCTCCCCGCCCACCCTGCCCAGAGACTGCCCAAGCCACCCACAGCAGCGCTTTGCAAAGTAGCTCTGCCGAAGGACCTGTTTTTATTGACTTCCACTCTCTCACAATCTTATAAAATACAAGTACATTTCTAGAAAAATTAAACCAAAAACAAATATAACTCCTAATTTTTTATTATTAGATTCAATGGATGTAAAATTACTATCAAATCGCTATGAAACGTTGTAAAGTCTTGGTCGCAATTCTGGTTCCTGCTGCACCTTGTTGAGGACTGGTCACACCCCGCCTGTGACCGGGCAGGGGTAAGCCAGCAAATCGGATTCAGGGTTTGTTCTAGGTCACAGTGGCAAACACAAGGCCCGTGAGCCAAACCCGGCCCTCCACCTTGTTTTATCCGGCCCAGCACTTTGTTTCTACCTGGCGGCAGCACCGAGCTCCTTGTCCCCAGTTAAGCAGCAGTTACATTTAGTCCCAAAATTACATCCAGCCCTTTGAAGGCAACCGCGAGGCTGATGTGGCCGCTGGTGAAAGTGAGTGTGACCCCTGGAGAGTAAGGCCCATTGTCAACGTGCTGCCCACTCCACACCCAGCACTAACCATCCGGATGCCATGATTCAGGGGCTAAACTGGCAGGAACGTTGCTCTGAGTCTCTGCCAGCCGAGAAAGTAGCCACTAGCCGTATGTGGTGGCCACTGAGCACTTACCTGACATGGGGCCACGCCAAACAAATGTAGGCCATAACTATAACACCCGTGATGGATTTTGAAGACTTGGTGTGAGAACATATGTACAATGTCTAATTATAATTTTCACACTGACTACATTTTATAATAAAATTTGGATATTAGTATCTGGGTTTCTAATCCTCACCTAAGGATATATTTATTGATTTTTAGAGAGAGAGAGGGAGGGAGAGAGAGAGAAAAAAAAAAAAAAACATCCATCAGTTGCCTCTTGTACACAGCCCGCCCAGAGATCAAACCCGCAACCTAGATATATGCCCTGATGGAAAATTGCACCCACAGCCTCTTGGTGGACAGGATGACGCTCCAACCAGCTAAGCCACTGGGCCAGAGCAGTGTCTACTGTCGTTGTTGTTTTTTAATATGGCTACTAGAAAAATGTTATTGCACATGAGGCTGGTATTATGTGTGCATCGGACAGCCGTGCCCGTGAGTGCTGGTACACTCATTTCCTCATCTATGTGAAGCCCTGACTCTGAGCTGTGTGTAAACCAGACACGGGCTTGCCCTCCAGGAGCTGACACTTGGCACACCCCGTCTCTGAGTTCCCAGAGTGCACATTCGGCTCTCACTACCACATCGCCCTGCATGTGATGTATCCGAGTAGCAGATACCCTGGAACAAAGCACAGGGCTTCTGTTGAATCATCAGCAGACCAAAGCAAGTGGAAAATAAAAGTAACAGCAGTAGCTACGACACCAACAATGAACAGCGCTCACCCTGTGCTGGGTTCTACACTTAGCAAACGTTGTTTTACTGAATCCTCATAATGTTTCTAGGGAGGGTGTGACAGTCTTCTGCACCAGTTGGCTAAGTACTCCGTTACTTAATAAAACACTCGTCTAGGTGTTGCTGCGAAGGCATTTGATAGCCGTGGTTAACGTCTACAATCGGTCCTGGAAAATGTGGCAATTCTCGTCTAATCAGTGCGAGGGCTTAAGAGCAAAATCTGAGGTTTCCCAAAGAAGAAATTTAGCCTCAAGGCCGCAACATCAACTCCTGCCTGAGTGTCCAGCCTGCCGACACGCTGCCCCATGGATTTGGGGCTTGCCAGCTCCCATACTTGTGTCGGCCAATTCCTTAAAAAATATAAATATAAAAAATAAAAACGTATATATTTTATTATATACAAAATGTGTGTGTGGATAGTAGTGGTTCTATTTCTCCAGAGATGCCTAATATAAGGAGACGGTTTTCCTCTTGCATTTTATAGTTGAATTAGTGAATTTGCTCAATATCTCACAGCCAACACGCCGCAGGGCCAGGCTCACACATTCCCACAGGAGGGCAGTGGGCGGGAGGGGCACCGGGAAGGCGTGGAACACTGGGACTGCCCACTGAAGCTGCCCCTGGGCACCGTGGGATGCAGCGCTGGTCACTGCGCTAGCCGGGCGGGCCACCTGCAGGGGGGAGGGGTGTCTGCTATGCATTAGAGGACACTGTCACCCTGGAGACTCAGTCTCAGTGCCCAGAACCAAAGGCAGTCAAACAAGAGACACCCCTGTAGGTACCGGTACGAAGTCCCCCTGAAAGGCCCAGCCATGGCACTCTCAGGGCAGGAGCACCCATGCCCAGCCCCTGATCTGGGAGGAGGACCTGGGCAGCCACACAGAATACGGAAGATGGTGACTACAAGTCCCACCTCCTCCATCCAGACAAAGGACGCTGGAGGGGACTCCAGTGCCTGCTCACCTGACGGGCCCGCGCTATAGCGTGAAGTTTATCAAGTTTGAATCTTGCCTGTCCTGTGCATTTGTGTGTTCTAGGAGAAGACCTGGTCCATCCTTACAAATTTCTGTGTCCCCAGCTGTCCGTTAAGAGCAGGAGTCCTTCAGACCTAGCAGAGTGCTTGGCACACAGGAGGAGCTACGTATGTGCCAAGTAGGTTTAAGGGTGGATCGAGAAGTGAATGAATGAATATGAACAAAGAGGCTACACAGACAAATGTTATACACCAAACATGAGTGTAAATCCCCAACCCACACACTTATGTCCAGGATCTATACACTTTCACTTAAGTAATTCCAGGTGGACAAGAAAGTAAGGAGCAAAGGAAAACTCGGGCTGTGGGCAAAGGCCTGCGGGAACGCACAGAAGCAAGTCACTGGCTCACAGGTTCCCCTGGCAGCCGGGAAGCCCAGAGAGGGGAAGACATGAGGAATGGCGGTGGCTGGAAGCCGGGGGAAGTCACACGGGCCCTTCCAGCCCAGGCTCCTAAGTTTGGAATGATGCTCATTTCTGAGCGCAATCCTCTCCAGAAGGCTCCAGGAGGCAGCAGGGTCTGGGAGATAAAGCTCGGCTTTGGAAGCAGAAGACCTGGGATCGTGTTTGTGCCACCACCACCGACTCACCCTCTGCCGGCCAAGGTGGGAGGAGGCATGGGGGCGGCAAGGCCCAGCTTCCTCTCTGCACGGGCTTCTGGGTCTGGAAAATGGAGATAACACCTCCCATTAGGAAAGGCTTGGGAGGGCTTTGTGCACCGTGAATGCAAAGGGCTACCAGGCGCTTGCAGCCAGAAACAGGCTCCTTAGCAGTCGGCCTGCAGCAAAATCCTGACTCCTGTCGCTTCTCAGAACTCCTTCCCAGGAGGAGGGGTGGGCCACAATGGCGAGGGTGTGGCTTCCTCAACAACTTCTCCTTTCCCAACACGGCACAGGTTAGGCCGGTCCCCTCTCCGACCTCTGTCCCTCAAGGGACTGGCAGCCAGCTTGACCCTGCCGTGTGACTTCCCGAGCTCCAGTCCACGGCCCTTCCTTCCACAGAGCAAAGTATACTGAATTGGGTGAAATTTTTCATTTGTAAAATGGGGAAATCCAATACCTAGATCTAGGGCCCACACACTCAGCTGAGCCACTTTGAACATGGTACTTCATTCATTCATTCATTCATTCATTCATTCAACGGTTATCACTGACCATCTACAAGCTACCAGGCACTATTCTAGGCACCAGAAAACATCAACTAATAAAGCCAAGGTGATGGGTATCATCCTAATTCATGCCAGCGGTTTTCACATGGGGGAAATGTCAAAACACCATATGCCATCTCAAGGCCATTAGCGGCGCCCAACCCAAACAAGACCAGGAAATGCCAAACTCTGCTGTTCCATCAGGGGTTGCTGCATGAGCAGCGGGTAACCTTCCTGCTTCCAGGATGTCATTTTTATAGGTGGGTTAAAGACATCTTTAAGGTCACGTCTAACCCGGCTTATTGTCCTTAAACATAGTCAGTAATTTTCTGGACTTAATACTAATTTTTCTTTGTACTACTCACAGGGCATCAAAACCTTGCTTCCCTGTGAAATGCAGCCTTTCCTTTCTCGGACCAAAAGCTTCTGTCTTCTCACTTCAAGGAGTGTCGGTTCACCTTGTAGGTTCAGAGCAGTTCTGTTCCTTTGGCGAGCAAGCACGCACTTACCTGGTCCTCAAGGGCTTGCAGCATGGAAGGACAGAGACAAGCAGCCACAGGGGGCTCTGGGCCATGAGGGCAGATGTCTGACCCAGACAGCAACAGGGACGGGCCAGGCAGAAAGTGGCAGACACATTTCTGCCAAACGAACTGCACTTCAGAATGTGCCTAGAACTGTGCAAAACCGGGAGGAGTGAAAACCCACTGGGCTTCAAGTCATCCCACCAAAGGTTAGGGTCTGACCCCTCTGCTGCCTAGATGTGTGTGGAGAACCCTTCATTTCTCAGAGCCTCGGTTTGCTCACCAGATGCTGATCCTGAATGCGCATCTTGCACCCCAGCGTGTGTGTGTGTGGCCCTGAACCCAGCTCCCCTCCAGCACATCGGCCATTTGCTGGGCATGGAGACCACTACGTGGAGGCAATGCTCACACCAACACAGACACCTGAATTCTAGCAATAAGCCCAGGCAACTCTTATTAAGGGAATGAGCCATCAACCCAACTATGAGAAAGTAGTTTGCCTCAAGCCAATCTGCCAAAAAAATTATAAAACCAGGGAGAAAACAAACTATTTAAAGGTAACAGAGAGAAACCAAGGTAATGAGGATTTGAGGGTCCAAGGTCCTAAAGAAATGAGAAACACATGTTGAAGCAAGTGACACTCTTCTCTGCTGCTCTTTCCTGTAAGAGCCTTTGCCAGCTCAAGGCTCACGGGGCACAGAGGCGGAGCCCCAGGCCAAGACCTGGAACACACAGCCCCTGGTGCTGGGATCCAGGGACACCAAGGCAGTAAGGACTTAAGAAACCAAGACTCTAAAGGAGAGAGAACATCCACGAAATAAGACTAAAATTCTGTGCAGCTTTGCTTTTAAAAGCGAATCCTGAGCAGCCCTGAATAAACAAGCTGGGAAATCAAGCAGAAAATAGCTGCTAAGTGGCTTCGAATGTCTTTTTAAAAAATTACTTTTACCAGTTGTGCAGAGTGCAAAGACTGAAATTGGAATATGGGCCCACCAAGGAGGAGTGGCCTCGATTACACACGAGCATTTGACACCAAAAGGAGAAAGCAGAATTTAAGCCATCCACATGGAGAGAGCCCACCTAAAACCTAAAACTGTCCTGACCATCTTATACTGATTGAAGCAAAGGAATCTGCCCCTAGCCTAATTGCTAGCCCATTTCAATCAATCAATCAATCAATCAGTCTCCTATGAAGATACATAACATCATCAGGACCCTCAGAATTTTTCAAATATATGTCCGGCATTTAACCAAAAGTTATGAAGCATGCCAGGAGATAGGACCAAAGCATTAACAATCTAAGGAAAAATAGACAACGAAACACTCACACATGATCCAGATATTTGACTTATCAGACATAGAACTTAATGATTGTGATGATTATGTTACAGACAATGTATCAAGATGGAAAGTTTGTCAGTGAATTATTTTGTATTGAACTTCTAATACATAAAAAATGCAATTACAGAAATCGGGGGCTAAAGAAATGCATCTAACGGCAGATTAATACATCGAAAGTAAAGGTTATTCCACTGGAATATAGAGGAGCAGAAAATATATTGGGTGACCAAAAAGATCATTTAGTTTTTTCCATACGATGGCTCTAGTAGTGCTTAGTTGTCTTCAAGTTCATTCAGAACAACTTTGTTAGATTGTATTGTGACAGCTGTGATATCTGCGTGCATTTAAAAAAAAAACTTAGCAAAGCTGGTGAATTTTTGTACAGCCATTTTAATATTGAAGAAGGAAGAAGGTACATAACATTTCCAGTGTATTATGCTTCATTATTTCAGGAAAAGTAAAAATGCAACTGAAATGCAAAAAAAGATTTGTGCTGTGTATGGATAAGGTGGCTGATCGAACATGTCAAAAGTGGTTTGCAAAGTTTCTTGGTACTCTTGACATTTTGGCCAAATAAGTCTTTGCCATGAGGCTGTCTTATGCATTGGAAGATGTTTAGCAGCACCTCTGGTCTCGACTCACTAGAAGCCAATAGCAGGAGATAGCCAACTTACTCAAAACATCCAAATCAATAAAATTATTGGTGAAATTGGAAAATGTCTTTCATTCTATGGAAATGAAACTAAACAGAATTTTTGGCTGACCCACTATAAAGATAGGCACACAGATGGAAAAAATTATAAATAACCCAGGGACCAAGAAAGAAGTCAGAATGAAAATCAGAAGACAATTTGAAAGGAAAGATAATAAAATACAACATTATCAAAACTTGTGAAATATAACTAAAGATTGTTTGAAGGAAATGTTATAGTTTAAATTTGCATACTAGAAAATAATGAAGATTGAACATTGTCTTAGCATCCTGCTCAAGAAGCTAAAAAATATAACAGCAAATTAAGCACAAAGTACAAAAAAAATTCCAACAAATGGACAAATTTTAATTTAAAAATACAACTTAGCAAAACTGACACAAAGACAAATGAAAAGTCTAAATAGCTTATATCTATTCATAAATTAAATTCATAATTAAAAACCTATAAAGCGAACTCCAGGCCCAGAAAACTTTCAGTTAACTTTTCCAAGCATTTAAGAAAGAAGTAACACCAATCTTACACTGGCATTTTTCCAGACCATTAAATAAAATTAGCAAAATCTTGGTAGTAAACCCAATCAGTGCATCATAGGAAAAATATATAGGCCAATGTCTCTAATAAACATAAACTCAAAAGTCTTTTTTTTAATCTTACTCAGCAAAAATATGGGCAAATACAATCTATCAACACCTAAAAAGTAAAATACATCACAAACAACTTATTTTAACCCAAGAATAAAATGTTGATTTATGATTTGAACATCATCAATGTAGTTTATCACATTGACCAAAAAACCCCACTAAAACATGTAATCATCTCAACAGATGCAGAAAAAGCATTCTATAACATCCAACATACTACATCAAAAGTCATACTAGAAAGAAAAAATTTTTTTAATCAACCAGGAAATATAAAGGGAACTTCCTTGATACAAGAAGGGGTATTCTCCCCAAAATCCTATCATACATTATAATTAATGGTTAAATATTAAAAGTTTTTACTCTGAAGATCAGGAACGAGATAAGAATATCTGTTACCACCACCACCATTTAATGGACTTCTAAAAACTATAAAACTTCTAGAAAAAAATACTAGAGAAAAATCATTGTGATCCTGAGTTAGGCAAAGCCTTCTTAGGTACAACAACAAAAGTAAATCTATAAAAGAACCAATTGGTAAATTTGGATTTGCCAAATTACATCTGCTTTTCAAAAGACACTATAAGAAGAATAAAAAGATAAGCCACAAGCTGCAAGAAAACATTTGCTTATATATTTGAGAAAGGACGTAAGCCCAGAATATTGTTTAAAAACTCTCAAAACTCAATAATAAAACAAATAATTTTTAAAGTGGGCCAAAAATTGAACAGACATTTCACCAAAGAACATCGACATACCTGGGAGAACTGCGGTTTGGTTCCAAATCACCGCGATAAAGCGAGAACTCCAACAAAGTGAGGCAGAATCTCCCTGCTGCAGGGGTGTCTTGCCTTCTAGTTTAAAAACCGCAACACCTGTGTGGCAATTAAGCAAAGCACAATAAAATGAGGTATGCCTGTTTATGGATGGCGAGCACATGACAAGATGCTCAACATCATTAGTTATTAGAGAAATTCAAATTAAACCACTACATGCCAACTAAAACAATAATAATAAAAAAGATAGGCAATACCAAGTGTTGGGGAGTATGTGGAAAAGCAATTGGAACTCTCTCCAACTAGTGGTGAGAATGTAAATGTTAAACCGCTTTGGAAAACAGTTTTCTTAAAGTTTAAATACACCTACCACGTGATCCAGCCACCCCACTCTCAGGTTTCACCCACGAGAAACCGAGGCCTGAGGACCCCACAGAACAGGCAGAAGGGTTCACCCCACCCGCCTAAACACCCACACGCTAGTCCCTGGCACTTGTGAACGTGTTACCTCACAGAGCAAAAGTGACTTTGCAGTAATTAAAGTCACGGACTTGCAGATGAAGAATTACTCTGGATCTTCCAGGTGGGCTCTGTCTAACCACGTGAGTCCTCAAATGCAGGGAATCTTTCCTAGCTGTGTGCGGTCCAAGACAGATGTGGCAACACTGCTGGCTCTGAAGACAGGGCTGCGGGGAACGCCAGCCAAGGAATGTGAATGACCACTAGCAACTGGAAACGGCCAGGAAGTGGATTCTCCAGTGGGGTCTTCAGAAGGGAACGTTAGCCCTGCTGACGCGTTCCTTTTAGCTGAGACTCCTGTCAGACTTCTGAGCCACACCACTAGGCTTGCAGTCATTTGTTCTGGCAGCAGTGGAAAACTAATACAGGTTTTTTAAAGCTGTATTTATAGTAGCACAAAACTGAAAAAAAAAAAAACAACAAAGTTCATCAATAGGTGAGTGGATAAATAAATGGTAGCATATCTACACACTGATATATAATCCAGCCATACAAAGGAGTAAAATACACTCAACAGGATCAATCTCTAAAACAATCATGCTGAAAGCCAGGCAAAAAAAAAAGATAAAAAGAGTGCATGCTGTATGATTCTTTTTATGTAAAATTCTAGAACACGCAAACTACAGTTACGGAAAACAGAGCAGAGGTGGCCCAAACACAGGGAGAGGGGTGGGAGGGGACCGCTGCAAAGAGGCACAGGGAAACTTTGGAGGGTGATTGATATGTTTATCGTGACTGTGGCTGTGCATCTGTCAAAACTTACCCGACTGTATGGTTTAAAATGTGCAGTTCATTGTATGTTGATGACACCTCAATGGAGCTGTTGAGAGATAAGTAGCTAAGTGAGGCTATTGGTTACAACAGTAGTGGGTAGTGCAGTTCTAGAATGGAAAATAAGAGAATGTACGCATGATGCTGAATGTGTGTAAAGAGCTCTTAAACTGAAAGCAAAAACTATAGAAGAGACTGAAGTCAACTGTATTTCATTAAAATGAAGAAGTAAAGCTCAGAAAAATACAGCATTAAGAGAATGGAAAAGCAAAAGAAGGGGAAGATATTCGATATATAAATAGTAAATAAATGTATGTATATGATGTGTCCAGAATACACAAAAATCAATAAATCAAAAAAGGAAAACAGAGGACCTAATTTTTAAAAAACAGACAAAAGTCTTGGTCTAGGACCTTTTAACAAAAGAATACTCATGTAGCCAGTAAACAGATGAAAAGGTGGTCATTATATCCTTCCTTATCAGAGAAATGAAAATTAAAACTTCAGTGAGATATAGTATACCCCCCCCCAGTGACACAGTTAAACTTGTAAATAGAACAGATAATACTAAATGTTAGGAAGACATCAAGTGATTAGAATTTCATATACTGAAGGCAGGAGTAAAAATTGGTTCAACCGCTTCGAAAAACTGCGTGGCCGTCTCTACCAAATCTGAGCAAACACAGTCCCTACACATCAGTAATTCACCCTTGGTATATGCCCCACGCAGGCACACAGTATGCCCAAAAAGGCATGTGCACAAATGTTCATAACACCACTATTCATAAAAGCCCCAAACCGTAAACAATTCAAATGCCTATCGGTAGTAGTAGAATAGATGAGCAATGGGAAATACGTAGACACATACACACAAAGCGAATGCAATAAAGTAATGAAAATGAACAAAACACCGCCGTGTTCTGCATGAAACACGAATGAATCACGCAAACGTAATGCTCATTGGATAAAAAATAAACAAACAAAAGCCTCCCGAAAGAGTGCATGCCGGATAATAAATGGCGACGGAAGTAGAAATAGCAGCGACCTCTGGGGAAGAGGAGGTGAAGGTCAGAAGGGGTCCAAGGGGACGTTCGGGGAGGCTGAGCTGAGACGCTTCTGCCTCTTGCCAGGTGTGGTGGTCATTACACAGGTGTGTTCTGTGTATGAAAAAAACGATCCTATTGTACAACCATGAATGATGCATGCATGTTGTACCTGAATTGAATGTGTGTGTCTATGCACTGTAACTTAACTTAAACTTCTACTAACTGTTATCATTTAAAACATTTTAAAGAAGTCTACATAAAGTTCTCCATCAAGGTCCAGGTGGGAGCTATTGCACAGCAGACGCCCATCCTGACCAGCCAGCATGAGCCTGCCCTCCCGCATGTCAGCTCTCCAGGTCAGATAATCAGCATCTTCACCAGAGGGAATCATTGCAGCCACGCCATTTTTGACTTGAGATGCTCCTGTCTTTATACCTAATTGAACCGGAAGGCTCTCCTCCCCCTCCCCCCGCTCCCCAGCCCCTCCCCACTTCTGCGTGCATTTCACTCGCTGAAACAGTGAAGAGCAGATTCAGGTAGAGAGTGCAGGCAATTACAAAAGAGATACTTGTAGAGGCATCACTGCCATTTGCGCCACTTGAAATATTATCCCTTATGAGTTTTCTCACTGAATTAGTGCCATTTAATGTGCGCCTATGGCCAAGGGGAAAATATAAAATTGATCAACGAGAACAAGAAAATTACTCCAGAGAATCTTTGTGGCTTTGTGAATTGTTGCTTGACACTGTGGTTTTACCAGATATAATGGCATGATTTACACTTTACAACAGGGCTTGGGGGATGCAGATGCAAACATTTTTACTTAAAATACCGGGAGCAGATGGGGAAAAAAAAATACAGACTGGACTGGGTCCAGACGCTGAGGATGCCGCGCATATTCTGACTCCTACATGATGGCATAAATAACACCAATCCCTCATCGTCCACGGAAACGCAAGAGTCCTCACCAAGGCAATCCACACACCAGATAAACATGAAATAATTTCTGTGTGTTAAGTTACTTTGGAGTCTCTCTGCTGTCGTCTGTGCTTCTGCTGGCTTCTTCTTTCAGGGATAGCTGATGCCCCAGTTATTCATGACATTGCACACCAAGTCGTGAAATTGCACCGTAAAGACAAAACTCCAGGGGAGCTGGGAAGCTAAGAAGTATCCCACTTCTCAGCCCCGCCCCCATATGCAAGTCTGCCCAGCCGTACATTCCACGTTGAAGATGAGCAATTTGACCTTTCGGACTGATAAATGAGATTGTGATAGGCTACCAAGATATCCAGACCCAGACCGTAGCATCAGAGCTTCCTCCAAGGAACTCTGTGACGTTTGACAAGACTTACCCCTCATCAAAGTCTTGGCTTCCTCACCAATAAACCTGGTGGGAGATGGTCAGACGATGGCTGAGGCCAACCTAACGCTGAGCAGCCTCTGTTAAGTTGAAGCAGAGTCCACTCTTCCTCTACGACCACTACCTTCCCCGGGCCTGTTGGCCTCAAAGTCATCATTTTCATTTTGAAAGCTTCAGCATTTGAGTTCTTGTTGAATTCCAATTTCAGGAGCAGATGGCAATGGTTATAAAAGCAATAAAGAAATTAAGTAACCAACAGAGATGTTAACCAAGAGACGAAAGCAAGATTTGCCAGAGATGAACTGCAACATAATCTACTTATAATCAATAGAAAGTTGGCTGTATTTCTAATGATCTGGGTATTAGTATGATGCTCATGTCCTGTGAGGAGGGACCTAGAAAGCGATGGGAGGACCATGGTTAGAGTTGGGGAAGAACTTCCTGAGGGTCGTTCAAACTGGAACTCGTCACAGAGTTCACACTGGGCCCCGTTTTATTGCGCCTGCCTGTCTGTCCAGTTTTTCCCAGCTCTGTGCTGGTGAGGAAGAGGTGACAATCAAATTCTGAAAAGAATTATAATTATTTTAAAGGTCATGTGACATGTGTAAATAAAAATGGAGGGAGAGAAAAAACAGGGTCAAAAACAACTTAGAGTTGTCTCCACTCTGCAAAGGACAGGAGCCCATGCAGCATGGAACCTCCTTCCCTGTGGGGGGTCCTTTGAGATCCGACCCCCTACGGGTCTCGGGAGAATAGTGACTGCGACAGGAGGCAAGTGGAAAATGAAGGCGTTTGCTGCAGGTCTGACGCAAACAGATGATTCTCATTCCCGCTAGACTGAGAGTGTGTCCCAGGCAGCTTGTTTCACAGGTTCCTACATGGGGCTTCCAGGGATCTGAGACCGACAACCTCTTCCCTGCCTTTCTGTGCTCTTTGCCGGAGTGAGAGGTGCCTCAGTCACTTCTCACCTTGACCTCAGGGCTATGCAGAGGCTACTGCAAACAGGGACTTCTTAGAGGAGGAGGAGCCCTGACTGGGCAGCTCTGATGAGGACAGAAGGGACGGCGGTACCATAACTCAAGCCCTCGGCACAGGAGCCAGAGAGCGCCTTCTTTCTCACCTCCGTCCCTGGGTGGGGTTGGATGGGCGCAGACAACTCAGCGCCCCAGACTTTCAGGGAAGACTGGGAAAGCTGTAACAGATATTAACAAATTACATGATACTTGCCAAAAAAAAATTAGGAAGTTGTAGCAGATCACAGGGTAAACTGGTTTCAGCAGATGTCATAGCTAGGGTCAAAACATCTGGAAAACGAAGCTCTGGACACAGGAAAGGTTTCCCGACCGTATTCGGTCCTGTGTAACTCGGACAAATGGCTGAGCCTAACCGGGCTCTGTTTGCAGCGGGACTTTCCCCACCAACTATGTAGGTATTTTACCCCCACAAACAGCATATGCTACCAAAGGATTTAAGAGAAATAAATATTTGCAGGAGTAAAGGCAAAGCAAAAATATAATTATAAAAAGAAAAATCATAAAGTTTCAGTAGCATTCACACAAAATATAAGACATGTAGTCCAATTAAACCAATAGAGCAGGGGTGTCAAACTCATCTTCACCGGGGGCCACATCGCCCTCACAGTTGCCTTCAATGGGCCAAATGTCATTTCAACTCCTTCACGGTTAAGGAGAAGTTACATTTACGCAGTCCCGAAATTATGTCGGCCAAGAATCCTGAGACTTTGCCTCTCACTTGCACAAAGCTTACCTTTCATTCACCACTGAAACTTCCATTAAGCAGGGACTATGCCCAATAGACATATGATCTATAGGGCCTCTCGCTGTAATACACACATAGTAGGGATTTTTTTTTAAATGTTTTTCTGGGAGTATAGAATAAATATGTAAATTTCTATTCTCAGCTTAATACTTTAGTATTAGCTATCAGCGAGTCTTTAAAATCATATTAAACTTTGGCTACAAAAAAATACACAAAAGTAAAATTCATCACTGTGTTAGCCTTCGAAGATTCCATTTTGCTCTGCTAACCTCCTCTGTAAATAGCAGCAGCCATGGGCTAAATTAACCAACTGTTAGATGGTGAATCCCAGTATCGTGCAAGCACAGTTTATTGACTTGAGATAGACATTAAGTCATTAGACATTATTAGCCATGTGTGTCCAGTTGGTCTCAAAATTTTGAGCTGGAATCTTTTGTTCCAATAAAATTGACATGGAAGGGTGCAGAAAATACAACCGAGCTTCTCCAGTGGAGGGGTTAGGGGAGCCAACAACTCACTTCCGTTGGCACCAGCATCAGCCCCACCTGCCTTCCCAAACATCCGCACGTGCCAACCACCCTGTCCCTAAGGACCCGAGCTGGCCAGCCTCCTCTCCCAGGTTATAGAGGAGGAGGGGGGCGGCCGTCCTGAGACGTGCCCAAGGTCACACAACCTTCAGACCACTGACAAGCCCTGCGCTGGACAAAAGCGCCTCTAGAACATGGTACCAGGTGAAAGTGAGCCAGGAGAAATCGTGACGAGTTACGGAGGTCACCACGCTACTCACACACACCCAACTGGAAGTTCCAGGACCCCAGGTAAATGCGGGCAGGGGCGGGAACGGGCCGCAAGGGGGCGTCCTCTCCCACGAGGGGAAAGTGGGGAACCCAGCCCCAGAAGAAGAAAAGGAACACGAAGGTGAGTGAAACGTTCTGACCCAATCTTGGGGGAATCTTTACTCCCGTTTAAGGATGCCTGCCAAGCCAGGTGACATTCCTCCCTCGACCCAAGCTTCTCCTGCAGAGGTCACAGGGAGCCGCCTCCTCCTCACCTTCCCTGGGTCACCGTCCTCCTCGTGCGCCATGGCCGCCACCACCACCACCACCACCACCACCGCAGCCGCAGCGCAGGCAATCCTGAACAGACCCCCCGACCTCCCACTAATTAAAGACAGGTAATGAAACACGTTCAGGCGGGCGAAGGTTGGCACAGGCCTACGGCATTGTGTGTCCACCTCGGCACCGAAACGGTTAGAGACCATCTCCCTCCACGTCGCCTCCTCTCATTGTGGTGGAGAGCTCTTGAGAACGTTATTAGCTGGGTGCGCGCCTTGCCGTTTTTCCACACGAGGCAGATGGGTAATTACGAAGCTAATAGTCTGATTGAGAGAAATCAGATGCAGTGGTTTGCCCAATTAGATGATACATTAGCTTCCTTCTTTGTAAGCAGCTAATGTGTGAAGCAAAGTGGTATTTGCGAGGGTCAGAATCCTTAAACAAGTGCCGAGTTGCAGATTATTGTAGCTCTCTCTTTTTTTCTAATGGAGGAAAAGTGCTAAGTCTTCATTACTAAAAGCATAGAAAATGCAAATCAGCTTCTGAAACAAAAGAGAGAAGGGACAGGCGAGAATATTTGGTGTCCGATGTGTCAACCTACAACATCAATTACATTGAAATGCAATGCATGGCAGCCTAATCAAGGATAGTATAATTGTAATAATTGCGTGCTTTTGTTGGAGGGCTGCTGCTGTTGTTATTTGTCAACCATTTGTTCCTCTCTATTGTTAAGGGGGGGAAAGATTTTTTTTTTAATGTAACTGAGAGATTGTGTAGGTAATGGGTAAGCGCGCGGCCATCCGCAGAATGAGTGTGAGGGTCTTGCGACATGGCAGCCCCTCCAGGGCCCTGACGAGGAGTTGCTGGGACAGCAAGGGGAAAAGCCCGCCAGTGCGGGCTTTGGTCTCCGTCTGTGTCCCCAGTGTCATGGGGCAGAGGCGAGTTGAGTGACAGGCCTAACAAGAAAGCCTCCGGGTGGAACAAGCCCCCCACATTTCTCTCCCCAACATCAAACAGAAAAAGACGGGAAGGACAGAGAGAGATGAATCAGCTACGCTTTCTCCACCTCGTCCTGCTTCTTGAAGTTTGGGGCTAAAGAAAGACTTGTTTCGGTTTTTGTAAGTGACCATGACCATTGCCCACAAAACTCCCATGGGAAGGAAGGGGAAAATTCTGGGTAAAAATAACAAAATGGAACATGCAGCCCTGGCTACTGTGGCTCAACTTGTTGGAGCATCATCCCATAAACCGAAAGGTCCCAGGTTCAATTCCCAGTCAGGGCACATACCTGGGTTGCAGGTTCAGTCCCTACTTGAGGAACACATGAGAGGGAACCAATCAATATTATTCTCTCACATCAATGTTTTTCTCTCTTTCCCTCCCTCTCTCTTTCTCTCACCTCCCCCTTCCCCTCTCTCTAAAATCAATAAGCATGTTTTCCAGTAAGAAATGAAAAATAGAAAGAAAGATGCAGTAGCTGGGATGCCAGCCAGGGTAGCACTGTCCCCAAGGTGCAGAGGGGACCCCAGGGACTACGGCTCCTATCTGACTTAATCCCACACCAGCCTGGGGAGACAAGCTTCTGCCGGGCCTCACTGTCCCCGGTCTATCACTGGGCCCCGACTCAGCCCGAGCACCCACCGGGTGGATACCAAACCCGGGACACTCTCAAATCCTCAGCACCCGGAAAGAACTGTCTGAACGCTTCTAAGCTATATGAACACATTTGGTCTCCTCCGCCTGTCACTGCCTACATTTTCATTCATGTGCGTAGATGTTTCCTAAAACCCACTTACAGGGAAAGGAGAAGAGAGAACAGTCAGCTTAATAGCCAACTCTAGAAAGAAAAAAAAAAGAAGAAGAGAAAAGACAAGACAAAACAAAACAGAGATGTTTGAGGAAAGCCAAAGTTGGGCTGGAAAATTCTTGGGAGCAGTTCTCAGCATCGGATCAGATAAGAGGTTTATTTTCTCACTTCAATTGGTCTCGCCAATAGGTTGAAACCGAGGCACAATGGAAGTGGGCTAAAACATTTAACGGAGCTGTTCAACCTCATTCTCCGCAGCTAAAAAAGAACAATCCAGGCCGTCTTTCCGGCGAGGAGGCTCCACGGGCTGGAGGAGGCTTTGCGTGTATCCCTGACAATCCTGTACATACTCCAAAACTCACACTAATTAAAAGCAAATAATCAAATACATTCAATTTGAAAAGTTGGCAAATTCACGTGTATTATTGCGTTAGCACCTTGGCATGGAAACGCTCACATCGTGCTAATCTCGTTGTGCAGAAGAGCCCTTGAGTTCGCTTTTCGCCGAGCCGTGCCCCTCCTCCCCTCCGCCTCTCCCCTGGGTCTGCCTCCCTCCACCCCAGCCCCTTCCCCTCACCCACCGATTCTCCCAATTTAACAGCGAAATAAGAAAGACACTGGGCCTCTACACAGGCTTCCAACTGGATCTGACAGAGGTCTGCTAGAGAAAAGACGTTCTTCCCCTCGCTGGCCACTTGTTTATCTACCTTGAGAGAGAAGGTCAGCGAGATACTGTAGTTTGTACATGAAATTTGCAGCAGCGGCCTTGGCGAAGCCATTCATTCGCAGTCCTCTTCCCGATGCTGCCCTCCCTCCTGGGTGCCCTCCTTGTCAAACGGCTGGCCGAATGAGAACTATGAGCTGACAAAACAAGAAGAAACCTTCAGATCCAATGTCACTGCCTCTGGGATGTGAGTTCCTTAGGGGCTGGCTGAGGGACGAGAGGAAGGAGTTGCCCAGAGAAATGCAAAACTCCTGCCTTCAAGGATGGGGATGCTTAGGCCCCAGCAGGCCCGCAGGGCAGCAGGCCCAAGAAGGACCAAACCCCTGTGGGTGGCAGAGTTCCACCCGAGTCCTCCCTAGACCCTGATGGGCTGCACCTCACTTCTCTATCCCAACCCAGGACACCGGTCCAGAAAACCAGCCAGCCTGGGAAGGCGCTCTCTTCCCATAGTCCTTAAGGTTCAGTCTGCAACTGCATCTCCATGCAGTTTTCACCCCATAACCAAGTGTGGCACATCTTCGAAGAGTGTTAGCACTAAGAAAAGGTGGGGGTAGAGGGAGGTGATGGAAATTGTACAAGATTTGGGGTCAGGAGATCCGGGCTCGAACATCAGCTCTGTCACTAACTCGCTGTGTGACTTTGCACCAGTCATAACCTCTCTGAGCCTCAGGTTCCCCCTCTTTAAAGTCAGGACATCACACAGGTCTCACCTGGTTATTGTACGCAGGAAATGAGGTAACAATATGTAAGTCCCAGCACAGTCAGCAGTCACTGCTGGCTGATGACTGCTATCATTTTTATCACTCAAAAAGGGAGTTGAGGTCAAACGAGTTGCCCAGGGCCCCCCCAGCTAAGTGCAGCCCCGCCTGGGCAGACAAAGCCGGACGATGTGGCAACGGGGGAGCAACGCTGTCCAGCAGGCTAAGGGAGTACCCGCAGGAGCACCCGCAGGAAGGCGCCACCCCAAGAGGTGAAGGACGGTGCACTGCAGCCTCCGGCAGGCAAATGAAGAGGTTTATTTTTAACAACGAAAACAGGCGCACTGGAGCCTCCGGCCAGGAGAAGCAGGGGGAGGAGGCGCAGGGAGTCACACTGTGGCAGATGTCTTGGCTGGGAGAGAAAGTTCTAGAGAATACGCTGTGGGTTGGGGACCAGGGGCTTGGGCTCAATTCAGAACAGCCCAGCTCCCTTCCAGATGGAGCCGAGAGCAGCATCCAGAGGGGATCCCCCGAGACCCCGGCACACAGGCCTGGCAGCCGCGCTGCCTGGGGCTGGGGGAGCCAGCACGCTCGGCCCGGTCTTAGAAGCAGAGCTGGTTCCCCTGAGAGAGCTGGAAAACCCGCACCCCCAGGGAGGAAAAAGAAGATGGGATTTCTCCTGGGGTCGGAACAGGACCCCGCCGGCCCGAGACAATGGCTCCAAGAGCCTCAACAACCCCACTCCTGTTGAGGAGGGAACTCAACACCCTGGAGATCGGCGTGTGAAATCTGCACTGGGGAAGAGAGTCCTCATTTAGCAGAGAAAGTGCTGCCCTAGCTGTGTGTGAAAGCTTTTTTAACACCGTTCCCTGCTCTCCATATGGCGAGCCTCGCCCAGACGAGGAGGAGCTGATGAACAAAACGCCAGCAACTTGAAAGTGAGAGCGAGCGAGTTCCAGGAGCCCAGCTTGGAGGCAGCCCCAGCAGGGTGCCCGGGCGCGGGTCCAGAGGGGCAGGGTGTCCGGCCACCTCTCCTTGCACCCCCGCCACCCTCCTCAGCCCCCAAGTGCTCCCCTCCAGGGCCAAGTGTATTTCCTGCCAGTGGATGAAATCACCATCGCCAAGAAATAAAATAATAACAACCACTTACCATGTGCTCACTGCGCGCCAGACAATATACTAGGTACCTGCACATAGTATTTCAGTTCATCCTCCCCCAAACCCTATAGGCAGGTTACGGTATGCCTATCTCATGTTGGGAATATTGAGAGTTGGGGAGCTGGTCTTTTGCCCAATGTCACAGAGGGAGATTCAGAGGCAGAATGGCTATTCAGCGAAGGTCTAGTTCCTCAGGCCCACTCTCCCCTTCTCCAGAGCCAGCCCCAGAGTGGGAGTGGGGGGTTACTCCAACGGAAGCTGGGTGGGGTAGGGGGCTCCAGCTGCAGGCAAGGGGGAGAGAGTCAGTGGCAGAACCCCTGATGGTTTCACACCAGAGGGTTTGTGGGGGCCACAGAATCAGTGACTTGGAGACCATCAGGTCTGGAGGGGCACCTGACGACCCATAACCACCCCCTTGCAGGAAAAACAACATTCTGATCGTGTTGGTAAAACAGACAGGACCAGACCAGCACATGTTGGTCCTGCGATGCCCTAAAGACTCCCATAAAAGCAACAACCTCTCCTGTCTCCCATCTCCCCTTCCCAGCCATGTCTAAAGTGGAGGGACCCCCACCAAAGCGGGGTTCAGACTCCCGGTCTCTGCAGGGCCTCCAGCTACCTCTCCCCACTTTGTGCCCAGATCCTGAGCTCACGTAAATGTAGCAGCTCCTGACCGCAGTCCCCACCGCCCACCCGCCAACACCTCTCCAGCCACACCGCTGTTGGCCTCCTCACAGGGTCCAGGGGCTGCGGCCGCGGCCTCTTTCCTTCCAGCCTCCCTGGCCCAGTACAGCAGGATGCAATGAAGCTCGATGCAAAGATGTTTAGAATGTTTATCCCAGCGACTGTATTATTTACAGCAACTCCACGCTGTGCCCGGGGCATTGCGTGGTTTGAAAGACGCCATACAAACTAAAATTGTGCGGTATTGTTTGTTCCTCCACATTCTGTGGGAGAGAACCAATCTAGTAATCACTGTTTTTGCTCCTCAAATCAGGGACGCTCCACTTTGTGTGCATGGTGGCTAATCTGGAAATAAAGAGTCATAGCAAATGTATAAGGCGCTCGGGAAGCAGCGGGCCTGGTGGATGAAAGGAAGGCAGCGGGAGGAGGAAGAGACAGCAGAGGTGAGGTGGGAAGAGCTGCATGGCGACCGGGAGCAGGCACAGCACCCCGTCTCCGGGCTGTGGGAAGTGCCACATCCTATATCCATTCTGGCAGACAGAACAGGTCCCAGGGCGCGCTGTGCCCCAGACCTGCACAGGGCCAGCTGCAGTCCGCCGGCAAACCTCCCTGCCGCTGGGTCTTCACCCCAAGGTCAAGTTCTCTGGAGCTGGGGCTGACCCATCCAGAACATAAACTAGGCAAGGGGAGTGGGGAGGAGAGGAGAGGCTCACACCAGGGGTGGAAATGAGCACCCGCAGACCAGAGTTCCTCTTCAAGGACGTGGTGGGAGGGGAGGGGAGGAACAGCGCCCGGAGCTCTGAAGCCACCAGCTGGTTCGCAGCACTGCTGAGTGCTGGAGCTAACTCTGGCCCCTTGACCTACATGCTGGATGGACCTACACAGCTTGACCAGCCTGTGTTCAGTCCCAGCTGAGGCACGGACTTGGGGGTTGGGAGTGGTGGCCGGATTATCCCCCAGGAGGCCTGCACGAATATGGTCCCTTGGGAAAGGCAGTGACTCTGGCCTCACAGTCCACTCCACCTTACTGGAAACAGCGCCACCCTCACCTTCTCTCCCTTCCCCTGCACCTGCCACTCACCTACTGATCCAGCCACACTGCTCACAGACTCCTTCCCTGCCGAAGGTGGCAGCTTGGTCACTCCCTAACTATCCCCTTCAGCCGGCCCCAATCCTATCTACTCTTCGACGCCCAGTTCAGACGTCCCTTCCCTACAACGCCTTCCACAACCTGCCACGCTCCGTGCAGGATGACTCAGGCACCATGAAGCCCCAGGTCCTCAGTCTGTATCTCCACCAAACCGCCCCAGCATGGCCCGTGAAACAGCTGGGTGTGGGTCCCACCCTGCCAGAGGGGAGTGAACTGCTGGAGGACAGAGCCCCGGTGTGGCCTGGTTTCCAGACTCCTCGTCCCCAGCGTCCGCAGAGTGCCCGGTACACTGTGCATAATCCCATCACCGGGTCGTCCCTGGAGCTCCAGGCTCCGATCCCAGCAACATGGGGCCAGGTGGGCAGTAAAGGGAGGTGGTCATGGATAATCAACTCGTGGTCCAAGACTTCACTGGCTGAACTTCCCCCTTCCAGAGGCTTCCTTGGAACTCTCCAGGTTGTTCGAAAGTTAACAGTTCCGAAGTAGTTCACATTCTCTCCCTTTGCCAAGTTCGAGCATGTTGTCTGCCGAGTTAAATTGCGACTGAGTCGCCCAGCAATTTAACTGGTCTGATGCGCGAGCCTCATCATCCATTACCATGAGCATTTAGAAGCGAGGTAATTACAGGCTGCATTCCTGGAGCCCCAGGCTTCGTGGCTACAATCCTGGACTTTATTATAATAATGGCGATGGGGAGGGGTCCCAGGGATTCCATTTCCAGACTGTTGAGATGGGCATTAAAGACCCCCAGAGGAAGAAGGGAAGGGCGATGCCTCTGCCCCTCTCAAGGTCAACTCCACCCCAAGGAAGAAGCCCTGGGCTAAGGGAACTACCCTCACCCTGACGCCCTGCCCACCTTCTCCTGAGGGACCGGGCATGAGGCTGCCCAGGGACAGAGGGGGTTCCCCTGATCGCTCCTGTCCCCAGCCCCAGTCCTGTCCCCCTCATCACACAGAGACACCCACTCCCTTAGCCCATTGCCCAGGAACTCAGGCACCGCCACCGCCATGGGACAAGCTGTAGAACAAAGGAGGCCGTACCTGGATCACAACGCAGGAATGGCCAGCACTAAAGGCGCATTACTGAGTTTGCCAGGTCTCACTTTTACAATGCAAATACCCTACTAAGGAAAAACCCATTATATCACTAGTAGTATGATTAAATGTGTATGAATTAGGAGAGTAGCTTCTTTCCACCTCACTGGAAGGGCTTCAGCTTTAGGAAAAGCATTTGATTCCCAGGTGGCGTGTAGGAATCAACTCTCTGGAAGAGGGCAAAAATGACAGCCCAGGTTTGCTCACATTCAGCCTTGAATTAATCATTTTTATTAATGAATTAGTCAATAAATGAATGGTTAAGTCAATGAATGAGCCATTGGAAAGGACGGGTCCTGTTTTGCCACCACTACCTTTTCCAACGGTGAAGGCCAGTCTGGGGCCCTCCAGCCTCATTTGCACACTGAAGTACCAACAGTCCCAGGACCCCAGCCAGTGGAGCATCCCGGGGGGTGGGGGGGAGCTGAAGGTCTGCTCCTAAAGCCGGAGGTGAATAAGGTTTTCCAGGATGGGGGTAAGAAAGACCCCTCATCCCCCGGGGCACCTGCCCAATCCCCTCCCGCTTCCAGGTACCCACTGTGAACCATGGTCAGCCTCAGAAGGTCTTCTAAAGGTCGTATTTTCTCGTTTCTTCTATATTCATTTCCTCGGGCAGCTCAAAACAACAGCAATGGATTCTCTCGAAGTGCAGCAGGCCAGAAGCAAGGTGTTGGCAGGACGGCCGCCTCCTGGACAGCCTGGAAGAGGAACCAGCCGCGCCTCTCTCCGAGCCCTCAGTGGTCCACGTCGCTTCGCTCACGGACGTGTCGCTCCGATCTCTGCCTCCACTGTCACCATGACTCCTTCTCTGTGCCCTTTTCTGTCTCTTATAAGGACACTTCCTAGTCCTTATAAGAGATAGAAAGTTCTCATCTCAATTCTTACTTTAAATTATACCTTCCAAGACTCTATGTTCAAACAGGGTCACATTCTGAGGTTCTAGGGAGACACGAATCTTGGGAGGGACACATCCAAACCACTCCACCTTCTTAGAGCAAGAGAAGAACTTGGTGCGATCATAAAAGGGGTAATCGGCGAGGAGAGTTTGCTGGGGTGAGAGGCCTTGGGCACGGTCCCTCTGACTGAAGCCTCCTAACTCTGCTCTGAACACCTCCCCCACCCAACCTCCAGGCCTCTCAAGGTCACAGCATGGATGCCAAGGAGGTCATTAGGTCAGCTTCACTCACTACATTAGGACACTGAAAGTGAAGACCCCTGGGCAAGACCAACCAACCACAGGGGACAGGCCCCTGGCTTCAGTCTTCAGAACCAGCTTGGCCAACGTCACTTTCAGCTTCCGCTGTGATCTCCGAAGTATCCAGCCGAAATGGGTTCAGACCCTTAAAGTCCATTCCTGTCCACTTTTGTGAGCCGTGTGGCAAAGCACAGACCCCAAGGTGGCATTAATGATCCTCGCCTCCTGGGAGTCACACCCTCACAAAGTCCCTTCCCACACTGCCTAGATCTGCCCTGTGTAACCAATAGGAAATTGCAGAAATGAAGGCATGTGACTGCTGAAGGTAGATCATGAAAGATATTGCAACTTCTCTTTTCCTGCCTCGGTTCATCTGCTTTGGAGGAAGCTAGCTGCCACGTTGTAATCATACTCAAGTAACCCAGTGAACAGGTCCACGTGGATGGAGACTGAGGGCTCCTGCCAAGAGCCAGCATGGACTTGCCAGCCACCTGAGTGGGAGTCCCCGGACCCAGTCAGCCACCATCTTCACTGAAACCACAAGAGAGAGCCACCCGGCCAGGCCACTCCAAGTCCCTACCTCCTATAAACCGTGTGAGATAATAAATGTGTGTTGTTGTTTTCAGTCACTGCGGTCTACAGTATTCATTGTGCCTTAATAGGTAGGTAACACACATACTCAGCCATACTTATTCATTTGTTCATCATTCGATAAATATTTACAGAGTAAACAGAATGACACAGCCACTCTTGGGGAAGAAAATCTGAACATGATCACTTCTCTCAAGGAGCTTGTAACAGGAAGACAAGATTTATAAATCCGACTCAAAAAGCAATATGGACCAAGGGCATGAATTTAAGAAAAGGTACCAGGATCGCTGTGGGTTCCAAGGGTGTGCTTCTCAATCAGGACCCTCAGTTGCCAACAACAGAAAGCAACTCCAGCCTCAACAGGAAAGAGATGTATTGGGAAGCCAGCTGAGAGCTCCTAGGGGTGCAAGAGAGGCAGCCAAAAGGCAGAACAAGGAGACCAGGGAGCTGAGGGGCAGCCAACCCGCCCCAGGCGCAGTCTTGTCTACGGCCCCTGGTACCCCTCCTGTCACTGGTCACGTACTGCCATGGCTGGACCCTCACTGCTTCCATGAAAAGGCAGAGGGAAGCGTCCAGTTGCCAAGACTACATCACCTGCATGTGCCCAGGTACCAGGGAGCAGTACAGGACATGCCAGCCTCCACTTCAGCTTCTAAAGGGGAAAGCAGGGACCCCCACACAATTTGACATTGCCCTCCAAATAGGAAATATATTAGGATGTTGAGACACCACAGCAGAGTGACCAGGGTCACTTGGGGCAGAGGAAAAGCAGGACACAAAGGGCCCAGGAGCTTCCTCTCATTCCTCTTCTTCCTCAAGCTAGGCCTTACCACACTCGGTGTCCTCATCAGAGAAATGGCAGGAAGGCACCTCCTCCCTCTTTCCTTTTCATCTTGCTCACCATAACTGGGAAGCCTTCTCTCTCCCCTACCTGTACCTCAATCCCACCCCATCTGCCAGTTGCTCTGCAGACCTAAGGATGGATGGCTGAGAATAGAATTCGTCTCTGCAGACAGAACTTAATGAGGACGTCCCTGATAGGTAGCAATGCCCACTGTGGCCTGCCAGGCACAAACAAAGGGGACTTAACTAGTCTCGGCTCCTGCAATAATAATGCGAACCAGTAATGCAGACCAAATCATGGGGCGCGGCCCACTGTCCCGCCTCCCCAGGCTCCCAGAGGTGCTTGATTGCAGCAGCCACCCTGTACCTGCCATGAAACCCTGTGGGAACGTTGGGATTGAGCAACGAGAATTATAAACACCCACAAAACATGTAAGGAGGCCAGTATGATGGCAGGACTGCGCCAATCTGCCAAATAACCAACTCCCCAAGCCCAAAATGCCTGCCACACTCTCTTATCCTGTGCTTATTGGAATAGCGGCCAAAAGCCAAACAGGGACTGAAGGGCCCTTTCATCTGACCTAGTCTCTGACTTCTCCGAATCACTACCCCTGCACGGCTCAGCCAATCCTACCGCCACTTCCAGCAGAGATATAGAAATGCGCCCATTTTTAAAGGCCCAGCTCCCCCAGGAACTCCTCTTTGACCTAAGCCTGGGTCCTCTGCACTTCCCACTGGTGCTACCAACTCCAGCTGTTGACTAATGCTCCCTTGAATATTTGCTATATTATCAATCCACCCATTCAGTCCTTGGGCCAACCTCTACCAGCCTGGATGCCCAGAAGTGCCCATCTCTCCCATCAGGGCACAAGCCAATTTCCTCCTCCCTCCTGGCTCAAAGATAACCTTGGCCGAGGTCATAGAGCTCTGGGAACCCCAGTGTCTTCCATTCTGTTTCAAGCCTCAGCAACCCCTCCACCAAGACGACCTGGAGCACACAGCAGCATCTCTAATGTTCTCTCCAGAACTTTCAGCAAAAGCCCAGTGGCCCACGATGCCCTAGGAGACAAGGGATGTCATCCGCTCAGGGACCTGAAGCAACTCAGAACACCTTCCTGGCACAGCTCCTCCCCACAGTGAGCCTTCACCTCTGCCTGGCCCCTGCCTTGACCTTCCTCCTCATTTGACTTCCCTTCACCACCCTCCCAGACCCTCTGAAATTTGGCCTTAGCACCATATAAAAATGTTCTGTAGGAAAACAGGACAGGGTTGAACAGCAGGCAAATGAGAGGGGTGAGAAAAGAGGTCAGGGGGTGACAGCCCTGTGGGGGAGAGGGGCTGGGGAGCGACGTGCTCAGACCCCATTGTCACTCTCCCTCACTTATCGGTCTGTCTGAACCCCTGCCCTGGTCCTGTCATCGTGCAGGGAGCCTTCACGGACAGAAGGACAGCCCTGCAAGGCTGCATCGTCACATTCCTCGGCTCGTTCTGTTCCAGGGACTCTGACCCCTTCAAATCTGCATCCCACCTTTTTAAAGCATCTACTGTGTGCCAGGCACTACTCTAAGGTAGAAAGCCATGAACAAAACGGACAAATTCCTCACCTCGGGGAGCTTCTATTTAAGCAGGCCAAGTTTCACTCACCTCAGTTCAACCACCATTTATCAAGCATCTGCTATGTACCTGGCGGATGCAAAGCAGCATAAATCCCACACTCAACTGGTGACAAGGAGTGTGTCACCAGGGAAAGGTGAGAGCAGCGTTGGACAATTGGAAGGTGCTTTCAAACACTGCGAATGTGTTCCTTTCCACCTTCTCCTGGGGACGCTTCTTTCCACCTCCTTGAAACTGAAAGGATAGAGGACAACCCAGTGGTGAATTCACTTCCAGAAAGTTAGGCCAGCCTTACAGAGGTAACAAACCCCCAAATCGCAGTGGCCTAACACATTATTTGTTGCTCTTTCAGAGTCTGTTGCAGATCAGTGGGTCTCGCCTCCCTCTGTGACACCAACATCTCCACGCGGGGCTTCCAGATTGGCTGCAGCCGGGGAGCCCTCGCATCCCTGCTGCTGGCTTTGGCCTGGACGTGCCATCCATCACTTCGGCTACAGTCCATCAGACAGACTTAGTCTCGCATTTCTGCCTCACAGGGAGGGCACTGAAAAATGCACGCGCTCAGGCAGCTGATGTACGCGTGATCTCCACCTCCTCCATGAGCTCGCAGGGCTTTCCACTCATCTTCAAGGTCAAACTCACACTGACCAACTCAAGGCAAAAGAAGCTTCCTCCTCAGAAGAACGTCCACAGAGAACCTTCTAAAACACTAGAACAAACAAATCTGAAAGGAATGATGTTAAGTGAGCGACATGTTCACCATGAACTTAAGTAATGGATCAATGGGTATTTATTAAGCATCCTCGGTGTCTCAGAAAAAACAAATTTCCGTGGTCTGTGTCCATGTTTGATGCAGGTCAAAGCACCGGGCAATGGGCAAGTTTCCTAGGTCTTTAAATTCCAGATAATGATTACGTCTCCCAGAGCCGTTTTCTCTGGTCTCAGTTCCTTTCTGTCCCTTCTGAGTTCTTCACGTTCACAGTTATGCAGGGGAAATGAGCAAAACCCTTTCTGTCTGTCTGTCTATCTCTTACATACACACACAACACACAATCCATATCTCGGAAGCCCCCAGACAGGGTGGGGAACTCAGATGCAGTCTTTAGCTTCAAGCACTAACATGAGACATGGAAGTTGAGCTCCCTTCTAGGATGTCAGGCGCATAGAGAGGACCTTGAGGGCTGGGACCACCTGGTGAGCAGAGGAGGCTCAGGGCCAGGGCTCCCTCACCACCGGGGGTGCTCCAGCCAGGCCTGGCAGGTCAACTCACCTGGGTTAGAGTCCCAGCACCAGGTAAGGTTGAGCAAGGTAAGGGCCTCAAGCCTGTTTGTGGGTTTGTAGAATGAAGACAATGATACCCGCCCAGGAATGACGGCAGACTAAATGTGACAATGCCGTATGGCACTCGGCCCAGGGAAGGCGCCGCAGTGGGGATCCGTAAGCAAAGCTGCCTCGTTGTCCCCTCTAAGCTGCCGTTAGAATGACTTCGTGCTTTGGGAGAGGGCTGCGAGACATTGGGGGGGTGGAGGGAGGAGTGCTACTGTGGATGGCTGTGTGCTTTCCAACAACCCCTTGGACACCCGGACACTTGCAGTCCATGTAGAAGAGCTGTGATGAACCAGCGAATTCAGGGAAGTGACCTCATCCCACGGTGCTCTCCACCCTGAAGATGACACAGTCACCTTCACGCATGACTGTGAGCAGCTCTAACTCTCTAGGAGCCACCACCCACCTTCCTCTGACCTCAGGAGGTTGGGGGACTGCCGACCAGCTACAGAACTCACTCTGTTGGTCACATGCTCCTCATTGATTCCCCCAGGTCCACAAAGTTTCTTCCCAGATCACCGAAGCTAAGAAAAGGGAAAAAATACGACTGAAAAATAACTGAGCAAATAGCCCATCGTCCACTATCATCCTCAAACTACAACACCAGGTTTGAGGACTGGACCTGCATGGGCGTCTCCAGTCTGCTTAGGGGACTCCTAAAAAGTTCCAGAGGGTCACACAAGCCGACCTCACTGTGGAGCCAGTGGAAATTCCCCAGCCCCCTTCCTGCGCACTCTGGGTCACAGGCCCCTCCACCTGAGTCATCCTTCGTAACTCGGCAGCTCTTGTTTTCCAAACAGTGTGCTGCAACCCCAGACACCAGACCTGGGGACCTCAGGACCTCTCCTTTGGACTCGCGTGCCAGCATCAGGCCCCTTGGATGTTCTCCAGCCCCAGCAGGTGAAGAGTGACCCTTGACACAGCCCTCGTCTGGGTCAGAGGAGGTATTCCCACGATGACCCCACACTGTCCGTTTCTGCCACATCCTTACTCCCTCCAGAGGGCCCCTCGCCTCCCACCCACTCACCGCAGGCCGCCAGCTCATTTGGCCATCATTCGGCCTGGCCACATGTTCTTAAGGAAGAGAAAAGACGGGCAGAGGGAGCCTAGACTGTCCAGCACTTATCCCAGAGAACCAGATTGCTGCTGCTCCTGCTGAAATTAATGGAAACTGGCAGGGAAATCTTTTGTTTTTCCAATCCTAGGTTTTGCCAGGCAAACACAAGGACTGTGTTGAAAATGGCTGCTGTTGAGGAGTCGCTTTTGGTGTGGTGTGAACAGTGGTAAAGCGCCACACTGCCCTCCACCCACGCACAGCACACACGCACACACACACACACACACACGCCGGATCCTCTCCAGCTCGAAGGTGCTGGCTAATTTTTTTTTTTGGTTAATGCAAATAAAACATTAAACAGGGAGCCTTTCAGGATCACTGCCACGGACAAGAACCAGGTGCCAGTTTCCCTTCTGTCCGACGGCAGCGGCGCCAGTACGACATTTCGTGACTTGGAGATGCCGACTGCAGGTTCCGTGGAGTAAAGACAGAGAACCCGGGGAAAAGCCCTGTTGCCCTGCAGAGGGATTTTGTCCTCCGTATCCCGATTCTCATCCACCCGGCCTGAGGTCCAGCGCCCACCCGGGCAGCCCCATGGGGAGTGATGGGCAGAGATAAGCGTGGGGAGCATCAAAAGTGCACAATTGTTTCCCAGATGAAGAGAGACTCCTTTTGCACACACCCTGAATAGGTCAGAACTACCACCATCTCCGCCCCCCTGGTTTTCCCACCTGGTTTCATCCCGCACACAGGACTGAAAGGAGGATTGGGTTACAACCACGGGCTTGAAAGGCAGCGTTTGTCCCTCTTGGGCAGGGCAGCCGCAGCCTCCACCTTGCTCTGCCACGGTCTGTCCCAAACCCATTGTTTTGGGGCAGAACAAGGGGGAATCTGCTGAGCCGCCCCAACAGAGGCTTTTGTTGAGACAGAAACTTTGTGTGGCCTAAAAGGAAGTGAATTAAGTAGCGATGTGAACGGAACACGGCATGCGGTTTCCACCCGTATCGCTTGAGAAGGGACAGCCCAGGGTGGGGTGGGGGAGACCCTGGGTGCCATTTTTGGCACCAGCACACCAGCAACCTTGGACATTGTGGTCTTGCCTTTCAATCCTCTTTGATGATGCCAGTCCTCACTGATTGCCACTTTCTCTAAACTCCTAGGGTATTATCTCAACCACATGAGTTAACGTTCAGTCAAATGTTGCTTCACACACTTCACACACTGCCCACCGTGGCGGCCACCTCATCCCAGTGAGATGAGACAGTAAGAGTCTCCAAGGGGGAGCCTGTGTCCTTTATTTTTCTAGAATATCCCACCGGTCCTAACATAGCAGGGGTTCACTAAACATTTATAGAAGAAGTAAAGGGAAGGAGGAAAGAAGAGGGGGGAGCCAGGGAGGGTATAAAAGTGTGGACTGACGAGCAAAATGAAGGCACTGGTAGCGATGTACTCACTGAACAAGACCAAGGAGAGTGTCGTCCGCACTAGGAGGACCCACCTAGATGCCCTTTACTAGGCAGGTGTCCTGTCCTCCAGCTGCTGTGAATATTAGCTCACAGTTGTCCCCCTTCAGCAGAAGAGCAGCCACCCTACCCCCACGTGACATCCCTCACCCTAAAGTCAGCCCATAGCCAGTAACCGACAACTCAGGGCACAAAGGCAGCCCCTTTGGCTCAGAGCGGGCCAACTCTGTGGTGCAGTTGATGCCCAGAGCTCTCCGTGGACCAGGCTGAGGCCGGACTCGGCAGGGACGGCAGCCTTGCTCTGCAGCTTCCCGGGGCTCCCCCGCTTCCCTCACCCCCTTCTCCTGAGGGTCCTCCCTCCATGAGCCACAGACACCCAGATCCCTGTCTCCGGCTCTGCTTCGACAGAATCCGACACAAGCAGGTCAGGTCAGGAGAGAACAGAGGGGTCTCTCTCTTCCCACGGAGCTTCCTCTTGAGAGGCAGGGCGAGGCTGCCCCTCCGCTGGCCATCACTGACTTAGTGATTCTGCGCGATGGTGTGTGTCCGGATGGCGTCGCAGCCCCTTTCCCCAGATCAGCACTTACACACGCATTCAAATAAACTACCACCCCCATCCTGACGGACTCACGTGGGGGAAGCAACTAGTTCACTTACATTAAGAAAATGAAATGAAAAGACACACGAACAAATATGAGCCAGGAGAAACCTTAAACAGCTTTGTAAGATACGGGAGCTGCACCAGGAGGGTCCAATTGTGATCAGGAAACAGATGGCGTACCCAGGTTAGAATGACATAGGGACCATTTTTAAAGTGTGGGCAAGGCGTAGGGCCATCATAAGGTGTAATGCCCAGGGCTAGTAACACAGGGGCCTGCAGGGACCGGGCCGGGTGGTTACAAGAGCAAAATAGAGAGATAGAGGCAGACGGCCTGGGGCGCCCCTCAGGGAGCGAGCCTGGGGGAAAAGACCCTCTTCCTCTCAGCCTGATACCAGGGCTCCCCGGTGGGAAGCCAGAGGGCAAGAGGGACCCTGGGGAGGTCCAGGGGCCAGCCTCCCGGGGCTGAGAACAGAGTTGGACAAGGTGATAGTGAATCTGGAGGAATAAAGAAAAAAATATCCAACATTTGTTTAAAAATTATATTTTAAAAATATTTCCAATTGACCCATGACCTGCTCTCAATGCAGAATGACCCCTATTCTATTCATTTCCGATGTGTCAATTTCCAACTCTTCAGACATCCTAGACCCCGCTATGAGTTCATAGGGAGGAAATGGTTGACCAAGTCCATTATCACGCATCCACTTATTCATTCAACATCACATGTCTTTTACCACAGTAGGAGCTGGATACAAAGATGAACAAGATTAATGGGTCTCTTAACCATGGAGTCTACGGTTTTCCTCTTCCTGCCCAGCCTGGGCACCTCACCCACCTGAGGAAATTAGACCCTCAGTTCCTCTTGTTGCTCCTCACGTCACGTTAGGGCCTTTGTACCCTCAGTGTCCCAATGGGATGTGGTGATCTGTGTGCGGTGGTGAGTTGAGGGCACAGCGCAGTCCAGCGGGGAAGCTTCATCTGAAGACGTCGCGGTGAGGCAGTGAGCTGCCTCCTGGACACGGAGACACCCCCCGACTGCAGGTCCAGCCGAGCGGTCAGTGTCAGCGTGGGCTCCTTCAACCCTCCGAGCTGGAGGGGTCTGGAACATTCGGTGTACTTTGTGTACTTGCCTTCCTTCCCTCCTGGACTGTTCGCACCTTGACGTTGTCTGGCAGTGTATTTGTTACCAGGATAAATGAAGGCCCAGGGCCCACTCCTGTCATAAGACCTATGTACAGAGCCACCTCTGTGACCCCCTCCCTAGCTCCTTGGGAAGTATTCGATAAACATTCATTCAATTACACTAAACTTTTTTATTATCCACTGGGGAGACAAAACACACACATACACACAGGCTCTGGAACAAAAGTTAGAGCTCAGGAATGCTGGGAGCAGCCATGAGGCAAAGCCGAGGGGCCAAGGCAAAAGGTGGTCTAGACAGGCTGGTCTCACTCGGGGCAGACTACCGGGAAAAGGGGACGTTCCATTCATTACTGACGGACCATGGGAAGGAACAGACTCCATCTCCTCCTACACATCCGTGAAAATCCACATTGCCAGTAAACAAAGACAGTTCATCCCACTGATCAGAGGGCCCACTCTGTGCCCAAGGTGGAGGATAACCCGGCTGCCAAGGACCTGTGAAAACAGCTGGGGGCCGTGGAAAGAGCTCTGGGCTTTGTGGCAGACAGACCCGGCTCTTCATTCTCGCTCTGTCACTTACCGATGTTTGATCTGGAGCAACCCACTTCACCCTGCTCCAACTGGGTCTTCCGATTTGACAAGATGGGTCTGATGCCTCCCTCAAAGTCTGTTAAGTTCACAGAATCATCTACGTGAATGTGCCCAGACCCGTGCCTTCTGTGGAGCACATGTTCAAGAAAATCGAGCTACACTGACCAGAAAGAAACTAGAGAAGAGCCAAACAGGAGACAGGGCCCCTGCCTGCTCTTATCTCAAATAGCCTTTTAGGTTCTTATTTTAATTTGGTCACTAAAACAAGAATAAAACATAGGCAACATAGATGTTTCCAACAACATAATAAATATACACAATATAGAAACAATATAGGAAACAAGTAATTTGGTGTTGGGACACCTGGGTTCCAGTCCCAAAGCTGTTGCTAATGAGTATGACCTTGGGCAAGTCACTTAGCCTCTCTGGGCCTCAGTTTCCTCATCTCTGAAAGGGGCAGAGACAGGGGTATCAGGCAGGGAAGAGAGTTAGGGAACGGATTAAGCTACCTGACTCATGAATCGTCCAGACTAAGAAGTGCATGTCACTACAGCATGAATTGATGGGTGAGCACCTGTTCATCCTTTCTTTCTTGTGACATAATGAAAAAGTAAAATAACTACAACTGATTTCACACTCAAGAGAAAGGTCTCAATGAATTTTCACCTCCCTGCCTCCTGTTGCTTGTGGTCAGGCCCCAGAACCGTGGCCTCCGGGTCTCAGGACGGCCTCTCTGGCAGCGTCTCAACCTCCCAGCAGGGGCTCCCCCACCCTCCCTTTTTCCCTGGACCCTACATCCCTGTCACCTGGGTAGCAGCTTCTGAGGAGGAAGGAGAAGACAAGGTTTTGAAAAAAACAAACCCAGAGGACTAGAACGTCCAGGTCCTCTACCCCTGCCCCACCCCCTTCTTCTAAGAATCTCTCAGCGGAGTCAGCTGACCCCAGGCCCTCGGTGCCCAGTCCTCCTCCCCATGCCTGTAATTGGAAGAACACAATGCACACGCCTGAAGCAGAACCTCTCTGCTAAAAATACCCTGCATTCCTGGGTGACTACAAAAGCTCTCTCCTCAAGCCCCATGGACAGCCAAGCTAAAAACAGTAACTGGCAGCTTCAAATGGCACCGGCAACGAAGGTAGAGGAGCTGGGAAGCAGCATGCCACTCCAAGCCATCTGCCCTCTTGGCCCGTCCCGGCTCCCCCGCCCCCGCAGCGATGGGCATCTGAGTGCCGCTCGATGGGCTTCTTGGGCGATGGGTAGGTGAGGGAGGCGGCCTCCTGCATCCTCAGGCCCACAGGCTGGTGCAAAGTCACTGAGAAGAGGGGAGAGTGACAGGGGAAGGCTGTCAGAGTAACTTGGGAAAGCCATACTGCCCACCGAAGACAGGAAGTCAGTTTAAGCAGTCTTTGAACTTCCACCTCCTTAACTAAAATAAGAAGTCATCTACGGCAGGGGAAGAAGAAAATGCTGGACTCACTCCAAGCACTATGGCTAGGGCTCACTTCCTCCAGGAAGGTGTCAAGATCAACACCCCTGTCCTACATGGACCGGCTCAACTGCCTCCTCCGAGAGCCAGCCTGGCCCCGCCCTCCAGGACAGAGCGGCTCCCACCCACGTGGACCAACAGCTTGACAACAGGAAGTACTCACTGTCTCCTGCCTTGTAGGTGGTCAGCACTGTTTTTTGAATGAGTGAAGGACCAATGAAGTTTTCCCATTCGTATTACCTCTGCATAGCTGAACAGTTCAGTTAACAAGACTCTATGTGTTTCATCTATGACTTCAGACTAGAGTCTCCTTGGGGGCAGGCACTTGTCTTTTCTTTAATATATGGCCCTCACGGCCCAGTAGTGTTTTTGGAGATGCCAAGCACTAATGCGCAAACCATCCTGGGAACTCTCAATATACATTTATTCAATGTGGAGGCAAGGTATACTAGGAATCACTCTTACTTAACTGTACATCTGATTTCTAGAAGAACTGAGGTGGATTATATACTCACAGGAATTAACAAAAATAAGTAGAGCCCTGACAGGCATGGTAGTTCCATTGGTTGGGCATTGTCCCCCAAAGTAAAAGGTCACCAGTTCGATTCCCAGTCAGGGCCCCTGCCTGGGTTGAGGGTTCGGTCCCCACTCAGAGCGTGTAGAAGAGGCCAATCAGTGTTTCTCATATCAATGTTTCTCTTCCTCTCCTACTCCCTTCCTTCCCCCATCTTTAAAAATAAATAAATGAAATCTTTTTAAAAAAAATAAAAGAAAAAGAAGTAAGGAAACTATAAGGGAGGAAAATAAAATGAAGCCAAGGGTGAATTATAAATGAAGTGTCACCCTTAAAGTACACATTAAGAAATGGACTGTGATTTGGTTCTGAATTGCCAAGAAAAGAAAACACGAGCAATTGCACACATTTCAAAGTCTGAATAGATACAGAAAAACAGAAATACCTGCACACATCCATGAAGGAATCATTTGAACCTAATGTCACAAACGTGCATCTTGGGGGAAGTACAAGAGGCCCAGCAAAACCAGTCATCCCCAGTAATGAAAACGGAGGTCAAAGTGCATGTCCTCCCATGAGCCACGGGGTGCCCTGTTTCTGCGTAAAGCATGGCAGGTCATGACAAAAGCAATGCTCAGTCACGCACCAAGAAAAGGGAGTCGGAAATGAAAGTCAAAGGCTGATGGAAAGTCCTCTGCACATCCATTACTTTCTGCTACCGTGTTCCTTCCATCCGTATGTCCCCTCTCTCATAGCCGTGTCCCTCTTTCCTTTGAGCAGACTCAGTCCAGCAGGAGACACCAAGGAACCTCTGTTGGGACAGGAGCTGGGCTGGTGTGAAAGTCCTCCCAAAGCCTGTGTTCCACGACCGTCCTCTCCTTCCCCTGGCCCCGCCCTCTGCTCCTGGGAACCCAGTAGCAGCCGCGCTGCCAAGCTCCTCCAAGCGTGAGTCCACCGGGTTATTAAATGCGTTCCTGGTTGCTTTGTTCCATCTCTGCCTTGACCTCCAGGCTTTCAGATCAGCCGCTGCCATTGCCCCAGCTTACTGTGTGTGGTTCCTGACTCCTGAGCCAGCCTCAGCACCCCTCAGACCTCGGATTCCGCCCCTCCCAGGACTCCCCTTCATGCTGACACACCACCCCTGTCCATGGAATTCAGGTGAGTTGGAACCAATACTTTGTCCTGCAGACTGAAAGCACCACAGGAAAAAAAAAAAACGTAACTGGGAACGAGCAATTTCTTTAGTGTGAGTGGAGCCCTTTGAAGGTTTGAGGGGAGAAGAAGAAATTCTGATTTAAAAAAAAGGGGAGCAGGTCAAAAATGAGAAAAGCAGGAGGGAGAAGAGAGAGTAGGGTGTAGTCTTCTGCAAAAGGCTGACTGATGTCCGTGCTGGGTCGTCTGAGTGACGGGCTAATAACCACAGAGGTGGGGAGGGGGCAGGACAGGGAGGGGAGGGAGACCTGCTGTACCAAGGTAACCGTCTCACAGCACCAACACCCTGTCTGATGTGTTGGACACCCTCAGCACCCCTTTTCATTGATGGAGACAGATTTTACAATGGCTCACTTTAATTCTCCATCGTGGCGTGTAAGCACTGACTTACCACTGAGTGCCCCGACCCAGCCATCAGCAGAGACCTGTGGCCTGTGTCTTATTCATCTATAAGCCTATGTCTTATTCACCTTGCTCCCCAGAGGAGGGCAGAGCACCAGGCCTGGGCACTCGGTAAACACGTGTGGAACATGTGCGTGGCCCAGACACGTGCCATCAGGCAGACAGAGTACTTGAGGTGGGCACCCAGAGTATGCCACACCCTATGCTGGGTACGGAGGACAGTGTTCTGTTCTCGAGGCCCCAGGAGCTTGAAGAAAGAGACAAGGGCAACCGCAATGAAACGGGCTGCCTTCACAGAGCCCTCACCAACTCCATGCCCCATGCCAACGTTTTGCCCACGTGAGCTCATTCAGTCCTCGTGACATCACTGAAAGGCAGACGGCACCCCCAGTTTATGGACTGCAGTCATCAAACCTCCTGCTTTCATGGTGGAATCAAGACTCAAAACTGCCTTCTTCAGACTGCGGAGTCTGAGATCTGCACCACCAGCTCGCCAGATGTGCTGTCTCCCTGCTATTCCCGTCGGCCCCTGGCCCTGGCCCGCCACGTTCCCCCTTTGAGCCTGTGCCAATGGCATCGCCCAGCCCTGAAAGAGCTACCTGCCTTCCATCGAAGTTTCTCTCTCCTGAAATGCCAGCCCTGACTCAGCTCTGAGCCTTCCTTTTAGGGAACATCTGAGCTCTAAATGATTTCTTTGCACTGCCTTGTACTGCTTTATAACTCGGCTGATCCTCAAACAATGTTGGTGTTAGGGGCACCAACCCCCTGTAGAGTAAAAAATCTGTGTGTAACTTTTGACGCCCCCGAAATTTAACTACTAAGAGCCTACTGCTAACCAGGAACCTCACCGAAAACAGTGACAGTGGACTGGCATATATTTTTGTATGTTATATGTATGACACACTGTATTCTTACAGTATATAATACAAGCTAGAGCAAAGAAAATAATAAAGAAGAAAAATACATTTATACTAATCTACTACACTTATTGATACTCTACATTCACAGCATCTTTTTTTTTTTTATCCTCACTGAGGACATTTTTTTCATTGCATTCAGAGAGAAAGGAAGAGAGAGAGAAAGAGACATCAATATGAGAGAGAAACATCTATTGGCTGCCTTCTCATACGCACCCCAATAAGAGCTCAGATCTGCAACCTGGTTATGTGCCCTGACCAAGAATCAAACCCATGACCCTTTGGTCTACAGAATGATGCGCCAACCAACTGAGCCCCACCAGCCAGGGCGATGGTGCCTATTTTAGGCTACATGGTTCATCTGCAAGGTTTTTCAAATTGTCAATTAAAAAAAAAAAAACCTACTTATAAGTGGACCTGCACAGTTCTAGCTTGTATTGTTCAAAGGCCAACCGCACCCTTAGATGCTTTGCCACTTGTTGCCGTCATTGTTGCTATGCTGCACGGGCCTTCCTGGAACCTGTCTGCAGACCTGGTCTGCAACAAGCTCCCTTTGGACAAGCGTCTTTTCAGGGGTCTGCTGGATCCAGCTCCTGCTGGTGCTGTTTGCTAAAGCTTTAGGAAGTTTGCAAGCCAGCTGTTAGAGCATCGGTAGAGAGGGAGTGTGCACTCGGAAATCAGCCGGGGACACAGTCTGGATCCCCACCCCAAGAGCTGGTTGGTGGACATTCAGCAGCACACCACTGGTTTGAACTCTTGCTCGTCACCCAGTTCCCTGACCAATTTCTTGCACGTAGAATGTGTCCATCATCACACTGAGTGTCAGCATGCAGTGAAACCTTATAAACATGGGGCATCGTCAGAAGTGTCAGTGACTAGTACCCAGAGGAGGAAGGCTTCCTGCAGGAAGGAAATACGGAATCCATAATCAACCTTCCTCGGCCCTACACTGTCCCCTCCACCAGCCCTTTTTGGAGCCGTACTGTGCCAGACTCTTTAAAACAAACATGATCATGGTAAATCCTTCACAGAGCAATCTGAGGCCAAACGATTTAACAGCTTCCCGAGGTGACTGGAAGTCACCTGTGGGAGCCCAGACCCAATCCCAGGCCTTCGGGCTCTGAGGCCGGCACTCTGCCCACTTCGCCATACTCCCCAGACTTTGGCATCTCAGGTCCTGAGTTCCAGGTTCCCCAACATCTGCTCTCAGCCAATGACAGCCAGGGCGGGAGCAGCTGTGAGAAGCTGTGGCGGGGGAGGGGACAGGAGACAGGCACAGCTGCTCTGCTAGAGAACCGGGAAGAAGATTGCCATTCCCGGAAGCCTCGCCAGCCTCTCTGCTGGTGAGTTACAAGCTGCCACCGCGCTGACGCCCTCTTCCTCAGCAAGAGGGGCAGCTGCGCTGCTCGCTTCTGTGCCTGTGTTTTATGGAGCTGGGAAGGATGGGAAAATCCCTCTCCCACCAGCATGCAGGCACAGAAATAAATAATTAAAGCCCAAGTTTGCCAGACTTGCTGAAGCATCGCCACAGAAAAGCATCTCTTGCAAGAGAATGCCATGAATAGCCTGGTACACACACACCTCTCAGAAACCGCACTCCACTCTGCACACATCCCATTTGTACCTGGCCTTCCAGGCTGCGAAGATGCCAGGGACAGAGGAGGAAGCCGAGGCCCCACAGAGTACTGCCTTCCTGCGCGCTAAAGGAGGTGGAAGGCAACGCACCAAAGGGGGCAGACAAAAGCAAACCATGCACCACACAGAGCGTGGTGGGGAGCGAGAGTTTAGGCAATGGTGCGCTGCTGAATGTTGAACAGCCAGCTTCCCAGAGGAAGAAAAGGCCATTGTTGATTTCTGAGTGCACACACTCTCTCACCGCGGCTGATTCCAAGCTTCCAATGCTCTAACAGCTGGCCTGCAAACTTCCTAAAGCTTTAGCAATGAGTACCAGCAGGAGCTGGATGCAGCAGACCACTGAAAAGACGCTGTCCAAGGGGAGCTTGTTGCAGACCAGGTTTGCATACAGGCTCCAGGAAAGCACTCGCAGCACAACCACCACCACCAACAGCAAAGCCTCTACCTGGAAGGAGTTGCAGACAGCACACAGAGAGCCTACCATGAGGCCACCATCTACCCAGCCTCACTCCCTCAACCTGCCCACAGCCTCGTACTTTCACCCTCCCTCCTCCATCATGTCTGTCTTCTGCTACGTCTAATACTTCCTCCACGCTCTGGTCCCAGGGCCCTCCCTACTCCTTAGAAACATCTGTCCATGAATATGCCCTCGTCCTCCTAGACCGCAGCCTCTCCCTCTCTACTTCCTTCCTTTCAGCTTTTGAACACACACTGGTATCTTCCTCTTTCATTACACAAAATTCTCTTGACCCCTCTTTCCGCCCCCATCTCTCTCCTCTCCTTCACAAGCGAACTTCCTGAGCACCTTGCCTGCTCCCCTTATCTGTCCTTCCTCATCTCCCACTCACTCCCCATTCCCCTGCCTTCTGGCCCCATCAGTTCTCTGAAAGCTCAGGGAGAGGCCAGCAAGGACTTTCTGCAGACCTGACCATCTCCTATCCTCACCTTCATCCCAAGGACCGAGCAGCAAAAGGCATGAACACACACTCATGTGAGCAGTGCAGAACACGCCCGCTATCCAAGAACTTCCAGGAAGAATGCTAGTCCAATTGCAAAGGCTGGTGGGTCTTTCTGCTCAGAGTCCTTGAGATCGGCTGTGAAAGGCAGCAGGTAGGAAGGACGGCATTAAGTTGAGAAGGAAATTAAATACCACACAAGAGCCAGGGAGGAACCTGAGGTTGGGAAATAGACAGAGGCAGGGGCAGGTTTGAAACCGGCCACCCTGGGTATGAGAGGGGGAGAAAGAAAAGGGGATTCTTGGTGGAGAAGCAATAAAAATGCCTTTAGGAAACTGTTCTTGGACCTCAGGAGATATTTTAGTGGGTGACTGAAGTATGCGATGTTGGTCCTCTCTCTATCTCCCCCACAAAACTCTCAGTAAATGCCACAGGCTCACTAATGCATTAATATGAGTGGATTGAGGGAGGGAGAGCTCAAAGAGAAAAATAAGGGGACAGCTGACATCTGGGTTACACGAGCTACAGCAGGGAGGAATGACAAGTGAATTCAGCAAAAAATGTTTTATTTCCACATCTATTGTCAAGTCTAATTATTGGTTGAAATTAGAGGTTCTGCCCTGATCATGGCCATGAATAAATAAAAATATGTTTGAATTTCAGCAGATGTCATTGAATTTCACGTATCTTTCCCTTCTCAGAAAGGAAAAGAAAGAACACAGCTAGTCCTTCCAAGTGCCGACATCCACACTTGAGGCACAGCAGCTTGCTCTAGAAATGACCTCCTGGACCAAAGAAATGAAGAGCACATCGGGACTCCTGAATTTCCTTCCTGGCGGCGGAAACTACACACATGGGTATCGTGTCCCAACTTGGCAAGATAACGTCCGTTTGCGGAAGCAGGTTCCCCTTGCACACTGCACATGTGCAAGACCCCCGAGTCGACCATGTGATAACGTGTACCGCAAGAGCCTCCGCCAGGCCAGGACTGCAAGGGGCATTGAAACAAATACAAGATGCATGAGACGTGGCCTTTGCCCTGGAGGAGCTCATCAGTTAATGCCCACCCACATTTGGGAGGCTATCATTCAGGCATAAGCAGCCACGTTCACATCCAACTTGGTGATAGACAAAGACATTACTCAGGTCCTTTCCCTTTGAGCTACCTGAGATTTAGCTGGACAAGCCCTGAACCTCCTCCCATCCTTCGATCCATCTCTGCTTGCGCCATGCCAGGTTGGTCCTTCTGCTGCCGCGCTTTGCCAGCCTGCACGACTTGAGGCTGGCTTCAAGTACTGCGCGCCTCGTTCTCCTGCCTTCCCTGCTCACCCCTTCGGCGCTTGAGCGTGTGTGGTGCTGCCTGCCTAGCAGGGGGAGTTTCAGCAGCACCACAAGCACATCCCCGGTTCTGCTGATGCGCCTGCTTGAAAATCTAAATCCGAGTGCTCAACGGAAACAGGATCCAGACTACAATGTGGGCGGGGCTGTTTCTGCACTGGGGGGGTGTGCCAGATGCACCTCTGCCTGCCTGCCCACCCACCAAAAGGCATGCTTCCCTGTGGCCAAGCCCTGCTAGGGTTTTCGAGGCAGAATTCACGAGGTTCAAGGGTCAAATTCCTGGAGGTGATGGAGAGAGGCCATGTAGCCCAGTTTCCTGCCCTCAGCGACAGAATTTGGAGCGGGCCACCTTTGTAGTGAAAAGGATTTTCCTTGTCAAGTGACGATCCAAGCAGAACAGTTAATACATACTCAGCCCCACCTCTTAGACCACGCTAGAAAGAAAAATAAAGCAAAAAGATAAATAACATAAAATAATTCTTTGTTATCTTCTATTGGGCATGTATTTGGTGCTAGGCACTGCACACAGTCTACCATTTAATTCTCATGTTACTGGAAGCTGGCACTATGAAATCTACCTGTTTCACAGATTTGAGAACTGAAGCACTAAAAGGTTAAGGCCAAGGATGTGTGGCCAGTGGGTGGCAGAGCCAAGACTTGATTCAGGTTCAGAGCTTCCGTCACTGGTGTCCCTCTACTAGACTGGTCTGAAATGCACTTCCATCCTGACCAAGAAAATTCTCCCGTGTGTAGCTCATCCACAACCCACCTGGCAAACATTCCCCAGGCCTGGGCTCCCCTCTCCTCCCGTTAGTTCACTTGGGAGGGTCTGGCCAGTTCATCTGCAAGCAGTATCAGCCTCATGCCCTCAGCACGGAATGCACGGGCTCTGCCGCAATCAACCTCTTGCCCTGGACACATTCTCATCCCACCCATCAACCCCCGTCTGCGTGACGCTGGTGTGCGTGATGCTAGTGTGCGTGACTTCCTTCGTGTGTATGTAATCGGGTCAATCCAGTATCTGCCATGAAGCTGATTTTGTACAAGGGCAAAGGCCATGTTTCTGCCTTTCTCTGTCTCTCTTTATTATTCCAGGACTACGAATAGATGATGTTCAATAAACACATGCAAAAAGTCAGAATCTAGTTATGGCCCCCATCCCAGTGAATCGGGAATTGAGGATAGGCATGAGATTGCATCAGACAATTATAAGGGGAAAAAAAAAACCTGGAATGACCTGTAGCTATGTATCGAATATCCCCAAATAGGTGCATTTGCATCTTCTTTTTCCTTTTCACCAAGTTGTTGGAGCAACATGGACTCATGATCCCTCACCCCTACACATGCTGCAAACTCTTCACCTCCCCAGTGCAGAGTGTATTCGGTTGCAAAACTAAAAATCAAGCTCAGTGTAGCTTTGCTCTGAATCCATGATTCCCAGAGGGGAAGAAGCAGTATTTCCGAGCAGAATATCGAGCCCTCAAAACATGAGGTCCATAGATTCTTTGCAAAGTGCTTGTTTGTGTCGAGAAAATTCCAGCCCAGTGAGAAACCAGATGGGTGGACGCACCAAATACTGAAGACAGGCCCCAAGGCAAAGCAGACAGACACGCTCTCTGGTGTCCTCTAAACTCAGGAGTGATCCTCCAGCCGCTAACGAGCAGAGCAATGTCCCACCAGAGTTCTCCAAATAGCAAACTCTTAGTCTGATGATTGTTTCTATCATTTGCCATATTTTCTGTCCAAAAGCCTCTCTAGTTCCTACATGGTTAGCAGCTTTTATAGCCCAAGATAAGTGTCCATCCCTTTTAATTTTCATTGTTGCATCTGTTTTGCCATTTCTCTGCAGCAGGTTGTATTACAACGGAAGGATTAATGAGGAAACGGATGCAAACATTTTTATTTCAAACAGCAGCTCTCAGACAAGATCTGGAAAACGGAATCAAGCCATATGATTGTAAAAGAAAAAAAAATGCCCGCCATCCCGCTATTGGGCATGGTGCCACTATTTGTGAATAGCATGTAAATACAAACAACTTAACCAGGGTGGGGGAGAGATGTACATTTTTCATTTGTGTCTGGCTAATCATTTTTTTTTATTATTAATTTGGCCCCTTTTATTTCACATAAATGTCATCTCAAGCACCAAACATCAACAAATAAGATCGTTTATCTTGCTGGGGAAAGCAAAACATTGCATTGCCATTCAGAGAAGGCAGCTGACGTCCCTACCGCACCACTAATAAAGAAGGCCTTCGGAATGAAAAATAATCATTTTCTATTACTTTCCACCATGCCTCTTCCATAAACACAGGGCCGCGGGTAATTACATTTAGCGAAGAAGCATGCTCTGTGTATTACAATTTCCTGAGATGAACAAAACCCCAGCCCGGGGACGGAGACGAAGAGCAGGAAGGAGCAGTGGGGCGACCAGTCCTTGGGTTTCTCTCTGTGCCATCAAATGGCAGAGGATGAGGGGAAGGGTCAAGAGAGGGCAAGGTTTGCATGAGATTTTCTCCTTCCTCTTCTTGGCCTGAGTGAAGAGGAAAGAAAAGCAGTGATGGGTTGACAGGGAAGACAAGGGACACCAGTCTCACTGCAGCCACCAGCGTGCACAAGGCCGGCAGTCAGGGGACACACAGACCCAGACGGACGCACAGGACGGCCACGTACCCGTGCGAGTGCATGTGCCACGTTGCGGGCAGGGAGGTGGCGTGGCCGCGCTGATAAACCCGCCGTAAGCCCCCCGACTCCACGCTTCCCTGTGGCTGGAGCATTTGGCTCGCCAGCCCGCACGGCCTCCTCTGCCAAGCGAGGCACTGACTCCACGGGAGAACCGTCCTGTCGATCTCCGCAGGAATATAAGACCCTTTTTTTCCAAGGAAAATGTTCCCCAACTCGGCAAGGGAGGTTGGCAGTACATCTCCAACTCTGGCCTGTCTTTTTAATACCCCTACAATAGCTCGGTTGGACTGAGACCAGCTGTTGGTACATTAACATTTGTAAATGCTTAAAACAGCTACTCCTTGTTTTCTTGGCAACACGAACTGCGGAGAGGGGAGAAAAAGCCAGCTCCAGCCACTTCCATTCAAACATTAAGAACCACTGACTGCCAGCCTTGGCATTCAGCGGCCATTGTGTGCACAGCTCTCTTCAACAAGTTTCCCGTCACCCACTCTTCCTCCGCACACTCCTCCATAGAAAAAGAAGGGAAAAAATCAGCAGAGGATGCTCCCCTCCCCTCTGTCCTCACGGCAGTTCACAAGGACCACGGAGTTCGCCCCCCTCTGAAAGAAGAGAGAGGCGCTGAAATGAACACTCTTTGTTCCGGTCCTTTCTTTTATCCAGTTTCGTTGCCTGTCCTCCGCCCCCGGGCTGTTATCATTTTACAGGCGCTGGCTAAAGATCGGCACCTTCCAGATGACCGGGAGATTTTCCCAGGGTGACTCCTCCCCCTCTTTCTGCCCGAAATGCGTGTGGTAAGGATGCCGCCTATCCCAGGTCTGGCAAAGGATTCCAGCGGAGGAGACAATTTCGGGGAGACCAGGACACGGCCAAGACCCCAATCATCCCCTACAGATGGCGACCGCTCTAAAGAAAGGTCCCTGATCTTGGTCCACCTCTCATCTCATCAGAGGCCTCAGGTTCTCGTTTGCAAGTACAGGCGCGCTCCCAAAGTCAGGGCTTTGCTACGCAGAATCGATGAGGAATTGCCTGAAGAGCATGCGAAGCCCCTTCCGGCTCCCACCAGGGTGGCTGTTGGCAGGGGCGGCCTCCAAGGCCACATGCCTGTCTTGTGTCCTCGCTCCACACGCCTCCAACGGCGGCAGCCCAGGAGAACAGGCGCTGATACGCCCAGGGCTGCGGTGGCCGGGACAATAGGCTTCACGTGCCATGTCCCAGCTCCCGTGCCCTTCTGTTCGATGGAACTCCCCCACCAAGGGCAGTGATGGCTGCATCTGTCCTTGCTCCTTTAGTGGGGCTTCTGGGCAAGGGAAGGGGAGGTCTGTCAGCGCCACACGCACGCCTGGAGTGAAGCGAGAGCAAGGAGCCAAAAGTGGCGGCAGGGCTGGAATTCCGCACATGAGCTCGGAGGGGAAGAACGGGGCCTGAGCCCGGGCCCACAAGGACAAAGGTTTTTAGGGGGTAATTTGGCCCGAGATTAAGAAGCCCCGTCCAGTTTTGTGGACGTGGTATATAGCCAGTGCTCTACACCGGGGGAGGGAACCTGGGACAGACGATGCAGAGCAGGAGATAACTGGGTGGGGGCATCAGCAGACAGCGAGTGGGGCTGGACAGCTGCCTGGGTCCCTTCAGTTCTGGACGTCTGTGTCCTTGCCTTCCTTTTTTTTTGTTTTGTTTTGTTTTTTCGTTTCAGCTAGTATGAGGTCGGGGATGCCCCATTCAAAGGACATCCAATGTACAGAAACACAAACACTGAATTTGGAGGTCCCTTTCGAAAGGAAACACTTTGAATACTTTTGATATCAGAGTTACAAAAATCAATTGAGGCTCCCCTGTTCAGGAAAAGATGGCACGTTCTCTGGACGGACTCAGGCTTCCCCTGTGTCTGAGGCAGCTTTCAGTTCCCAGGCCCAGCACAATGCGGGGCACACAGTAGGCTTGTTATGGATAATGTTGGCAGAATGGGGTGTGCAGAGCGGGGTCCCTGCGAAGGCAGCACAGGTGGCAGGAGAACACTGGAGTGGCGGGAATAGGTCCACCCGAGACTCGAAACTGACCACAGGCAATCTGCAAAGCAGGCTGCCCACCTGCAGCTAACCAGAAGCCAAACAATTATAATAAAAGTGAAAAACTGAAATCTATGGGTTTTACTAAACTCTTCAATGTCCTTATTAATGCAAAGAGGGGAGATGCTGTAAGAGTGCCTCACACCCTGGTCATCAGTCTGTCGTACTGGACGCGGCACCCCAACGGGCCTGCTACAGACGTACCCCCTCAGCAGGGCCTGGTCGGGGATGTGGGGTTAACCTCTTCCCATTTGTTTGCCCCCGGCCCCAGCTGCAAGCTCTTTGCAGGCAGAGATGCCCAGCTTGTGCACAGTGGACTCCTGGGGCCTTGCAGAAGGTGCTCCAGTATGAGCCGTTTAATATAAAGGTGGTTTTGGGGGGGGGAAGAACATGAGCTCTCTGCCCCTGGATCCCTTCCCCTCCTTTTGTCTGAGGACTGGGAGCATCTAAGGAGAAGGAGGGGAGGAAAGGCAGTGACACCATCTGACACCAGAGAAAACAAAGCAAGAACCAGCGGAGGAACGAAGGGCAGCACCACATCCCGGCCCTCAGCACTTGTGACAATTAGCCACTGAGCACTCAGCTGGTCTGCTCTCGGCTCTGCTGAGCCGTGGAGGAGGCCGAGAGAGTCCCCACACTACATGCTTACTCCTTGCCGAGCCCCTGGGCGTGAGTGATGAAGAGGCCGCCGTGGAGAGGGCCCAAGAAACCACAGGCCACCGTGGTGAGTGGCCACAAGCAGGCAGGCAGAGCCACTGGTACCAGCACCGCAGCGAGGAGAGGAGCGGTGGGCAAGTGGGGGTTGGGGGCACAGCTCTAGCACTTCATGGATTCCGTCCTCCTACAACCTGCAAGGAGGCATGAGGTCCCCCACCCCGCCCAGATAAGGGCACCGAGGGAGACCCAGAGGGACCAGTGACTTGCCCATGGTCAGGCAGCTAGTGAAGACTGGCTGGATACCACGCTCACCGCCTCTGCCCTGAACCAGTGGTTAAAGGGAAGCCCCCCACAGAGGTCGGCCCCTCAAGAGGACAGGAGCAGTGACACAGAGCCCACAGTGTGTGAGCAAGTGAGAGAGGGACCTCGTGGGAACCCAGGGTCATGCCCATGTGCACCTGTGCTCTGAGTCCCGCCACCGCTGGTACAGACCTGCCTGCTTGGCATTGGGGGGGGGGCGAGTACTGCCCACAGCAGCGCCCAGGTCCACGATGCCACCTGCTCCCCGATGCCAGGGACACATGCATTTTACAAATCCCTTCTCTCTCAAGTCAAATCCCTTCTCTCTCAAGTTCTCCGCCAGTCAGGAGAGATGCAGTACTGTCCCTCTGCCTTCTTTATTGTACCTCTAAAGTCCTCCACCAGGTCAAAGTTATCAAATAATTATCACCCAATCTCCACGGAAGGCAGGAGAACAGGCACAGGAGCCAGATCACCTGAGTTCAAACCCTGGCTTTACCACTTAGTAGCTGTGTGGCCAGGGGCAAGTTTTGAAACCTCTCTGTGCCTCAGTTTCCTCATCTATACAATGGGAGCAATAACAGCACCAAGCTCCCTGGGTCGCTGGGCAGATTAACCCACCACCTGGTTCCACAAACAGCTCAGCTCCTTCCCTGCGCCCCACCGCACAGAGCCCAGACGCTGCCTCTCTCGGTGTTTATTCACTCGTGACCATCCCTCTGCCCCATTTTCAACATTCCTGCTGCTGCTGTCTGTCAGGGCAGACGCCCTACTTGGGGATCATGCTCCTACCTCCAGGAATGTGTAACACGTCGACAGGTTTGGGGCGCAGGTAGAACCCGGTCCTGCCCACACGACATCTGGACCCATCGCTTAGTCCCCAGGAAGTATAAAGCCCGACCCAGGAGGTAAAGCATGTGACTTCGTGCGCATGCTCAGAAGCTGCCTGCTGGGTTTACCTAAATCCCTGCACCAGCAACACCGAACGTGTGGCGCTGAGCAGGTTACTTCACAGCACTTTGCTCGACTGGCCCCGCCTTTAAAGCGGGCTAATGTCACAAGGCACCTCCTGGGGTTGCTGTGGGGACTGAGGGAAGATGCGTGCCTGACACCCGCCAGTGGCAGTCAATGCCAGCTCTTCTCAATCCCCTCACTTTCCTTGTCTACAGACAGGGGGTGGTGGGACCTGCCGGAGGGACAGAGCGGTGCAGAGCTGCGTGAGGTGGCGCATGCGCTGTAGAGCACAGAGAAAGCCCTCCCTAAATGACAGCCCCTCCCTACCCCACGCCTTGCTCTGTCTGTGCCTGAGGCTTCACCTCGTCTCCACCCTTGGAAGACCTTACCCATCGCTCCCACCCACTAAAACCCCACCCCCTCCACGAGCTTCCCAAAATCCATCTAAAAACACCCCGGCCTCTCCCAGCACAGACGCGGAGGTCCATCGCGGAGGTTCATCGGGCTCTTTGCTCCTCCCCCCTCCCCCCCTCCGGGCCACGTGTCCTGGGCCTGCAAGACCACTAACGCTTGAGAAACACTTCTAATCTTTACTATTTTCCTTCCTGTGTGCCATATACTATGCTAAGATTGTATTTTTTTAAAGATTTTATTTATTTACTTTTAGAGAAATGGGAAGGGACGGAGAAAGAGAGGAACAGAAACATCAATGTGTGGTTGCCTCTCACATAGCTCCCACTGGGGACTGGCCTGCAACCCAGGCATGTGCCCTGACTGGGAATCAAACTGACGACCCTTTGGTTCCCAGCCCGTGCTCAATCCACTGAGCGACACCAGCCAGGGCTAAGATCTCTATTTTTATATCATTCAACCTCCAGGTGTTAGACTGCTTCTGTGACAAGACACCATAAACGGGGTGACAGGAACAACACGTTATTGTTTTCTCACGGTTCTGCGGGCTAGAAGCCCCGCATCAAGGTTTCAGCTGATTCAGCTTCTGGTGAGAGTCCTCCTCCTGGCTTGCAGGTGGCCCCCTCCTCATGGAGTCCTCGGGTGGCCTTCCCTCCAAGCGCGGACAGAGAGAGGGAGTGTGAGCTCCCTGATGTCTCCTCCCATGGAACACTGACCCTGTCAGGTCAGGGCCCCCCACCACGGACTCATTTAACCTGAGTGGGGAGTGGGGAGAAGACAGACATTCAGTCCACACCACTGCCCAGTGATTCCTCCGGGTGTGCGTAGAATTTACCGCTGAGGGGCATGGAATCCTCACCCCAGGCCACTCACTCAGTAAGTGAGCTCTCAACCTGCCCCCGAGCTCCAGCCTTACGGGTCCACGCTCAGGAGCAGGCCCCCTGTGGGCCACAGCAGCTGGACACGGAGCCGCCGAGAGCCCCCGAAGGGCTGGGAGACGCAGGGTAAAGGGGGCTCCCCTGGGGTGGGGGCTCTCCAAGGAACCTGGTTTCATTTCAGACTTTCAGGAAGGTTGCACACAATACCAAACAAAATCCGTTTTGCTTACAGAAAATATCTTTCACATATTCATGCAACAGACACTTGAAGAACACCTGCTAGGTCTCCAACGTCCTGTTTGATGCCCACCGTCCACGTGGAGACATGGACCTCGCTCTCGGGGGCCGCTCGGTGCAGTCTAGAGTCACAGCTGAACAGCCCTCCGCAGTGCAGGGTGCGGGGTCTGGTTGGTGTGGGGTGGGGTCGGCAGTGGCTCTCGATGACAGAGGCTAAATACCAACCTGAACGGTGAGGATAAACTAAACGGCTAACCCTGCCGTGTGACTGGCTCGACCATAACAGAGTTGAAATATGCTGAGTCCTGCCTTCCTCCCAAGTGGCCTCAGTTCAATCCATTTTGCTGGACACTCATCGACTATCTACCAGGGGCAAAGCCCCATGCTAGGCAGTGGGCAAGCACTGGGGAACAGATGGAAAAGAAAGGTCCTCCCAGCAGAAAAATGACTCCAAAAGCAATGAAAAGGGCTTCGTCTTGGGTTCTCCTTAATGGCTGAACTCTGAGAAGAAAACCAACCTCAAACCTCAGCCTTGACCTTGACTTGGCCTACTGAAGTTCACCAACCCCTCCTGCCCACGCAGCCAGAGCTGGAGAGGTGAGAGGAAAAGACAGAAGGTTTTATTATTACGACTCAGGCGACGCCTGCCAAGTTCTCCCCACAACCACTTCAAAAAAAAAAAGATAGAATGAAATGGAATTGGAAAAATGGAACCCCCTACATCCCAGAAATATTACTTTCATGAGCTGTATGAATTATTTAACAGACAGCTGAAAAGACCAAACTCAGCAGAAGAATACAAAAAACCAGCTTGGTACAGACACCTTCCCCGAAGCCCATGACAATGAACTGTATTTTATGCCACAGATCAACATGCCACAGAAGGAGGCTTCGGAGACAGGTGCCCACCGGGATCATTAGCCCCTTATCTCTCAACCCTTTGCCACCAGAGTCCGGATCTCCGAGCCTGGGCAACCCAGGGGGAGAGAAGCTGTGAAGTGTGTGTATTGTAAGTGTTGGTTAAACAGCCCCTCCGCATTCTTATTTGCTGGAGGTTTTAGGGAGCAGATGCAGGACTGGCAGGGCTTGGAGCTGGCGATGTTGTTCTAGCTCTCGCTCCGAGCCAACAGGGAAAGAAAAAAAAACCACAAACACAAAAAGCTGCGTTTGGTGTGCGCGCCTGGGTGTGCACGCCTGCCTCTGTGCCGTCCACTCAGCCAAGGTTCCTCGGAGTCGAGCTGACCAATGCAAAACCAGGCTTGGGGCCAGGCCAAGAGAAACACAACTTCTCCTAGGAACCGCACAAGGGTGTCTCTGCGCGAGTCCTCGCTGCAAGCCTCCTCTCCCGCACCCGCAAGGGGGCTGGGACGGGGACGCGCCCACCGCCTGGGCTCTGTGCTCTGGTTGCCGGAGGAAGGGCAAACAAATGGAGAACCAACCATAAAGGCGGCCAGCAGCAGTGAGGCAGCGCGGCAGCTGCCAGGCAATAACTTAGATAGTTACAGCTGCCATCACCTAGTTCATGCAAGCTTTTTAATATCTTTTGGCAGCTCGTGGTGTCACAGCACAAAGGGAGAGTTGGCATTTTGCAGCACACTTTGTCTGACATAACTGTAGGCAGGACCCAGCTGATACCTTCCGGAACGGGGACGGGTTTGCTCTTAAGGTGCGTTTCGGCAGATCAGGCAATTTTCTCCCCGCTCCTGCCACCCCACTGCTCTTGCTCAGGGCAGGCAACACCACTACATCACACAGCCGGAAGGGACCAGATTAATGGGAGGACTGGGGGGGGGGGAGGCGTGTGTGGTGCAACAGAAGGTTGGCCCCAGAAACACCCAGATAAAGAGGAGAGGAAAGCAATGCACAGAAGACACGGAGCAAAGACGGAAGGGGAAAAAAGCAAAAGCAAAACAGACCCTGGGCTCTATGGCCGCCCCCACACCTTTCTGGGAGGCTCCACTTCTGCTTCCCCAGGCTCACAGAATTGTAAAGAAACCCGAACACCGCCTTCTTGCTTCCGGCCAGTCACTCTTCAAATTATTCGCCGCTTGCCGACCCCCTTTCCACATCCAAAGGAACTCCCTTTGCCCCAGGCACCTCCCTGCCCTGGGGACTCTTCTGAGAGCCACTCACTAAGAAAGCACTTCAGAGAAGCACTGCCCAAGGGCAGGGAGCTGTCCTGACGATTCAGGGCGATCCCTCGCCAAACTGGGCGTCCTTATTCGATGGATCCAAAAGCCTTGCCAGGCCTCGGAGAAATCGTCTTCTCGAAGATCCCACAGCACAGATGGGCATGAAGGGAACACACGGGCAGAGGAGGGGGCAGGAGATGAGCACAGGGACACAAGGGGACAGAGGAGTTGGGAAGACACTGCCCAGGCCGAGTTGTGAGTGGCGGAGACATGCAGACACGCAGGGAGAATCCCCACTTCTCTGCTCTTAGCACCTGTGGTTCCACCCCACCGTGCATCCCTCTGTACCCCCCTCCAAACAGTGGCTCTGGTTGCCTGCTGGGCACCTGGGATGAAGCTCCAAAGGCCGGGCAGGAGAAAGAGATTATCAGGATGACAGTGGGCTCCTGTGGGTTAGTGTCTCGGGCTGTGGAAACCAAGTAGCATACCCTGGGTGGCGGAAGCAGCAGCAATTTACTGTCTCACAGCCCCCAACGCTGGAGGTCCGTGACCCCAGCGCCAGCAGGGTCAGTTCCCTCTGAGCACAGTGGGCGGAGTCTGCTCCAGGCCTCTCTGGCCACTCAAGGTGCATGCTGGGAATCTCTGGGGCTCCCCGGTGTGTAGTGGTACAGCCCTGATCTCTGTCTTCCTCTGCACATGGCAGTTTCCCCACGTTTGCATTTGTCTGTGTTCCAGTTTCCCCTTTTTATAAGGACGTCATTCACACTGGACTAGGGGCCCACCCTACTCCAGTATGACCTCTCATAACTCACAGCATGGGCAACAACCCTATTTCCAAATGAGGCCCCATGCTGAGGTGCCAGGGGTTAGGACTGGAAGGACACAGTTCCAGCTGGGTACCTGTTAAGTCCGTGTTGTATAATTTTAGTTATTATTTCTGACCCTTTAACAATTCTGCAAAGTAAACATCATCGTCCCCATTTTACACAGAGTGAAGGTAGGACGCAGAAAGGTCAGGGGACTTTCTGGAGGTCAGAAGACCATAGGGCCACCTGAAGGGGACACCCCGACCTTCGCTGAGACCCTGGGATTTGGTCATGACCACGCTTCTCCCCTAGGACTGATGGGAGGTCTATGTCCCCCGCAGCCTTTACTCAGTGGGCCACCTGGTTCCCGCTGACTCCAACACAAATCACTCCCAGGCTGCGTTTTCTCCAGAGCGCATGCGGCAGGCGGTCTGTGCATGCACAGTGCCCCGTGCATGGGAGTGGGGGCGGGAAGGATGAATGCGCTGGACGGGGCCTGGCTCTCTTACACACAGGCCACCCCTGCTTGGCAAGAGTCACTCCCTTGGGCCCTAAAGTGGCCCTAAAGGAGACAAAATACTGTGTTATTGGTGATCATTTGTTCACGTAGCATTCAGACTTTGGTTATTATTTGTTAAGTCATGGTGGGGCAGTACACGCTAGTCGGGGGTCAGTAACGTAAGCTTCCCATTTCCTTTTCAACGTGCCTCCAAATTCTCCCCGCCACCCCTGCTGCTGCTCAGGGAACACGGCTCACTGGGACACTGACCCAAGCAAAACACTGACAAGTCACAGGCCCGCCTTGGGCCTGCCCATCACCTCGATATGCCAGTCCCTGTCCTGCCAATTTACATTAATGAGCTCAATTAATCCTCCCAACAGTCCCATAAGGAGAGCCCATTATCATCCCTGCTTTATCGATGAGGAAACCGAGACTAAAAATATGAGACTTGCTGTAACCCCTTGAACAAAGCCAATTAGTGTAGGGAACTCAGTGATTTCCTTACTGGATAAAGCTTTCCATACTCAGAGGGAGCTTTGAACTAGGAGAAAGCCACAGCGTGGTTGTCTTATAGGAAATGCAATGCTATTGTTTGGAGACAGCACACACCTCAGTTAACCTCAGGCAGCAGTCCCTGGGTCAGCCAGGCAGAGGTTGTTTTATAGGAGTTACACAGGGTTCCTTCTGTCCTGTTTGTTCTTTGCTTACCAAACACTACTTCCCCAGACGGTGTAAAAGTATATATCAATGTCGTTTAAAGTCTAGCTTGTAGTACAAAGTCCAAATACATGGGATTTTCCTCTACACCCAAGATCTGTTCTCAAGCTTAGGGGTATGCCCTCACTCTGGAGGTCAGCATCATATTGAGGTATCAGCCTCCCTCCCTTCCTCCAAAACGAAGCAAGAATATTTTTATTTCCTACTGCCCTACCCCAATCAGAAATGCAGTATCTCTTGGCCCTCTTGCACTGCATGATTTCAGCAATTTCCAAAACAAAATTAAATACAGCCCTAGCTTGAGAAATGTTCCATGTCCTGGAGTCACGGCATTTAGTATTATTATGCATTTATTATTATTCCAAACAAATAAGAGTGATAAAACATCAGCTGGAGCCACCCCAGGACAGAAGGAACTGGAATATCTAATAAAAACCATCGTATTCCACAAATAGAAAGTGTTGTAAATGCAGAAAAACAATGGCAGAGGACATTCTGAACCTTCCCCCCAAACAGAGATCACCTGAAATAACAGAACAACTCCAAATGTCCAGTCGGACTGACAGGAGAGATCGGGCCGAGGGAGCCCCGCTCACCACCTCGGTAGGAAAACCACAAAGGGCCCAACACCACGCCTGGCACACAGCACGGCCTCATCCGTAGCCCCCTTCCCTTTCCCGTGGCACTCGAGGGCGCTTCCTTCAGTCTGAACTCTGCAGCTACAGGTATCACATTCAGGAACTCTGCTCTCACAAGAAAACACCCAAAGGACCCCACATTCAGAGAATCTCACTATCCCACAGAGAGCCTTGAAAGCTACATTTCCACCTGAGCAAATGTTTCACTCCAACTTGGGACGAGTCAGGGGATGTTAAAAACCAGGAACATTCTGAGATCGCCCTTCTCCGAGGAGCATGTGGCAGGCTAACTAACCGTTGGGCTGCTCTGTCTGAGCTGCTGCTCCCCAAAGCAGGGTGGTTGTGACTTGCACAGAGGCTGAGGAGCCCACCTGTGCTCAGGTCCCCGGCTACTCCGCCGCCTTCCTGGATCCCCCTGCATTGGCCAGCCCAGCCCCGGGGGAGCGGAGCCTCACTCCTGAGATGCCTGACTCTGGGACTGCTGACTTCTCTGGTTACAAGGGGAAGGGTTTCTTCTCAAATGGTTCACTTTACTTAGACCTGTTCCCAGCAGGACAGCAGGCAGGGTCAAGGTAGACCTAAAGCCTCGGGGGACCAGCCACACTGTATTCCTGCCCGCTCACCTCCACACTGCTCCGCCCTCAACTCCCACCACCGATTTTGGCTTGGGGGGAAGAGCAGAAAGGAAAAGGAAGGCCGTGTAGGAGCTGAGATCCAGAACAGTCTGCGTCACCTGTGAGATGGGCAGGAGGCAGTGGGGCCAAATCCTTTTTATTTTTATTCACAATAATGTAGGTAATCCTTGCATAAACTCAGGAAAATTTCCTTCTATCGTGGCATTCCTAATTAGTATTAATAAATTTCTAATGGAAATAATCTAAATATCTAACTTGGAAATTGGCTAAATAAATCCAAATAATTGAATACAATACAATAATTTAAAACGCTATGTACAAAAATCGCGAGGACTGAGGAAATGTGGGTGACAATATTTGATTAAAAACAGGATTCATTTACATACAGTTTCATCACCACTGTATAAATATAGAAAATGCGGGCAGTACTAGATAACGTTTTGTCTGCCAGAATCTCCTCTCCTCCCCACTTCCAGCTTTTCTGGGGACTTCACTCACACTCACACTCACACACACACACACACACACACGCACACTTGCACAGAAGAACCATTATGCACAGATGGCTGGCTCCTGGCCACAGCCCATTGGTCCAGGGTGGACATCTGACCCCAGCTAGGACAATCCTCTCCTTCCCCAGTAATTCTGGAACGGGGACTGAGGGAATCTGTCTCTCCCGTAGCAGAAACAATAAGTCGGAGTGGCCGGGAGCTGCAGATGTGGGTGCACGTGTCCTGCCCTGGGGGACAGAGACCCCGCAGTAACCCACAGAAAGAAGAGGCCTGAGGACCAGGTGCTCTGAGGGAGAAACAAGAGCAGAGAAGGAGGGTGTCCTGACCCTGCCGCTCCCATTGTTCCTGAGGCCTGCCACGTTTCTGCCCTCAGGGTCCCCGAGAAGAACAATCCCAGATCCCTATAATCAAGCCTCCTTTTAGCCCCAAGCCGCTGGCACTGGATCTCTGTCATCTGTAACCAGAAGAACCCTAACCAATGTGTGCTCCCTCAAATACCCAATTCCTTACACGTGCCTCACATACCTCAAAAGGTCATGGGGGCATTTAAGAGCAACTGATTTCTTCCTGCTTTTCTGAACTTCCCAAATTTTCTACTATGAACATTTTAAATAAAGATTTTATTTATTTATTTTCAGAGAGAGGGGAAGGGAGGGAGAAAGAGGGAGAGAAACATCAGTGTGCGGTTGCCTCTTATGTGGGTCCCCCTACTGGGGACCCAGCCCACAATCCAGGCAGGTGCCCTGACTAGGAATAGAACTGGTGACCCTTTGGTTCGCAGGCCTGTGCTCACTCCACTGAGCCGCACCATCCAGGGCTCTGCTACAAACATTTCATCCTCAGTGCCCACCCACAAATCCACCACTCTAACTCATTTACACATAAACATCATCCTTTGCACATCCATTAACAAGGTTAATGGAAAAAATTCATTAACAGAAAATACATATTTATTAAATATAGATATTCTATGTCTAATAGGAAGAATATTAAAATATATTCTATATCTAATATAAAACCTTCCTATTAGACATAGAAACCGACACCCTGCAAAATGTCAGTCTTTGTGACAAGCCCCCTGGAGGCCTCTGGTGTTCTGCTGTGGGCTGACCTCACTGTCCCCACCCCTGCCTTGCCCTGGCCCCCAAGTCATGCCTGCCATTGCCGCCACCTGGGTCTCTACTGACCCATTGTCCAAAGGTCAGCCATGTGCCTGTCTTAATAGAAAGGAAAGGCAAGAAAATGCCTCCCCTCTTGCCACATGGTGAGAGCACTTCACTTCCCTTGCTCCCCTAAACCACGACCGTTTTGGTCTCACCCTCCTCCCCAGCAGAGCCTTCAAAAGCTCCATTCTCTGGAAGCCCAGAGCAAACCCTCTTTTCTGACTGAGAATCAGAAAACTTGGCTGGCACACCCCCTAGTGGTGGCCTAATGAATCCCCCTTAATTATTATAGGTGGCTCACCCCTTGGGTTTCTCAAAGTGTGTTCCATGGGACCCCCAGTACTGCAGGGAAGCAACAGAGAAAAGTGTTTTACACCAGTTAGATTTGAAAACACTTGGATACACAAAAGCAACCGGTTTGCTTTACTAGTGGACTCCTCCAAGTCTTGAACATACTAACGGACATTACGAGTCTCCACGGTAAGATTTTAGCATGCAGTGGATCCCGGATTTATCTGGTCAGACTCTTGGAAAATCATAGGAATAGCTGCCATTTATTGAGCATGTGCTAACAATCACAGTATTCCCGTTTATAGATGGAGAAATGGATGCTCAGTGAGGTCAAAGAGCTTGCTTACATTGGGTTTCTATGACACCAAAGTCCAAGTTCTTATCCATTACAAGATCCTGGCTTCATATTTATTCCAGGACATGACTCTGCAAATTCCACTTGCATAAATTATGGGATCTGTGCAATCATTCTACTTGGTCTGCATGTCACTAGTCACGTGGGACCCCGGACCACTTCCCGAGCAAAAGGAAGGGAGGCCCCCAGAGGATATGGAGGGCTTCTGATTGCCCTTGGGGAGCTTTGGTTCCCATGGCAACAAAGCGAGTCAATATCTCAATGCCACAAACAAAATGCTCCTTGAAAATCTCAGAGGGCTCCATGACAGGAACCCTAACAAACATTTCCCAATGATATCATGGCCAACACAGCACACCACTTTTTTAATCTCTTCTAGAAGAAGCTTGATTTCATTTGAGTCTTATATACCTGCTGACCTGGTTCCATAAGAAATAGGGTATTCCACATAATACATGGGGGGGGGTTCCATCTAGTATTACAAAAGTGGGGATGATAATACCCACCTCACATATTGACGTCATGATACATTAAAAGCTTAACTCTGATAGCATAGGTAGCTTTTTGGTTTTCAGATTTTTTTCTTTAGTTTCAACTGGAAGAAGCCCAAAGATAATTCATTGGCTTGTATAACTTAAAAGCACAGGCTTCAGGCACAGGTGGATCCAGGCGCTCAAATGAGACTATCATTACACCTAAATGCATGGTACTTGTCTTTTTAGAGAAAGGAAATGAGATACAGTGCTTTAAATATGCCTCTGCCCCTTGTCCTACTGACAGAGAAAGACTGTAAATAACTACAGGGGTGTAATGAGTTTGAGGATGGACCCCTCCCCCACCATAACCTTCCTCCAGCTACTCGTATAGACATTGAACTTCCATCTGTAAAAACGGGCAGGCTACTTCTCTGTTCCACTTCAGTGGAAAGCTGGAAGAACTTGTAAAGCTTTCAAAGGCTTTTTTCCTTAGAGGATTAAATATTGTGATATATATTTTTGCTATTAATGTTCAGGGAGATAGCACTTTACATGGGCAAAAAGGTTTTTCAAGTATTTATTTGTTTTACAGGAGTCTCATTTAAAACTCCATAATTAGCCTGGTAAAACACACACCTTCAACATTACAACCGTAGTTTAAAGCCAATCGAGCCACAGGGGAAGAGGGATATGCATATTTCATTCCCACATTTAAATTCACATTGTGTGTGTGTGTTCATAAGACACATATAAATGGCAAATAAGGAAACTTAAAAAGAGACAGATAGAGAGATAGTCCCAGATTTTAAAACCGCCCCCAAGGTAGAACAGGTGGCGAAAATACAATAAAACATGTTGCAAGGGACTTGTCATGAATTTTAAAAACAAAAACGCCTACAGACCAAATACCCTGCTCTGACAACCCGGCTACATCTGAAGTTCCCAAACTATTTTAAATGACAAAGCAGAAGTTCCTGGGAGATTGAGTCGACAGAAATGGTTTGAGGGCGCCAGGACGGGCCCTCGGGGCCAGGCCACCAGCCCAGGCGTTGGGACCAAGGATTCTGTTGACAGAGGTCCCCAGGAGCCTCCTGCACCCACCTCCCCACCTGGCCCGTGGTTTCACAGTGGATCTGAGGCAACATTTGGGTCATTGGATCAGCAGCTGGGTCTGTACCTGTTGACATCCACCTCCCAGTACCCAGCTAGAAGGCAGGCAGGAGGCCTTGGCCCAGGGGATGTGGCGGTACAGGCAGACACCCCCTCTCTCTGCAGCACCCGCCTCACAGATTCCAACCATTCATTCATTACAACCACCAGTGTGTTCTTTACTCGTGGGCATCGGTTTATGAAGAGCTGTACCCCCCTGCCGGTGCCAATGATACAGAAATGTTGGGAGCTACGTGGAGGCTACAGTCAGTGCACGCTCTGCAGTGAGGAGGGGGAAGGGATCTGGCCAACATCACAGAGGAAACAACAGCCCACGCTTTCTGACTCCCAGTCCAGTGCTCTGTCTGCTAGAAGAGGCTCATTAAGAGCATTCAGGGGTAAGAGTTAGGGGAGGGTTTTGCATTCTGGTCCCTCAACCCCAGGCTCCCAAGTTGAGAGGCCAGAAGAGGTGAGGCCAGCAGACTGCCGCAGCTAACGGAGAGCTGTGTCCCATTTCAGGGCAAGCGGCCACCGCTGGGCACTGGCACATTGTGCTTATGCGGGAGTGTTATGTAGATATTTTCATTTTTTAAAGTGAACCCAGGGATCTGAATCTTTATCTGAAATTTCCTGAATTTTAAATATTGGTTTGGTTTAAAATAACATTTTCTGAACCTAACAAACCCATCTGCAGACTGCCTCAGGCTACCAAGCACGAGTTCAAGATCTCTGCCTCATTCAGATACCCAGTACCCACCTGCCCTCCCATGAAGACTAAGATGCAGTTCATTATAAAGGGGTCCATCTAGAAATACAATGGGAGTCGGCAAACCTGAGTCTCAGTCCAGCCCCGACTAGTGCTAGTGCATGACCTTGAACAAGCATTTAACCTCTCTAAACCTGGGTTTTGTCCTCTGTTGAATACGGCTAGTAACACCTCTTTTGTCTGCTGAACCCTCAAAGGGCTCTGGCTCAATAAGAGTGTGTCGTGTCCAATGCTGTTCTCTACCCCAAATGCCACTTCCATTCAAACCTGCTTCTCTTCCCATACTGCGCTGTGGTCACTTGTCACTCCATGAACCAGGGCGCTCCTCATAAACTTAGCCTTGACCCTCTTCATTCTCCCTAGAGTGTACAAGCACATAGTAAGTGCTCAATAAATCTCATGGAGTTAAGCGACAGACCAAGCAGCTCTCTGAGCACTGCTCATATGCTGGACACACTGCTAGGTGCTAGGGAAACCGATAAAGAAGCCAATAAAGAAAATGTATCCTGGTTGAGGAGACGAGACACGCAAAGAAGGCGGAGAAAGCGCCAAGGTCCAGAGTGTGCTGGTGCCTGGGGTCCCGACCACCCCGGGGAGGGGTGAGAGACAGACCTCTTTCCCTGTCTGTTTCACAGTGTGTTTTAAGTTTTTCTTGGCCCTAGAGTTTAAGGAACTCATCTCCCCACACAACTGCTGAGACATACGACTCTGGGGTACCTTCAACATGCACCCCTCAGTGAGTTGGGGTGATTGCAGGCAGCTCCCTACGTGTAGTCAGGCACTGCCTCACCTGCTGGTCTGGAGGGTTACCTGGGGAGGTGCAAGCTGCATCGCTGTTAAATCGTCTTGCTTACAAAGCCAGAAGAGAGGAGGGCCATCTATCAGCCACTTCCCCCCACCCGGACCCTCCCTCCTCACCTCTGATTAAATGGCCGGCTCCCGGGGTCCACCAGGTAGCAAGCATGTGCTAATTCTCTAACCTGGCTTGTCCTTGGAGGCCCGCCCCTTCCTGCTGGCTGCACCAGCTGCCTAAGGGAGCACATCGGAGAAGAGGTTTGGCAATTATCCAGTTAATTTGATCAGGGGAGACAGCCAAACAAACAATCCAGGCCAGAAATGCCCAGATCAGCTGTCTACATAGATCAAATTCCCCTTCACTGACGCAGCGCAGGTTTAGCCTCGGAGAGTGGGTTTGCCTGAAAAGCAGCTCCGAGACCCCCTGTCCCAGGTGGCACTGGCCTCGGGCAGAACTGTGAGCACGGCCCCTTGCTCTCGAACGCCCTCCCCTTTTCCTGTGGGTGCCCTTCTCACTCCCAGGCATCTCTGCCTCATTCAGCCCACCGGGCCAGGGTCTTTGGCAACTGCCCGTGGCTGCGGCATTCTTTGGTCCATCCCCTCCTCTGAGTATTTGAAATTAGTTAAGAAGAGATTTCACCTTCAAGATGAAAGGAACACAAGTGTAATGGTAAATGCCAGGAGCCCCACAAGCCAAGGTGCAGGAAGGTATATGGAACAGGAGGCCTTGATCATAACCCGTAACCCGCAGCACCTTAGCGGTCACCTGCCCCTTTCCTCCCTAAACCCCGGTCTCATCTGGCCTCTCTCCTGGCCCTGAGGATAAAAACGTACCAGTCCTCAACATGACAGAAGAAAACTTCCATAATCGGCTCCCAGACTGCGAGTATCAATTAAGATTAAGTTCCACTCCATAAACAGAAAACCCCAAATATCAGAAACTTAAAGACACGGGTTTAATCTCTAACAGAAATAAGTTCCGATGCACTACGGGAAGACAGCATCCTCAACCTCGTCTCTGCCGCGGTGGGTGCCAGCCTTCCTTCTGTTAAGGTGTTGGTTCTGTAGCCACTATAAAGAGCCAGCACAGTTTCCTACTGTAGGATTCCCAATGAACTCGGACTGCAAGCCTCAAGGCGGAGCGCACCTCCCGAGCAAAGCAGTTTGTCTTTCCTCGTCTGACCTCTGCCTGGCTGGCACGCCTTGCAGGGCTTTGCTAGCGGTGAGGAGATGGCACACCAGCACTCTCGAAGTTTTTTCTGCCACTTTCCCTGAAGCAGGAGCTGCAGTCTGCTTGTGATTTGTTCTCCCAGTCAGAGCAGGCAGTGACGCAACCAGCTGCTCTCCCAATGCCTAGCCTGATGCACCGGCTTTCCAATCTGAGTGCCAAAATTTGCCTTCCCACCTCCTCCACTCAGTCAGCCCTGCACCTTAAATTCTGTCTCAACCACCTTCCCAGCATCTAATTGTCTATCACGGAGGATGAGGTTTAGCTGCATACAGAAAGAGCCAGAACACACAAGGATGTATTCTCTCATGTAAAAAAAGTTCACAGTTAGTGGGGTTGGGGGTGCCCCAAAGTCATCAGAGATGGACTCCTGCTGTCTTTCTGTTCCCACATCCCTATGGCAGCAAACTCCCATCATTAAGGTCCCTCATGACACCTGATTGCTGGAAATCACATGATCCAGTATAACCGCAAGGGGTGCTGGGAGATGTGGTCCTTTACCTGAGGACATTGCTGCCATGAATTAAAAAGTCAGGATTCTGTCACAAAGATGAAAGGAGAGAATACGGGGTGGCGGGGAGGACACCACCAGCCTATGCCATGATTTGTTATTTGCTTGCCTCTCCGGCTCCCCAACTACAGCGCAGCCCACGTCTTATTTAAATGTAGAGTTCCCAGTGCTTAGCACAGGGCTTCTCACAGATTAAAAAATCAACAAGGGTTCATGAAATAATCACGGAAATCTGGACTGAAGAGGTTTTCCGTTAGGACCCTGACTTAGACTGAACCTCAAGGATAATTTTCATCTAATCACCGTGATCCTTTTTATTCTTTCTGAAGATGTTTTTTCTTCTCATCAACCCTCTATAAACCAGCTTCTAGGGTCCCAATCAAGTCCCTAGAGTGGCATGTAGAGCCACATGAGGCAACGTGTGGTCTAAAGACGGCCGCCTGCCTGTCTGCAAACTGCGAATCAGCTCTGCCTCTAAGCACGGTGCTTGGCTCAGCTCAGACCCCCTGGACGCCAGGCTTTTATCTGCCTTCTAGCATAAGCTCCCTGTGTTCCCACAGACAGGTGAAAACTGAGTAGCACTGACTCACAGGCCATGTCTTTGACCGCAACAGAACCCATGGCTGGGTGAAGACATGGTTGACATCACAGTCAGCATACTTATTAACACACACTATCCAGCCCTGGCTGGGTGCCTTGGTTGGCTGGAGCATCATCCTGTGCACCAAAAGGCTGCAGGTTCAATCCCCAGTCAGGGCGCATATGGGAGGCAACCGATCAATGTTTCTCTAATATATAGTGACAAAGTGACCATTTGAAAGGACTACGACCGTATGTTAAAAAGACCCAAATCCAGCCCCAAAATTTTTATCAGAAATCCAAGTACACTTTAATCTGTACTAGCCAGGATGAGGTAGCCATGAGTGAGTAAACATGTGAAAAAAGACTTCAAGGTCTTAGTCAACTTCAACTCACAATGCAACATTGTTATGTGGTCACAGGATTTTAGGCTGCATTAACAGAAGCATCACATCTAGAACAAAGGAGGTGATACTCCTACGCTGTACTAGTCAGAACATGCACGGAATGCCCAACTGTGGGCAGAGCAATCAGGAGGAGATGTGAGGAAATGGAACTTGTGCGGAGCAGAGCAACATGAACAGTGAAAAGCTTCGAAACCACATCATATAGAAACAGCTCAAAGAACTGATGGTGTTTAATTTGGAGACACTGACCTCTATCTTCAAATGTCAAAAACCTGTCAAGCGAAAGAGGTGAATCTTACTGGAAAACGCCAAGGCACAGAACCAGAACCAATGGGTGAAGATCTAGGAAGGCCAATTTGGGCTCAATGTCAGCAGGAAATTTCTGACAACCAGAACCATCTCTAAACGGAGCAGGCTACCTTGGAAAGTCTCGAACTCGGTGGCTGGGGAGATTAAAACTCAGGCTGGAGAGTTTCCTGCAAGTGCAGAATAGGACGGGCTTGAGGTTCAAATGAGTTGGACTAAAATCTGGAAAAGGGTCATTGCCATCATCTCTGTGACATCTGCTTCAAAGCAATGTCCTAGCAGCCACACCTGTGGCTATGTGGTTTGGCAGCTGACCATTCACGGAGTCCTTCCCATTCATTGCCTCTGTTGACTCTTACAGCTCTTTGTAGTAGGCAGATCGGATTGCAGATGAGAAGAGCCCATCCAACGAAGTGTCCAAGTCAGGGCCCACTGCAGGTCATCTGATCCCGAGGCCACCCCTCTGTGTAAAACTTCCCCCATTCATGAGAGCTTAACAAGCAGGAAGAGATGTGCCTAGAAGACAACTGCATAAGAGCACATGGGCTCCTGGTGGCTCGTTCAGCCGTCTCCAGGTGCTGGTCTCACTCTAAAGAAACCCAACTGCAAGTTCATTGCCTGTGGTAGGGACTGAGGCTCTAGACCAGTGTTGGCAAACTACAGCCAGTGGGCCAAATATGGCCCACCACCTCTTTGTGTAAATAAAGTTTTATTGGAACACAGCCTTGTCTACTCATTAGGTATTGTCAATGGCCGTCTCCCTGCTCCAGAGAGCTCAGTAGTCGAGACAGAGGGCATATGACCTGAAAAGCCTGAAATATTTCCTGCATGGCCCTTTACAGGAAAAGGTGGCCGGCCCCTGCTCCATCCAGGACGTCAGTGTGGAGTAGAAACACCAGTTAGTGGCCTCTGTTATAATGAACGACCGAAATAAGGAAAGTCCTGCAGGACTGGGAGACCCCAACCAGGAAGCAATTTCCTAATGCACGAGAAGGAGCCCCAAGTCTTTGATGGACCAAAAGTGTGTATGTTCTGCCTGTTGGGTTTGGATCTAGCACGGCCCTGGGGACAGCTATTATGACTACTTAAAACACATAGAACAAACCAGTTGTTCTGCCACTGTGTCTGTTTGTAATAAGCACAGACAATGCACCACAGCATAGCTATGGAAAAGAGCAGTGTAAGCCTATGAACCGATACTAGGACCTAATTAGCCACCGAGCCCAGCACAGTGCATCACACCTTCCAGCCCAAAGAAAGCTCAGGTGGAAGGCAGAGAAAGAGGCAGACAGGGACTAAACAGCTAATTATGATAAACTGGTTTCCTTGGTAACTCTGTTTATAACCTCAATGATGTTGCCATATTTTTAATGATAAACACGAAGGTTTGATGTGGGATTATATAACACATACTGTCTCTGTGCTGGTTCAACTCTAGCAAAGGGGAAGCCAGATACCAATGTGAAGTTTCGTGAGGCTAGGAAAATTAGAGGCCCTTTCTCTAACCTGTACCCCAAACATCTACTGTTAACTTATTCTCTGGGTACCGAAGAGCTCAAGAATATGAAAACATACCACGGCACTCAGTGAATTCTATGTGCCCATTCAAACCTCAGATTTTTAGGTAAAGCATGTACCATTCTTACTTCTCCAGCCAGGGTGGCTCTTGGTCATCTCTGTGACCAGCCCTGTGGTTTGGAGAGGGACACACAGTGAGTAACACAGAAGGGCTGGACCCCTCTGGGAGGTTATCAGCATCAGAGTCATCCCCGGGATCACCAGTTCATCTTTAGATCCATTATTCACTTTCATCTTTCGGGGATGTCTACATCCCCCAATTTGTGAGAGTTATATTTTGGCTGAAATATTTGGGTCCAATGGAAGATACTGAAGTTCGAATCACTAAACCAGGGTTGGCAACCATAGCTCATGGGCCAAATCCAGCCCGCTGGCTATTTTAATAAATAAAGTGTTATTGAAACACAGCCAGAGTCATCCATTTATGTATTGTCTGTGGTTGCTTTCAGCTACCATGGTAGACAAAGACCACATGACCTAAAAAGTCTAAGATATTTACTATTTCATCCTTTACAGAAAAAGTTTGTTGAGCCTCACACAGAACACCTATATTCTGACCCACCAATGTTTTGATTTCCTCTACCATAGCCACCAGAAAACAAAATACTGAACTTCAGCCCCTTCTATGGCTGTGCAGAGGAGGCAATATGAAACTGTTCTGGCCAGTGAGATGTAGGCAGAAGTTTCTAGAGAGGTTTTCCCTCCCCTGACGCCCTTCCTTCCTCCTCCCAACAGGTCAAAGCCTAAAGAAGGGAAGACCTTGCTCTTTGCCATTCTCGCTGCTCCCTTCTCTGCCTGGGACACAGACATGACTCCTGGAGATGCAGCAGCCATCTTGTAACCATGAAGACAAAAGTCATTACTAACCATAGCAGAGCTGGAAGACATGAGAAACTGGTCCTTGTTAACAACCTTGTGCCCATCACTGGATTATGTCCTAAGTACATGCAGACTGCTTATTATGTGAGAAAAATGCACCTCGTCCTCATTTAGAGTAGCTGAAAACTGTAGAGTTTTCAGCTTCTCTGAGCTGGACTGAATCCTGGCCGATCAAGGGGATATAAAGAACGTGGTGTCAGAGCCTAAAAAGTTGGATGATGATGTAGAGGCAGAGCAGGGACAAGAGTAAGAAAAGGAGAGAGATTAACTGACCAGTGGAATTATGCCCTTGGGAGACTACAGGTCAAGGTGTGAGTTGTCAGTCCCAGAGGTTGGTGGCAGGATTGGTGGCGGGGGAGGGGGTGCAGAGGAGTAACTGGTGAATGTGGTCCAATCCCAACGCTGTGATGAGCTGGCTCTGACAATGTTAGGGAGCCACTTGTACCCAGCAGGACTTAACTATAGTGTGATTCTCTGAATGGCTCCCTGACCCCATGTTTACCTACTACATGGCAATTGAGTGTAGTAAAAAAATGTGCAGACTTTGGGGGCAAATGTTATAGGACCTATCACATCTTGCTGTTTGACTATCAGAAAGTTACTTAACTTCTCAGTGACTCAGTTTCCTCGATCTGTAAAAGGGAGACAATACTAGCACTTACCTAATAGAATAGCTGTGGAGTAAAAGTACAAATAGGCAACTGCTAATTTTCCACTCTCACTGTATAACTATATGTCCCAAAACTAAGCCTCTTGAAATAAACATCTCATTATGCCCTTGTTGTGTGGGTCAGGACTTTAGACAAGCTCACGAGGGATGGCTTGTCTCTGTTCCGTGATGTCCGGGCCTCGTCTGGGAAGACTTGAAGTCTGGGGGCAACTTGACAGCTGGAAGCTGGACTAGCTGGGAGGCACGACCACACACATCTGGTGCCTGGGCTGTAATGAGTCAAAAGCCTTGGTCATAGCTTGGTGGCCTGAGGAGTGTCAGACCCTTAGGGGCAGCTCGGGGCTCCCAGCTCAAGGTTCCCAGTGAACAAGGTGGACTGCATGGCCTCTTATGACCCAGAATCAAATGCCACCCAGCATCCCTTCTGCCACACTCACAGTCAACACAAAATCACAGTCAGAAGCCCACTCAATTAGCCTCATGGAGGAGTGGCAAGGCTGCATTGTGGGCGGGCCTGTGGGATGGGAGGTATCGTTGGGGACGTCGTTGACCACACAGTCTGCCATGGCTATTATTTGTGCCCCATGAAATTATGAACTGGCCTGTCTCTGTTCTCAAACTCCCAATTGTTTCATTGATACAGCAAAGAGCTTGGCTCATAGAAACTGCAAGTTTGTAGGAGTGTTTCTTGCCCCACTCCTGACTCAGTCATAAGCTACTAGAGGAAAGGATTCTACTCTTCACCTCCATTGCATCAGTGTCAGCATAAACAGAAACACTTAATAAAGTTTTCTTAAATGGATAAGTGGCTGAACCCATACTAACAGATAATGGCAGAAAAGCCCAAGATCCTAGAACATAAGTGCGATTGGCAGACATTGCCAGTTGACCCAAGATCATCATTCTTCCCTTCTTTATCAGTAACAAAAGGTAGATTTCATTTAGCGTGACCAAACAACCGCATTTTCTATCCCCCTACAGGAAGGTATAGGTACATAACCAAGTTCTCATCAAGAAGAGGAAAGCAAAGTGTTATGTAAGACAAATGCAAATGCTGCTTAAAAGGAGCTAACTAAGCTAAAAGAGTCCCCTTTACCCTCTCCCTTTCTTTCTCCTTTCCTTCCTGGAAGGCAGATGAGATGGCTGGAACCCTAGCAGCCATCAGGTGATATCGAGGATGGGAACAAATGCTAAGGATATAGGATGGAAAAGCTACAAGCCTGACTCCCAGATGACTGTGTTGGAGCTGACAAGCTGCCTTTGATGGGATAAGCTTCTAAAGCTGTTTAAGCCACTGTGGCCAGGTCTCTCTCTAGTAGCCACATGGAATTCCACAATGAGCTTCTAATGGAAATTATACAATTGCTTCTCTCTGAACTTCCAGAGGACTTGGTACTTTTCTTCTCCTGTTTACCACACAGTACCTGTTTAATCTCCCGAGTATACTATAATCCTCACAGGATGTGAACCATTTCAGTAGGTGCGCAACACTTGGGAACTGGCAAGGAAAGGCATTTTTTTCCCAACCAGGGCTCCAAAAGGCCCAGGGGCTCTGCTTCAGGGAGGTGGTCTCCTAGGAATTAGCTGGGATGCTTATTTAAATATGTGTATTCCTGGATCCCACGGGGTCTGAGGAATCTTCATTTTAAACAGTTACCCCAGGCGACCGTGATGTAGGTGGCCCACAGGTAATAACAGGCTGAGCTCTCTGGAGGGAGGTGTTCATTACCCTCCTGGTCCTCGGTCCTGGTCCCTGCTTTCTGCCTGTCCTTGTCCTGTTGCTCACAACAGCCCAAGTGACAAAGGCAGAGCTGTCAACAGCCACAGGCCCGGAAGTGGTCAAGGAGCCACACCCATGTCCGGGAATCGGGATGCCATGGGTCACAAATGGAGGCAGAGAGCAGCTCCATCCTGAGGATGAGTGCTACGGACACCTGTCCCAGACAGGCTCTGAGTCACCCCCAAATAGGGGCATCCTGAAAGTGGGCCACCCCAGGCTGAGCCAGGGAATGTGGAGACAAGAGCTCCCTGTGCAGTAATGAAGCAGGAGAAGGAAGCAGATGTGTTTGTGGTATCATATGAAGACAGCTTCTACCTGGTCACTGAAATGGACGAGCGATCCTTGAAAGCATCTTTCAACCCTGAGGATCTATGATGCTAAATGAATCGGTTCATGTTCATAACATGAGAAAACAAAAACATCCAGAGGGTCTGCAGAGGCCAATAATCACTCGCAGAACACCTCACCTGCCCCTTCTGTTTATACTGTGACCGCTCTTCTTGCTGGTTACTCGTGAGCTGTCTGGCTTCCCCACTGGACAAGCTCTAAGATCCCAGGACATTGCTTGTTGCAGTTCTTTCCCCAGCTCCTGGCCAGTGTCCAGTACATACTAAGTGCTGGCCTGTATTTAGCGGTTGCTGTGTGTAGGCACTGTTCTAAATGCTTCATCCACATTCTCTCGTATAATTTTCTTTCTCTTATAAAGAAAAACTTTATAAGAGAGGTACTATCATACTACCTACCTCCCAGACAGAGAAAGTGAGGCGAACGACAATTAAGTTGTCCAGGGTCACATGGACCCAGGCAGTTTGGATCTCAGGGCCCTCTGCTATTAAATACTCAGACATACTGGCATGTAGTAGGTACTCAATAAAATAGTTGTTGAATTGAAAACATTTCTGAAGTGTTTCTCCCCTAGGTTTAACTGAGATTTAGCTAGAAGAGCGCCCAATATATGAAAACAAAAAAGTTGAGCCAAGTACAAAATAAGCTTATATCCTGTGTTTTCTGCAGGAGATAAGTTTCATTTGGAGTTAGGTAATTAAAGCTTTCATGGCTTCCAGAAAGAAAATATACATTCGTTTGCACAAGCCTACTTAGGAGCATGATTTTTTGCAAAATGCTATATAACTTGCTTTTCACCAAAAAAAAAAAAAAAGAAGAAGAAGAAGAAGATCAGAAGAAAAGAAAACAAGGAAAGACGTACAAGTCTCCCTGGGAAGAGAGAGCCTCAGACTGCGGGCTCTCCCGTCAACTGCCAGGTGCCTGTGTTGGAAACAGCTAAGGGCCTCTTAACCGGTACACAGACTCCGGCCTGACGTTGCTGAAAGGGTGGACATACTGGGACTCAGGGGGGCTCTGCTGCCCCTCGAGAGGAAGGATACTGGCTGTGTGGGCCCTGACCACAACTACAAAGAGGCCTTCTCGGCTGGTCCTCCACATCTTTGCTCATGCCGTTCCCTCTGCCCTGACTGCCCTTCTGTCCCACGTCCCCATGTCCCTCAACCACAAATATGGAAACAATAGCACCAAGCTCTGGATTTCCATAACACTTCTTTCTATGCCTTTCTCATGGTGACTCCACTTTCTACACATTACAGAAAATTGCTTGCTTTCATGTCACATCTTCCGTACAAGATGAAAAGCTAATATGCATGGCTGACTCTTAAACGCTCAACACTGAGAGGTGCTGATAATTCAGTTGGGCGGAAATGAACTTGAAGGGCGACCTCCTGGATGGGAAAAGTCAGAAAGGACTGGGCCAGTTCATTTGACTCCATTTCACAGCCACAGCCTGAGCCTTCAGTGCTGAGCAGACACCTGGACCCAAGGCCCCGGGAAGGAAAACAACTTTAGAATAAAGAGGTGGATGCAGGAGGCAGGCTGTCTGGGTTACCATCACTGTTTCAACGCCAAATGGCGGGGTGTCCATTAGGTAAGTTACTCCCTCCTCTTCAGTTTCCTCATCTGTAAAATTAGGAGGTAATGACGGAGTTCCCATGTCAGAGGATTACCAATGAGCTAACATACATTTAAGGCTGGAACAGGGTCTGGCGCATTTTAAGTGAGATATAAGTATACTGTTACAAGTATAAATGGATGAGCACTATTGGAGACGCATATCAAAACATCCCTTTATTCAACAGATTCCAACCACAAACTCATGGGGTCAAGACATCAGTGGTAACACAGCAAAGACCTGCATCCTGATGCGCTTACATTTTACCAGGTGGAGACAAACAATAAACAAGTAAACAGGTAAATTCCACAGCATAACAGAGAACAATCTCTATTTTAGGAGCCCCTGTTGGCCCTCTCATTTCACACTGGTTGTTTAGATATTTTTGTTTTGTTTTGTTTTGCAAGATGATCACCTCGATAAGTCTTGTTAACGTCCATCACCACACGCAGTTGCAATTTTTTTCTTGTGTTAAGAAATGTTAAGATCTACTCTGTGCAACTCTCAAATATACAATCGAGTATTCTTAACTAGACTCACCATGCTGTACATTACATCCCAGGGCCTATATATTTTATAGCTGGAAGTTTGTACCTTTGACCCCCACACCCAGGTCACCCTTCATTCACATTCGCTCTCATTCCCCCAGTGCAGTCACTCTGGGGTCCTGAAATCAAGTATAAATTGATCAACTGGTTTTTAAATGCATAGTGTAAGGATCGAAATGAACAGTATATACTTTGCCCACCTTGTCAGTGCTTCTTAGATGGAAGTTTCCGGAGATCCAGAACTGCAGTTGCCCACACCCACTTGAGGGCTGGGACCAGGCAGGTTAGGCAGGTGCTGGTGCTGGTGTCCGAGCCTCTGATCACCCAGGTGGGCCTTCTGTCACTGACAGCTGTGCCGAAGCACGCAGACGAGGACGAACGTTAAGGCTGCTCAGGCTCCGAGCAGCACGGGCGTGACGTCCATCGTCCGGAGACCAGAGAGCCAGACCCAGCCAGACTGAACTCAGATCTCCAGTCGCCTCTGCCTCCATTTTCTTGTCTTGCTCAGCCAGGAATCACAGAAGCTTCCTCCAAGGCTGAGTAGCTTCCAAGAGCTTGTTTGCAGGATGAGGAGTTTCCTTTGTTTCTATGACTATTTCATCTAATTTCTTTGGGGGGGGGGAGGGAAAGACCCTCCCTCCACTTGCTTTCAGTAACAATTTTGACCCCTCTGTCCCCAGGGCCGGGGTTGTCCCACCAGCATGCCCTGCCTGAGAGGTAGGAGATTTAGAGAGGACAGCATCTCAGAGTGAACATACTTAATTCTTCATCATTTGCACATTGCAACTAATAATTTGTACTTCCTGTTTCCCATGCAGCTTTTATAATATTTTATTTTTTAAAATAGTTTTCTTGACAAAATAAATGAACCAATGAAACTGAAACAGACTCACACACAGAGAGTGGACTGGTTATTTCCAGATGGGAATGGAGTTGGGAGACCAAGCGAAAGAGGGGAAGGGATTGAGAAGTTCAGATCTACAGTCACAGAACAGCCACAGGGATGTAAAGCACAGCATGAAGAATACAGTCAATGACACTGTAGTAACTACGTGTAGTGCCAGGTGGGTACTGGAAATATTGGGGGAAAATCACTGGGTAAAGTATATGATTATCTAACCACTACCCTGTACACCTGAAACCAATGCAAAAGAATACTGAAAGTAAACTGTAATTGAAAAATACTTTAAATGCAAAAATTGCAACATCACCCCCAGTAGTGACTTTTTCCCCAACTCTAGCCCAAACTGGGTGGCATGTTTTCCTTAAATTTTCCAATTTAAGAACAGGAAAAAGATGAGTCCTTCACGTTTTATTTTGCATTGATTGAATAAAAGTGGCTGTCAATTTTTGATTGAAAAAACAATGCTTTTTGTTTCAGAAAAAATAGGAAAGAACATTCAAGAGAACTGAAATTCATTTGCACCTCTTCCTTGCATTGTTTTGCTCACACTTCCGTTCATTGTTCCTTACACTGAAAATCCTCCTCGCACCTGCAGTAAAAGGAAGGAAAGGTAGGGAAGAGAGGCAGGAGGGAGGGAGAAAATGAGGAATGGAAGAAAAAAGGGAGGGGGGGACATTGATGTCCAATGCTGGAGAAATTTCAACAAATTTGGAACTGATCCTTGACTCCTCTCCTCCTTAGCCTTTTTCTCCAAATCTCTATCTCCCAGAACACAAGGAAAAAACCACCAATCTCCTCACATTAAAAAACAAACAAACAAACCCTGAAGAATCCTATCATCAACCCCAGCCTGGGAGAGTATTGCCATTAATAAACAGAATGCTTCACATGCCAGTATCTGTATTTCTATCACTTCTCCCTAAAAAAGATAGGGTAGATGACTTGAACCACATCTGCACAAAAGTGACACCCTCCCAAGACTGAAGAAAAACAGTCTTTCTTTCCCAAAGACGAATCCTTGCTTCTGCTTCCACTCTGCAAGTTCCAGAAGCCATTGGGGAAGTTTAGAAGAGTCTTCTCTCACTCTTTCCAGGAATCGAGGCTACAGAGATCTCTTCCCTCCACGCACTGCACAGCCAAAGTGATGGCCACCAACTCAGGATGGTCCAGGCACCTGACGACACCACCTCTAAATGGCAGACCCACCACGACACCCTTCCACTCCCATGACCACCCTCTCAAACCTTAGGGAGTCCAGGCTTCAAAGAACGGCACAGTCGCCCCCTCTGCCCAGCAACTCACGCCTTCTTTGCACTGGTCCCAGATACTGTAGCTCACTGTGCTCCCAGAGTCACTGTGTCTACAGTGTTTTAGCACTTGGTCAGCAAGTCTCTCCCTGACCACCTGAACCCCTCTGCGCTTTTGGGGACGTCATGCTTGTCTCCATTGGCATTTAACTCCTCTTGTTGACAGGTCCCCGGCTTCTCCATTCATTTCCTACGTCTGTACTACAATCTGCCAAGAGCCTTAAAAATGTTCAGAACTTTTGGCCCCGTAATTCTACTTCTGAGAATTGATCCTAAGGAAATAATCAGAAATGCCTGTGAAGGATTGGGTAGAAAGCATTTCATCAAAAAAGGGAAATATGTAATTAATTTATTACATATAATCTAAAAATACACTAAACCTAAGTATTACAGTGTTATACACCCATCAATTGCTGTATTATACAGCCATGAAAACGTTTCAAAACTCTTTAATGACAAAATAACAGACTAAATAGGATAAAAAGCATGTATCAAATAGGATACGAAATGTGTGTATACACACATATATACATATATCTAATACATATATCTATATATACACACATATATACATATACATGTATGTATATACACACACACATTTCAGCAGAAATAATGTCTGCTTGAGTATGGTTGGTAGGATAATCACATGGGTGCAATAATTTATAGTTGTAATTAGAACATTCCCCCTAAAATGTCATGTGGTGTGCTTGAGTGTGATATTGTTAGGTTATAGAAGTACATGCTTATGGTTCTGTAATAAAAAGGGGTGTTATTTGTGCCTCAACCTGTATGTACTGTGAGTACACCAATGTATTATTATCAATGAGTTATTGCATTCTTTTCCATATAGACAACTATAAACTTACCTTTTCCCACTTTATATATATATATACCAATTTTGTTATATGTATGTTTGTGTACATAAAAAAAAAGACAGAAAAGAAATACAAAAAGAATGTTAAACCCTGCTACCTCTGGGTGGTAGAATAATATATAATTTTTTGCCTTTTGCCTTGAATAGTTTCCAAATTTCCTATAATGAATACATATTACTTTTATAATTTGAAAATAAAAGTGTTTTTTAAAACCATTCCAACTCTTTAATTAATTCAGCTGTCCTTTCCTGGACCTCCTCCAGCTCCATTATGTCATTCTTAAGAAGCAATAGCCAATATGGCACAGGATTTTCCAGGTGCCCACTTTCGGGAAACCTGATTCCTAACTCTCAGAAGCCGCTCTCTCTCAATCTCTCTCTTTCTCTCTCTCTCACACACACACAGGCACACACACGCACACACGGCCACATCTGCCCAAGAAGTGTCCATCCCACTTACAGGACCCCCACATGTTCTTTCACTGATAAAAGAGAATGTTCTATTTGCACCCAATCAAAACATCACCGTACCATGTAGCTTCCCATGCACAGGATAAAAAGAAAGAACAAGGCCAGTTCTGATTACAAAGCTGTGAAACCAACCTCTGGTTTACTTTCCATCCACATGTGACCCTGGAGGTGTGGGACTTTAGTTATGGAAAGAGACCGAGAGAAAGAACATAAAGGAGAAAAACTTGGAGCCACAATGCCATCCCCATGCTGACTGCAAGAGAACAGACTTCAGGACCAGGGTCTGAGCCAGGCACAACAAAGTAATGTGCTGTCCCACAACTAAATGTAAACCTCCCAGACCACTCAGTTCCCAAATCCCTGGGGGCTCATGAGGGCACTTGAACCACCCAGGGGTCAGTGGGAGTTGGGGGAGGATCCGAGTCAGGGTGGGGTTACAGCCATAACCTTCGATGTGAAAACAGTGTTAACAATCAACATAAATGTTTATCTTTCCCATGACGAGACTCTCTGTCTCTGGGGACAGCAATGTTTTAATACCATGTTTTATCGCACGCTGGTGGCCCCGTCAAGCCTGGGCATCATCGCCAGGTCTGGTGGCACAATGAACCGTAAGCCATTTTACTAGGAAGGACCGGAGGCCTGCTTTCCAATTGTATGTTTAAGTAAATACTGAAATACAACACTGCTTTGTGTTGTACTTCCCACGTGGTCTTGTGTCAGAGAAGGTTTTCAGGTTTCACAAATTTGGGTTCAAGCAGGAATGACTGTGAATTACCTAGGAGATTCCCCCACCCCTTGAACCTTTTGTCTTGCAGATCATTTAGTCAATTTACATCCTTGGAAGGTCTGATACACATATTACTGGACTTCGGGCTAAGTCCGCCCACCGCAACCATTATGAGCCAGCAAAGTGTCCAGAAGCTGGGAGTGAGCTGCGTTGGGAAAAACACGACAAGGCCCCCAAGTATCACGTATCCTAAATCCACCCCACTTCACTTTGCCACACCAGGTCACCCCCAGATAATGGGTCACCCTCCAATATCAGTCCTGGCAGCCAAGAACGGCACAGGGTGTGACCACAGGGTTAGGGGTAAACAGCAACCACAAGACCTGCCTCTGGTTAACAGACCTTTTCTAAGCTAAAAGAAAACTTGTTACAAAAAGTCATGAGTACAACAGGATGGTTGCCAAAGTGATCCTCAGTCCTGAGGTGAGAAAGAATCAAGGAATGAAGACTCTGTGTGGCGATATTTTTGTGCTTCTACACAACTTCCTCCAGCCTCCAACAAATTCGATCACTTCAAGCACATACTCTGTGCCAGACACTGCAAAGCGCCTTAAAGATGCTATTTCACCCTTTCACAAGCCTGTACGATACTGTTTATCATCACGTACAGGAGGGAGAGAAGCAAAGAGCTGCAGCTTTTCCACTCTGCCCAAAAGGAGAAATACGGAGCAGCTGAGAAAAGCCGCGGCCAATGTTGCTACGGCAGCTACTAACACTTCCACCGCAGGCTGCAGAGTCGCCAGCTCCAGTTCACTTAAAACACAGGCGGACGTGCTGTCTCTCGTCCAGAACATCACAACAGCTCCATGACGCCAAGTCCGGGTCCTGTACTTCTCCCTCCTGCCACCCCTGGCGCTGACCTCGTCCCCAAGAGGACTGAGTGACGGCTGCTTCATCTGGACGTCTTTTCTTTTATCTCCTGTAAGAAGGGCAACTTCTGTAGCCGCACCTTGGCAAGGCTTCCCTCACGTCTCCCAGGCCAGAGTCAGGTCACATGCGCGTTCCGAAGCCCATCTTGGCAGGGGAGCAAGAGCATCCATGAAGGTGAAGAAGAGGAAGAGTTGGATGGAGGGAGTTCAGTTCACAACCCTCTGCGTTGTTTTCATTGGGAGGATGCAGGCTGGTCCCTGGAACCTTCCGCTGAAACCATCTGGGATGCTCAGGCAGGGTCAGTCTCATCATTCTCTGGGGCTTCTAATCAGACTCACTTGAGCCCAGAAATGGGTTTTTTTAAGTCTTACTTTTATTTTATCTTTCTTCTATTGAGGTAACACTGCGTAAGCGTCGGGTGTGCAACGCTGTTCATCGGTATCTGTACGCACTACAGCGCGCTCACAGCCTCGGACCGGCTTCCACCCATGACCTGACCTTGGCCTCCTTTCCCTTCCCCCCAACCCCACCTTCTGGCAGCCACCAATCAGCTGTCTGCATCTATGAGTTTGTTTTTCATTTTATTTCATTGGTACATTTGTTTCTTTTGGTTTTCTAGTCCGCAAGAGTGAAATCATACGGTGCTTGTCCTTTTCTATCTGACTTATTTCACTTAGGAAATGTGTATTTTAACCAGCTCCCCAATTGGTTCCCAAGTTCAGTGACACTGAGAACACTCGAGGCCGCCTCAGACCCTGTGAAGAGATGCCTGGGGCCCTCCTTCTGCTCCTACCCACCTCCTCACTCTCCGCGGTCTGGCAGCTCCACCGACTGGCCTCCCCCAGCTCACCAACCACATCCCCTGCCCAGGGCTTTTGGCTTCGTGGTCCCGGGCAGGGGAAATAACAGCTCCCCTGAGACATGCACATTCTGTCCCCAAACCTGTGGAGATATTAAGGGACTTTGGAGCCGGGAATCAGTCACATTTGTCCGCCATTTCCTGCACACTATAGGACTGATAAAGTTGTCTTTACTCCTTTATTCTCTGATTTTTAAAAGCTAGATTTTTATTCCTATTATCCTAGTTACCCGTACATTTCAGTGTAATACATAACTATATATTTTCCTAATACTAAAGTTGTTCCGTGCCTCTAATCTCTTTCAAAATAAAGCCAGAACTATTTAAATACCTCCTGAGAACCACTACCCTTCATTTTTCTTGTTGGACCTTTTGTTAAACAGGAAAAAGTTTTCACAATAATTAATCTGATCACCAATAGGTTTTAATTTCATTGTAAAAATTATTTTTTATCCCCACCCAAGGATATTTTGATTTTTCATTGCTTTTAGAGAGGAAGGGAGAAGGAGGGAGTGAGAGAGGAACATCCTTCTTGTACGCATCCCCACCCTGACTGGGGGTCAAACCCAAGACCTTCCAGTCTATGGAACTATGCCCCAACCAACTGAGCCACACTGTCCAGGGCTTAATTTCATTTTTAACCACATTTTTTGCAGCTGACTCTTTCCCTCTAGGATGACTTTTGCTATTGTGAAGTACATCCTGTATTAATTTATTCTGGATTGGTCTCGAAGGGTTAATTCCCTCGGTTTTTGGATGTGTGAAAAGGTGTACGCACCACCTTAAACCTTAAATATTAGGGCGGTTCTTTGGCTACGGAATCTGGGTCAGTACCTGTTGTCATTCAGCACTTAAAGATATTATCTCTGTACATTTTGTTAGGAGAAATTTATGACTGTACTTGTCACTCTTGACCCCCACTACTGGTGACAAAGGACTGGGCTATTCGGACGCAGACTGCACTCCTGCGAGAAGGTCGCAGGCCGGCTCTGCCTCGTGTCCCTGGTCCAGCTCCACGACCAGCAGGCTAACCCAGCCACGCTGCTCATGGCAGTGTGAGACATGCGGGTGCACACACGGGGTGGGGCCGAGGGGCGCCTGCGGTTGTAGGGACAGGAGGCACGTGATTTATTCTTGTACTGTGATTTACTCCTTAGTGCGTTACTCGTATTACAACTGTGAACCTACTTTCGCCCACCCGAGTTACATGCATGTGCACACACAGTTTTCAGGAAGAGCATCACACTGCGCATTCTTTACTGACCAGTCTCTTTTCCCACTTAAAGTAGTAGGCGTTAGGCTACGTCAGTACACATAGATTCTGCCTCAGAGGACTTAAAAAAAAATGTTAAGCAAATTAGCTGCAATTCACCACTTTCTGTCTCATGACATAGGAATAAGCAATTCTTTCTATTTCCTGTTTTCTAATCATTTTCATTGTGATTCTGTGTCATGACATGAATTTGGTGCTATCAATTAACTCTCATCTATTAAAAATCAGAAAATTTAACACTCTTATATTACCTCCTACCTCGTATGTAGTCCCAGAGGTGGTAATATTTTTTCATTGTTTTATTGATCACCTCTAAAATAATGAATGTCCAATGTTGTCTTCTGTGCCTCATCTACTGGGTAATTATAAAACATTAAAACCAATAAATAGGAATTCTGCTTCCAGCTATGGCATATGAGCTTATAACAGATCAGCCCTCCTGCCGAGAATAACCAAAGAGTTGGATTTTAAAAATACATTTGCTAAATGCAATGTGGTATCCTAAATTGAACCCAGTAATTTTTTAAAAGGATACTAGTAGAAAAAAATAGGTGGAGTCAAAATAAAGTCTGAAATTTTGTCAATAGTAACATACCAATTCTGGTTCCTTAGTTTTGACATAGTTGTTACATTAGGGGAAGCCAGGAAGGCTCTATACTGTTTCTTCAACTTTACTGTAAATCTAAAGTTATTCTACAATAAAACATTTATTAAAAGCAAAAAATGTATGGGCCCTGGAAAGCAGCCAAGACAGAAAGATTTCTGGGGCCAATATAGCAAAGAGAAGTAAGTACTGAGGAAAGCCAGTCATTCGTGTGGTTTTCAATGTCCAGGAATTTGCTGATTCTTAAAGATGCGGGTAAGGGGCCGAGAAGCAGAGAGAGGGTCAGAGATGCAGAAGGGAAAGCGAGAGCCCCGAGTCTGAGAGGCTAAGAATCCCAGGCAACCTTCCAAAGCCTGAAGAATGAAAGTTGAACTCTAGGGTCCATCAGGATGAGTAATCCTGGAAGACATTCCAGTAATTCCCTGGGATAATTCCCTCTAAGTAAAGACAAACCAAAACAGACCAGTTTTTTGGCTTCAAGACTGAACCCCGGGTTCAAATAAATTTAATCCTTGTCTGGATTCAGGTGTGCTGCCTGCCGTCTCTGGAAGAAACCATCGCCCAGAGCCTCAGATTACCTGTGCAATTTTCATTCCACAACATCCATAATTCAATCAAAGATTACTTGGGCCCTGGCCAGCATGGCTCGCATGGTTGGAGTGTCATCCCATAAACCAAAAGGTCTCAGGTTCGATCCCCGGTCAGAGCGCGTACCTGGGTTGTAGGTTTCATCTCCAGTTGCGGCCCCAGTTGAGGAGTGTATGGGAGGCAGCCAATCAATGTTCATTTCTCACATCAACGTTTCTCACTCTCTCCCCGCTCCCCCCACCCCATCCTTCCCCTCCTTTGTCTCTAAAAACAATGAAAAAATGTCATCGGGAGGAGATTTTTTAAAATTACTTGGTATAATAACAGGCAAGATCAAATGACAAAACTACAAAGAAAAAAACAATAAAAACAGACCTATTAAGATAGTGAGAAAAAAAGCCAAAGACTAGGAGAAAATATTTGCAAAATACATATCTAATAAAGATCTGTTATCCAAAAAAAATACAGAGATCTTAAAACTCAACAATAAGAAAACAAACGATCCAATTAAAAAAGGATTGTTTCACCTCACCAAAGAGGTGAAACAGACACCTTCACAGACATCTCACCAAAGGAGATGTACAGATGGCAAAAAAAAAACCATATGGAAAGATGTTCCACATCAGGAAAACACATATTAAAACAACAAGTGAGACACGTATTCATTAGAATGGCTAAAGTCTAAAACACCAACACCAAGTGCTGACAAGGAAGTGGAGCAACAGGAGCTCTCATTGGTTGCTGGTGAGAACGCAAAATGTTACAGCTGCTTTGAAAGATGGTCTGACAGTTTCTCACAAAACTAAACCTGCTCGTACCACGTGCTCCTGCAATCACACTCCTTGGTATTTACCCAGAAGCGCTGAGGACTATGTCCACCCAAAAACCGCACATGGTTGTTTCTGGCAGCTTTAGGCAGCATTGCCAGAACCTGGGAGCAACCAAGACACCCTTCGGTAAGGTGAATGAATGAAACAAACTGTGGTGCCTACCGACAATGGAATCTTATTCGGAGTTAAAAAAGAATGAGCTTTCAAGACATAGGAGAAACTTGGATGGATATTACCAAGTGAAAAAAGCCAATCTGAACAGGCAACATAATGATGACTCTAGCGATATGACGTTATGGAAAAGGCAAAACTGTGGAGATGGTAAAAAGATCAGTGGTTGCCAGGGGCTTGTGGGGGAGCAGGGTGGTAAATAGGTGGACGGTGAAACCCTTCTTATGATACTATAATGGTGAATACGTCATTACACTGCATGTCAACACTCAAAGCAAACACCACCAAGAATGAACCCTGCTGTAAGCTGCGGACTCTGGGTGACAGTGACGTGTCGCTGCTGGTCTATTGGATGTAATTGCTGTCAAGCCCGAGGTCAGCAGGAGGAGAGGCTGTGGGTGCCGTGGGGGGAGGGGTATACGGGAACTCTCCGTACTTTCCACTCAATTTTGCTGCGAACCTAAAACTAAAAAATAGTCTATAAAAACAAACAAAAAACCCCCAGAGCCACAGGAAAAGCAAACATTGGAGTTTCAGATAAGAACTTTGGAATAACTATTCTTTTTATGTTCAAGAAAGTAGAAGAAGAGATTGATAATTTCAATAAAACAGAGAATGTAATTGGGGCATTTTTAGGATGCTAGTTCTTTTGTTTCTTGATGTGGATAATAATATTTATCAAACTGTTCCCTTCAATTTGTGAACATAAACTACTCTTCAATAAAAATAATTTATTCTTGAAAAATAAATGGGACAGCTGACCCCTGAACAGGGAGGGGTTAGGGGCCTTGACCCGGACACAGTCCAAAATCCAAGTGCAGCCCTGATGGGTGTGGCTCAGTGGGCTGGGCGTCATCCCACGAAGCTAAAGGTCGCCAGTTCAATTCCCAGTCAGGGCACATGCCTGGGTTGCAAGTTTGGTCCCCAGTTCGGGCACTTATGAGAAACATTGTTCAATATTTCTCTCTCATATTAACGTTTCTCTCTCCCTCTTCCTCCCTCCCTTTCCCTCTCTCTAAAAATAAGTACATTAATAAACAAAATCTTTTTTAAAAACCCAAGCGTAACTACTAGTCAACCCCCCATATACTCAGACTCCCAGCCACAGATCAAAAATACAGTTGACCCTTGAATGACAGGATTTGATCTTTGACCTGTGCAGATCTCCATATATGCAGATTTTTTAATTTTTGTTATTATTAGAGGGTCGAAGCAGCTAGCCAGTGGAAGTGAAAGGTTAACTGCAGCTGTCACTGTTCACTGTGACTCCTCAGTCCCCTGGGCGGCCCCTCGCAGACGGAACAGCAGACGGAACAGCAGACGCGTACATGGTCCGGCGCTACAGTCCCCAGGCGTGCGCCTGGTCAGACATTTCATGAAACGCTTGGTAGCTGGGCTTCTACAAAGCCAAAGCCTTTGGCTTCTGTTAAAATATAACTACACTCCCCCAACCCCAGGCCCTCCCCACACATTCAGTCATCAGTCAGTCACACTTAAGTGCGAATGATCTCCACGTCTTTTTGTCAAACCAGCTCTTAATTGGGAGGCTGGCGTCAGGCAGCTCGATGATTACCGAGGAGCCCCGAGGCTTGAGAAGGGAGCCACAGGCCCAGAGGTCAGTGGCCAGGTGCTTCGAAGGCAAACTTCGGCCACCTACACAGGATGACACACCACGGTTTTATATTTGTCCTCCATCACAGATCTGGGAGGCAGGGATGGCTATCATCCCACTTGATATAATGAGGAAACTGAGGCGCAGAGATGCTAAGTGATTTCTCTGAGATTGTTCAACCGATGAAGGGCAGGAGCCAGTCCTCCCAAGCCCACCCCTTGACCTTGTCTGTGACCCTCTCTGGCCACTGCCCGCTGGCCCTGCTTTACTCCTGCCCACCCCCCAGTCCCATGGAGTCGGCCAGGGCTGCCCATCCCTCCTTTCTGTCCACTCACCAGACGCTCCCACAGTTGAGCCCAGATTTGTCACAGCAGAGGAGAGAAGAGGAAAGGTCATTGTTTCCAACCATTTGCAAGAATATCTGAGTTAAAAATGGAAGATTTGTCATTTGCATGGGGAAGGGAGGCGGGGGAGAGAAAGCATTGTAAGGTGTTGGTAATGTAAAAACATAAGTATGCTGTTATTTATGTAATTAGTTATTGCTTTCATTATGGGTGCAGCCTTAATGGTTATAGTATTTATGTATAATTACCTTAATATTCACTGAAATTTCCAAGTAGCTCCCTAATTAACTGTCTCAAATATATAATTACATTGCATCTTTACGCAAGACTTGCCTAATTAATGTAGTTACACCACTTCTTTTGTGAATGTGCATTATTAAATGCTCTTTGCATCATTCTTCTGACTTCTTGTAATTCACGCTTTACAAAAATTAAGACCCCAAATTAGAAACCTTCACAAGCAGAATCCAGCAGCAAAGCAGCGGCACAGAGCTACTCTGGAAAAAACAAGGGCTTGCGAAGCCTCATTATGAGTTTCTCGTTACACCACCTTCCAACTTGGAGGTGAGGGGAGCCCGCTCAGCAGGGCTCATTAGGACAGGCAGCCTCGGACGGAGGCCCTCAGCTCTCGACTCTCCTTGTCTAACTCAGGCTACTGCCCTCAGGGTCAACCTGCCCTGCACAGGGAAGGCCACCCTGTACCCTGGGACTGGCGCACGACAGTGGGCTGAGCACTGGTCCTACATCCCCTTCTGGCTGGCACGTCAGAGGCAACCTCTCGGAGCCTTGGTTTTCTAATCTGCAAAATCGGTACAATGACGAATGCCCGTCTCCTCAAAAAAGTGCTGCAAAAATCAAATGAAGTGATGTATGCGAGAGAGAGGTCTGCACTACATAATGAATGCATGATACGAATGCAAGCGATTATTGCTAGAACCACTCTGCCTTGCTACCCCTGGTGGCCTCCTCACCTTGACCGCTCCACCCCTTCCTGCTCCATGAAGCTTCTCATGACTCCCCTGGTCTCACAGAATGTATTGGTGCCACAGAGCAAACCACCCAAACTCAGCAGCTTAGAACAACCCCATGTGATTTAGTTCATAAATGTGTGGACGGACAGTTTGGGCCAGGCTCAGCTGGGTGATTCTCTGGGCGGAACCAGACTCAGTTCTCGGGTGGCTCCCATTTATGCTTGCAGTCACTATGGAATCACCAAACTCCCTCCCCACGGGGCCTCTTGTCCTCTACCAGGCTAGCTTTGATATGTTCAGTATTGGAAGTATTTCCAGCCTAAGATCAAACTCTCCAAAGCTTCTAGACCCACACCCTGTACTATGTCCCTTCCAGTACATTCTATTGGTCAAAACACCTCACCAGTGCAGCCCAGATCCAAGGGCTGGGGAAAGACACCACATCTGGCCGGGGAAAGTTTGTGCCATTTGCAATATCACTCCCGGCTGACCTCCAGCCTATTTTCCAGAAGAAAACTAATGCTTCAATTGACCAGTAACCAAGGGTTTAGTGAAGTACCTGCTATGGACTGTGCATTGTGAGAAAACCCACAGGGGATCCAGAGGTTTTGGACAGATCTCCCCCAGACGCAGGAAGGAAGGACCAGGGGAGTCATGAGAAGCTTCATGGAGCAGGAAGGAGTGGAGCGGTCAAGGTGAGGAGGCCGCCAGGGGCCAGGCCAAAGTGGGGTGGTGACAATGGACTTCACAGGCAGGAAGCAGTGAGACAATCAAAGAAGAGAGTGAGGTTCATGCTGGAAAGGCCCTTGGCAGTTTTTGAACTTGATGTAGGGGTCCATGGGAAGGCAAAGTGGGGTTTGAACAGATCCTTGAATAATTGCTTACTATTTAACATTAAGCAGACATTTCCCAAGAGCCTAGGAACTTCCCCCAGTTAACCACACAGATCACGCCTCTTAATTTAGGTCACCTTCTCAGGGAGGTCTTCACCACTGTCCTGTACAGGCTCCCACACGTGTGCACAGGCATGTGTCACTCAAACACATGCACGAAACATACCCCTACACTAGCCCCTTATTCTGCTTCACCAGCTGTATGTTATTTACCAGCAGTATATTATTGTCTTTGCAGACATGGTCACTCACTGCCTTATACTGCGCCACATACCTCTGTGTGTCTCTGCCTCTGGTCTGTCTCTTCTTTCCCCCACAGGACCGTACGCTGCATGGGGGCAAAGACTCGATCCATTTTGCGCAGAGTCATGTCATTCCTCAGCCCCTTGAATATACCTGGCATGTAGTAGATGCTCAATAAATATCTGATGAATGAACACGTGATAAAAGGAATGTGCACACATGCCAGGAACCAATCAGCTGTGTCCAGTCTTCACCAAGAACAGCGTCAAAATCAATAACCAGAGTGACTGTGAGACACTGGAAGAAATAGCGTGGTATTTTGTAATCATCCCCAAGTGCATTATCGTGGAGGGCAAATCAGCCCACCTCCCCCGCTGCGTCCCTCTCCACCCACTGCCTCTACCACCATGTCCTCGGAGGCTCACAGGGTGGGGTGCACGGAGCCTGGAGACAACACTGTCTAGAGACAAGATTATACAATTCTCGACATAACCATACACGGTGGGAGGGCATCTTCACTTTTACAGAGGAGAAAACTAAGGCTCAGAGAGGCAAGGCCACATGGTTCATTAATGATGGTGGGACTCAAACCCAGGTCTTCTGTCGTCAGATAAGATCTTATCACACCCTGGCCAGTATGGCTCAGTGGGTTGGAGCGCCGCCCCCTACACCAAGGGGTCGCGGGTTCAATCCCTGGTCAGGGCACATGCCTGGGTTGCAGGTTCAGCCGATCAGTTTCTCTCTCACATCAATGTTTCTCTCCCTCTCTCTCCCTGCCCTCCCCTCTCTCTAAAATCAATGAGCATGTCCTCAGGTGAGGATAAAAACAAATAAACAAAAAAGCTAAAGTCTTATCCCACCACCGCACTTGCTGCTACAATACGTGGAGTGGCCGAGTGAGGACTCGGAGCCCTGCCCTGCAGTAAGCCAGGAAGAGTGAGGACGGCAGGACCTAAACAGGGCGGGGGAGGCTTAGCCCCCGGCCACTGCCAGGACCCCATGTGGTCTCTGTAAAGACACTGGGTCATAAGGACTGCAGAGACCTCACTGCGAAATGCTAACCCCCAGAGTCGAGCAACAGAGGAAAAGACAGCGAGTCCATGAAAGGCTCAACGAGCAGGGAAGGTGACAAGGGGACATAGAGATGTGAATTTGCATTTGGAAATGTGGGTGTCACTCCCGGCTCCATCACGCCAGGCCCTGTGTTCTTGGGCAAGACACTCCACAGCCTGAGCCTCAGTTTCCTCATCTATAAAATAGGAATAATGTCTGCCCTAATTTTTGAAAAGGTTTTAAAGAGGATTGCATGAGAGAAAGCATGTAAAATCACTTTGTAAATATGTAAAAAGCCAGACAAATGTTAGGTATTGTCATTCCCTCCACACCGAAGAATGACGGTCACCCTGTGGGTCTCTATTCTCCTCGACTGGACAAAACCCATCATGAAGACAAGGTCTCCCTCATACAACACACATATCACCCAGCCTCTCGGAGTCCGATGGTCTCCTACGCAGTGTCGCGGGATTTAATAACAGGCAGTGGCACCTGGCGCCACGGCGGCACCCCAGCCCACATCTGTTGACTCATAAATTTGCCTTTAGCCTCATTCTGCCACCGCCTCACTCTGGGATGTGACCAAACCACGTCACCACTTGGGGCTTCACAACAGTTGCTATACAACGAGAAATCTGGACTAGATTGGTCACTTTCAAGCTCCATTTTGAAGGAGTTCTGAAACTACTAAATTTCCTTAAAGGGGACCTTAAACTATTTATAAACCAGTGGAAAACACACACAGTATCGTGTGTCAAATATTAAGCCATCAGATACCTTCAATACTTTAACTTAGCCCTGGCTGGTATAGCTCAGTAGATTGAGCACAGGCCTGTGAACCAGACAATCGCGGTTCGATTCCCAGTCAGGGCACATGCCTGGGTTGCAGGCTGGTTCCCTGCAGGCCAGTTCCCAGCAGGGGACGCACGAAAAGCAACCACATATTGATGTTTCTCTCCCTCTCTCCTTCCCTTCCCCTCTAAAGATAAATTTTTTAAATCTTAAAAAAAAATAATTTAATTTAAATCCTTGTTGATTTTAAAGTAAGAAAATCTTATAACTTAGCACTTAAATTTATTTTAATAATATACTGCTTTTATGACTTACCTATTGGGGTCCCATAAAGGATTTCTTTTGAAAAAGAATATATACTGATAAGAACAAGTTTAAAAATCACTGAGCCAAAGGATCTCTACGGTCATTTCAGATTCGGAAACAACTCTGATTCTGTGGGTGAACACAAAACAGAGTTCCTGCTCTTCAAGAAGAGTGTCATCTTCCTGAGATGATCAAAAGCAAAACATGATAAAATGCAGCACAAGAAAACTATGTTGGCTGTTCCCTTTACCCACATTATTACCTATATACCTGCTTCCCCAGAATAAAACCTACATTTCCCAGTCTCCCTTGCATCTTGGTGTGGCCATAGGACCAAGTTCTGGCCAATGGGGTTGTAGACAGGGGTGGAAGTTGGGTGTCTGTGTGTATACACAAAGTTCTCGGTAAGTGTCCTTAAAAGGAAGAGCTCGGTCTCTCCTCTGTCCTGTTCTCCTTTCTGCTGGTTAGAATGTAGGCCTCATAGTCGGAGCTTAGCAGCCACTTTGGACCATGAGTTAGCAGTTTTGTGTGGAGGACAGCAGAGCAATACAATGAAAGAAACTTGGCCCCTGATGCTGGTGGACCACCTACCTGGACCTTCACATGAGAAACAAATATTCATCTGATATAAGCCACCGTTATTTAAGGGATTTCTGCCACTCGCAGCCAAAACTAATCCTAATACAACAACCTATCATTATGTACTTAACTTCCCCCAAGGAGCAGTAAACTCCCTGCCATCCACCCTGGAAAGGCCATGAAATGTGATCCTTATTTGTGCTTTGTAGAGAGGCCGCCATTAGTTCGCGAGAGTAAAAAGTGACTGTCAGAGCTGGTTCTTCACCCTGCACTCTTCTCTGAGCCTCAGCTCCCGTGGGTGCAAAATGGGGATAGAAACTCCGGGCAAACGTTGTTTGAGGGAGAGGTGGGGTGGGGCAGCCATTGGACCCACCCCTCAACTCACAAATGGCTGCGGATGCAACCTTTGCATATTATCTCCAAGTGAGGAATGAGCCCTCTCAAAGCAACACCCAACAGGACGGGCCGCGGAGACCAGACACCTTCCAGCACGCATCCTGCTGTCCTGCTACCATTTTATAAAGATACAGATGAAGCCTGTCAATACCTATGACTAGGAACAAATGTAGTATAAAGCAAATGAGCATAGCTTCATTTGCTCACGCAGACACTTTGAAGACCCAGAGAGAGGCCCTGACGATTTGTTCACGTGACCTTGTTTTTATTAATTTGCAGGAGATATGTTAGCCCGGGTCGAGTAGAACTTCCCCCTTTCCCACTCTGACTTCCCTTTTTAACGTCCACTCGGGTAGTGGAGGAATGGCTGAGGGCACTCGGTTCGGGTTTTGCGGGGTGTAGCTGCGTGGGGTCCAGCGCCTTGTACACCTGGTGATCCTGGTGTGGCAATGGCTGCCAGAAATACTCAACTCACAGAGCATGTCAGAATCTCACAAGAGAAAAACTCAGCGGAGGTGTCCCCAAACGTGACAAAATTCAGAAAAACCTGTGAGACCCTGGGCCAGCTAATCAACCTCTCTGTGCCTCAGTTTCCTTATCCATAAAATGAGGATTATACAGTCCCGACTCATGGAGTGCTTCTGAAGATTAAAGGCAATAATTGCTCCTGCTGTTATTATCACCCTGAAACTGGAAGAGTTTTCTGCCTGCTTCCTTTTTGGAGCCAATCCTGCTCTTGAAATTCTCCCTACTCGCCATTAGAAAGCCTGCCCTCCTTGTCGGCAAAATGCCCTGAACCTGGAACATGGAGCATCACAGGGCTGCGGGAAGTAGTTTGGCTGCACCTCTCATGAAGCTGCAGAAAACCGAACAACCCAAACAAACACACGCCCCAAAGTCTCACCCTGAGCACCGCATGAGACACATCAGCCGAGCTGGATAAACCACCGAGGCTGATCATCCTGAAGATCAACGTAAGTCTCATGTGTGTGTGAGAGGACAAACGGATGCTTCCCTTAAAGGAGAGACAAGCACCACGTCAGCGAGTGAGTCCTATACACTGAGTACAGGCCACACGTCAGCCCCACCACCAGCTCTGGCTTTCCACTTCTAGGAAACGTAGGTCTGCACAGAATGAAAAAAATAAACCAGGAGTTGGGCATTTCCAACGTGATGATCAATGTGCAGGATCAGTGGGCGGGCTCCCCTTCCAAGTCTTTTTGGAGAGACGTGAGGGTCTACACTCACTCACAAAGGAAATGCTGGAAGAGCTATTTCTCTTTAAATATGTAACTATGGGGCTGAGGGTCCCCTATGATTGTGGAATGGAAACAAAGAAATGGGACCGAGAAACAATTTGGGGGGTAGGATGAGTAAGACTTTCCCACTGATTGGAGGTGGGGTGAGGAGGTCCAAGAACAAGACGAGAGGATTCGAACTCTCCAGGCCTGACCTCCAGCCCCTGCTCTTTGAGCTCTGCCACGTGGGCCGTGGGAGCCCCGAGCTTCTTCCAACGAAACAAGATGAAATGCCTCCTCTGCCTAATCCATGGAGTGGTGGGAAAATCGGCCGAGGGACTGGTGTCTTTTCTGTCAGTCGCCGTTTGTGACTCGTTGAGCTGCACCTACCCCACGGCGGGCAGGAAAGAGCGGTGTGAACGGAGCGAGTTGTCCTGACCCACCATCCCAGGCCGGCCTTCTGCAATGGCATGTCGTCCATGGCCAGGCCAGAGAGAAGTCACCCCTCCACGCAGAGGGGAAGTCACGGCCCAGCTGTGCCACCAACACGGCCACCGGCAGCGGAGCCGACTAAACGGAATCTGAGGGAGCAGTTTACCTGCCTGCAGGAGCTGGCCCGCACAGACTCACTAATGAGACTCTTCCTATAGGCCTTCCTCAGGCCAGATTCCCAGGCACTGCTGGCCGTCCCGGTGCCAGCGATCGGAGTCCCCATCGGAGCAGCATATGTCTTCCGTGGCACCTCTTCTGTTTTGCATATGCAGACGGGCACGGCCAACGTTGCCATTGGACTGGAGCACTGCACCGGCGTGTTCCCCTGTACGGCAGCGAGTGGAGCGAAGAGGTTTAGAAAGGCCCGTGAACGGACACGCCCAAAAATGGAGCATCCAGGACTTAATGCATTTAATTCGGCCAGTGATCAGTGAGAGCCAACAATGTATGAGGGGCTGTGGCGTGCGTCAAGGAAGCAGCTTACCATGAAAGAATCGTGGGCATTTTAAGTGAATTTACTGCACTTCGGTCGGTCGGCTCTGTCATTCTAAGCCATGCATTGGAAACCTCGGAATGCTCCATTATGCAACCTGGGACACATGTATGGAAATTTTTTTCCAATATAAAATTTTTCCATTGTCGTTTTTCCTTTTTTTTCAGATCTTGTGATGCCCGGATAGCTACCAAAATAACCAGTGGCTACCACATCTGGGAGACCGAACAGACACAGGAAAACATACCACAGAAGGGGAAGATCCATGAAAACAGGAAACATGGAGAGAAGAGTAAAAAGATGTCAAAACAAAGGCAGCCCGGCCGGCAGCAAGGGAGGAGGCCCGGGGAGAGGCCATGAGTTCATCCGCCGGCACAAGTTCCTCGGGGGTCTTCGCAGAATTGCAGGGTGACACAGTGCCACAGCCACACAAAAGGACCGCAGCCTTTTCACCTCTGTTTTACACAAAAGTCATGGCCTCCTTCTAAACCAAATAATAGCAACACCGCCCACTTCTCTCCCCAGGCAGCTGCCCCCGCCTGTCTGGGCACACCAGCCCCCAGACACGGACAGGCAGCGTGGTGGGGACTCGGGCGCAGGGGTCTTGGGCCGACTCTGGCCAACTCATCACAGAGATCCTCCACGTGCCCTCCTCTGTCTCCTTCATCCTCACCGCCCTGCACTGACACTGGACCAGGCCCATGATACATAGTTGCTCAGTTAATAACTGACCAAACTGAACTTAAACTGCCTTTGACCCCACCACCCAATACTTCCATCACATCCCTCTCATTTCCTGGTCCAAGTTTTCAGTTCCAACTACATCAAAGCACACACCCCACCCCCACAGCTGAGGGGGGCGGTACCCAGAGGACCCTCCTGCACGGAGCGGGCACCCAGTCCATGCTGCTGATTAATTCATAGACAAGTAGACCTTTAAGAGTTGGATGGAGACCTAAAGTTCATCAAGCCCAACCTTGTTCTTAGACACGAACCCTCCATACGTTATCAGAACAGAGAAACTTTATTTTTAACAGAGAAACTTCAGTTCATGCATCTCCTGTGCCGGGCTACTTTTCCCCAAAGAGGGACAACTGTTCTCCGCCTTCCACGGGCAACGCAAGGGCTAAACGCTCATTTCTCTCATTTTTCTTCAAATGACAAAACAGCCAAACACCACCACCTCGTCGCTGTTCTTTCTTCCGTGTGCAAGTAGCTGCTGATGCCATGCAAAGCTCTCCTGCCAGAAGAAATGAAAGCATCCAGACCCCGGCACTGGCATTGACACCACGGAGTCCTCACCGGTCACCTGCTCCAGAGGAGGAGGGGTGGGAAGGAGATGGCAGCCTGTCCTATGACGTCATGGAAAGTTCCTCCACCCTCCGAACTGGTCACCACACCGTCTGAGTGGAGTGATAAGGGGCACCAGGGGCTTCTCTGTTCTTTCAATAGTCACACCGGCTGGGTCTTAACACCACCAGTTTCCTAGCCCTGAGTCTGAGAACTGTGGGGCCATCTGTCCCCAGGATCGATGAGCCCTTAACCACCCCAAATTCACCTGGGCCAGGTACTGGGCAGGAAGAGCTTCTCTCTGGGCAGCTCCAGTCTAAGCCTCAGACATCACACCGCACTGTAAGTTAACTGCCTTCATGTTTCTCTGCCCTATCGGATTCCAACAGGTTAGTGATTTAATTACCTGATTCTCCAGTGTCTGGCAAAAAAAAATAAAACTGAAAAACAAATAATTTTCAAAAAAACAAATAATTTTACATATTTGTGCTAAAGAAACACTAACCTGGGACACAAACAGAGAGGCTAGTTGGTTACAGCATTTCCAGCCAAGGAGCTGGTGAACTCACTCAGTCATTAGGGGAAATGAGGCGTTTGGAGACTAAAGCCTCAAGTCCAGAGCAGACTCAGATGGGAGGGGAGTGGGGTCAGCTTTCTCCCATGTCCCATGCAAATCTATTTCTCGGGTCTGTGCAGAGTTAAAGTGACGGGTGAAGGGGCCAGAGGGACACAGCACCCACGGGAGCCCCTCCGGCAGGCTGGCAGAGAGGTCTGTGGCGGGCGCTTTTCCGCACAAAGCGACCTCCCCCATGAACCCTCCTCCCTTCAGGTTTCTTTGAGAGGGTGCCAAGGCTTCCCTGGCTGGCACGGAGACGGCTCCTTCCCTCGGACGCAGCCAGGCGGAGGAGCTTTTGTCGCCCGTGTGAGTGGGAGGGGCTGGGGGTCCAACAGTGAGACCCCGACAGAGGAAGGACCTCAGGCAGCTGTCTGCCAAGGCACCGAAGAATGTCTTTCTTACTTTATGAGAAAGAAAACAAACAAACAAACAAAAAGATCTAAGGAGAAGGGAAAGAAAGGTAACCATGGAGCTCTTCCCAAGGAGCCTAAGACAGCTACCTCCGCCGGGCCAGAGTGGGAAAGTTCAGCTTTGTTCTGATGAAGGAATAGGAGGCTTACTCGGACCCGAAAGGGGGGAAAAAATCAGATGCCTCTGGACTGGCCACAGAAGGCTCTGTCTGGTGGCGTTCACTCGGCCCACTGGTGTCCTGCAGAGATGAGAGCCTGCCCGAGCACGACTGCCATTCTCTGAGAGTCGAGTTCTTGGCACCGAGCTGGGGGCCTCGTGATAAGGGATTAGGTGGTTGGGGGCCGGCTCTGGCCTTCCCGCTGCCAACTCCACATGGAATTGAAATGCCTGGGGCTAAGCGGCTCAGTCGGGCCCTGCCCCCTGAGCCACTCCCCGCTCCCAGGGAATCTGTGGCCTCTGGGTCCCCTGAAGTTGGAAATGAGATCAAGGCCATTGGGAGCTGCCTTGCTGAGCTTCCTGGGAGAAAAGAATCACTCCAGCTGGAATGATGGAGAAAGGAAAACAAGCCCCAAGATGAATTTAATTTCCATTTAATCAGTCATGGCAAGTTCCCGAAAAAAAAAGGACTTACTTCGTTTTGAAGGGCCCATGTGATGCTCTAAACCAGCAGAGAAGGACCCGTCCTTCACTTCCTCGTAAAAAGCTGAGACTAACAGTCAGGCCCACAGGGGCTCAGGATTGAAAAGCAGAACTCAGCACTTGGAACCTGGGTCTATGTCACAGGGATTTTTTTTTTTAAGATTTTATTTATTTATTTTTAGAGGGAGGGGAAGGGAGGGAGAAAGAGAGGGAGAAAGACATTAATGTGTTGTTGCCTCTCAAGCGCCCCCCTCTGGGGACCTGGCCTGCAACCCAAGCATGTGCCCTGACTGGGAATTAAACCAGCGACCCTTTGATTTGCAGGCCGGCACTCAATCCACCAGCCAGGGCCTCACAGGGATTTTTAAAGGGAGTGATCCAAGCAGGGGAGGAAATGCCTTTCTAAGTGACCTTTGGCTTATCAACTCCTGGGAAAAAGCGATTAGCCCATGTCCACTTCTTTAACAGAAATCAACCTGGCACTTCACTCAGCATTTCAGCCACTGTGGGGTCCACTCACAGTGTCCCAAACTCACAGGGTCTCTGAGGTCTGCAAGGGCAAGCCTTGAGGAGCCTGCTAACCTTCCCATCTCCCCTTCTCTCCTCTTCCTCCTCCCCACTCTCCACACATCACCCAGACCACCCAGCTGTTCCCACTCACACCCAGAGGTCTGCACAGAAACATGAAGATGGCTGGCTCCCAGCTCACACTGAGTGGACACAACACAGATGATGAATTCGGGGAGAAAACGGCTTTCCTTTCCAACAAGTCACCGTGTCACTTACCCATCAAACGAGCCCCAGACTTAAAGAGAAGAATTGGGCAAAACACTGGGAATTGTAAACAAAGGAGGTCAGTGGCCCACATGGAAGCCTCCAGGAAATTTCGCTACAGTATCACACTCAGAAGGTAACTTGAGCAACATCTGGGAGCTGACAGTTAATGTGATGTGACCGGCAGCCATGCCTTCCATGGCCAGACCAAACTGCAGACTGGGGAGACGGGACTAAAACAGAGAGATCACAGTTCTCCTCTCCCAAAACCCTCCTTCTGATAGAGCCAAGGGATAACACACGTGCAAATAAAAGTAAATGGTGCTTATACAAAGAAGTTTCAGAGAGTAGTGCAAAGAGTAACGGAAATAAAAAGATGATAACGAGATAAGAGATGCGGGTGGAAGGGTGGCCACTCGCTGACCTTTGGACGGCACAGCTGACCCCGTTGAGAACGTGGAATTGACGTGAGACTGCAGGATGAGATGACCCAGGCTGGGAAGGACCTGGGGGAAGGGACTGTCGGGCAGAGGGAACAGCAAGAGTGAAGGGAGAAGTGTCAGAGCAAACCTGCATTTAGCGAATTACTTTTGCTAACTACTTTTCCAACAGTACAGTCTCCTCCCTTTCTGAATTCTTTTTTTTTTCCAAATAGAAATCAATCATACTTATTTCTCTCCCAACTTCCTGCCAGAGCCTCTTGTCTTATACCCACCCCTTCCCCTAACACCCCTCCCCCCAAACACACACACAGAGACACACAGCTACTAGAAGATGAAGTTCCTTCTTTGAGACCCCCAGGGCTGGACACACATGCCGGTGTCACAGAAAAGGGAGGACGCATTCGTGAGACTGTTGTGCACGGTTTGGTTTCTTCTTCCTCAGTTCCACGTGAACAGCACTGATTAATAGTGTGCCTTTAAAAAACGGACAGATTAAGAGTTGGTCTGAGGCAAGAAAGGTATCCTGGTGGTTGGGAAACAGAATGACTTCTTCCTTCCTTCCTTCCTTCCCCCAGTGGAGCAACTCCTCCCTCCTCGGTTCACGCTGAGTTTCACATCCCTGCACTCAGCCTTGTTCACTCTTCCCACTTCCCGCATTTCATGTGAAGAGCACACAAAAGGTGACGATAAGCATTTCATTCAACTTGATCATCTTCTAAAAAAAAAAGAGAAAGGAACAAAGGGAGGAAGAGAGAAAAGAGGAAGGAAGGGAGGGAGGGGGGAGAAGAAAGAAAAGGGTGAAGAATAAAAGTTGGGAGAGGCCAGACTAAATGGATATGATCTGAATGCATATTTGTGTTACAACTAATGCAACCAGCATCAGAGAGGGACCAAGATCAAATAAATGGTGAAACCTGACAAAGAGAAGAATAGACGGTATGAGGAGCCATCTGTTTTGGAGGACACCCAAATCTGTCTGAATCTGCGAGGCCAAACTACCAGCTATTCTAAGACGCCCCATTCCAAGAGTGGCCTAATGCGAAGCTACACAATCACTTTCTCTCACCATCACTTTGGCTGCAACTTTTTTGTGCAATTAAGTAATTTATTCCTTTCTTCAGCCTCCTGATTCTAATGAATCCGAGCCACAAACAAGCCTCAGTTGCTCCTATTCAAGGAGTCTGATTGCATCTGGCAGTGAGCGCTGAAAATCCTGAAGAGGAAACAGGGAAGGGGAGCATATTGTTCTGGGGGGTAATAGGTGAAGACCTGCCTCTCTTGACCTATAATACATTAGTGTCAGTGAACATTTGGCAGCCTTCAGATGATTAGCAATGAAGATGAATCAAGCAAAAAAGAGGTAGAAATCTGCCTCATCTGAATCTCCAGAACTGCATACATTTGCATGCTGATTAGCTGTTCTTTTGTCTGTGTTCCTAATTATTATGACACATTATGTCTTCATCATGCAAGATTCTGATCTGTCTTGTTCAAAATGCATGTCGAAAAAAGTGCTGTTTATTGATTCAACATGTAACTTTTATTTTTATGTTTGCTTTAATTAAATACATATTTGATTGCCTTTGACTGCTGTCTTTTTTTCCCCCTTTTTTTTGCTGTTATTTATTTCGTCTTGTTGACAAACACACAGGTAACCTTCCTTTATCGTTCTCAGATTGTTTGGTGCTCGCAGCCTCTTCCCCGCTCTGCCTCCCTCTCTCTCTCTCTCTCTCTCTCTCAGGTGCTCACTTTCATTTTCTTGAAGAGGCAAAACAAAAGAGGAAAAGAAAATGAAACAGCATGCTGGCAACCCAGCAGAGAGGTGCCAGGATGCCCAGAGGAGGGAGGGAAATGGCCCCAACCACAAGGAGAGCAAACAAATGTGTGTGACTCTGGGCAAGGGCTTTCCAGAAGGTGGCAGGCAGTGAAGGGGGTTGCCAATAACATGATCCCACCAGAGAAAGAGACCCTCTGTCCCTCCCCGTGGTCCTCCCACATCCATGACGCAGATTTGTGAGCAGGTTGTAGCCACGCCCGCCTCCCGGGTCAAGCCCCCACTTTTCCCACGTGGCCCAGACCCCACTGGCAGGTCCAGGACAGGAAGAGAGAGTGCTTTCCCAGCAGGCTCTCCTCAGACCCACTTATCCCCTCTCTCAGAAGTGGAAGTGGTAAGGGAAACTCAGTCTTTGCTGGTGCCGGACCCCACAGACCTCCCGCCCCCAAAAGCAGTCCCCAGGAGCAAGGTCACTGGACACAGAACCCTGGAATGAAGGGCCTGCGGCCTCCTCTACCAACATGCAAAATGCACAGGCACGAGCCCACTGCTGGCTGGGACTACGCCCTCCAAATTGGGGGTTCCTTCCAGGGGGGGGGCAGGAGTGGGGAACGGTGCAGGCAGAAAGGGAGAGGAGAAGGTGTTTCTTTCCTGTTGGTATAGCCCCCCCTCGAGTCCTGATGGCCTTCTCACCCTCCACCCAGGGCTCTGCCGAACAGCTGTAGTCAGCACCAAGCTATTTGGTGAATCCAATCAAGACACTTAGGATGCGAACGAGCATCACAGAGGAAGAGCCGGATGCAGGAGTAATTGAGTGCGCTGAGGGCCCGTAGATGCTCAGAAAGAAAGCGGGGCCCTACCAGATGCAAATGGCTCCTCACTGAAGAGGCATAATGCCCACGCTCTTCCCTGCTAATGGGCAATGATTGGCTGGAAATGTACTCAACAGCTCTGCCCCCAACATCTATCCCCACAGTGAAGGATGATGGAAATCCATATTCATGAGACAGCAAACAGCCACGTTTACTGGGTGCAGTGAGGGGGCAGGGCTGGCCTGGCCAAGACTGGGGTCCCTGGAGAGTGATAATGAGGCTGGGAGTGGAGAAAACACCCGGTTAAAGCCCCAGCCCAGCCTTCCCTCGGGGTCACCGTCTGCTGAACCCGGGAGGAAAGCGGATTCCCAGTGTGCGAGTCGGTAGTACCTAGGCAGGATTTCCCCAGCCACAGCGGCCTCCAGATGCCCACCTGGGTGCCACGGTCTCAAAGCACCTCGTGTAAAAGTGCTCGCTCACTCCTCACCACAAACCCTCCCTCCATATCTGTCCCACACGTAGGAATCGACGCGGAGCAAATGGTCACGTAGGGGACAGGCACGCACAGACGTCTGGAAATCCATTCTGCAATCCCCCCCATCACACACTGGGCTGTCCACGCTAAAAATAAAGGCTATCGGGAGTAATGCTCAGCTGAACACCGTCTGTATTAGTCCGCTGAGGCTGTCATAACAAAACTCCACCACCTGGGTGGTCTAAACGACAGGACTCAGTTCCACAGTCTGGATGCTGGAAGTCCCAGATCGAGGTGATTGGTTTGGACCCTCCTGTGGTCTCTCCCCTGGGCTTGTACGTGGCTGCCTTGTTGCTGTGACCTCACAGGGTCTTTCCTCTGTGCCTGCCCACCCCTGGTGTCTATGTGTCCTAATCTCCTCTTCGTATAAGACACCAGCCAGACTGAATTGGGGCGACCCAAACGGCTTCCCTTTAACCTCATTTCCTCTTTAAAGACCTTGTCTCTGAAAACAGTCATATTCTGGGGTACAAAGGGTTAAGCCTTCAACTCATGAATTTTAAGGGAACACAATTCAGTCCCAAACAGTGTCCTCCTGAAACCCAGAATCAACAGAACCTTAGAATGTGACCTCATTGAGGAACACAACCCTGGCAGATGTAATCAGTAAAGACGAGGTGTCACTGAATTCGAGTAGGCCCTAAACTCAATGACTGGTGTTCGCATACAAAGAAGCGACAGCCATAAACGCAGACACACAGGGTACACGCCACGCGATGACAGAGGCAGAGATGGGAGCGATGCAGGGACCAGCCAAGGAAGAGCTAGGCGGAGGCGAGGGAGAAGTCTTCCCTCCAGCCTGCGGAGGCAGAATGGCCCTGTGACACCCTGCTTGCGGACCCCAGCCCCCAGAACCGAGAGAGAGTAAGTTTCTGCTGCTGAAAGCCGCCTCCTTGGAGCTGGTTTGCTACAGCAGCCACAGGAAACGAACACAAGCCTGATGATCGCAGATGCCCCAGCACAAACCGGTCTGCATTTCTGCCCCGTTCTCTGCCTTCCCAAGTGCCCCCGCTGCAGGAGCCAGTGAGCAGCGACAAGCTTGGAGAGTGTCCCCACGCAAGACACCAGATCCTCAGTCATCAGGTCACCAGCTGTCTGATGTCAAAGCCCAAAGAAATACAGAGACAAGATCAAGTTCAGTAAGGTCAGAAACCCAAACGATAGACAGCGCAGACAGCCTTTCGTCCCTGGGCTGAGGTGTGGGGATGGCGCAATCCACAGTGAAGTTTTAACGGCCGTCAGCGAAATGAGAAAACTAAAGCCCGAGCACTTGAGCTTTTATAAAGCGAAATGTGTTTGATTCAAAGAACTCCCCTTTATTCTGAGATCATGCCATTTTTATATCTTTTATGCTTCAATGTTCTACCTATTATGACATGATGGCAATAAGAGATGGCAAGAATGTTTCTAATGTATACTCTTAGCAAAATTAAAAGCTGGCAATTCTCTGGCTGGTCCCCAATTAAGGAATAAAAATCCATGACCTCCTCCTTCTTCCAAGAAGCCTCTCCACATTCCTCACTTCCTTGGTACTAATGCATAAATCTTGCATTTCATTTTCCACTCACTTATATTTAGTTCTGCAATTGTTCTCGGATTCGTTCTAAAGGAATTGCAAATAGATCCTTATCTCCCAAGGATAAGAACGGTGACTCTTACATCTTCTATTTTACTTTTACACAGCAGAGAGCAGCACACTCAACAGATGCCAAGAAAACGCTAAACAGATAAACAAAAGCCTAAGCAGATCAAGTTGGTACCAACTACCCAGGATGTATTCAGTGGGCCGGGGACAAGGCAAGAAACGTGTAAATTGAGGACCTGAGAGCCTCTGGAGTCCCTTGTCACCACTGCAACTGTCTGTGGTTTCTTAGTTTGTGGGAAAAACTACTGGGAAGAGAAATGGACCTCAAGTCCGTTGAAATGACATTGAAAACGGGGATGTCCATGACACAGTCCGAGAAAATTGTGGAGGCTTCCAGACTGAGATTGGCCCCAAGTATGAGGCGGCTCAATACACCACCGGGACCCAACTGGTCCTCACCCACCACCATTGCCCAAGCCGCCTTCATCCTCAGCTCCCGGATGCACTACCTCTGAGGCGGTCAGAATAACAGCCCTCCAAAGACGAACACATCCTAATCCCCACCGCTTGTGAATGTGTCATCTTACTGGCAAGGGGACTTTGCAGCTGTGATTGAATGAAAGATCTTGAGACAGGGAGATTATCCTGGATCATGCAAATGAGCCCGATACCCTTCTTATAACGGCTCCTTATATGGAAAGAGGAGGGTCCGAGTCAGAGAAGGAAAAGTGACAAAGGGAGAGATGAGGGGAAGAGAGAGATCTGAAGATGCCACATGGCTGGCTCTGCAGGCAAGGAAGAAGCCACCAGCCGAGGAATGCTGGGGTCTTTAGACACTAGACAATCAGAGAATGAATTTTCCTCTAGACCCTCCAGAAAGCACTCGGCCCTGCGGACACCTTGACCTCGGGGCTCGGACATCCACAACTGTCAGATAATAGACTTGTGTGTTGTTCTGAGACACTCAGTTTGTGGCGATATGTTACAGCGGCCCCCCCACTGACCCCCCCCCCCGCTTCTGTCCTGGTCCTGAAGAGCCACCTATTTCTAAGTAAAAGGCCAGAGTGACCCTTTTAAAACCTAAATCAGATCACGCCCCTCCTCGGCCCAATATCTTCCTGTCTCAGAGTAAATAGAAAGTTCTTAAAATCGCCACAAGGTGCCACCTGGCGTCACCATCATAACTTCCGAGGCTTCCTCCCCTGCCGCCGCTCCCCCTCACTCCACTCTGGCCGTCCTGGTCTCGTGGGGTCTGGGCATTCTCTGGTCTCAGAGCCTTTCCATTTGCTCTGCCCTGGGTCGAGAAGTCTCCTTCCCCAGACATCTGTGGGCGAGACTCCAGCCTCCTTCAGGTCTTTGCTCAAATGGCACGTCCTCAGTGAGGCGGTCCTCGAGGGCCCTATTTAAAACCAAAAGCCCCTTCTGCTCCCAGCCAACCCACCCGCCCTAAGGTTTCTCTCTGATACTCGAACCCTCTGATGAACCACATGTTTTACTCATCTGCTTATTTCCTGTCTCCAATAAAACACGTGCTTCGTAAGCACCTGGATGTACATCTGCTTTATCCCCAAAACAATGCTAGGCACATAGTAGGTGCTCAGTAAGTATCTCCTAAATGGATGATAACCCTCTGCCAGCTTTTCCCTTCGGGAGCCCCCAAGACAACAGAACTAGTGCTGACAGCAACACGCCCAGTAATCACAGCCATGTTACTTGGCACTTACTGAGTGTCGGGCATTGCAGTAAATAAAGGCTTGACTTGGTCGAACTCAGGTGGTCAGATCCCAGCAGCTCCTCACACGGGACCTTCAGGGAACTCCAGGAGCAGCGAAACTCCAAACATGGGCTGGGAATTGCTGGTTTTTGATTAAGGTCCCAGCTGGTTCGGGGCAAAGACAGGAAACTGTTTGCTGGACAAAACTGACGTCCTCACTCGAGCGTTGATACCATAGAGACAGAGCCAGTGCGCTCCAGCTCTGGGAAGGTTCTGACCCGACGGAAGGAGACTTGACCTGGGGTGGTAAACACGTGATGCAACATGCAGATGATGAGGTATAGAACCGTATATCTGAGACCTGTATGATTTTATCAACCAATGTCACCTCGATAAATTCAGGTTTTAAAAAAAGAGAAAACGTCTCACCTATAGTAGGGAAGTACTCAAAATTGCTCATTGATTTACAAAAAAGAAAAATCTAAGACATCTCCTAATACAGAAAAAGAGGACAAGCTCAGGGAAATAAGGGACTTCTGTTCAGCAACCCACCCTCATCCAGAGCGGCCCAACCTTCCCCGCCCCTCACATTAGAGGCCCAAATGGCAGGGGGTAGGTGGCTAAGAGGACAGATGGGGCGGAGAGCCAAGGAGAGGAGACCGGGAGGAGACGGGTCTGTGAGGTCTCTTCTTCCCCAAGGTCACAGCTGGGGAAGCACGACCCGCGTGGCCCATGCGTGCGCCTGTGGTCAGGTGGGGGAGGCACCCAGAAGTCCCTCCTTTCAGACTCTCACAGGGTGGGGTGGGGCTAATGCTTTGGGCGGCATCAGAAACTCACCTATGAGGGCTCCCCTCACAAGCCTGACCGCCCTTGCCCCTGGAGGGAAGGAGAAGGAATCCCACCTTGAGCCACACTCGGGTGGGTTTCCCTCCGCCTGCCATTGCAATCTCAGTAGTCACTCTGGTCGATAAACAAAAGAGGGAAAAGACTCGGCGAGGTGTAAAAACACATTTGCACAGGGCAGACAACTACGCATTCCGTGTATTTACCTCTTCTAACAAACCGATACCTGGGGTGACATTTATTAATAAACGGCATTACCAGGTGCCTGATACGGGGCTCACAGAAATTAATTACCCAGCCCGTGGTAAAACCATAACGAGCCTGCAGTGCTGTAACATTTGTGCTAATTGAAAACGAGATAAGTGCTGTGGGTGCAATTTGCATTCAATGCAGTGTATTAATTATCTTCGGTCCTCCTCGTGATAAATATACCTGACTGAATCCCTCTCCTAATTTACCGGGTAATAAGAGTCGTAAGCAGATTCCCTAAGGGAACCAAAGCAAGATGGAGGCCTTCCCCTTCTCCGGTTCTTCCGCAAGCTTAGCTCACGCCCTTCCATTTGCCTTGCGTCACTCCTAGGAACAGAGAGATGTCACCTGTTACATCTCTCAAACTGTTACTCACCCAAACTCCCGGCCTCAGGCCCAAATCCTTCCCTCCTCATCTACCAGGTAGATCAGAAAGTGCTCGAAAACATGAAGGTAGAGGGATGTATTTCGATCCATTGAACGTTGCCCCTCTACACTGAATATTTTCTCTATACACTGAAAAGGAAGGTCTTCTGCCAGTCGCTGCCCTTTAATTAATTCAGGAGTTAATTGCACTCAGTTCTAAATGGACACGAACTGAAACTTACACTACCATAAGAATCAAGAAAACAGAGATTTAAAGAAATAGGCAGGTGCAGCAGATTAATGGGTGGGGATGACGGTTTGGAGAGAGCGCTCCAAACGCAAGGTGAGACACGCGGCACAGTTGCTCGGGGCCACGCAGCGAGGAAGGCCTGCCTTTCAGGATGGAGAGAGGGAAGGAGACTCTCAGTTACCGTGACGTGGGGTTTCCCGACCACCACGGCTGGCGCATCCACGAAGCCTTCCCCATTTCTCCAAACTCACCCGTGTATCCCTCCTGCCTTCACACACTGACCGGCAGCGTGCACTGAGGGAGAGGTGACAATAATGGCAATGGCAGTGTCATGAACTGAGCTCACCACGGGCCAGGTACCAAGTTAGGGACCCGCCCTGCATCCCCTGAACTAACGCCCAAGCCTTCCCCGCTCACTCTGTCCAACGAACCCACGGCCCTCCCTCCCCGAACACAGACACTCTGCGTGAGAATCCCTCGCTTGCTTCCCGGTGGGCTCCATCCCAGTCTGCAGTCACCTTGCCCAGTTGTTTATCTGCCCACTCCCTGGTTAGCGTACAAGGTCCTAAATGCAGAGCTCTAGCCATTTTCTTCACCCCTACTACGTGACCAGCACTGAGTAGGATACTCAATAAACATGTGTAGAATGAATGCGAACATATAATAATCACCTAAAGTAAGCCCGCCAAACTCAGTTTATGACCCAGTCCAACCAGTGCAAAAAACATACTCTCAGGTTAGCACATCAGGGCGGTTCCCGCCCCCCCATAGCACCCAGCAAGGCCAGGCACCCTGCAGGAGGGCCAGGGGCGCAGGAGGGCCTACTCCGAAATCTCATCTACTTGCCAGAGCAGGGGCTCCAGCCTGACTCTCAGAGGAAAAGCACAGTTGGAAGTACCCGTAAGAGAAACGAACCCAGAGCCCGAGGAAGGACGAGCTATTTCTGATACTCACACCGGAGAGAAATTTCTTCTGAGGGCAAAGAAGACACTGTTCGATGCCCAATCAGGCCCTCACAGTAGGGAGACTGCTGCGGGCCCACAGGCACCTGCGTGGGCCTCGGAGGAGGGTGGGCGCCCCTCCCAGGGCCACCGTGGCCCATGAGGACGCGGGGTTCAGTGAGGGGATCGAGGCTGGATTTCCACCCTCACCGGCCCCCTTCCGTGGGAGCCCCCACACAGAACACGACCTGCACCGTCCCGGGGGCAGCCCTGCTAAGGAGATGCAGGCGACCGTCTCCTCCTCAAGCCTCTCTCAAGTTCAAGTGAAATTTGGTCAGATCACGCCCATGGAGGCCGTCGGAGTGTGGTCCTGGTCCCCAGCTCTCAACCCCCTGGAAAACGTCCCCATGTCTGGGGCAACTTTGCTAGGGTATGCCTCGGTATAACAAAGGACAGTGACTGCTGGGTCTCTCCTCAGAGAGGGGTGACAGATTTTATTTCAGCTAAATGGACATACTCTCCACTCTGGTAAAAAGAACCGAACTTTTAAAACGTCACTTCCTTCCTGTATGGACAGATTCATATCTGTCCACTCCCCGCAGATTCACACTTTGAAGCCCCAACCTCCAATACGGTTGTATCTAGAGACCGAGCCATCTCAGAGGCAATTAAGGTTAAGTGAGGCCATGGGGTGGAGGCCTGATGGGAGAGAATTAGTGTCCTGATAACCAGAGACAGTGGTCGGTCGCTACGTCTACCCAGGGAGGGTACAGCAAGGAGTTGGTACAGCCAGTATGAGCCAGAGAAGGAGCCTCAGAATAACCCTACCTTGCTGGCGATTTGATCTGGAACCGCCAGCCTCCAGAGCTGTGAGGAATAAACGTCTGTTGCGTGAGCCTCCCAGTCGGTGAGTTTTGTCCTGGCAGCCTGGCTAAGACACCGCCCTAAACATCAGTGACACTGAGCTGCCCTGGGAAGGGGCAGCTGTGGACAAAAGGAGAATGTTTCATAGGGTATCGAAAACTAGCACCGGGAAAGAGAAAGCCAAGCAAGCAATGAATCAGAGAAGGCTTTCTTCAGAAAGTTGTGTTGGAGAGCCCGTGACTTAAATTTATATCCACCCTGAGTTACATTCATATTTCAATGTAATATATTCTCAACGTAGTAGCCAGACTGGTCCTGAAACAGGTCAGATATCATCCCTCACGACTTGCCGGGGCTCCACCTCCCTCAAAGTAAATCCCAGGGTGCTCCAGGTCCTACAAGGTCCCCTGTGACCTGGCCCAGGCTTCCTCACTGACCTCACCCGCCACCTACCTTCCCTCAGCACGCTCTGCCCAGCCATGCCGACTTCCTGTGGCTTCTCGGACACTGCCCAGCACCCACCTACCTCCGGGCCTTTGCGTCTGCTGCTACTTAGGCCTGAAGGCTCTTCCCTCACTTCCTTTCTCTCTGCTCAGATGTCACGATACTGGTGAGGCCTTCCCTGAACATTCTGTGTAGAATAGCAACCCACACCCCTACACATACACGCACACACACACGCACACACACGCACACACACGCACTCTGTATGCCCTGCCGACCTGATCCTGCCTTGTTTTTCTCCATAGCAGTCCTCAGCACCTCACATACTATTTGCTTATTAAGTTGTTAAGTCTCTGCCTCTCCCTAAAATGAAAGCTTCTCATAGACAGGGAATTATCTGTCCTTTCTTCCATCCCCAGCAATTTCAATAGTACTTGGCACCTGAGAGATACTCAGGATTTCTTTTTTAAAAAAGATTTTATTTATTTATCTTTAGAGGAGGAGGGAAGGAGAGAGGGAGAGAATATCAGTGTATTGTTGCCTCTCGTGGGTCCCCTGCTGGGAACTGGCCTGCAACCCAGGCATGTGCCCTGACTGGGAATCGAACAGCAATTCCTTAGTTCGCAGGCCCGTGCTCAATCCACTGAGCTATACCAGCCAGGGCTCAATAAGTATTTCTTTAGAAAAATTATATTTATTTTTAGAGAGGGAAGGGAGAAAAGGAGAGAAACATCAACGTGTAGTTGCCTCTGGAGCACCCCCTACTGAGGACCTGGCCTGCAGCCCAGGCATGTGCCCTGACTGGGAATTGAACCAGCAACCCTTTGGTTCACAGACCGGTGCTCAATCCACTGAGCCACGCCAGCCAGGGTTCAGTATTTCTTAATAAGTGAAGAATGCACAAGATTATAAGGTAGCAAGTAATAGCAGCTACAAATAGTGAGAGACTTGCTAAGCCTTTTGTATCTGACACATGTATACATGCTACACATCAAGCTAAACTCTTTACATACCAGGGAGAGAGCTCCAGATACATCATCTCTCTGGTCTTTACCATAACCATTTCAGGTGGGTGTCATTAGGCCCATTTTACAGATGAGAAAACTGAAGCAAGTCTTCTGCACAAACTCACAGCAGGAGTGAGTGAAGCTGGCGAGGGTCTGAACTCAGGTCTGTCTGCCCCCGAAGCCTACGCTCTTCACACACAACACACCTGCGTTCTGCAAGCGGGTGCGGAAACCACATCCCCATAAGTGAACCATTCACTGAAATATACCAGGAGCATTTCCCACTTAACGGGAACTTGCAACAAACTCCAAATTGCTTACTTTTTAAATAAGGCTTTCCATGACATAGCCCTCCGATGTACCTATCTTTTATAAAATATGTCAGCCTTACCTTAAACCAGGATATGCCCATTATTCGAAAATCGCTTTTATTTCACTTTATAATGTAACATTTCTGCCAGAAGACCAGCCTTCCTAACTACCAGTTTTGCTCGGGCTAGCACCACAGCGGATCTGCACCCCTCACATCCCACCAGCGGACGGGGAGGGGAAGGAAACGACCCTCGCGAGTGGGCTGAAAAGCTCACCAGGCATTGAACCATTTTCCAAAAGATGCATAAAGAACTCACATGGTGTCAAAAAGGTCGAGAAGAAGATTTTTGGTCGAAAATTGTCATCATTCTGTCCCTTTAAACATAAGCAGAAAACCGCGTTTTTGCAGGCGGCTCCCCATCCTACCACTTCATTTAAAATCACCGCGGTTGAAAGCACAGAACAGCGTGAGGACTCACTGACTTCAGTGACTGTGCGGGCTGGACCGCGGGCTCGGGCATCACGCGCCGCACACTGTGAGATACATGCTGGTCCCACTTCCAAAGGAGGAAACACAGCATCCGGAGGGCGGGAGCGCAGACTGGGCGCAGGGGCGACTCACGTGCATCCAGCCCAACTCTCGTCTGAGTTCAAGGATCACTCAGATTTGAATCTTTCAAAAATTGCTCATTCTTAAGTGCCTATTTCATGCTATACAAAAAAAAAAAAAGAAGTACTCCAGTGAACGCCATCCTACTGGGACAAGTCACATGGCAGAAACAACAGCCAACGGTCTATGTTCCGCCAAAGTGCCTTCTGCTGCGGTTAATGGAGAATGCGTGGAGCAAAAAAAAAGTCTCTGTCATCCAAAAAGCTACTGAGGACAAGTCTGATTTGAGCAAGTGTCTTTATAGCATGATTTCTCAATGCCTTGAATGTGCTAACAGGCCTCTTTGGTCTCCAGATCAGGGACAATGATGGTGTTTCTCTAAGGTGTGTGACCATTCATTTTAACAAGAACCCTGAGGACTGCTGTTCCTCAGCCAGGGTTTTGGGGAACACCATTTAAGGAGGTACATCAAACACGCCAGGCTTTAAGAAGGTTCGGCTTGCCTGAGGGGCAGTATGAGTTAAACTGTGCCCCCTAAAAAGGTATGTTGAAGTCTGAACCCTTGTTATCTGTTCACATGACCTCACTGGAAATAGGGTCTTTACAGACGTGATCAATCAAGACGTAGTCCTAGGGGGGCCCTAGTCCAATAAGATGAGTGTCCTTAGGAAAAGAATCCCACGTGAAGAGACGGAGAGACAAAAGGAGTGGACACATGAAGCCAGAGGCAGAGATGCGAGTTCTGTTGCCATAAACCAAGGAAGCCTGCAAGCACCAGCAGCTTGGAGACACAGGGACGGGTGGACTCCCAGAGGCCTCCTCGGAGGGAGCACGGCCCCGCCCACACCTTGCTTTCAGACTCCCAGCCTCCAGAATACTTGTCTGCCATTCAAAGCCCCCTTGTTACGGCAGCCCTAGGAGACTCACACAGGACAATGAGACTCGGGAATGACTGGCTGGGAAATGGAGACTAAAACAACAATGAAGGTTGAGGATGGAAAGAAGCTGTGTACAAAAGTGTCCAAGAGTGTGCAAAACAAAGACACAGGGTTCAAGAGGAGGAGAGCCCTCTGCTGGGTGGGGCAGTCAGCAGTGGCTTCCGGAGGGACATGGGGAGGAGTAACACAGACCCCCTGAATTACTGGGGGAGTTACACACACACACACAATTTGATGGAGTCACTAGAATAGACTGACATCTCCCTGCCGAGAGATTCCTCCCTGGGCACCTAAGGGGTCATCCGTCTGTCTTGAAGGCATCGTGTAAAACCCAGTAACTTCTCAAAGGCATCCCAAGTGAGCTTTAGAAAATACATGTATTCTCCATTCTTTTGTGTTTCTGGGTCAGCGTGCATGTCATTAAACGAAGAGCTAAATAAGAATAACTACACAATAATTCTAGGTCAAGCCAGTTACGCAACCATCCCGTTTCCATAGGGAGACCCAGAATAAAAGAACACGTCTCAGAAACTTTGGAATAAAAAATCTCTCCTGAATAAAATAGCAGTTAAGGTTCGCGTGGGGGAAGGGAAAGGCATCATGAGAACCTTCACTTTCCGCGTGAAATGCATCCGTTAAATAGACCTACTAATGGTGTTATTGTAGCTAAAAACAGCGACTTGAAAATGTTGTGTACATTATTACTGTCATTATCCACCAACTGTAAGAATGCCATGTTAAAACTAACTCAAAACACCTCGAGGAAGGTAATTGCTACTAATGGATCTGAAGTGTGCAAAATTGGACATCATTACCCTGTCCTCACACTGTGAGGCTGGGGACGCTGTTCGAGATGGCGGTTAGTAGGCTCACTCGTCTTTCAATCAGGACTGAGGTTTGAGGAAAGGGCCAGCCTGGCTCTCGTGCTGTAATGAAGAGAAACTCCATACCGCAGAATATCGCAGGCAAGTGTTTATGGGGCAGAGCCAGGGGCAAGAGAGGGAGTTTTAGCGCCACTTTCCAGACTTCGCCACGTTGATTCTGTTGTGGAGGCAGGGACTGTAGAAATGGGAGCATCGTCCTGCATCGAGGACCTTCCAGGCACCAATTTGTCAGATCAATTGCTACAGAAACGAGTTGGGGATTACTGACCCTGAAATATAGGGGAATGACCCGGATACGAGGGTCACAGAAGCCAAACCAGTCACATTGACTCATCTGTTTGCTCCGAGCCAGCTGCACCCTGAGAAGCCAATGAGTGACCGAGCTCCTCCCAGAGACACGACGTCTTGTGCCTCCAGGGTGACACTCCCAGCGTCTCTCAGCCTGGAAAGTCACACACCTCCTGATGCCTGTTCGCCGACCTGCCTCCACTGTGATCGAGGCTCTGTCTGCTAAAACCTCTCACCTCGCCCACCCCTCCAAAGCTCCCTTCTCCTGCGCTAATTGAGAACAACTTTTAAAAACATGTTCTTATGTGTGTCCCAAACTTGCAGAATCAAGGTTCACCAACAGTGCATGCCTCTTAAGATCGAAGCTCCCCTCTTCTGCCCACCTCTCCGGTACGCCTCCCACCCCACGCCCACCAGCGAGGAGAAAGCAATCAAGAAAGGTGGTGTTGACCGGGAGCTCCAACCTCTTATTATCACTACCAGTCTGACAATTTGGGGGCAACTCCCTCATTCCTCCAGCTGAAAAGAAGGAGTACAGAGAGGCCAAACACCCAGAAACTGCTTCAGTAATGTCTGACCAAGAGAGGGCTGCCTAAATTCTAAACTCAAATTTTTATTTATGTTTACTTATTTTTACCTCACCCAAGAATTTTTTTGTGGATTTGAGAGGGAGAGAAAGAATACTGATTGGCTGCCCCGACGGGGGATCGAACCCACGACCTTTCTGGTTTATGGGATGATGCTCCAACTGACTGAGCCACTCAGGCAGGGCCTAAACTTAACACGTCTTTAAGTGTCCTTCATACACGTAAGGAATTTCTTCCCAGCCCCAGTGGCTCCCAGAGCCCTTCCCGTGTAAGGAAGCCTGCGATCATGAACCCCTGAATCGGTGGCTGTGCCTCCATCGAATCACCAAGAGACCTAAACAGTCTTTCCTGCTCCTTGGGTGAGGCTTCCCACTGGCAAAGGGGCATGAGACAAGGGACAGATGAATGCACACGAAATGAACTTACAGGAAGAAATGTGGCAAAACATTCCGGCTCTTAGAACAATTTTCTCACATGACACCCCACTATAGAGAATATAGCTTATCATGTCGCCATCATGTTATTTATCTCTCTGTTACTCGGTGATGACTTCTTCAGCATCTGCTAGCAGTATTGGTGTTCTAACAGCCCCGCCGACAAGAGAGGCAGACGCCCGACAAGCACACTGCCAACAGCATATGACACGGGAAGGTGGACAACCAACACATAAATACATGTCAGGTCTTGATTATTTTTCTTACGAGGAAAAACGAGGTGGGAAAGGATGGTAAGTTGGAGTGCTCTTTTAAACAGGGCTCAGACCCAATGAAAAGGACCAGAAGGAAGTGAGATGTCAGGGGCAGGAGCCAGGGGGCAGAAGCGGGAGGCCTGGGGTGGGGAGTGAGCTTAGGGAGCGGAGGCAGAGACGCCAGGTGACCACAGCACAGTGTGGCTGCAGAGCGTGAAGTGCAGGACAGCAGGGAGGTCGAGGGGAACAAGAGTTGGCTAGGCTGGACAACCCCAGGAGGACTTGGGATTTTGTTCGGAGGGAGGTGAGAAGCTGCTGGAAGGTTCGAGCAGGAGAGGATTGCGTTGTGACCTGTTTTACCATGACTGCTGTGTGGAGATGAGACAAGCCAGGGACCAGGGTGGGGGTGGGAGCCCACTCAGAAAGCCGTGGCAACGGCCCAGGTGAGGGACGTGGGAGGATGGGATGCTGAGGGCAAGAAGCAGATAAGAGGCCAGCAAGACTTGCTCGTGGCAGGACATGAGGAAAGAGAAGAGAGGAGTCGAGTACCCCTGAGCAGCAGTGACTGGAAGAACTGGCAAAGATCCAAACCTGTTCTGCTTCGGCACCAGCGACATGACTGGGTACCACACTCTTGGCCCCTCAGGGGCCCCTCATCTCCAAAGCAAGAGGGCTGTGCTTAAGAATCCCAAAGTTCTGTGGCCTCTGGCATCTTTCACTTCGATTTTGGCATAAAGATTATAAAGCAGATCATTTTTTCAATACTCAGGTATTACATCAGTGTTCTTAGGGTTCAATAATTCTCTTTTCCAACACCATGCTCTTCAACTGTCTCTTCCTCCATTTCTATTTAATCCAGAGCCCGGCACACAAAGGCTTTGCCGGTGAACAGGGCAGTTCTCCGTATCACTACCAACACCTTCATGAACACTTACATCTGCCGCCAGATCTCCCGGTTCCTTCTGCCATCAGTTTTCCTTTTACTGTCATCGGCATCATCAAACATGTCCCACACCCTGAAATTAGCTGGGCCTGACTGAACGCCCAAAATGTTAAAGATACTGACCCAATGGGCAGGGCTGGACCACAGTGTTAAACAGGGAGGGGTGACCGAGTGGACGCTGATCTTTTAAGTGGTCACATTATTGCTGAGGATTTTCTTGGTAGGATGACTCTTCTTTCCTTTTGCAACTGGGGACTCAAACAATGAACAGTGAGAACCAAAGGACCCTTCCACCCAGGACAAAACTTCCAAAAGTTTCCCACAAGAGGATCTGAACTGTCTGCTGGCAGCTAGGCATGGTGTTTTAATTTCTAGTTCCAAATCAGTATATATAAAATATTCAACGTGTGCTAACAGAGAAAATATTTTGGAAAACCTGTTCCTAGATTTATCATATTTATTATACAGAGATAATGCAAAAGAAACCACGGAACAATGTATTTACTATTTTTCTTTAGACATAAATCCTTTTTCTTCTTTCTTTCTTATTTAAAATAATAATTATATTTATTTTATTATTTTTAGAGAGACGGGAAAGGTGGGGAAAAGAGCAGGAGGGAAACATTGATTGGTTGCCTCTACCCAGCACCCCAAGCAGGGACCAAACCTGCAACCCACGCATGTACCCTGACCAAGAATCGAACCGGTGACCTTTTGCTCTGTGGGACAACACCCAACCCACTGAGCCACACCGGTCAGAGCTCTTCTTTCTTTTTAATTTTGGCAGTAGCCCAAAATCACTGCGCAGCCCTTTACTCCTCCAGGCTCACACAGTCCTTGATGTGCCGCCCACTGAGCCAGTCCTGTGCTCTCTGGAATGAGGGACATTGGGGGGGGGCCACAGGAGGCCTGCTGATGAGACAAAGGGGACGAGAAACAGCCAGCTGACTGCAGTGCCCGCTGAGGGTCTCCCTGTGCTGTTTACCATTGCACTTGACTTTCACGGTACAGATTCCATGGAGAAACCATCCCAGAGTCCCAGCTAAGAATGAGCCCCTTTGGAGATCCAGCTCACCTTCTCATCATCTCTGCCAAAGCAAGTGAAGAGAAGAGGGGGCATTCTTCCTGCTCCGTCCTGGGTGGGTTCACACACACACACAACACTTACAAGAATGGAGGAGGAGAATTAATATCGTTCCCACCTGCTAGTTCGAGCTCTTCAGGAAAAGAGAAAGTTGGGTGTCGGGGAATGGAATGTGGGACCTAATAGGAATAAGCAACATTTTACACAGCAGCCCAAGGAAGGAGCGAGGGGAAGAGCGACAGAAAAAGAGATGCTGCTGCACTAACCTCCCTTCATTTCCTTGAAAACACACGTCACGGGGATGAAGCATGAGGTTAGTTCTGCAGGACTCATCCTGATAGGGGGAAAGCACTCCAAAAACCTACATCCTTCTTCTGGGAGTGTATGTAAGAGACAGCCAATTAGCGATTACTTCTACTGCTTGAATTCAATCTGGCACTAACTGCAGAGTCACATTAGCTCAGAGATGGAAGTATCCAGAAAATAACGTGCCTCTATCTTCCTCACCCACCACACACGTACACGCACATGTGGGCACGCACACACACACACACACGCACGCACGCAGGCACACACCCGTGCATCCCACGACTGACAGGCATCGCTAAGTGATGCTGAGACCATAAGTGCTACGTGGGCTGCAGGTACGAGCACTCGGTCCAGGGGCTACTACGCAGAGGTAGTAGCAAGTTCTCCCTCTCACTGGTAAGTGCTTTGTAAAATCCGTTGAATGAATGAGTCACTGCACTCTTCCCCACCAAGTCTAAACGCTGCCTGAGTCCTGCTCGACACAGCAGCAGCATTCCAAGGGTTTACTACCCAATCAGGCAGCCATGGCACACAGATCGAAACCTGTTTACCACCCCTTCACAATCAGCCGGATTCTAACACTCTTCCTTTAAGTGATCGATTCATATCTGAGGACCCAGGTAGATTCCTGGGTTACCTTGAGCTGCACCATGAAATCAAGGTTAATTTGATGAAATTGTTTTTACCACGAGGCATAGGGCTTAACATATTTGAAAACAACAATTCCGTTTGAAACCAAAAGTTGTTATTTTGGATGCGCTTGTAAGTCGCTATCCATGCTGCTTTCACATGTTTAATAATGATGTTTTTTCTCTATTATTGTGTTTAGAGTATATGTGAAGATTTGTTTTGTTTTGTTTTGTTTTGTTTTGTAACTCAGGTGGGCATCATAACATTCACCAAAATTTCCGGTTCTCCTTTCTTCCTAGACAGACGATGCTAGTTCCTTGACCCCAGGCAATCAGGTAAGGTCCCATCCTTAGTTCTGGCCCAAAGGCTGTGACTGTGTGTCACTTCCAGGGCAAGACACTTAAGAAACAGTGCTCAGTCTTCTGCACACTCGTCACCTGCCATGGCCATTTTGAAATCATGTCTTGAGACCAAGGTGCCACAAGATCCTAATTGGAATCAGACTTAGAGTAGTCTGATCCCAATATACAGACTTAGAGTAGTGACTCAATGTCTTCATTAAAATATTAAAGTCCTTTAGGATACCTACAAATGCACACAGTCCTTCCTTCTCCCTCTGCCCTAAAGTGGGGTACCATGTCTCAGGAAAAGAAGTAGAAGTCCATGATTGGGGCTCCCAGCACCATCAGCTGTGTCACCGCCAGTATTTCCAGTTAATCCAAAGTCCTGTGGCACCTTCTCACGGCCTCTCAGCAAGAGTCCTTTCTCCCCTTTTCTTCCAGGCAAAGTCTCTCCTGCCTCCTAAGCCCCATGGCAAAAGGGAGTGCCCCAAAGCCACGTGGTCCCCACTGTGCCAAAGCTGCATGGTTCTCCGCTTGCATGGGTGCCACATCTGGGTTGAAATCCCCACGCCAATCTTCCTCTGCAGCCCCAATTCCAACTCCTCCCATAATCAGTTACACCTGCCAGCATTCCTGTATTCTTCCAGCTTTACTGGGCTGCCATTGTAAGTCAAGGCAGGCATGGCCCCATGGCATGGAGCCAATCTTCTCCAAGCTCTCATGCAGGCACTGTAACCAGGGAAAGCTACCCACCAGTTACATCTTGGGTATAAGTCACTTCCATCCCCCTGGCTCACAGCATGGCCACAGCTACTTAACACATCTATGAAGCCAGTTAAAGGTTATAGATATGTTAAATGACCACGCCAGATGTTAGCTGCAAAGCTGTTGCTGTTCAAAATAGCTCTGCATGGTCCTGCTCCGTGCGTCCCTTCCCCCAGCTCAAACCTGTGGGAGGAAGGGGGGAGGACATCCTATATATTTTTCTAATATTTCCTGGACACCTTGAGTTCTGGACCCCATTCCAAATCCCCACTTGGGGCCCCCCTCTTGGCTGCACCCTGTTACATCCTCTGCACCCTTATTCTGGAATTCTGGGAGTTACTAAAACAAAGAGATGAAGACATGGGGCTCAGGAATTTGAGATTTATTGATGGCGAAGGGGTTCCGGGGCCTCTGGGCTCACACAGCCAGGCTGAGGATCTCCCCACGCGGGAACTCATGCTAAGGTGCCCAGCCTTTGGGGGCTCAGCTTCAGACAGGGGCTCAGATGCTCAGAGGAGATTGGTGGATAACGCAAAACCAGAGGAAGGGTGGGAAAGAAACATCAAAACCAAGCCACACACAGCTGCTCTTTCTCTTTGACTTAAAACATCCTCAGCTAAAGACACTGTTTCAGACACTGGGAAGCAGAGGTATCTGGACCGAGCAGGCCCACGGGATGTTCCTGTCCAGATTCTCATATTCCAAGAGGAGAGGCCTTGGAGGCTGCCCTTTTGCACGCACACCGGTCCCTGAACCAGGCCCACACCCACGTGGGTGTTTCTCAGGTTACACTGGCAAGTTCTCCCGTGGCCCCCATGGTAGGAGCAAAGAGTGGAGACTCACCTTTTGTGATCGCTTAAAGTAAAGCTGCGTCTCGGTCTGCGTGGGTCCACTCGACAAGGCCTCAGGCTCTTTCTGTTCCTAACCCTTACCATGGAATTCTGGAAACCCGAGGCCCTGTCCAATGTCAATGTCTTAGCCAGTTCAGACCATTACAACAAAATTACGACAGACTATGTGGCGGAGAGAACAAGGTTTGTTTCTCGTAGTTCTGGAAGCTGGGGAGTCCGAGATCAAGGCACTGGCAGAGCCGATGAGGACCCACTTCCTAGTCTGCAGACGCCCTCCACACCCTCGCCCAGCAGAGAGGGGCGAGCTCTCCGGTGTCCCTTCTTGTAAGAGCACTAACTCATTCATAACCCCACATGACCTGATCCCCTCCCAAGGGCCACCCCCTCATACCACCGCCCCGAGGATCAGGATTTCACACGTGAATCTGGGGAGGACACAAACATTCAGCCCCCAGCGCCCTCTTTGAAACTCTGCACCTTACTGCTGCTTGTTGCTGCTTGCTCGCAAACTCACTTCCCCCAGCCACCGGGCCGGTGTGTGGGGCTAGTAGGCTGGAGATGGGGGTGAGTCTTCAGGGGGAAAGAATCAACAACCCCCAGGGCACAGAGGAAGATCTGTGCCCTTTACTCGCTCCTCGCCCAGCACACTAGTTAGTTCTTTTGCCACGGTTGCTCGCAAGCATCCTTGTATAAAAGATCCTAAAGAACTGACAAGTTTTCACTGTGACCCTCACTTGACCTTATAACCTATAGCTGTTTTCCCTACTCCTTTTGATAGACTTGAATGGCCCCACCAGTGGCTGCTAAACTGCAAGAACGAACCTTCCCTCTCCAAGAATCATCTTTGACCGACTATTTCCAAAACTGCCTGAGTTCTGCTGACTCTTCTTTCAAAAGCTCCATAGAAATACTTCCCATCCTTCCCCGGAAAGAACACTCCTCTGTCGGGTGCAGTAGCTTTCCAAACACAGGCGGATGCTAATGGTGCTCTGGTGAGTATATTCCAGTTTTTATGCCGAGACTTTCTCACTGCCCAGACCCGCTTCTGCTCAGCCCCATGAGGACAGAGAATGCAGGAGACCCCTTGAGTCTTTCCTGGGAGTCCGGGGGCCTGGGCAGCTGAGAAAGTCCCGCCCTTGACTAGCCCTTGGCTTCGCATGTGTCAAGGCACCACCTAAGCCTTCGTTCTTCCCTCTGAGTCATCCTCGGTGAAAACTTTTTGTTCGACTTATTCCACAACTCAAGGCTCTCAACAATAAGATGGGTGTGTAGGCATGTGCCGAGATTCTGAGGGAGTCCCCAGCCATTCAGTGGGCCTCTCGGTCTTACGTGTACCCCATGGTGCCAACTGCACCCGACAGAAGAGGCTCTGATGGGATCTTTCTGAGAACAATGTAGAGCTTTGGGGGCCACTCTAGTGCCCTTGGGTTACCAGTAACATAACTCACCAGCCTGGCGCTTCAGAATCTAAGGGTTCAAACTCCAACCATTCAATGGTGACTGATTTCTACTGGTATAACGAGGCCTCTGAAAAACAGCAATATTCTAAGAGTTTCTTCCTTTAAGAACTCCTTAGGAAAGGCTAATAAAAACCCCAATGGCCTAAACTCCAAACTCCTCCCTGTCCTAACACAATCAAATGCCGGCTTCCCTCTGGTTCAATGTGCCCTGACTTCCTCCTCGATCTTGCTCCGCTCCTCCTACTGCACCTCCAAACCCCTTCCCCCCCTCCAGTCCCCATCCTTCAACTCATCCTTCTCACAGGAAAATATCTCCTAACAATGGTTTTTTAACCTAGGTAGAAATAAAGATCGCTCCCGAGGTCAACGGGCTTATAACTTTACTCTGTGGTCCAGGCTAGATTTGTGTAATCCAGTTAAGGGCTTCCCAACCCCTAGTATTACTCATAAGGAAAGACAAAAATTTTCTGAATAATGAAGCATCATCCATGGAATATATATTCTGGGACTTCTTAGTCTCTATCAATTTATTTGATTATCAAAATAATGTCAAATACGTGGGTCAAAATTTGACCAAGGACAGCTATTAAAAAGAGTATAAATATTAAACAAGATTTCTTCTTTTAAAAAAGACGTCATTTATATATTCTTAGAGACAGGGAAGAGAAGGAGAAAGAGAGGGAGAGAAACATCAGTGTGTGGTTGCCTCTTGAGCACCCCCCACTGGGGACCTGGCCCACAACCCAGGCATGTGTCCTGACTAGGAATCAAACCAGCGACCCTTTGGTTCGCAGCCCGCACTCAATCCACTGAGCCACAGCAGCCAGGGCTGAGATAAGATTTCTTAGCAGCTCTGAAATCTTTTATGTCAAAATTGAGTGGTGAAAAATGCAGTTCCCTGAAATGAAGCCGTCCTGATCTCTGAAACTACTGTTTCACCTCCAGGACTACTCTGACCTCCCCGCAGAGACGCCAATCACCTCGTCTACTTCCTCTTCAGGTGGTTCTCAAACCTCAGGTGTGCCTCTCAGAAGGAATCTTATCCGGTGCCATTAATGACAAACACCGCAGTGAAATTTCAAGGAATCGCCCCCTCTGGATTTATGATTTCCAAGATACCATACCCTGAACTTGCATATTGACAGGAGTTCTAAAACCGGGACTCCCTCGAGACTGTTCCGGATAAATGACATCACAAAGGAGACAGCTTTCCGAGAATCTCAGATGGAGCAGCAGACGGCTGGCCGGGGGCAGTTTGGGCCCATGGCTCCAGGTCAAGACCCCAGGACACAGGGAGCCACCGGCTGTCATACTCTTGTCTCTTTCTCCTCCTCTTCACAGCTATCTTTCCCCTTCTGTCTGATTAAAACTGTGTTCCAAGAAGATTCTTAAAATTCCTTTCCATAATTATGTGATTCTGGATACTAGACATTAAACCTTGGTGGCTCTAGTTGGGGGGAACAATGTGTTGTACAAATTTACTGAAATCAAACCCCCCTTCTTGTTGGGTCGGGGAGAGAGCTGTTCTGGCTGATCCCAGGTAAGAAAGGACCCGGACTCCTGAGCCATATCCAAGGCCTTTTGTTAATTCTCTTAATATGTGTTGTCTCCACAATTATTTCCTGTTGTTTTCTTCAGTCTTAAATGTTCCTAGTCAGCCACTTACTTAAAAAAAAAAAAAAAAAGGATTGAAATTAAACTACAAAGACAAAACCCACAAAAAACTCTGACAGCTGTTCTCATCAATAAATCTGAGACTACAATTGACGTGAGTTATATAATTTGAAGGGAAACTATAAATCGGAATCTGATCAAATGATGAGACCTGGTCTCCCTGTTGACCAAGAGGAGAACTTTCAGGGCCTCCAAGTGACCGAAAATTTCCCACTGTGGCCCTTGTACGACGCGGGCCCTCTAGCTGCTGTTCCCCAGCCCGTCTTGATAAAACTGAAATTTCTAGTGGCTGTTCAACCACCAGATCAATCCCTCCTCGTTGCTTCAGTCCCTCCTCTTAGGAGGTGCCCTGGTCCTTTCCTTCCACATCTACTGATTGTGGTTTTACTACTAACAATTTCGTGCCCGCTATGGATAAAGAATGCAAGGGGATTATGAAAAATGAAAAAATGTTGTTAGGGTAGTGAGGCTACTGAGAACCATTTCCATCCTGGCCAGGTAGCTCGTTTGGTTAGAGCATTGTCTGGATACACCAAGGTTGCAGGTTCAATCCCTGGTCCGGGCACATATAAGAATCAACCAATGAACACGTAAAGAAGTAGAACACCAAATCAATGTCTCTCTCCAACCCTCTCTCTCTCTAAAAATCAATCAATTAAATACAAATCTGCCCTGGCTGGTGTAGCTCAGTGGATTGAGCATGGGCCTGCGAACTAAGGGATCAGGGTTCGATTCCCAGTCAGGGCACATGCCTGGGTTGCAGGCCAGTTCCCAATAGGGGTCACATGAGAGGCAACCAACCATACATTGATACTTCTCTCCTTTCCTTTCGCTCTAAAGATAAATGAATAAAATCTTCAAAAAAGTGTTTTCTATTTTCCAAGTTCCCTCTAAGCTAGTTATATGACCTTAATAGTAACTGCGGCTCCGAAATCTCCTAACAAAAAGGGGGAGAGATGTATTGCTCAGTTCCCACATAATTATAACCACTCCAAAAAAAAATAAAAAAAGGATTTCCAAGAACATGTAGGAATTTGATATTTTCCACAAAGATACTGAAGACAAGTCTTGAGTCATCTGAGATACTGGATTCTTTAAAGTTTTTCCTCACTTTAAAACAATTTACTGTTTCTCCCATGGAAACATGAATTATTTGGTTTAGAAATGACCAATGTCTCAAAAAGCCTTTGATTTCCTGCCACCTACTCATCTCCAAAGTGCCAAATTAATGACATGTGATCCTAACTAATCGAGACATCCACAGCTAAAAATGTTGTTATAAGGGGGGGGGGGGGGGGTTGGGAGACAGGGAAAAAAGCAGGGGTAATTTTTTCCCCCAATATGTTTGTCATTATTATAGGTTGTATATACAGAAGGAAAGTTAATTAAGCTTTTTAAAAAATCCATCACACATCAATGGCTGCATTTTAATGAGTACAAAAAGTTGAGGTGTTTACTACCAATTAAAGTGGTTTTTAAATAAGCACTAATTAACACGGAAATTCAGAAGAAAGTTATACCTTGTCAAAGAAAGGCCAGTGCGGGCTGTGCCCGCTCCCGCTCCCATTCATATTCAGATAGTAATTACCACCAACCCTATACTTTCCATAATAATGAGGGATGCTGTCACGTCCATCAAACAACATCGCACACACAAAAGTGGTGGAATTAGAAATTCTCAGCCGAAGTAAACTTTTCAAATTGTTTCTTTCTGGGTTTAGCCCTCTTGCAGGTCAGTTATTCAGAGGCTAGCTGATCTCCACGGTGGGTTGCTCGCTTTCTTTCTCCCCCTTTGGTGGGGAGCGTGGTTGGGGGGCACTCGTCGGTCAGAGAGGTGTTACTCGAGTCCACAGCAGCAAAACAGAACTGCCCAGTGGTGATTTAAGAGGGCCTGCAGGTCTCCCTCTATTTCTTAATACTCACGTTCATTTGCATAATCCTACTATCTCTACCCTACTTCCTCTCGGAAAATTATTGTCTAAGACCTTAGGGAGGAAAAAGACCTAGAATCTTTAAAACCCATACTCTATAACTAGCACACGGTCGGTCTGACGATTGGACTTATCTTCAGGCAAAGAGCAGTGGGGGGTGTGCTGGAATTTGGGGGGCCTCTAGGAAGGTTCCCCAGGGGTGGTCGCCAGGAAGGTGTTCTCCAGCACCTTGAGGCAACAAGGTCAGAGAGTGAGTCTCAGCCTTCCCAACCAGATTTTCTTAGTGATGACCTTATTCTGACCAAATTAACACACGACTGACTAGTAAATGCTCATTTACCATGGAGAAGTTCAGAAGTTCCCTTTCTAGAGCGTGGAATTCTTGTGCACCCTTATCTAGGTGATTCCCTTTCCACTATCAAAGTGTTGGAGAGAGGACGCTGACATTCATCAGAAGCCTCCTTGGTGAACTTGAAATTGGGACAGGGAAGCAGAACGGTGTGGGAGGGGTCTGCCCAACGGAACTTGCCCTGGGCACCACAGGGCGCCTCTCAGACCCCAGAGTCTCTCCCTTACACAGGACTGCGAACAGGCTGACAGTGCCGACTGCAGTCTCTCTGGACCCAACTTTCAGTGCAGACTCCTCCCCCACTCGCTCATACGTGTTGCTTTATCTAGCAGTGAAGTTCCTCCCATTACAGTCATTTAGGGAGAAGCTCTTCACAGGTACGATCTTTAATGATCCCAGGACACCAAACAAGAAAGATCAGTTCCAGGGCCTGCACTGGGCAGGTCTGAAACCAGGTGGGCCAAGTAGCCATCGACTTGAAGCCGCAAGGTGGGCGGAGGCCGTGGAAGAGACCGCATTGTCCGAGAGTGGGACAGTTTCTCCTCAACTTATACAAAAGGCAGCGGGATGCTTCCAGAAGACCACACAGACAAGTGGGCAGGGATCTACCCTCCTCCTAGCCTTAACGTAAGTCTCAAATTAGGTATGAATAAAGAGATGGATGAAGAGATAGTCTAATGATGTAGCCTTCCAGTTGCTAGAGCGCATTTTCAGTGACTACTCAGGAGGCTTCGGAATATCTATTTAAGGCAGATTTAGGGAGCAATCCAGTTGAAAGGGGCTTAGAGGAAGCCATATTTGCAAAGCGAACATGATTTTTATCTAGATAGTCTATATCTTGGGGTGCCCCGGGGGCACTGATGAAATCGAGGAGGTAAAAGACTCTGCCCTTTGCTGTGGGGCTATGGAGGGTGGGGCCTGAGTCTACTTGATCTTTAAATCAAGTGCAATGCCTAGCAGAATACGCAGGACAGTCAAGTATGTTTACTAAGTGAATGGCAAGTGAGTTTTTAGTTCATTGAAGACGGTAAGTTCATGCCTGGCTTTGATTCCCTCATCACCCCGCGGGCTTCCCTCTAGTTGCAGTTCGCATCTATGCATTATCACAAGTAGGCCCAGGAAGACACTGATAATGGATAGGCAAAACAAAAATCAAAAACAAAAACAAAGCCAGGAATTTGGTTGGACAGAGAACAGGCTGAACAGCCCACGGGAGAAGGTGGGGCCGGAAAGCAACATCAGTAGGAGGAAGCAGACGGTGGCCCAAACCTCTCTGAGGAGCCACAGAGCACAGAGACCCCGGCGTCGACTCGCAGACCCTCACCACCCCTTCTCCTTCCTTCCCCTCCAACACAGCTGTTGGCACTCACCTCGGCCTAATCCGATCAGGAATAAAGAGCTTCAGGGAACAGTTAATACCAATGTACTTCTTAGGCAAGAGCAGTCAAAGGTGGGCAACCCCCCAGATGCTGGAAGTAGGGAAAACTCCGGCCCAACATGGCCGCACCCTTGGTCTTGTTGGTTGCTTGTCTCACTGCTACAGCCTTTACAGGCAAATGCTCATTCAGGCACTATTTACACAAATGGTTGGTGGTGCTTCTTTGTGGAAACGTGCATTTCTTCCCCAGAGTAGGGATGGAACCAGGCCTCCTTGGTCAAGTCTGGCGGAATGAAATGTCCCTTTTCCTGAAATTCCTGTTACGTCACACCATCATCTGGCTTTACTAAAACGGAAAGAACGTCCCCATATGTGTGTCCCACTCTTCCATTTGCCAGGACTGGATGCATCATGCCTTTCCACTCAATTTAGACAATGAAATGAGTTTCATTTTTATTGATGGGGTTCATAAATCTGTTTCACTTGCTGCTTCTCATGCCCCAGTTCCACACTGCTGTGTTGGGATTTCTCACCCTGCCAGGCAATCAAACCAAACACTTGCAGGGGAAAAAAGTTCCTTTACAAAATTCTTTTAAAACCAAAATACACAAAATCGTCTCCACTTCAGGTCCAATATATTTAAGGGATGAGGCCTTCAGGTCTTCTGAGCACCCAGCTCCCCAGATTAATTCTTTCACTGTCATCAGCAAGCCCTCCTTTGACTTCTAAAGATGAGTTCAGAGCTCCAGAATGGAAAGGAGTTTTTAACTGTGGGTGCTGTGCTTCCTGCCCTGGTGCCCGGCCTGTGGGAAGACGAGGCAGTGGCCGAGGCCCAAGGAGCAGCAGGGACTCGCACACCACGGTCACCTGAGCTCGGGGCAGGCGAGCCCAGAAACCTGGGGCTGCAGCAACAGTTTTGTGGTCTAGGCTGGATTAAAAACACAGAGCAAGAGCCAGCCAAATGCAGCCCCACAGACCTACAGCATTAAAGGCAGACTGGAAAGGTGGAGTCCTACTTCCCAGTCCTTTGCCACCCTCAGAGGAACTGACCGCTAATTTCTCCAACTGCACAACTGAACTTTCCTGGAAAGGCTGTGTCCAGTCGGACCCAACAGCTCCAATCCCACCTAATGCAATGCATGGATTGGGTTCAGTTAGAGTTCAGTCCCGTGATACAAAGACCCAAGAAAAGAAATCCACTGAAACCTTATTTAATCAGAGACCCAGGAATACAAATTTTTAAGAGCTCAGACAAGGCCCAACTGAAGTTTACATTGATGCCTTCTCCAATTCAGTCGTACTATATACACTACACATATAAACTAGTAGAAGTGGGCAAAGAATGTGTAAGCCTGGCCCCACCAGGCTGTATGTAAGTGACGTAAGACCGGGAACCACTGGTGATTCCTCCTTCTGCCCAGTCCACGGAAGATGTCCCATGTTTGGAGCATCTGGTTCCTGTACTTGAAATTCCTTGCATGTGAGGTGAGCTGGCTGCTTCAATTGTCATGCCGCTAACCATCAGAAGTGACCCAGATGCTCTGGCCGACTGGAAGGTGGTCCCGCTCTCCCTTTAAGCAGAGCGGGAAAAAATAAGCTGGGAAGTGGTAAGTGTGTGTATTGCATGACGTTGACACGGTTGACACAAGTGTTTTGGTCCAGCTGGCAGGTGTCTCCCGGGGGTGAGGACGGTTGGATCGGAATGTGATGAGAACGTCACCACCCATTAGGATCACCCCTTTGCAAAAAACCACACAACCTTCTGGCTTCAAAGGTACTTGCCCAGTGGGACGATCAGAGAGCTCACACAAGTGTTCTCATCCATTCGGCAGTTCCTAATAATGAAAAAATTCATAAACTGACATTCTGATTTATATCACAATCTCTTGAAATTTTGCTAATGTGTGTCTATCCCCCTGAACTTAATGCATCTTGGGTGAATCAAGTTCAGGACCCAGCCAAGACTGGATGGATGTAGGGCCTACATTGTGCTAACTACTGTGGGGATATAACGCCACGGAATTTGCTGCCTCTGCTGCCAGCCAGCCCTCTTGAACATCCCCAGTACCACCCAACAGCTCAGGAAGTACTTGGTTCTATCTCGGGAATACGCCACAATGAGTGAGAGAAATACCAGCCAGAATAGCACTTTCCCTATCCTTCAATTGCAACTGGATTGATAAATTGCACTGAAGTCAAATCCCTCAAAGAACAAAATGGTGCTTGCCAACAAAAATCCTTCTTTAACGACACCCAACACAGATGAGTTGAAACCAACACAGAGTCAAGGTCATTTCACGAAGTTAGTGCGTGTTGTCCACCGCACAGGAGCACCATCAAAGAGGCCCCTTTCATGTAATCGGCCTTAGATTTTATTTACTGACCAACAGCCAGTAAAAAGAAATACCAAAAGGCAAAAAACACAATTGGAAGACACAGCGCAAGCAGCAGAAGCAGACATTGCAGGGATGCTGGAGTTTCTCAATTGGGAATTTACGACAAATACGGTTAATATGACGAGGGCTCTAATGAATACAGTAGACAACATGTAAGAAAAAAACACTGTAACAGACATGATACACCCTTTGATGGGCTTATCAGTGGACTGGACACAGCTAAGGAAAGATTCTCTGAACTAGAAAATATGTCAATAGAATTCTTGATTGAAGAAAGCAGAACAGAATATCCGAGAACTGTGGGGTAACTACAAAAATACACACATGTAATGAGAATACAACAAGGAAAAGAAAGGAAGGAACAGAAGAAATAATTAAAACAATAATGACTGAGAATTTCCTCAGATTAATGTCAGACATCAAACCACAGATCTAGGTAAAAGCAGAAGGAACACACACCTAGGGTCATAATTTTTTTTACATATTTATTTATTTATTTTTAGACAGAGGGGGAGGGAAGGAGTAAGAGAGGGAGAGAAACATCCATGTGTGGTTGCCTCTCACATGGCCCCCTACTGGCCTGCAACCCGGGCATGTGCCCTCACTGGGAATTGAACCAGTGACTCTGGTCTGCAGCCCGAGTTCACCCCTGAGCCACACCAGCCACGGATTATCATTTTAAAACTACAGAAAATCAAAGATTAATAAAGGGAAAATTCTGAGAGGCCTAAGAGAAATAAGATCTTTCCTATACAGAAATGAAAATAAGAATCACATCTGAATTCTCCTCAGAAACCATGGAAACAAGAAGAGAGTAGAATAAAATATTTAAAGTGTGAAGTGAATAAAACCACCAACCTAGAATTTTGTATCCTGAGAAATCAGCATCCGAGGAGAAAAAAAAAGACCATCTAAGACAAACAAAAATGGAGGAACTCTGTTGCCAGTAGATCTGTCTTATAAGCAATGTTAAAAAAAGTTATTCGGAGAGGAAGAATACAGTACAGGCCAGATAATCGGATACACATAAAGTAACAAAGGGTATCAGAGAAGGAATAAGTGAAGGTACTTTATTTCCTTATTCTTAATTGATCTAAAGGCAATACTTTGCTCAAATATAACAATAACCAGAGGGGAGGTGGGAGGGGAGAACGTGGAGTGGAGGGGGGAGGGTTTTCAGGAACAACTAGGAAGGACACGTGGACAAAACCAAGGGGGGGTGGAATCAGAGGAGGGAGGCGGGAATGGCTGGGACGGGGGGGAGGGGGAGGGTAAATGCATACACCTGTACTTCACAATAAAACAATTAAAAATAATAACTTTTTAAAAAGACAATACTTTGTTCAAGATAACATCAACAATGTATGTGACTATGTATGCTTGTGGATATATTACATATTATAGTTACATATAAGTGAAATAAATGATAGTAATGATGAAAGGGACAAAAAGGAAGAATTATAATTATTTTGATACAATATGCCTCACTACCTGTGAAGTACTACGGTGTTATCTAAAAGTGGACTTGAGTTGACTGTAAATGTACATTGCAAACTCTAGGGCAACCACTACAGAAGGTTTAGAAAAAGTGTGACCGATATGCTAAGAAAGGAGAGAAAATCGAGTTATAGAAAATGCTGAATAAAAACCACAAAAGGCAAAAAAAAAAAAAAGAGTGAAAGACAAAAATAGGAACAAAGAACAGAAGCAACAAATAAAAACCAGCAAGTATGGTTGATATCAACAATCACTTTGAACATCAATGGTCTAAATGAACCAATTAAAAAACAGAGTGTCAGAGTCAATCAAAAAACAAGAACTAACTATATGTTGTCTACAAGAAGCCCACTTTAAACATAAACACATACAGATTAAAACTAAGTGAATGGAAAAAAATACCAAGCTAACACTAATAAAGAGAAAGAAACAGAAGCTGTATCCACATCAGACGAGGCAAACTCCAAAGCAAGGAAAATACCAAGGATGGAGGCATCACAACGACAAAGTGGTCAGTTCTCTAAGAAGACATAACAGTCCTTAATGTGCATGTGCCTAACAACAGCGCATTATTCAACTATACGAGGCAAAAAAACAAAAACAAACTAACAGAATGGTGAAAAGAAATACACGGATTCACCACCGTGTTTGGAGAATTCAGAACCCCGTCTGTCAGAAGTGGACGGCACCAACAGGGAGAAACCCGGTGACGATGCTGCCGAACCTAAAGCACCATCGACCAACCGGGTATAAGGGACCCTGCAGACCAGCTCATCCAGCGACAGCAGAATACACATTTCCCTCCAGCTCACATGGGATAGTCACCAAGACACGCCGTATTCTGGGCAATAAAACACACCTTAGCAAACTTCAAAGAATAGAAATCGTATAATGTCTACTTTTGAACCACAACAGAATTAAACCAGAGATCAGTAACAGAAAGATAACTGGCAAATCACAAAATACACGGATATTAAACAAACCAACAAAACCACTTCTAAATAACGCATGAGTTAAAGGAGAGATTTCAATATATTTTGAACTACATGAAAACGCAATATTCAAAATTTGTGAAATGTACCAAAAATGCTTTCATTTATAGTACTGAATGCATATACTAGAAAAGAAGAAAGATCTAAAATCAGTCATCTAAGTTTCCACCTCAGGAAACTAGGAAAAGAAGAACACATTGAATCCACTGGAACAAATGGCCATCCACACACAAAAAAAAAAGAGAGAGAAAAGAAGTCTAGATACAGAGCTGAGACCTTTCACAGAAACCCACTGAAAGCAGACCACAGACTTGACTATAAAATAAAAAACTACAGAACTCCTAAAAGGTAACACAGGAGAAAAAGCTGAATAAATCTGGGTATGGTGATGATTCTTTAGATAAAACACCAAAAGCATGATCCATGAAAGAAGGAACTGATACGCTGAAATTCATTAAAATTCACGACTTCTCTTCTGCAGGAGACAGTGTCCAGAGAAGGAGAAGCCACACACTGGGAGAAAATGTTTACAACAGCCCGTGTCTGATAAGGAACTGTTATCCGGTACGTACAAGGAACTCTTAAAACTCACCGGTAAGAAAAATAACCCACTTAAAAAATGGGCTCAAGGCCTTAACAGGCACCTCCTCACAGAGACATGCAGATGGCAAACAAAAATATGGGAAGGTGGTCTTCCTATTTCATCGTGGAGACGTGCATTCAGACAACAATGAGGAACCCCGTACACCTGCCAGAACGGCCAAAACCCAGAACACTGATGACACCAGATGCTGACCAGGACGTGACGCGACAGGAGCTCCCCTTCCCTGCTGCTGGGAGTATGCAGTGGGGCAGCCGCCTGAGAAGACGGTCGGACAGTTTCTTACCAAACCAAACACGCTCTTACCATACAACCCAGCGATCATGCTTAGTCCTTACCCAAATGAGTTAAAAACCTCTGTCCACACGAAAACCTTCACACTGTATATTTAGAGCAGCTTCATTCATAATGGCCAAAGCCCAGAAGTAATCACGGTGTCCTCCAGGAGATGGTAAACTGTGGTACACCCCAGACAACGGGAAATTATTCAGCGCTAAAAAGAAATGAGCTGTCAAGCCACGGAGCCACAGAGGAAGCCTCAGTGCATATCGCTAAGGGAGTGATGCCAATCTGAAAAGACTATATACTACATGATTCCAACTATATGACATTCTTCAAAAAGCAAAACTACGGAAATGGTAAACCGTCCGGTGGCTGCCAGGTGTCAGACAGGGTGCGGGGAGCAGGGCGGGAAGAGTAAGTAGAGCACAGAGGATCCTGTGGGCAGTGAAAATACTCTTCACACCGTGACGGCAGTTACACGTCAGCATACATTTGCCCAAACTCATAGAATGTACACCAGGAAGAGTGAACCCTCATGCAAACTACAAACTATGGGTGATTATGATGTGCCAAAGGAAGTACATTGGTTGTAACAAATGCACCGCATCGGTGCATCAATGGGATGGGGGCACTGGGCAGGTGTGAGGACAGGGGGTTATGGGATATTGCTGAACCTTCCCCTCCTTTTTGCTGTGAATCTGAAACAGCAGCACTAAAAGCCTTAATTTAAAATTTTACAAAAATGTTTCCACCCTGGCTGGTGTGGCTTAGTGGGCTGAGCACCAGGGGGCAAACCAAAAGGTCACCAGCCCAACTCCCAGTCAGGGCAGGTGCCTGGGTTGCAGGCCAGGTCCCCGGTTAGGGGCCTGGGAGAGGCAGCTGACTGATGTCTCCCTCACACAGTGATGTTTCTCTCCCTCCCTTTCTCCCTTTCTTCCCCTCTCGAAAAAAATAAATAAAATATTTTTTTAAATAATTTCCTTTTCGCCTTCAATTTTCTTAAGGTCTGCTGTTGTTTGTCCACTCTTTCGCTCCTCCTAGTCTCCATTTCTCATTTTTTTCTCTTACTTCTAATTCTCTTCTGAGTTGCCATCTCTGAGTGTTCTAATCACGATTTATGTTGTTCTTTCATGTCTTACATAATTTTCTTAATGTCTTTCAGTTCATTTGGAAACAGTGTATTAGTTTTTATCTGTTTTGTGAGCACATCTTTCTGGAATGTTTTGTGAGGATGTCACTCCACTCCTAATTCTATTTTTCTTATAATAACTGTGTACGGAACTTGATTTGGATTCTTTTCTGTTGTGCATTTTAATGTGAAATTAGTTTTACTAAATTATGGGAAGGAAGCAGGTTAAATTTGAAAACGCTGTCACTTCACAGAGCTCCCTCTTCTGTTGTTTTTGTGAAGTGTTAAAAAAAAAAAAAACAAGTGTGTGTGACATGGTGCGTTCTGAGCTTCCCTGGCTGCTCTCTCCTTCCTTTGAACTGGCCCTTCTTCTCGTCCCTACCTTGCTCAATTTTGATTCCATTCCCAGCAATTTCTCCTCAATGTAGCGTCCAGCACTAGAAGGCGGTTCTGGCAGGTCAATTTTGAGAGTTCAAAAGGCCAGAGGCTTTAATCCCTCTTCTTGCAAGCTCTCTGCGCTACCTGGTGTCAGAGTGGGCAAAACAGCTTTCCCTTCGGTGGCTGTTCTCAAATTGGGCCACTGAGTTCCAGTGCTGCAGTGGGCTTTGGGGGTGCTCCTGGTTGCAGATTCGCTCAGAAACTACACTGTGGTTTCTTTCTCTCTCCCACAGAATGCCCGGCTTGTGCAATCTTGTGGTTATTGGTAGTTTGTCCCCTACTGCTTGACTCTGGGGATTCGTGCCGTCTTGTCCCCTAGTCTGGCTGTAAATGTCATCTATGAATTTCCAAGTTTGCTGTCTCCGTGGGTACTATGCTGCTGCCATCAGCGTCACCACCTTCCCAGGGTCATCGTCATCCTTTAATTCCTGCGAATTTCTCTACATACTCTTTCTTGATTCCTTCCTTCCCTGGCCTGTGTGTAAAGAGTCCTGTTATTATACACATATGTGTGTGTATGTGAGTGTGTGTTGGGAGAGATGTGTGGAAAGGGGATCACAGGTGGAGATGAGAATTAGGGGTGGAGCTGCAAAAAGTTAAAGACACAGGTCCTGCCTTGGGGCTTAGCACCTAAGAATCCAACTCACATCCGCTTGGTGAGGCAGGACCGCGTGGCTCCGTGTCCGGTCAGTCACAGCTCCTATCGGCGTGCCATGCCAACTGGGACACGTCGACTTCTTGGGATTTCAGTTCCTCCACTGTTAGAGCACAGAGCACATCGCTTGCTCTGTGCGGCAGTAGAGGGTGTGGAGAAGGGGATGGTGGGAGCATGCGTCATCTGGGCGCCCGTGCCCGGGGGCAGGGGCCCTGTGCCCCTCATCCCTCTCTGCCCCTCAGACTCTCTGACTGCACATTCTGAGCATGCATTCTTTTGCACCTTGGAAAAAGTACAAATAGCCCTATTATGTGATAATTAATTTTAAAAGCTCCTCAGCTTCATCAAAGATGACAAGCGTCAATATGCCCATGTTTGGGGGCTGGAGAGGCTAACCCCAAAAAAGACCCTTCGCATTGAAGAAATGGCCTTCACTCCAAAAGTCAGCCATCAGAAGACACGGAAGAGCTGAGTTTTTAAAATGCATTTTTTATTATTCAGCCTTCAGCAGAAATGTCACCTTTCTAAAGCAAGCTGTTATCATGCACTCCCCGTGCCAAACGGTCCCCTCTGAGGAGCAGGATTTTCATCTCCACGGGTCTGAGTGATTTGTGTTTTTCTTTCAAGGAGCTCCATGCCTTAAGGCACCTGTACCACGAACACACAAGAAGCTAAGGTTACGTGAGGGGCAGCCTCCGACGACAGAAAACGGGGATCTTCACAGAACGGGCCCAGGGCCGCCATCCACCCTGGAGTCCACGGTCACCCTGCTCAGCAATTCTGTCCTCTCCACAAAGCTCAGTTTGCTGGTGGCCTCCTTGGTTGCAACCACATTCTCAAAGAAACTCCGTTTTGTGACAGGGCCCCCATTAGCAGGCTCAGCCACATGACAGGCCGAGAAGCAGCCAGCACAACAGCAGGCAACGCTTGCCAATAAGCCAGATGCTGCCACATATTGGCATCTGGGTCCTGGAATAGCAACCATGTTCTCAGTCTGGCTAGGGATTCTGACCCTCACTGCGGAAGGAGACAAAGGAAGGGAAGAAAGAGACCGGGCAAGGGGAGGGAGGGCAGACTGAGGCGAGTCTCCTGGTAATTTCCTACCATGGATTTAGAGCTCCCGCAACAAAGGACGCATTGGAAAGCTGCTACCAGTGCGGCGACGGGCGGGAGAGGTAGAGATGGGGAGCAGGCGCAACCCAGAGCTGTTCTGGCACCTGGGGAGTGGGGGTGGGTGATTCAAAAGGAGACAGCTGCAGCAGGCAGCCACGGCTCTCGCTCCGCTCCCTCAAGCCATGAGCGCCCACAGTGGAGGGGAACCACTGCACGCAGCTCCGATCTGCAGCAGAGGGACGGACAGCGGCAACATCAGGGTGGCTGTCGCTCTCTGCTTTCTGGGTGCCAAGATTGACCAGCGCCAGGAAGGCCAGCTAAGTGGTGGGGTGAGAGCTAGACCAGCAGTCTCACAGAAATCCCTTCAAATAGAGGGAGGGTAACCAGGTGTTTTGGTCCCAGGGAACAGGGTGCAGGCAAAACAAAGCCATGTGCCTTGGAGCGTCTTTTGATACTAAGGTCGAAACAGCCCGAGGGAAGCTTCAGGCCCCGCTGGGTGGGCTGAACCGAAGTTATGGGCTAGAAGTAACAGGTGACAGAATGAAAAGCAAGCAGCAGTTCTTTCTCAGAATCTCAAGTTCATCCAACAGCCCTTTACCCACGACACACCGGACAAGAGGTGCTCAGGGCCTTACACTTGAAAGAAAGGGTACAGGAGCAAGAGGATCAGAGACAAATGGTGAAGAGTCCTGGACTCCACAGTAGCCCCAAGGGCCATTTACCAAGAGGCTGTTGAAGCTCTCAGGGGCAAACTGGCTTCTCTCTGCTAGGCAGACACTGGGTTGCCCAGCTAGATCGACACGGGTGTGCCTCCGGGCACAATCAGTGGGGGTGTGTGGGGAGGTGCGGGTGTTAGTGGGAACCTCTGCCTACCATTAGAAAAAACTGTGCAAAGCTTGTCCTCTTCGATAGTGGTTTAAACAATAATGACATTTTTAAAAAGAAGGATGGCACATCACTACTGAGGCTGAGAAGGCATAGCAAACGAATGGACAGAGGAAGCAACTGCTAAGCCTAAAATCCTGCCCAGTGAAAACACAAAACCACCCAAAGTTTGCAAATGCTCACGAAGAGGTCAAATATATATACTTGGTCAAAACACATTTCATTAATTACCTAATCATCTTGGGACCTTGTAAACAAGAGTGAAAAATAAGAAGGTAGCACGTTGCCCACATTTCCCTCATCATTCCCCCCCCTACCCCCGACACGCACACTTCAGGGACTATCTGGAACATTTCGCCTTACTCCCGAGAAGCTTGGTGCCCATTTTCAAAAGGCAAAACCAAGTCTACCCAGAGCACATGCCCAGCTAAGCCCCTCAGTTACAACGAGGACACTGAGCAGCTCTGCTACACGCTGAATCCAACAAGAACATTCTGCTATCTTTCCCGACTGAGCTCAGAGTCTTTACATCAGTGATGCTGAACAACGCAGGGACTCGACCCTCAATTTCCACTGTGGCTCTGCTTAAGGAGCAAAAAGCCCCAACAACAGACAAGTCACCAAGACAGGTACAGCTGTAATCGGATGCTCGTTCTAGCGGTGGGTTGACTAGAGAATGACAACAGGAGAGGCCCAGTCTCCAGGGCAACGGAACCACACATCCATGTGCTCCTCCGTTGGCCCCTCCTCCAATTTTCTCTTTATCCAACTGGCTATTCCCCTGCTTCTTCCCTTTCTCCTTGTCCTCATTATCTATCTTCTCCTCTCACTTTGACACTAGGATGTCTTGGGACAGCCTCCTGGGAAAACCGCCGAGTGCTGGGATATACGTTCAAACTCAAAACAGCACAGGGAAGGACGCTTCTGCCCCTACAAGGAGCAGCCCCATAAGCTGACATTGAACTAAGCCAGCGGTTCTCAAAGTCGACCAAACATCAGAATCAGCCGAAGCCCTTACAGAAACACGGCCGCGCAGGCCCCAGAGTTCTGATTTAACAGATTTGGGATGGGGTGCAAAAACTGGCGTACCCAACGCATTCTCAAGTGATGCTCATGTTAATGGTCTGGGCATCGCTTTTCTTCTCCTTTCTTTTCTTTTAACTTCCCTGAAACTTTATTTGGGAATAATTTCAAACTTAAAGACAAGTTGCAAGAAGAATGTAAATCACCATATTCCCTTGACCCAGATGGGAGTTGCTTTTTGAGAACCACCAAGCTAAGCAAAACGGGTGTCAGAGAGCGAGCTGGTCCACAGAGAACGGTCAACTGGCAGGACGTATTGCCTTCTAAGACCAAGAGCAGAACACAGTCCAAATCAAAAGCAAACTGGCTATTTCAAAGCAAAAGGTGGGAAGAAGTGTCACAAAATGATGAAAAGGAAGTGAGCTGGGACCCAGGAGTTTTAAGTTAAACTCTGAAAAGTAAATATATTTTCAATCAACGAGGAGAAGGCATAGGAGCTCTCCTGGTTTGCCTCTCGGGGGCTTCCTCCGGGCTGACTGTGCAAACAACAAATCCCTAATCTCCGAGCGTAATCTGGCTTCAGGAAAAAAGGAGAAGCAATTATTTGTCAAGGAAACTACTCTGTACACTTGAGAGACAGGGAAGAGAGGATGGTTCTGCACCCCGCCTTTGTACTCCACTGCCTTAACTCGGGATTCATCTCATGCCTAAATTTCTGTAGTCACTCCTAACTTCTCTCTCTGCCTCTATCGCTTTCTCTCCTATTTAGTCTCCATTCTAACCCTAAAATTACCTTTTTAACAGCAGGATGCAATAATGTCAGCTCTCTAAGACCCTTCCCCAGCTCCCTACAACCTAGAGAATGACATCCAATATCTCAGTATGGCTTTTAATCTGGCCCCAATTTACCTTTCAAATTCATGTACCTACCTACAAACCAGCCTGAAACAGAATAAACACAGCTTCCCATTTCCCCACCTCCATGCCTTTGTACACAACTGGTTTTTGTTCCCCTGGATACTTTCCTTCTCCCCAAACATAATCTTGGGGGGAGAAAAGTCCTTATGTTTAAAAATACTACTCTAACTTCAAGGTGCTGCCCCAATACAGGGAGCCTTCCTGCAGTTCCTCAGATCTCTCCACTGTAAGCTCGCCATGCCCTATTCGGACCTTATAACAACACTCTGCCCTACTTATTATTTATGCTTTCTCTCCCCTAGGTTTCCTAAGGTCCTTGAAGGCGGGCGCCATGTCTTTTGTTCAGTAGCCAGAGAAGCACAGAGGTGGGCGGGGGGTAGACAAAGAGAAGATGAAGAGAGGAAGAAGAAGTGAGAAAGCAGTAGGAGGGCGTGGTGAGTGGGAAGGTTCAGTTTTAAAGTTTCCTTAGTCAGAAACTTTTTGGCTGAAGATAGATCCTCCAAATAGCTAACATATTTTCCTTCCAGAACAATCCCAAGACACCAAACAATTTTTCTCCTGTTTTGACAGCACGGCACCACCCTTTCTTCTTGTTTTCTATGTATGTGGCTACTGAGTCAAGTATGTCAGGGCGACATCACATTGCGGTCACTGGTTTGGCACTGAAACAGACTCAAATCCCCTGACATCTGTCCAATCTCCTTTGATACTGGGGGTGGGAGGGTGGGGCAAAGCCTGCCTAGTGGATTAGCTTTAGGAAGAATCTGATCAACAGTCCTAGAAGAGTTAGCTTTTTGACATGAATTTTTATTTAAGATTTACAAACGCAGAATGCCAGCAACTCTAAGCATGGCCAAAAGCAGGTTCACTTGTCATTCTTCCTCACCACGTTCCACCCAAAGAAACCACAGCAGCCCCTCACAGACACTCGGGGCCCCTCCTGACACCTGCCGGCTCTGGCAGGTGTCTGCCAAGAGAGAACGGACTCCGGAGAAGCGAGTCACTGAATCCTTCCCTGAAAGGCAGTGGAGCGTCTTATTTCCTGTTACAGAAGAAACAGTTTCGGTTTCCGCCTGACTCTTCCTGAAGAACAAAGAAGGGCACTGTGGGAAAAGTGGAGAAACATGTTTCATTCACGTGGGGGATACAGACCTGAAAGAAACAAATGAGCGAACAAGACAAACAAAAACTCACAGACACAGACGACAGTGTGGTGGGCACCAGAGCGGCAGGGTGCTGGCAGGAGGATGGATGGCAAAGAGGAAAGGAGGTCAAGTACATGGTGACGAAAGGAGATCTGGCCTGGCGTGGGGACCACACAATAAAAATATGACGTGCCACAGAACTGTACACTTGAAGTCTATGTAATTTTATTAACTGCTGTCACCCCAACACATTTAATAGGGTTTTTTTTTTAAATATGGCTCAACAAAGAAGGCTCTTTCTTGCACCAGACGCCTGCGCACACACCCGACAGGTGCTCCGCTTTGTCTCCCTCCGTCACTTCCATCCACTGCCTTTGTCACACCTCCACAGATGTTCTCTGCCTCAGTTTCTCCCTGTAAGGACATCCCTGAATCAAGAAAAGAAGTCGTGTGATAGGGACGAGAAAGACCAAGCTGTCCTACCTGACTGTGCACCACCGCCATTGCTGGCCTGCCCTGGAGAGTCGGCGATGCCGAGTCACCCAGACCCACGGCACTCCGCTTCCCATTTCCCTACCACTACTCTGTTCACAGCTTTATTGCAAAACAGCTGACTTCACAGCTTTCGCCATTTAGTAACCCTTCCACACAGAAGGACCTGATGCGAAATCCTTAAAATGAGCTGAGCAGACACCCAATACTCAGAAGCCCAAATTACCTAGGCTGGTAGAGGTTAATGTTCTGCATTAAATACGAAGAGAAAGTATCAATTTGTACTCTGATGACGGCTGCCAAAGAACCGAGTCAAACACACACACGGCACATGACAGATGAGGGCACAGGGCAAGACAGCACCACGGCTACTGACGAGGGTCTAAGAAGTGAGCCACTGGGGGTGTGTCCCACCCTCCTTTCACCTCCACGCGCTTCCATCTGGACCTTCAACTCTCCTTTCCCCGTGCAGAGCTGCCTGAGAAATAACCTTTTCATATTTCATTCTATTTATAATCTTTATAGCCACATAACCACTAAGGGTTGAGCTACTGAGCAGGGTATATGGCAGCAACCCAAGTTCGTGCAATTACTAGAGAAATAATTACAAGAAAATAGTTAAGTGCCAATTGAAGATTTTCATTAACCTTGTCTGTCTACGATGTTGGTTGATCGAATTAGCTCACTGCGAAAAAGTGCAAGTCCATCAGAAGTGTGTAGAGCTTAGAGCTCCCCTTCCTTTTCACTCTGAAGGTAAGGCAGAGAGGTCTGCAACACTGTTATTTGATTCAGGTTCAAGTCTAGTCAGTCCCAGGGACAGGATCAGGACGCCACTCTGTGACTTTCCACTCTATTTCACAATCCTTAAAGAAAGAGCTTGAAATATCAGGCTTCATTACCCAGAGCATTTAGATACAACGAGGGTTAAATCGACTGTATCTAAGGAGAAAAGGATCCACCTTATGCCTTGGCCTTTGCTGTAAAGTAACCCCTAAGCAAGTCCAATGAAGATGCTGGAAGGGGCCCCCGAAGAGGTGAAGAGTCTTTCGGTGACACAGGCAGATTTCTCTGTTTGGATCCATAAGTCATGGGCGAGCGACTGCAAGCAGGGCACACTGGGAGCAGGGTCCTAGCACAGTGTCACTGGTCACAGCATGAGTGAGCGTGAGTGTTGTGCATGAACTGTACACTCTGCAGCACAGGCATGGCCTGAAAGCAAGACTCAACTTTGGTTCACAATGACTCTGAAACAGAACAGGGTGGGAAAATCTGGAGGGTCAAACACAACAGGACTTGTAGCTGTTTCCAAATGTTTAAAAGGCGGGTTTAAATACACCATTGAGAGTTCATTATTATAATAAGTTGAGAACATCTGTCTCGAAAACTATTAACTCAGGTCATAGTTTTAATAACTCAGGTCATTAAAACAACCCTCTAAAATAATGGCCTTCTGTTTTCATCTGAGAGCTTAACTTATCCACCTGTGAAATAGGAGCAGTGGATTTTCATATCAAAAGATAGGTGGCAATGCACCACAATGTCATCGGTGCCCTGCTAGAAAAAGCTCCCTTATGAAGGGCACCATAAACTCAGTCAAAGGCATTGGTAATTTCATGAGAAAACATAAAGCCAAGTGAGAGCCCGGACCCAGGTGTTCGCACAGCAGCGTTCACGGTGGCGCTGTGCACAGCAGCCGAAGGGCAGAAACACCTATCTGTCCACTGCCAGGTACACAGCTGAACAAAGTGAGGCCTGTACACTCAGTGGAATACTACTCAGCCTTGAACAGGAATGCCGTTTTGATGCGCGCTACATCATGGATGAGCCTTGAAAACGTTATGCTGAGTGAAATAAGCCAGGCTCAGAAGAACAAGTGTCCTAGGAGTCTACTTACATGAGACCTAGAAGAGTCAAATTCCTGAGAGACAGAGAATAGAATGGCGGTTACCAGGGGCTGGGAGAGCAGGTACTGGAAGCTACTGCTTAATCGGTGCGAAATTTCAGTTTGGGATGGTTAAAAAGTTCTGACATGCACAGTGGTGATTGTTAAATAAAAGCATGAACATACTTAATGCCAATGAATTTGACACGTAAAAGTCTTTAAAATGATAAATTCTACGTTAGGTATATTGTACCACAAAAGAAAATTTAAATGAGAAATACTAGATGGCAAGTTCGTTTGTGATTTTGACCCATATGACACATGCTAAAAAAAATACAAAAGCAAAAAAAAGCAGACTCAGCACAGCATTGGAAATGACAGTATCTCTAATACACACCATAAAAAAACAGACCGGGGTTCCTCAACCCAAAGCCATTCATCCTGTGTATCACCAACACAATTAATGGCCATCATGATTGTGAATAATGCATTCACATTAAGCACAAGTTCCGACCAAACACACAAAGGGAGAAACTGAAGCAATGGAAATGTGTCAACACACTGACACAGCAACCATCTGTTGACACTACTGTCCCCTGAATCCCAGGGACCGAAACCATGTGGTGGGGCTGGGAGCTTCACCTTAGCTGTGGAGTCCTGCTTTCATGTCACAGGGCACTTCTGGAAGGAAGCTGTGTGACGGCCGGCTCGAAGGACCTGCAGATTTCCTACCAGTCCCGCTCAGGAAGTCACTCTGTGTCTCACCTGCGTGAGTTCCTGTTATGAGGCCAGGGGGCCGGCGGGTTGAAACCCAGTTCCAGGGGCTGATGTCATCTGGACTGAGCTCTGATCCTGCTGACCTGCTCCCCATCCCAGTGTTGTTGCAGCCCTTCAGCTGGGGTTCAGGTTACAAGGGGACCCAAGAGGAAAAGGGGGCGACGGATAAGAGAAAAAGGAAGAATGCTTGCACATTTCCTTTGTTTCACTAAAGCATTTTCTGCTTCCACTCAATTTGATGGGAGGACCTGACCGATGGCAGATGGCAGATGCTCTTGGAATTGGGGGTGGGGGGGGGCCTCACACATACCTCAAAAACACAACGGACTGAAACATACAGAAAGCTTCCATTACTTCCGGTAGCTCCTAACTTGGAAATAGTGATTTATTCTTTGTCCTCTGAGTAAAGTTTAAAAAAATGCATTAACGCTTTTAAAACATTTGTAAATTGTTATAAACAATGCATAACCACAGGACCTATCTTAGCAGCTGAATGAAATAATACAAATGTTTGAAGATGTGTATATATCCATATTCTACAAAATGTCAAGTAAATTAGGAGGTCAAATCTGGAAATCCTGTCACTATAAGTAATAAAATACGAGTGCCATTCGATTCCATTTAGATGATGAGATCCTTTGGTTCTTAGCATACCAAGCCAAAAACTAAACCGATGTCAAGCATAAGAAATAGAAATTCCTGACATTCCAAAATAAAAGAGAAACCTTTCTTAAAAAAAAAAAGTCCTAAGCAATTCAGTGAAGGAGAGATTTAAATTCTTACCACGTTTATTTTACATCATGATTTCTTAGTCCTTATTAGGTCGATACAGTTTGGGGACGTGAGTACCCCCTTCCCTTCTTTGTTGCATGTGTGTTAGTGGAAGAACGGAGTGTGAGAGCACAGGCCAGGGCTGCAGGAAGAAGAACTGGAGAGAGACAGAGCGAGTGTTTGCACCAACCCTTCCACGAGTGGTACCAACCAGCCCAGCATGAAGTTGACACGATAGAGTGTTTCCTTTGCACGTGGACTTCTGCAAGTATGAAACAATCCGGGACCACATTCAACACACATTAATTACACAGCATTGTGAAACATGGTTCCTATCAGACATGATGAGTACATTCTCTTTTTTCTCACTTTTTTAAGCTCCACAGATGACATTATTTATGAAGCACTTCTCACATATTATTCAATAAATATTAATTTGATCATGTAAAACAATCCTGTTTAGCAGAAAGCATGGTTAGCTGCCTCGTAAAGGTCCTCCTTTCAAGTAACCCTTCACTGCACACTTGGAGTTCTGCACCGGAGGACGTGCTCAGTGGGCACTCTTTTCAGCTGGGATTACAACGCATGCGCCACTCGGAAGGTGCATAAAGTAGAGATAACCACACCTTGGTCAAAGTTTGTTCAGACAGCTCCTGGCACGTGCGGCCAACGTCTTGTCCAGAGAGTAACTGCAAAGGAATTGTTCTCTGAATTGTTCTCTTTCAGCCTTTTGATTGCCCTTATCCCAGGGCTCTGGGGCTGTGCAGGTGACCGGGAGGCAGAGCTGCCTCTGTGCCGGGGACGCCTGTCCAGAGAAGACCAGAATGTGTGCAGATGACCCTGTGTTACGTTCATCTCATCAGCTCGGCCCAGTCCACGGGGGTGAAAAATGGATGAGATTTGATATCTTCCACCCCAGCAACTCCAGCACCAAGACGCTCCACGGGGTTGAACTGCAAGAGCTAAAAAAGAGGATTTAGTGACTAACAGGAATCCAATGAGCAAATAAAAGGAAAACGAAAAATATGGAAGGAAAGACTTCAACCCCAATGACAGACAGACTACACAGCCAACTGACTGTATTTTCTTGAAAGGAAGCTATGTCCAGCATCCCTCTAGCTGAGGGGCGGTGGGGGTATCCAAGTTTATGGCTCTTCGACTGATTGGAAACATGACCTTGAGTAGTTCGTTTCTCTCATCCTCATGCAGTTATACCTATGAATTCCCTATTTCAAAAGTATGGTGTGACATTAATTTGATATTGCACCGAATTCTGAGAGGTGCAGTTACTCCTTTCACGGTTAGAAAGAAAGTCTGGGAGGCACAGTAAGTCTTTCAACCCCTAGTGAATTACAGGTGCACTGAGACAAAACTTTACCCGAAGTCAGAATTAGTCGATCGTATTCCAAAATTGTTCCCTTTGGCATAGCTGACTCACATGGAACAACTCGACCCAATGAGTAAACCCATGTTGACTTCTTCACTGTTATAATTCATGCATAAAACGAGTCAGTGCTAGCGTGTGGAACAGAACTGTCGAGTGTGGGAATCAGAAGTACTCATACACAAGCACTGTGGACCACGGCACGCTGGGGGAATGTGTCTTGAGACATTCGCGCATCCTCAAATTTTTGTTTCAACAGCTTCACTGAGGAATAATTTACGCAGCATGAAATCCACCTGCCGTCAGTGTGCAAGTCAATGACCATTAGTAAGGCGAAGGGCTGCGCAAGCATCACTGCTGCCCTGTTTTACAACAAGCATTTCGATCGCCCGAAACATCTCCTCGTGCCGCATACAGTCAGTCCTCGGCCGTCCCCGCCTCCAGGCAACCACTGCTCTGCTCTCTGTCTCTGTACACGTGCCCTTTCTGGGTATTTCATGTAATGCAGTCACAAAGTAGCCCATCTTCTGCAGCTCTCTTTCCCTTTGCATGTTTTTGAGAGTCCCCCATATACTGCAGCAGGTATCAACAACCCATTCCTTTTCATCTCTGACTGCGCTCCCCTGTTTGACTATAACCCATTTCTTTCATCTATTCATGAGTTAATGGACATGTGCACTTTTCAGGTTGAGGCTGTAATGAACACAACTGCTGTTTACCTTTGCACACATGTCTTCGTGTGGACACGTGTTTTCCTTTCTCTTATGAACACTGATAGGAGTGGAATCGCTGAGTCATGTGGTAAGTTCAGGTTTAGCTTTGCAAGAAACAACCAAACTTTTCTGAAGTAGCCATACCATTTTATACTGCCACCAGCAATATCTGAGGGTCCCAGTTTCTCTACATCCCTTCCAATACTTCACACCGTGTACTTTTTTTTTACCATAGCCTTGCTAGGGAGTATCAGTGGGATTTTATGGTTTTAACTGGTATCCCCTAGTGACTAGGGATAGAAGCGTCTTTTCATACCCCAAGCATTTCATACAGCTTCACTGTTAAGTCTTTGCCCATTTTTATATGGAGTTGGCTGCTTACTGAGTTATAAGAGTTCTCTTACACATTCTGAACAGGAGTTCATTATCAGTTATATGATTTCAAATATTTCCTCCCAGTCTGTGGCTTGTCTTTTTGTTTTCTCACCAACGTCTTCAAGTATTAAAGTTCTAATTTTAATGAAGCCCACCTTATCAATTTTTCTTTTTGGTTATTATGTCTAATAACTCTTTTCCTAATCCAAGGTCATGAAGATTTTTCTCCTGTTTCTTTTGCAATTTTTATAGTTTTAGCTCCCATAGGTCTATGAGCTATTTTGGGTTAATTGTACATATGATATGAAGTAAGGATCTTAGTTCATTTCGGTTTTACAGGTGAATATTTGATTTTTCCAAGTACCATTTGATGACAAGACTTTTTCACCATCAAGTTATCTTGGCATCTTTATTGAAAATCAATGGACAATAATGTAGGGGTTTATTTATGAACCCTGAATTTCATTCCATTGATCTATACACTTTTCTTTGCTCTAATAACACTAATTAAGTACCAGTGGCTTTACACTGACTGTGGAAATCAGGTAGTGTGAGTCTTCCAACTCTGTTCTCTTTAAGATGATGATGGACATTCTAGGTCCCTCGCCTATTCTTGTACATTTTGGAATCAGCTAAAGGTTTCCCAATTTTGCTGATCTTTTCAAAGAACCAACTTGTAAATATCTTGATTTTTCTTTTTTTTATTTCACTGATGCCTGCTTCCTTTCTTCTGCCTGCTTAGGTTTACTTTGCTTTTTATAGTTTCGTTCTCTAGTTCCTTAAGGTACAAAGTGAGATTTTTATTTGAGGCCTTCTTTTTTGATATAGGTCTTTTAAAGCTAGAAATTTTCCTCAAAAACTGATTTAGTTGCATCCTATAAATTCTGATATATTGTGCATTTGTATTTGTTTTTAGTTCATTAAAAACATTTTCTAGCTTCTCTTGGGATTTTTTTTTCTTTGACTCATATGTTATTTAGAAGTGTGCTATTTAATTTCCAAATATTTGTGCATTTACCAGATCTCTTTCTGTCGGTGATTTCGAATTAAATTGCTATGGTCAGAGTGGGTTGTATTATTTCAGTCCTTTTAAATGATGAAACTTATTTTATGGCATATTATATACTCTGTCTTGGAGAATGTTCCACATGTATGTGACAAAAATGTATTCAGAAAACAGTGGGTAGAGAGTTCTCTACACATGTCAGTCAGAGCTGTTTGATAATGTTGTCCGAGTCTTCCCTATACCCTTGCTCATCTTCTATCGATCATCAGGATGGAGTAGTGAAGCCCCCATTTATGATTATTGGACTGCCCATTTTTGCCTTCAGTCAGACCTTGCTCATATGTTTTACAGCTGTTATTAGAACAACATTATCTATAATTGTATCTTTCTATGTATTGACCCTTTTGTCACTAAGAAACACCTGTCTTAGTCTCTAGGCAGTCTCTTATCTTGACATCTCTTTTGTCTGACATATAATACAGCCACTCCCACTCTTGCATGGCTGCTGTTTGCGCGGCTTTCTTTTCCCACCCTTCTCCTTTCAACCTATCCGTCTTTGAACTTAAACTTTATCTCTTGTACCCGGAAGATATTTGGATCTTACTTTTTTTATCCAGGTCAACAATCTCTGCCTTTTGTTTGGCACATTTAGACTTTCACACTGAACGTAATTATTGATATTGTGGGTTCGTATTTGCCATTTTGCTCCTTGTCATCTACATCTATTGTCTTTTTTGTTCCTCCCTTTCCGCTTTCTAGGCGCCAAATACGTTTTACTCTATTATTCATTCCTCTATTAATTTTATTTATTTGGTGGTTACCTTAAAAATTACAATATACCTTTTAGTTTATCATAATCTACTTCAGATTAATACTAACTTAATTCTTGTAAAATGTAGAAACTTTGCTCCACTATACCTACATTCCTTCTACCTTCTTTTGTCTATTATTGTTCTGCAAGGTCTGTCCAGAAGGTATCTAGCCATGTAATATGAAAAATACACACACCTATTGAAAAAGATACAAGAAATAAGAAACACTGTACATATGACAGTGACGCCTCAGTCCCCTTCAGAGTAGGCACCTTGGGACCTCACACGGTTCTCTCAGTTGCCATCAGTTGCCCCGTCATATTTTCCTGAATCTCACTGATGATCTGAAATCACTTCCCTTTCAAAGGCAATTTTAGTTTTAGGAAAAACCAGAAGTTGTAGGGCGCCAATCTAGTCTGGAGAGAGACCGAGTCACCTAGGTGATTTGATATTTTGCCAAAAAACTCTGTACAAGACATGTGATGCATGAGCAGGTGTATTGTCATGACGAAGCTGCCAATCACCAGTTGCCTATAGCTGCAGCCTTCTGAATGGTCCAAATAGTTTCCATGGAGGAATGTTCAAGTCTAACACAAAATGTGATGCAGATTTGTTGCTCTACTCGCTCAGTCATTTCGAATGTGATGACCACACAGTTCACATGCTCACTCAACAGCCCCCTAGTACGGGCAAGTCATCACTGCTCATGCATGTGCATTCCAGCCACTCCTCTTGGCAGCCAAAGTACATCGATGTCAGTGGAGACTGTTCTCGTCGTATTAACAGTGGCTGGACCTTTTCTGGACAGACCTCAATATATGTTGCATCCATATGCATTATAAACCCAACAGCACAGTGTTATAATTACTGCTTCATATAATCATGTGTCTTTTATAAGAAGTTTAGAAGAGAAATGAGAAAAAAATATATTGAATCTTTTGTATTAACTCTTATTTACCATTCTAGGACTCTTTGTTTCCTCCTAGAGATTCGAGGTATCTTTTCCTGTTAGCCTGAAGGACTTCCTGTATTATTTCTTGTAAGGCAGGGAATTTCTTTTTTTATTTTTGTTTGGGAAGAACTGAAAGTGACTTCCTTTCAGCACTCTGAATATGTCATTTCTCTCTTTTTTCTTTTTTTATTGAGATGTAATTTACACACAACATTGTATTAGTTTCAGGAGTACGACAATAATGATTTGATATCTGTATATATTCTCAACTGATCATCACAAGAAATGTAATCAACTGTCTTCCATTGTTTTTAATGAGAAGTCACACATTAATGTTCCCTTGTATCCAAACTGTTCTCTTTCACTGCTTGCGAAACCTCCCTCTTTGTTTCTGTCTTTCAGTAATTTGCCCACAACGTGTCTACGTACGGATCTCTTTGCACGTTCGTCCGCAGGCTCCACTGAGCTTCTTCAGTGCCTATCAGTGTTTCTCGTCACACAGCATTTTCAGCTGTTATTTCTTCCAATAGCTTCGCTGCCCCTTCCCCTCTCTCCTTTCCGTCTGGGACTCCCATCACATGTGCACTGATACATTTGATATTCTCTTACACATCTCGTAGCCCTGTGCATTTTTTCGTGTTTTTCAGATTGAGTAATTTCTGTTGTTTTATTTCAAATGCACTGAGTCTTCATCTCGAATTTGCTGTTAAAATATTCTATAAACTTGTTTCCCTTAGTGACTCCTTCATCTCAATTACTGCACTGTGAACTAAAGAACTTCTATTTGGTTCTTTTGTTAAAAATACAATTTTTAAATCCTTATTGAGAATCTTTGTTGATTCATTGTTGTCCTACTTTCCTTTAATTCTTTAAACACAGTCTCCTTCCCTTCTTTAAACATATTTATAATATCCACTTTGAAAAACCTAAAATCTGGGGACACTTTAGAGAAAACTCTTATTGACTGCTTTTAACCCTGTATATAGGTCAGACTTTTTTATTTCTGAATGTCTTATAATATTTTTCTGGAAAAGGGACATTTCAGAGAATACATTTTAGCAACTCTGAAGTCTGACTTCCCCCCGTGAAGGCTGTGAACACTGCTGTCGGATGGTTTAGCAACGTGTTTCAGGCAAAGCTGCAAACCTGCTCCCCACCCCGCCCCCCGCACTGTAATAAGCAGCTGTTGATAGCTCTGCTCATACTTTTTCTTGTTTCTGTTTTTGACCTTGGCTTCCTAGGGGTCATCCCTGTGTCTGCATGGCTTAGTGGCCAACCAGCGATTGAAAAGAGGCTGCATTCAAACGTGACAACGGAGGCAAGGATATACAATGGTGTAAATATACTCTCTTCAATAAGTGCATTGAGAAAACTGGACAGATACATGCAGCATAACAAAATCAGGCCACTTTCTTACACCATATACAAAAATAAACTCAAAATGGATTAAAGACTTAAATGTAAAACCTGACACCATAAAATTCCTGGAAGAAAACATAGGCAATAAACTCTTTGAAATTGCTTTTAGCAACATCTTTTGGCATAAGTCACCTCGGCCAAGGGCAACAAAAGAAAAAAAATAAATAGGACTACATCAAACTAATAATTTTTTGCACAGTGAAGGAAAGCATCAACAAAATGAAAAGCTACTAAATGGGAGAAGATATTTCAAATGATACATCCAATACAGAGTTATATATAAAATATAGAAGAAATTCATACAACTTAACCCCCCCCAAAAAAACCCCAAACAATCCTGAAAAAACAGGCAGAGGACCTAAACAGACATTTATCCAAAGAGGACATAGGGATGCCCACAGCCCTATGCAAAGGTGGTCAACATCACCAATCATCAGAGATGCAAATCAAAACCACAATGAGATACCGCCTCTCACCTGTCGGAGTGGCTGTCATCAAAAAATCAACAAGTAACAAATGCAGACAAAGATGTGGAAAAAAGGGACCCCTGTACACTGTTGATGGGCTTGTAAACTGGTACAGCAACTATGGAAAACAGTATGGAGACTGCTTAGAAAAATTAAAAGCACAGCTGCCATACAGCCCAGCAATTCCACTTCCAGTACCTATCCCGAGAAAACAAAAACATGAATTCAAAGACACACGCACCCTCACATCCACTGCAGCATCACGTACAAGAGCCAAGATAGGGAAGGAGCCACGGTATCCATCATCAATTGATGAATGGATAAAGAAAATGTGGTATATATACACATAGAATAAAATATTATTCAGCAACCAAAACGAATGAAATTTTAACATTCCAACAACATGGATGGACACAGAGTATTAAGCTAAGTGAACGCAATTGGACAAAGAAAGGCCAATACTGTGTGATTTTACTTACATGTGGAATCCAGAAACACTCAACAGAAACCTACCCATAGATGTAGAGAACATGATGACGGTTACCAAAGGAAGGGGAGAGGGAACATGGAGGAAAAAAAGTAGCGTGGCCACTAAAGCTTCCATCCTCTGCCAATGGGAACACATTCAAAATTCAGGCCACATTCAAGTCAGTCCTGGTTCTCACTTTTCACAGGGCTTCTCCCTGCTCCTGCACCTGTGCCCACAACCTGGCGGGGGGTGGGGGGCCTGTGGCCCGCCCCAGTCCGGCAGAACCCTCACACCTGACTCAGCAGGGAAAAGACAGTGGGCACAGCCCCGGGCAAGTGTGCCAGAGAGTGCCGCTGTTCTTTCCCAAAGTTCCACTGTTTTTCAAGCATAAACACTTTTCAGATTTCTGTATTTCTCTGATCAATTTCCAGGAGACTGAGATGGTTGTTTTTGCCAATTCTATCTAAGTTTATACTGTCCTTTTCGAGGAAAGAATTTGCCAACTTCCTCATCCACCATTGAAACCTCAAAGTATTTCCATAGCAAGTACTTTTTTCACAAAATTTAGCCAACTGTAACTAAAATATTTAAACAATTTCCTTACATTAATGATTCTGTACATACAGAAAATCCCGCTATTCAGATTTAAACCCAACTTCTACTTCTTCTTTTTCCTTTATTTCTATTTTTCTCCCATTCATGCTTCATTCATTCCATTATTTGTGTGAAAAGTATCGACTGACTTCCTACTCCACGCCAGGCCACTGCTTTCCTGAGCCCCTTTCTTCATATCATCATCAGCTGCCTCACCCTGACATTGGCAACCCTGCGATTCAACTGCACGCCTCACCACGTTACAGATCACTGCATGTCATGAACCCTCGACACTGTCCCGTCAACAAGAATAACGAAAACATCTGTGTGGCGCTCACTGTGTGCTAGGCATTACTCTAAGTGCTTCATGTAGGTTGATTCATTTAACTCACAATTCTATGAATATCTACCATTACTTTCTCTGTTTCAGAGATGAGAAAACAGAGACCCAGGGAAGCATGAAGTAGCAAGGACAAGACTTGAGTTCAGGTGCTACGGCTCCAGAATCCATACTCTCAACGCTGTTACAGCATCTCCCGGGTGTGTGTGTGATCAGCACACATCAAGAATGCAGTGCTTCACCCTGATGTGACCAAGCCCACGAAGGCAGTGAGGCTTGCACTTCAAACACCGGTGCTCACAGTCTTTTAACTTGAAATTACTGTACCTAGCCCTGGCTGGTGGCTCAGTGGATTGAGTCTGGGCCTGTGAACCAAAGGGTCACTGGTTCGACTCCCAGTCAGGGCACATGCCTCGGTTGCGTGCCAGGACCCCCAGGAGGGGGCGTGCAAGAGGCAACCACACATTGATGTTTCTCTCCCTTTCTCTCTCCCTTCCCTTCTCTCTAAAAGTAAATAAAATCTTAAAAAAAAAAAAAAAAAAGAAATTACTGTACCTAGCACTCAAAATGACTCCTGTTATTAAATCTAACTCCTCTAAGAAATACCGACTTATCAGTTGCTAAAGTGTTAGGAGAAAAGCTATTATAAAACAAAATAAGAGTAACCTAAATGTATCAAACCCATTTTCAAAATCAGGTAATTCATGTCTACTGACTGAAATGTGGAGGGTATCAGAAACTCTAATATAAATTTGAAATGTCAAATATTGGTAAGAATTCACTATAATTATAGTATATTTTTTACAATTTCAGGAAACACATAAGTTCTTTCTTCTTTGTTACAATGGGCTTCTCCTCCACCATTCTATCTAAAACATGACCTCATTATAAAATTCTAATAGAAGTTCACGTTTTCATTTTACTAAAAGTCAATTCACTTAGTTCATGGACTCTTCTATACATTTGCAAGAACAAATCTGTAGGCCAAGTATGACTGTTTCTCTCGTGACCATCTTGCTTATTCCACCACTTTAATTACTACACCAGGCTTCAAGAGAGAGCACGCGAAGATTCCACTGCTTAATAGAACGTGTCAACCAGGGGCAAATCCAGGACGGTCACTGCCAACCTCCTCGTTCCTGAAGAAGAGGCAATAAAGCTGAGCGATAAAGACACAGAAATTTGTTTTGAAGGGTTTTTCCCTCATATAATGATCTTTCAACGGACAGAGCAACTATGTCATAATTAACTAAACGTACACCGTGAAGTACAAACACATATGCTCCGAGGCTTTGTAAAATGTAAGGAGCTGTTTTAAAAACTGCATTTAAAACGCAACTATGTTTCCTTCGGTACCAGTCCCTTGACTGAGACGACTGAACCATGGGAGCAGGGCTTTCTGAAACCTGGAAACAGCAAGGAGCAGACAGGCTGAAGGGGAAATCTCCCCAAAGCAGAGTAATTATTTCCAAATAAATCATTTTGTGATTTTCTTTGAATGACCTCTATGACCTGTGAGGTAGTGGAAGAGGAAAGTAAAGTGACAAATTGCTAATTGCGCCAAGAGACCCCTTTTCCCTTTCCTGACGATGCTTCCGCAACATGAGTGGCAGTTTCCTTAGAGGCCAATGGCAGAATGCTGAGCTGCTACTACATGCGCTTTAAGTATCTATATTTGGGGATTTAACACACCTTAAGCCTAGACTCCTTTACTGCATAATTCTAATAAAGACGGGAGCAGCAGACCTTTATCAATTAATACAAAGAATTCTATTCGCGTCATTATACAGGGTGGGGCAAAAGTAGGTTAACAGTTGTGAGTACAAGAAACAGTTTATTCTTATATTATTTATTATTATTTTCCATATAAACATGTTGACCTACTTTTGCCCCACTCTGTATGACACTGACTACTTCTTTAAGGAAGAGAAACAACAAAAAAAAATAGCAGTTGCTATCCTTCCTGAGGTTATTTACCAACAAAAATTTTTTCAATTTACCTTTTTTGTGCCACAACAAATGGGATGAAATCAAGTGAGTAGCTGTCCTTTTCCCCATTCGAATGAAATGTTTTCTATGTCTCCCCGTTATCTCCTACCCCTTTTGCAAAGGGCTCGGGTATTCTCACTCCAGAATTTCCACCCCAATTACACTGCTTTATATTTTCAGAATGTTTGTGAAGTGCAATTCTGATCCGTTCACTCTTCTGCACAAAAACTCCACATTTTCGTTCCTGAGTTAAACATTATCACTCACCCTGGGGTTCATGAAAGTAGAACCCCACGACAGAATCCCAACTTCTCTTTCCACGTTCATCTGCTACCATTATTCATCCCTATACTTATCCTTCCACTCTAGACAAACCGAACTTCTGATTTCCCAAATTGCATCCTTTAGATTTCATCCTTTGTTGAAGCTGATCGTTCCATGCAGCTATTCCTCCCACATCCGTCCCTGTTGTGCCGAAAGTCAGTCTAAGGCTCCACAAAAATAACACCCACCACACAAAAACCTTCCCAACGCTACCACGGCCTCCACAGTAACCCCTCCTTAACTTCACTTGCCAAAGTTTTCTTCAAACCCAGGCGACAGCCTTCGCCACGCCCATCTGCGACACACTGATCTCCGTCTCACCTGTACAGCGTACAGCCCAGGCCGTGCGTGTCTGTGAATGGAACCACAATCGCTCTTCAACAGGACACTAGGTATTTCGTCTTCTTAATGTATTAACCCCTCACTTTTTAAAAAGTTTTGTTTTCCCTGATCAAAAAAACATTCATGTTTCTCTAAACAAAAATTTCAGTTCTTGACCTTGTGCAAATAGCCTTTCCCATTACAGTTTTAATGAAAGTGTACGGATCCCGGGCCTGACAGTGACTGCCACAGCGCTGCCACCCTTGGGTGTGCTCACCAAATCCAGTGTTCAGACCAGAGGGGCATTTTCAATGCAGGGAATCGGTGTAAGAAGCTCACTGCAGTTTCAGGCCTATGCCTGGGAAAAGCAATACTGAAATCTCATGCCTACACAAATATGCAAAATTAACTAAACATTAGCCTGAATTAAAAAAAATTAATACCAATAAGCTTTACCTGCTCTCTCGAACCTCACCAATACTTAGATAACAGCAGAAATCTAAAGATATACAGTATTAGTTCTGAATTTGTAACTAGTAATGGATCTTTCCTGCCCAAAACTAATTTCTTGCAGGTTTTGGAGCTGCAGGCTCTACTAACTTGCATGGCGGACACACTTGGCCAATAGGTCAATCATGTTACCTGCTGAATGAGTGAGCGAGCCTCTTCAGAGACACATTCCGGCATGTTCAAAGTAGTGTGAGTGGTTATTCCTGCCGGATGGCACTCGACCAGCGTCTGAAACAGTCAGTCAGGCACACTGCTTATCCCAGGACATAAGGCCAGCGCACACAGAGAAAGCGACCATGATTTACCAGAGCTGTGGTGTTCAACAGTGCTGCCCAGGCAGTTTAGGACGAGGGTGCTAAAGCTATAAAACCTCCGACTGGATGGAAAGCAATCAGCAAAATCACATCAGAAGCTGATGCTACCAGCCCTTTTCCCTTAGTTACAAAAAAAATAGCTCATAAGTAGGAGAGCTTAGATTACATATGAAAATTAAAAGGGCCCGTAGGCCGGTGTGGCCCAGGAGTTTGGGCACCACCCTGCAAACTGAAACGCCAGATCAAACCCTGACCAGTTGGATTCCCGGTCAGGGCCTGGGCCTGGGCCTGGGCTGCGGGGTTTGGTCTCCGGTTGGAGCAGCTACAAAAGGCAGCCAATCAATGTTTCTCTCTCACATCGATGTTTCTCTCCCTCTCTTTATCCTTCCCTGCCTCTCTCTCTAAAATCAATAAAGATAAAAATGTAAAGAAAACTAAAAAGGGGCTTTAGATATCACTAAAATTTGTAATGTATTAATAATCTTCAAATATTAGAATCTGTTAATAATGATACATTATGTCTATATAGCACATTATGGTATAACCGCATGTATAGGTGAATTGTAAATTCTACAACTATCTTGGGAATTCAGTCTTATGTACATATTTAAGGTACGTGATGACTTATAAAAATATGACTGCTCATTTCCTGTTTTCTTCCCAAGAGGCAGTCTGTACAGTGCTCTATGAAAGTCAATTAACCTCAAGTGTCTTTCTTAAAATTTACTGATAAGTTTAAATTCAGTCCTTAAACTAGCACACAGGAAAAATTTACAGTATTGAGGAAAAGGATGTTACTTTTCATAGCTATATTAATTTTCTAAAATGAGAATTCCCTCTTGACTCCAGACGAGATGCTTAAAATTCACCCAGAGAACTCTAATACATCCTGGCATGTACCGTACAGACAGAACTCTGTTCCAACTGAATCATAAAAAATGAAGAGAAAATATGTGTAGTCTTCTACCCTACTGTGTGCTAACACTGTGACATAACAGAATTTTACCATCAATTTATTCAGTGTAGTACAACTCTATTTTTGTAAAAAAAAAAAAATCTGGGATCTTGATAAACGTATTTCTCAGAGGTTTTCTTACCGAGTCCCTGATCTAAAAACTAAAGGCAGAAGCTAAACATTCTCAGCTCGAAATCAAGGGAGCAGCTGGTGAAGCTTATTAAGTGTCCGGGTCACTGCTTACCTTGCCAGTGAGAAGTTCAAAGAGGACGGCACCCAGACTCCACCAATCGCAGGCTTCGGTTTCTTCAGTGATTGCTCCAACCTCTACATATACCAAAAAAGGTTGCCATTAAAATTCCGAAGGTCAATTAAACTTCTGAAATTAACATGTATAAGCAAGGTGACCTTTTTAATGCTGAGAGAGCACATACTAAATACTACTGGGCTTTCAAAATTCCTGAAAGTTACTTCTCCCTTTGGTCACCTACTGTGGTTGCATTTTTTTTTCTGACACAGTCATATATTAAACCGAGACGTTTGTTCTTTGGTTGATAGAGGGACACCTTCAAGATGCTATACTTAAAAGTTACATGAATCTACTAGATTAGCATTTTGCTTAATTTTTCAAATTTGAGACAGTATAGCCAACTCTGCCTCAGAGGTCATGTCTTGTTTTAACATAAAAACCCTAGGTTCAGAAGAAACTGCAAAAATTGTTTAAACCAGTATTAATTATCCTTGTGCAGATTAGAAACCAGAGAGGTGAAATGCCCTGTCCGATGTCACATAATAGATCAGTAGGAGAACTCAGACCTAGCTCACAGTATCATCCCTCCCCCACATAACCAATTGATTTCAACTACAGAGGGAGCGGGTGCAATGCAAATTTACCCATTTTGTTATTACAAGTACAGAGATGTGTTGTCTTAAGTCACCACTGAAACTACTGGCTAAGATAAGGGATTGTAGAGTGTCTACGAATTACAATTTTATCTGTGTTACCTCTATCTTGGCAGCACAGGTGCCTTAAATGTGAGTTTGCAGGAATCCACTTTTAAGTTTCTCCACAAATCAGCAAAAACTCCTCACTTCACCACTTCTGAGGCGTTTAGTCCTTAAGTCATGTTTGACATATTCTTGTCCTTTCCTAATGGCATTCAATTAATCACTAAGCCTTATCAATATCTGCCCGTTTGTATTCGAATGACAAAACACACTCATTGGTGGTCTGCAGGTAACCCACAACTCATACCAATGATCTTCTAAAGCCTTGGGGTAGAAAGAAAAAGATCAATACTAGAAACAATACAATGGCAATAAATACATATCTATCAACAACTGAATCTAAAAAACACACTAAGCAAACAAGAAGAACAGAGACAGAATCATGGACACAGAGAGTGGTCTGATGGTTGGCAGGTAGTGAGGGCAAGTGGGTGAAGAGGTGAGGGGACTGAGAAGTCCTCACAAACAGGCCATCACAGAGTAGCCACGGGGCCGCACAGTACAGTACAGGAAATGCAGTAGCCAAAGAACTTACTTACAGTCATGAGCCACGGACTGGAACAAAGGGGTGGGGACTGCCTGAGGGGGTGGGGGTGTTGGGGGGAGGGGGGAAAAGATAGAAAACTGGGACAACTGCAACAGTAAAATCAATAAAATATAATTTAAAAAACAAAAGTAAATAAATAAACGTGCGTACTTATATAAAGAAGAAAAAGGAAGAAGAAAGTAATAACTGGAAGTGGTGCTCAGGCACCCAGTCTTTCAACTGATACTTAGTAAATCTGTGTGTGGGAGAACCATAAAACTTACAAAATAGCTCAAGCTTTAAGTCTTGAAACTAAGATCAGAGAAAGAAAAAAGAGCCACTCCTGTGTAAGACACTGCACGCAGCCCACTTCGGCAGCCTTCGTCCTTACGCCTGCACCCTCACTCTCCTCCCGGGTTTCCTGACTTACACAGACCTACGCCCTTCACGCCAGCCCCTCCCCAGCCTCCCACCCCCTTCTCCCACAGAGCTTCACGCCAGGCCACACCCTCCCTTCTCTAACTAGCTGCTCTCACACATCTATTGTGTGCACAACCAAGTCCCCTAATCCTCCTAGATCCACTGGCATTTATGAAACTGCAGCTCATTTTAAAAACTGAGAACTCTAACAGTGGAGACTTAATGATATACAGCGGCACTCCCTATGATGGAATACTTCTACATAATCATTTAAGATGATGTCTTCATGCAAAGTGTCAAGTGTCTAAGTCAACATCTGGTTATATTAAATTAAAAAACAAAAACAAGCTCTAAAACATCAGAATTCTATTTTAAAATTGCACATTTACACAAAAGACTGGTGAGACAATATGACAAAATGATTTAGCGATTTGCCTCTGGGGTAGTGATATATTTATTTTCATTCCATACTTATTAACCAGCGTGAATATCTAAATGGCACAATGTGAAATGTGCAAAAAGATGACATGAAAACACTGAGGCTTGTCGGGGCGGGGCAGGCAGCTCTACCCTTCCCTGGAGGCTGCTCACCCACAGCCTGACTGTCAGTCCACATCGCGGGAAGCACAGACGAGCAGTCCAGCGTTCTGGACTCAGAGTCTCGAGGAATCACTCGTATCATCCACAACGTGTGGGCTTAGATCTGAGATCAGTGACCTCCTAAAACAGTGATTCTCTTGAAGGGCAATTCCCTCCTGGTTTCTCATCAAAGTGCTCAGGGTGCGCTCCCAGATTCAAGCCCACTGCTTCCACACCCACCCCATCTGCCTGCAGAGAACCGCCATCTCCTTCAAGTGTGCTCTACAAGCCCGGAAAGGGTGTATGTCCTTAGAAACTTGACAAAAGTGAAAGGAATGTACCGTGCTCATCAAACACAGCTTTCTGCACGTTTCCTCCCAGTTTTAATAGTCAGCATATCCCTTTTCTACTCAAAATTCTGATATGGCCTCTCACTGACCAGTAATTAACATTCAACTGTCCAGCTTAGTCGGGCGTGCGTACAATCGGGCCTCCACTATGAGGTCTCAACCCAGGAGTCGTTCAACCAGCACGCGTACGCGGCTCAGACTAGGCCACTCTTCATCCACAGAACCCCACGTGCTGGCCACACTGCTGAACAGTGCAACACTAATGCCGCTTTTCCTGCTGGCATAGCTGATGGTTATATCTTTCACTATGTTGCTGCTCAAGAATTTAAGTGATTCCATTTTCTTTAATCCTACAGCAAGTAGTACACGTTCCATAGTTTTATAATAAAGGTGACCCCTGTTCACAAGTCGAGACCTAACGTTATTGGTCAGCCATCTGTTCTGAGCAGGACGCCACCAAGTCCACCTTTCCATGGATGGTCTGTTGCTTGGCTCATAGTAGGCACACAACACAATGATGATAATTGCAACAAAATAGCAGCTAACACTTGCCGACTGCCTACCATGTGAAAGGAACTGCGTCTAATATTTTACATGCATTATTTAAAATCTCCAAGCAAACTGTGGAGAATGTATTTGGGTCGGGTGACTTTGGAGAAGAACTCATGTAGTAATTGAGTGTCCTGGGAAAAGAGGAACCTCAGACCCAATCAAAAGTTGAGAAAATTAGTAAGATGGTTGTATAGCGTCTAACAACAGGTGCTGGAGCTCTGGACTAAAGCCCTACGCTGAGCCTCTGCTCAGAAAGCTTTCCTGTCAGAACAGAGCAGAGGGTCACTGAGGTAAGTTTGTCTAATGCAAACCATTTATAAAGGCTCCTTTTAAACTCAGCCAAAGGTCCAAGTGCCAGCACCAGTGTAGCCTAGACCATCGAAAGTTACATATTTACGCCAGTTACCCACATCACTGCTGGTACGCTCCCCTGGTGGGGGGGGGGATGAAATGTGTCACCATCTGTGTGCATGTTGTGGGGGGGGTCCCTGAAACTACCAAATAAGCACAGTACATCTTCCTGAGCATAAAGATTTTTATACGTGTGAAAGGGGGTGGGTATTGTTTCACTATTAAAAGAAACACTGATCTATTATGGAAGAGAGTATAAAATTTGCATGGATTGCGAGATAAAAGGCTTCAAAGTAACTTCAGGATCATATTTCCCTGGTCCCCCGGCACTCACTGCACATCACCTCTGCAGGCAGAAGGACTTGAGCAGGAAAGTTTGAGAGGAACTTGATGAGACCGACAAGATGTATTCCTTTATTGGTTTCTGTGGACTTGTTCAGCGAAGGAGTCTAAGAACTAGTTTCGCTGGTTCTACGCTCCTGTGAAATCCCTGCAATGTTCTGCCCAAGTCCTTAACGAGTAGATAATGATCAAAGGTGAAGTGCCACAGCGTGTGATGAGTCCCAATCCGAATATCCCCCAACATTTTAATATTATTACAAACTAGCCCCTAATCTAATACTCAGATTGAAACTGTAAAGCTTTACTCTGAAATTGCACCGCCAAAAAGAAGCCTGAGGTCACATGACTGTCAAAAACCCAAGGACTTGAACTAAACGGGTGGGGGGAGGTGTGCAGGGCAGAGGGGAGGAAATGGGACAACTGTAATAGCATAATCAATACAATGAAAGAAAGAGAGAAAGAACGAAAGAAAGAGAGAGAGAGAAAGAAAGAAAAACTCTGAAACTGCTTCACTTGCAAAACCTACAAAATACTTAAGCATAAACCAAGAGTACTACTGATTTACACAGGGTCCGGCAGAAGTGAGGCCTGCTTGAGTGTGGTTGGCAGGGTGTAATAATTTATCATTTTAATTAGAGCATTTCACCAAAAAAGTCACACAGTGTGATATCGTTATATTACAGAATTACATGCTTATGATGGTGTCCTAAAAGAGGGGCGCTATTTGTGCCAGTCCCTGTCTCCACAAAGCTACGTGACAGCTACTACAAACACCAGCTGACTGGTCAGGCACATGGGCCACACTTCAAAAGCAGAAAACTTAAATACCAAATAAATGTGTGAGGCTATTTTAAACAAGGTAGAGCTGAGAAATCTCTTTAAACTCCTACCTTAAGTGTTTTTAATCTCTGAAAAATAAAAGCAGAAATGCGTTTTAAAGGATCGATTCTACCCCCGTTTTGTCACTTCTCCAACTATTTTTCCTACAAAACCCGACACGTCAAGCTTCCGAGCCCGTCCCAGCTACCCACTGCATGCTGCACTCGCCTTCCCAGCGCGGCAGAACCGCAGCCTCACTCCACAAGTGCAGCGGGACGGCGGGCATCAAGCACAGTGATCAGGAGGGAAAATAAACTACTCCCTAAGAAAACAAACACATTCTCACTGTATCCCCACACAAAAAAAGACATTCTCTTGCTGAGTCAAAGACACGCATGGACAGGGCTCCAGTCTTGCTTCTGTCCGAGCCTGGCTGGGGAGGTCACCAGGCTGCCCTGAAAATGAGGACAGCCAGAGCCCTGGCCATCCCTCCTACCTGTAAGCTTTATGATCCTGAAAGCATCTTCAAAAGCACTCATGAGCCTTTCTCATAACTTTTTCTACCTCCATTCACCTAAGATGCCCAGGGAGTGGGATTATGCCGAAACGAGCCAGCATCCCTCGGATCTTCCGTCCTCTCATTTCTAGACTGAGCCACTCTGCCCTTGTCCTCAGGAACCTGGTGGCAAGTGAAAGGAATCAGTGTCACTGCCTCTAACTGTTACCACCTTTCAATGTGATGGAGACAGACATGGCTCCCGCTTAGATTCTGAATCATCCAGAATTTTTTAAGGACATCAAGTATGTGGGAACAGCTTAGTAAAATTCTGGAACTCTCACTTGGGCACCATCAAGTCTCAGATTCTGACACAATGAACAATCTTACCGAGTCACACTGATGGTTCAAACTACCTCATTTCACACATGAATAAACGAGCTCACATAACAATAAGGATATCACAACGTAAAATGTACTTGGCCTCCACAGGCTTAACTCCTGTTTAACACCTCACAGAACACTCTTCAACAAGCCAGGACAGTTCTCAGAAAAACAGCGCTACCTTGGTAACCCATACTGTCACTGGGCTTATTGAAACATAGTATAATAGAGTTGGACAGTCCTTACGATATCAGAGTTTACTAAGTCTCCCCACAAAGCCAAAAATAATAATGTCACCTGACCCCAAAGCTGTAACTATAAAGCCTCACTCCTGAAACGTAAAGGAGTATAAAAAGAGGTAGCTTGGACTCGGGAAACCAGAAAATGTCTACATCTGTATGAGAAGTGAGGGAAAAAAAACCCCCAAAATATCCACCCAGACCCAAGGAAGCTGGAAGGACACTGGACAGACCACCTGATCTCAGCATCACTGAAGGGACCTGTCTGCCTGCCTTGCAGGGCTATACAGGTCCAATTGTTTCCTATACAATTGAAGCCACATATGTGTGACAAAGATGTGACTCCAAAATAACCAAACATAATGCTAATGCTATGCTGAAAATTTTACAGAAAATGTAAAGAGCTAGAAAATACATCTCAAACTCAAGCTTTAAATGAAGAACAACCTTTCTACAAAGGTTCATAAAGAAGAATCTTCTTGCACCTGGTTGGTGTGGCTCAGTGGATTGACCACCGGCCTGTGAATCAAAGGATTGCTGGTTCGATTCCCAGTCAGGGCACATGCCTGGGAGTCAAGCCAGGTTCTCAGTGGGGGACACGTGAGAGGCAACCACACATTGATGCTTCCCTCCCTCTCTTTGTCCTTCCTTCCTCCTCTGTCTAAAAATGAATACATAAAATCTTTAAAAAAATCACCACCTTTCATTTCAAGCAATTGTAGTGCCCTCAGCACCCCAAACTCAGAACTTACATTACTGTTAAAATGCATGATAAGTAAGGGAATCTGATATTACTCAGGTAGCTCCTGATGGATTTGTTGAGACACAGCTTCAAACTGGCGATGTCACCTGATTCTGTTCCCCACTCAGGACATCTCGTCCTTCCACTTACCTCTATCAATGTTAACACTGTAGCTGCCCACACCCATTCCAGAAACCACAGCCTCCACCTGGCAGTGTGTTCTATTGTTGCTACCCTCCTTCCAGGACCTGGCAGGAAATATACCGCAGGAAATTTTTCCCGCGCAAGAAATATACCTGGCAGGAAATTTTCAGACTATAAGATGCTTCCATCCCCCAAATTGGGAGGAATAATGGGTGTTAATGCTGCTGTTGGAGTTCTGTTTACATTTACATTGGTGAAAATTTATGTTATTAAATACTTTACCACATTTTTTGCTTCAAAAATTTTTTTCCTATTTTCCTCTAAAACTTAGGTCCATCTTATAGTCCAAAAATACAGTAGGAAGTTCTGAATTTCTTAGATAAGAATTTCATTTATTAAAAAATTATCTTTCAATTTAGGACAAGTATTTAAATATGTTTCCTAAACTCTTTTCCTTAACTATACTTTTCTTAATAAAGAGAATCTTAAAAGCCTTATTTCTTTTCACTCTCAAAATAACAGTAACTGTGGAATTGTTATTAAGCAGTCATATAAATCCCAATGAAAAAGCAATTGTTGCAAATAAGCATTTATGTAATAGTCAATTTAAGCCAACAGTTAGATGGTGGAAGACTTTGTCACATAAATGACATAGCACTCTATCCAAATAGCAAAATGACAGAACAAGTTTAAAGGCACAGACCTATGTAATACGTTAAAGTGTAATACATTAAATCAGTAGTAAGCATATTTAGGGGAAGAAGAGTAAATACATTTTTCTAATGCCACAGAACTTTTTTCCAAATTAATTTTTGAAAAGTTTTTTCAAAAGTAATTTATTTTCATTTTTGAAAATTCACCTTGAGAATCCCAACTCTCGCCCTGACCGGTGTGGCTCAGCAGGTGGGGCACCATTCCACAAGGTGAAGGGTCACCCACCCGGCTCCAGGCGGAGCTCCTGCCAGGGTTGCCAGCCCCGTCCCGGGGCAGCAGGGCACGTGCAAGAGGCGACCGACTGACGTTTCTCACATCGGTGTTTCCCTCCCTCTGTTTCTGCCCCTCTTCCCCTCTATCTAGGAATAAATAAATAAATTATTTTTAAAAAAGAATTCCAGCTCTTTCCTTTGGAAAAGAAACGTAAGTAACAAAAATACCTTAGCTTTTGGAATAAAAGACAAATCCTGGGTGAAGAAGACAATGTGAAAATGAAGCCACACTCTTATAAACCTTAAAACTAAACAGTGTCAGAAAACAAGTTGGAGAGTTTCACTTTTTCCACGAATGCTGTCGGTGTTCAGCGAGATTTCAAACGCTGTTACGAATGACCAAACATTTGTTAACTCCCTTCCAAGGGAGACAGACTTCATTATTGGCCTTAGGAGGAGAGAAAGGTTAAAAAGAAAAATTCTAATCTACCATTAGTGACACACTGACATATCTGGACCGAGGAAAAGCGCGTATTTTTTCCTGCAAGGAGCACTCCCGATCGTGCCACGTTGCCACGCAGGCGGCCTTCCCTGCAGCATCTGTTGCTAATTGAAAGGGACTAGAATTACAAAATTCTAGTCAATTTCGCTCACCAGCTCTTGCTGTGTATAAAGATTTTCCATGCAGGGGCTGAGCATTAGTCTTCCACTACAGCTGATGACTAAAGAGCAAAGAGAAAGAAACGCAGAAGAAAGAATTTTTCTTTGTCCAACATTATATGGAACCAAACTGCGAGAAAAGGGACAGCCCAGCGTATCTTTCGTGAGCTTGGTAAATTACCATTCTATCAATACAAACTATGCACCTATAAAAATCTATTAATATCCTAATTAACCAATGGTATAGGTCTTCTGTTTGGGTAGTCTCTTGTTTTATATAAATCTTCAAAGAAACTGTCAATAGTTTACCAATTATGTCTTTTCTCTCCAGCTCCTGGACACAGTGCCTGGGACACAGGAGCCCCATAGCAAATGTTTGCCAAAGAAATATACCAATCTTGGGTGGTAGCACTGTTCACGCAAAACACCTAAAAAGGCCTCATCACATTCATTTTCTCGGGTCCCATCAGGCACTTGGACACGTGACAGGCTGGAAAGTTTTTAACGCTCTCTAGAGCGTACTCTGGCTGCCGGACAAAACAGACAAAAGCAGGGTGAGAACAGAGGTCAGTCAGCTGACAACACAGTAGTCCAGGCAAGATGTGACGGTGGTTCAGGGCAGGGTGTCGGCGGGACAGCCCCCAGTGCTCCCCTCTGCACAGGTGCCGATCGCTACAGTTTGTTCTGGCCCGAAGGGCTTGTGGCAAGGAAAGAAGGTGCAAAGCCCTGGCAGCAGGAAAAAGTCAGGACCAGGAGGTAGTTCAAGGTCTCCCCGGCCCCTTTGCAACACAGGGAATCTGGGCGCGTGAGTCCATGAAAGGCGCTGGAAACGTGCAAGCTGGCTCTAAGATCTGGCTGCCGGCCTGGTGACATGGTTGGTATCCATAAGAAATTCTATTTAAATGTTATGAAAATCAAATTCATTTAAGTGTTCTCTAGGACAACCATACTGCCTACTTTTCTCTCAAGGTATTATTTAGAAACAAATATTTTATTAAGTTTCCACAAACAAGACAAAATCTTTCAAGTGAAAGCAAAAAACTAAAAGCCGCACCAACTATAAGAATAAAATTTCATTTTAATTCCAGGTTTGACTTGTTCTTCTAATGCCTGTAACCTAAATTGTTAAAGTTCAGAAGTCTGTTGGTGCACAACTGTTTAAAGACTGTGTGCTTGAAATGAGGTATTCTGGACAGAAGAAATTCGCTTGCCTAAGGTCTCACAATGTCTCCATGCAGCAGATCTTAATTCTCAGGGTGAGAGACTAATTAGAGCATGGAACTTGCGTTTCATACCCTATCCTTCCAAATGGGAATTTTCCTCCTTTTTTTCCTTATTTTATACTATTTCAGAAAATGCTGGCTTCACGACTATCATTTCTACATTCCATAAAGTTCTCAACATTGTACTGATTACTCAGATGCCATGTTTGTCAAGGAGGGTCTGTGAACTGTTTAGAAGTTGCCTGGATCACGTTACCGGAGTTCGTTAGAGTGTCATCCAGACAAGGCCAAGGACAGAAGCCAGCACTCTGCCCAGAGGAGTCCACACACCTAGGGCTCTGCTCTCCAGGTGGCCACACGGTGATGGGAGGGGTGCGATGCCGGGCCCACCTTTCCGGCTTTCTTGGTTCATCCCAGTCTCTCGCCTTTGCTTCCTGATGCCACCACATTAACTCAGCTGGTTTTCAGGTCACTCAACTACCTGAACCCCTGGGCCTGTTTTGTCACATGTGGGGAGCTGGATGTACGTACACACCACCATCAGCTAACCCAGGCCAAGCTTGACAAAACACCGAATTCTGCTCTCTCCCACTACCCAGCTCTTGTCATCGTGGTGACCTGGCCACCACATTCTGAGCTGGAGTCCAAACTCCTGAACTTGATTCAGCATTCCACAGCCAAGAATTACTTGTTCAAGGGAGTTTACAGGTGTCATTAGCAAACCGTTTTCTTGTGAGATAAAATAAGAAATGGGTAGCTGCCTTAGGACTTCTGATTGACTGGTTATAACTCTGAGCCCTACACAATCTTGCTTACTCTCTTACCTGACATTTCTAATAGGAAAAAAACCCCAAGAGCACATTCCATTTCCCACTGAACAAGGCCATTCCAAACAGCCACCCATGTCGCAGTGTTACCCACCACTGGCACTCAAGTTGACTGATGAGGAAAAGGCTAATGAAAGTTGTGGGAAGGGCACGCGCTTCCCCCCCCCTGCGGCTCTGCGGCTGTGTTGGGCACACGCACTGCTATGAAAGGAACTTCAGAAATTTGACTTGCTTTATTATCATCAATTTTTTTTTAAATCTTAGCATCTTAAAGCATTTATTTGAAAGATGTATTTGTGAATAATGGCTTAGGAAGAGTAAGCCCTGGTTACCTCATGGAGATTCAAAATAACCAGATTTTACATGGAAGAGAAACTGATGATTTGGTCAAAGTAATGAGACCAATAAACTGAATCGTTGCCCCCAAATCAAATGTGACCTATAAATTAAGAGGCAATACACTGCAGCTATAGCTTAAAACTTTAAGTGTCTAGTCTCTTGCTCCTCTTCTAAACAAACAAGAAAAATTGTTCAAGATCATAAAGAAAAATGTCTGAAGTTAATAAGAGATTGGAATTAACCTCCTTTTACTAATTTAAAACTTGAGGTAAACCTCCCATTCTCCAATATGAGGTGGCATTATGAAATGTACAGAGGTGATGTTTTCACACAAAAGAGGTAAAATACAATATGGATTCTTTCACTCTTATAAATTCTCTACTTCCATCAGCTGAAGAATCCCTTCTCTTGAACGAGGCTAAGGTGCCAAATAACAGAGACTGACCACTTCGCTTTCACTGTCTCATTCCCACCACTGGCGACCAATCACATTCTGGCTGGATGAGAAGTATGATTTCAGAATGGGTCTATTTCCATATGGAGTGACCTTCACCCAGAGGTGAAGGTGACTGGCCCATCATCGGGTTCCAGGGCACATTCTACCCAGGGGTGGATCCCAAGGTTCTAGAACCTCAAACTTATACAAAGCAACCCTTTAATCTTCTTTCCATTATAAGAGTGTTGCCTGGACAATGTGAGACTTGACTTCACTTGAAGCTCTGTTTGTCTATCCTACTATATTAACATGGCACAGGCTTCTTGAATATACAGGGACTGCATCAGGAAAGTCTTAGTGTAAAATCTGCACTACTCTATCACAAATTCGAAAAGTTAACTGGTTCTCTCTTGAAGATAAAGATTTCATTTTTATCACAATAGCAAATGAAGTCAAGAGATTAAAAGTACTTGCTAATTGTTCAAGGAAAACATTAAAACATTTACCATGTACATGAGAGCTACTGTTGGAGTTTTGCTTAAGGATAAATCAAACAAAAGAGTTACTGTTTGAAACATAATGTTTAAATATTAATGACAAATATTTTATTCTTTTAAAATTATTCCTAAAGCTCCCTCTCGTCTTTTTCTTCTTTCTCCTTTGCGGAGGGAAAAGACCACACCAGGGATACTGATATATTTCCTGGTTATATCATTATTATTCCAAAATATACATCTATATTTTTTTACTTTCTCTATCAATTTTACATTCCTAAAATTAGACTCTTCATGCTTGATGAAGTTACCCAAGACCCCAAATTCTCAGATTTAAATGAATCTTCTTCAAACAATTTTGTTTGCTGAGAATCTTGGCATTCAAATTTCATCCTACTCAAAAAAATTGCCTTGGTATTTTTCCTCTAAATATTTTCCATAAACCTCCCATTTTCACAATATATTCTTTATGTGCATACTCTATGAGTAAAAATATATGTGTATAAAGTCTACACATCAGATAATTCTTTTAACCCCACTAATGTTAGACAAAAAAATCAATATTTATTTTTTGGGGAAAAAATCCTCACCTACTCAGATGGACTTGAATTTTGACCAAATTTCATATATGAAAGGAATTAGATGATTTGACATCTGTGATCTTTTTCGTACTCACAAATCTGTTTAATTACTGGTAAAGTAAGGCCAAGAAAGTCTAAAAACTTGCACAATAAGGCCGTGCAATGAGCTAATGGCCAATATGGGACAAATATCAAGGTTTAGCAATTCCCAATTCTATCTCAATATTCTAAATTTTAAACTTAAGAGGGCCTCATGATATTTTAAACCATTCATGGTCTGACTCCCAGATCTAATAATCAAACGCATAACTATCATGCAGAGTACCATGCCTTAAAGGCAACAAATTGTGTGTAAAACATGTTTACGGAGTAGGGCAAGGGAAACTATTCTCAAAAAATATATTCATGGACTGTTTGATAAATTCAGGCTGGAACAGCAAAGAATGGCAGTAAACAAATGCCGTGCCCCTAACTGAATTTTGCAGACAGCTTTCGCCTGGCTTTTCTATGTTTCACTTTCCCAGTCAGCTGTGAGCTGTTCCCATGTGTGAAATCACCTAAGAGAGGAAGCGAAGCTGTCCTCTGACATCTGGGAGCACGGAGGTGGGGGTGCAGTAAAGAGCATTTTGGACTTCAACTTGCACACAGATTCACCTATAAATTCAAGCCTGGAAAGCACTCAAGAAGAAATATCAGTGTAAATTTCGGGTATTTACAAAGACTCACAGTGGGGTGGAAACTAAAGGTCAAGGGCACGTGCTGATAGGACACTGTCTCAACTTTTTAAGACTAGAATGGGAAACCTAAGTGATATTATTAGCATAAGATCTAACGTGTAAACAGTTCAACTCATTCAGATTACAGATTAAACTTTCAAACACAGTTGTTTGCATTTTATATGCTCAATGCATATAGGTCTATTTTCTACCTACTTTTTAATGATTGGTTAAGACTGGTAAACTAATAAAAGAAAACTACTTTAAAATTTTATTTTTCCTTTATACTTAAAATGCTGTAACAAAAAATCATTCCGTGTTGCAGTCGTTATAATGCTACAACACACAAACCCTGTGCATCCACGGACATGCGCAAAAAAAAAAAGCAAAAACAGAGTAACTACAAGGAAGTCCTCGGGAGAAGGACGACCAATTCACTCCAGCTTTTTTTATTCTGTAGTCTCTCACACTGAACAACAGGAGAACCAGTCTAAAAGTCTCTTAATACTGTCTCTCACAGTCTCCTAATATGGAAACTAGACACTATTCTACTTACTTTGTCATGCTATAAAATCTGTTCCTACTCTGGGGACTATTTCTTTGCTCGTTCCCGTCCTGAACTCGGTTCTGTTTCTCTGGAATGAAAGAAACCCATTTACTATGAATGATATTTATGTAAAATAAAATCTTTCTAGGGAATCATCGTAGATACTCTAAGGATACAAAGTGAACCTAAAAGGAAGGGCTGCTACTTTGAAAACAGGGTTGGGTTTGATCAATGAATTCGTATTCTCAAGACCCTCTTGATGGGCCTGCAGCTGCAGCCATTTATTTGCTGGCTTTTTCACAGATGTAGACAGAGAAAGCTCCACGGTTTTTGTCTTTTTGTTGTTGGATGTGTTTTCTTTAATATAGGAAGTGGCAACTTTAAAAAAAAGCGCTCTTCACTTTGTTACAGAAGCTTGTCAATATCAGACATCCTTGGTAGTCTATTGTTGAAATGACTATGACTTTTAAATGCTAAGATCACAAAGTTGGCAGAAACTATACTTCAATAACAGAAGGTGATCATTTGCATTTCAAAATTTATCTATCTTGCTTTTCCCCTCAATTAGGCCAAAACATGTTGATTCACAGGTTTCAGTGTGTGTGTTTCTTTCTTTTTTTAAACTTATTTATAGAACAGAATAATGGCCCCCCTGCTAGTTTGGCATTTGCTCAAGTTTCTGCCCATGCAAATCGAGTTTGTTACTGGAAATTTTTCTCAAAATATAAAGGCACATCATCCACAAGATAAAAAGGTACATTACTGATAATATAAAGTACAGGGCAGGTGGATCGTGTTTTTAGGACAAACACATGATAAGGATTCCCAGGGGGGAGGAGGGGTAGAGGCTGCACACTGTTTAAACAGAAGCGAACTGTCCTCATCATAATCTTGTGACAACTTTACTTTATAACCAAACACCAGTGCCTCAGTACACCATAGAGTTACTTGGGCAATAATACTAAGGTCAGAGTTAGGAAATGGGAGGGCAGGGAGTGCTGAAGAATTAGTAAAACCCTTAATGCTTCTAAGAGTAGATCAAAAGAGGACTAAGAACTCCATGTCCCCGTGTGAGATGCATAGTAATCTACAAATTCTGCTCCAATCCCCCTGCATTGTGGGCAGAAGTGCAGACTCAACTGAGCTCTGGAATTCTCTGAGTTTAAGATCATCTAATTTAGAACACTGGCATTACTTTTCAGTTAAGGCCATTACTGGCTTTATTTTATCCTGTTGATAAATTATCAAGCCCAAGGAATGAAGAGACTTTCCACGCTGTTTCAATGCAAGCCATAATACTAGGGCACTTTTGCAACTCACAAAGCTTGAAAGTACAATTCTTTTATGCAAATAATTAAAACAAAGCCCTTCTTCAGACTACAGCTTTTTTTTTTGAATGTTAGTGAAGGGCAACCTGAAAGATGAGAGCAAAAATCCATTAATAGTAGACTGCCACCTGCTGGTCGACTGTAAGAATTGTGATTTCTGAGAAAAGGCTTTCAAATTAGAACTTGGATAATGATCTATTATTAAATTCAGTATTTCAGTACACGAAATTGAAAGTACATATCTACTGATGTCATATGGCTTCGTTCCACATCTATTTACACTCTTAGAAGGTCAACATGCTATACTGTTAGAGTAAACAGGACTGTACTTGAAGCTGAAGAAAAATAATCTGCTGGAATGCCAACATACAGATAGTATCCAATAAGAAAGTAACCACACTAACAGGAAATAGTGAGTCAGTTATCATTTAAATTAGGACACTACATTACTTTTCAATTAAGGCCATTATTGGCTTTATTTTATCCTGTTGCTAAAACAAATGATTAAGTCCAAGAAATGAAGAGACTTTCATTATACAAACACTAAAAAATGCTCCGTAAACATTTAGCCTCAATGCAAGTTTTATACTGCACCTGACTTCAGGATTTAATAGAGTTTCACCTGAAAAAATCCCCAGGTTTAATTTTGATTCTAAAACCTCCAATTCAATATAATTAACACATATATCTATGTATACTGGTACCTCAAAGGTTATTTCTTATCAAATTAGAAAAAAAGGAGAGTCTTGTTAAAAGGAAAAGGAAAGAACCAGATAACCATAACAAAGCGATTTTACTATGAAAAAAAATTTTGTTGTCCCATTATCTAAATCATACTAATAGGGTTTCAAAACAACAGCATAATACTATCTGAGAGAAACAAAAATGTAATCATGTTCTATTGCCCCTCAGAAGAAAAAAAAAAAAACCAAAGAGCCCTAATTTGGAGAAAGGAAAAAAGTAACAGTATGAAGAAAATTCAAATCACTGTTTTCAGAAAATAGTTTTAGGATCTTTGCTTTGCAAGTTGAGAAACTTTGTTATTCTCCAATACAGAAATCATTCTTAACAATGAAGGGTGTAACTAAAAACAATATAGCTCTCTTTCCATCCTAATTAGAATAATTTCCCATTATGCAGGGAAACAATGTTAGCATCAATAATACACTGGTTAGCTAGTAAGCACTTAAATACTGCATTAATCAACAACTAAGCAGATCATGTCAACATAACCAGCTTGAACTTTCTCCAAGAGCCAGTGGGGTGAAAAGTGAAGAAACTTTGGCTACCCACAGAGGCTAGATGCTAGGCAAAAGGTGAGGGAATTCTGGATTCAAACACAGCCCTATCTGACAAAGAGAAACTAACTCAAATACAAAGCCTGTGCTCAAGGGACCTGTAATTATCAACAAAGTACCTAACATGCCCAGAAGCAAATCTCTAATTGAAAAAATAAAGACAATACAGTAAGAGGAAGAGAAACCTGTTATATCAAATATTTGGCAAAATAGGCTATTTTAAAAGAATAACATGCTTCCTAAAATTTCTCGAATACAGAAAAAGAAACTTTAAATCTGCTCTAAAATGCCAGGTTGGCTCATCACTGAAATCACAACCTTATATATATATTTTTTAATTCCATACTTTTCTATATTTTTAGCCTCAGAAATTTTACCCTTTAAGACAACTGCCTCTCACATCTTAATAAAAATCATCCACTCAAAGAGGTTCAGGGTGTTTAAAGGTCTTTAAACGGTCAGAAGTTAAGATGTCTCTAAGACCTCAACGCTTCCACAGGAAGTACAAACCCATTCAACAACAAACACACATACAAAACTATAAACTACATAATGGTTTCACCCCCTCAGAATCCTTCTTTGAAGGATTAAAGAGATAACCAAAGCCAACACGCAGGTAAACTGCCGGTGAAAATCCCAACTTCCCCAGAGCAACGGGGGCCGAGGAAGAACTCTGTCAAGGGAAGCCGTGTAGGAGACGGCGCTGACCTGGGGCACAGTACATTCTCTCCATGGCGTCGCTGTCACAGGAATCTTCAACCTCACTCCACCTGCTGAAATACGTTAGCTGGATGTGTCCTAAAAACAAAACGACAGGAGAAATCAAAACATTTTTCTCTTCCATTTTCTGCAGAAGTGAACTGTAATTACTCCTTTTGTAGCTAAAAACAGTATCATTAAGAATAATGGCATCATTAAGTACTAGAAGCTATTACTGGGGGTGAATTTGCTGCACTGATAATGAAGCTCTAGATAGGAAATGAAGATACTAATTACAAGATAAAACGCCTACTCAGTTAATTGGAAGCAACAGCGAATAAAAAGAAATGCATTTGCAAAAGTTCCTGACCTCTATCATTCAATAAGATGTTGTTTGGGTTCAAATCGCGGCACACAATTCCCTCTCTGTGTAAAGCGTCAAGGGCTACCACCATTTCGGCTGCCCATCTCTGAATGCAGCCCTCTGGGATGTAAAACCTGGAGTTCAGTGCTAATTTTTTATCTAGGTCCTCAAAAATCTGATGTATCTCCTTGTCTCCTTGTGCTAACCCACTTGCTCCCTTAGTCACAGAGTCTGTCCGAAATAAAGTCGATTCCTCTTCGGCCAAATCATCGGTTTGATCTGTAAACAGCAATACTTCTTCAGTGTTTAAAGTGTCTGTGTTTGCATATTCATTAGCACCTGAGAGTGGGTCAGAAACCGGGAATAAGCTTTCTGCTGTGCTGTCTGCGGCCACTGCCGACGCAACCACTCCAAGTCCCTGAAAGTTAGGATCTGAGCTGCGTGACAAGGACATGTCTCCTGAACTACTGGGGTCAACAGCGGCTACAAATAGCATCCCAAGATCCCCCTGGGCATAGTGTTTCTCTGTTACACCATGGGACGGAAGACTAGAGGGATCACTCAATTCCTCTGAGCCTTTTTCTTCTTTTGCTTGGCACTGTTCAGCACTAAGCCTGAGGCATAAAACATCAGGGGCTTCCAGGAGTTTGCTTTCCATGATGCCTATATTAGTCTGTGTAAACTTCGTAGGCCCCACGGCTGCACCATCTTTAGTTGGCTCCAATTCACCAGGGAGGTTCACAAGAAGATCGGGCCTTCCTTCATCAGGACCACTGACATCATCAAAAGCAGCATCTTTAAAAGAAATAACTGGGACAGAGTCATCTGAGCCTCTGCTAATGGTGTCCTGAGCTATAACCCTGCTTTCACTAATGCTGAAACTCCTGTCTCCATCTGAAAGTGTAAAAAACGGTTTCAAAGGCTCTGACTTTAGACTACATATTTTTTCTCCGAAATCAAGTCCGAGGAGTTCACTGGTGCTATCCTTACTGTCTATCCTAAAGAACTCCATGGAGCTGTCTTTCGATCTGCTGAGGGGATCGAACGTCCTTGGAGAACTAACTGCATCCAGGCCGTCCTTTGCAGGGAAGAGCTTCAGCTCGCGAGCCATCCGCTGAGAGCCAAGGTTGTCACTGTGGGCCGCGAGGGGTGCCGGGAAGCCTTCGACAGCTTTGGTACCAACACCATTTCCTTCGCTCTTCACGAAAGGCTCCTCACTCAGGGACCCCGGTTCAATCTTTTCTTGCCCATATTCATTGCATAACGTTAAATAACTAGTAGTACATTCTTCCTCTGAACTTGAGCCAGAATCGGGCCATTTTGGAGAGCTATCCTGGCCGTCATCGTCTTGGTTGCTGCCGTCTTGGGAGCTCTGAGTCAGACTCGTCTCCAGGGGCAGGGCCTGCAGCATGGCTCCCCGGTCACTTCCTCTGGATTCGAAGCTGCTGCTGTCCTGAGGACGGCAAGTCGGCTGTAGCAGGTGAACTTTACTAAGTGCAGATTTGTCCACTTCTTCGATGTCAAAACTTTCTTCAGGACTTCTGTTTAGGAATTTACTGATGTATGACCAGAGTTTGCCACCTGTGAATAAGTATAACCAAAAAAAAAAAAAATTAACATCCCCAAATTAATGGTTACTCATTGAAACCATTAGAAAAGCAAAAAAGTATTCTAATAATCGATTAACAGCTAGTCATTGATACCCATCCATTAAAATATCCAGCATGCTGAAAGGCAAGCATTTTAATAAAATGTCTTTCGTTACTGCTAACTGATGGGTACAGTTTTAAGCATATGTCCTAATAGCAATTATTTCCGATAGGACAACCTATTTCTTTCTTTGAAGAGAAGTTAATTATAACAAATCCTAATATGAAATCTTACACGTGAATTTCTACTTAAAAGTTAAATATAATTTAGCTTAGAAACATCTGATTGTGTTCTGACTTGTTTATATAATAATTTTTTCAAGCATGGTCCCTTGGTCAAGTGGAAATTCATCAATAAGTGCTGCTTAAAATTGTAAACTTCACTGGGGGGAAATCAACAATATTATTGCATTTTGAAAATGCCCAGCCCAGGATCAGAGAGATTAGATAGGTATCTAATTATGCCATTGTAAGTGCCATATTAATATTTTCCCCATTTTCTCCCCTCCCCAAATATATCATGTGTTATACGAGCCCAAGTAATGCAACTGAGGAATATTAATTGAATGGCCATTAAGGCGGCAAGCTATTAATTCTAATTTTGTATTCTGATATATATCAGAAACCTATAAAACCCAAAATCATAAAAATCAATTTCACATAACTCATACAAATCAAATACACTCAAAATAATCCAGTGTTTTACTAGCAATACTTGCCAGGTATTTATTTCACCTGATTTTTCTTGTTTTGTTTTAACCACTAAAAACTAAACCTCTTTTGCTAATTAGAATCTCTGAATATATAAACTATGATAAGTATCAAAAACCTCCCAAAACTCTACTGACTAGAAAAAGTATTACAAGAAGAGCAGTTAAATTTGATAGAGAAATCTTAAAAAACAGAAATTGCAGAAGCATACTTAGTGAAGATATAACTGAAGCTTCCAAAGGTAAGAAATAATGTGTTAAAAATAAAACTTTCTATTAATATGGTGAAGGCTACTTTTTTTCAGTACATTTTTAATGTTGTTCTTAAGCATCATATACCAAGGGTAACTAAATATAACCACTAACAGTCCATTATACGTATAAAAGTCAATAGAAACATCCAAAATTCTTTTTCTACTTTGCATTTCACTCCACGCAGAGGAATTCAGCAAGTACATAAAGCCCCCGATACTGTGCCCAGCAGAGAGTAACAGCTCAATACGGAGCAGCTGTCCTAATGCTAACCCTATCACAGCCCACAGCTCCTCCCCCAGGGATCTCGCTAACAGTCTTCTTTCATTTGGATAATAATCAGTGGTGTAGGGCATTATGGCATTTAACCTTCCCCTCTCATTTTTCTTAGCTAACTTTCTGTCCTCACTAGATTGTACTTAGTTTTTCTTATTGCCCCATATTGAAACGAAGTGTGACGATTCATACATGGTTTTGAAACACACTCACTCCTACAAGGAGCTTATGCAATGATTCCATCTTTTCTTCATTTCTTGGCAACAACAGCCACACTTCTCTGGTCACAAATGCCTCTGCTGGGGCACACTAACAGTAACACCGGAACCTGAAGCTGGGTTTTCGTACGCAATGCAAGACAATGGCGCCGTTGTTTCCAGTTCTCCTAGATGCTGACGACTTTGAGGACAGAACCAAGCCTTTTTCAGAGTCTCTGTATGGACATTTCTCGTATACTGTGCACGACACGGCAGGCATTCAGTCACTACTTGTTAACTAGGACAACAGCACATCAGAACAAGGTGTATCCACATAAAGTAGACCGTGTCTACAGCTGTGATGCTCCAGTGACCAGCAGGAAACAGTACCAACTCAAGTTCTAAGAAATGTTTCATTCATTCCTAGGCCAGTTCCACCTGGATGAGCTGCTGAAATCTAAAATTCAACAAGCTTAAATTCTTTTATTTTTGCCTCCAAATCACTTCGTCTTTCTGACTCCCAAGCCTTTCTGGCAGGAAAGCTGTGGACCAAACCTGGACTATTTTCTCTCCCTTGTTCTTTCTTCATCGAACAATCTTCCAAGTCCTCCTATAAGATCTACCCAGAATGTTTCTTCTCATAGTCTTCCTTCTCTTTTCATCCCAATTAATCTTTCATTTTAGCACAGATCTTATGATATCATTTCTCTATTCAAGAACCCCAAACCCCACAACCTACTGAATGATGTACCAGCCCCATAAAAGGTATTCGAACTGCTCAGTAATGAAGTATCACCCCATGAGTTGGTCCTCTCCCCCCGCTAACCCCATGATCCCTCTGAACTGGGTTTCTCCACACATAACCTACGCCAGGGGTTTGATCACACCACACCCACCACTGGAAGTTTCTTTCCTATTAGGTTCCCCAATACCTGCTTGTCAAAATCCCACTCATTCTTGAAGGTCCTTCCGAATTTGTTTTCTTTTACCAATTTTTTGTATTCCCTTGTTGGATACGACTCCTATCATCTCTGAATCCTCTATATCACTTCATCCTTCTTTGTGACATTTACAGCATTCTATTTCATATTAGTAATACTTTTCATGCTTTTATTATCTTCTTTACCAGACGGCAGAGTCTGCATAACTTCAGGGAGAGGATTATGTCTAGCATGTAGAATAATAGGTATTAAATAAATATTTAATTAACTGGATTAAAAAAGATGACAATTTTACCAATTTTTTAAAAATCTTTCAAAGAAAAGGTTCTATAAATATTCATAGCATTATCTTTGGTCATACAATCTTCCTATTTTAAAACAAATATATGGTTCTATTGTTAAAAATCTTAAATATAGCCCTGGCTGGTGTAGCTCAGTGGAGTGAGCGCTGGCTGGTGAACCAAAGGGTCACTAGTTCAACTCCCAGTAGGGGCACATGCCTGGGTTTTGAGTCAGGTCCCCAGTTGGGGGCACATGAGAGGCAACCACACATTGATATTTCTCCCCCTCTCTAAAAATAAATAAATAAAATCTTTAAAAAAAAACGAAGCATGAATATTTTTATGCTTCTACCATGCGTTGTGAGACTGCTTTCTAGAAAGGTTATCCCAATAAGCAGTGTGTACCAGTGCCACCTTCACAGCAACTTGCTTCTATTGGACAGTAGCAAGTTTAACAATTTAGTAGGTCAAAGTACCATCTTATTTATTTTCCATTCTTTCCATTATTAGGTAAAATTTCTAAATTTGTCTGTTGGCACTTTCCTTATGAAATGTGTTCTTAGCCTAAACAAGTACCCAAATTGAATTATAAAAGCTCTGCATGTTCAAGCAAGAAATAAACTGCTTTAGCTCTTCTCCATTCTTTGCGACATGCCCACTTAAATTTAATGCTCAACAGGGAGCCACAGAAACAAATGTTTTGGTTTTATCACACACTTTTTTAAAAATTACAAGATCATGGAAACCACCTAACCTACAAGAACACATTATTTCTGTTGTAGTTTCTCACCCACAAAATCTAAGTAGGTGTTGGGAATCGCCCTGCCTGGTTTCAGAAGCTGTAACCCCCCCATGGCTAAGGCTGAGTGAGAGACCTTGAGACCCTAAGCCACTAAAGAGAAAAAGCTCATCACCCCCCTGGCAGGAGCACCACCTCTGCCCACTTTACTTCACCATTCCTGGCCCCCAGTGCATGACTGGTTAGCCAATGACAGGTTAAGATTCCTCAAGGGAAGGACGACCTAAGACAGGCATGGTCACAAGGGGACCCTCGGGAAAGGACTTGGGGGCTATGGAGAAAGACAGTGATGGACCCTCACCCCTCGGCTTTGACATAGCCTGAGTCCTCATTGTGTCTGCAAGAAGTCTAATTTCTTGGCTGCCTTAGTTGCCCTGCCTGACCTAAGCTTGAAACAATGCTGAAGGTGGGTACAGCCCTATGCTGGAAAGGGCAGGTTCCCCAGGATGATCAGGCCTAAGAAAGAATGCATAAAATCCTGTAAAACCTGCTTTGCTAATGCTCTCAATATAAATGATAAGGGTCGACGCATGAAATGAGTTTGTTTCCCCAAAGTTTTATGGCCCTTTAGCTATTAGACCCTGACTCAAAATAGGCCCTCAGAGTTCTCTGAATGTTATCTATTTGATCATTACTGCCTGATTGATGAGCTTTCCATATACACCCTGTATTCCTATGCAAATTAAAGCCAACAAGGCAAGGGTCGGTGCACTGTCCTCTAGAGAGAGTGGCCATGCAGTCCCTTTTCCTCCACAGGACTCAGTAGTCCATGTGAATTTGTCTCGTCTCATCCATAACACCTCAGACACTATAGGCCAGAGTCTGTGCCAAGTAGGTTTTATTTTCTATAGAATTAATATCAGGCCCAACACCCAGACTTACACAAATGGAAGTTTTACTGTTGTAACATTAAAAACATTAACCTTAGAAACAAACCCATTATTGGCTAAACTACAAAATATAAACAGAAAACACATTAACATATTTATAATTTTGAATACTTCAGTAATACAAATGATACCTAAGACCCATTAAAGCATATAAAATAGTAGATATTAGTTATTTTAAGCTATGAAAATAGAAATACATAAGGTTTAATAAAAACCCCTTTTAAAAACTCTTATATTTTAATCTATTGGTTTTCTGGAAGGTTGCAAAAAAATTTTTAATTTTACTTGACCAGAATCAAAATTTTCAATTAATATATACAATAAAATATTACTAGGCCAATGATCAAAATCATCTTTTGACCCAGCAATTCTACTTCAAAAAAATTTGCCTACAAATACTTCTCACAAACAAAGATATATGGGTAAAGCACCAGAAACAATGTAAACACCAATTAACACTCAATTACATAAGTTATGGTAAATCTGCACAGCCAAATACTTTGTATCTATTAAAAAATTGAGAGCATTATTTGCAAATATTTACATCTCATTTACCAAGTGCCAGGCCCTGCTCTAAGTACTTTATACATATCAACTATATAATCCTCATATTAGTCCTATGAGTAGGGATCATTATCATCCCTACTTTATAGATAAGGAAACAGCGGTACAAAAAGGTTGGCTAACTTGTCCAAAGTCACACAACTAACTAGTAAATGGTGAACCAGGCTCCAGAGTCATTGCTTTTCATCACCGCACTGCACTGTAGACCTGTATATACTGAAAAGGAAAGCGGTCCAAGATGCTTTCCTTTTAAGATGGGGGAGTGTGGCGAGTTACAAAACAATGTTCAAGATCAATTTGTTTTTTAAAAGCAGATGGGCAGGGAGTATGTGTTTATATACACAGGAAATGTCCCCCATTTCTAGAGAATGAAACTGGGCATTACAGTGAACGGGGTGGGAGAATATTAATTTACTTTGTATACTTCTACATAGTTCAAATTCATTTCTTTATCTATTAGTTTTATAAATTTTTACAACTAGTTAATAAGAAAAGAACCATTTCACCCCTTGGGCCCCAAATAGCTTGCGGAGAAATTATTTCCCATTCCCAATCTATGTGGCGTGTCCACATTCAGAGGCTTTCCAATCATTTCCTTCTAACTGGCTTGTTCACCTTTTCTCTGACTCACTGCTCAATAATCACACACTGAGCCCCTTCCATGTACTAAGCATTCTGCTCAATGCAGGGGTGTACATGATGGATGATTTAATCCATAATCTTAGGAACTTACAAAGTTTTATAAATACTCATGACCTTTGCTGAATACAATTATTTTTCCACCTTTTCTTCCTCACAGTTAAAATACGAGATTCATTAATGGAAACAAGCATTTCAAACCTCTCTCCTAAAATCTCATCTGGTATATACTACTCAATACCACCTGGATTTAACGAGCGCCTCAAACTCACATGTCCAAAACTGAACCCCCAACTGCTGCCTCTGCGTCAACCTCGCCCACAGCTTTCCCCTCTTCAGTGAATGGACACTCCGTCCTCTCAGCTGAGCCAAAGCCTTGGAGTCACGCCAGGTAGAATCACATCAGTTCTGTCTTCAAAATATACTCATAATCTAGTAACCATTTCTCACCACCTCCCCCACTAACGCTTTGCCCACACCCCTTCACTTTCACCTGGATTGCGGCAGCAACTTCCAAACTGCTCTGCTTTTGCCTTTGCCCTCCTATATTCTACCTTCCACAAGGCAGCCAGAGTGGTCCCTATCTTGTCACTCCTCTGCTCAGTGTCCCCCAGTGACTATCTACCAATTCAGAATAAAAATCAAGTTCTCAAAGTGGTCTACAAAACCGCACCGGATCTGCGCGCCCACCTCCCCACTTCTCCAGGCTCACTGCCCACCACTCTTCCCATTCTGCTCCAGCCACAGAGACCTTGCTGCTTCCTGTACACCACGTACACTCTCCCTCCAGGCCTATGTACTGCTCTCTTACCAGGATATTGATCCTTCATGTATCCACGTGTGCCCTCTCTCACCCCCTTCAGGTTACTGGCCAAACGTGCCTTCCTAATAAGGTACCACTGTACATAAAATACTAACTACTGCCTCACCCTTCTGGCATTCCTCCTTTCTGTTATTTTCTCTGTCTGACATATATTCACTTACGTATTTGCTGACTGTCTGTCTCGCCTCTATAATATCGGCTCCACATGGGCAGTCTTCACCTACTACAGAACCAGGCCTGTAACCCAGTAAGCACGCAATACATTTCTGACTGGATGAATTACAGAAAACGAGTCAAGAGACTCATGTGAATCATGAACAGTTTTTTTGCAAGCAGAGGGAAGCTAACACCACAAATAAATATTCAAACATTCATATTATGGCAAAAAAATTGCTCATTTACTTTTTCAGTAATAGTTTATCCTACATATGAAAGTGACATTTATATGATACACTCACAACCTCCTAATTCACAGAGGTAACAAAGACAGTACTGCTAACATGTAAAACCACACTGTCCATCACCTAGCTCACTTGATCACTCAAGCCAAATCCAAGAAATGACCCTGGATTCTTCTGTCCCAACCTTTACACCATCATAGGTCCCAAAAGGCCATGCTGTCACCATTTCTTGACTAAGACTATTTTATTAGCCTTCTCCCGCTTCTATCCTTATCTTTCTATAACCCATTCCCCATACGACAGCCAGAGTGACGTTTTTAAATGTAAGTCAGACCTAGCCACTGCTTCCGATGTCCCATGCTCCCCAATGCACTTGAATGGAAGTCAGAGGCCTGACCCTGCCATGGAAGCCTCCTGCCTGCTTCTCCAACAGCCCCATATCCACTAGCGCCCTCACCTACTCCACTCCAGCCAAGTGGCCTCCTGGCCTGTTTCTCAAACATCCCAAGTTTGCTTCAGCCTTGATTTCTGACTCTGACGCCTGTACTGGAATGTGCACCCATCCCCTTACATCCAAATGGTACTTCTTTGACTGCCTAATCTAAAACAGGCCTCCAGTCCTTATCCATTAGATGTCTTTCTCTGTTAAAGATCAGCAGAGTCCCTGTTATTATCTGACATTCTCCTGCTGTTTGTTTTCCTGTTTGACTCTGCAGAACAAGAATGCAAGTCTCAAAGGGGCAGGCTCTTTCCCTGTCTTGTTCATTCTCAATAAAGCTCTTTAATGTTAAATGAGTCCAGAGTCCCTATATGCACTATAATTTAGTATCTTTGTATTATAAAATCTTCTTTAAAATTAAATGACACCTAACACACAGTAAAAAGAGACACCCTCCCCACCTTAAAGTGTAAATAATAACACATAAATTCTACGGTCATGTGACTATTCTAAGTCAGGCATGGTCAACACTGAAGGAAAAGAGACTTGGTAAAGGTAATTTAAAACCATGGAAGATTTAAAAACCATTATGTCTACGTCTTTAGGACAGATTATGAGTATCTCTACAGCGCTGACGTAAATTCAGTGGAATATCGGCTTTGGAGACTAAGGGAAGGTGAGAAGATGGCAGAAGAAAAACTGACCTATGACCCGGAGAAGAAAGAAGAGGACGGGGAAGCTGTACACAGCGGGGGTGAACCAGGGTTGAAAATTTGCCGCAGATAATCTCCAACGTGAATAATCCACCCTGGGTAATAGAATATTGACTATAATTACATTCATCCTACTGACCTTGTTCTAAATTATTATGGATTATTACTGCGCAAGTTATTTTTGTTCCACACCAGAGGTGGCTGTATTCCGCTATCAGATGACATGACCTCTAATTCAATAATGTCTGTAATGCACTGGTATCCTCCGATAAAAGCTGTCTATAATGTCTGAACAAAGGTGAATTAGTTATCCAATTCACACACGCAATTAACTCTCTTAATACCTGAGAGACCATGGAGGCCCCTCTGAATTTCCCATTAAGTACCACAGATGGAGGTCTTCCCTCCATCTGCAGTTATCTTGTGCTGTACTTCACAGTAAACAATATTAATAGTTTATTGCCATCGAAAATCTTGCATTAGTTATAAGAGACCTCGTTCTGCAAAGCAATGACTCATTTTCCTGGGAAACGCATTAAATTCAAATGCTATGCCTATTAGTAAAGTACAAAAGTTCTCTATTATTCTCAGTAATGTGAAAATAATAACACCACCATTAAATACAGAAAATTTAATTTTTTCCACCATTTGTAAGCACACCTCTTACAAGCCAAAGGGCAGCATTTATAATGTAACTTATATTTATGTGCTGTATCAGTCATTTTAAATTTTAAAAAAAACTTTAAATTTAGGCATTAAAAGGCAAAAAAAATCAAAACATAGTGCTTTTGCCACCTGTTCCCTCTACTCAGAGCTGAAATTTCATAGTCTGAAGGCAGAGTAGTGTGCCCCTTGCTCTGTACCCATATATGATGCCAACGGCTGCATTTGTAAAAACCCAGCTTAGAATAACTGGGGCATGTCAACTGTCAGGTAAATACCCAGGCCTCCTAAAAAGGGAGGTAATTAATTAATTCTTCAGGATATGTTTCTTATGTTAGTCATCTAACATTAATGTATCCTTTCAGCAGAGCACAAGAGAATAAAATAAAATCAGCAAAACGAAACCGGGCTCTCTTAACACACACTCAGCTGAAAGTTCTCGGCCTATCAGATCGATTCTAGGAGAAGGCAAGTAGTTGTGCGTATCCAAGGATGTTGCTCCAGTTCCAATGACATCTGCTGCTCACCTGCATTTCTACTCCCCCTCCCGACTCCAATGAGGGAGGGAAGGCAGAGGAATGAGACAACGGTTTCTCACACGTGTTTCACACGGTTTACTTGTTCGTGTAATGACAGAAGGACATTCTGAAAACTAAAAAGCTCCGAAGGTGACATTCTTCGCTCCAAAACGATTTAGAGCACCAACCCACCTTCCGCGTGCTGCAGCACAAGAAACACCGACTCCTCGGAAACGATGTACTTGTGCAGGCACACCATGTTGGGCACGCAGCGGGGGATGACGGTCTTTCTGCTCCTGCTGTATTCACTGCTTTTCCTGAGACCCTGACAGAGAACAAAAAGGTCAGATGTACCCTCGGCTGCCTTTGGAGCCTGCTGTGCTCTGTGTTTATCAACCAAACTAATCTATCCGAGTTACTCTGGGCTTCAGAGAAACCACTCATCTGCTGCTCTATGCCCCTCGGTCCCTGGAGGCTCTGCGGATGGCATCTGGCGTGAATCCAGAGAACGGAAGATGCTACAAAGCTGCCATTAAAATCAATTATGTGGGTCAGTGTTTTTATTAGAGATGCTCTCAAACGAAGTCATCGGGATGACACACAGTTATTTCTCTATGACCTTTTCTTAAGTTGTATTTTACTTGTGTGTATTTTTAAAGCAGCAGACACTGTGAGATCGATTCACGTTCCTGGGACACAAAAGGTATTCCTAGACTGAACAGGCAATTTCAAAATTCTATTCCAAAAAAGTACAGATGTTGTTTCAAGCTTTCTCCAAAGGACCAGGTTTGCATAGTCCCTGCTGTAATACCTTGGTTTTAAAATCTGGGGAAATGCCAGTGATAAAGTATACTCATAAAAAGAAGTTTGTTTCAGTGTAAGTCGATGTGACCCACGACGGCCACGCTGACAGAATAAAAGTATCAGAAGAAGAGCCTGGACCAGGGCAGCTCAGTTGGTTGGGCGTCGCCCCGCAAAGCGCAGGGTTACTGGGTGAGTCCTGCTCAGGGCACGTGTGTGGGTTACAGGTTCCGTCCCCCGAAGGGGTGCATGCAAGAGGCAACCAACCGATGTTTCTCTGCCTCTCCTTGTCCCTCCTTCCCCTCTATCTAAACATAAATAAAATCTTTTTAGAAAAGTTTTAAAGTATCAGAAAAAGAAATAAATTAATCTGAAATTAATACTAATGTTGGAATATTTAATCTGGGTTTTTTTAAAGAATATGTACTGTCATAATGCACTTCAAATACAATTTCAAAATTGAGGGGTTTTCCGTACTCATTTAGTTACAAATTGAGTTATACAGAGACTCAAACTAGAGCTCAGAAAGAGGACCAGGAATGCAGAATGGCTTCCCAAATAACTGTACGCAAAGACTTGAATGCGAGATTTCAGCACTCACGAACTGCAATCACCATCACGAGTGAGGTGGTGTGCGGCCTCCACACATCATACAAAAGGTGGCAGAGATGCATTTAAACTGCACGCCACCCATCTAAACACCACGTGGTGAGTCTCCAATGCAACTCCTCCATACAGTCCGTTACCTGAAACACTTTTTAAATGTACGCTATCAAGTATTTATGAACTGTGATGGAAGGACAAAAAGTAAAGTACAGGTCATCACAAACACAAATGAACATCCAAAAAAGAACATCCAAACACCCCCAAAAATATATTAAATAGTTTCTTTCAGAGCAAAACTTGAAATAAATTTCAAGATCATTAAACATACTAATTCTACTTACTTTTAAAATGAATGTCTGTTCTGTCCTTGTGTCCATTACAAGTAAAACCTACATAAAAACATGAGTAATAATTTATTCATAATACAATAAAACATTAACTCATAACTTTTTAAAACTACACTTGAAGGGTTTGAGGGAAAGTGCTGGAAATGACTCCACCAACACTGTTAATTTCTGAATAGATTTTTTAAAGGCACCAAATCACAGGATTGAAAATAGTCTTAATCGAAAGTAGGTTTATTATGGTTTCCTTTCTAAAAATGCCATATTTTTGAAACATTACCATGTCTCCCAGATTTATTTTAAAATATACTCCTTAAAAGTAAAGGAAAAATTATTTTAGAGAAAGAATTTTTCCTCATGCAACATGTATGGTTAAGAAGAAAAACATAAATATATATATTTTACAGAAGCTGTTGAGCTCTCAAGTTTCTCCCCGAAGCCCCTAATGTAGCCACTTGCGACAATGTGATCTCGGTAGCTCAGGCTCCAGTGCCAGGCATCCCTGAGGTACTGCTTCCCCATCCTGGACTCATCCTACCTCCTCTTTTTCCATCAGCAAATCCCGTCGGCTCCAACTTCAAAATGTATCGAGAAGCTGAACCCGCCTCACCACATCCACGGCTATTTCCCCGATCCAAACACAGACGCACCTGGATTATGACAATCACCTCCCCACAGATCCCTCCGCTCCCGTCTTTTGTCCTTGGTCTGTTCTCAAATAGCAGCCAGAGTGTTCTTTTTAAACAGAAGTAGATCATGTCACTCCTCTCATTCAAAGAAAAGGTCAAAGTCCAAAAAATGATCCCAGGACCCTTTGTGATCTCACACAAAGCCCCCTCAACCTACTCCCTCCCTCACCATTTTAATGGATAGAAATAGAGAGAGATGCGAAATTATCTTACCATACTAATATTTTATTATTTTGGAGACATTATTACCAGAGGGTGGCAAATTTTTCTATAAAGATGCAGCCAGTAAATACTCTTGGCTTTGTGGGCCCATGCGGTCCCTGCCACAGCAACGCACCTTGGCCCAAAAGTAGCCCCCCCTGAAATGGCCATGACAGGAATACTTACACCACAGAAATCTGCAAACACTGAAAGAGGGATTTTTTTCCCCAACTCCACAGAACTGCAAGTTAAGGATGAAAAAAACTGTCAAGCTTGGGAAAATTAAAAAATGGGGAGTTAAGATGGGAAACCAGTCTGAGAAGAAGATGGTAAATTCCACTTTAGAAATGATGTGTTTGATGTAACAACGACAGCATCTTTGGCTTCTCTTCTGAGTGCCTGCCTACTTATGAAGTCTCCATTTAATTTCCATGACTATTCCTGCAGACACCTCCTGAACTCACCCTTTCCTCTTTCCAAAGCCCTGTCCCCACTAAAAACAAAATAAGTCCCTGTTCCTCCTCCTCTAACACTGAATAATACTACCATCCATAGACCAGCCCCCCAAATCAAAAGTTCCCAAAGTCCCCGCCCCCTACCTTCATAACCAGCACCCAAGACAGTTGGTTCTACCTCCTAAGCGTTTCTCTTACCCACCCTCTGCTCTCCCACCACCAGGTTTAAGTGTCTACCATGTGCTAGGCTTTGACCAGGAGTAATCAGTGTTAATTCTTCCAACTGCCCGATGAGATGATCTTACCATTTCTATTCCGACTGTGAAGACATTATAGCTTCAGCTGTAGAAGCTATAATGGCCAGTAATAATGGTATCTACCATATGTGAAAATTTCAGTGAGAGGTAATCCTGTAAAAGTGCTCGGCATAGCCAGTTATTACTATTGCTATCACCGTTACTGCTTCTTCTCCCTAAAATGCTCCCCTAGCCACTTACCAAACAAGTACTCATCTTTCCATATTCAGCTCAAATGTCTGTCTCTTAGTAACAGACTTTTTTCTGTTGTTCTCACACTGTACACAGTACCAATTTCTACGATACCATTTTTAAGCCCTCAGTTTGGTTTCATGTTTACGTCTCTCTCCCAATCAGATTTCCAGCCTTTTACTGGCATGTTGGAGGCAGAATAATGGTTGCCAAAAATGTTTGTCCCTTAATCTCCAGAACTTGTGAATATTGTACTATTGGCAAAAAGGATTGTGCAGGTATAATGAAGGTACAAACCATAAAAGAGATTATCCTGGATTCTCTGAGTGGGCTCAATCAAATCACATGAACCTTTAAAAGCAGAGAATGGTCTCTAGCCAGAGTGGAAAGCACAGCAATGATAAAGCGGAAGAGGAAATCCCAAAGGTCCGAGGTCTGGCAGGGCTGTGCGGCGGCTGCCCTGACACAGGGCCCACGTGTAAGCAGAGAGGCCTCTGGGGGCTCAGAGCATGAGAAGGAACAGGCTTTCTACGGGCAAAGACCAGCCCTTGGCAGACAGCCCGCAAGGAAGACTCCTACAACTACCCACCCACACACAAGAAAGATCTCAGCCAGCAACTTGAATGAGCACGAAAGTGGCTTTTTCCCCAGAGCCTCCAGGAAGGGACGCTGCCCTGCAATCCTAACAGAACCTTGACTTTAGCCCCACGTGACCCATGTCAGACACCTAGCCAATGTGACAATTAAATGGGTTGTTTTCAGCTGCTAAGTACGTGGTGGTTTGTTATGGCAACAATAAAAAACTGCAGGGGGCAGATGCTGTGTTTCCTCCGACCCGTGAGTCTCCCACAGCGAAGGTTCCGAGTGAATAAATTCAGGTATAAAAGTGTGGAAGGTAGATGGCGACACGGGAGCGGAGCTCGGAAAACACACTGAAACTGAAGATCCCTATTTGCTCCTTCTCCGTGAAGGTAACAGAGGGAGACCTGAGAGCACGGCCACTGACCTGCGCACTCTGTGCCGGGCACCACGCCGGGTTCTGCAGAAGCAGCCCACGGGATGCACTCCAACGGCCCAGTGAGGCAGCTGCACTGTCACCGGTTCCGCCAATAAGGAGCCAAACGTAAACCTGCTGACCTGCCTGTGCTCCTGAGTCGAAGAAGCAGCAGAGGTGAGACTGAAGCTCCGTCAGTCTGGCTTCAGGGTTCTCCCCTCTTTAACTGCTAAACTAAACTGTTCATGTCTAAATGTTGAAGATTCTCCATAGTTGGAATAGTGAGGGTATACAGATAATAACCACCAAACGTGTAGTGAGATAAATATGAAGAAAACCAAAAAATACAGCGGTTCGGAAGGCAGAAAACAGTGGTGCAGACGTCAGGACAGAAAGTACTTCACAATAAGAGTTGTCATCTATGACAAACCCCCAAACGGAAGCCATGAAGAACGAGAAAATGAGAAGGGATTACTGTCTAAGGCAGTTAAGAAGTCGTTGGTAACCCCTTTTCTTTTTAAAAAACTATTTATTTGTTTATTTTTATTGAGGGGAAGAGGGAAGAGAGGGAGAAAAACATGGATCAGTTGCCTCTCATGTGCCCCAGTGCAGGGGCCCAGCCCACAACCCAGGCATGCACCCTGACTGGGAATCGAACTCACCACCTTTTGGTTCAGAGGACGATGCCCAAACACCAAGCTATACCAGCCAGGGCCATAGGTAACTTTTAATACTGCGTTATGCAGTAAACTGGTGAATCCTCTGGGTTAATAATGGGTGGTAAGAAAATGGAGGTGATACATATATATCATATATGAATAGAGAAATATGCCCAAAGAAGGAAAAACACCGAAAACAAAGGGCTGGTAGCATCATCAGGTTCAAACTACTTTCAGAGAGCCGAGGCCAATTCTATTTCCCCCATAATTCCCCTCTGCACTGCCCTCGCCACCCGTCTCAAACCTCCATGGCGTGGGAACACATCCAGAGAACCTGAACCTTGTTAAACCCGTCATGAGAGCGAAAGGAGGCACAGGGGCCCTGTCCTCCCGCTGCAAAAGAAGTACTCAATGAACACTGAGTCTGTGAAGACAAGTAGGGTTCCTTAGGTCTCAACTGTGTTTATATAAAGTGTGATTCCTTGAAGCCACTCACCAGAATTCCAGTCCTATTTAGATCAGATATATCTACGAAATACAAAGGTTTCACCGGGTAAAAGGTTTGGAAACTGTTACAAAGGAAAGAACTTCTTTTTCCACCAGAAGCCTCTGACCTGACGGCAAAGACTCCGTGCGCACAAGCGGGAAGTGGTTCTTTCTGCTGCCCTCACTTGGCCGTGAAGCATGAAGTGGATCAGATGAAAAGGCCAAATTAAGATCGATAAACACGGCTGGGAAGTGCTGCTTTGTTTGCATTCACCATCTTCTCCTACCAAGTGTGTCTGCGGCTCGACGATGTTCACAGTGAGGCCATAAACACAAGAACATATGTGATTTTTTTTAAATGTGCCCTTTGACTGTCAATTTCTCCCAAACAGGTGTTGGCTAAATGATTATAAATTGGCCTCTGGATACACCTCTTCAACTGAGCCGTACAGGGCTGGTGATAATGTAATTAGGCCTAAAAACATCAGGCCGGTGAATGCTTTCCATCTGTTTGGCAATAATGTTTAGTTAACAATAGTCTTTAAAAGAAGCACCTTCAACTTCAGTTCTTAAAGTTATTTATAGAGCCATTCTTAACACACCAGCACTCTTGCTAACAAGAGCTTTAGCCACTTGGAAATTATTAGCCATACGGCTGTATACAAAGAGAAATGACTGCATTTAACATCTGTATCTTTCCAAATTTACCAGCTTCAACCTCATTTAAAGTCATTTCTTAATGAACAGGACTGTGGTGCTGCATTAATATTACAGTTGCATGCACAAAGATCGTAAGGAGCCAAACATTTTTTTAATGCCAACAGTCGGCCAATCTGTAATGGAGCTGTCGGCATAAAGGACAAAATAATAGCTTCTTTAACCCTCAAACAGAATTTGTTCATCTGTAGACTAGAACACATCAATTTAAAAACTGCTCATGGGTTTGCTCACCTTTATAAAGACAAAAATCTAATTTGGTACTAATTTGATACAATTGTCTTTCCAATAAAAGGCTCCTAAAACCATCTCTTATTTCATAATAAAACAAGTACTATAACTGAAACTGTCATGAAATAATTATCTTGGCTAGCATACCTTACTGAGAGAATACAATTAATGTATTTCTCCCTTTCATTTTTCACACTTACTTACCAGCACTGTATTAGCATAAGGTCCGGCTGAAGAGATTACTCCCTCGTTACCCACAGTAATATGCCCTCCCTGGGGCAAAAAAGCAGACAACTCACCCCGTTAGGATGAGCCTGGTCTGCTCTTCAGTTCCACCAGTACAACGAGACTTGCCCACTCTTCCTCCACAAGAGTGGTAGGGAAAGCTCCAGCTACTTACAGGCCTGGGCCTTTCTGTTACCCAGCACAGGGAACACCTGACAGTTAAGTAGGAACCGCCAGGGGAAGGGCAGGAGGAGCGGGAAGGACAGCAAAAGCATCAAATGATGATGCATTTTAATCACACGAAGAAGACCCATTCAGAGGAAAGAGACACTGCCCTGCAGACACTGGGACTGTGGCAAAGCAGTGTGGGGCTCCCTCCCTGAGGGTGAGTGTCACTATTCTTGAACCTTTTTAGATGCTTAACTGCTGATGGTCCAAGTCTGTAAGTCTCTAAAAACGACTTCAGCTCCAGTTCCTTTGAAAAGAAAGATCACCTAGGTAATTTGAGGGAATGAATACCAATCACTTTGGTGCTGGTACTTCACAGGACTCCAGAACAAGTAACGAAAGTTAGAAAATGTTTCAGAGCAGCCTACAGGGAGTTGTCCTGGACAAACGCAGCCTTTCCCCTACACAGGGTCCTGGGACTACTCACGTGTGCTAGCTGCGGCCTGAGTGAACTTCAGCCGAGGGACCCACGCATCCACAAACACGCCAGAGAAGAGTGGCAACACAGAGAGGCAGAGAAAACACACAACAAGGCCGGCTGCAGGACAGTTTTTCTCAACACAGTTTCAGGTGAACAAGATCACACTTCCCTGTACTCTCAAAAAAGTTCACACTTACCCACGTCAGTAACTTGGTAACTGAACTCATCGTGGCAGCCTGACTGAAGCTGGCAATGCTGGGGTTTTTTTGTAGAAATAGTTAGAACAACACACCGTGGCTCACCCCCAATACCACAATGATAACCAACTGTGATTTACATTTACTGAAAACCCATCCCATTCTGCATGCTTATCATGTTCAACATGTGTTTCTAAAACGATTCATTGTTAATTCCATACCTTATTCTCACAAGATTTCTCTTTTAAAAGTTCAACTACCAGAAAACAAGGAACAGACGACCTTTAATATCAACAATTCTCCTAATTGTCTCTTTCTTTGGCATCAGAAGGCTAATGATGTTCCGGCAACTGCAAACGCGAAAGACACCGAGCCTCCGGCTGCAGTGCCTGGAGCTGCAGCGGCGGGAGCAGGGCAGGAATGGCCTGCGCAGAGGCACTTTCCTCACGTGGTGCCACGCGACCAGTCCGTGCTCGGTGCTCACAAGCTCACGCAAGTTACTCCACTGATGAGAACTGAAGTTATAGAGTAAAACTCATCATGGATACTCACTACCCGTAGTCTAAAGAGTATTTTCATTTACTGTTCCAAAGGATCTATTTTCAGCAGAGAAAAGTATAAAAAGTATCCCTAGGATTTAAGAGGAACAGAAAATAAAAATTCTTTGGAGTCTTATCACTCTTACTTGTCCCAGGACTTTCAAGACGGCACATCATCATGAAGGGAACAGACAATGCAAAAAGGGTAAGGCTTTCTGGATTGCGGGCAGTCCCACAATCACCGACCGACTCAGAACAAGACGGAACGTCTCTCTCTGAGGCAGGTCCCCCTCCCCAGGCTCCTGTGTCACCCACAGACAACTTCAAAGGTAGGAAACGACGGACCAAACCCACAGGCCTCCGTGGGGGTCGCACTCAAGATCCACATTTGTTCCTGGATATTAAAACTCAAAATACCATAACTCAGAGCATACTTTAAATGTTTATCTGAACACCTGTAACTGCTAAAAAATCTATCTGTTTATGTAACTACCTTCTCTGTCTTCACCACAGGCAAACTGGGGCAGGAACGGGCAGAAAAGGTCCAGTTAGCAAGAGCAAGCAACAGGAAACTAAGTTGGTAAATAACTAACTTCTCTCTAAGAAAACAACTCATTTTAGATTTCTTTAAATGCGCAGACATTTGCAAAGGTTCTAGTATGCTAATTTCTTAATTAAAAAATATTTCAGCAGTGAAGGCCCTTTCATATGCAGTACCGATTCTTCATCAAACGTTACCTTCCCAACTTAACACCAGTGCAGCCTGCGGCAGCCTGAAGCTTCACCATCTGCCGCCGCCCCAAGTCTCGGCGGCCACCTTCGGACGCGCGCATCAAAGCCCAAGATAAGTGACGGGAGAAACCCTGCCTCGGTCGGCGTGGAGGGTGACAGACCCAGAGGCAGGCAACAGGCCGGCCACCAGAAAACACAGCACCACGGGCCACCCGTCACCCCGAGAGGGCGCACCCAAGGACACGGGGCTGGGGAGGGGCGGGGGCGAGCGGCTGAACAGAAAGACAAGAGAAGACTGCATTACTTCTAATGGAACATAATGAAGTAAACTCAGTAAACGTAGTGATTTTTCTTAAAAAAAAAAAAAAGAGGGAACTAGTCACATTGAAAATGACCTCCAATTTCATTAAAATAAGTTTGCAAGTGAAATAAAACAGACAATTCTTCAACGTTTTAACCAGTCTGTCTATGAATAGTAATGTAGGTATATATTTTTACCCAGTCATAAATAAGACACTTTCTTGGAAAAGTCCGTTTTCCGGGTACCATCGCACCCATAATGCCAGTGTCACCCAAAAAAAGTGTACTTTGAGGTGAGGTTTCATAAAATCCACAAAATACCAGTTAAAAACCCTGATTTCTGGCTATTCAAAAAATGCCATTTATTGACAGTAATGATCATGTTTGCCACAATACGTCATATACAAACAAAATGCTATGGTGTCTTTTAACCATTACAATACTGAGTGACCAGCATATAATCATCTTAAAAGTTACTCACTAATATAAAATTTTCTTGTCCTTCTTCTTCGCCTTCTGCTTTTTCTTTAGTATTTTAAATGGAGCCAAAAGGAAATCATTATAGAAAATAATTCTTTAGAAAATAATGCAAACATTTTTCTTTTTATTCTTGGTTTGAAAAAATGGCAACAGATGCATTTAGTTTGCATTAATTATAGCCTAAATCCAGATTCTGGAAGGTTCTTCCAAAGCTCCACAGGGAAACGATTATTAACTTATTTAAAGTGAACGCATTATTAGCATTCACGTGCCACAAGAACCGCCAAGGAGTCCGTCTGTCCTACTCCCTATTCAAACTGAATACGACCACAGCCTGGGCACTACACGGAGGATGATTTGGGTGACCTAAAGCAATACTGCACTCTGTGTGGGTACAGGCCCAGTGAACTCACTTTATGCCTTGGTATACTTAGTAACTTCAATAATGACTTTTTTAAGGATCACAGTTTGTCATTGCCATGGTTAAAAAGAGTAAATGCTCCCAGAGTACCTTTATCCTCAAAGATATGTTATAAATATATTATGAATCATACAATTAGAAAAAGAAAATAAGAAAAATTTGGTGGTACTAACACAGATTTGCCAATACAAGTAACTTACTCAAAACTCAAAGCCTACACTGTTTCATTTCTCCAGGGGGCACTGAAATATGGCCAGCAAAGGTTGCTTTCGTTGACAGACTAATACCAGTATCAGAAAAAGGATTTTAAAAGCGTTTCTCTACCTCCCATTTAAAAGTCACCTGGCCAAAACTCTGGATTATTCATCTTTAGGCAAATAGCTCAAACCGGTCCTGCCCTACAGCAATGAAAAAGACATGTCGGTCTCCAGAAAACAGTCCAAGAAGTCAATATTTCAACCACAAACGAATTTAAAATTTCCTACATTCCTATTAGCCAATGTCAATGAATGTGAGCCATCAGTGTCAATGATGTCTCATCCTAGGATGCGAGGTCAATGATTTAGGGAACAATACAGCCAACACAGAAATGTCTTTTATATATGTATACAAAAAGAGTTTCACTTTGTGTCATTTCCAAATCCTAGGCCTATACATCTATTGCTTCACAAAACCTGTTTCCAAAGGACATGGTGTGTCTTTGTAAGAAAACTGGATATAAATATAGCAGAAGGCAGAATATAAAAGACAGAAAAAAATGGGGTTTAAAACAGAATGCTGAAGAGCTAGGAAAAACATCCACTTAGCAGGCTCTTCTAAGATCCAAAGGCTTTCAAAGCTAGATCTCTACACCTTTGTCATCCTCGTTTTGATTGTCTGTTTTCTGTTTTTGTGAAGCAACTTGCCCAAGGCCACAAAGAGATTATGCTAAAGAGAGGTTAAAACTCTGAAGTTCTGGGTGTAAAGGACCAAGTTCAGCTCCTGCCATTCAAATCCATAATGAAACCATTTACACTGTTTCTCTGGTTTGAATTCTAAAGTTCACGTGGAATAATAACTTGACACTGTTAAATTTAGATGAATATTAATTCAAATAAAAGTAGTCTGTTGTATTTAGCTTACAATCCCTTCCTATTTGCACTTGCTAGAAAAGCCTAATGCTCTAGTGCCGGTACTATGTCTATTCATACCCTAGTTTGGTATTTTCACTCCGCCATCAGACGTGTTCTACAAACGTGCTTGACTCCGTTTATAGGTCCTGAAAACTAAGTCCCTAAAAAGTAGCAAGTATGTCCACATAATTTTTATATAGTGTTCAGAATGGTACAATGTATATCCTCAGTTAATAAATGCTATCTTATAATGATAGTGGACACAGAAACTACATCTTCAAGGCATTCAACACATATCCAACTAAGCTGCCAATGTCAAAGACAGCCTGATTGCAATTCAGAAGACAATGTCTCAAGGGCAAGGAAGCTATTACTTCTAAATGTTTTTAATGAGTTTTGTACTTTTATGGCAGATGGAGCTGAACTTCTGGTATTGATTAAAAGTGAAGTGTTTTCAGATGACCTAGAAAATTTATTTGGTAGAAGACTACAGTGTGTTGGTGTTCTGAAAAATTCCACATGGGAAACACAAAGGCAGGACACTCATCCTCAAACTGACAACTTCACTGACCGCAGCCGGGTACCCGGCCAGCAATCCACAGGCGCACTCCAAGAGAAGGTGCCGGCGAAGGGGCGGGATGTCCTGACAGTTCTTGGTTCAAACCTCCCTCTTGCTCTGATCCTGCAGGTGCAGTGCATTTTGAGGTGCAGACTCCCTAAGTATCTGAAACCTTAAGTGCCACACACCATCTATTTTTTGTCCCCTGGACAACCACTCAGCAGACACTAGCTGAGCCCTTACTGCATGGACAGCACGGCATTCAGGTGGGCATTATCAGGGAGAATAAAAAGGAACGGGAGACACAGAGTTCCCGCCCTCTAGGGCACGTTAACAATATATTTAAGGCAACTAAAATTATACAACTGAAAATAATACACAACTGAATGCTGAACTTAATTCAGAGAAAGAAAAGATGAACAGCAGAGTTATGGAGCAGGTAAGCTTCCAGCTGTCTTGAAGAGTGGACTAAACAGAGTAGCCAAGAAGGAAGGAATGAAGAAGGTGGAGAAGCTAGAAAGAGGGCAGACCCTCTGAGTCTCCCTACTCTTCCCCCCTTTCTTTGCTTTACTCACTCGAAGCCCCTGGAGAGCCCCGGCTAGACGCCCCTCCTGTGTATTCTCACAATACCCTCATCCACTTCCTTCCCCAGAAGCGCCTGTGCACGGTGCTGTACCTGTCAGTTTATTTAGATTTCCCACTCGGTCATGAAGTCTGAAAGGATAGAGATTAGGTGGTTTTTTTTACCATTATATCTCCAGTGGCTAATACCACCCTGGATACAAGCACAAGACCAATACGTATTTGCTGAATGAATGACCGAGTGAATGAGAAAACAGAAGTGGAAAAGACGTGCAGTGACCTGGTGAGGAGGCAGCCAATCTGAACAAATGACTTCAACACACACATATCGAGTATCTGCTATTTGCAAGTAATGCCAAGAATCCAAAATTAAATAAGATACAGCCACTGAGCTGGTGTCTGATATGTTATAGAGACTTATTCTCCAAAGACACATATCTTGAGCACAGGATTTAGATGATCTTGTCTGCCTAACAGCTGCCTGTACATACTGTGCTAAAACAGACAAAAATGTTCATATTTTAAGAAGAAGAAAAGTGCTTGCTCACTTGAAGCACATGAAAGCTTATTGTAAGAGGCATAGAAATGTCAAAAACTATCATACAAATACAAAATAATATTGAAAGCGAACTAATATAAACAAATTGTAAACTACCACACACTATGAATGGATGCTATCACTTCAGTTAGAGGCATGTAAAGAACTCAGCAAAAGATATTTAAGGCAGACAGCAAAGGAGGCTTCCAGAAGAAGACAGTAAGAGTGAGAAGAAATTAAGTGAGAAAGAAAAAGAAAAGGCCCTCCAGGTAGAGGAGGGCACCGTGTGTGAAATGCATGATGTCCGTATTCCTCCCAGGTCCAACAGGTACCCACGAGGTTATGACGCTCTGGGAAAAGGGTGCGGGGAGAAGCAGGCTGAGAATCAACAGGGAAAGCAGGGGCCAGATCACAAGGTGTCTGCAGGCTTTAAGGAGTCTGAACATCATTCTAAAAACTATGTGAAGGCATTAAAGGACTTTAAGCAAGGGGGTTAGTGGTTTTAGAAAGACCATCTTGGTTAATTTTTATAAATTGCCCTGGCAGCAGTGTTAACAGAAATTTAACCACTTGGAAAAGGTCAACAAAGACATGTTGTTCAAAATTATGGATGCCTTGAAGCTGAGGGGGCTACACAATGTGTTCATTCTTTTTAAAGATTTGTTTATTTATTTTTAGAGAGACGAAGGCAGGGAGAGAAACATCGATGGGCAGTCTCCTCTCACATGCCCCCTACTGGGGACCTACCCAGGCACGTGCCCAGAGTAGGAATTTAACTGGCAACCCTTTGGTTCGAAGGCCGGCACTGAATCCACTAAGCCACACCAGCCAGGGCACAGTGTGTTAAATTTAACGTTTTTTTAAACATAGATCACTATTCCCTATAGAAACCCCACTGAATCACAGTAAACACACGTTAAAAGATACAAAATGACAAACAAGAGATGTGAAAAGACGGCAAAAGTTTGGTAGACAGAAAACAGATGCCAAATGTCTACAGGTAGAAAAACCAACAAAAAGCGAGCCAATTCCTACTGTAGAACTCCAGAAATGAGAAGCCCTAGCTACCTCCTGAAAACAGGAGGACAACAGAAAAGTCTCCACATTCCTGCCGCTGCACAGCCAGCCAGAGCTGCCCTGCTCCCGATGGGGGAGGACTGGACGTTCTTTCTCTGAAGACGTGAAATCGCATTCCTGACAGCGGCAGGTGGGACTGAGCAGTGGGACTGACAACAGGCTGCCGTGTGAAAACCTGCACACCAGACTGGCGAGTGCATCAGTGCCCCGCTACCTGTGAGCTCCCAGAACGCTGCTGGTACTAGATCCCTAGGCAGGAGACTGTTAAGGTTCTTTCATGGGGTTTTTTTTCAGCACTTAAAAATGATGTGCCATCCTTACGGCGTTGATGGTTTCTGATGAGAAATCCACAGTCATTCAAACTGTTTTTCCTGTGTAAGTCAAGTGTTTCCCTTGTGCTACTTTCAAATGTTCTTGTCTTTCCTTTTGAGAAGTTTGACTATGATGGGCCTTGCCATGGATTTGTTTTATCCTGTTTGGGTCTCACTTCTTGAATCTGCAGGATGACATCTCACCATTATTTCTTCTAATAATTCTTAGCCCCACCCTCTTCCTCCTCTTCATCTGCAACCCCGATGACATGAACATTAGAACTTTTGATTTTAGCCTCACGGATTCCCGAGTCTCTGTTCACTCTTTCCCCAGTCTATTTCTCTCCATTCAGACTGGGTGGTTTCTACTGTTCTATCGTCAAATGGCACTATTCTCTCTGTCCTGTCCATTCTGCTATTAAGCCCACTGAGGTTTCTTTTTCCTCTTACTGATTTTTTGGTTCTAAAATCCCCATTTGGTTTGTCTTTAGACCTTCTGCTTCTCCACCAAGACTGTCCCTTGTTTGTTTCAGGTGTGTCAGCAGCTGCTCAGTGAAGCGCCGTCGTGATGACGGGCACAGAATCCTCGTAGGATCACTAACCTCTCTGCCAGCTCAGTGCTGGGGTCAGCTGACTGTCTTTTCTCAGTGATTTTCTATGTAAAACTGGACATTTTGAACATTATAGTATGAGACTCTGGATCTTCTTAAATTTTTTAAAAATATTTTTTAAAGATTTTGTTCATTCATTTATTTAGTTTTTTAGAGAGAGGGAGGGAGAAAGAAATGGAGAGAAACATGAGTGTGTGGTTGCCTCTCATATGACCCCAACTGAGGACCCAACCCACAACCCAGACATATGCCCCAACTGAAATCGAAGCAACAACCCTTTGGTTCGCAGGCTGGCACTCAGTCCCCTGAGCCACACCAGCCAGGGCAAAGCGTTTTCTTTCGGTAGTCTTCCCCTGCCAGGGTCCTGATGGGGAGACGAGATAACGGGTTTGTCACCCCCAGGCAGAGATGGGAGTCTGGTGCCTGGTTCTGCCTTCACTGGTGAGCGAGGGAGGGAAACGGGACTCCCGGTCACTGCGGGGCGGGGCGGGAGTTCAGGCTCTGCTGATGCCACCAAAGCTGATGCCAGCAGAGCTGATGCTCTGCTGGGCAAAACAAAGGAGCCTCATGAATGCTCCTCAGGGGCCTCCCCTGACATCATGTGCGGTGGCTTCACTGCACAGGCCAGTCAGTGGTCAGACACAAGACCTCTACCAGGCCCCTCCGACACTTCCCCAGTGGGGAACGGAAGGGGAACCTCTTTACCCCGGGGGGGCTAACAGTGCAGGCTCCCAAAACACCATCCCAACAGGGTGTGCAGAACCTTAATACAGCCTTGCAAGGATCAAAGTTTAGGTACCTCACATGGCTTTTGCTAGTGGTGGTGAGGTAGGGCCGACACTTTTCTGCGCTGTTGGGCTACAGTAGAGTGGTCATTGTCTAGAAGTTTTCTGTCTTGCTAAGCTGCCCCTTCCCTAGTCCTCTGGCTGGGAAGAGCAGGCTTTTGCTTGGTTGTTCTTGTTCGTGCCTGCTGGCCTCTCCAACTTGCCCCTTTGCCTGCATCCAGCCCAGAGTAAGTGAGGCAAAGGCAAACACGGGTTCGTCACCACACAGCCCGCTGGGTCCCAGGGTCACCAGCCAGTGTTCCTTCTAGTTTAACAAACACAAAAAGAAAAAAAAAAAATGACAATAGAAACAGAAAAAGCCCTGGGAACAACCAACACCCCGAACAAAAAAAAAATTCTGCCTGGCAAGTATCAAATAAAGTTGGCAAGCTATCTCCATCACAAATGCTAAAGCCCTTGACACAGTAAATAGTGACAGGTTTACAAAATATGTGGCATTTTCTTTTCATTTTTATTTATTGATTTGAGGGGGGAGGAGGGAAAGATGAAGGGAAAGGGGAGGGAGAGAGAAAGGAACATCGACTTGTTATTCCACTTATCAATGCATTCACTGGTTGATTCTTGCACGTTCCCCGACACAGAACCAAACCTGGGACCGTGCGTTATCAGGGTGACGCTCTAACCGACTGAACTGCCCTGCCAGCGCTTGTGGCATTTATAAGGACAATGACTTACAAAGCATTGACTGAAGCTGTTTCTCAAGGAGTGCCATGAATAGGCAATCCAGCTACAACTTCTTCACAGGTTAACCCTGTGAACGCTACCCACACCCCACAGGCTGGATGACTTTCTCACTGCACGCAAACCAGAAGAGTTAACTGGCCGAGGGGATCACATGTTGGCATTATAACTGTTGTTCAAGTTGGTATTCTTCCTAACCTTTAAAAAAAAAACCTTTTTAAAAGGGTTGCAAGAGTAACAGTCCCAAGTACCCTTTACCCAGCTTTTCCCAGTGGCGACATCTTACACCGCTACAGCACAGTGTGAAAACCAGGCCACTGACATCAGTGCACACTCTTTCATCCCTTGATGGGTCAGTCACACAACAATGAACTTTCTCGGAAGCTCTCCTGGCACCTGGACACCCTATCACCAAACTACAATACCAACCCGGGCTTACAGCTCAACTGAAAATTATCTATACATAAACAACCCTTACACACACAGACATATACACACCCTATATAAACATACCTACGACACACAAACACAAAAGTGTGCACCCACACGTGAACAAATATATTTAAAAACAACAGCAATCCATCCGTCTCATCCAGGTATGACTTTTCCACTAATTTCTATTTTCCCCTGCTATTACTACAGGAACATTATGTGTAAATGAATCTGAGGACTAAAAGAAATCTTCAAAAGTTATATAATGTAAAAATCCAGCCAGTGCCTGAATTCCTTCTACAGTACCCCCACCAATGACCCTTCAGCCCTTTCCTGAATGTCTCTAATGACAGAAAACAATTAAGATGTGAAGAAATCCAGTCTGCCTTTGGTCAATCCTAATTCTTAAAAGGGATCTCTAATCATTGGCCAAAATTTTGACAACTTCTAGTCATTTGGTTCTAGTTGAATCCCATAAGGATATTAACAAACAAGTCCCATCTCTTACAATCTTGGTCCCAGGAAAACCAGACACCCTGGTTTGTCCAAGATGTTTTTCTGGCATAATTAATACCTCTTTTCACCCTCAAAAGTTGAACAAAACATTATATAGTCCCCTCTACACTGCATAGTCCTGAAAAATATAAACATCATACTTTTAAAAAAAAAAAGACTTCATTTTCACTGAGAGACAGGGGAAGGGAGGGAGGGAGAAAAACATCAATGCTAAAGACAAACATCAACTGGTTGCCTCTTGTTTGCGCCGGCGCAGGGAACGAACCTGCAACCTAGGCATGTGCCCCAACTAGTTATTGAATCGACACCTTTCACTCTGCGGGATAACATCCAACCCACTGGGTCCCACCAGTCAGGGCCACCACACGTTTTTATCGGGTTAACCATCACTCAGCTCTCAGCTTTTCTGCACAGACTTGGAGGGCCTTCACTAGCCTTACCATTCTTGATTCTGAATGCACAACAGCTTATTTATAATCCAAGAGCCCTAAGGCTTAAATTCCTCGTTGCATGTATATATACACGCTCACGAAGAATCACCTAATCCCAATTAAAGAATAGATACTCACTAATTTGCCTTTGAATACTAGACCAAGTTACAGCTATGGAATTAGGGTCCTTCAGAGTAAAGTGTCTTCAACAGTGGTACCAAATAGCAGTCTCGCATTAAACCAGTAGGTGTCACTCTCTATATAATGTAATATTTAAAGTTACGGCTTCAATTTATTCATTAAGTAATTATTGAGCGTCCCTGATGTGCCAGTCAGGATTCTAGGTGCTGAGAATATAGAGATGAACAAGAAAGACACAATCTGGTTCTCAGGAGCATATGGTCTAGATATTAATGAACAAATCTACTTTCTCCATCAAAGCTTATAAAATCTCCCTGGCCAGTGAGAGTGTGGTCCCAGTACGCCGGTGCACACGCCGGTCAGGGCACAGGCAAGAAGCAACCAATGGATGTATAAACAAGTGGAACAACAAATCCGTGTTTCTCTCTTTCTAATCAATTTGTTAAAATCCTAAACCATCCTAGAGAAATTCTGTTTTCCTAATAGACAACAACACTCAAAGTAACTCACAAAGAACAAATACTACTATAATGAAACAGAATCAGAGAAACTGTGTTCTGCACAGGCCAGACTAATGTACCCTGTGTACTTTCAGCCATCTGAATTTATTCAACACTTCTTTCCCAAACTTCAAGCTTGTAAAACCCAAATTTTAGGTATTCCTCAGTACAGTGGATAGGAATTTATCTTGAAATACAATGCAAATTTTTTAAAATCAACCTACTCATGTTCTTGCAAAATAGAGGTTATGTTACACATCTTAAAAGATTATTTGCAAAGCTTAATTCCCATACATATTTGCTTCTCTCTACTTAGAAAAGTTCAATGCCAACTTCTAAACACCAAATGTATTTCCCAGGTTAACACAGTAAAGACAGGAACAAATTATGCCTCAGCAAAAACTTTAGGAATTCCTCCATTGTCTAAAGTCCTTAGTTGAATAAATCAGGACTTGAAGGTGACTTACTCCTAATCAGAGAATAGCAATGAAAGGACACACTTTGTTACAATAAACACATCTAAGAGGGGCAGACACTGTGCACCAAAAAAGTTTATCTGCCTGCACAGAAGTCCAAGAACCTAGGAACTAGTCAGTTCCTATTCTGCTCCTCAATATCCTCCATCTGAATGTTCTCCAAGTTCGAAAAGCTAGAGAAAACACAGTTAAGGCATTATTTCTGGCCCCAAAGTCCTACTGCTTAGAATTCCTTTAGTTCAAAATTTAGTCATATAGATTTGAGAAAAAAAAATGATGCTTGTAAAAATTTAATAAGACACTGAATGCTGCATGTAATATCCGAGCTAATGTTCTCTTTTGAATACCTCAAACTTTGAATTACTGTCTAAATTACCTGAGATACACGGCATACTGTTCAATTCTAGCATGGAATCTCACAAGAAGTACTCAGTGAACATTAAGTTACAAATGACCACTAAAGGGGCTTCATAAGGAGCCCTGGCTGGTGTGGCTCTGTGAACTGAGTGCTAGCCTGCAAACCAAAGGGTCACCAGTTTGATTCTCAGTCAGGGCACATGTCTGGGTTTTGGGCCAGGTCCCCAGTAGAGAATACACAAGAGGCAACCACACATTGACGTTTCCCTCCATCTTCCTCCCTCCTTTCCCCTCTGTAAATAAGGGGAAATAAATAAATAAAATCTTGAAAAAAAAAGATCTAAATTGATTTATGCCATATTAACACTGAAAGGTAAAAAAACAAAGAGTTGATCGAATATATTTCAGTTTACTGTATATGGTTTCTCAATCACACTTGTAAACTCTCTAAGGCCCAGTGTTGTTCATTGTGGCTGAGATGTCACCAAACTGGGGGGACTCAATGGCAGATATCTCTGTTATTTTGGAATTTTTATTCCAAATATAAAAGAGTGTGTATGTGTTTGTGGAAGAGGGGCTAAGTAGATTTTTTTTTTTAAGTATGGCTTTTGCCCTGGCCATGATGACTCAGTTGGTTGGAGTATCGTCTGTCCCATAAACCCAAAGGTCACAGGTTCAGCCCCTGGTCAGGCCACATGGCTGGGTTGTGGGTTCGGTCCCTGGGTGGGGTGCACACGAGAGGAACCGATCAATGTTTCCACCTCACATCGATGTTTCTCTCTCTCTCTCCTTCCTTTCCTTCCTCTCTCTGTAAAATCAATAAGCATGTCCTCAAGTGAGGATTTAGAAATAAAGGAAGGTAAGAAAGAAGGGAGGGAGGGAGGGATGGAGGGAGGGAGGAAGGGAGGGAGGTGGGCACAGATTTTGAAATCACAAAGGTTAGGCTGGAATTCCCGACCTCCCCTGAATTAGCCACATGCGTGATCTTTGGGCACATTACCTCAACTGTTTTAAATGTCACCTTCCCACCAAGATGCAAATAACAGAGTTGTAAGAAGAATTAAATTAAGTTGTCTGATATAAAAAGCCCAATACAAGGTCTGATGCACAGTAGGTACTCAATAAACAGTAGTTGAGAGAATGCCATCTTTCTTTGTGACTATTAGATTGACTATACCAGTTAATGCTGAGCAGCTACTGACTCCCAAGTTTTTGTAACCAACAGAAGGCATATATCTTTACCCTGCTAGGACAGGTTTAAACACCAAACCCCTGCTCCACTGAATGCCAACAAATGTGCACCTTCTCTTTTACCTCCAATATATTTTGCATGACCTTACATGAATTGCTTAGATAAAAGCTTTTGCTCTTCTGCTTTTGTTATTTTAAAGTGCAGATGCATTTGAGTCATTTTCTCCTTTTGTTTCATATTCTTAAGATCCAAAGCTTCAAAGACATAATGTCAGCATGAGGTCGATTTATGACTGAACTCTTGAAGAGGCACTGAAGAATTACCTTGTCAATCACCCCAAGGACTCTGAAGGCCTTCAGCTCCTCGGCAGGGCTCCTTAGGTTCCAAGGGGGCCTTGAACTTAGTGATCCTGGAGGCTAATGAAAGATATCAAAGATTATACATCAATCAGGGAGGTACTTGAAGGAAGACTGCCTGCTGAAGCAAATGCCAGGCCAAAGGAAACTAAATTTATCATAAATCAGAGAATGGGAAGATGAAAGAAGTTTCTGTTTGTCTGTTAAAAAAATATCAAAAATAAAGAAAATCAAAAAGAAAAAGCAAGAAAAAAGTTGCAAGTAAATAAATCATAACATTGAAAAAATTTAAAAAGAAAACTTAATGAGCTGATAGCTTCTAGCACTCTAATGTAGTTCAGAACTGTACAATTATAATGAAACTTTGTAACAAGTGCATAACGAAGCCAACAATCAATCACAGCCTCATATTTACCCCAGATGGCTCAAGAGTAATTTAGAACAGAGAACTACAGAACAATGTAAAAATAGATAAACTTAGGCTGTGTAAGGCTACAAGTTATTCTCTCTTACCACGAAACTACAGTCCATTTGTGTTATTTTATAAATATACACTATGTTTTTTAAGATAAACTAGCAGATTCAAGTTCAACCAGAAGAACTGCCAGTCATGGTGAAAAATCAAGAAACTCCACCATATAACAAATAATTGCTAAATTAGACTTGTTTAAGCTAGAAAAGAGATGATTTACAGAAGAAAAAATTTTTAAATATTTGAACATCTGTGACGTGGAAAACACAATCCGTTAGCTACAAAAACAAGTCCGAAAAGATCAGTGAACACAGAAAGGCATATTTCAACACTACATACAATAAAAGAATAATCCTAACTTCTCATCCATTGATCTTAGTTTTTCCCCACCAGTAAAGTAAGACATCAGACTAGGGAACTCCAAAAACACCTCCACTTGGCATTTACAACCAGAAAGCAGTGCCACATTAACCCTTGTGTTGAAATGGTGATGCTGCAGAGGGTGAGAGGAAACACACGCTGTGTTTTATTACATCCTCAGGGCAGACACTTTGTTGTCAAAAACCTACCAGACTACCTAGGAATCACGTTGCCCCCACGAATGGAAGATAAATAAGCCTGGTTAATCAAATGTCATGAGTAACAGTTACTGAGACACCATTCTTCGTATTTCGAGTCCTTGGGCAGACCAACATCACCAGACAGGAAGCTCCTTGGGAGCAGGAAAGATGGCCTATTCATCTTTATATTCACGATGCCCAGCATGTCAGCTGAAAGGAGAGGAAGGACAGAACAGAGGGGAAGGAGGAAGAGAGGAGAGAAACTAAAAAGGGGGGGGGAGTTTGCAGAAATAAAGCTGGTGTTATTTACAAATGAAAAAATTCACTGGTATTATTTTCTACAAGCAGCACTTACAGTTGCTTTCATTTTTTGTTTGGTTTTGTTTTTCGATTCAGCAAGCAAATCCTGACTTCAATGTGCCTGAAGAAGTGATGTTTGATTTAAAAAGAAGACAACTTTTTAAAACACTTAACTTGAGAAGCAATTGGACTGGATAATCATTTAAAATTGATTTAATTTATACTTCTAGGCAATAGGCAATGTTTCAAAAATACTTATTTAATATTTCATGAGGTGCTGTACTAGATGACATTAAAAAAATACATCTCTGCTTCCCTAAAAGCTCAAAATCCTAAACGTTTTCAAGGATAGAAAAAAACATTTAGCAGGGGCTTTATGAGATATATAACAGAAAGAGTACCTTCTTTCTTAATTTACATCATTTCATCTTCATCCCTCACCATGCCGAGTGGAGTACTTACTAGAAGTTATAATGACCCCACTTCACATATAACCAAAGGGAAGCTCAGTGTCATTGAGTGTCTGTGGTCAGAAAGAGCAGTGAAGATCCTAATCTGGACCCCACTATATTGCCCCCAGTCTTTCTGCTACACGACATAGTCTGACAATTAAAAATTAATTTCCCCCTACTCCATTCTCAAGAAAGAATAAGAACTGCTTGTAATTTTGGTCAAAGAAATGCTGAGGAAAGTTTATGGAGAAAAAGAATACTTTCGGTGATGGTTTTATTTATTCATTACATTTGTCTTTGAAATACGGCCAGGTGAACCTCCCCACCTCCTACCTGTACCTTCTTATTCACTGATGTCATTGGATCTCACAGTCTCCAAAACAAAGGTATCAGTTATCCATTCAATCTGGCAATCTCAACAGCAAAGATAGCAAACCACAAAATCTCTACTGCACCTTTCCATAAATAATTACTGTGAGCCCACTCTGTGCATTATAACTAAAAAGGATAGGATATAAAACATTAAAAGGCAGTCACCAGCTTCAAGAAGTTTACAGTTTGAGGAGACAAGCCAAATACATAAAAAGTTAAATAACAACACTTTCTTAAAACTACAAGACCATAGAGACAAGTCACTAGTTAGTGTATGATAAACTGGTCTCAGAAAGAAGTAGAACTAAAGGTAATTTCAAATGCTACATAGAAATTAGGTTAGTAAAAGGGTATTACATACAGGGTTGGTAGGAAATCAGCCTTGTCGGGGAAAAAGAGTCACATCGTAGAACAGAGGAAAATACAACAGCACATTTAGGGCCAGTCAGTTTTCACAGGCCTTGAATGCCAGAAAGAAAAGTCTAACCTGTGTTATCCAGACTCTAGAAAATAAGTTTTTGTACAAGAAACAACCTGGTGAAAACAATGATTTAATAAGGTTACTTCTGCAAAGATGACAATGGTGAAAGTGTAATGGCGAAAGACCAAAGGTAAAAGTGATCATTAAAGCGCTCTTTCTACTTCCACCGCCTATAAAAGTTTAAGATCAAAGAAATGAACAAAGAAAGATCATGAAATGAAATCACCAATAAAAATCTTATATTTCTTATAAGCAGCATTTAAATTGGGTAGAATCCCTATAGATTTCTTCCTTTTTCAGATGGCAAAACGAAATAGAAATCCACGGAATTTTAAGAACAGAGAGAGATCAAGTCCAACATTCTCCTTTTCTTACATGAGAACTGAGAAGCAGCAAAGGGAAGCCATTTGTCTAAGATGACAGAACTAGGTAACAGAGAAGAGGGAATTAAATCTTACTCATGAAATAATACATGACATTATTTTAAGGAAACTTCAGCCAATGCTTTGGGAGTGGGGGAAGAGTCAGAGTATTTCTAGGCAACATGGTTGATTTCCTTAATTAAAAAAGAAGTAAAATCTTTACTTACATGCATCTGTTACTGTAACAGAAGGTGCCTAGAGAAGCAAGCAGTAGTTGTGTTACTGGTGGAAATTAGACTCTTCCACGGGCTCTCAAGAAAAGCATCCCAAGGACCCACATGGAAAAATGAGGTGTGGCAAAATGGCTTATTCTTACAGAAACAGAAGCTGCCCCCTGGGTTTCCAATGCCCCGTCTCCCTCCATCCCACCATGGAAAACCAGAGGCGGAAACAGTCAGTGCCCGGAGGTCCTGGGCCCTACTAAAGCTCAGTTCGGTCCAGCCCTTGGCTCGTTAGTGTGTGTTTCCAGCTACAGTCAAACTGCTGTGTTGCCGTGTTCGGGCTCCCTCCTGGACCCTGCATGTGGAGCTCGCGTAGTCAAGGGTCATGGGGCTGCTAGGGCCACACGGCCATGGAGAGAAGAGGTGTGGGCACCGTGTGAGTGTGGGTCATCGGTGGGGAGTGGGGTAGACAGAAAGAGGGGGAGAGAGAGAGAGAGACCAAGCAATTCTTTGTTCCCCTGGGATTATATTAGCTTGGGTTAGAAAAAAAACGAAGTTTTTTTCAAAATGACCAATGAACTTCCTAAGTTTTTGCAGGCTTTTCCAAAACAACCAATCAACTCCCAAGTTTTTATACCCCCTAGTTAGACTGACAGGCCTCTTTGGTCCAGCACGACCCCCTGAACCCCTCAACAATTCCGTACTGGAGCGGGGCAGGGAGGAGTATTGGTCCCCTTGGCAGAGTGATGCTGTGATCCCCCAGACTGTGAAGCTGTGGCTTCCTGGCGAGGTAAGCAGGCTTATGCTTCCAAGTTTATTAAACTCAATGTCTAAGCTCCTGTGCTCCCCTTTACTTATTAATAATCAGCTAAATACCAATGGTAACAGTTGTATGCATCCATACCAAAAATAAATACAAAGGTCAAGGAGGAGGAAGAAGCCAGAATACTGATGACCCAAGAGTCTTCAAAACCAAAGACAGCAAGTACGTGTCACTCAACTGCTCAAATGCATGGCAGACACCACTGTTAATCCCACTCTGTCTCACAACACAGTGCCCCTGGGCAGCCAGTACCTCCGGATTAGAGTTAGCACACTAGTAAAACATATGTACCCATTTCTGTTCTACATTCTCTAAAAGGCTAAGTGAAGCTTACTTTTGCTTCTGTTTTATGGGGTTTTTTAAAAGTTGCTGTTTATCCTGTCCACAGTCTTTTTCATTTGATATTATTCCCTGTTCTCAATGTGATCTTCACCTGTGCTTAGCAATCTGCTAGTGCAACACTTCTCACACTTCAATGTGTACACACATCAGCTGAGGGCCTTGTGGAAAGGAGCTTCCAATTCACTCAGTCTGGGGGACCCTAAGACTCCGCATTTCCAAAGAGATCCCAGGAGACGTGATGCCACTGGTCCAGCAAACAACCACGTTTGAAGTCAGGGCAGCTACTCTTCCTGAAATAACCTTTGTAAGTCGCCGTTACGTGGGAGGAAACCGGTAACCAAGGGCTAAGGAAACACACTACACAGAACTTACCCAGAACCACACACACTGATGTGGGTCACCCCACATCAATTACCCTAATGGCTAACTATTCCAGTCTCTGAACTTGGCTTCATCTCTAGATTTTTGGCTTTGCAATGACATTCATTAGGTTCCTACTAACCCTCCATACCCAGGCCCCTAAGCCTGTCTCAGGTCATATTACAAGCATAGACTCGTCACTGTGGCCCAAGGACTGACTTGGAACACCCCTGACCCGCCAGCTCTGCTCCGCCCATGTCTACCTAAAAGTGACACAATACTTAGTTTAAAATATTTTTTCTAAAGAATTGAGAAATACCAATAATACCAGTAAATAAAAATACACAACAGAAAGCTGTTTTCACTATTATTATGGTAACTGTATTCAAAATCTACAAAACATTCAGGAAAGGCATCCATTCCACACATTAATATTCACTCACATCTTGTAATGCATGACAAGAAAATGTATTTACACTTTAGAAGTGACACAATCTTTGATGTCCGAAATTTAAACTATTTACTGTCTTTTTCTTTCATTGATCTTGAGTTTAAAATTCCTAGAGCTAAAAATAGCAAAAAAGCTATGCCCACTCTTTTCCAGGGAAATCCCCTTTTAATATTAATTCTTAAATCATTCAAAGTCATCTATAATTTAATTTTTTTTAAAGTTTAAAAATCTGTCTCCTTCAATTAAGATTTCACCTTTACTTCAACCACAGATAATTTCCTTTTTTTTTGAAACCTGTCTTTTTTTTTTTCCTGGAGCCCTTTAGTAATGAAGTAATGAAGAAAAAAAAAAAAAACAGTAGGAGAGTGCTTCTGTTCCTTTCTACCCTTCTTTGAAAGGGTATTACCAGCAATGACTAGGGAATTCAGAACTCTGTATTTACCACCTATGAGTATCATAAATAAATTCAATAAAGCAGAAGCTTTAATCATCACAGAAAACTCAGGTGGAGTGAGTCATGACCTAGTCTGCACCAACGGGAAAAACAGCAATAAAAAATTTTTTAAATCAGAAAGGATTCCTGTATTTTCTTTAATCAACCAGGCTGAAAAGAAATATTTGCATATGAAATCAAAAGAAAAATAATATCTTCTTTATGCAGCATTTGAGAGCTAAAGGGGCCTTAGAAATCATTTATACTAGTTCTTTCATTGTGTCCATTGAAGTTGAGGCCCAAAGACAGTTAAATGGAGGCAAATAATGAATTCATCAAGCTTAAAAAAAACCCTCTAGAAGACATTTAAGTTGAATTTTAGGTAAGAAAATAATCAAGCATGTCCCTGACCTAAACAAGGGCCAGATTTAATAGAATAAAATACAAAATGAAAATAAAAAGTAATTGTTTACTATAAAAGAAAGACATCTTGCTCTAGCAAGAAAAACTCTCGTCTTCTTGCCTAAAAACTGAAAAAAAAATCCTAGTACATTAAATCTGGTACCTGTCTTTACCCTTTCTGACCCAAACTGCCAGTATTCTACATGGCTCTTACAATTTTCTCTTTTATCTCCTCAATTAGGTACATATTTCGGGTCTTCAATTATGTTACAGGGTTTGCAAGAGCAGAAGCTGTCACCATCTTTTGCATAACTCCAAAATATGTCTAGTTTGCTTTTGTATACACACAAAGTCTGAACAGATGCTCAGGGAATTAATATATAATCTAACACAATCAACTTGTCTGTATTACTATATCTCTTCAGTTTTATTTCCATTAAAAGCAATGCTTGAAGGGAAATTCTGACTGATATACTCCATGGTTCCTTTCTCCAAGTCAAAAGCAATACAGTAAGCGTTAGATACTTCTTTTCCTAATAAACTATTGCTCATAAAAGTGATTATAAGGAACTCTAACAGGAAATGCATAAGTAGAGAGTTTGAATGATTAAGTACAGGTAGAATATTCAAAGTTAATGTTAATGCAAAGGACAGAATGCTGGAAATTTTGACTTCCTAAAACTTTTAGAATGTTTACATGTAAGATGCAGTTAATAAAACAAGTAAGTTCATACAGACCCATCTTATTTAATACTTTTATCAATGTCCTCAATACAGAATTGAGAATGTGCACATCGGGACTGCTCACCTGGGGGACTGCCAACCCCGTGAACAGTAAGAACTGAATTCAAAGTAATCCTTAGATAAATATTTCATTTTAAAGAGATAAAAATCAATAGTGAAGAGTTAAAGGAATTAATTAAAACAACAATGATAGAAAACAGGAAAAGACTGGCAAACAATACAGACGAGTCACAACAGTGAACAATCTGAAACCGAGTCAGCAGATATATTATTTAACACATATGCATTATGTTGAACAAGTCACAAACGTACATTACTTCCAAGCTGGAACATAATCTTTTTGTTCCAGAAAAAATGGTCCAGTGCTCAACAGAAAACTCACTAATAAGTACACTTTTGGTAACAATGTTTTAAAAGGTCATTTCACAGAAAATGAAAAGGGCTCAAAAAATCAGCAACAGACTTTGAATGGTCCAATGAATCAAGATTAAATATTGGGTTATTTTTAACTAGAAAACTGAGATGTTTTGTCATTTTTCAAAAGGTGTAAAAAGCATTAAAAACGTTAAGAAAGATACTTATAAAGCAGTATACAAAGGGAGATAGAAAAGGAGGCTAAAACCTATTCATCTAGTCATACACGTTTGGCTTATAGGCTGGTCTCTTTACAAGGTGGGTACCTGATTTGTATTTACGTGTGTGTGTGTGTGTGTGTGTGCGCGCATGTCCATTTTCTGAGTGATTTTCCTTAAATTCATTTAATCCTAACAAGAACCCAGCAAAGAATAAAAACCCTCGTTGACCCTTGTTGTTCAGATGTAGCAACTGAAGCTAAAATGTAGTGACATCTCTTGTCCAATCTTCCATGGCTTCAAATGACAGAGTTGAGATCTCAACAAGACTGCCTGCCTCTTAGTTCAATTAAGAAAATAAATACTTTCTCCCATCTCTAGAAGACAGGATTCTTAAATTGCATCAGAAAATAATCTGGCCTAATATCAAGAAAAAGAATTCAAAAGTTTTTTCCAGAAATGTGCCAAATCAGATAGATATGATATAAAAACAATAATAGCCTTGGCTGGTGTAGCTCAGTGGATTGAGCACGGGCCCGTGAACCATAGGGTCACTGGTTCCATTCCCAGGCAGGACACATGCCTGGGTTGCAGGCCAGGTCCCCATTTGGGGGTATATGAGAGGCAACCACAAACTGATGATTTGCTCCCTCTTTTTCTCCTTGTCTTCCCCATTCCCTAAAAATAAATAAAATCTTTAAAAAGAAAAAGAAATGAAACAGTAATAAACCACAATGTTTCTAATGCTTCAAGCATTCGCCTGCCTTTGAGACAAGACTATGGGCACCCCAAATAATCTAAATATCCTTGTTAGAATTATACCTTTATCATTCTAGGTGATCAATTTATACTGAAATGAGTAGTTTTAGCATGAATCAATAAAACTGTCCAGGAACTGTATGAGAATCACAGCTTTGAAAATTCCCCCCAAAATTCAGTATAAATGAGATATTAGGAGTAGAGCAAGAAACATAAACAGCTGAGAAAGAGAAGGAGAACACAAGTCCCATTTTATCTCACTTTTGGTGGTTTGCTTTAAACACTGTTCTTTCCACCAATAACGTAAGAAAATTACTGATGAAATTCCAGAGACGAAAATTCTCAAACACTGTAATTAGAAATAAAGCTGAGAGACCGGACAGCAAAAATGGCTAAAGAAAGTATAAGCACAACACAAGACATACCTGGGACACATCGTCAGACTGAGGTGTTCTGTAGCAGCTGGACAGACTCTCCGCTCGCATGAGGTACTCGGCTGTCCTTCTCTTCACAGCTTCCCGCCGCGTAGGGCTTGACTCTCCTAAAAGGAAGAAACGAACCTCAGGGCACGGGAAAAATAAATAAACCCTCTTTTATCCAACCTGAAGATTAACGTCCTGTTACCCAATGCACCACCTGTTCACATTTCTAACTGAAAAGAAGAGAGATTCAAAACTGGAGCATACATCAAAGTTATTAATATCAGCAAGGTCTAAACATTTTTTTTATGTTTCAACTTCAGCTGACATTCAATATTATTTAATATTAGTTCCAGGTATACAGATGAGCGGTTAAACATTTGTACAGTTTACAAAGTGACCCCCCCAGTATGTCTAGTACCCACCTGGCACCACATGTATTTATTACAACCTTATTGACTATATTCTCTATGCTGTACTTTACATTCCCAAGCAAGGTCTAAACATTACCTACATGAATTTTATTCATCCAAATCCTGAAATTCTCCTATTGAAATATGTATATAGAGAATATATTTTATAGGAGGAGTCGCTATGTAAGAAATACAGTGTAAGCAGTTCCGCAGATAAAAGACTAGCCTCGCTCAAAGAGTTGTCTAACTCAGCAAATAGTCCTAAATGCAACATGTTTAATAAGAGCTACGAAATGGATATGACATGCTACAAAAGTACCACCAAAATGAAGAGTAAAATTAGGATAACTCTCAACTCTTAACTGATTTTTGTAAGCTCCATGGTTTTTTCATTAACAAACTGCCGCTCCTCTTACAACTGAAAACAAGAAATCCCTGTAATACACAATTATGTGAAAGTGACAAGTCTTTTGTTTACCCTCCCTGGCTCTCAGTTTCCCTCAACAAAAGGTATTCAAAGTTGCCTCCAAAAAACTCACAACTCTGCTAAAGAGGCACTCCCACCGTGGAGTGCTGTGCTGCCTTTGAGAACCACTGTGCTCGGGTTCCGGAACCGGACTGTGCTCTTTCCGGTTCCTTCCTAATATTTCATAATAGTCGTGACTCATTTTATCAAGCACTGAACACACAGGGCTGTTTTTATAACTGACCCTATACATCTTCTGAATGAAGTCAATCAAAAAGCAAGTACATGTGGCAGAAAGTGCCCTGGGTGACATTCCAGAAACCCTGGTTATCTGAATTCTGGCTTGGCCTCGCACCAGCCAGCCACGTGACTGGGGTAAGTGATCGCGACTCTCGGAACCTCTTCTCACTCCCTCTGATGGAAATTTACACTTCTAACGACTGTGGCGATTAGTGGGGCCAGCGCACAGACAGGTGCAGCGGCAGAGATGGAAATAAAGCAAGCACTGAATTTGAAAGGTTTTCATTCTTAACTTTTTTCTCAGAACCAAATTCTGTAAAATAATGTTACCTGGTTTGCTGAATTACAGTAAAGCTGACATCTTCCCAAAAAAACTACTAATGGGAAAAAAAAAAACTCTGCTTACTTTTGCCTGGAACAGCATCTCTCCTTTTTCGGGAAAGGCCCCTATGCTCCCCCTCCTACTGCTCTGCCTCTCCTCTCCCCACCTCCCACCACCAACCCTTAGCAACCCAGTTTGAATGAAAGCTGCCATCTCGTTTCAGATTTCAGTCCCTCTAGTCACAAGCAGTTAGCCAAGGGTAGGAGCTGACCCAATCACAGAGCCCCATCCTCTTGGCCACAGCTGGAGAAGAAAGGAATAGAATCAGCCCTTCTCCGTCCTTGACACTGGGAATAAGAGGAGTGGGGCACACTGGTCTGGCCTCCACACAGGCGTGTGTGCCAACTTCTGCCCCAGCTAGAAGCAACCCTGCAGACTCACAGGAAGGGACCTAGGAGCATGTGGGACACAGACGTGGGCCTTGCTCCCAGTCCCTGACGGAGAGAAAGGAAAAGCCGCCAAGGCCGGATGCAACGTGCCCCCAGGGCCTGACTCAGGAAATCACAAGATGTTGGCGTAGGTAACACAGCTCACCTCCTGGCTTGCCTCCTGGCACAACCACAGCAAAAATTACAACTAAACTACAAACCAACTATCCCCCAGAACCGTCAGAAAATCAAGCTCTATGGAAGTCCAACAACCAAGAAATTAAAGAAATCATACCCATCCAGATGGGTAAGAGGGGTGGAGACACAGAGACACAGGATGGGTGGTCCCGTACCCACGTATGGTGGATAAAAATGGGGAAGGACACCTCAGGAATGAGGGATCCCAGCACCACACCAGACCACCCAGCCCAAGGTTCCAGTGCCAGGTTAAGTCCCCATAACTTCTGGCTGTAAAAACCAGTGGCAGTTGGGGTGGTGGAAGACACTGTGAGTTTCTCAGGTGGTCTGTCCTCTTAAAGCAGAGTCTCCAATCTCTGGACCGTAATCTGGTGCTGGTCCGAGCCTGTCAGGAACCTGGGAACACAGCAGGAGGTGAGCTTGAATGTAATGCGCTTAAATAATACCAAAACTATCTCCCCTCTCCCTAGTCTGCAGAAAAATTGTCTTCCAAGGAACTGTCCGTGGTGCCAAAAAGGTTGGGGACCACTGTCCTAAAGGGCCCACAATGGACTTAGCACTTACACAGACTCAGTACCCCTGGGCTCCAGCACCAGGACAGCAGCCGGAAGGGCACCAGTGGCACATAGGGAGAAACTGAAGTGTCTGGCATCAGGGTGAGTGCCAGGGGACAGCTTCCTCCTGGACAAAACTCCAGAGGCCAGACAGTGGCCGATGTCCCTTTTCTAGGTCCTCCCCCCAACAGAGCTACAGAGCAGCAGCAACACCATATCTGAGACTCCATCAACCTGGTTCACAGGGGTTGCCTCGCATTGGCAATTACCTAAGGCTCCATCTCATCCAACTTACAGGTACACTTTTCTGCAACAGGCCACACTACTAAGCCAGGGAGTCAAAGCTGCCCTGCCTGCTACATAGAAACAAACACAGGGAGGCTGCCAAAATGAGCAGACAAAAAAAAAAGACCCAAATGAAAAACAGAACAAAACTCCAGAAAAAGAATGAAACAAAATGGTAACAAGCAATCTATCAGATGCAGAAGTCAGAACACTGCTTAAAAGGATGCTCAAGGAACTCACTGGGTACTTCAACAGCATAAAAAGACCCACACAAAAATGAAGGTTACACTAAGTGAAATAAAGATAAATTTACAGGGAATCAACAGTGGAGTGGATGAAGCCAAGAATCAAATCAATGATTTGGAACATAAGGAAGCAAAAAATATTCAATCAAAACAGCAAGAAGAAAAAAAATAAGAATTGGGTAAGGCGCTTCTGGGACAACTTCAAACGTACCAACAGGAGAGTCATAAGGGTGATGGGAGTAGAAGAGAAAGATCAAGAAATTGAAAATTTATCTGAAAAAATAATAAAAGAAAACTTCCCTTATTTTGGTGAAGGAAATAAGACATAGAAGTCCAGGAAGCACAGAGAGTCCCAAACAAGCTGGACACAAAGAAGACCACACCAAGACACACCATTTTAAAATGCCAAAGGTTAAAGATAAAGAAAGTATCTTAAAAGCAGCAAGAGAAAAGCAGATAGTTACCTACAGAGTTGCTCCCATAAGACTGTCAGTTCATTTCTCAAAAGAAACTTTGCAAGTTAGAAAGGAATAGCAAGAAGTATTCAAAGTGATAAAAAGCAAGGACCTATATAACTTAGATTATTCTACCCAGAAAAGCTATCATTTAGAATGGAAGAGCAGATAAAGTGCTTCCCAGACAAGGTAAAGCTAAAGTAGTTCATCATCAATCACCAAGCCATTATTATGTGAAATGTTAAAGGGACTTATTTAAGAAAAAGAAGATCAAAACTATGAACATTAAAATGGAAATAACTTCACAACTATCAATAATTGAATTTAAAAAGCAAACTAAGCAAACAAGCAGAACAGAAACAGAATAACAGATATGGAGATCACTAGGAGGGTTATCAGTTGGTGGGGAGGAAGATTGGAGGAAAAGGTGCAGGATCAAGAAGTACAAATTGGTAGGTACAGAACAGACAGGGGATGTGAAGACCTGTGTAGGAAATGGAGTAGGCAAAGAACTTACACACATGACCCATGGACATGAACTAAGGGGGGACTGCTGGAGAGAATGGGGTCATACTGGGTGGAGGAGGGCAAAGAGGGAAAATTAGGACAACTGTAACAGCATAATCAATAAAATGTATTTTTAAAAAATACACACACACAAGAAATAAGAAGAGTGGGAACCTCAGCAGCCATAGTTTCTGCCAATGGGCAGAGAGCCAACCTGCAAGAAACCTGACTGAGAGAAGCAGGTTTGAAAGTCAAAGAAAAAAATTCCCAGTATGACTTGGGGTCCTGAGTTTCAACTGAACCTATGTTCCTGCCATTCTCTGCATAAGGTAGTTCAAACTGAGATTTTTCACATGCAAACCAAAGAACCCTGACTAAATACAGACCTCAAAGAAAAAGTACAATGAAGTTCTTATTGTAATTTTGCTAAATAATTTGCTTTCACAGCTTTTACATTACTATTCCATCTATTCCCTTCATTATGAGAAATTCACAAATATAATCAATCTTGGTGAAAGGAAAAAAAATCTCTATTGCCTTTTAACTGTGGAACAATCTATTAAACCTGAATCTACTCACCTGAAACCTCAATAAAAAAAATAAGAGTATGCGTCCTACCTCTGCCCTTAAAATTACTTAACTTCAAAACCTGAAGTTTTTTTCTCAGTTGAAGAATGGATATAATCTATAAAAATCACCTAAGTATAACATATGTTGAGGATACAGTTTATCACAATAACAAGAAACATTCCCCATTCTATACACAATTAGCCCTTTTGTTTTGAGTTTGCTGTTTGTGGGCACTAACATTATCATTAGGTCTTCTCACTTCAGGTTACGCCTTTTAAGCCCCAACTTAAATCCTCATTTAGAACTTCTTATTCCTCTGAGGCTCAACTCCGACAGAAACTGTGGCCATTCAGTGTTTTCATTCAGGGTGAATATGTTTTAATAAAACTTCTAATGTTGCTTGATTTGAAGACATCAACTTGTCTCCCAAAATAATTTGAAAGTCAAAAACGCCAAGAATATGAAACTCCCAATTAAAACTAGAGTTAAAACCGCATTTTGTGATCAGATCTGTTTTTTAAACTTTTGGTGTCTCTGCTGCTTTTCAGGCAGTCTCCATAGGAACAGAGGACCAAGAACTGGCAGCAGGCAGTTGAAATGGACTCCCGCTGAGGAGAGTGATTCCGCTTCCATGGAAACAAGGAGGGAGTGATGGAGACACTGGAAGGCCTTTCAGATGTAACCTTAAACACACATACTATGACACCTTCCTTATCAGCCCCTTAAAAGTAGGTCACGACCACTGCTGATCAACAGCAGCGGCCAAGGATGACCAGCATCCGTTACAGATTTCTGCTGCTGATACTGACCGAGACTTCTGAGTACTGTACTGGAAATACAGGATCAAACAATCCACAGATTTCTGAATAATTTAACTGATAACATTACAGATACATGTGACCTTAAATAGACTTTAACTGATTAAACATTTTAAATTGACTCTAACCTTCTTAACTGGTTAATTTTCATTTTAAAACACACACAGCTGATAAGGATTATTTTTCAAGGAAAATCTGGAATTGAAATTTTATAATCCTGTTGGGAACCTTACACCTGGCTTCTAGCTAAAAACACTGCATTGATTACAGGAACCTGTGCGCTCCACAAAGCCAATCGGCTACAGGTACATGAGGTGTGCATGCGCTCCCCAAGCCAATCGGCTACAGGGACATGAGGTGTCCACGAGTACCAGTTGCACCCAAGTAATCAATAAGCGGGCCCTTCTTTGTCTCAAGCTAGCCAATAGCAAGCAACCTAATCTCCTTCCTCTCCCTCTCCCCCTATATATATACCCAGTTCGGAAAAATAAAGTTTGCAGCTTGATCAGAATCTTTTGTCTTGCTGCCATTCTTCGCACCTCCTGTCCCATCCCCCTTCATCCGTTACAGGTATATCGGGGACCCCGTTGACTGCCTCGCGGGCCGAGGCAACTTAATCCCATATTAGGTCACATGACTATTATTTGTTCAGTAATATATCCATGTAAATACTCTTACAATGGATACATATTTTACATTCTACCTAAAGATAAACCACCACCTTCCATAAATTTCTCTAGATTTCTGCTAATCACTCAAATAGAGCAAAAATTCCCATTGGGCTTTAGCATTCAGAAAAGACTGCTCCCATTATACACTAACTTTTCTGTCAAGAAGTTCTGGTGTACCAGAAAAAATATCATGTGTATACTGTGTCATCCTGTATTTCTTTACTCCCTCACCTTATCAATTTCTGATCAGGAAAGAGGACTGACACAGGGAGATTACAGAGTGTGATCTGTGAAAAGACATGTCACTCAACAGAAATGGGGAAAAATTTCAAAATTGTCACTCAAATCTTTAGAAACACTGAATTGACTGCCCTGCATTTCTCAAAGTGCCAACTCTGGCTTAAGTCACTAAGAGAACTTTTATGGGAGACATAGTCCGTAGATAACAGAATCATCATCAATTCTCATTTATCCAAGAAAGCGTCCCCATTTGGCACTCCTTCACCTTACCAAATTCCATTTTCAAGAACTACATGAGCTTCTTTTTATAACTAAAGAAATTAAGGCTCAGAGATATGAAATGCCCTTCTCAGTCTCAAACCAGGTCTTACGATACCACGCATCAGGCAACTGAGTTTGAATGAGATTATCTTACTGTTACTGAGCAGAACAGCAACAGAGCGCAGGACAAGTACAGATGTGAACGGACAGAGATGAGAAGAAAAGAACATACAGAATAGAGGCGGGAGCCTATCAGACAGCTCAGCAGAGGAGGGTCAGAGAGGAGAGACCACAGATGACAGTAGGGCACGCAGGCAAAGGAGGGCTACACGGGGCGTAAAGGTCCCACTGTGGAAAAGAGAATGGGCCTTTCTGAGAAAAACTGGTCTCTCACACATCCTCGCTACCCAAGGGTTTCCTTATAAAACAAAGACCTTTTCTCATTTACCCACGAAAAAGCAAAAAGACATTTTTCCTCATGGAACTAATAAAAGTCCGTTTCACGAACTAGAATAAAAAGTAGTGGTTTTTTTCCAACCTTAATCACTAAAAGAACAGAGGTATACCTCACCATCGGTTCAACAAGAGGAAAGCCATACTGGGGAAGAACTGGCGCCCTTAGGCCTCTCGAATGATGGGGTGTCTACATCTGGATTTCACAGGAAATTGAAAGGGGGGTTTAAGAGTGATTTGACTACACCTGATTTTTGCCACCTGCACAGAATTTAACCCCCACACAAGACTCCACTTTGTCCCATCTTATATTCTTGTATCTAGTTCTCCACGCCACACTCTCCGGCAGGCCCTGTGCTGCTGTGCTCTTGGTCAAGCATGCTTGGTTTCATTCAGATTCATCACATTAGAAAGAACATCAAATCAACCTAGGTTCACTGGAGTTTTTGTTTGTTGGTACTTCCTTTTTTTACTTTTTTAAAAAATAACTTTAGTTTCATAAAAGAATATGCCTGTTTGAGATGGCCTTGGTAGTTATAGTTTTAAGTGCTGGATTATTTTATTTAATGGTATTTTGTTCTTTTCAGGGATAGCCTACCATATCTGGCTTATGCTAAGAATTCTGACAACAAAAGACAACCTTGAGGGAACAGGAATTTATTGTTCGGCGTGTCTACCACAACTCTGGAGCCACGGGCCTTTCTGCACACAGCTCGAACCCGGTCAGTCAGGAATCTGCTTCCCATGTGCATTTAACCAACCCCCCTAGAGATGGTTTTATAAAACCAAGTTGATGTGACCCCCACCAGGGCAAAGAGTCACTAAACAATACTAAAAGCAAAAGTCACAATGAAATTCAGACTCACGCATTGCCTCAATTATATTGCTTTCAATGTTGTTTAGCAGTTTTTCTACCGCCAATAACACTGAATGAAAACTAACACAATATTGGATCACAGACTATTAAATACCTACAGAGATGTCCTTCTCTTGGGTTCAAGAACTTCTTTCTGCTCCCTAACCTCTTTTTCTTCAAAACAACATTGTCTGGCCAGTCTCTTAGTGACAATAAACTCTTGTCAATAAATATAAATAAATAAATAAATAATCCCCTAAGTGTCTTTTATGTTCTAGTTAAATAACTCCTAAAAGAGTAAGATAAAGAGAATTTTAAAAGTTAAAGATGTAATGCAGGAAGGAGAAAAAAAACAATTAAACCAAGAAGCTAAACTTTTACTTCATGATAAAAAAGAAAAACTAGTATCTCCATAAACTTAAGGATTTTCTGTCTGCCACACTGGTAAGTATGGGAAGCACCCAACCCCACCAAGGCTTGTGCCCACTCTTTCACTGGCTATAAGAGGCATCTTAAGAGAAGTAGCAAATCCACAGAAGACTCTGAAGTCTAACAACTGTTTTCCTGGACGTGATATTGAACAATGCATTTTTCCTTTGAGATGATGCAATCAACAGAATTACTGATTATACGCAGCGAACTCTTCTCAATACTAAAAGTGTCACACACTCCTTCACTGCATCTCCAAAAATTAAACTGAGCCCTGACAGGTGTGACTCAGTCAGCTGGGCATCATCCCATGAAGCACAAGGTCGCCGGTTAGACTTCCGGTCAGGGAACCGGAAGTTCCCTGAGTTTTGGTACGTGCAAGAGGAAACTGCCCAGTGTTTCTCTCACACATCAGTGTTTCTCTCCCCCTCTCTCTCCCTCCTTTCCCCTCTCTCTAAAAATAAATAAATAAATAACTTTAAAAAATAATTAAATTGACTCGGCAGATACCAGAATTAGAACAGACTCCATCCCATCTTTCTTCAGACTGATTTAACATGAAAATGATACATATATGTCTCTACATTTAAGCAATTCAAAGAACATGTCAAGCAATACCCCCAGAGTAACTCAATCCTGGATAACAAAGAAAAGCCTCCCAGGCAATTGGCTTTCTTTACAGAAGCCACCAGAGTAAAAGTTTTCCATAATCACTATTCACATCTCTTTTAGGACAGATGCCTAATAATTACTAGACACCTATTATGTTCCAGACACACAGTCATCTCAATGTTTAGTCGTTTCAACGGTGTCATACAACACCGCATATAGAAGACCCTTAATAAAATTTTATTAGACAAATGAATGGAAAACTTTGCACACACAATCTGATACTGTAACGCGGGAGCTCCAAACCAGGGAGCTGCTTAAGTGTTCATGATATTCAAAAAAACCTCCCGGAGGACTAGCAGAGGTGGACGTGCTGTGCACTGCTCACATCACAGGGGAGTGCAGGGATGGCGAGCGGGCCAGGGCGAGAGAGACCACAACCCCTGTGTCCTATACAATCAGGGCACGTGTCCTATGTGTGACTCTAAACTACATTACCTTGGTGTAAAGAAAAGGTCAAGAAGCAGTCACAGGACAGGAAGCCACCCCCAAAAGGAGATAAAGAAGGTGTTACGATCCATTCCCAAAACAAAAGACATTCTTTCTGGCCAGGGCCATGTGACCGGGCCCCATGTCTTGCGAAGAGGAAGGAGCTGTCCATTGACCCCACAGATACCAATACCTTTATGCCTAGAGATGTTCCAATTTCCTCTTTCACTAATGTAGTGCCTTTCTCTAACTTATACAATAGTTACATAAAAGGCATGTCAGAAAATGTGTATAATTATTGTCTTTACCAACCTTTCAGCACTCTGGGCCACACTGGAAGAATAGTGGTCTTGGGCCAAATATGAAACACGTTTTGACAAGTAATCAGAAAAAAAAAATCTCACAATGTTTTCAGTAAATTTACCATTTTGTGTTGGGCCACATTCACAGCCACCCTGAGCTGCACGCGGCCCGTGGGCCGTGGGCTGGACACCCCTGGTGTAGCAGGTGAGATGCACACAAAGTGAATACAGAAGAACACAGCATCGAAGTGGCATGTTGAACAGAAAAGAAAATCTACATTTTGATTTAAATTTTATGAAAACTTGCCAGAACAGTATCAATGAGGAAAATACAGCACAGATATTCCAATTAAAAGTCATTGTGTAAAACAGAGAGAAGTCTACAAACTCTCTTTTTATTGTTTGATAATTACAATTTTGGAAAATGTGTTTAAAAGTTTACAAAAAATACACAACATGTCTACACAACTGTGGGACTGTCTTTCAGATGAAACACATTTTGAGGCCACTAACACCAACACAGTCAGCTTCTGAGGAAAAGCAGATTTACCTGGTCAACACTTCCTAGAAGAGAACAGATGTGCCGAACTTCTGTGCAATTTATACCAGACTCAATATTTAATTAAGAGACAATTTAAGCTAGGTTATATAAAACAATGTGACACAAGGAACTGCAAACTAATGGTGAACCCTTCCTCAAAGTGCATTATAACCTGCTGGTACCGAAAGAGCAGCGGTCTTCAGTTTGGAAACCTTTAGTTCTGTTCGGTGTATTCTAACATGCTCACCGATAACTACATTTGTTCTCGTCACAATGTTTCTGCAATAATGGCAGGGATTAAAGCAACCTTCTCGTTTTAATGTCTTTAAACTGTGTTGCTAAATATAGAAAAATGGGGCGATACTGACGACAGAGTCCGTCTACTGCAAAACCCCCGAAAGCCTCGTCTCTGTCTCTGCCGCCGCCACTGAGCAGCTGCGCCTCATGCAGCTTCACATAAATGAAAACATTTAGATGAGAAACCACCCACTTGGTTTATTTTCCATGTGACTTTCCTGTAATTATTTTGTAAACTGCTCACACAACAATACATAAAAACATCTGCAAAAACAGGTAATTAATGTGTCAAGCCAAACTAATGCATTTTTATGGTGTCCATGCTTCGTCAACTGTAATTATAACTCTTTTTTAAGCAAATGATGATGTGTTTGCTGCAATGTGCAAGCGATTATTTGAGATGTTCTGTTTACTGTTCATACAATTTGAATATAAAACCCCACGGCCACTTCACCCCACACGGCACCGCTTTACCCAGCGTTTTGCAAAATGGAGAGAGTGGTTCCCTTTCCCAAGCTGTATTTCGTAGTAAACATTTTTGGCATGAAACATGAAACTCTCAATGTAAATGTTAACACCAGAATAGCCAACAATTCAAGAAACATGTCAGCAAATGATTCAGCCTGACTTTCCTCCTTTGGTTGTAACTCTGCAGGAAATACAACGTGTCAGCCAATCAGCTACAATATGCTAAACCTCCTGCGTATCACACATGTTTAGAAGGTTTGAAGCTACACTGCTGTTTTTAATGTATAATACCCATCCCATCTAAACCCACTGGACACATCCATCTTTGATGTGAGACCAGCAAATGAAGCACCAAATCCCGCCCAAAATACAGTTTTGTAATGGGGCACTGAGCTAGGGGTCCCCCCAAATAGAGAAAATCCCCACAGCTACATCTTGGGGTAGGAAGCAGCACAGCAGGGCCATTGAGAGTTACTTTGCACATCTCAAGGACTTGGCCAGGGTTTTAGAAATGTTAAATAGCTGTGCCTGCTCAGAGCCAGGAAGATGGGCATGACTCTCACCCAGGATCCAACGTAGCTGAGGGGCTCACTGCACCTGCGCAAGAGCGGGAAGACAGCTCTGCATCACGGGCCATGCCTGCCCAAACTAGTAATGGCAGCCCAGAAAGGCAGAAGAAGTGAGTGCTGGCACGTGCAACTCAGCGTGGGAGAAGTCGGAAATGGGGTTAGGGAGGAAGATCTACACTGGGATTTAAACTCAGGCACGGGGTAGCCAGGCTCTCTCTCAGATATGCGGGAGCTCAGACCACCGTGTGGGAAGGAGAGGAGAGCCACGAGTCTCTCTCTTTCTCTCTCGCTCTCCTCACCATGAGGCTTGAAAGCAGAGAAGGGAGTCTTGGCCACGGGGTTTGAAAGGACACAGAAGGACCTCCCCCACTGACTGACCACGAGGATGCAGTTTTGGATCAAGAGCAGGAGCCTATCTAACCGAGCACAGATGACTGGAAGAAGCCAGAATGCAGACAGCAATCTGCCCAGCTATGCTACAGACTTCTATTTCTGTTCCTGAGAGATGGTACCTCTGACTGGCCTAGTTTGGCAAGGGGGGCAGGACTATGTGTTTGGGGGTGTTTTCTGTTTCTAAAGAGAGTGAAATTCATCTCTGGCTGGTGTAGGTCAGTGGATTGAGCGTGGCCTGTGAACCAAAGGGTTGCTGGTTCGATTCCCAGTCAGGGCACATGCCTGGGTTGCGGGCCAGGTCCCCAGTACGGGGCACACGAGAGGCAACCACACATTGATGTTTCTCTCCCTCTCTTTCTCCTTCCCTTCCCCTCTGTCTAAAAATAAATAATAAATAAAATCTTTTAAAAAAAGAGAGAGATTTAATGGCAAATTTCTGCCATTATTCTAAGCCTGTGTAACTTTTGAATAAATAGTTCCTTTCCTTTTCATAAGACCCTGGCACTGGGAGGCACATTCTCATCAGTGGTGGGCAGTAGAATCCAAAGGTTTCATAATTACAGTTTCATAATTCAATTTATCCTGCTTGAGTTCTAATAGATGAAAGGTCATTGTAATTACTACTACTCTTGTTATATGATCTATAGAATGCTAATAATTCTCCTCAAATGGACATTCCTGAAGGTCCAAATGTGATCTCTAAAGTTCTGTTTCCAAAGCTAACAAAATCTACAATTGAGGGAGAATCATAACCCTGTAATATTTTCTAGGATCCTTTCTCTTTTTACAAGAGGCAATTTTTTAAACATCTATGGTGATGACCTTTTAAAGAAAGGTAATATAAAAAAACCTTGTTAAAAAAAAAACTTCCAGAAAGCAAGGTTTTCTGTTTATTTATTTTCATAAGCAAATCTTTTTAGAGATAGTGCAGAATTAGCCCTTCCAGGTCCAAGTTGATATAACTATACTGATACGACTATTTCAGAACTGAGCTACTTTGTTCTTCTCCCGAATATTAGCCACTGTGATCTGCTACAGGTGTCTGGTCAGCTACTGGGACATCTACAGGTTATCTCTCCATCCCCACCCCGTCCCCAAGAAGAACATGAGAAAAGTACTGTAGCAAATCAAATGATAGCTTCCCCGAGGCCACACTTGAGTTTTAGATTAAATGCTCATTCTGGACAATTTTGGGTTAGGTCTGATCAAAACAGAACAGAGCCCTAGTTCCAAACATGCTGGAGTAGGAAATACATGGCCCAGACAAAGGTTTATTTATTAAAGTTAAAAATCAAACTCAGGATCTGATTAGCATGAAGTCTCAATCCTGAGTTCCACTATTTATAGAGCTACAAATATAAATGTAAAAATGCATATAATTCATGCCACTTTGAATGGTTAAATTCAAATTATATTGTCAAACCCTCAGGACAAATATATTGAAATCCATGTAAAGTACTGAGACACCAGACAGGAGGCATTTTAAACCTATTTGGGATTTTCAAAGCTACCTTGAAACATACTGGCTCTTTACTACACATACTTTAGGATTCAGGTTACTACCTCCTTCAAAAGCCTTCCCTATAAGCTTCTTCCTCCTGGTCAAGTGCCCATTTACATGTATCTATAGAATCATTCTCATTCAAAAACATTTACAGAGAATGTCCCATGTAACAGACGCTATGCCACAAGATATAATAATGAGAAAATGCCTGGCCTTCAAGGACATTACACGCAAAGAGATATTCATTCAATAAATAATTGCACAAATAATTATTTCAATGTATATATAAATACTTAAAATACTGTTCAATGACAACAAAGTTCAGGAAATCTATTGTGGCATGAACAGAGGTGAAGAAAGACTTCCTTAAGGAAATGTCACTGAAACTCAGACCTGCACACGAGGAGGAGATACCACTGAAGCAGCACAGTGAGGCACTCGAGCAGAGCGCAGCTGACATGGAAGCTCTAACATAGGGAAGACCTTGGTGCCTCCCGGGAGGTAAAAGAAGGGTAGTCGGGCTACAGAAGAGTAAGTGCAAAGGAGGGAGGGCTCAGGACGAGTCTAAAGTGTAAGGCACAAGCCAAATCATCCATAGGCTTGCAGACTGTAATATCATTAATTTTATTGTCAAAGCAATGATTTTAATTCAAGAAAGTGACATGATTAGACTCCATTTTCAAAAAATCACTCAGGCTACTGGAAGAGAAAGAATGTATGAGAATCAAGCAAAAGCAAAAAAAAAAAAAGCAATTATAAATTTGTTACATTTAATTGTTTACATATAATAAGGTGATAATTGAAGGTGGAACTTCCACCAAAGTGTCATAGAGAGCAGCTCAGCAAAACCTCTCAACAGACAAAACCAGTCAAAATTATCAAAAAGAACAACTCTGGAAACTGACTACAGACACGCAACAAATGGAGAGACATTTATAAAGAAAAAGCACTGAACTGCAGTGGGAGGGGCAAGGGCGTTTTAACTGCAGCTACCCCTACACGTCCCCCAGCACAAGGCAATCGCAGATCTGAGGATCGGCAGCCTTCTGCTCCCGGGGGGAGCTGGTCTGATTAGGGTCTCCACTAAAAAGCTCGGTGCTATTGAATCCAATAGCAATCAATGACAAACAACACACAAGCCAAAACTTTAACAGGAAAATCTGGGAAACAAGGTAGTCACAGTGTGCTCTACTGAGCTCCCACATATTCTTGGGGATCCTGAAAGCTACACACGTGGACAAAACAGACCACAGAGGGCTCCAGCTATCCACTCCCTCATAGTGAATGAGAGGCCTCACGTAGGCAGAGTAAAGGCCAACACAGGCCTGTAAACTGCCTGAGTTTGGAATGCCCTGCCCCACAGAAACACTCAGGAAACTGCCAGAAGCCTCACTGACTGATGCAGCTTCAGCAGGACATCTAAACAGTCATTGACCAAGGGGGTGGGTAAGAACCTAGAGTTGCTATATTAGCTACAACGTCAAGTTTTCAACAAAAAATACGAAACATGAAAACAACAGATAAAGCATGCCTCATAAACAGAAAAAAAAGTCAATAAAAACTGTCTCTAGAGGACTCGTGTAAATCTTAGCAGAAAAACGCTTCAAAACAACTATTATAAATATGTACGAAGAATTAAAAGAAACCATGTTTAAGGAATTTTAAAAAGGACAAAGACAATGGACCATTGAATAAACATTACCAATGAAACATAGAAATTATAAAATAGAACCACACAGAAATTTTGCAGTTAAAAATTACTCAACAATACATTGAGCCTACAGAAAAAAGAATCAGCAAATTTGAAGATAGTTTGGTAGAAATTATCCGGTCTGAGTAAAATTAAACAAAAAGGGAGTGGGGGGACCAGGCTCGGAGACATATGCTAACATACACACAATGCAGTCCAACAAGAGGGGCGGGGTTAAGACATAATAGCTGAAAACCTCCCAAATAGGATGAATTTTGATGTACATATCCCAAGAGGTCATCAAATACCAAGGACATAACAAATACCAAAAGGATAAACTCAGAGATCCACACCTAAACACACAATAGCCAAACTGCTAAAAGCCAAAGCAGAACACTAGAAAAAATTTTGCTACTTTTAAAAGTAGCAAATGGTAACCATTACTTATCATGTAACTAGAGAATCTCAACAAAGTTAACAACTTACCTACCATCAGAAAATGGAAACTACAAAGCAGTGGGATGGCATCTCAAACTGCTGAGGGGCTGGGGGATAAGGAAGGTCAACAAAGAACCCAACAGCCAGCAAAACCATCCTTCAAAACATAAAGGCAAAATAAGCACCACACATGAAAACTGAGAGGCTTTGTAGCAGTAAATCTGCCTTACAAGAAATCTAAATGAAAAAATAAAAGACAGGCCCTGACTGGTGTGGTTCAGTGGGTTGAGTGTCGTCCCACAAACCAAAGGGTCACTAGTTCAACTCCCTGCCAGTGCACAGGCGCAGGTTGTGGGTCTGGTCCCAAATTATGGGGGTGCAAGAGGCAACCAATCAATTTTTCCTTCCCTCTCTTTCTCCCTCCCTTCCCCCTCTCTCTAAAAATAAATTAAATCTTTAAAAATACATACATATAAAAGATAGTATATATTTTTCTCATTTTTCATCCCCGTTTTAAAAGTACATTTAAACAATAACTATAAAACTACACTGTAGGGTTTAAATAAAGATGTAACCTAAATGAAATACTAGCAAAAAAGTAACAGAAAGGAAAGGTGGCTGTACAGAGACAAAGTTTCCATCTATTAAGGTAGTTTTACTCTGAAATAAAATGTTTGAAGTTAAAATCCTTATTATTGTAATCTTCAGGAAAAAGTATTATGGACACGAGAAACTCGTAATTATATATAGTCTTTAAAAAGAGAATAAATGATACACTAGAAAAAATTTCTACTGACCTTATCACCAAAGAAGGTAGTAAAAATGACAACGCAAATGGAAAATGGCAAAATGGCAGACGCAAACCCAAGTATATTATTAAATATACTAAATCTATATGAATTAAATGTCAGTCAAAAAGCACTGACTGGTACATGACTGTAGAATGTTTTCATCAAATTTAAAAACCTTTCGGGCATTACTTATTCAACAGTTTTGTCTCCCTCTCTCCCTGCCTTTTCAGGGGTTCCAATTACACAGAGAAGTTGTTCTACAGCTTACTGATACTTCAGTCACTTTCGTGTTATTCTTTAATCTGTGCTTCATTTTGAATAATCTCTATTGCTCTATCCTCTAGTTCACTAAGCCTTTCTTCTACAATATCTAATCTGCCCCAAAAGCATTGCTTATGTTTTTCATTTCTGCTACTGAAGCTTTCATCCCTAGAAGTTCAATTTGGGTCTTCTGTAAACCTTCCAGGTTTCTACTAAACTTTTTGAACAAAATAAATACAGTTACAACAAGTTTTAAAGTTCTTGTTTGATAATTCTGGCATCTGTGTCACTTCTGGGTAGGTTTTGATTGATTCACTTTATCATCATTATAGCTCATGTTTCCTGCTCCTTTGAATAAATGGAAAATTTTAGTTAGATGCTAGCTATTGTGAATTTTATCTTATTAGGTGTTTGACAGTTTTCTAGTCTTACATATATTACCTAGCTTTGTTCTAGGATACAATCGTGTTTCTTGGAAGCGGTTTGATCCTTTTGAGATGTGCTTCCAAGATTTGTTAGGCCCGGGCCTCGGGCAGCTCACCATTATTTCACACAACCGAAGCAAGACTCTTCCTGAGCATTCTGCTCCAAGCCCTGTGACCAAGGTTTTGCACTACTACCTGTTAGGAACAGACACTATTCTCAGCGCTGCATGAGTGCCCAGAAAGTTTTTTCTAATCCTCTCAGCTACCTGCCCTACGGTAGTTCCCTCACACCCCATCCGCTGATCAGTACTCTACTGAATGTCCCAGGAGACACTGTGAAAATCTCGGTACTGTCATCTCCTCTTTAGATAAAAACACTAGAGTCAGGAGATAACCCTGCAAGTGCTAACTGCAAACTCTGGCTTCGGTCTTCCTGCACTCTTAGCTGTGTTTCTTCAAATTAGAGATTTTGCCAGGATCCATCTGATTCCCTTGCCCTGAACTACAATCACACAATGCAGATTCCTATACCATGGGATCATTATATTTTAAGGGATTATTACCATCTACTTAAATAACTTGCTTCTTGTTGCTTGGGTAAGAATGGGCCTTTTATTAACAGTGCAAGTTGGGATAGTGTTTCCCCTCCAAGTACAAGACAAATTAACAACAACAACAACAAAACCCACAACCCTAATTTGGGGGTTTTTGTTTCTAATCTCTGCTTTTTTTTTTTTTAATTTTTTTTAATTTATTTATTTTTGGAGAGAGAGGAAAGGAAGGAGAAAGAAAGGGAGAGAAACATCAATGTGTGGTTGCCTCTCATGTGTCCCCCACTGGGAACTGGGAACTGGGAACTGGCCCACAACCTAGGCATGTGCCCTGACTGAGAATCGAACCGCCGCGATCCTTTGCTTCACAGGCCCGCACTCGATCCACTGAGCTACACCAACCAGGTCTAATCTCTGCTTTTATTTGTTCTGGATACTCATTATCTTTGTTTTTTCTTGTCCTACAGTGTACTTTTCTTTTGTAGGGAGAGGGACTATCAATGGTCCAGACTAGTTCAAGAAAACTATTTTATAACAAGATTCTACTACATCTGGGTGCTGTTTCTGACAGCCAATAAAGCAAAGGAGCTTTCATTAATCAGAGAATAATTTAATGGCCTCTCATATAGTTCCAAAATCAATTTAATCATAAGGACCTAAGATTTTTCTGTAATCAACTATTACAGAATGATTATTATAGACTGATTACCCTGTAATAACTGGTTAACTATCAAAAATAACGCAGAGACTACTAAAAGGTAAGAAAATATCCCACAACATAAAGACAGTCATGTTACAGAAAATACCAGGAACACCTGAAATACATTTTAGAATATACCAAGCATCCCCATTTCAAGGCTTTGTATTAAAATAATTAAACAGGTAGAGTAGCTTGGCTATGAAGAAAGGCTCAACAATTTTCAAAAACCTGAAATCATTCAGATGAAGGTTTTTGAACTTTGGAGTTAAAGTAAGAAATTAATAACAAAAAAGATAATTAGAAAAAAACTCAACTTCTGGGAAGTTAAATAGTATATATACTTAAGATACTTGCAACTGTATCACTTAGAAGAAAACTCACAGGTGAGTAGGCAGACTAACGGACCCCTAGTGATGCCCATGTTCTAATCAGAGAAACCGTGAAAACACTACTTTACTTGGCCAACACCACTTTACAAGTGTGATTAAGGTTAAGAACTGTGAGATAGGGCAATTATCCTGGATTATCGGGGTGGCCTCAACTAAACCATGTGGGCCCTTCAACTCAGCCCTTCCTCCAGGAAGATCACAGGGAGACCTAGTGAAGAAGAGTCAGAGAGAAACAACACCGAGGCTCTGAAGACGGAGGCCATCACATCCTGTGTTCATGGACAGGTAGCTGTTTTAAATAATTATTCTTGCTAACTAGGTGCCAAGCTTTTGAAATCATTATATTAAATGTTTGCACCCTCTAAATGCTGGTGTCCCGAGACAAAGCCCAGTGTGATCAGTCATAATTCAGCCTACAGGCTTGTTCTGAGGATTAAAAACAGCATTAGGAAAAAACCCCTTATACAGGGAGAGACACGCAATAAATAATAAATTATTGTTGCTATTTAAATATTTCATTAAGTTTTATGTCATCCATTTGCCACTCTACATTATAAAAATCATTCCAATAAGCTCATACTGAGAATACAGACCAATCATCTCAGCCACTTGCAGAAATACATAAAGAAGGCAGACATGAAAAGATATGTACTGAAACATGCTCCTCAAAGATTCACATTGATTCCTTCGATCGGGACTTTTGGATTTTCTCTCTGAAATCCATAAAGACCTGAGGACTCAGAAGAGTAGAGGGTACCTTAATTTCAAGAGCCATTTTTAGACTGACAGAATAAGTAAAGCGTCAGGTTCCGAGGGGAATTCGAAGTTACCACTATCGGGGTATGCTTCTTCTCCACTGGATGGGCAAACAGACTGTTGCTATTGTTTTTGCATCTAGTCTCAGCTGTGCAAACACCAGTTAAGTAAGAAAACTTTCCTGCCATCTTTATCAGTTCTACAAACAACCGAGATCAACTCCTTCAGAATGAACAGTTTAGTTAGGATTAACAGTTAGCATTTAGAATAACAAAATTTGCCAACCCAGATATCTAGAAATAATTACTTTATTACAACACATGCCAACCCAAACTAAGATCACAGTTAACAGATCTTATAACAGGAGTTAAGTGAAAATGACGCTTTGGTTACAGTGATGTTTCAGGAACAGTTATGTCACACTAGAACAAATGTTCCCCAAGGAAACATCTCTTCTGCCCATAAATGTCAAGTCAGCTCACAAGCTAGAGCCCTCCATTTCCCCAAATTAAAGGACAATGTCAGTTATACTCTACATCATACTCAGTGGTCATGAGTTGAAAGCTTTTCCTCTAAGAGCAGGAACAAGACAAGGATGCCCACTTTTGTAATTTTATCCAACATGGTTCTGGAAGTCCTAACCAGAGTAATTACGCAAGAAAAAGAAATAAAAGGCACCCAAGTAAAAAAAAAGTAATACAACTGACTATTTGCAGATGATAAAAATATTACATATACAAAATGCCAGAGCAGACAGAGGACTTCCGCCAAGATGGAGGTGTAGGTGGAAACACTTTGCATGCTCGCACAACCAAATCTAAAAACAACAAAGTTTTAACAACAAAATACGCAACCAAACCACACAGAAAATCGACAATACAGAGTCCAAAAACAACGCACCACTCAGCTAAACCAGTGACAGGGGCAAAGCCAGCAGCAGAGCTGGTTGGGCAAAAAAGATCCCTGACCAGGGCAGTGCACAGGCAGCCAAGGGTGCGGATCCCAGGTGCGGGCTAGCTATGGGCGGACAAGGGAAGAGGCATGGGGCTGGCTGTCTGTGGTTGGTCACGAATTTGCTCTCAGATAAACCAGTGAAGAGGCGAGCATTGAGACCTCGAGGTGCAGGGCGGTGGGCTCACACATTTGCGCTCAGATAAACAGGTGGGGGCGAGTGGTGAGGCCGACTGGGCCAGCGAAGAGGACTGCCATTGCTCCCTCTCTGACCCCGCCCCCACATAAAGCGTCACAAAACAGCGACCTGGGTGGCCCCGCCCTGATAAACAACTAAGGCTCCGCTCCTCATACCTAACAGGCACAAACAGATCAAAACATGGCTCAAGAACAGCTCAGAGCCCCAGAGCCAATAAATCTAAGTGACCAAGAAATAGCCAATCTTTCAGATGCACAGTTCAAAACACTGGTGATCAGGATGCTCACAGAACTGGTTGAATTTAGTCACAAATTAGAGGAACATATGAAGGCTAAACTAATTGAAATGAATGGAAATGCACAGGAAACCAATAGTAATGGAAAGGAAACTGGGACTCAAATCAAGGGAGTGGACCAGAAGGAAGGAAAAAATGACCAAACAGAAAAATATGAAGAATCAAGAATTCAAAAAAGTGAGGAGAGGCTTAGGAACCTCCAGGACATCTTGAAACGCTCCAACATCCGAATTATAGGGGTGCCAGAAGGGGAAGAGGAACAGCCACGAGTGGAAAACTTATTTGAACAAATAATAAAGGAGAATTTCCCCAATCTGGCAAAGGAAATAGACTTCCAGGAAATCCAGAAAACTCAGAGTCCCAAAGAAGTTGGACCCAAGAAGGAACACACCAAGGCCCATCATCATTACATTAGCCAAGATTAAAATGAAGGAGAGAATCCTAGAAGCAGCAAGACATAAGGGGACAGTCACCTACAAAGGAGTTGCCATCAGACTGTCAGCAGATTTCTCAAAAGAGACCTTACAGGCAAGCAGAGGCTGGAAAGAAGTATTCCAGGTCATGAAAACCAAAGACCTACAACCAAGATTGCTCTATCCAGCAAAGTTTTCATTTAGAATGGAAGGACAGATAAAATGCTTCTCAGATAAGATCAAATTCAAGGAGTTCATCATCACCAAGCCCTTATTATATGAAATGTTAAAGGGACTTACCTAAGAAAAAGAAGATTAAAAAAGATGAACAGTGAAAGGACAGCAAACTCGCAGTTATTAACAACCACACCTAAAACAAAAGCAAATTAAGAGGACAGCTAGATCAGGAGTGAACCACAGAAATGAAGATCACATGGAGGGTTAGCAACAGGGGAGTGGGAGAAGGAGAAGGGAGGAGAAGGTACAGAAAATAAGTAACATACACGGTAGATAGAAAATAGATAGGGGGGAGGGTAAGAATAGTAGGGGAAATACAGAATCTAAAGAACTTGAGACAGGTGTTCAGGAACTAAAGGTGGGAGGAATGGTGGGGGAGGGGTGTGTAGGGTGGAGGGGAACGGAGGGGGGACATAGAACAAATGTAATGGCATAATCAATAAAAAATATATAAATAAATTTAAAAAATAAAGAAAATGCCAGACTCCACCAAAAAACTGTTAAAACTAGTAAACAATTCAGGACATAAAGTCAATATACAAAAATTAATTTTGTTTCTAGGCACTTACAACAAACTATCAAAAAAAAAGACATTTTTAAAAAGATCTTATTTATTTTTAGACAGATGGGAAGAGGGAGACAGAGAGGGAGAGAAACATCAATGTGTGGCTGCCTCTTGCATGCCCCCTACTGGGGACCTGGCCCCCAACCCAGGCATGTGCCTTGACTGGGAATCAAACCAGCAACCCTTTGGTTCACAGGCCAGCGCTCAATCCACTGAGCCATACCAGCCAGGGGAGAAAGAGAAATTTTTTTTAAATCCCACTTACAATTGCACCAAAAAGAATAAAATACCTAGGAATACATTTAACCAAGGAGGCAAAAGATCTGTACACTGAAAAGTACAACCACAGATGAAAGAACTGAGACAAAAATAAAAAGATATTCCATACTTAAGCATTAGAATAATTAATATTGTTAAAAATGTACTTAATACCCAAAGTGACCTACAGATTTGATGCAATCACTATTACTTCAACTGCATTTCTCACAGAAGTAGAAAACAACCCTAAAATCTGTAAGGAACCACACAAGCCATCAAATAGCCAAAGCAATCTTGAGAAAGAACAACAAAGCTATAGGCATCTAATTTCCTAATTCAAATTATATTACAAGGCTATCAAAAGTATTAATAGTAATCAAAAGTATACTATTTACCTAAAACCAGTCACACAGGTAAATGAAACAAAACAGAAAGCTGAGAAATAAACCCATGTATATATGCTTAATTAATTTATGACAAAGAAGTCAAGAAGGGTAAAGAACAGCCTCTTTAATAAACAGTGCTGGGAAAAATGAACAGTCACATGCAAAAGAATGGCATTATGGCCCTACCTTATTCCACACGCAAAAACCAACTCAAAATGGATTAAAGATTTGAACATAAGACCTGAGACCACAAACATTCAGAAGAAAATACAGGAGTGTAAGCTCCTTGATATCAGTGCTGGTGATGATTTTTTAGATTTCATACCAAAAGCAAAAGCAACAAAAGGAAAATGAATGTGAATCTATCAAAGTAAAAAGCCCTACACAGCAAAGGAAACAATCAATGAAATGAAAAGAGAACCTACCAAATGGATGAAAACCTTTTCAAATCATGTATCAGATAAGAGGCTAATATCCAAAAAATATAAAGAACTCGCAAAACATAATAGCACAAAAACAAATATTCTGATTAATAAAATGGGCAGAGGAACAGAACATTTTCCCAAAGAAGACATACAAATAACCAACAGGTACATGAAAAGGAATTTAACATCACTAATCAACAGAGAAATCCAAATCAAAACCACAGTGAGGTATCACCACACCAGTTACAATGACTATCAACAAAAAGTCTATTGGGAACAAGTATTCGAGAGGATGTGGAGAAAAGGGAACTCTCGTGCACTGTTAGAAATGTAAATGGGTGCAGCCACTATGGAAAACAGTATGGCAGTGCCTCCAAGAAATGAAACTGAACTATACCACAGAGCATGATCCAGCAATTACACAGCTAGGCATGTATCCAAAGGAAATGACATCACTATCTTCAGCAGATATCTACCCTCCCACATTCAATGCAGCATAATGTACAATAGCCAAAGAAACAACCTACATGTCCATCCACAGATAAATGGATAAAGAAAATGTATATACACACACATCATGGGGTATTACTCAACCATAAATATTAAGGAAATTCTGTCATTTGCAACAGCACAGGTAGACCTTAGGAGCATTATGCTAAGTAAAATAAGTCACACAAAGATAAATACTGTATGATCTCACTTATATGTGGAATCTAAAAATAACTAAACTCACTAACAGAAAAAACAGTGGTGGTTGCCAGAACAGGGGGTGAAGGGTAAGTGAAATGGGTTAAATGGAACAAACTTTACACAATCTGATTTATAAGATCAATTAATTCTGGGGATGTACTGTGCAACATGGTGACTATAGTTACAATACTGTATTGCATACTTGAAATCTGCCAAGAATTCCAGTCAAGATGGTGGCAATGGTAAACATAGCTCCTTACACGAACACATCAAAATTACAACTAAAATATAAAACAGCCATCACTCAGAACCATTAGAAATCAAGTTGATAGAAGTCTGACAATTATGGAAATAAACAAACCACATCCATCTAGGCTGATAGGAGAAGCAGAACAGGCTGGTCCCACATCTACACGTGGTGGATAAAAATTCAGGAGGGATATCTTGGGAGCAAGGAGTCCCGGGCCCACACCAGGCTGCCCAGCCCAGGGCTGCAAGACAGGAAGATAAGACCCATAACATCTGGCTGCAAAAAAGTGGGAATTAAGTCAATGAAGAAACTTCTAGAGTTCCAAGCAGTTCCTCTTAAAGAACCCACAAATGGACTTACTCAGACTCTCTTTCTCTGAGGCCTAGCACCATGGTTAGCAGCTTAAAAGGTATCACTGGCATACAGGGAGAAACTGAAGTGTCTGGCATCAAAGCAAGAGCTGAGGGACAGCTTTCTCCCAGACAGAAGGGTGGGCAGATGACAATGTACCTTTTCTGAACCCTCCTCCCACAGAGCTGGCAGGTGGTACCATCTACCTAGTAACAATGTTTGCCCCACCCTGATGAATCCCTGGGACTCGGTCCCAACCAACTTACAGGCCACCCATGCTGCTTTTCCATGTGAATGGCTGCTCTTGGCTCATGATTCACAATTTCCTAAATCCTCTCAAACAAGCAACAGCCAGCCTCACTGAGCCCCCAGTGCCTATACCTCTTGCTAGCTGGCCCCAAGACTTGCACTAGCAGCAGCCGGCCTAGATTCACAGCTTGGTTTCTCTTGGGAATCTCCAAGCTGAGCACAAGTAGCAGCCATCTCAGATTGCATTACAGCTCAGGAAGGGTGGCCCCAGACAAAACACAAGTGATGGCTGACCTTGGCTTAGACCACCTGGGAAACCCCAGAGCCTGGGCACCCAGTGGACAGCTACAGACCGTGCAGGAACACCAGCACCTGCCCCTGCACCGCTGATCCTCCACGGTGGGCAGAAGTTGGTGGTCAGGGGTCGCAGTCAGTCCCCGCAGCTGACTGGCCTTAGTAAATCTCTCCCAGAGCTGCCAATAGCAGCCAAGGCTCAACTACAAGAGGAGGGTGTACACAGCCCCACAGTGGATGTACCCTGAGCACCCAGCCTGGGTGATAGGGGAGGCTGTGCCACTGGACCCTACAGGACACCTACTACATCATGCCACGCCACCAAGACACAGTCAAAGCAGCTCTACCTAATACATAGAAACAAACAGAGGGAGGTTGCCAAAGTGAGCAGACAGAAAAACATGGGCCAAATAAAAGAACAGATCAAACTCCAGAAAAAGAACTAAACAAAATGGAGATAAGCAATCTATCAGATGCCGAGGTCAAAACACTGGCTATAAGGATGCTCAAGGAATTTAGTGAGATCCTCAACAGCATAAAAAAAGACCCAGTCAGAAACAAAGATACACTAATTGAAATAAAGAACATTTTACAGGAAAACAACAATAGAGTGGATGAGCCCAAGAATCGAATCAATGATGTGGAACATAGGAATCAAAACACAGCCAGTCAGAACAAGAAAAAGGAACTCCCCAAAATAAGGATAGTACAAGCATCCTCTGGGACAACTTCAAGAGGTCCACCATTCCCATCATAGGGGTGCCAGAAGGAAAAGAGAAACAGCAAGAAACTGGAAATCTATTTGAAAAATAATAAAAGAAAATTTCCCTAATTTGGTGAAGAAAATAAACATGCAAGTCCAGGAAGCACAGAGTCCCAAACAAGATGGATGCCAAGAGGCCCACTCCAAGACACATCATAATTAAAATGCCAAAGGTTCAAGATAAAGAGAGAATCTTAAAAACAGCAAGAGAAAAGCAGTTAGTTACCTACAGGAGAGTTCCCATAAGACTGTCAGCTGATTTCTCCAAACAAACTGCAGGACAGAGGGGTTAGCAAGAAATATTCAAAGTCATGAAAAGAAGGGACCTACAGCCAAGACTGCTCTACCCAGCAAAGATACCATTTAGAATCAGAAGCAGAAAAAGAGCTTCCCAGACAAAAAAATTAAACCCAATCATTATTATAAGAAATGTTAAAGGAACTTAATTAAGAAAAAGAAGATGATCAAAACTATGAACAATAAAATGGCAATACATACATATCTACCAACTACTGAATCTAAAAAACAAACTAAGCAAACAAGAAAAACAGAGATAGAATCACAGACATGGAAAAACAAAGACACTGAAATAGAGAACAGGGGAACAGTGACCAGAGGGGAGAGGGGAAGGAATTTCAGGGGAAAAAGAGGAAGGATTTACAGGAACTAGTATAAAGGACACATGGACAACAACTAAGGGGGGTGGAAATGGGAGGGAGGTGGGGAGAACTGGGGGGGTGGGCTGGGATGGGAGTAAAAGACAGAAGACTGTACTTGAACAATAATTAAATTAAAAAAAAATTTTAAAGAATCATGGACATGGAGACCGTTTTCATGGTTGCTAGGTGGGAGGGGGAATGGGTGATGAGGTGAGGGAATTAAGAAGTATAAATAGGTAGTTGCAGTACAGGAAATGGAGTAGCCAAAACACCTAAGTATGACCCATGGACATGAACAGTGATGTGGGGTTTGTCTGAGGGAGTGGGGATGCCAGAAGGAGGGGAGCAAAGGGGAAAGATTAGGACAACTGTAAGAACATAACCCATAAAACATAATTTTTATAAAAAGGAAAAAGAAAGTTGCTAAGAAAGTACATCTTTGCCTTGGCTGCTGTGGGTCAGTGGATGAAGCACCAGCCAGCAAACCAAAAAGTTGCCAGTCGAATCCCCAGTTGTGGCACATGCCTGGGTTGCAGGCCAAGCCCCCAGCTGCAGACATGCAGAAGGCAACCCATCAACGGTTCTTTCACACAGTGATGTTTCTCTCCCACTCCTTCTCCCTCCTTCCCCCTCTCTCTAAAAGCACATAAAAAAATCTTTTAAAAATGAAGAATTAAAGAAATGTTACTATAAACTCAGCAATTATTTTTTTAAATAGATATTAAAAGTTCTTACAGAAAAAATGTATGACTGTGAGATGATGGATGTCAGTGTAAGATTTTACACATTAAGATAAACTTAATGTCAGTGTAAGATTTTACAATATATACATTTATCAAATCATTGTTATATAGCTTTAATTTGATACTATATGTCGATTATATCATTGAACTGAACAAATGTTTCTTTTTAATAATGTCCGTGCATTTGTTCAGAGCAGACTGATACTTTTAAATGTAATCCACAGACCAGAAGCACTGCCCTGACATTACATCTGACACACAGTTAAATGTGCAACACAACCACGGCCTTTAAAAGTCAGAATTCTGTGATTATGGTTCCACCGTTTGTAGGAAGAAAAACTGATCACATTTTGAATAACAATAAAAGGCTACAAACAATTAGTCTACTATAATGTTTTGGATTTGATGGCACATTAACATCAAAAAACGATACAGGGCAATAACGGACATTGTGGTTTCAGAAAAAGAGGCACATATTAAAAAGAAAAAATATGCTTAGTACTGGCGGGCGTGGTTTGGTTGGTTGGAGCATTGTCTTGTGGACCAAAAGGTCACAGGTTCAATTCCTGGTCAGGGCACATGCCTCAGTTGCTGTTCGATCCCCAGGGCCTGTATAAGGAGCAACAGATCAACATTTCTCTTTCACATTGATGTTTCTCCCTCTCCCCACCCCTCTGCCTCCCATCTCTCTAAAATCAATGAAAAAAAAATTCTCCGATGACCATGAAAAAAATGGTTAAATGATAACATTCCTTAAGCTAGAGGTCTAGTAGGTTTGGTATCAAGTTCTAATGGAGAAATAATTCACCACCATAATCACAAAATAACTAAGTGACATATTTTTAATTTGTTCATGTGCATCCATAATGCTCATTTTAAAGCAAAGGTTTTTATTTTTCTGGTGCCATCAAGTGGTAACATTATGAAGTGTTCTAGGGTTAAATATAAATGACTTTGGACAAAAGAATCACACTGATGTGTTTTACCTATGTCAATTAAACACTAGTGATGTTTTAGCACAAAAAGTTATCTAAAAAGGAAAGGAAAAATATCAGAGTGGATTGTTTGCAACTCATTCCTATTTAAAACCCCCAACCCAAAGTAAGAGTTAAGAAAAAGAAGAAAAATAAGTAGATCTTGAAGACCAGAATGCTCCACTAGCAAACAAAAAATCCCAACAGAGCCCTGGCTGGTGTGGCTCAGTGGACTGAGTGTAGGCCTGCGAACCAAAAGGTCACTGGTTCGATTCCCAGTCAGGGCACATGCATGGGTTGTGGGGCAGGTCCCCAATAGGGGGTATGTGTGAGAAGAAACCACACATTGATGGTTTTCTCTCTCTCTCTCTCTCTCTTTCTCCTTTCCTTCCCTTCTCTCAATAAATAAATAAATAAAATATATAGTTTTAAAAATCCAACAGATTATGAAACTATTTGAAAAATAAGTCTGTACCAAAATGATATCTATTGTACTATCGGTCAAACCGAGAGAAGTGCTCCTTTCTGAAACTTCATTAACATGGCTGTAAAATAACTATTTTAAAGCCAGAATGGCACCAGGACAAAGAGGTCGAGAGGAAAGATAGCAGCAACGGAACCACAGGTGACAAGTGGCTACGGACGGGGGACCTGCGGCTGCCTGACGACCATGCACTCGGGATCTCCCCAAGTTCAGGAACTGGTGGCACTAGGCAGCTGTGGACACGAAAGGATTAAAAACAACAGACTTAGTTAAAATTGGTTAAAAAGCAGTTAGCGTGCCGCTACATACACTTCCCCTCCACGCCATACAGCCAAGGGCTCATCTTCACAGCACATGAGAAGAACGGAGTTTAGATCCCAGGGAGAGAACAAACTCTCCAGACCACAGGACACCGGGCACAGTGAGGGAAGGAGTAAAAAAGCATTAGTAACTCAGGATATTGTGGTAATCTGAGTGATACTAACACGTCAAAGACCACCAAAAAAAAACAAGGCAAATGATAATTTTCTAGAAAGAAGACCACGGGAGGAAGGTCCTGCCAACCTTCGATGTGTGTGTCCAGGAAGTCATGTCACTAACTGCAGCATGTTTCACTCTGCTTCTATAAAGAAGAGGCAGTAATTACACAGAAACTAGTGTTTAAAACAGAGGTGAGCTCTTCACCGACTTCAGCAACATTTAACACCACATGCCCCATTTCATCTCCATTCATTAGCTGAGAGTCTGCTGCAACTAAACAACACAGAACAAAACAGTAGGCAAACCTGAAAACCTTTTACACTCTTAGTTAAAAGCCCCTTTCACCTTGTCTATTCAGGCCACTGAGAGTTAAGGCTCTAAAGAATCTGTCGCCACTTCTGAGAGAGGTGAAGGCTGGTGAACACTGACCATGTCAAAGACAAAAAGGATTATTTGTAACAGAGACTAGAGACTTGATTTTTTAAACCCTGTTTTGTTGATTAACTGATCAAAGCATGTAGTTCCGCACATCTGATGCTGTCGTGCAACCGGAGGTACACACCCATATACAGGTCACTTAATCTTTCATTATTTATCATTTCAGTCTGTTTTTACGTAGGATTGTAACATAAAATATACTAGTATGTATACACTTTTTTCCAGATACCAACATAAGAAACATATTAATACAGATAAAACTGTACCTTGAACACCTTCTAGGAGTAAATCAACTCCCTTCCTATAAAAATCAGAAGCAGCTTCATAGTCATCTTCTTCTTCCTTTTTTAAAGCCAGCTTTATTAATTCTCCTGCTTTCTCCAAATAATCTCTCTTGCCAAGCTTGGATTTTAAACTGCCAGGAAAGAGGCTACGATTTTCCCGTTCTTCTTCTGTTTTGTTCGGTTCGCTGTCAGAAGCAACAGCCCCTAGTGCTGAAGGATCTGAAGAAAGACTGAGGCCAAAAGTTCTAATGGGAGAACTCTGATTGGAAGCCATTCCATCATCTAACTCAGCAGGAGAATCCACATCGACAGTGAGAGACACCAGATCGCTGTCACTGGAGAAGCCTGAAAATGTGATCACAACAGCAAACATTAAACTGAGAATCAACCAAAAGAACACAAATCACAATGACCATTCATTTTTCCATTCTACCCAAGTCAATCGGGAAGGCCGTAATTTACTATGGAGGTCAGTGTCTAGCAAAATGATTCAGCTCGGCTCATTCATTTTTGCACTCTTTCAGTAACTCTGGATGACCGTATCTTGCTGTAATCACCAAACTAAAACTGAAGACAAGTCTTGATCTAGCCTTGGTGTCAAAAAGAGCCTTTACCACAAGATCTTGTAAACCATGTACATACAGCTGCTGTGAACAGTATCATAAGAAAGGGAAAAGAGTAAGAGCCTTAGAGTAAGTTGAAAAAAAAGTTTCTGAAACCCAGCTCTTAAAACATGTTGTGTGACCAACAGTGAGCTACTTAATGGTATTACTCACTATGCAGGGCATTAAATGAGGAACAGAGTTAAAGTACATGAAGCCTAATAGACTGTCGCAAAATTATATCTATTATAGCAATTATATAATAATTATTTAACTATTAGATGACATACAGTCGGAGGTGTGCTTTCAGGTCACTGTCCACATCTGGAAAATGTATGCCATTCAGTTTTTTTTTCCTTTTTAAAGAACTGAATTTTTAATTTTTTGTTTCAGCCTCTTCCACAGCTTTTGGAGGTAGTTTTGGCCTGTATTCACATATTATTTTTCTGACAGAAAGTCAATAATAGGTGCTGTTGAAATTCATAGCAATGAAAATTACTTCTCCCATTTCATATAACTGACTTCATAGTAAATGAGCATGATCTACAATAACAGTTATTACTCTTTGGGTCTAAAAGCCTCCCTTTCCATGACTGATGGCCTCAGCGATTCTATAATGTGGGTTGTATCTAAATATTTACCAATCTTGATATTTAAAAAAAGCAGATTAAAAATTTTTTGATTAAACATTAAAGCCTGTTACATAACTTTAACGTATATTTTCCAAAACAAAAAACAGTCAGAAAAGCGGCACTGTGTTACATTTCTGTAGCTCTTACTAACAGAAGATGGCTGGATTCTCCTATCTGCTCTGGACTCCGTTGTCAGATGTTCTCATTGGAAGATAAAATGTTACACAGAGATGCAACTGCAAACAGCAGTCTTTTTAAATATTAGTAGTCTTTTTAATATTCCTTTTTGATAATACACCAAAACTTGATGAGTGGTTGTTTCTTAAAGCTTAGCTTCCATGTAGAACATAAATTCCTGTCAGTGAAATTTCTATTGCTATTACACTCAAATCCATCAGTCTATCTTACACACTGAATGGATCTTTTTATCCATCATGAGTGTGTAACTTTGCACATTGGTCCTTTTGAACATACTGGTCCTGAGTTACATAGATCTTCCAAATGGTGACAATTCCCATATAACAATGTCATCCCCAAGACCACATTTGTTATTATCACCATCAATTTCACCAGAAAATTCTTTAAATATCAGAAACCTGTCAAGCTCAAAGTAGAAGACACAAGTTCTCCAAAATTCTATATTTGGGTTGCAAACTTGAATTTTATCAGCAGTAACAAATACAGTCAGTCATTTTCCTTCGAATGTCAGCTCACTTCATTTACTTTTGAAAAAACATTTGCCCAACTTCCACTTAAGATGGCAGCATAGGCAGGCATAGCTCACCTCTTCAAACAACCACATCAAAATTATAACCATCAGAAATCAAACTGAATAAAGTCTGACCACTACAGAATTAAAGAAACCACATCCATCAGGACAGGTAGGAGGGGCACAGACGTAGAACAGGCTGGTCCCACACCCACGTGTGGTGGAAAAAATTCAGGAGGGATATCTTGGGAGATGATTCCCAGTTCAGGATTCTAGTGCCAGAATTTTAAATTCCCACAACTTCTGGCTGCAAAAACCAGCAGGGATTGAGTTAGTGGAAGAAACTTTTCTGGAGCCCCAAGCAGTTCCTCTTAAAGAACCCACACACAGTTCACCTACTCAGACTCACTCCCTGAGCTCCAGCACCAGAGTAGCAGCTTGAAAGGCACCAGTGTCATAGTGGGAGAGACTGAAGTGTCTGGCATCAAGGTGAGCAGAGGCCCTTGTCTGTTTTCTAAACTGTCCCCCCACAAAGCCACAGATCCAGCAAGTTGAGATTCCGTTAACCTGGCTAACACTGTTTGACCCATCCTGAAGATCCCCAGAGACTCCGCCCCTCCCAACATACAGCCCCACCCAAGCTGCTTTTCCATATGAATGGCTGGTCTTGGCTCATGCTTCACAACTTTCTAAATCCTCTCAAACAAGCAACACCTGGCCTCAATAAGCCCCAGGCCCAGCACTAGCAGCAGCCAGCCTAGATTCACAGCTTGGCTTCTCCAAACCCAGCACAACTAGCAGCCATCTCAGATTGCTTTATAGCTCAGGAAGGGTAACCACAAAACACAAGTGGGAGCTAACTGGGGAAAGCGTAGGGTCAGAGCACCATCACACTACCCCTGCACAGCTGATTCTGCACAGAGGGCTGAGGGTGGTGGTCAGTGGTCACAGCCAATCCTTGCAGCTGACTGGCCTGGGTAAGCCCCTCCCATTGATCTGCCAACAGCAAACAAGGCTCAACTATAAGAGGAGGGTATACTCAGCCCACACAAATGGTGCACCTCAAGCACCCAGCCTGGGTGATAGGGGAGGCTGTGCCACTGGACCCTACAGGACACCTACTACATTAGACCACACTACCAAGACACAGAGTCAAAGCAGCTCTACCTGACACATAGAAATAAATACAGAGAGGCTGCCAAAATAAGAAGACAAAGAAACATGGCCCAAATGAAAGAACAGATCAAAGCTCCAGAAAAAGAACTAAACAAAATGGAGATAAGCAATCTATCAGATGCCAAGGTCAAAACACTGGTTATAAGGTTGTTTGAGAAACTTAGTGAGATCCTCAACAGCATAAGAAAGACCCAGTCAGAAACAAAGATACACTAATTGAAATAAAGAACATTTTACAGGAAAACAACAATAGAGTAGATAAAGTCTGAGAGTCAAATTAATGATTTGAACATAACGAATCAAAAAACAACCAATCAGAACAATGAGAAGACAAAAGAATCCAAAAGAATGAGGAGAGTATAAGTAGCCTCTGGGACAACTTCAAGAGGTCCAACATTCCCATCATAGGGGTGCCAAAAGGAAAAGAGAAAAAAACAGCAAGAAAATGAAAATCTATTTGAAAAATAATAACAGAAAACTTCCCTAATTTGGTGAAGAAAATAAACATGCAAGTCCAGGAAGCACAGAGTCCCAAACAAGATGGATGCCAAGAGGCCCACTCCAAGACACATCACAATTAAAATGCCAAAGGTTAAAGATAAAGAGAGAATCTTAAAAGTAGATAGAAAAAAGCAGTTAGTTACCTACAGGAGAGTTCCCATAAGACTGTCAGCTGATTTCTCGAAAGAAACTTTGCAGGCTAGAAGGGATTAGCAGAAACATTCAAAGTCATAAAAAGCAAGGACCTACAGCCAAGACTGCTCTACCCAGCAAAGCTATAATTTAGAATCGAAGGGCAGATAAAGAGCTCCCCAGAGAAGAAAAACTAAAGGAGTTAATCATCACCATACCATTATGGTATAAAATTCTAAAGGGTCTTATTTAAGAAGAAGATCAAAACTATGAACAATAAAATGGCAAAAATGCATATCTATCAACAATTAAATCTAAAAAGCTAAGCAAACAAGAATAGAGACAGAATCGTGCATAAGAAAAGCATTTTGATGGTTGTCAGATGGGAGAGGGTTGTGAGGAAATGGGTGAAGAAGTGGGAGAGTTAAGAAGTACAAGTAGGTAGTTACAGAACAGCCATGGGGATGTAAAGTATAGGAAATGGAGCAGCCACAGAACTTACATGCATGTCCAACAGACATGAACAATGGTGGGGGGACTGCCTGGAGGGGGTGCTGGGTGGAGCGGGGCAAAAGGGTAAAAATCAGGACAACGGTTATAGCATAATCAATGAAATATAATTTTTTTAAGTCATTATAAAAATAAAATGTTTAAGTAAAAACATATTTGCCAAATTCTTAATTCTGAGTAATGACAGTTTGTGAATCATCCTTTAAGCAAAAATGGTGTTCCAGCCAAAAAGCAGCTCGTTCGTGGCTCAAACATCTGCACAGGTACTTTTTCGCATGACAACCGTGGCAGTTCAGTCTGCGGAGGTGTTTTATACACACTTCCATTTCGTCACACAGAATGTCAAAAAGGCACGTACCCAAAGACAGAGATTTAGTGAAGTTAAGTTTTTCCTGCTTCAGCACCGGCACCACTGCAAGTGTGTGCCCTGATCCCTGACGCAGGCCAGGGTCACTGTCCCCATTCACACTCCCGCACGGCGGTTTCATCCACCACTGTTTCTGCGTCATCGTGCAAATATGAATCTCAACGCAGCAAAAGGCGAGCCGTTTCCCAGATGCCTTGGGACTCCCAGAAAAGATCTCAGGAATACCCAGGGGTCTAAAGGCCATACTTTGAGAGCCACTGATCTACACAATCAAAAGAGAGACCAGCAATAGGGTTACAAAGGTCAGGCTCGAAAACAGCCGAGAGCTGCATCGCCCTTGAAGACCGACTGCCAGGGTTCTCAGAAAACTCAATATATTAAGAAGGAGATTACTTCCTCAGTGACTCAAAATTAAAGGTGAACTAGACTGTATTATCCTAGACCAGGGACCAGCTAACTTTTCTGTGGGCCAGAGAGTAAATATTTTGGGCTTGGTGGGCCGTCTTTCACAACCGATGAGCACTGCTGGGAGAGCACCAAACAGCCCCAGACAACACATGAATGACCACGCGCAGCTGGGTCCCAATAAAACTTTATGGATGTGGAAATGTGAATTCCATGTAATTTGCACACATCACAAAATAATATTCTTTTGAATTTTGTCGACATTTAAAACATAAAAACCATTCTTAGCTTTTAGGTCATAGAAAAACAGATGACCGGCGAGAACTGTCCCACAGGCTACAGTCAGTCAACCCGTATTACGCAGACTTCATATCAAATAAAGTAAGTTACAGTAGAAACTTGTTACTGGCAGCTAATCTCAAATGTCTAATCAGTTTTAGACATGACTCTGGCACCCTATCGATATATTCTGTTTTCAGTGTTTTTCTTTCAAATCCTCAGAATGCTCATAAAGAACTTTTTGATTTTTAATTTTTTTAAAGTTTGAGGGTGGCACAGGTCAACAAAATTACGCAGGTTTCGGGTGCAAATTCCACACCATGTCATCTGCACGCTGTGCTGTGTTCGCCAGCCCAAGTCAAGTCTCCTCCCATCACCATTTACCCCTCGTGTCCTCCTCCACCTCCTCCTACCCTCTAGAACTAACTTTGAGGTACAAACTTACAGTTATAAAATACGTAAGTTATGGGGACATAATGTACAACATGGCAACCATACTTAATAATCCTGTACTGCATATTCAAAAATTGCTTAGAGTAGATCTTACAAGTTCTCCTCACAGGAAAAACCCCTGTAACGATGTATGCATGGTGACACAGGTCGGCACTGAGACTAACCAAGGTGATCATTTTTCAATACAGCAGGGCCCTTGAATGACACAGGGGTTAGAAGCACCAGCCCCCACCCTGTGCAGCTGAAAATACACATATAACTTTTGACTCCCCCAAAACTTAACTATAGTCTCTCAGTATCCACAGAGGATTGGGTCCAAGACCCTCCGCAGACACCACACCCCAGAGATGCTCAAGTCCCTTTGGTAGAATGGCACAGAATAGTGCACACCATCAGCCCTTCGCATCCCCAAATACCCAACCTCGATGAAAAGCAATTTTCAATCTGCAGTTGGTTGGACCCACAGATGCAAAACCTGGAGATATGAAGGACCAACTAACTGTGTACTTACATTTTTTTTAAATCTGCATATAAATAGACTCATGCAGTTCGAGCCTGTGTTTGTTCAAGGATTCACTGGGTATATAAATATTCAATCATTATGTTGTACAACTGAAACTAATACAATGTTGTTCTGTCAATTATACAATGAAATTAGATCAGAAAAGACCATGATAATACCAAGGAGAAAGTCAGACATCAAAATAAAGTAAGCAATAAATATTCTATACAAATTGTTTCAATTTCTACCTAATTCTAAAAGAAGAATCTGTCAAAGAAAGCAAGCAAATGAAACTAATGGGTTAGGAAGAGGAATTTTTTTAGCCTCACTGGGGGAAGCAAAGGGAAACAAAAAGACTTCCTGTTTAACTTCTTTGGGTGATAATCTTGGCAATACATATTAGATGCAAAGAAGTATTTATATGACCAAGAAATTCAGCAATTTATACCAAAAACAATCAGAGATATGAAAAGAGGTCTCTATGTAAGCCTATCCACCACAAAAAAAGGTGAAAATTTTGCAATGACAAATTTCTAACAAAAGGAGATTATGGTTTGTGCTTATGATAAAATATTATACAGCTATTAAAAAGTATGTTATAGGAGAATGTTTAATGCTAAAGTATTCACAATCCATTATGTGAGAATGACAAACTGCAAAGCAGTATACATATACACACATACACATATATACATATCCATATAAACATACATACACATATACACCATACTATAGTGCTAACTTGAAAACACAAACACAGAAAAAAGCTAGAAAGGTACACCAGGCCCTAAAAGTAATTTTCTCTGTATGGTAGGGGTACAGATGATGCTAACTGTATTCCTTGTATGTGTGTGGCAAGCCCTTCAGGCTCAGAACATAAAGACCATCCATCAAAGCAGATGTGGCAAGGGTGAAAACTGAGGCAAATTATCCAGCAGCCAGTGCCCAAGAATTCCTAACTTAAGAGAGAGAAAATAGCAATGATAGAACCTCGACACTCCCCTGCCTAGATGCACCCTGCCATTCCGGAGAAACCTAACCCTATGGTATCTCCTCCACCTCTCACTGCACCTAATTATCTTTTCTGGTAACCTCTGATACTCTTCCCTTCCACAGTTAAGCAATTTCTAATTTCCCTTCTTCGCAATGAAGTATTCCCCAAACAGTAAAAAGTCAAAAGTTACATATACTCAGTAACTCAGTTTATTCCTCTTATATCTTTAATATACCTACTTAATACAGGGCTTGCTGAAGTCCAGGAATCTCAGTCCTGTCACTCAGCCTTTTTACACAAATCTAAATATTCAATGAAGTGCTGTCCAGCTCCCTGTAACCCAGGAAGGAAGCTAACAAGTAAGATATGGGGAGCAGCAAGCAAAACGTCCTCAGTTAAGATGAGAAGAAAGAAAATTGTAGATAAGGCAGAGCAACAACTGACAATACAGAGACTATGTGTCAAAAGCTAAACCAACCTGAAGTCAATCCATGTTTCAAGAGCCCCCTGGGCCATCACAAGAGGGAAAGGTTCATCCTTCACCAACACCATCAAGTCAAAACCCTAAGCTTTTTCGGCAAAGGATGAGGGCGGGGGTCAAAGGGTCTATGAAGCGTTCTGCCTCCAGATCCATTTCACAGACATTCAAGTCTCAGGGCTATTGGAGGCCCCGGGTGACTGGTCAAAGATCAGCGACAGACGCGAGAGGCTTATTTAGCATCCCAGTCCACCTACCCACCCTCACCTTCTGTTCTTTGAACTGCTCAGAGCAGGGCAGTGCAGTGCAATCTGCCTAGGACAGCATCTCTGAAAGACAGGCCCGGAGGGAAAGGCTGAGTGGCCACAGAATAAATCCTTATACTGTAAACCATCAGAAATCTGTATTTGAAGACCATGTGCAAAAAGACCTCAGTTTTCTTTAGAACAACAGGTGGTCTCTCACGGCTGACTATATATAAAATGCATGGCCTCATTATTACTAGCTGACAGCCTTCACCGGCCCTGAGGCTCACATATTGCCAGCCAACAAAAGGGAATTTTGCTTTTCCTAGTAGCGATGACTCCAGGTTCTCACACAAAGCAGGACATCTAGCCAGCAGGACAAAGGGCCTCTGAGGCAGAAGAAATACCCATCCGTCTCCATCAAGAAACACGCCCTCATAAATGTGATTTTAAGTGAATAGCTAAATCTAAAAGAGTTAAGATTATTATAGTTAAGATTCCTGCACTCAATTACCAACTCATCATTTAATAATTGCTACTGTTACCAAAAGAACCGTTCCTTTGATGTTTCACACTTTTATTACATGTCCTTGGGACATGTCTATGTCCCACCCGTGAAACTTTATGAAAACGGCATCAGAGTATCTTCTGTATACTTGGTGAAAACCAGAATGAGCTCAGAAAACAACATGTTCATCACAATTACAACCCGCATACTGTTATCTTAGCGTGAACAACCGAGATCTATGAGGGGGCTTCCCTTTCTGCCCACAGAACTTTCTGTGCTGCTGCTCTCCCCACTTCTTCCCTGCAAATCACACCTGTTTGTCACGGACACACTAGTAGTTCACAAAGAGCCTGCTTTACCAAACGCATATTCTGTCTCCTCTCCATAAAATTAAGTCTCCACTTCACAAACACACTTCTGTGACTGCTATTCAATACCCAGAATGCCCTGCCTGCCTCAGGCACATGGCTGACCTTCTCTGCAGTTTCCAGTTTATAAATCTTTTGTAAACTAAAAGATTTACCTATATGTTCCCTAATGTTCCTTCTACTCTAAAACCCATTCCCACGACAGAGCACAATTTTTTATTTGCCTCACCCAACCCCTAAAGCCCTAACTTTTCAACATTATCCTCAATAACCCCAGGGTTGTAAGAGTCAATATTTACAATTTGTATCATTTGTTTTACATGCACATATACACACAATGACACATTCTCATTTGTATTTATCTTGAGAATAATAACCTGTACTTCTTTCCTATTTATTTTAAGCTTCTTTATCAGAGAAAATTCAACTAATAAAGGACAATGAATAAAAGGTAGGTAGATAAGAGAAAAAGGAACTTCAAACTGAATAAACTTTAATCCAGGGCCCAGACTAATTCAAGTAACAAGATTCAGAGTTCTCATGGTGCCACCTAGTGGACATTTGCTACCAATTCTATTTAAATTTAAATTATTTAGACATGTATTTTGTCATCTTACAGTATGTATAGTGCACCGTTTTTAAGTTTGTCTTAAATATATACTTAGGTTATTAAGTAGCAAAAAAACTGAAGAATATTCCTTTATAAAATGATCCTGCCTCAAAACATCAACTTTAAATCATCTACATGAAAACAACACAAAAAAAGTAAAAGAATATATAATAAAAAAGTATTTTAATACAGAACTTTTTCAAACTTAAATAACTACACCTTTCTAATTAGTCTCCCCAACATAATATAATGTTGAGTACATTTAATGTCTTAAATATAATCTATATTATTCAATTTCACACATATTAATTATAATCTTCATGTTTATCCACATAATGAAAAAAAGTACTACCCTACCACCAAATAAAAACACAAATCTTGCACTGAGAGTTATTTCATGAGTTTCCCTTACACACACCAGCAACAGATGGCATTTTTCTCAAAATGTAATTCAAGACAGCATAATAAATCCTTTCCTGAGTCTACAATTGTTTGAATATGCACTTAGGAGCTCCTAATACACAATTCACAAATTTAAAAAAAAAAAAAAAAGGTAGATTTGACTACTCCAGGAGAAATGTAAGAATATTCACCCTTAAGACCTGCTATACACATAAGAAGCTGATCTCTCAATTTGTTTTTGTGGTTATGATCACCTAATTATTTTCTCTTATTTGCTGCATACACCTGGAAAGTGCCCCTCCCAGAACGGCAAAGGAAATAAAGTAATGCACTAGGAAGAGGAAATGACACAGGTTCCCAGATGAGACCGCACCGCCATCAAAGGCTCCGGTATGGAGGCCAGCAGGGCAGTGAGGCAGCCGACAGCCTTCAAACAGGCCAGCAGATGAGAGAAACATGTCAAGAAGCCCGATTCCCTGCATCATTCTGGCCAGGTTTTCACCAATGTCAGTAACTTCATAGCTAACTTTAATCCAACAAATGATGAAAGTTTAAAAAGGAAATAAGATGTTAACAATCAGTTGAACCTTTCCTCTATGAGAAAGGATATAGTTTAATTTCTCTGAAAAAAGATTAAGAGTAACCAGCATTTCACTTTAAAAACATAAAGTATTAACTTTTTATCTAAAAGCCTACTGAATAACTTTGTAATTTTCAATCTCGTATTAGATGAACTATATTTACCAGTTAATTACCAAATTACTGGTTTTATCACACCCTCCAGGACCTTCCTCCACCCCACTGTACTATAAAATAAGGTTACCCACTAGGCGGCCCCTGGTTTTCCTGGGAAAACTTTCTTTCAAGGTAACGTAAAACGTGCTGATTGCATTTTTATGGTACTAATAAAAATAATGATCCCTTAGCCTCTGCATCTGTTCTCTGAGGTGACAGACCTGCCAGGTCATTCTAACTCTACCTGAAGGACCTTGAAACAGCCGACTAGATACTAAGATTTGCCCTGCTGGCTCATTCCACTGGCAAACGAAATCACAAGTATGAAAACTGAATCTACCTTCAAAACACCATTTAAAACACTGCCCTCAGAGGAGCTGTTACGGAGTGAATCACCTCCCCACATCTTGGCTCTGTCCCCACCCCACGAGCACGTGCCAGCCACAGGCCCTCCACAGCCCTCGGCTCACTGCACACCGGTGGGGCTTGGTGGGCGGCCAGCTTTCCCCCCTCTCACACTAGAGGCCCCCTCCCTCGGCTGTCTCTAGGGCTTGCAGAACTGTCGGTACAAAAGCACATCTTACACGTGCCAGTATGCCCGACAACCTCGTGATACCTAAGAGTCCTTTCCCCTCTCGAATAAGCAATAAGTCTGTAAGCTGTCTGACAGTCTGATCTTAGTTAACACGGTGTCTTTCCGCAGGATTAATTAGCCAGGCACAAAGGCTTCTAAAGGAAAGGGTAAAAAAACCAGCATTCACGGCATCTCCAGTCCCGTGTTCTCATTGTTAGTGCATTTTAGAGATGGTAAGATTGTTGGAAAACAAAGCAATGCCCTGAAAGGATAAACTGTCACTGTTACTTTTAGGTCTCGTAAGTCTTTTCCTGAGGTTTTAATAAAAATGTTGCCCCCAATTTCTCTCATACAAGCATATTTCCAGAAGAGAAATCCTTCCAAAGAAAACCCATCATTTTGAAACTTGGAAGGCAAACTCTGAAATAACTGTTTTACACGGGCAGCCCATTCCACCCTGCTTGTCCCAGGCAGTCCCGGTTTATGCCAGCTGTCTGACTGCACTTGCTAACAGCATCTTCTTACTTCTCGGAAGTCTCCCAGACTGGACCATAAATTACTAACTCACCTTAACTTTAGGTTATATCTCCTTTACATAAATACAGCCATCTTTTTACCCAGAAGAGTTTTGCATCTTTAAGAACATCATCCCAAGAAAAGTCATTCCCAATAATAACGCCCCTCCATCTCCCTCCTAGACCACGGCGAAGGACAAGAGACCCCTCTGCACCACTCCATCCCTGATGACGTCACAGCAAAACAGGCTCCTAAACATAGTTCTGTACCACGGCTGACTCCCACCCAGCAATGAAGCTTTTCTATGGCTGCTGACAGAACATAACCATTCCCAAATCACACAACCTTCGCTTCTGGTACCACAAAACAAAAAGAGAAAACAAAAACATTCTTCAATTTCCAAGAGCTATACTCCTCGTTGAATACTCTCCTACAAATATTTTTAACTGTCCTGTTTGTCCTCTACTGAACATCATCAGATCAGCACATTTCACAGGCAGAAAACATACTCTCCCTCTTTCTCAGGAGGAGGACATCTCTGAGGCAAGAGCCAGGTCACGATATCCCAGAGACGTCACCTTCCAAGGAGACTGGCTCTGGAAGGAGAATCACACTGGGGACTCAGTGGAGATCCTGGGCCTGAGGGCCCGGAACATTACACAGAACACTGGCTGTAAGTTAATGAACTCACTTTGAAGTCAACAGAGGTCACCTTGAAAAACAAGGAAAGTTAATCACTTTCCAATACAGTAACCAACAGAAAAACATATTTAAGTGCATCAGCCTGCACAGTGGATGAGGAAGTGTTGCTCCTACCAAATCGAGATGGGGCTTCACAGCGAGAGCTCTACGTCAGTTCGTCTGTCCGCACAGGACGTCTGCACACAGGCCCAGGGACACATCGCTACAGTGCAATTGTAATCTAATTGCCTCCCACCACTAATTTCACAAAGCACCCTCCTCTGCTGGAAACTCCCACTCATGAAAGAGATCGAGAAATATTCTCCAGTCATGATTTTACTTTTATATAAACCAGACCTAAGCCGAGTCAAACAAATCCAATTAACTATTTTTAAAGACTTGCCCCATCCCTGTCCCCAAATCCTTTTTTCAATTCCAAAATGTTCCCTGAAAGAAAACTAGCACGGGAAATCCAAAATTCCAAAAATGTATGTATTTTAAATCTTCATAAAAATTCAAGGATGACCTAACAGAGGAATAAAACACAAGAGTGAGGGACCATTCTTGAATTAAAGTCATTAGAAGCACAAAAATTGCTTTGGTTTAGACTCATGTAATCTCAAATGATATCAAAAACACTAAAACTGCCTTAGATTTTTCTTTTCTGGGTGCGTGACTAAACTTTTAAAGCCAGTCTTGAAATTAACTGTCTAAAAGTTAGATGCTACTAAATAAAATTAATAAGCAAGACATTCTTATTCTGGAGAATAAAAATTCTAAAAATTCATTATACCATGTATCATCAAATCTGAGATGCCACTAATTGTAGGAGGAATCATTACCTTATACATCACTAAGAAAGAAAAAGCTGTCAATGAAATGTAAGATATCATCAACCCAGTATCGTGCGTCAAATATCACTGATGTTAAAATGTAAAAACAGTAGAATCTTAGAATTAAATATTCTCAAATTCCTATATCCATTTATTTTTTGCAATGTAAACATGATTTATAGCCCTCTGCAGTCAAAATCATTGAAATGAAGAAATTAAATTAAATCTCTTACCTTCCGTACTACACTCAGGAAAGGTATCAGCGAAAGAATCCGAATGAGCTTCAACAGGACCAATCAATTCTGAACCATCATTAATTATTCCACCCTAAAAAGATGAGAGTAATTGCATTTCATTGTCAGAGTATTTTTGTAAAAATCAGTAATAAATGAACTACTATAATCTCAATTGAGTATGCATAAGGATTACAAAAACTATTCATCTATTAAATTAGATTACAATTGCTATATTAAAAAATCAATAGAAATATCAATATTGGTTCACCAATTTTAACAAATGTATCCCATCCATGTAATATGTTAATATAGAAACTGTGAGGGAGTAGGGGAATAGATGGGAAAACTCTATTCTTTCTGCACAATTTTTCTACAAACATAATACAAACATAAGCTGTTCTAAAAATGGTCTATTATTTAAAAGTTCAACAGGAATATTATCATGTTTATAGTAGTAATAAGTGGCTTTTTACAAAAGCATATTTTTTTAAATATCTCAAAAGTACTCATTAAAAAATGCAGAAAGAGAAACACTGACCATCTAAAGAATACTGTTTGGAATCTTTAGTGACCACTCATTCCAATTCCTGATAAATGACGAACTCCGTTAGGAAGTAATTTAATGCTATCAAATTAAAAACTACAATATATCACACAGCATTTCCGGGAGATCCCAGAAGTGACTTCAATTTGAAAACCACTTAAATACAATATAAAGAAAACAAAACAATAAATTTTAATTATGTTTATTAAAGATACACAATGTTAATAATTTAAAATTGATTTCTCAATGTGACCATTATTTAATTCTATATTTAAAGTTTGCGACTTCCGCCAAGATGGAGGCGTAGGTGGAAGCACTGTGCCTCCTCCCACAACCAAGCTTAAAAACAACAAGGTTTTAGCAACAAAAATGCAGCCAAAACCACAGAAAATTGAACTTCATGGATGTCTGACAACAACGAACCCTTCAGCCAAACTGGTAGGAGGGGCAGAGCCAGCAACAGAGCGGGGTCGGGCAAGAAAGATCCACCGGACCTACACGGGCGCGTGACCCTGGCGTGCTGGCAGCTGTAGGCAGATCCCAGGTGTGGAAAAGTGGGCGGACTCACTGAGGGCTGACCATGGTCACACATTTGTGCGCAGATAAACCGGTGAAGGAGGAAGCGGTGAGACAGACCATGCAGGCCCCAGTGGCAGGAAGTGGCAGAGGGGAGAGCCATTGTCCCTCTCTGACCCCGCCCCCACCTACAGTGTCACAAACCAGCGACCTGGGTGGCCCCGCCCTGATAAACAACTAAGGCTCCGCTCCTCATACCTAACAGGCACAAACAGATCAAAACATGGCTCAAGAACAACTCAGAGCCCCAGAGCCAATAAATCTAAGCTATGAAGAAATAGCCAAACTTTCAGATGCACAGTTCAAAACACTGGTCATCAGGATCCTCACAGAACTGATTGATTTTAGTCACAAATTAGAGGAACATATCAAGGCTAAACTAATTGAAATGAATGGTAATGCACAGGAAACCAATAGTGATGAAAAGGAAACTGGGACTCAAATCAAAGGAGTAGACCAGAAAGAGGAAAAAAATGACCAAACAGAAAAGAATGTAGAAACAAGAATTCAAAAAAATGAGGAGAGGCTTAGGAACGTCCAGGACATCTTTAAACGTTCCAACATCCAAATTATAGGGGCGCCAGAAGGGGAAGAGGAACAGCCACAAGTGGAAAACTTATTTGAACAAATAATAAAGGAGAAGTTCCCCAATCTGGCAAAGGAAATAGACTTCCAGGAAATCCAGGAAGCTCAGAGAGTTCCAAAGAAGTTGGACCCAAGAAGGAACACACCAAGGCACATCATCATTACATCAGCCAAGATTCAAATGAAGGAGAGAATCCTAGAAGCAGCAAGAGATAAGGGGACAGTCACCTACAAAGGAGTTCCTATCAGACTGTCAGCAGATTTCTCAAAAGAGACCTTACAGGCAAGAAGGGGCTGGAAGGAGGTATTCCAAGTCATGAAATCCAGAGACCTACATCCAAGATTGCTCTACCCAGCAAAGCTTTCATTTAGAATGGAAGGGCAGATAAAGTGCTTCTCAGATAAGATCAAATTCAAGGAGTTCATCATCACCAAGCCCTTATTATATGAAATGTTAAAGGGACTTACCTAAGAAAAAGAAGATTAAAAAAGATGAACAGTGAAAGGACAGCAAACTCACAGTTATTAAGAACCACATCTAAAACAAAAGCAAACTAAGAGGACAGCTAAATCAGGAGCAGAACCATAGAAATGAAGATCACATGGAGGGTTAGCAACAGGGGAGTGGGAGAAGGAGAAGGGGGGAGAAGGTACAGAAAATAAGTAGCATAGATGGTAGGTAGAAAATAGATGGGGGAGGGCAAGAATAGTAGGGGAGACATAGAATCTAAAGAACTTGAGACACGTGTTCATAAACTAAAGGGGGGGAATGGTGGGGGAGGGGGTATGCAGGGTGAAGGGGAATGAAGGGAGGAATAGAACAACTGTAGTGGCATAATCAATAAAATATATTTTAAAAAATAAAAACAACAATAAAAAAAGTTTGCAAATTCAAGCCTCAAAATACAATACATTGTACTGAGGCTTACATGTAACTAGAGAACGCTATTGGCAGTGAGCGGCAGTTGTGTGGCTCTGTGCGCTGCTCTGGTCAGGAGAACACGGGCTTATGGTCTTTAGGTGCCATACCTAACTCCAGTGACAGCTCTTCCGCTTCGAACGCCTCTCCTTCTGCCTTCCACCAGCAGTTCTATGCTCCCAAACGCTACTTCCAGAGGAGCAGAAGCCAAGAGAAGTACAAAACCCCCATTTCCTCTCCGTGTCAACACAAAGAATTCAACAATCTTCACCTAATCAAAGTCTCCCTGCCAGCTTATCTCTAAGAGAAATTTGAAATGGTCCTTCTCAAATTACAAAATTTAACTTCCTAGAGTATTAAATGAACTAAAACTTTAAAAACAAATATTCTTTAGAAGCAAGAGTTTCTATTACTTTATTCTATTTTTACTGAAATATCACAATCAGTTTTACAGCTAAATTTTTCTCCAAAAAAGAGTACTTATTCTAGACAAAGGTATCCTTTGAACATCAAAACTAAATATTAAGAAAATGTGGAAATGTCCTTGAGAATTTTAATAAGCAAAGTTGATTTTATTTATACTCTCACTTAACATAAAGTGACCCAACTATTAACCTCTTCTACCACTAGGTGGATAGTGATTCAAAGAAGTTACCTTCCGATAAAATGGAAATGATGCCTATAAGTAACTCAAGGAATTGTTAGGTCTAAAAGATTTCATATGTGTCAAGTTTTTAAAACAATATAAGTACTCAAGATTTGTTATTATTATTACTAAAAACTGATATAAGATCTGCTTATAAAAACTAAAACTGAAAAAAATGTTTCAGCTAATACTTCTAAAGAAATTCTATTTACCTAGTTTAACAAACAATATTATACAAAATAATAAATACACTATACCAAATAAAGAATAATTCTTTAATGAAACAAAATAATAATGAAAACTGCTATCTAGGCACTATGGGGAAGTCATGGGAAAATATGCCACAATTCCACTTTAACTCTCTAGTTCAAACATCAACTTTATAGTGCTTCTGATTGTGCAGTAAAAAGGAACCCTGGTTACACAGCCTCTCAATGGTGTTAGTAATGAGAGTCCGTCTGAAGGGAAAGGAGTTCCGGTGTGGTAGAATATGTGGATCAGCAAACACTCTCCCACCGGTCAATAAGGAAACTGTCAGGACAACCAAGAGGGCTCTGGAACTTGATCAAAAACATAAAGCAGAGGAAGAGGTGTTACTCATAAAAAACTGCAAAACCACAGGTACGAACTGTGGGAGGCTATGGCATTCTGGCCTGGGGTTGCTACCATCTTCCATCCCAGCTGGGTTGCCATGGTAATTATTCCAGGGCAAGGCAAGCTTTGAAAACCAGCAGATTCACTGGCAGAGGAGGTGGGCATGATTCTGACTGAAGCACACACACAGAAAAACCTACCTGAAACAGCAATATCAGTAATAGTAGCAATCTCAGTGCCAAACAAATGGCAAGGAAGTGAGTGGCCCAGCAAGCATAAGCTACGGCAAGCAAAGGACCAAAACATGACTAGTCACACATTTACCAGGAAGATCCAGAGAATAACACAGCATAGGGGTTCTTAATAAACTCTCTACCCATCCGTGCAGGAGGGGCCAAAGAGGGAACAAGCTGCCTACAAACCTCTGGCAAACGACACACACACACACAGAGCCAAGTCCACGGTGTCCCAAAGGAAAGAAAAACTCAGGACAAACATAAAACTGCTGGAACTTCGAAAACAAAGAATCATCGGCATAAGGGAGCAGCATAAAATGAAACAAAATGTTTAAAAGTACAAGCAAAGACCAAACACTAGCTGCCCACTAACCTATACTGATGCAAAGCTAATCTCTACCAAACCAGCTTTAAAAACATAAAAGTAAAATAGAATAAAATAAAAACTGAGCGTAAGAATCAACAGTCACAAACTATACATTAAACAGACTCCACAGATTTTGCACAAAGAGTCACCATATTCTTCAGACTATAAGACAAACACTCCCCCAAATTTGGGAGGAATACTAATTGTTAATGCTGCTGCTGAGTTCTGTTTATATTTCCACTGGTGAAATTATGTTATTTATGTAATTAAATATTTTACCACATTTTTTGCTTCAAAATTTTTTTTCCTATTTTCCTCCTCTAAAACCTATGTGCGACTTATGGTCCAAAAATTATGGTGATAAACATACAGACAAACAGTGGCAACAACCCTCAGGGGAAATAAATCAGAAATGAGAGTTGCTATAATATATATTAACCAAAATTTGCATTTCCAAAAATATATCTATAAGACATACAAAGAAATAGAAGAGTGTGCGCTCCATACAGGGGGAAAATGCCGTCAATGGAAACTAATTCTGAGAGGGCAAAAATGTTGGACTTAGAAGGCAAAGACTCCAAAGCAGCTATTTATAAATAGGTTTAAATAACTGAAGGAAATCATGATTAAAGAATTAAAAGAAAGTATAACTCTATGGCTCATGAAGTAGCAAATATAGATACTATTTAAAAAATGAAAATGAAGCATTATCACAGAGCCAAAAATGGAGACAACCCAACTGTGCACCAAATAATGAACAGATAAATACAATGTGGCATATTCATATCCACTTGATGGAATACTATTCAGCCACAAAAGAAACAAAGTACTGATACATGCTACAACATAGATGAACATGAAAAATACTAAGCTCTGTGAAAGAAGCCAGATGCAAAACGCCACATACTGTATGATTCCATTCATATGAAATGCCCAGAATAGGCAAACCCATCACTATGGACAGTAAGTCAGGGGTTGCTCGGGGTTGGGGCATGTGGGGAAGTGAGTGCTAATGGGTATGATATTTCTTTATGAGGTGATGAAAATGTCCTGAAGCAGATAGTGATACTGGTTGCATTAACTGGTGTATATACTAAAAACCATTAAACTGTACACTTAAAATTGGTGAATTTTACATTATATCAATTAATCTCAACTTAGGGGGAAAAAAGAACCAGATGGAAATTCTGGAATTGAAACGTATTATACCAAAACTTTTAAATTCACTAGGAGTTCAACAACAGATCTGAGAAAGAATAACCAATGAACTTGAAGATCAACAGAAACTTCTGATCTGAAGATCATAGGGAAAAAAGACCAAATAATAATAAAAAGAACCAGAGAGAAATGTGGGATAATATCAAGCATACCAACTTACATGTAGTGGCAATATCCAATGTAAAGGAAAAAGGCTGAAAATGAAATACCTGAAGAGATGAGGGCAGAAACCTCCCAAAACCTGACAACAAAAAAACCTTACATCTACAAACACAAGACAAATTAAACCTCATATAGGATAAACTGAAAGAGATCAATACCTAGACTAACACTGTTGAAAGACAACTGTCTTTGACCTAGACTAACACACTTGAAAGACAAGTCTAAATTGTGAAGGAAGCAATAAAAAAAAGACACAGAGGAACTACAAGACAATTAACAGCTGACTTCTCATTAAAACAATGAAAGACAACAGGCAGTGGAATGACAAATTCAAAGAACTAAAAGAAATACTGTCCTTTAAAACTACCCTTTAAAAATGAAGGGTGCCCTGGCAGGGTAGCTCAGTTGCCTAAAGCGTCACCCTGATACAGCAAGGTATGTGGGTTTGATCCCCAGTCAGGGCACATACAAGAATTAACCAATGAATGCATTCATAAGTGAACAACATATCAATGTTTCTCTCTCTCTCTCTCTACCTACCTACCTCTCTCTTTCTCTCTCCCTCCCTTATTCCCTTCCCCTTTCTTGTCTAAAATCAATAATTTTTTTAATGAAGAGTTGAAACAAAAGTGAAACAAAAACATTTCCAGACAAAGACAGAGAGAATCTGTTGCTAGCAAACCTGCCTAAAACATAAAAAAGGAAACAGGAAATTGAAGCTGAAAGAAAATGACAACTATAGGTAATTTGAATCTACTTGAACAGAGAAAGAATACTAAAAAAAGGTAATAATGAGGGAAATATAAAAGACTATAGAGGTCCAAGGAAGGTCCTATCTTATTAGTTATTTCATTTCCTTTTAGGAATATGTTCTTGAAAACTGTGTTATCATTTTGTGTACATTAGATTTATATACATTGTTTTATGTTACATATCTTATGTTCCCTAACGTTTTTTAATAAATACTGTTTTTAAAGTAAAAAGAGACTATATAGCTATATGTTCTTGCTTTTCCTTCTCCTAACTTCTTTAAAAAATCAGATCATTAACACTATATTGTTGTGTTTCCAATATGTTTAAGGTATACAGATGATAAAACACAATGGCTGGAGAGTAAGTAAAACTTTATGGAGTAAACTTTCTACATTTCACTGAAATTAAGTCAGTATTAATCTCAAGTACATTGTCATAAATTAAAATGCATGTTTTGCTCCCTAGAGCAAGCAAGAATAATTTAACTTAACAAACACAACTCATAAAAATAGCATATAAATGATACAACAATCATTACCTATTTGATACAAAAGTGGCACAAAAGAAAAACAAAAATATAGGAGAAAACAAAGAGCAAAATGGCAGACAAATTCATCATATCAATAATTACTTTAAGTATGAAATGACTAAGTACTCCAATCAACAACAGCAATTTTCTGACTGAATTAAAAAAATAGGATCAAACTATATAGTGCATGTGAGAGATGTACTTTATTCAAAATGCAAACAGACTGAAAGAGAAAGAATGAAAAAAGGTACCACACAAATAGGGACTGTAAGAGATCGAGAGTGGCCATATTAAAACCACACAAAGCCTTTAACAAATATTGCTAGAAGCAAAGAGAGACACTGCAGAAGACCAAGTAATTAAATTCATCAGGAAGACACATCCACTATAAACATACATGTATATGCCAACAGAACCCCAAAGTAAAGTAAAAATTTACATAACTGCAAGAAGAAATAAGAAATTCAACAATAACAATCAAAGATTTCAATACCTCACTCTTAGTAATTGAGAGAATTAGAAAATTAGCAAGGATATCAAAGACAAACAGCAAACAGTTGATATATCAACTAACTTGAAATAACTGACATTTATGAAACTCCACCTGACAACAGAATATACATACATACCTTTTAAACATACATTCTCCAGGACAGATCATATACTAAGAAATAAATCAGGTCTCAATAAATTTAAAAGGATTGAAATTATACAACATACGACCACAACTGCAAGAAAACAAAATTAGAAATCAACAATAGACTAAACTTTAGAAAATCCATGCACATTTGGAAAATAAAGAACATATTTCTAAATAATCAATGATCAACAGCAACAGCAACAAAAAAACCCACAAAAGAAATCAGAAAATACACCAAACTGAATAAAAATAAAAACAAAACATAGAAATTTAAGGGACTTGAGACTCAAGCAGTACTGAGGGCTATTTCTAGCCATAAATGCTTACATCAGACAAGAAAAACCATCATCTCAAATCAGTAATGTAAGCTTCTACTTTAAGGAATTAAAGAACTAAACAAAGAGCAAAGTAAATCAAAGCAATTAAAAGGAAGGAAATAAAGTTTAGAGTATAAATCAATGAAATGAAACAGAAATATAGAGACAAATACATAAAACCAAGCTGGTCCTTTGAAAAGATCAACAAAAATATCAAACTTTTAGCTACCCTAAGAAAAATATAGACAAGACACAAGTTACTAAAATCATGAATGAAAGACAGACATTACTACCATCCCTACCAAAATTAGGAGTATTATAAGGAAATCTTATGAACAATTTTATGCCAGTAACTTTGAATTTCAATCAACAGATGAAAATTGTTGGCTACGTACTGGTAATTTTTGCAGCTGAGTAATGAGTAATGAATAATGAGTAATAGAGGAGGATCATTACACTATTCCTTCTACTCTTTTATATGTTTTTAAAAATTCAAATCAAGTGGCTATATGGTTATTTGCATGTGATGCTCATGAGTGTTTCTACAAAGAAAAAAACTATGTTATTATAGCACACCCTGAGGTGTGGTTACCCAAAAACCTCCCCTCCATACTCCACAATCAAAACTTAGAAAGCTGAAAGAGTCACCTGCCCGGACTTCTCTGAGCTTAAGGATTATCCTGTGACCCAGTTCTGGCCAAGGAAATGTCAGGACTATCTCTAGGCAGAGAGTTAGCTTCACTTTTCTTAAACTGTCCCATCTTTTCTTCCTCTTCTTTTGTTTCTCATTTCACAAAGCCTAAAAATAACTGTCTTCCAGCAGCAGTTACAGTCAGGAATTCCCAGATCCAGAAGAAAGATAATAAGTAAATACTTTTATTTAAGTTGTACAAAGTCTAAGATCTGACTTCTATGTCCCTAGACCAGCAATTTTCAGCCGGCGTGCTGCAAGAGGCACACTGGTGTGCCGCAAGAATTTTTAAAACCAGCAGGACCTGACTACTTAGCCAGGGGGACTGACCTCTTTTCCCTTAGATAGGCAAAAAAAAATGACAACAGTCAACACAACAATAGCTGTCTGGTTGAATGAATGAATCAAAATTATACCTATATTTTTTGTCAGACCAGCAAAAAAAAAATATTTTTTGTTGTGTCACAGAATGTTAGTAGTTTACGTGTGCCGCAAGATGAAAAAGGTTGAACATCACTGCCCTGGACTGATTTTTTCATCCCTGGACATGTGTTAAGTTGTATGTCTTGCCCTTCACAATTTCTATAAAGCATTATTCTCCTTGCTTAATAATGTTGCCTTTTTCTATAAGCATAAACTCCACATTAGTTACACTGTACCTAAAAACAGCACAGAGCTCAATATTGTATCATTCTGACTTGGCCTCTGATCCCAAAGATCTACATTAGCTACAAGCAAAGCCAAATTCATCATCTTGGCCTAGTCTACAGAGTAACAAAAAATTAAGCAACAAAGTCCATCAGCAGGAATCTCACTGTTACCGTAAACTTTTCTATTTCTATTTCTATTGTGTACCTCATAAGTCTGTAGTAATATCTTTGAAAAGATCAGCTTTTTTAGTAACTAAAACAGGTCCTGTTAGGTCTACTAGTATCAGGAAAATTAAGAACCCCACTATTTGTGTACCTCATTGGCTACATGTTCTAAGAAATTACTTGTATACAAATGAGTAGAATTTTACTTAAAGAAGGAAAAGAACAATTATAACACAATCTTCTAGCTTTTTTTAAGAAGCCTAAATACAATAGGAAAATTGTGCTCATTAAAAACAATGATATCAACTGACAACCTGAGGTTCAGTAGAAAATAAATTTTAAAATTATTAAAAATTACGAAGAACTCAGAATGAAGGCATTACATGTCAAGAAACTTAATATGCAAATATTCAATGATCTCTGGTAATACAATTTGTACTAACTTACCTCTCTAAAATTGTGTATAACTACTTTTGTTCTATCTTTGAATAAATTACTACAATGACACAAAGTGTAAATATAGTTGTTTCCATTCCCCCAAAAAAGTCGACCACTAAAAGACACCTCAAAAAGTGAAGATAACTACTGGAGTTTCATGATTCTTAAAATTATTTTTAATGTATTTCAATTATGACAGAGTGAATCATACAATCTCTAAGCCTTCTGCATCAATTTTTTAAAAATTTATGAATCAAAAATCTTACATATTTCTGCACTAAAAAAAGATATGCCACAGACATTGCAATCAAACTATTACTTATTCTAGTGAACAATGAAATTCAGAAGTAAATGACATTTTCTACTTTTTAAAAAAACTTGAAGCTTGTGTTACTACACGATAGAAAACACAAGTATTTAATAAAATACAAAGCATTTTAGAAAGCCCTCCAAACCTTGAAAAAATCTGCAAGCTGTTTACTGTTATAAAGAGCGGGGATGTTGGCAGAGAACTGGAGCAGGTCTTCGGCACACTGCCGCCTCTCCTCAATGACAGTCTCGTCGAACCGCCCTAGAACGAGACGAGAATCAGCACCAGCGCAGAAGGACGAACACCTGTTCAGGACGATTCGCGGTCTCGGGGCAGAAAGCAGCAGCGGACCCGTCCCTGCCTCTGCTCCGCTCATCCGCAGCCTCCTGAGGTCACGCCTAGTCTCCACGCCTGGAAGCGGCGGCACTCTCACCGGCAGAGAAAATAACGCGCCTGATAAAACAAGAGGCAGAGATTTCCACTCAAATAGACGATGCCATCTTCATCTGCGGCCTGTCAATACAGGAAACTCCCCGCTGAAGAAGCCGACAATCTGAAACTGAAGTTGAAAAGAGAATTATAAAGAACTCGAATGGCTTTCTATAGTAATTTAATACTGTAATTACTGATAATTTTCCCTTTCACGCTTTTTTATTTATGAAGGAATTGAAGAGAGGAAATTATGAGAACATCTGTATATCAATGGGGTCAAAAACCTCCGTTTGTAGCAAAAGGCTCTCTCAGCTAACTTCCACATGTGAGGCTGTCAGCACACACGAGTGCTTGTGAGAAAAAAAGAACACCCGGCCCCATGGTGCACTGTTGTACAAGGTGACAGAAAGGCAGTGTCCACAGAATGTTTTACTACTACATACGATTTGAATGCTGGTAGGACATTTTCAAGTGTGACTGCTTTTACTCCGCTCAAATCATAATCAGATGAGCAGTTGGCATTTGCCACATGCATGTATCATACTGATGGCAATACGGGTTTAAAAAATGCAAATTTGAGAGAAGTGATGGCAATATGCTTTTAAAAATACAAATTTAAGAGTAGCATCATCACATACTTAAACATTTTTAGTAGCTTTGCAAAACGTGAACAGAACACTGAGGCACAAAGAGATTCCCAGCTTTATTACCCAAGGCAAGAGTTGAAACTGAACCACTACATACCTCAGCTCAACGTGTCTCATGCTCATGGTGAAATGTCTACTTCGTGGTAACGGAAAAGAATGGTTGTAGAGTTGGCCCTGGATTCAAACACTAGCTCTATCATTCACTAGCTACAAAATCTTAGGCAGGTTATTTCCTACTTCGTAAAATGAAGAAAATGAAGACTGTATTTCGTAAAATGAAGAAAATGAAGACTGTACTCTCAGTTCCATGCCAGGCACTTAGCAAGCACTTAAAAAATTAATCATAGTGTTGTTGGATCTTCAAGTACTAGCATAGTATCCAGCATATGGAAGATGCTAAGAAACACGTGTTGACTACATGAGTGAGTAATGAAAACTTAGAAAAACTCTCCTGACAAAAGTAACTGTTTTATGTGGAAGAGTCTCTCCTAGAAGAGTCACTGTCACTAGTAAGAAATCTTCCTGGGATTACCCTCTGCATCCTCTCGCAATACATTGTCTTCTCCTGTGGACACCTGCAGCTCCTAGGATTCTCCAAGAGTGTGCTTATTTTGACCACTGGGTTTCCTCTGCCATTCCTGTTAGCTATGACCTCCTTGAGGGCAGGGGTTATATTTATCTTGACCACCATTATATTCCCAGCACCAACTACAATGCCTAGCTCATGGTATGTGTTTCTTAAATACCCATTAAATAAATAAATGAATCAAAAAAAGAAATCTTACCAGTGGGTCCACAAACACCTCCTAAGTCCTAATGCATGGGTGTCAGAGACAACAACCCTACGAAATTCCATGTGTATGTCCACGGGCACATTTTCAAGGAAAGGGTTCGTAACTTTTACCAGCATCCTCAAAGAGCCCAGGACCTGGCAAAGGTTAGCGGGTAAGTGGCAGTCAATTTGAGGATTCCTAACATCCACTATATTGTTTTATTTTCTATGAAATCAGTTGCCAGTTGCTATCTTGGTATCTGTTCTCACCTTCTTCCTTAGTAAAATAACTCCCAATTTCTAACTAGGTGCATAGCGGTCCAGGAAAAAACAGGCTGGGATTTCCAGCTTGCCTTGCAGTTGCATGTGGACATGGATTAAGTTCAGGCCAATAACATACAAACAAAAGTTATACTGCAGATTCCCAGAAATCTCTTTAAGAGAGAGCCAATGTATTCCTCCCCCACCCCTCTTCTTTCTCCTTTTCCACTTCCAAGAAGGATTATGAAGGGTGACAGAGCAACAAGGTAGGAGCTTAGATTCCCCATTACCCTGGAGCTGCCACACCTGAGGCTACTGCCAGATCCTATACCATGAAAATGGAATTGACGTCTATCTGGTTTTCCATTTTGTCACAAGTAACCAAACCTGCTATCATCTATCTATACTGCTGTATCTGCTTTTATATTAGTTACCAGTTCATATGCAGCAATGCAATTAAACTCAGTTATCCCAAGGAAAAAAGCACATCTAAAATGACACTGCTAGTTTACCTACCAATTAATTACATTATCTGGGAACCAAAACCCCAACCCACAGAGCAAATACTCAGCCTGAAAACAGTCTAACCTGGCTGGTGTAGCTCAGTGGATTGAGCATGGGCCTGCAAACCAAAAGATCGTGCATGGTTCAATTTCCTGCCAGGGCACATGCCTGGGTTGCAGGCCAGTTCCAGCAGGGGCCAGTTCCCAGCAGGGGCCAGTTCCCAGCAGGGGATGTACCAGAAGCAACCATACATTGATATTTCATCCTTCTCTCTTTCCCTTCCCTTCTAAAAATAAATAAATAAAATTTAAAAAAAAAAAAAAGAAAACGGTCTAAGTTATTCAGTCTTGGGGAAAATCCACTGATCAAAACAGTTAAAAAGACAGCTAAATGTTCATCATTCCTCTTTCCTAAATAGGAAATTAAATATACACTGGTGCTTATAATTATTGTCCAGAATATTTACCATTTAAACAAAAAGGTAAATTCCAGTGAACATCTAAAATCTTGGAAGAGAAACCCAGAAAATACACACATTATATTACATTCCAATCCATAATATTATGTTTAATGGCATAACTATATACTGAAAAATTTTAGTGAAAATCTTCCAAATATTTGATAACACCTTTAAAATCTTATTTACTAGTGAAAACGAAGACATGAAAATTGGGAGCTTTAATCCACATGTGATCAATGACTCATCCCATCCCCCAATTAAGCTAGACCAGCATGACAAGGCAAAGATCGCATCAACTTCTAAACAAAAGACATATGCAAAGCATGTCTCTGTTGTGCCTCCACTGATCTGCACATTTCCACGCCACTGAACCTGGACAGGTGGAGATGAAGGAAAACACTGCTCGGAGTGGGCCACAGAGGAAATCAAGGGCTCGTGCATTAAAAGGTTCAATGACACTGTATTTGGTCATCAAAACAAATTTGATGAAAGAACATCTTCACTTCTTTCTTACTAGGATATTTCAGAATAACAAAAAACAGTATTGGGAGCATAAACAAAGACAGCAGATGAATTTTAATGCACTAACTACTGGCCCTAATATAGCTAACAAAACCACCTAGTTTTAAAAGTAAATTAACAAGTAGCAACAACTGTTGTCTAGCCATCCTAATGGTAGACAATACTCTAGTAGCTCTTCTCTAGTTGTTAATCCCTTAGAGCAGCAACAATGAGAAATCATAAATAGGTGCTTTAAATTTCCATTCACATGGTCAATGTTTATTTTCCTGTGAACACAGTAGAAAAATAATATAAAATTTATAACAGAATATGCAAAACAAACTTTTCCTGAGAAAGTTATTATGTATTATATTATTTGTATGTATATATTACTAATAAGTTATTCTACCACTCCCAATTACTTGATAATACTTCATTAAAAGCTGGGGGCAGGTAAATTAAAACATTCAAACAAAACTGGTAAATCATTAGAAATAAAGTCTCTCTGATTTATAAGCTGCCTTTGAGATCTTGTTGTTGTGTTTTGTATTACACATAACTCCTAGAAAACAGAGCTTACAATTATTTTCAATGCCAATGACAATGATCAAAAACCGGTTACACAGAACTGAAAGGTATCCTTAACCAATAAGAAACTAGCCAGAAAAGCTTGATGCTGATTCTTAACTGTATCAAAAATTCCTTCAGCCCTGGCTGGTGTAGCTCAGTGGATTGAGCGCAGGCCTGCGAACCACACGATAGCGGTTCGATTCCCAGTCAGGGCACATGCCTGGGTTGCAGGCCGGTTCCCTGCAGGCCAGTTCCCAGCAGGGGACGCACAAAAGGCAACCATACATTGATGTTTCTCTCCCTCTCTCCTCCCCCCTTTCCCCTCTAAAGATAAATAAATAAAATCTTTTAAAAAAAAAAGATTAAAAAATTCCTTCAGAGTAAAAAGAAAAACAGAGAGGCCCACGTTCTCAGGTGTGAATTCCCTGTACCGACAGCACCAAGAACACACTTCCTAGTTAAACAAGTTGGATCTATTACTCCTTGCAACTAGGGACACTGTACAGTATTGGGAACTCGGGGCATTTCACCAGGAAGGTGTAGAGCGGACTTGCAGGGTTTGGGCTGTGTTGGGGCCTCTGGGAAAGGCTCGGAGGAGTGACGCTCTGCCCTGGTTTACATGCCATCAGGAAGGGAGTCAGGGGTAATTCCATGATTTTATGAATTCTACCTAATTCTATGATGTGATAAATCTTATTATGAGGCAAGGAAAATGAAGACACACCAAGGCTGTGACTTATAATGAAGCTGTGTCACTCATGGCAGCCAGGATGAAAACGTGTGATCACTTTTGTGACTTTAGCAAAGGTCATACTTTTATCTGTGTTCAGACACAATCACACTGACCTTGTCTGTGTCTTCATCCCAGGACACTCAGTGGCCTTGTCTAGTGGCCGTGTGCTGTGAACGGTTTAGGCTCAACAGCAGGACGACACAGCCCGGTGCGAATGCCAGGTCAACTCCGGTAATGCCGGAGTCCAGGCAGTGCAGGCCAGTTCTTTCACGGCTGTCAGAAGCTGCTTTCTCTTTCTCACAGGAAATCACAGTGTGGTCTCATCATGAGAAAATAATCAGACTGAGACTGTGAAGCCTACAAAACAACTGTCTTACACTCTTGCAATGTCAATGACATGGAAGGAAAAAAAACGCACAAAGAATACTCTAACTTAAAGAAACAGATCTAGAGGCAAGATCCTGGATACAAAAGAAATCTAAAATGGATATTTTCAGGACAGCTGGGGAAATCTGAATGCGGACTGGACATTTGGTAATATTATTGTATCGATGTTAAATTTCTTGAGTGTGATATGGTATTGTGGATATAGGCAAAATACAGGAAGCGGGGGTAAAATGTCACAACCTCTCCAACTTATTCTCGAATGCTCCAGGAAAATAATGAGACACACACATGGACATTACAGACAAATGTGGCAAATTGTTAACAATCAGTGAACTTGGGCAAAAAGTATGTAAGTGTTTGTTATACTATTCTTTTGGTTTTTCCTGTACATTTGAAAATTTTGCAAATTCAAACAACTGAAGGAAAGCGAAGTAGTTGCTGTACTGGTAAGGAGAACTGGAAGGGGAAACAACTCAGTCTAAAGGAAACGCAGAAAACTCCCTAGAAGCGGAGTCATCTCGAAGTCTGAAAGGCTAACAAAAACCCGCACGGCGGAGCGGTGCGACAGTCAAGAAAGAGAGACAGGAGAGAAAGCGGTCAGAGGGACGGTAAACTGAGCAACACGTGACACAGCTCACCATGGCTGATATGTGCCGAGCACTGAACTAACACGCACTACAGTCATAATCCTCAGGAAAGGGAGGTACTATTCCTATGCTGCCCGTAACAAAAAAAGTCTCAGATGTCAGTGTGTGTAAGATCACGAGACTGGTAAACAGTGGGTGAAAGATTTGGGCCTAAACCTCTCTGGTTCCAAAAGGCACGGTCTTGCCACTGTGACACTAGAACGGTAACTGCACATCTGCAGGTTCTGCCAATAATCAGGTTGGTCAAGAAGTCCACACAGTCTTTTCCACACAATAAAGGACACATTTTTCATTTTCACTAATAATTTTATTGATTTGGATAATTTGAGTACATTGGCTATCTCCCGCATGGTAGAACACTGAATGCTCTCAATTAATGTCTCGATTTGACTGCTATCAGCTCCAACTGGTCTACTCAACCGTGGAGCACCGTCCAGTGAGAAATCTCCAGCACGAAACTTCGCAAACCACTTCTGACACGTTCAGTCACAGCACCTTCTCCATACGCTGCACAAATATTTTTGCATTTCAGTTACATTTTTACCTTTCTTGAAATAATAAAGCATAATATGCTGAAAATGTTGCAGTTTCATCCACCTTCAAAATTAAAATGGCTACACAAAAAGGCACCAATTTTGACTTTTTTAATACAAGCTGAAATGACAGCTGTCACAATACAATCTAACAAAACTGCTTCAAATAATGTGAAAGAACACTAAGCACTAGTAGAGCCATCTTACAAAAAAAACAAATGAACTTCTTGACCAACCCAGTAAAATAGGACTTTTTTTTGCTGCTGAGGCTTGCACACTAAAAATGTGAGAGTATCTAAAAAGACAGATGATTAACCGAGAATTCCCCCCACACAACCACAGCTGCTGCCTGCGGGGTTCACTGCAGTTACCAAGTATTACAAATGGACTGTGCCATTTACTGAGAGTGATGCATTGCTTACTTACTAAGATTAATAAGAAACGCTCACTCTATAATATGTAAGAATGAGGAGAAAAGTTGAAGATAATCCATCAGCAACAGACAATAATAGCTAAGAACCAATTTGGGAGCCACTCCCTTTCACTCAGTGACAAGCTTATTGTTTTCAAAGCCAGGCTGTGCACCAGAGAGATGAAAATTAAAACCACAATGAGGTATCACCTCACTCCTGTCAGAATGGCTGTCACATAAATCAACAAAGCGCCAGTGCTGGCAAGGTTGTGGAGAAAAGGGAACCCTAGTGCACTGTTGATAGGAATGCAGACTGGTATGGCCACTGTGGAAAACAGGACGGAGTTTCCTCAAAAAATTAAAAACAGAACTGCCTTTTGACCCAGTAATTTCACCTCTGGGAATATATCCTAAAACACCAATTGAAGAGAATATATGCACCCTATGTTCATAGCAGCGTTATTCACAATAGCCAAGTGCTGGAAAGAGCCCAAGTGCCCATCAGTAGATGAGTGGATAAAAAAGCTGTGGTACATTCACACAATGGAATACTACACAGCAGTAAAAAAAAAAAAAAAAAAAAAAAAAGAATTCTTATCTTTTGCAATGAAAATCACAAGCATGGATGGCATTGGAGATTATTATACTAAGTGAAATAAGCCAGTCAGTAAAAGACAAATATCATATGACCTCACTCATAAGTGGAATGTAGTAAACAAAATAAACTAACTAGCAAAACAGACCAAAGGCATGGGAACAGGGAACAGACTGACAGCTGTAAGAGGGGAGGGGAAGGTGGTAACTGGTTGGAAGAAGGGGACGAAACTAGTCAAACAACACACATGCATGACCCATGGCCATGGATGGTGGGGACTGACTGTGGGAAGGGGGGCAGACTGGGTAGAGAGGGGCAAAGGGGGAAAAACTGGGACAACTGTAATAGCATAAACAGTCAAATATTTAAAAATAAATAAACAAATAAAAGCCAGGCTTCGCATCTTCCAACATTAACATACGTGTGCAAAGTTAAATGCTACAGTACAGAGTGTTTAAGGTAAAAAGTAAAAACAGCCCTCCTCTCATGGCCCAGAGGTTTTACACTTTATACAAACATGTGCAGGTAACATCTTCACACACACATGTATGTCTACTTAAACACAGAAGGGGTCTTACTAAACACACTGCTTTGCAACATTTGTTTTCTATATCCTAAAAATATGCCTTGGACACATTTCCATACCAGTATGTGTCAAATAGCTGAAGAATTCTATGAATTGGCTAAATTCCAGCACACCCGTACAATGACATATTGAGAAAATTCAATTTTCAGTATTCTTCTACTAAAAATGCTGCAAGGAATACCCATATGTATGTGCATACATGTGTATAAATGTGTGTGTGCGTGCTTCTGTGTTCTCAAAACATAAGGCACAGGCTGCTGAGGGTCCCCCAACGGCCTTCCAAGAGATCCACCAGGTCAAAACCACTTTCACAACAGTAAGACAGCAGCTGCATTATTTCCCACACTGACCTCTGCACTGATCACCTACAACCAACAGCAGGGAAACTGCTGGCCTCTCGGCAGGAACCACTGCGACGGCTCCCAACTACACTCACTAGTAATCAGCATATTCCCAACTACACTCACTAGTAATCAGCATATTCCTACTGCCACCCACTCGCGTTAACATTGTTTCAGATGCCAGTTTCACTTAAGAATGTCCTTGATGAAGCAGAAAATTTATTAACTTTATTTATTAAATCTCAGCCCTTGAGACCATTTCTTTTTTAAAGTCTGTGTGTGAAAAAAAAACAAACTATAACTATTCAGATTTGGATAACTGTCTATCCAAATTGGCCCATTCAGTCTTGCTATCCAAATCTGAATAGTTATAATTTGGTGTTTAACAGATTTCCTTTAGAGATCTGTGATATTAACAATTTTTGATATTATATAATAAATGGGTCAACATTTGCAAGACACATACAAAGTATAGACATTAAAAATAAAAAAATTGCAGCCCTGGCTGGTGTAGCTCAGTGGACTGAATTGAGTGTTGGCCTGCAAACCAAAGGATAGCAGTTCGATTCCCAGTCAGGGCAGATGCCTGGGTTGCAGGCCCGTTCCCAGCAGGGGACGCACAAGAGGCAACCATACATTGATATTTCTCTCCCTCTCTCCTTCCCTTCCTTTCTAAAGATAAATAAACAAAATCTTTTTTAAAAAATTAAAAAATTAGGATCTAGAAGACTAATTCAACATCATCTTTCTTACGTTCTCGCATGTTGTTTTCCCTGATTGGTCAGAACTGTTGCTGCTGTGTTGCGATTGGACAGAAGATAAGTGCATGCTGAGTTAGCAAAACTGCACCTAGAACATGGAAAACCACTTCATGTGCTTGATGCTTGCTGCATGACATGAATTACTGTCATAAACAAAGGGGCTTCTGACTTCCTGGGACACAATTTCGGGGTTTGGCATATATGCATAGTTAGCTAATCATCACATGCATAGTTAGCTAATCATCACGTTTTAAAATCAGAGATTAAATACAGTCACTTACCAAACACTATTCCTTTTGCAAATGGAGGAAATAATTCTGAATGTCGGAATAAGTTTTTGTGAATTTGCCATAGTTCTTTGTGTAGTTTCTTAAAGTCGCTGTATCTCTTCCATATGATTATCTGAGAGAAAAAAATTAAATGTGTATCTCATAGTAAAACTATTCAGGTTTAGATATCTAATCATAATCATTTCATTAAAGTGCTCAAAATGATCATGCAATGGCAAACAAGTATATGTTCTAACCAATATAGTTAACTATGTAAAATTAACTAACATTTACTTTAAAAGTATGAAACAGCAACTTTTCCTGTCTTGATTTTTAAATTTCATTGTGAACAAGCACTGTTTCCTTCATACTGGAAAAATATTCAAAAATATCCAACAAAGAAGGTCTGTCCTACCTAAAATGTCATTTAACCTCTTCAAAAGTCAATTACTATTGGCCATGGAAATGAGCTAGATGTCAAAATACATATTCTGTCTCAAAAACATCATATTTGCAAACACAAAACATTTCATTTAGACAATTTTAAATACAAAGTACCTACTCAGCATTTGCCTAAAAGGATATACAAAGTGCATAACTCAGAAGAAACAATAGCTATGTAGAAAGTAATTAACATGAACTTCTTAATTTCATAAATCTCAACTGAAAATAATAATAAGATTCTGGGAGAAGGTGAATCCTGATCAGAATACCATTAAAACTAGTATATTTCACAAACAACAATCATCTGGATTATACAACATGTAAAAAAGTAAATTTACCTTGTTTAGTTCTAATTATTGTTTAACCTCATTCAGATTAAATTAGAAAAAAAAACATTATAAAAGAAAAGGATTTTTTTCCCACTGGATATGGAGTATTTATAGAAAGGGCCGCACATTTGGCTTTGTTACAGTTTTGCATTTTCAGTTAAAATCTCAGTTGAGACATTCCATATCCCCCAGCAGTGTGGGGGGTAACTCAAGTTCACAGTTCTGAGTAAAAATCACCCTGCTTACCCGACCCCTCTGCCCCTCACTCCGATTTGCTGCACATCACATTACCCAGGAGATACACGAGCCAACTGTACAACTGAATAAAACCCACATTCTCATTTAGATTGCAACTATATCATATGTAATAGTATCACTTTATATACTACTTTATCACTTTACATTTTGACCACATTGTGGTCAAATAAATGTTTACATAAACTAAAAACAAAAATCAGTTCCTTACTTGCACTAGTCATACTGAAGTATTATCCTTAGTAGCCAGGGGGCATTCGTATCACTGAATACTCACAAATCAGAATGCAACAGCAGTTTAAATGGCCTCACATTTATTAATGAACCAACCTGCTACTGAAGGAAAAAAATCAAGAGAAAAATCATTTTCCAATAATTTCCAATTAAAATACCAAGCTGTTCAGACAGCAATGGTTTAGGAAGAGGACTTGAACATTACCTGGATATCACCACAAAAGGAGTAAAAATGAGTTTTAAATTCTGTCATCTCATACATTGGGGCTTTTGCTAAAAAACCAACCTACCTCACTTCTAGCAAACTCAATATTAGAGTGCAATGCTAATAAGCCAAGTTTTAAGACTCTTGTCAAAACTGTACTCTTTGTGCATATGAAATCTGTCACCAAACTTTGCCAAACTATCAAAAATTCTACCATGATTAATAAGTTTCTTGTTTCTAACACAGGCATAACCCTAGGGCACTAGTCAGCCCACAATATGAATTAACTTAAGTAAACTGCTCTCCTGAGGCTTCCTTTTATTCATTTACTCAACGACAAAAACAGTCATCCAAACCAGTATTTCCGTGGCCCCATTCTGTGTTGGGCACTGTGCTGGCACAAAGGATGAAGAACTGAGAGACACAATCCCTGCCCTCAAGGAGTTCCAGTCCAGTCAGGAAGACTAAGCCAACACAGTAAGCACATCACAAGACAGCAGCTTTATAGCAAGGATTATCTTAGTTGAGCAACCTGAAGGGAAGCAGTGAATAGACCGACAAAAATGAAGAAAGAAGGGGTTGTGGATGAAGTTGTTCAAAGGAGAGCAATGCCAAATACAATGACTTTTGGCTTTGCAATGGGATGAAGAGTGATGCTCCTCCTTAAGATGAAAAGCCAAGGGAGAAGCTGTTTTGAGATAAGGGCAAAGTTCAATTATAGATACATTTGATAGTACTTGTGAGGCACCTGATTGGAAATGTCCCATAGGGTAAACAGGTTTGGGGTTCAACAGCAAGAAGTTAAGTGGGCTGTATTAATTTGGAGCATCAGCAGAGCAATGGCAATCACTCGGGAGAGGTGCTCAGCATCTGTGATGAGATGAGGAATCTAATAACAGAACAATGGGGAACCCTAACACTGAGGGACCAACCAGAAGTAAAGAAGAGAAAACCAAGTGCAACATGTTTAAGACACTTGATTATGACATGAGAGAGGGCACACAGATGGAAGAAGAAACTTTATTTTAAAATGGAAGTGAATGAGACAAATGTTGAGGACAAAGAACCAGCAATTCCAGCAAAAGACACAGGAAGAACTGAGAGAGTTAAACCAATGCTTGAAAAGCAAAGTTCTCAGATAGTGAAATTACACTGATTTTAATTTTTATATTCTGTGCTTCTCGGCAGTTTTTAACTTTGATGCATGAACATAATTCTGCCATGAAAAAAAACATTCAAATTATGGTAGTACCGCACTACCAAGGAGGGCTTAAGAAGGAAATGGGTATGGGCTTGTAAAAATAACCTTACATAGGGTGATGCCATCCTTAAAGCCATGATAAGCTAGCCGTGAGAGCTATTCCAAAGACCACATAGCTCATGAAAACAAATCTGCAGCTAAAATGTGTATTCTAGTTGGAATCACTGTAAAACAAAGGCAGAGTGATTTAAGGAGCAAAAGTTAATCATTTAATCACAATAAAGACAAAATAATGATCAAAATACCATGGCAGATAACCAACCAACAGGTTGTCAGAGCAAGAATAAGAACCGTGCCCCCAAGGTGAGAATCTGCATTTCCTCACCGTGTCCTAACTTGTTCACTCACATGCTCCTTACTCTCAACACTGGAGCCTTAGAACCTAAGTACCAAAGAGCAAATAAAAAGCCCCAGGAACTGTGGGAAACCAAACCATCACAAAATGTCACCATTCACTGACTCCTTTTCTTCTTACTCCTTTAACTTTGGACATTTCTAAAAATCTTCAAAATGGGAAAGGGAACAGAAGCACACCTCCGTTACTTCAACAACTACTAATGGTTATAACTGGACTACGTACAGTCCCAAAAGACACGTGCAAAAGTTATTTTCTCTAACAATATTTTATTGTAAAAAATATCGTAAAATAGCTATTGCTCTATTGAACCAATTCTGCAGAAATTTCTTATTCATGAAAGTCATGTATAAAATTCCTCAATATTAATTTAATGACAATAATATAGAGACTACAAGTTTAATAAAAGCTTAATTTTTATTAAAAACATCCCCTTAAATATTTTTACATAAAAAATTAAGATAACTTCACTTATTGATACCAAAAACCTTTAGATCTCTTGTATTTTACAAAACCATCCAATCCAAACTAACTTTGTCCTTTTTACTCTTCTACAGTAGTTAGAACTTGCTGGATCACCCACCATACTATTTGCTTGTGGATTTCCTTTCCTTTGACACATTTCTGACACCAGTAAAATTTACTAGCTATAGAGAAACAGAGCTATACATAGGTTACTTCTTTTCAAAGGTGGGGGAGGAAGGGCACATTTCCATCTCTGTCTTTCCTCATGGTGAATATTCACGCCCTAGAGGGTCTTCTGAAGGAGAGGCCGCATGGACCGCTGTTGTCCCCCCTCCCATTCACCCGTGCTGCTCTTAATAACTAAAATTCAGAGGAAATGTTTAATAGGTAAGGGGGAGAGGGGGGAATCCATCCTGAACAATTTTAAATTATTTACCCCATGTTAGTATTTAAGCATTCTTAGGAAGAAAACATTACATGTGCCAAGGTATGGATGCATGCGTGTATGTATGTGTATATGTATAAACAAACAGCAAACTTTCTCTGGTTTTATAAGGATAGCATATTATTAGTCCTAGATTTGGTTAAATTAACTATACATCTACTAATCCTCAACAGCCCTGTAAAACCTAAATTCTAGAGCAATAAAATAACTAAATGAGTAAGTTAATGAAGAAAGTACAAGGAAAGGATGTGGAAACACACCCCAAAGGTTAATTCCTCTCCTAAATGAGAATTCCAATGTTTAAATGAAACATGTGAAACTAAAAGTATTATTATGCCCTGGCTGACGTGGCTCAGTCGGTTGAAGCGTCATCCTGTAAACCAAAATATTGGGAGTTCTATTTCTGTTCAGGGCACATGCCTGGGTTGTGGGTTCAGTCTCACCGATCAATGTTTCTCCCATCGAGTTTCTCTCTCTCTCTCTCTCTCTCTCCCTCTCTCTCTCTCTCTCTGCCCTCCTGCTTCTCCTCTCTATAAAATCAATGAGCATGTCCTCAGGTGAGGATAAAAAAAAGTATATTATAATTTCCAGATTATTCTATACTTTAAGAAGCCAGCTACATAGAAGACATGTTTTGATTTTTTATAGCATTTCTAACAAAGGCCATGCAATCATCTGACTAAAGGACACTTACAAGTTTTCTGATGAATGGTTCACCAACAGTTGTTATTATAAAAGAGTTTTCCCCAAAAAAGGATTAAGGAAATGGCAGAGAGTGTGTTCGTGATAGGTTGGCTCAGGATTCTCCCTGGAAAAGGGGAACATCAAGCTACAAACCACAGCACAGCAATCAGACACAACCCATTCATAAGAAACACAACCCACTTTCAATTTCAACAGAGTTGTAAATTTTCAAACAGCAGAAAACCATGGTATTGACTATTAATTAAACATTCGAAAGAATTCTACGTCCTGAAGCACAGTTCATACTAATCACGTGACACTTAAGTAGAGAGCATCTCAACCCATGGTGCCGATCACTTCCACTGCCACTTCAGAGGGACAGATAGATTGATGTACACTCATTGCTTCCACAGTAACAATATTACAATATTCTCTTCATGGCTATTAGGGGAAGGAGGTATAAGGTATCTTAAAACCCTATGGAAAGTACCCAGAAATATTTTTTAAAATGTGTCTTTTACTGAACTACTTTTAACCGGGGGGGGGGGAACAAATATCATATTAGACATAGTAAGAAATGGTAATGTCTGAAAGTCCGTATACACTCCTAACCTGATGTCCATACTCAAACCACCACCAAACCATCAACTTAAATGTATGAGTATGAATCAAGCCAGATCTTTTTCAGTAAGAAATAGTGGAGCTTGTGGCAAAATAAAAAGCACATACCCCAACTAAAGATATTACAATTAAATTTTTTTAAAAAACACTGTTGCAGAATCAAGACTACCCACTTACAGTGTCTGTTTCTTTAGTAGGAAAAAAATGCCCAATGTACAGTATGTCCTAATCTTAGTAAAAATGGAATTGGGGTGATCACTTCATGAGGTACATAAATGGCTCATCAATATGCTGTGCACCTGAAACTAACATAATACTGCATGCCACTGTAATTGGAAAATATATTCATTTTAAAGAAGAAAATGAGCGAGTACTAATATGCAAGTAAATCAGAAACTGTTCAGAGAAGTAAGCGCCTCAGACAGGGTTCCTAACAGTGTGTAAGTAAAAAGTAATTACAAACAGAGAGCCACAGTTTTAAGCAAAAATATAACAAAATGGTATCATTTTAGAGTGAGGGAAAGGATATGCAAAAGAACTTACCAAGTACAAAATTTTAAAAAGAAACTTATACACCCAAAGCAGTTCTCCACGATATCAACATGTTAACTCAATAAAAAAATGAAGTAGACAGAAACCCATAATTTTATAGTTATAATCTTTAAAATTAATACTAATTACCAAATACTTTTCACTTTTTAATTAAAGAGGCATCATGATTTTGAAATAGTTTGTAAATAGGGGCTCTTAACTAATCTTGAAATCTTATGCTACCTACCAGAAAAATTATCACATTACTAAACAGCATTACAATTCCTGCAAATCTTATTTATATACTTTAACACCCACTAAAATCTAACACCTATTTAATGGGTCTGAATCATTCCTCAAATTCTTTTTTCTACAATTTAAATCCTACTAAAACTTAAAAGGTACTTAATAGGTGTGAAATAGGACACTTCTGCTACTGTTTGTGAGCTGAAGACAATCACCACACAAATACACAAATATAAACACTGACAAAAAATTCAGTTTCTTCAATAAGAAATTAAATAAAATTTTCATATGAATAGCATGTTACCTCCTGGACATCCTCTGGATTTCTTCGTGAAACAACCTGAAACAAAACACATACAGACATATCTAGTCATCATCAAAATTTAAGATTTCACATTTGTATATTTACTTTCAACAATATTTTTATTAAAAATTCAATTTGTGTAAAGGAAAAGAAAATACCATATTACATCACTTACAAGGAACTCAACTATATAACTTCACTATCTAAAACATATACTAAAAAATTAAGCAAAAAGGCAGCTGAAATAAAGTTCACGTGCTAAAGTTCACATATTAATTCACAAGAATGCCTCGGGCCTTCACCTTTACTTGACCTTATTCTACCGAATTTGTCTGAACCCTTCTCCAGCCTCCACAAAATTAGAAGCATAAAAATAGGCTGCATCTGGACCAAGTATACAGGGGACTGATTGCTCTGTATTATTTCTTTTTTCTTTGTTGATGTTAAAAAAACAATCACTCGCCAGATACCTTACCAAGTTCAACCACTGGGCACCCCACCATAAGGGGTTACTTAGTAGTCCCGCCTGTTTAATTCCATTTAAACAAGTTAAGGCTGTGACCTCTGAAATGGAAACCGAAAACCCAAAAGGACCAGGATAACATGAGCTGAGCCCAAATGTCTATTAGTAACAACTCTTTCCAACTATGCAAATCTCTTCAGTGGAACTGCAAACTGATGAAAAATAAGAACAGTAATCAGAAATCTGAGGAAAGAATAAGATCATACTAGAAACGAACAGAACTGAAACTTCAGATTATCTCAACAAGTAATATCAACTCTAATACACAACTACTTAAATTGGCCCTAATAGAGATTGCTAATATTTAGTAATTTTGTTGAATTTCAATGTTTTATCATAAAATTCAGGCAACAAATTCCACAAGAGCTGGAATTTAAAGCAGTGACATCTTTCATTGGAAGTTCACAAATTTCCATTGCAAGCATTAACTACCAATGCCTCAGTAAGTACAATATACACACACATATATATAACTTGAGAAGTCTCAAGATGTATATACATAGAGAGAAAATTCTATTCTCAAGTCATCTTGAAAATTATTACCCAAAAGCAGTGCTTCACAAACCATGCCACATGGAATACTGGTATTCTTTAAAATCATTGATCTCAAAGGATTAATGATGAACTCAGTTTACCTTTGTTTAAAAAAGAAACACATAATATACATTATTATGCCTAGCAAATCTCCAAAACGAAGATGTATAGTATTTCCCAAGGTCATCTAGCCATTCAACTTCTTATTTCCATCACGTTGTTTATTTACTATTTTATTTATTTAGTGCAACAATTACTAAAATTCAGAGCACAGCTGAGAAATGCTACTGCAATGTTTGTAGTCTATCTGCCTCTGTTAACACCAAAAGCAAATCCTAAATTTAGGAAGACAAGTAAGGTACCTATCTCTTACTGTGCATTAAATCCTTTCCTGCTCTCATTCATCACAACAATGCTGCCTGAGAGGATGAGACGTCAAGGCCCAAGAGCACACAGGAACGCACTAATCATAGTGATCAGTAACAGCAGGACTGGAGCTCCCAATTCTGATTATAAACAGAGTGGTCTTCCAGGGCGGAACTAAACCGGCCCTCCTAGATTCAAATTCCATGTGAGAATCATTCCTAAGGCCTATCAGGTAAACCCATTTTGTCTTTACAAAGAAATGCACATCAACCAAAATCAGGAAGTTGAAGAAGCACTTTTGCAAACAGAAAGAATTAGGAAGAAAGAAATTTGAATACTAACTCTGGCACTAGCCATGAACTGCTTTTTTACCTGAAGCTCAGTATCAACCCCCAAAAAAGCAATGTTTACATGAGCCCTCTTCCCTATCCTCAAAACAAAACAAACAACAACAAAAACACCAGACATTGTAGCACAGGTCCTAGCTCAGGCCCAGAACTATCAACAGATCAAACATTATTAAGTCCTCTAACTCCTTTGAAGCATGCTAACTCCTATTATCTACTTAACAAATTTTACTAAGTTTCCTTAAAAGTCAAGGAAAAGACTCTCTCTTCTACCTAATTACCATTATGATCAATGGAAATCACCCTCTCAACTCATATATTCAAAAGAAATTTCTTCATAAGATTAAGAAATGGCTACTGGAAAACAAAACTATAAAAATTATTCTAATCTAAGTATTATATTTCCTGCCAAAAAATTTCCCAATGTGGTGATTAGGTAAACGAAATGGCACATTCATGGATACAATACAAGCAAATCTGACTTTCAGACCTTTCACTTTCACAAAATCAATATACTTTCATATAAATATACTGACACCTTTAAACTACATTTCATACACACACAAAAAGAATTCTGGCAAGACAAATCAGTACCTGAAAGTGCTCAGCTCACACGCATAAGTCCCATTACCAAACTCAACCTCCCTCCCACCCCATCACCTGCATCTCAGCGCCCCTCTACCTCTTCTCCCTACAGAGCTGCAGGTGTCACTGGTTGGCAAGAATATTTGGGCTGGTTATCACCTGCCAGCCAGGTAGTCTGACCCCAAGAGACAGCACCTGCACAAACCCTAATTAGACATTCTATATTTTCAGTTCTCTGGAGAGGAAGAACTCCCACATGAGATAAGTCAATGGGACAAATTTTAGACACTTCCTAACAAATTTTTATGAAAATAATACACAAAGTAAGAAATTGCAGCTTTCTACAGTATTAAAATCCCCAAATCTCATGAGAAAATAAAGGAACAAGCAGCAAGTTACCTCTAGATACATAATAAATGTTTGCTGGGTTGTTTTCTAACTTCAAATTTCACCAAGTAGTAAAGCACCACTCTAAAGTAAACTATTTTCCAACCAAAGTTCAAGGGAATCAGAATCCTTAGGTTAAAAAAGTTTGTAGTTTAACATAAAAATGTAGTATCTGGGGCCCTGGATGGTATAGCTCACTGGATTGAGCGCAGGCCTGCAAACCAGAGGATCGCAGTTCAATTCCCAGTCAGGGCACATGCCTGGGTTGCAGGCCAGTTCCCAGCAGGGGACCCACGAGATGCAACCATACATTCATAGTCTCTCCCTCTCTCCTTCCCTTCCCCTCTAAGATCTTTTAAAAAAAATTTAGTATCTGGGCATATGGGTTGTCAATAAACAAGATGTAAACAAAAACTTTTTAAACTCACTAAAATTTTTGGTATATAAGATAATGCTCTACTAAACAATATTAAGAGTCAAACACAAAGAAAAAGCAGATAAAATAATTTGGAAATAACTGAACTTGAGAGCCATTATTTCTCAAAAATTTTAAGCATAAATACATTTTAAAACAAGCTAATTTCCCTCCCTACTCCCATAATTACTCTATTTGCTAAAAATACCTCCAGATTACACCAAAGCCAAGTATTTCTTCAAAAAATCTTTTTGGAGCTACCGTTTAAACAAATGAACACTAATATTCTCACAGCTCTAATAATGGGCATTTGTAATAATGTAGGAGGTTAAGGGTTTAAAATTTAGTGAGTTCTTCTATCCCTTTAAGTGACTTGAAGGATCCAAGATGGCAGAGGAGTAAGCGGAAGCTACACTAACCTCCTCCCAGGACCAATCTCCAAACACAACTGCACTGTAGAGAAATCATCCTGTATAACCACTGAACACTAGCTGGAGAGAACCCTTACAACCCAGAACAGACCGAAGAAACCACTTCTCCACCACAAGTCTGACAGGGAGTGCAGAGGAGGTACGAGAGGGCTGGCTGGCTCCCAGGGGTGGCAGCTGCAGTTCCGGAGGGATATTTCAGCGGCCAGGGGTTCCTGGACACGTGTGGGGCCTAAACCTGAAGCTGAGCTCCCCAGCCTACAGCACCAGAGCCAGAAAGGAGCCCAGATAATATAAAGGTGTGAAAAGCAGCAGCGGGGTTTCTATCTATCGGGGAAAGGAGGCTGGAGATGCAGAGAGCCTCCTGAAGAGTGAATGCACAAAATTTCATCTGCAGCCACTTACCCGGGGCTCCAGCAGAGGGAGGGAAGAGTAGACTCGGGATGCTTGAGAAAAGTCTGGGGTTTGTGGCTCTGAAGAGAGAACTGAAGGAACAGTTGCCAGGTTCCCTCTGCTGAGTCATTCCCCACACTGCAGAAGCCACCTTTTGCAGGCAGAGAGCACTCCTCTCTGAATGGCATTAGGCTGAGGCGAGCAACAGCCACAACCCCCAGGAATTACTTTGCCCCACCCTGTAAACCTTAAACTGGGATGCTGATAGCAGCTTGATTAGTTTAAAACCAACTGGTTTTTTTATATTTTTTAATATATTTTATTAATTATGCCATTACATTTGTTCTACTTCCCCCCTCCGATCTCCTCCACCCTGCACACCTTTCCCCCACAATACCCCCCTTTAGTTTATGACCATGTGTCTCATATTCTTTAGATTCTATATTTCCCATACTATTCTTGCCCTCCCCCATCTATTTTCTACCTACCATCTATGGTACTCATTTTCTGTACCTTCTCCCCCCTTCTCCTTCTCCCACTCCCCTGTTGCTAACCCTCCATGTGATCTTCATTTCTATGGTTCTGCTCCTGATTTAGCTATCCTCTTAGTTTGCTTTTATTTTAGGTGTGGTTCTTAATAACTGTGAGTTTGCTGTCCTTTCACTGTTCATCTTTTTTAATCTTCTTTTTCTTAGGTAAGTCCCTTTAACATTTCATATAATAAGGGCTTGGTGATGATGAACTCCTTGAATTTGATCTTATCTGAGAAGCACTTTATCTGTCCTTCCATTCTAAATGAAAGCTTTGCTGGATAGAGCAATCTTGGTTGTAGGTCTTTGGATTTCATGACTTGGAATACTTCTTTCCAGCCCCTTCTTGCCTGTAAGGTCTCTTTTGAGAAATCTGCTGACAGTCTGAAGGGAACTCCTTTGTAGGTGACTGTCCCCTTATCTCTTGCTGCTTCTAGGATTCTCTCCTTCATTTTAATCTTGGCTAATGTAATTATGATGTGCCTTGGTGTGTTCCTTCTTGGGTCCAACTTCTTTGGGACTCTCTGAGCTTCCTGGACTTCCTGGAAGTCTATTTCCTTTGCCAGATTGGGGAAATTCTCCTTTATTATTTGTTCAAATAAGTGTTCCACTCGTGGCTGTTCCTCTTCCCCTTCTAGTACCCCTATAATTCGGATGTTGGAACGTTTAAAGATGTCCTGAAGGTTCCTAAGCCTCTCCTCATTCTTTTGAATTCTTGTTTCTTCATCCTTTTCTGTTTGGTCATTTTTTATCTCCTTCTGGTCCACTCCTTTGATTTGAGTCCCAGTTTCCTTTCCATCACTATTGGTTTCCTGTGTATTTCCCTGCATTTCAATTAGTTTAGCCTTTCTATGTTCCTCTAATTTGTGACTAAAATCAACCAGTTCTGTGAGCATCCTGATCACCAGTATTTTGAACTGTGCATCTGAAAGATTGGCTATTTCTTGGTCACTTAGATTTATTGGCTCTGGGGCTCTGAGTTGTTCTTGAGCCATGTTTTGATCTGTTTGTGCCTGTTACATATGAGGAGCGGAGCCTTAGGTGTTCACTAGGGCGGGGCCACCCAGGTCACTGTTTTATGACTCTGTATGTGGGGGCGGGGTCAGAGAGGGACAATGGTGGTTCCCTCTGCCGCTTCCTGCCGCTGGGGCCTGCATGGTCTGTCTCACCACCATTAGCTCCTTCACTGGTTTATCTGCGCACGAATGTGTGACCATGGTCCGCCCTCAGTGGGTCCACCTGCTTCTCCAAACCTGGGATCCGCACCCAGCTGCTGGCGCACCTGGGTTGCGCACCCCGGTTGGTCTGGTGGATCTTTCCTGCCCAACCCCGCTCTGCTGCTGGCTCTGCCCCTTTTACCGGTTGGGCTAAAGTGTTCGTTGTTGTCAGACTTCTGTGTAGTTCAATTTTCTGTGGTTTGGCTGCATTTTTGTTGCTAAACTTTTGTTGTTTTTAAACGTGGTTGTGTGAGAAGGGGAAGTGCTTCCACCTATGCCTCCATCTTGGCGGAAGTCCTAAATTTTTTTTACTTATTTATCTTTAGAGGGGAAGGGAAGGAGGGAGAGAAGTATCAATGTATGGTTGCTTCTCATGTGTGCCTCGCTGGGAACTGGCCTGCAAGCCAGGCATGTGCTCTGACTGGGAATCGAACTGCGATCCTTTGGTTCACAGGCCCGCACTCAGTGCTAAAACCAATTGGTTTTAATGGCTGATTAGTTTAACAACTAAGGCAGAAAATAAACAGAAGCAGCCAAAATGGGAAGACAGAAGTAGATCCCAAATGAAGGAACAAGAGAATTCTGCAGAACTAGATGAAATGAAGGCAAGCAATTTATCAGATAGAGAGTTTAGACTAATGATTATATGGAGACTCAACACCATGGAGAAACCATAAAAAAAAAAAGACCAACCAGTCAGAAATGAACAATGCAATAGCTGAAATAAATAATACACTGGAAGGAATAAATAGTAGGTTAGATGAAGCAGAGGACAGAATCAGTGATCTATAAGATAAGGGAGAAAAAACACCCACACAGAGTGGCAAAAAGAAAAAAGAATTTTTTAAAAATGAGAAGAGCTTAAGAAACACTCTGGACAACATGAAGCATAACAACATCTGCATCATGACATCTGAACTGGGGGAATACCAGTAGGAGAAGAGAGCAAGCTAGGGATCGACAACCTGTTTGAAGAAATAATGATGGAAAACTTCCCTAATCTAATGACGGAAAAAGACACACAAGTCTAGGAAGCTCAGAGAGTCCCAAACAAGATAGACCCAAAGAGGCCTACACCAAGACACAGCACAATTAAAATGACATGGAGAGAACCCTAAAAGCCATAAGAGAAGAGCAGGTAGTTACCTACAAGATAGCACCAATCAGACTCTCATCTGATTACTCAACAGAATCATTTCAGGCCAGAAGGGAGTAGCAAGAAATATTCATAGTGATGAAAAGGAAGGGCCTACAAACAAGACTACTTTACCCAGCAAGGCTATCATTTAAAATCAAAGGAGAAATAAGGAGCTTCCTAGACAAGAAAAAGCCAAAGGAATTTGTTCACAACAAACTAGTACTTCAACAAATGTTAAAAGCATTGCTTTAAGAAGAAAAAGGAACTTCCAGTCAAGATGGAGGTATAGGTGGAGACATTGTGCCTCCTTGCAAAACCAAACTCAAGGACAACAACGATTTAGAAACAAAAACACAACCAGAACAGACAGAAAATTGAACTGTATAAAAATCCAACAATGAACGATTCATCCAGACCAGTAAGAGGGGTGGAGTCAGCAGCTGCTGGAGAGGGGATGCAGCAGGAAAAAGCAGTGGCTGGCAGACCAAGGCGCACAGGCCACGTGTGGCTAGCAGACCCCGGGCCAGGGGAGGAAACGAGCAGACCCAGTGAGGCACAGAAGGTGGTTGGCTGACTGCAGACACACATTCGTGCCCAGATAAACTAGGCCAAAACAGGCAGTGAGACAGACCATGCAACCCAGGGCCCCGGCAATGGGAAATAAAGCCTAAATGCACTGATTGAAAAAACTTGCAAGGGTTGAGGTGCTGGGAGAGACTCCCAGCCTCACACAAGAGTTTGCTGGTAAGACCCACAGAGTCCTAGAACATACACAAGCCTACCCACCCAGGAACCAGCACCAGAAGGGCCCAATTTGCTTGTGGGAAGCGGCAGAAGGGACTGAAATCCAAGAGAGTGGAGCAAGCGCCACTGACCCCTCTGACCATGCCCCACATACAGGGTCACAACCCAGGGACCTGGGTTGCCCCGCCCTGGTGAACACCTAAGGTTCTGCCCCTCATACTTAACAGGCACGATGAGACCAAAAATTATGGCTCAAACGGAAGAATAAATCAAAGCCCCAGAGCCAACACTTTTAAGCGACCAAGAAATAGCCGACCTACCAGAAGCAGAGTTCAAAACACTGGTGATCAGAATGCTCACAGAACTGGTTGATTTTAGTCACAAATTAGAAGAACATATGAAGGCTTCACTAAGTGAAATGAAGGAAAATGCACAGGGAACCAACAGTGTTGGGAAGGAAACTGGGACTAAAATCAATCAAGTGGACCAGAAGGAAGAAAAAAACAACCAAACAAAAAACAATGAAGAAACAAGAATACAAAAAAATGAGGAGAGGCTAAGGAACCTCCAGGACATCTTTAAACATTCCAACATCCAAATTATAGGGGTACCAGAAGGGGAAGAGGAACAGTGGCGACAAGTGGAAACTTATTCAAACAAATAATAAAGGAGAAGTTCCCCAATCTGGCAAAGGAAATAGACTTCCAGGAAGTCCAGGAAGCTCAGAGAGTCCCAAAGAAGGTGGGCCCAAGGAGGAACACACCAAGGCACATCATAATTACACTGCCCAAGATTAAAATCAGAGAATTCTAGAAGCAGCAAGAGAAAAAGCGACAGTCACCTACAAAGAGAGTTCCCATCAGACTGTCAGCTGATTTCTCAAAAGAGACCTTACAGGTAAAAAGGGGCTGGAAAGAAGCATTCCAAGTCATGAAATGCAAGGACCTAGGTCAAAGATCGCTCTATCCGGCAAAGCTTTCATTTAGAATGGAAGGGCAGATAAAACGCTTCTCAGATAAGGTCAAGTTCAAGGAGTTCATCATCACCAAGCCCTTATTATATGAAAAAGAAGATAAAAAATATGAACAGTGAAAGGACAGCAAACTCACAGTTATTAAGAACCACACCTAAAACAAAAGCAAACTAAGAGGACAGCTAGATCAGGAGTGGAGCCATAGAAATGGAGATCACATGGAGGGTTAGCAACAGGGGAGTGGGAGGAAGAGGGGTGGGAGAGAAGGTACAGAGAATAAGTAGCATAGACAGTAGGGAGAAAATAGACAGGGGGAGGGCAAGAGTAGTGTGGGAAATGTAGAAGCTAAAGAACTTATGGCACATGAACTAAAGGGGGGGTATTGTGGGGGGAGGGGTATGCAGGGTGGAGGGGGATGAAGGAGGGTAATGGCGTAATCAATTAAATATATTTAAAAAATAAAATAAAAAGAAGAAAAAGGAAAAAAAAAACAGAGGAAAACAGTCTAACAATAAAATGGCACTACATAAGTACCTATCAATAATCACCTTAAATGTAAATGGCTTAAACACTCTGACCAAAAGACATACAGTAGCTGAATGGATAAGAAAACAAGACCCATCCATATATATGCTGCCTCCAAGAGACCCATCTCAGGTCAAAAGATACACGCAGACTAAAAGTAAAGGGATGGAAAAAGATATTTCATACAAATGGAAAAGGAAAGAAAAAGCTGGTACAGCAATACTTATATCTGACAAAATAGACTTTAAAACCAAGGCTATAATATGAGACAAAGAAGGACTTTACATAATGATAATGGGAACGATCCAACAAGAGGATATAATCCTAGTAAACATCTATGCACCCAACATAGGAGCCCCTAAATACGTGAAGCAAATCTTCATGGACATAAAGGGAAACATTGATAGAAATACAGTCATGGTTGGGGATTTTAACACCCCAATGATTTCAGTGGATAGATCATTTTTTTAAAGATTTTATTTATTTTATTTCTAGACAGAAGAGAAGAAAGGGAGAAAAAGAGGGAGAGAAACATCAGTGTGTGGTTGCCACTCACACACCCCTGTACTAGGTGGCAACCCAGGCATATGCCCTGACTGAGAAGTGAACCGGTGACCCTTTGGTTCACAGGCTGGCGCTCAATCCACTGAACCAGACCAACCAGGGCCAATGTGGATTTTTATTTGATACAGAAAATCAACAAAGGGACAGCAGCCTTAAATAACAGACTTGATCAAATGGACTTGATTGATATCTTTGAGTGTTTCACTCCAAGGCAGCAGAATACACATACATTTCAAGTGCACATGCAACATTTTCTAAGATAGACCACATGTTAGGACACAAAACAAATCTCAATAAATTTATGAAGACTGGTATCATACCAAGCTCTTCTCTGACCACAATGCTATGAAACTAGAAATCAAACACAAAAACACTGAAAAACACAAAAAGACATGGAAGCTTAATAACATGTTATTAAACAATAAATTTACCGATCCGCCCGGGAAGAAAGGCAACCATACATTGATGTTTCTCTCCCTCTCTCCTTCCCTTCCCCTCTAAAAATAAAATAAATAAAATCTTTAAAAAAAAAACAACAATAAATGTGTCAACAACAAGATCAAGGAAGAAATCAAAAGGCACCTTGAAACAAATGAAAATGAGAATACAACAATCCAAAATCTGTGAGACACAGGGAAAGTAATGCTAAGAGAAAAATTCGTAGCATTACAGGCCTATCTCAAAAGACAAGAAAAAACTCAAATAAACAATCTAACTTCACACTTAAAGGAACTTGAAAAAGAACAAACAAAGCCCAAAGTGAGCAGAGGGAAGGAAATAATAAAGATCAGAGCAGAAATAAACAAAACAGAGTCTAAAAAAAGATACAAAAGATCAATGAATTCAAGAGCTAGTTTTTTTTAAAGATAAACAAGACTGACAAACCTTCAACCAGACTCACCAAGGAAAAAAACACAGAGGACCCAAATAACTAAAATCAGATTCAAAAGAGAAAAAATAATAAATGAGACCAAAGAAACACAATGGATTGTAAGAAAATATTATGAACAACTATATGCCAACAAACCGGAAAACCTAGACAAAACGAATAAATTCCTAGAAACATACAATTTTCCAAAACTAAGGAAGAATCAGAGAATATGAATAGACAGCTTACACTTGGTGAAAATTAAGAAGAAATCAAAAAACTGCCAACAAAGAAAAAGCCCTGAACTAGCTGGCTTCACAGGTGAACTTTACCAAGCATTCCAAGAACTAACACCTCTCCTTTTCAAATTATTTCCAAAAATTCAGGAGCAGGGAAGGCTCCCAAGTTCATTTCACAAGGCCAGCATTATCTCATCTCCAAAAAGAGATAAAGACGCTACAAACAAAAAATTAAGGAGCAATGTCTTTGATGAACATAGAACTAAAATTCTTAACAAAATATTAGCAAACTGCCCTGGCTGGTGTAGCACAGTGGATTAGCACAGGCCTGTGAAGCAAAGGGTCACCAGCTCGATTCCCAAGTCTATCAGGCCAGGCCCCCGGTAGGGGACACCTAAGAGGCAACCACACATTGATGTTTCTCTCCCACTCTTTCTCCTTTCCTTCCCCTCTTTAAAAATAAATAAGTAAAATATTTTTTAAAAATATATTAGCAAACTGAATACAGCAATGCACCAAAGAGATCATATACTATGACCAAGCAGGATTTATTCCAGGAATGCAGAGATGGTACAACATTTGCAAATCAATAACTGTGGTTCACCACATAAACAAAATGAAGGATAAAAACCATATGATGATATCAATAGATGCAGAAAAAGCATCTGATAAAATCCAGCACAGATTTATGATAAAAACTCATAGCAAAGTAGGAATAGAGGAAACATACCTAAACATAATAAAGGCCATATATGACAAACTCAGAGTCAGCAACATACTCAGTGGGTAAAAACTACAAGCATTCTAAGAACAGGAACAAGAGAGGGATGGATGTCTGCTTTTACCTCTCTTATTCAACATAGTACTGGAAGTCCTAGCCACAGCAATCAGAAAAGATGATGAAATAAAAGGCAACCAAACTAGAAAGGTAGAAGTAAAGAAGTAAATGTCTTTGTTTGCAGATGGCATGATACTGTATGTAGAGAACCCCAAAGATTCCACCAAGAAACTACTAGAACTGATAAATGACTTCAGCAAAGTAGCAAGATACAAAATTACTATCCACAAAACAGTTGCAGTTTTATATGACAAGAATGAACTAATGGAAAGGAGAAATAAGAAAACTATCCCATTCACAACTGCTTCAAAAAGAATAATACCTAGGAATAAACCCAACCAAGGATATAAAAGACCTGTCCTTGGAAAATTATAAGACACTGAAGAAAGAAACTGAAGAAGATACAAATAAGTGGAAGCACATACCACGTTCACGAACAGGAAGAACTAACATCATTAAAATGTCTGTATTACCCAAAGCAATATTTAGATTCAACACAATTCCTATCAAGATTCCCATAACATATTTCAGAGAACTATAACAGATACTTCAAAAATTTATATGGAACCACAAAATGCTGCACATAGGGACAGCAATCCTGAGAAAGAACAAAGTTGGAGGAATCACACTACCTAATATCAAACTACTCTATGAGGCCATAGTAATCAAAACAGCATGGTACTGGCATAGAAACAGACACATAGATCAATGGAACAGAATAGAGACCCATGAAATAAACCCAAACCTTTATAGTCAATTAATATTCAACAAAGGAAGAAAACACCTACAATGAGCCAAAGGTAGTTTACTCAATAAATGGTGTTGGGAAAATTGGACAGATACATGCAGAAAAATAAAATTAGACCACCTTCTTATATAACACACAAGAATTCAAAATGGATTAAACACTTAAATGTTACACCTGAAACCATAAAAATCCTAGAAGAAAAAATAGGCAGCAAACTCTCAGACGTTGCTTATAGCAGTATTTTATCAGATATATCTCCCCAGGCAGGGTAACAAAAGAAAAAATAAACAAATGGGACTATATCAAACTAAAGAGCTTTTGTACAGCAAAAGAAAACATCGACAAAATAAAAAGGAAACCACACAGAAAGGGAGAACAAATTCACCAATACATCTGATGAGGGATTAATATTCTAAATTTATAAAGTACTTACAAAACTCACACCAAAAAAACAAACCACCCAATTAAAAAATAGGCCAAGAGCCCTAGCTGCTGTGGCTCAGAGGACTGAGTGCCAGCCTGCGAATCAAGGGGTCACCAGTTCAATCCCCAAGTCTAGGGCACATGCCTGGGTTGCAGGCCAGGTCCCCAGTAGGGTGTGCAAGAAGCAACCATACATTGATGCGTCTCTCCCTCTCCTTCGCCCTACCTTCCCCTCCCTAAAAATAAATAAATAAAATCTTAAAAAAAAAAAAAACAGGCAAAGGACCTGAATGGACACTTCTCCACAGAGGACATACAAATGATATACAAATGAAAAGATGCTCAGCATCACTAAACATCAGAGAAATGCAAATTCAAACCACAATGAGATACCATCTCACACCTGTCAGAATAGCTATCCTCGATAAATCAACAAACAAGAGCTGGCAAGGATGTGGAGAAAGGGGAACTCTTTTGCACAGTTGGTGGGAATGCAGACTGGTGCAGCCACTGTGGAAAACAGAATGGAAATAACTCAAAAAATTAGAAATCAATCTGCCTTTTGCCCCAGTGAACCCACTTCTAAGAAGATAAAAGAACATAAGCACCCCTATGTCCATTGCAGCATTATTTACAATCACCAAGATATGGAAGCAGCCCAAGTATCCATCAGTAGATGAGTAGATAAAACAACTATGGGACATTTATGCAATGGAATACTACTCAGCCATAAAAAAAGAAGAAAAATGTACCCTTTGTGACAGTACGGATGGACCTGAAGAACATTATGCTAAGTGAAATAAGCCAGCCAGAGAAACACAAATACCATATGATTCCACTCATATGTGGAATCTAATGAACAACCTGAACTTACAAGCAAAATAGAGACAGACTCATAGAAAGAGAGCAGGATGACAGCTAAGTGGGGGTAGAAGTTAGGTGGTTGAGGGGCTGAGCAAAAAACAAAAAGGACTCATGGACATGGACAACAGTGTGGCAATTGTGGAGAAGGTGGGGGTCTAAAGGGACTAAATGGTAATGAAAATACACAATTAGAAAATCAAAAATAATTGAACAATAAAAATTTTTCATTAAAACAGAAAAAAGCAATGTTTATAAGCATGCTGAAGGAACTTAATAAGAACTTAAATAGCATAAAAAAGAACATAGCAACCATAAAAGAGAACCAATAAAAAATGAAGACTACAATTACTAAAATAAAGATTATACTAGAAGGAATCAACAACAGAATTGATGAGGCAGAGGGTCAAATCAGCGATTTGGAAGACACATTAATAAAAATACCCAATCATAGTAGCAAAAAGAAAAAAGGATTTTAAAAAGTTAAGACAGTTTAAGCAACCTCTGGGACAACATCAAGCATAACAACATTAGCATCATACAGGGACCAGAAGGAGAAGAGAGAGAACAAGTATTGAGAACCTTTTTAAACAAAAAATGCCTGAAAACTTCCCTAACTTGGAGAAGGAAAAAGAACACAAGTTCAGGAAGTACAGAGTCAGTCCCAAACAAGATGAACTCTTAAGAGGACCACACCAAGGCACATCATAATTAAAATGTCAAAGGTTAAAGACAAAGAAAGAATGTTAAAAGCAGCAGAGAAAAGCAGTTAGTTACCTACAAGGAAGCTCCCATAGACTGTCAGCTGATTTCTCAACAGAAACTGCAAGCCAGAAGGGATTGGCACAAAAGATTCAAAGTGATGAAAAGCAAGGGCCTACAACCAAGATTATTCTACCCAACAAAACTATCATTTAGAAGGACAGAACTTCCCAAACAAGAAAAAAGCTAAAGGAGTTCACCACTGCCAAACCAGTATTACAAGAAATGTTAAAGGGTCTTCTTTAAGAAGAAAAAAAGATAAAAAAAAATATGAACAATAAAATGGCAATAAATACATTTCTAACGACAACTGCTTTCGATACAAATGAATTAAATGCTTCCATCATAAAACACAGGATGGCTGCATGAATAAGAAACAAGACCCTTATATATACCTTCTACAAGAGACTCAATTCAGATTGAAAGACACACGCAGACTAAAAAGTAAGGAATGGAAAAATATATTTCATGAAAATATAAACAAAGAAACAAACAAAAAAGCTAGTGCAGCAATACTTATACCAGACAAAACAGACTTTAAAACAGAGGCAAAGAGGACTGACCAATCCACTTCTGGGTATCTATCCAAAGAAACCCAAAACAGTAAATAGAAAAGACACATGCATCCCTATGTTCACTGCAGCATTATTTACAATAGCCAAGCTATGGGAGGTAACCTAAGTGCCCATAAATAGATTAGAAGATATACATAGACACGAAGGAACATGACTCAGCCATAAAAAAGAATAAAATCTTGCTATCTGGAACCACATGGATGGACCTAGAGGGTACTGTGCTGAATGAAATAAGTCAGACAGAGAAAAATGCCATATAATTTCACCTGTAAATGGAATCTAAAAAACAAAATAAATGAACAAGCAAAATATAAACAGACTCATACAGAGAACACTTACACATCTGCCAGTTGAGAAGGAGGCTGGAGGTTGTGTGAAAAAGGTGAAGGGATCGGGAAGTACAAATTGGTATTTATAGAATAGTCATTGGGATGTAAAGTAGCACATAGGGAATATAGTCAATAATATTGTAACAACTACATATGGTTCCAGATGGATGATACTACATTTATCAAGGAAGACCACTTTGTAAGTTATATAAGTGACTAATCACTGGGTTATACTCCTAAAACTAATATAATATTGTAAGTTAACTGTAAATAAAAAATAAAAATTTATTTTTAAGAAAAGTAAAAAGCTACAGTATACAAAGTTATATGCCATAGAGAAATAAAAGCACATGTCCATACAAAGACTTATATACAAATGTTCGTAACAGCTGTCTTCATAGTAACGGAAAACTGGACACAACCCAAGTACCCACCAAAAAAGTGAACGGATTGACTGTACTATAACCATACCATGGAATGCTGGTCAGCAATAACAGAGATGAATCTCAAATAATCCTGCTGAGTTAAAGAAGCCAAACCACCCCCCAAAACATGCAAACTGTATAATTCCAATTATATAAAATTCTAGAAACCACAACCTAATCTAACACAAAAAGGTGACCAGTGGTCAGGGGCTGGAGAGAGGGGACTGAGTGCAAAGGAGCTTTGGGAAACTTCTGCCGTGATCACTGTGGTGGTGTTTACAGAACTGTGAACATTTGTCCAAACTCATCAAACCATACACTTAAAATTGGTGAATTTTATATAGTGTATAGATTATGCCTCAATATAAACAAAAGAAAGCCATAAGGCAACACCATGTCTTCTACAAAGGCATACCTTCTGCTTTCCATACTCATGGCAAGAATGCAGACAAGAACTACCACTCAGTGTTGTCAAGAAATCTTTATTACAACATGAGACTTTTGAAAACTCAGCATGATGAAACAACCCAAAACTGCTACTGGTTCTTTTATATCTCTGTCTCCTTCACCTAAAGACTCACAGAAACCTACAAAAGACTTTTTCAATTTTGAAATCCTACAAAAGAGATTTTCATACTTATTCTAGGTAAAATTTAATAAGCAGCACAGAGATTAACTAGAAAATCTGTTAACAAGCTTATAACTGGCCACAAGGTTATTACCTAAACCTGCAAGGTTCCAGATAACTGTGTTTTTTTTAAAAAAAAAAAGTGGAAAGGAGATTTAAGAGGATGCAAGAGATTTTATGCTAAAATTTATGCAAAATTTAACAATGGTATTTTCAAGGATTCTAATTCTACTCCTACAGAAAGAACCCTGCAAGGATAAAGAATATAGAGATTATTCCTCAAAGCTGAACGTAAGGAAACATAGAGAAGACATCTCTAATTTTTATCTCATGATGTTCTCTCAGGAGGGTACTATTTACTTGGCTAATTCTTCTGGGGAAAGATGTTTTTCTCCTTCAGTCTCAAAAACTAATAAATATTGTACTTGTTTTAGAATATTAAGCACAGATACTTTTTAAGTATACCGTCATGTTGGTATACCTTATACCCTCACACATTAAAATTACAATCTGCAACATAAGCAATAAATGATGGCAAGGAGAAGAAAGGCAGTGTAAGCAATTGCCAAGTTCAGAAAACCAGCAATATGTAGCATGCATATTATATGGACTTGGTTAATTGTGAAGCAATGTGCTACTTTATGTTCTAATTTACATTGTCATAAAAGTTAGTTCAGTAAATAGCTCACCGCCGAAGAAAAGATATTTTAAGATCTGAACTGGATTAACTTTGCCTTTGGTAAAGTAAGAATACTAGCAATTATCATTGGCAATGTTTGCTCTTCGAGTTCCACACACATTTATATTTTCAAGCCTTTATGGCGTCTACCCCTTCTACCTATCCTTCTTCCACTTAGGATGTTCTCTCCTTTTAGCCCACCTGTCTGGATTTTTCCCATCTTTGACCACCTGTCTTTAATTGGTACATGTTCCCTGATCCCTTGAGCCAGAAGCAATCTGTGTCTTCTGAAATCCCATAGCTCTTTTCTAGTCTCTTACGGCACTTAACACTTTCTATCTCGTACAAATCCAGGAAACTCTCATCTACTAGGAGTATCCTTGAAAGAAAGGCCCACACTTTATTCAGCCCTGTATACCTCATAGCACTTCATGCCTGGAACTAAACATATATTGGGTGTACTGCCTAGAATGGAGAGGAAAACATTCAACAATGTACCCTGCTCTGCCTTAAACAAATACCAACGACAGAGACCAGTTTTAGATGTACTTACTAGAGACACAGACATATAAACAGATTGATACAATGTAACTTATAGTGTTATAAAAGATGAACAGGGTGCTATGAGGGGAACATTACATACATCGAAAATCAGCTTAATTACATAAATCATATTAGGAAACTAAGTCTGGATTTTTGAAGGGCGCGATGACTACAAAGGTTTCAAAAGTGCTATAATAAGGGCCCCTTAATCTTAAAAAGTATTTCTTACACTACACCTGTACAACCACTTTACTTGCAAACAGGGAGTAGCAGATTTCCCTCTGTTCTCAGTGCAGCCCTCTACCAGGCCTGGTCTATTATCTTTAAACAATTTTGCTCATCCCATACTTCTTACGTCTGTCTCAGCTGTCCGCCATCTCCAAAAACCATGGCAAGCACTTCTCAAGACCTACTTCTTGAGCTCTCTATTACACATTACTATATCTTCCAAGTGTATATCATATTATCACTACTACCTGTAATTTTCCTTTTCAACAATGAGTGGTAATAATAAAGTTAATTCATAACCTTTTATATAATTTAGAGTTAGGCAGAAGTGGCCTCAAATCCCAGATGTGCTACTGACTTGCGATGTAAAGTTGGGCAAGTTACAAAACTTCCTTCAACTTCAGCTGCCTCGTCATTAAAATTAGGATTAACTTGGGGCGATGTGTACAAAATGCCTACTTTTAATGTATCATACATACATACATTACATACATACAGACCTAATTTTTATTACTATTTATTTTCCAAGAAGAGAGATACAAACTCTTTAAAAGGAGCAAGAGCAATGAAACATAAAGTGGGTACTAAAAATTGGACCGGATAAGTTAATACAAAGGAGACTCACAGCCTTTAAATGGACCCTCAAGACAACTCACACAAGACACTTTCAGTATAATTTCTCGTATGTCTCCTACTGTAAACCATAAAGAACTCAAAGGCAAAAAGACAGCCAGAAAAAGGTCCTACTGGCGGCCCTAACACTGACATCCTTCTCAAGAATCTGTCTGCCTCGATGCAAATAAATGACGCTGTATAAAATGGTCGAGAGAAGAAGTATTATCTATTACATAAATAAAATAATACATAAATTATTTCTTTAATCTGCATATCCCTCGGAAGCAAACGCAACCACTTCTGCAAATTTCAACCTCAGAAGAGAAAGTCCCAATGGGACGGAGGCTGAGTCATCAATTGAATCGACCTCTGCAGCACTGGGGAATGGAAACACAACCTCCTGTGGGGTCCCGGGCATCCCTCGATAAGCCCCCCACCCCAGCCTTCCTGAAGCCCCCACCTCCGACGCACGTCCCTGCACCAGCGGTACCCAGTCCCACTCTCGGCTCTGACCTGGGCTCAGGGCCCCCACCCCAGCCCCTCACGTCTCAATTCTGGATCCTACCCAAGCCTGACACCAGCACTCACCCGGGCAGTGACTTTATACACCGTGTAGCCCCTTGGGTGTCGCTGAGGCTCGGTGACAGTGTAGAAACGGGCCAAGTCGGCACCCCGCTCCCGGGGAGAGGTCATCCTCCCGCCGCCTCTGCCGCCGCCGCCTGCCGGGGACCATCAGGGCAACCCGGCGCCGAAGATCTCCGGGCTCCCCAAACGGCGGCGGAACGGCGGCCCAGCTGCTTGGGGGCGGTGGCTCCGCCGCGGCACCTCCCACTGCTCTGCTTCCGGGTCGGCAGAGAAGCTTCCGGGTCAGACAGCTTCAGGTGTCTGGGGAGAAAGAGACCTCGTTTTAGGTTCTGAACCGCTTGCGGACTTGGGTTCGGCAAGTCGGCGAGGACTAAGTGGTCATACCGCTACTCTGGTCACTGCGGAGAACTGAGACATCTCTACTAAGTCTCCGCTCCGTCGCCCTCGAGAGTCTCTGACCGCCGCGGTAGCCACAACCGGCCCCTGACAGCTTGGTCCGCCACACCGCCCGGCAGGCCCGGCCTGTGCACTCTCGGAATTGAGGGTTGGAGAGAGACGCCAGCCGAGCGTCTTCTTTCCTTCCCTACGCACGCTCTACCATTTTTAAAGACCCTGTCGTTTTTACCTCAAATTTAAAAATATTTACACTGAGATACCACCTTAGAACTGCAATAACGGCTGCATTTTCTAAAGTGTCATCACAATATTGATGAAGACAGGAGTTCCGGTTGAATCTTTCCTAGGTTGCCAGTGGGAATTCAAAATGATACAGCCACATTGGGAAACAGATCAGCAGTTTCTTATTGCACAAACATACCCTTATTAGACGTCCCGGCAACCCAGACCTAGGTACTTACTCAAGGGGAATAAAAATACATGTCCATATAAAGACCTATATGTGAATATTCATAGCAGCTTTATTCATAATCGTCAAATGCCCACCTAACAATGTGGTAGCAGAATGACTAAAGGAAAAAAGTACTGATAATAACATCAATTTCACTCCTGGATATAGACCCCCCCAAAAAATGAGTAGGTATATCTGTTAACAAAAAACACATTGTAAAAAGTGTTCTAAGCATGATTATTCACAAGATCCAAAAAGTTGACACAACCCAAGTGTCAATCAGCAGTAATTATGGTATAAAATCACACTATGGGATATGCAAAACAGCGAAAAAGAATCAACTCCTGCTACATTCATCAACAAGGATAAATATTACAACATAATGTTGAACATAAGAGACCATGTATAAGAATACATAGTCTATGATTCCATTCACATAAAGTTCAAGAACAATGAGAAATCTATGGTGATAGAAGATAGAGGCTTTGCATAGAATGAGGGTGGAGGAGTGAAAGCTATAATGGGAATTGTCTGGGAAGCACAGGGGAGACTTCTGGGATACTGGAGAAGTTCTTAATCTGGTTAGTGGTTACATAAGCATATATATATGAAAACATTTATCAAGCTAAACATTTAAGATTTATGCACTTTACTGTGTGTATGTTGTACCCCGATTAATAAATTTTTTAAAAATTAAGAAAATAAAAACTACCCTGGCCTTCCTAGCCCCCTCCAATTTATCCCTCATATTTCCATTAAAATTATCCATTTCTAAAGCATATGTCATTATGTTATGTTATAAAAGTCTTCAGTGGGTTCTGTAGCCATGAATGCTTTGTCATCATTTTCAGGATCCACCATGTCTGGTCCCTGCTCAACTGTCAGTCTCATTTCTCTGGGGTTCAGCCAAACTCTTTTCAGTCTGCACCTCCAGATCTTCAAGCCATCTGTTTCATTTGAAATCCACCCCAGCCTTCAGGAGTCAGCTCTCCCAAAGACTAATTTCTCTCTGAAGCCCTCTTTAACAGCCCCATCTTTTTTTTTCACCCAGAGGATTAGATGCTCCTCCGCTGCTCCCACATCTCTATTCCACATCTCAACAACAGCACCTATTCCTGGGTCATGATGTTTCTGTCGGCTAATTTAGGACAAGCTTTTATCCATTACACTGTGAGCTCCCTAGAGGTGAGAGCTGTTCTTCCTTCGTATTCCTACCCCCAGAATCTGTTGCAGTGGATGGAAGATAAGAGGTATTTGCAGAAAGCATGAACTGCGATGTTCTAAAGATATCTTTTCCTTTCAATCAAATTAAATATATTGTGATAATTATTTGTTTTATCTTCTTTGCCAAAGTCATTGACATATAACCACTGATAAGAGCTCCTGACCAAAATGAAATAACAAATGCACCTATGTTAAACTCATACCTGTATTATCAGTCAAAAGCAAAGAAACACAAGGTTTTGGGAAACCTTCGCTTCCTTGTTGCAGACTTTCCTTCCATTTCAATTCGATTTTTCAAAATACTGTAGTGGCTCTAAGACTTTCTTAAGTCTTTTTTTTTTTACCTCTTAGATCCCAGATTTTCCAGGTTTAAGTAACTATTTATGAACTAAAGATTCATTAAGGAGAATAAAGTGATACATAATTTATACTTTGATATTAGCCGTCATGAAGAACATACGCTGCAGCCAGCTAACGTCTACTTTTGCCATTGGGCAGAGTCAAAATACTTGGAAAAGGTACCACCAAATAACCATGTATTTGTTCATGATGTAGACTGACAAAAGATATGGTTTCTCTCCCCAAGTGGGTATTAGACAACCACAAAAAAAAAACGTGTTGCTGTTTCTTACATGCAGCTTTCTCATGCTTTTATGTACTGTCCCATTTCTTAGCCTCTTCTCCACATCCAAGGAATCTTACTGAGATTTGCCCTTGCTCTTGCATACCCTCCCAGCAAGATAACTAGAAGAGCCCTAAAACAGACCACAGCAGGCAGCAAGATTATTTGTCAGAACTGAGCTCAAATCCATCACATCCACAAGTGTCTGCACTATAGGAACTCACAAATCTGCAAAGCTCCCAGTCTGGGAATCAGAAAGGGACTAGGGGGTGGAGGGAGGAGAAGGGCTAACCCCAAGTTTGCATCCTGACTACCAGGTTCTTATCATTATTTCTTTTTAATTCTTTCCATAGGATATGTTTATTGATTTTAGAGAGAAGGAGAGAGAGAAACAGCGATGTGAGAGCATACACACCCTGACCAGGGATGGAACTTGCAACCTTTTAGTGTAGGGGATGACGCTCCAACCCAATGAGCTACCCAGCCAGGACCTATCATTAGTTTAAAAGCCTGGACAAGATTTTTTTATTTAATCAGCCCATGCAGGTCAAGAAATAAATGAGAAATTCTATCAAGGACTGGGTGCCGTAATGTTTTCATTGAGGGCCATCCCAGGATGGATTATACCCATGGAGGATTACATCAGCTTTCCAGACTGACTTACTGACTCCTGTGACTACTAACTACCCATCAATTTGCTCTGTTCTAGAGTAAATCTTTTGTTTGCCACTACTCTGGTGGGCTCAGATGTAATATTAGGCTGGAAAATTGAGACACAGTATGGAGAGAAAAAAAAAAAGGATTTCACAACCATGAGGATTTAGGAAACCACTGCCCCAGACTGCAAGGCTCTGTGGAGAACAAAGTCACCATGACAACCTGGGATATTTTTGAGAGTTGGTAGATGATACAGAAACATTTTCCTGAGTTTGGAGCTTGAGAGTGAATTATAATATGTGTAGGAGTTGAAAGACATTTGAAATTTAGTCTTTATCTTTTTAATTGCAGTCCATATGCTGCCAAATCTGTTCTTTAAGAACAAAAGGGCAAAAATAATTTTTTAGCCTATATTTACATATAAATGTTGGGTATGTATGTATATGATTATGTAACTTAATTAATTGGGAGATTTTCCTTAGCAATGGTACAGGTTTTTTGAAGAACAGAAGAAATTGGTATCAATCAATAGTTCAGAATTGGTTTTTATACATTGGCATACCCATTCAAGGCTAAAAAACCTGACTTTATATACTGAATCTATACTATATTACTCTTCATTTGATTTCATAACATTTTATCTTCTGTTTTGAATTTTCTCTGACAGTTTCCCAAAGGATTTGCATAAAGTTCTGTTATATGTATATTATCTAACCATTGTATGATAGTTCATTTAACCAATTTTATATTATGTATTTGTTTTGCATACAAAGTTGATGTAAAGTTAAACATTTCTGCCTATGTCTTATTACAGATTCTTCACAGCTATTATTTTATTTAATCTTCACAATATATCATAAGTATTATTATGTGGGAGTGACTTTCTTGCAAGTCCCCCCAAGTGCCACGGACAAGGATGAATATGGCGAGACATGATGTGATCTGTTTGGGGTGGAGAAGTGGGCTGTGGCCAGTTTCTCAGGGGAGACAAAGGCCAGCAGCAGCCAGTTTCTTAGAGGAGAAAAAGGCCCCAAGCCCCCTGCTCTATAGCCTTTTATTGGGTTCTAATACACAGAATACAGGGTGGCAAGGATCAAACAATAAATAATATTTCAAAGAAATCTGAAGGCTTACTATGAGTCGAGTCTGTCAGGAACAGTTTTAGGGTTTCCTGCTCGAACCCTTAACATATGAATGAAAGCACTCTTAGCAGAGCAGATTTCACAGGTTTATCAGGAAATCTTTGTGATGCCAGATTTTCCCCAGGACTCACTCTAGCAAGGCAAGGAGCTGCACCCCTCCCCATCAGGTATTCAGGCTTAAGGGGATTAGAACCAGAAAGCACTTCTCCCAGAGAACATGGGGACTCTGGCTATATGGGGGGGGGGGCAAGAGTCCATTTCTCTTTCTTGCAGCCCCCCAAGTCCTTCCAAGTGATCGAGTCTGGCTTAGGTTGCCCCCCGCTGTGAGGGGTCTTACCCCTCACTCATTTCCAACCAAGATTTGGGGGAAGGGAGAAGAAATTGAGGCAGTGTTTGCTGCCACAGACAGGCTTAGTCTCCTGCGGCTGGCATTCCAGAAGTCATCCCTTGCCCTTAGCCACAAGGGATCGAGATACAATTCCTAAAACCAGGCAGAGCGGTCTACAACATTATTATCTCCATTCACAGACAAGTGCGGAGTGGTGAAAAATTTAGTCGCCCAAAGTGCATGCTCCCTGCTGAGATATAGGGAAGCAAAGCCCTGCCTGCTTGTTTCAGCTCTCACACTATAAAGAAGTATAGTCTCCACAGTCTATTCAGCGCCATGTTTTTCACACTTTTGTGTTTTGTGTTGGTGACTTTTCTGTTTAAAACTGCCCCAAGGGTAGAGCTGAAGGGCTACCTAATGTTTCTAAGCGCAAGACATCTGTGATGTCCCCTAAGGAGAAACTGCCTGTGCTAGATAAGCTTCATTCAGACATGAGTCACAGTGCTATTCGCCATAAATTCAATGTTAATGAATAGAAAGTATATATTAAAGCATCTTTAAACCAAAACACATATAAAATAAAGTTATGTGTTGATAAGGTGATGAAGGTGTTGTGACCAGTGGTTCACAGGTACCTAGCACCATTACTCTTCAAGGAGCAATGGTTCCATATTGGCCAATTCAGTGTTGGTAGTAAAACATAACTATTACAAACAATGGGGATTGACTATATTTATAAGGGAGGAAAAGTTGTTCTTCGAATGCATCTGATTTCCATATTAATCCAAGAGGGTTAAAAAAAAAAAAAAGCCTTCACGAGAAATTACTCCACTGCTCTCCCAAAGAACCTGTAATATAAAAGTGGGGGTTTTGCCTCCCAGCATCCTTTGCCCCTTTGCTTTCTCCACTCTATTCTTGTGCAATTCTGTCTCCTGGGTGAAGTCTCCACTTTAAAAAAGCTTTCCAAGAATCTATAGTCATGTCGTTATAGGAAAATGAAGCAACCAGACACCAAGGGATTCTGGAGTACTAGGTTTATTATTAACATGTACGGGCTCAGAGGAGTCAATCTCCAAATTCTGAGCCCTGAACAAAGGATTCTTGGGGGTCATATAGCCTAGGGGTCTTCCTGTCTATGTGGCAAAGCGGGATACAGAAGCAGAATGCGATAATTAGTTCTATCTACGGGGCAGAAGCAGAGTACAAAGGCTAAATGTGAACATTGGTTCTACCAGTGGGGGTGCTAGTCCCAGTCCTACTGACTATCCGGCTATTTGCTTTTCCCATTTCCCAGACAGCCTTATCCTTCTCCTATGGCACCTGGGGTCTTAGGTGAGCAAAGGTCTCCTAGGGCTTCTCCCTTCAATGTAATAAATTTGATACAGATGGACACACACGACACATAGGTACATTTAAAAGAGAACTCTGTGATTACGTTCCCGCGGAATTAATTGCAAAAACTCGTGGTATCTCAGTTCTATGGGAACCCAGAAAAGGGTATTTCCCTACCTTGGGCATCCGCCTTCCGGATCTCCCAAGCACATTAAAAAAAAAAAAGAGAAAATAATTTTTTTCCTTCTTATTCTCATACAGTAACTACCCTGTACCGCCTCCCACAGGCCTTAAAGCTCGTCAGCAGTTTCTTTCTTTCTGTTTCCTTAAGACGCAGGGCGGGCGTTTTGCCCTCTTCAGAAATGGCTGCCCAGGCGTCACACCCACTGTGTTTAGTGCTCAGACGCAATTCAGGGACTTTCCCTGCGCAATATGGGGACTTGGCTGCCGACAATTCTGAACCTCCCAGCGTGCTTTGCAGCAGGGCCGTGAGGCCCGACGTCTGATGATGGGGAGCCCCAGGAGCTCTCGGCCGCCAAATCTCTCTTAGAGGTTGCTGTTGTGCTCAAGGCCTGTGAACCGGCCGGCCACAAAGGGGAAAGATGGAAGCGTGGCGCTGTGTGAGGAGGGGCTACGGCCGCTGTGTGGTGGGGAGAGGCCGGTCAGTAGGTCTGGGTGGCGGGAGGTGGGAGGGAGGGGCGGCCGGGGGCGGGGGCGGGCGGCCGGGGTGACCCGGGGCGGGGCGGGCTGGGAAAGGAAGGAGGAGGAAGAGGGTCGGGGCTGTGGTGGTGCCAGGACCGGCCTCCGGAGACCACCCCCCAAGGGATAGGTAAACCCGCCACTCAGCCGGCGGGGCGCCGGGCGGCGGGGAACCCGAGCTCAGGCGGGGAGCGCGTCGGCTGGGCTGGCGCCCTCCGGGCCAGGCTTGGCCTCGCAACCCCGGCTCACTTTCCGCAACCCAGCGGCCAAGGCAGCCTGAGCGTCTCCATCCCCGGCCTCCTCCCCGGGCTCCGCGGCATCTTCCGGGAGCTGATGGTCGGCGGGGAGGCCGCCTATCACAATAGGTCCCGGGGCGGCCTGACCCAGATGGAAGCGCGCGTGTCACACACGCGCGCGGTGCTTGGTTTGTTGATGTGTTTGTGTCTCTCAAACTTGAGTCATTCGTATTCCAGCGTTTCTGATTATTACCAAATTCCGTCCGCTCCTGTATTGTTTGCTGGATATTTTTCTTGAAATTGACTCACTTTGAAAAGCACCTAAGTGCTGCCTACACTAAAAGCAGTTACCTGCAAGATCTGGTCTTTGATGTACTGATTGTTTTTTATTCTTAACACATTTTAAAACAAATACTTAGATATTAAAAATCAAAACGTTTCATTGTGTACCGTGTGAAATTGACTGGTGTAACACGGGAAGCACAGCGCTGTATTATTACATAAATCATGGGGATTGGGCTTTAACTCCTCTAGTCCTGGGGCTTCTCGCCAGCCAGCTCAACGATGTTTTCTTGAGTACCAGCTGTGTCCCAGGCACTGTGCTAGGCACTTGGGAAGAGCCTTAATTAAAATAATTAAGGAAGTTCTGGCTTTGAAGTAGCTCATCGTTTTAAGAGGAAAAGACATCTGTATATATCAGGGTGGGGCAAAAGTAGGTTTACAGTTCATATAGAAAACAAATACAAGAATAAACTGTTCCGTATACTCACAACTGTAACCTACTTTTGCCTCACCCTGTAACTAACTACAAATACAGAGAATGTTTTGTGGCATTATTATACTTAAAAAGGGCAGCTTATTAGAATGGAAAAATGTGTTGAGCAAGTGCCCAGATTTCTATGGTTTTCAGAGTTGTCACAAAGCAATATAGTCTGCCCATGTCCTGCCTTTATAGAGATTAACGATTAAGTTGAATTTAGACAACAATTTGCAATATAGTCTGTCTGCCCATGTCCTGCCTTTATAAACGATTAAGTTGAATTTAGACAACAATTTGAAAATGCAGAAACCACAAAAATATAGAGTAAAAATTTAAATGTTAAAATGAAAATAACATGACATATAAACGTCAAGTGACAGAAAATACACTTTAGGCAGAATTCCTTTGATAATAGAAGTGGACATTATTGACACTACCTTGGAAATGTACCTTTAAGGAATTCTGGAGGAAAGAAGTCTTCAATCCTAATATTTTGAGAGAAGAGTATAATGAGATGGTGCCCAAGAGAGCCTGAGAGCACATACCTGTTCAACATAATAATAACACTACTTTGGAGATATTTGGGGTGGTAGGTTAACTTGGTGCTGCTGGGTTTGGAGAGTTTGTGAATTCTGAGTAAGCAATTTCTATCCTCTTCTGTTTCTGTCAAGGAGAAGCATGCTTCGAAAACAAAAAAAAAAGTGAAGTTGGGATGGGCTTTTGTTTTCTTAGCTATGCAAATGTTTTTAACCTTGGTGTAAACTGTTTGGAAATGTGTATTTACTCCAAACCAAGTTGGAAAAGAGATTCGCTTTAATGATATGCAGCTTACATATTCCATATTTGATTTAAGTATGGTGCTTGTTGTGGTTTTTATTTGTTGAGTTGTATCGGATGCTAGAAAGCTAATCTGAATACCATTTTGATGGCTGATTTATCTCAGTTGAACTGTGGACTTTTTGAAGTGTACTTGGTGTTTTGGGAGCCTCGTGGATTCCACACTAACTGTTAATACCATTCATAGTTGTTTAGGGAGAGTATTGAGCTACTGCTCTAACAGTTAAATTGCGGCTGCTTTTCCCACATCGTGCACAGATTTAGAAATCAGAGTTTAAATACTAGACCTGTTTTCCCTTGAGGAAACAGGTTCGGATTTTGTGTGCCAAAGCTGAACCTGAAGTGGTCCCTCAAGGAGTGTATATTTATTTCTTTCAGATACCCCATGTTACCCCATCACCAGAAGAGTCTGGGCAGAGACGGGACTGCACCGTGGGAGAATCCGCAGAGGTCATGCTGGAGCAGACATATTTCTAGTTGCATGAGGTGGCCTGGACATTATTCTCGTGCCCCTTACCCCTACTTCAGTAGCAGGCAGTTTGCATTAAATTGGAGACCACCTTATCTGTTTGAGTCCAGAACGCACTTTCAGTACTGGAATTGGAGACCTGACAACCTGAGCCAGACGTCTTTGATTCACCTGTCTGGTTACGTCATGAACTCTGAGGGAGATGAGCCTGCATCAAAACGAAGAAGACACCAAGGTAAAGGGGACGTTTATCTTGGTGTGCAAATAAACAGCAGCCATAGGCTAATTGGAACTTTCATATCTAATCCTCCAGAAAACCTCCTGCAGGTTTTAGAGGTGTTTGGTGTTTATTTCCGGCGAGTAGTTTTCTGTTAGGAAAAGGGGAGTTATTTTTTTAATGATGTTTTTATTTTTATTTTTAATTCAGTATGTATTTCTGGCAGTAAAAATAGAAGTGACTCTACATGTAGAATAAGGTAGAAAAGAATGGAGGATTAGATTAAAACATTAAGTTTAATTTAAGAATAATTTTTAAGTCCAGTGTTTTTGAAGCAAAGATTCTCAAACTTCTTAAAAATTTGTGGATGTATTATTGCAAGTCCACAGATCTATATAACACCACATTTCATGTTTTCACAGAAATTTAATGTTTTAAAGTGATAACTTTAAAAAATAAGACAAAGGATTTCCTTAAATAGAAACAATCAGAAATAAAAGATGTTTTCTCACAGACTAGGATTTTAGCTTACTAAATCTGTATTTCTCATACTGAGGTCTATAGATAAAATCTTGAGAGTCTGTGGGAAATTTTATCTTTTAAAATACCTTATTTAACTTTAAGAACCTTTTTTTTCTGAATATGTTGATTATTTCTATTTTTCTTGTATCTTTTTTACTCTAAACAACTGACAAGACTCCCTCTGTGCTGCCAGTTCTGCTCACTGCCCCCCCAGGTATATAAGGAGAATTTGGAATTGTCTTTCTCACTGAGCTATGATGTTCAGTGAAGATAATGCCTCTGAAGGTAATTGAAAGTAGACTGTGTAGATGTTGATGTGCAGGGAGCATACGTAAGTTTGTCAAAGGATGACATTCACAGCGAGTGTCACCTGGAAGCCAGAGCTAGATTAGTTAAGTAGTGCTCTTTTAGGAAGAACTTCTACTGCACATTTTAACGGAAATTCTAAGCACTCAAAAGTGGAAATTTATTTGTGTAGTATTTAACCACAGCTTGTTTTTATAACACATTTGTTTGAATGAATGAAAGGTTTATTTAGAGGCATCAAAACGAGATTCCTAAGAACACTACATATCTGTAACTCTAGGGCTTTATGAGATGAGATTGCTTTTCATCGGGGATTCGCAGTCCATCAGGTCAGCACACTTCTGTGTAGCCTTTTGTAAATCTGGTAGCTGTCCGGTGGGGCTGTGCCATATGACATAAACATGGGCTTGGGAGCCACGCCTGCTGTCATTCTGCTCCATCACTAACTGTGAACTGAGACAGGTTACTGAACCTCTCTGTTCTTCTGTTTCCCAGTGTAAAATAATGTTACTTTCAAAGTCTGTTGACGATGAAACGAGATGTCAAGTGCCCAGCACACTGCCGGCTTCAGAGTCGGTACTCAGAAAATTGTGGTGGTGGTGTTTTCCCCTTAATGGATGGGAAATGACATTGACACACTGATAAACTTGGATTGCAACCTGACTCTTTATATGTCCATTCTTCCTAGGTATTGTGAATAAGGAAAATGCTCTTCGTTAAGCCATATTTGTGACTTCCGATATTTCACTAATACTTTTCAATCAAGAGAACAGCATTGCTAACTTGCCCATCACTTTAAAGTGGTATTTGAAGGATTTGTGTGACACAATTATGACTTTGTAATTAGGCACCCTAAACACCCAGTCAGTCCTGTTGCTTACTTTCTTTGATTCACCTGTCTTCTCTGCTGTGATCACCTTGTTCCTCCCGACATGGAAGGTATTATAAGCTTTTGTAGTACAAATTTATGTTGTGAAGTATATGAAAGCCAAACATTGTTTCTCCATCAGTAGTTTTCAGATTGTCTCCGTGGAACTGTAGCATTTGAATGCATTTCTGTACGTTTATTCAAAGCAATTGTGGTCAGTATAGATGTATTTACCCCATCACTCCTGCTACAGTCCCAACATGGCAGGGATTGATAGTCATGACATGCAGAGTGATGCTGAAGGGTCGTACACGCTCTAGAAGTTTGAAAGCCACTGTACTGGTGGAGTTTCAGGCATTGTAATCCAGTGAAATGAAAGTCTCCATGCAGGAAAAGGGAGATTCTAGGGCTAAGATTTTTTTTACATTATCTAATCATGCGTGGAAGTCCATCTCTATCTAAGTCTATTTCTCCAAGTTCTCCCATTTCTCGTTTCCTCCTTCATTTGAATTCATAGATTCTCTAAAAATTTGACATTTTTCTTCATGGCTTCCATAGCAGTTGGAATGTGCCCTTTAATGGGGTGAGGGGGACAAGATCAGAGGAGAAAACCATACATAAGGTGGTCATTTCTAAATGAGGGACTGCCTGTAATCGCAGAATCTCATGCTTTTTGATTCTCATCGCTTTTTCAGGGCTCATGATGCCTTTGCAGAATAGTAACCATCACACATTCCTGGTTGCTGCATGCTAGGTTTGTCAACTAGCCATTATCATTTACCAGCATTCTGTAACTGTGACATTTAACTTTTGCTTTGGTATGCATTAAAGATTCCTTTTGTTCATTTTGTTCACGCTGTGCCATTTCAGTGTTCTAGACACTAAATATGGCTTCTGTGTACTGTCATTACATACACCGTTCGTGTGGGGAATTCTGAGATGAGTCGTTTTTGGAATTTAGTTAATCAGTGGATGATCTTTTCTCACTAATAGGGAATAAAATATGTGAAATTATCTTATTGGAAAGCGAGCTGTGACATACAGATATATTATTATGGTTATAAAGTTGCTAAGTGTGTCTGTGGCAGTGCCACTCCCTAACCAAAACGAAGGAAGAAACCACAACCCCTGAGCAGTCTGTTTTATTAACATTCACTCTTAGCCTCCAGAGGGACTTGCCAAATCCTTTTAAATCTGTTGTGTGCCTCTTAGTCAGTATATCATTTGACAGCCTTTTAATCAATTCAGTGACAACCTCTGGTTATTCAGTGCTACATTGCCATTTCCTAGGTTGAAACATTGTATTCATTGCCTATGGAAATGTTTAAAAGGCAACAGAATACTTACATACAGGAAAACATGAGATCTGTTTTTTAAATTAATTTTTATATTTTGTCCAATCGGTTTTAACAGGCACCATAAAACGGCATTGGGAATACATATGTAACCACAATAAAGAAAAAACGAAGACCCTGGAAGACAATGTTGACCCCACATGTGAAGACAGTGAGAGCAAGTTTGACTTCTCAGTGATGTCCTATAATATCCTTTCGCAGAATCTGTTGGAAGATAACTCCCACCTCTATAGACACTGCCGGCGGCCCGTGTTACACTGGAGTTTCAGGTTTCCCAATATTTTGAAAGAAATCAAACACTTTGATGCAGATGTAAGTGCAAAATATCAAAATCCTCCACACAAGAGTGTTGGGTTTAAATGGTTCACTTGCGAGCTAAATTATTTCCTCACTTTTGTTTGTTTGGTTAAAAAGGAAATGTTTAAATGCAGTGATGAAATAGTTTTTAACAAGGTATCAGAACTGCCAAAGAGTCATTTACTAGTGGTTGTTGGTATAAATAATCATCTAATGTTTCAAAAAAGATCTAAAAGCTTAAGTATTGGTTACTTCTGAGATAAGGACTGGCAATATATTAAGCATTCAGTACATATTTCCTTGGATTTTATTTTATTTTAAATTTAAATAGTTCATGTAAGAGTAATCTAGATAATGACATTCAAAGAAATCACCTCTTAAAAAAAGGAGAAGGGGGATTTATACTAATAAATGTATAAATTCAGGGAAAATATTCTGACATGCGAATTTAAAATATTTCTTTTGAAGGAAGCTTCATGTGATTAAAGGCCAGGGTTTGGGGGACTGATCAAATTTAGAAACATTAATTTGATGGATGTGTAAATTACAAGAGAAAAGGGTTTTTATTTCAACTTTCATCGGGCTTTTATGGAAGCACCAGAAATTTCATATTTTCATTTTGTTTTAATTCAGGCCTTTTTTTCCTTCCAAGGTACTTTGTCTGCAAGAAGTTCAAGAAGATCATTATGGAACAGAAATCAGGCCAAGTTTGGAATCGTTGGGTACAATGTAACTTTTATTTTAGCCATATTTACTTTGGAAGATTGGTATGTTGTTAAAACATAACTTGCTAACAAAGAAGTGTGATGTATTTGGGCCAAAAATCCTAATTTTGAAAAACTTAATACTTATTTCAAAAAGTCAGGAAAAGATTGAAGTATTTCAAGTGGAAACTTTTGTGTTGATATAGAATTTTAATTTAAAGGGAAAGGTACATAAGACTCTCTTAATAGCTTCTTTCCAGGAGTTTCTTTGTCCATCACTACTAGATCCCTAAGATTCTGAGACCCATAAGTCAGGGGCGTCCAACCTGTGGCCCACAGGCGGCACACAGCCCAGGATGGCTGTGAATGCAGCCCCGCACAAAACTGTGAATTTACTTAAGACATTCTGAGATTTGCGTGTGTGTGTGTGTGTGTGTGTGTGTAGTTACATGTCACAATGTATCTAATGTGTGGCCCAAGACAACTTTCCTTCCCGTGTGGTGCAGAGATGCCAAAAGGTTAAATACCCCAAAAACTCAGGGTCATCCTTATACCACAAGTGATCATCCCTACCTAATGGATCAAAACTAAAAGACTCTTTGATGAGTGAACACTTCTAAAAATAGGTTATCTGTTTGAGAAATGCTCTCCACTTTGCATTCATTCATTCGAGAAATTTTTTTTGAGTGCCTACTATATATACTGTGCAATATTCTTGGTAGTGGGGATATAGCAGTAAGCAACACAGATAAGTCTCCGCCCTTGAGGAGGGTACAGTTGATGACAAACCATGTAAACTGTGCAAATAGCAAAGGCAAGTTCTCAAGTTTGGAGTGCTGTAAGGCAGATGAGAGGCTAGTGTGTGTGGAGTGGAGCAAGGGAGAAGTTAGAGGCAAAAAGGTCGGAGGTGCACGGTGGGTAGATTGTTAGAAGGCCCTACTGTCTTTGTCATGACTCTGATTGACTAGGATGGAAATGAGAGCATAATAATGCACATTAGCATATTTAAGACTGAAGTCTGCCAGTAAAGAGGCCTATTTGTCCTAGTCCCAAACTTTTCTGAGTCCAACACTTATTGACGTCCTACTAATGTTTTGCAAAATACACTTTGGTAAACATTGTTCAAAAATATTAGCTGTATTTTGCCGTTTGTGTGTGTGTGTAAAACAGTCTCTTATTTTAAACCTTTCTTACAGGTTATCACTGTGAATACAAGATTCGGACAGGAAAGAAACCAGATGGCTGTGCTATTTGCTTCAAACATTCCAAGTTTTCACTCTTATCAGTGAACCCAGTGGAATTCTACCGTCCTGATGTCCCTCTGCTGGACAGAGACAATGTGGGACTGGTGTTACTCCTGCAGCCCAAAATTCCAGATGGCACCTGTCCTGCAATCTGTGTGGCTAACACACATCTGCTCTATAATCCAAGGCGAGGTGACATAAAGCTGACCCAGCTGGCAATGCTTCTGGCAGAGATCTCCAGTGTTGCCCATCAGAAAGATGGCAGCTTCTGCCCTATTGTCATGTGTGGGGACTTTAACTCTGTTCCTGGTTCTCCGCTCTATAGTTTCATAAAGGAAGGGAAATTGAATTATGAAGGCCTCGCCATAGGAAAGGTAAGTGCTCGCTTCATGGTTGTTAGGAGGGGGACTTAGGATCTGCGTTCACTGCAGGGTGAGGAGACCTTCTCGCAGGGCTTTTGGAAAACCTTGGAGGACACAGGCCCCTCCCTTGACCAAGCTGTGGGGATTTTCCACAACTACTAACAAGTCATGATAGCTACTTGGTTGAATTGCAACTTTCCCATCTATTTGTGGCAGCATTCCACTTGGAGAAATTGGCAAACAGCAAAAAATCCAAAATGGAAGAGAGAGAGAAAAGAAAAACAGTGACAGACATGAATACTTCATAAGGAACCACTCACAAGGTGGCAGAATAGAACTTTGAATGCCGGATGTGAGCAATACAGTTAGCAAACAGTAATTTCATATTTCTTTATTATTTTTATTTACATAATAAATGTTTTCATTCCTTAGCTGAGTATAATTTATCCCATTTTTAATTTCATTGTGTTCGCTTCCATTTACTTTTGATCATTTGTTCTTCATTATATTTAACCAAAATAAGTTTTTCACCACTGACTTTTGAGTGATAGTTTAAAATTTTATGAGTTCATCTCTTAGTATTTTATATAATAGGAACTTAGTATTTTATATAATATATATAATTATATATTATATAATTTTTACTATGTTGCAGGTAGCAAAAGGAGGGGCAGTATTAGTCCATAGCCATCGTTCAGACATCCAAATTAGAGAAACACACATATAGGAAAAGATTGCCATGTTCATGCAAATAATAAGTGCTTTCTGAACTGTATTTGAGCAAGATTTTATAAGCACAAATAATCATTTAATATAATGAATAGAAAGTAGTATTTACTCTTCTTGGATTCCCTTTCATTTAACACAAACTTTTCAGTACATAAACTATTTAAAATCTACTCACTTAAGATACCTGTTGGAATTTTGTTTAGGTATCTGGCCAGGAACAGTCTTCACGGGGACAAAGAATTTTATCTATTCCAATTTGGCCCCCAAACCTAGGTATCTCACAGAACTGTGTGTATGAGGTACAGCAGGTACCAAAAGTAGAAAAGACAGGTAAGTGTTCGCAACACATTTTGGCAGTCTTCTTCATAATACTTTCCCTTTGAATGTAAAACTAAATTTTTTAAAGGCTAACATTTCAGGAATAAGTGTATATATAAAAACATAGTTGTTTGCTTACTCCTTCTTTATTTATTTTTAAAGACTTTATTTTTTTCTAGAAAGAGGGGAAGGGAGGGAGAAAGAAAGGGAGAGAAAGATCAATGTGAGAGAAAAACATCAGTCAGTTGCCTCTCATAGGTGTCATGACCCAGGACCAAACCTGCGACCCAGGCATGTGCCCTGACTGGGAAACAAACCGGTGACCTTTTGCTTTGTGGGACAATGCCCAACCAACTGAGCCACACCAGTCAGAGCTGCTTATTCCTTTTTCTAAAGAACTCTAAATTTACCTTTTAAAAGTAGAACTTTCAGAATTATCTTTGCATGAATTATTTGCATGTTCCTTTGGAAATGTTTGCATGTTAATGTTTGCTAATTCTGGAGATCATCAAAACATTGTTCTAGGATGAAACCTTTAACTAGGCTTCTGTAAACTAGGTATATCCTAAATATTGTTTCTATAATAAAAGGACTGTACTGAGGCAAACTAGAACTGTACTGATAGTATTAAAATACATATTTTTCTTGGTTCTTACAGACAGTGATCTGACACAGACACAGCTGGATGACACGGAAGTCCTTGTGACAGCTGAGAAGTGAGTTATGGAAAGCCACAGTTGACATTAGCTGACGGTAGTCGAGTAAAAAATATCATTTCTTAAAACTGATTCTTTAAAAAGTGATCGCCGGGGCAAGGGGGTGGAGAGAGGTGAAGGAGGGCATGGGGTTGGTGGGGTAAATGGTGATGGGTGGAGACTTGACTTAGGGTAGTGAACACACCATAGTGTCCAGGTGATGTGTTATGGAACTGTGTACCTGAAATCTGTTTAATTTTGTTAACCAGTGTCACCCCAATAAATTCAGTAAAAGGGGGGGTGGAGAAATTTATTCTGTGCTGGTGAAGAATGTGAGTTCTTATGTCAAATAGACCCAAGTACCAGCTGTGACTTTGTTCTTTTTAGCTGTTTGACTTTGAGAAAGAATCTTAACATCTCTGAGGTTTAGGTTCCTTGTGCGTGACATGGGTCGACGTGGGCTACATGAGACGAAGCGTGGAAAGCTCAGTGGCTGGGCGCCTCAGCAGTGTTACTGAAAGGAAGCAGCTTGTCAGTGGATCCGGGCCAGCCAGTGCTGTTGAAAATGTGTTGCTATTACAAAGGTCAAGATTGCAGAAAAATATCTTTGAAATGTCAGGAAGATCCTTAGCCTCCTTCGACTTACTAGATCTCAGAACAATCTATAGGAAAATTGATCCAAAGAGGAGTATGTCAGTAGGAAAGATAACTGTTTATACTTAACCTCCTACAGGAAAAGGTCATCTGAGGTCGAAGGGCAAAGATGCCTGGATCCCCAATTGTTAAAGAAGTATGAATGTTTGGGGCTGTGGTTACAAAACATGTATTTTAATATAACAGATGGAGACTTAAATCTTTTGGGGAGTTTCTTAATGTCTTCATTGTTTTATATTGTGGCTCTTTTATAGTTCAGATTTTGTTTTAACATTTAAGTTTAGGACCAAATTATAATCTCCTCTCAGTCTTACTTTGTACACCTTGTTTTTAAAAAAATATCTCGTGTGAAAATCCAATATTTTCTTATTGGAGAAGAAATTTTGAAAAATATTTAATTTATTTATTTTTAGAGAGAGGGGACGGGAGGGAGAAAGAAAGGGAGAGAAATTCCGATCAAGTGCTTCTTGCACACGCCCCAGCCCGGGGCAGGTCTCACAACCCAGGCATGTGCCCTAACTTGGAATCAAACCAGTGACCTTGTGCTTTGCCAGACAATGCTCATCCAACTTAGCCATGCTGCTCCAGGCAGGAAATTTTTTTTTTAATTTTAAAAGAAGTATTTAAAAATTTATGATTGAGCTATTCAAATATAGTCAAAACTTTCCTGAGTAAAGTTAATAAAAGGCTAGTTTTACTAATAAATAGTTTGGGATAATTCTAAATTTTTTTATACAAAGTAGGGTATAAGAAAAGATACTTTTAATTATCTTTATATAAATACCATGTTTTATACAGCTTATATGAGTAAACTCAAAAGTTGATAATAAGATAATGGTTTGCAGAAAAATACAGTGCCTCTGACTGACATCAACAGTCTGGTAGTATCTAAATGCACTCCTAACGGCATTTTGGTTTTCTTTCTTAAAAACCATATATATATATACACACACACACGTAGGCATACCCTCGGAGATATTGCAGGTTCTGTTCCAGACCACCACAATATAGTCAATATCTCAATAAAGCAAGTCACGTGAATTTTTTTTGTTTTTCCAGTGCATATAAACATTATTTACAATATACTGCACTCTGTTAAGTCTCCAATAGCATTATAGCCAAAAAGTACATACCTTATTTTAAAAATACTTTATTGCTAAAAAATGCTCACCATCATCTGAGCCTTCAGTGAGTCATAACCTTTTCACCGATGGAAGGCCTTGCCTCCACACTGATGGCCGCTCACTCACCGGGATGGCGGTTGCTGTGCAGTTTTTTAAATAAGACAGTAATGAAGTTTGCCATGTCAGTTGGCTCTTCCTTTCACTAATGCTGTCTCTGTAGCGTGTGATGCTGTTCAGTGGCATCTTACCCGCAGTGGAACTTCTTTCAGTACTGGAGTCAGTCCACTCAAACCCCGCTGCTGCTCTATCAACTCAGTTTAGGGAATATTCTAGAGCGTCTGTTGTCATTTTGACAGTCTTCACAGCATCTTCATCAGGAGTAGGTTCCATCTCAAGGAACCACTTTCTTTGCTCATCCAGCAGAAGCAGCTCCTCTGTTTCAGGGATTTTTTTTAAAATTTTATGTATTGATTTTAGAGAGAACGTAAGGGAAGACTGAGAGAGAAACAGCAATTGTTGTTCCACTTATTTATGCATTCGTTGGTTGATTCTTGTGTGTGCCCTGACCGGAGGTCAAACCCACATCCCTGGCCTGTGGGAACGACGCTCTAACAGACTGAGCTACCTGGCCAGGGCTGTTCGGGTTTTATCATGAAACTGCAGCAACTCAGTCATATCATTAGGCTCCACTTCTAATTCTGGTTCTCTTTGTATTTCCACCACACCCGCAGTTACTTCCTCCACAGAAGCCTTGAACAACTCAGTCATCCATGAGGGTTAAAATCAACTTCTCCCAGATTCCAGTTAATGCTGATATTTGACCTCTTCCCATGAATCACGAATGTTCTTAATGGCATGTAGAATGGTGAACCCTTTCCAAAGGTTTTCGATTTACTTTGCCTGGATCCATCAGAGGAATGAATCACTATGACAGCTATTGCCTTCTGAAATGTATTTCTTACTAAGACTTGAAATTCAGAATTACTCCTTGATCCGTGGGCTGCAGAATGGATACTGGGTTAGCAGGCACGAAGACAGCATTCATCTCATTGTGCATCTGCATCAGAGCTCTCAGGTGACCAGGTGCATTGTCAGTGAGCAGTAATATAAAGCAGTAACAAAAGGAATCTTTTATTGCTGAGCAGTAGGTCTCAACAGTGGACTTAAAATATTCAGTAAATCATGGTGTAAAAATATGTGTTGTCATCCAGGCTTTGATATCTCATTTATAGAGCACAGTTATAGAGATAGCATAATTCTAAGGGCCCTAGGAATTTCGAAATGGTAAATGAGCACTGGCTTCAGCTTAAAGTCACCAGCTGCATTAGCCCCTAGCAAGAGAGTCAGCCTGTCCTTTGAAGCTTGAAGCCAGGCATTGACATCTCTCTAGCTATGCAATTCCTAGATGGCATCTTCTTCCATAGGCAAAACAAAAAATTAGACAAAATAGACAGCTCTTTTGTCTACATGGGAAATCTGTTGTTTGGTGTGACAATCTTCATTAAGTACCTTAGCTAGGTCTTCAGGATAACTTGCTGTGGCTTCTGTGTTGACACTTGCTGCTTCACTATGCGGTGAAGACAGCATCTTTCCTTAAACCTATGAACCTGTTAGCTTCAAACTTCTCTTCTGCAGCTCACTCACCTCCCAGTCTTCATAGAATTGTAGAGAATTAGGGCCTTGCTCTGGATTAGGTTTTGGCCAAAGGGAATGTTGTGGCTGGTATGTACTTCTATTAAAACTTTCTCCATGTCAGCAGTAAGGCAGTTGTTTTCTTATCATCTGTGAGTTCACCAGACTAACACTTTTCGTTTCCTTCAAGAACTCTTCTTTTGCATTCACAACTTGGCTGTTTGGTGCAAGAGGCCTAGCGCTCGGTCTGTCTTGGCTTTGAACATGCCTTCCTCTGAGAGACATGTCACTCTTCCTTTCACTTGAACACTTAGAGGCCATTGTGGGGTTATTAATTGGCCCAGTTTCAGTGTTGTTGTGTCTCGGAACAGGGAGGCCGAGGAGAGGGGGAGAGGTGGGGAGTGGTTGGTTGGTGAAGCAGTTACAGGACACACATTTATCAGTTGAGTTCGTTGTTTGTGTGGGTGTGGTTTGTGGCACCGCAGATCACCATAACAAACACAGCAATAATGAAAAGGTTGGAAATTTAGGGGAATTACCAAAATGTTTTACAGAGACACCAAGTGAGCAAATGCGGTTGGAAACACCAAAAGACTTGCAGTGTGGCCACAAACCTTTAATTTGTAAAAAATGCCACATCAGTGAAGTGTAATAGTGAGGCCCAATAAAATAAGGCATGCCTGTGAATTGTTTTAGGATATGTGTTCATAAGTAAGTGGGGGCTCTCGAGTTTAGTTAATAACAAATCACATGAGTTTTTAATTACCAAGCCCCCCACACCTGTGTTTCACAACCTGGTCATGGGTTTTGGTGACCACTGTGTGAACACACACCAAGTTCCGGTGTTGTCTGTGTACGTAAAGCTTGTTCTGATAAGGTCTGGCTTTGTCTGGAAACAAAATGAAAAAGTGCTTTCACAGGAGGAATTAGAAAATCACAGGAAACTTGATGGATGCTAAACACTTTTCTCTTCAATTTAGGTTGTCTTCATATTTACAGCACCACTTCAGCTTGTCGTCAGTTTATTCACATTATTTCCCTGACACTGGGATTCCAGAAGTGACCACCTGTCATTCCCGAAGCGCCATAACGGTGGACTATATATTCTATTCTGTGGGAAAGGAAGATGTTGCTGGGAGTCCAGGTAAAGGAGGCATGTCATCTTAAATTCTGCTTGAGGACACAGTACCTAAAACCTCAAGGCTGAAGTTGACCAAGTTAGCTAAACATCTAGATGAAGTTGTAGATTTAGAAGTTAAGAACGTGTATATGTTCATATGTATAAATATGTATATCCTTACCCAAGGACATGCTCACTGATTTTAGAGAGAGAAAGAAACATTGACACAAGAGGGAGAAACGTTGATCCATGGCCTTTCCTACGCACCCCGACCAGGGACTGAACCTGCAGCCCGGGCATGGGCCCTGAGTCTACTGCCACACCAGCCAGGGCGAGAAGTGAAAAATAGTTTTAAATTGGTAATATAGTTGACAGATTGGTGATGTATTTGAATCAGTCAGTTAACCACCTGCAAAAGGTGGAGGCAGTGAAAGACCTCACAGCAGATTATTACCTAAGAATGAAATCCTCCTCTCTGCCCTCCAGCCCAGTCACCTTCTGAGTTCTCGGTCCTGCACATTTCCCTCTGGTTTTACTCATCATGTATCTACTGTTTTCTTGTGCCAACAATACTGTTGTACCTTTTTTCTATTTCAAGTGCTAAAAATAATCCGGAAGAAAACATCAGTGTAAAATGCTCAGTAATTCTCGTAATGTTAAGTTGTTTGAGATTGACAGCTTCACAAGAAACTCACCCATCAGCCACTCCACAGCTGTATGAAATCGGTACACTCAGCCATGGCGATACTTGTTTATACTCCCAACAGCAGACAGTTTGGTCATGTTGACCTTGGAGGGTTGGATTTTTTCTGGAAAGAGAAGGCTGTGACTGTGTTTTCAGAAAGCAAAGGTGCTACAACACTTTTTCTTGTATGATTCAATGAAAATAAGGCTCTATGAATCAAAGGGTTTAATGTGGAGAAAATGCTGTTTTATATAAGTGAGTCAAAAAGTACCATTCAGAAAACTTTGACAGTCTAAAATACAGCTGTTGTCTTTCCTGATTTTCCTTTTTTTCCTCTTCCATTTTTTGGTGCTACTTTATTTTCCCCTTTTTGTTTTTTTTTCTTCCTACTGAGGATCACTGTATTAGTAATACTCAGTGGGTGACTTAACTTCTGTCCAGAGGAGGAGGAATTAGATCAACTCTGCAAAATAGGCCCGCTGCTTTGAATGCAAGAGGTTCTGGTAGTTGTCATGCCTTAACTCTTCACTAGGTGGCAGAAGTATGCCTTGGACCAGCATCTCAAAGTTTAAGAGCATGTCCTCTTTTGCTTCTTCTAAAGTGACTCTCCAAATTATAAATTTATTTCCCAGTCACCTTATAAACTCCCTCCTTAGCTGTAGCAGTGTCTGCCTGGATTTATACAACTATAGAGTGGTTGATGGATGAATTTCTTACGAAGTTGTCAATCTGAAATTACTCGTAACATTACAAGAATTACCAAACATTATTACCTTGATGTTCTCTTCTGGATTATTTTCAGAACTTGAAATAGAAAAAATATATGAAATAGGGAAGAAACTAAACATCTAAAAACTGCTGTGTATTTGAGCATTATAATTGGGTTACACTCAATAAATATTTAAGCATATTCTGAAAACTTTTATTTTTAGACTTCCAGAGGGGGTCTCAAGTTCTATATCATAGGTGTTTGGCAGGGGGAGACTTGTATGATTAATTTACAATAACCTGTTGATACAGTTCCACTAAATATGTATGTTTCTTCAACACAGGAGGTCAAGTTGCTTTGGTTGGTGCAAAGCAACCAAACTTGAAACTTCTGGCTAGACTGTCGCTTCTTACAGAACAAGACTTGTGGACAGTTAACGGACTCCCGAATGAAAACAACCCTTCAGATCACCTGCCTTTACTGGCTAAGTTCAGACTCGAGCTCTGACTCTTCTTTGATGACACACCTTCCTTTCCAGGGCGTATTCTTCTTCGGAGACTGGAAGGTGTTCTAAAGAGTTTGCGTGTTGTTGATCTTTGCGCTGCGGACTTTCTGAAGAGGCTACATGCTTGGAACGGGTACCAGAGGAGACAAGTTTACAGCAGTTTTCTTTTTTAATAATGAAAGCATATTTTCCTGACAAGTGAAATCTAAATGCTCTTTATTGTAAAAAAAATTGTAAATATTTTTTATTCGAAATTCCAGTAAAATAGACAGTGATTTTAAAATACAGTGCATCTTCTTTAGTCCTCTTAGTAAAAATTCCATTTTGTGCTTGTGGCAAGTTTCGCAGGAGATCCCAAGAGTCTTTGAGTCTGAAACCGCAGTTCATTCCCTTCCAGAGGCCTGGCCGCATGTTTGTGGAGTGAGTCCCAGTTAGTTCGTCTTAGAAATCACTGGGCCATTCACAAGTATCCAACCACTTTAGTTTGTTTTGGGGGGGTCTTGACAGGCTTACAAGAAGTTGTGCAGGTTGTTTGATCACCTTGTTGCCATCCTGAGACGTAATATATCTGCCTTTTGTTGGGGACACGTAGGTCCCATAACCAGTGGGACAAGGTCCTTACACAGGCCCATTCTTCTACCCTTTTAACAGACCAGCCATTACAGGAGACAGAAATTGGGGCTACGCCTTCATTTCCCCAGCAGTTTTTTTCTTTTTTCTTTTCAGTTTCAAGAAAAGATCCCTGGGTTCGGGAGAGCTTTTGTATTAGTGAACCAGTGCTGCAGAAATTCATTGTTGGGAAGCATGTCTTTGGAACACAGTGGCAGCTTAAGTTTATTTTTGTTTTGCCTCAGAAATTTGAACAAGCCAGCAAAAGTCTAGTGGAACGACACCAACAAGGAGATCTAATATTCTCTAGTAATTTTAACGGTTTTAGTAGTTTCTAAAATGCGTCTCTCTTGTCATGATGCTGCACTGTGAGATAGTGCAGACATTGTTTTTATAGAGGGCTTAGGAGCAGGTCTAATTCTGCAGTTGGCTTTGTGAGTGTTGAAACCAAAATTTTTAAAACATAAGTGAAATTTTTCTCTTTTTTAGACATGGGGATCAAAGAATTACATGCATTTTTACTAAATAATTTTATATTGAATTTACCGAATTATAAAAGTTTTTACAGTAGGTTTTCTTAATAGAATGCTTCACTTGAAATTAGAAAGCAGTGGTTGCTTTATAGTCTTGGACATGAAGGGTTTGAGTATTAAAGTGCTTCCTACCATTATTGAAAAAAGAAATAGATGAATTTCCCACAAGGCATGTGGGTAATAAGGAACAGCTTAGTAAAATTTGTGATAAGTGAATACAGGGCCCAGCAGCAGTAAGGCTTATCTGAGTGTGGCTGGTGGGAACATGAATGTCTCACACGAGGGGGACAGCAATGTGAACATTTGACCCAGAGTGTCATATGGTGTGCTTGAGTGTGACACTGTCACGTTACAGAATCATGTGCTTGTGATTTCGTAATAAAAATGGGGGGCGTTATTTGTACCAGACCCTGTACTTTTAAATGCTTAATTTCTCACTTTGGAGATTTTTACTTGTGGTATTAACTATAGTTCTAGAATTTTTCACATTTTCTAGTTACAGTGTTCAGATTATAATCTGTCCTGCTAGCAGATATTGTCGTCATCAAATAACAATAATAGATGTAATTATCCCCCTTTAGTACTGGGGAAAGAAAAATGAAAATTCATTGATGATTGCTTTCTGTTGTATGAATTTATTAACAAACTAACTTTTAAAAAGGCCGTTATTGACAAACTGACATCCCTGAATATCTCTGTGGAAATTTATTTTTTTATATCCTGATGAATATATTATGTTTTCGGCTCTTTTCACGTGTTTCATTTTGATAGAATGAATTCACAAAATTGCTTTCTTCTTTAGTTTATAGAAGGAAGGATTAGTTTTTGGACTGGAAGCCAAAGGGTCAGTGTAGCTTTTTCACAAGTTTCTAAATCAGCACTAAAATGAAGGGTCCACTTGTCTTCCCTTCTTTTGGTCGGAAGACTGCCCAGAGCCCCTAACCTGGCCAGTTGACACCTGACACCATCCCCCACCCAGGCTGCCCAAGTTTCAAATGGGGAGGGGCATTGTGGGGCAATGAAATCCTGGTGTGACCGCTCCTTTTGATAGCAAGGTAATACGTATGTTTGCCGTCTTTGTCCTTGTTTTTGTTTTTTAATTTAGCGACTGTTGCTTTTAGCCCTTTGCTTTCCTAAAAAAACTAACTTAGAATCTAGAGAGTTTAAGGGATTGGGGAAACAGATGTCAAGTCATTTGTACTCTGAACATATAAATGACCTATTCAATTATTAGAATAAATTATTATATTAGTACATCTGCCTGAAGTATTTTTAGTGGATGTACTAATCTGTGTAAGCTGGCTTGTTGCCTCTTCTAAATTATCCTGTTACCCTTTTCAGCCTTTATTACTTAGGTTGATGGTAAATACAAATGAATGAAGATGTGCCAGAATAGAGTGATGTTTAATGTGGAGTCTGGAAATTGTGGAAGGCTGAGGGAATGATAAATTAGCTTATTACTAGGACAAGTATATAGTGAGTGGACAAGAAAAAAAAATCACACTATCTTACATTTTTAGAAGAAAAACAATCCTTAAGTTTCCAGGATGGTTTTATTAAAGTCCCATGCTGTACAAACATACGAGTGATGAGAAAAACATTAAACATGCATTATCTGGCAATTCTCTAAAATGCCATCATACAAGTTTTCATTTACTTAGAAAAATACCCACTAAAACAATCACAGTTTTTTTTAAAGATTTAAAAAAAAATGTATTGGCCAGAACAAAGTCCAAGAGAATAAACAAGATTCTGAATTGTATGTCAAAAAAACTGTACAAGGTTGTACATAAAACTAGCTTACAAAAGCCTTGAGTATAGTAAGAATACTGAATTAAGATTTCCAAAGTTCTATTTACCAATATCTATTAATAAAATCCTTATGAAATAATCGACTTAGAAAAAGTGAAATGTTCATGATTTCAGAGTGTATAGAAAATAGCAAATATCACTTTCTGAAATAAAGTGTATTCACATGTAGTCTAAAATCAAGATTTCTGTCATTCATTTAAACTTTGCATATATTGCCATAATGGCTTGAGCATAAAATTTCTCTTGCATTATAACATTTTCAAAACTATATTCCAAACCATTTCAGTTTCATTTTTGATCTTTTGAATTGTAGCCAGTTTCAAAATCCATTTTGGGGTGGGCAAATCATATCATTTTTTTTTTGTTTTGCCTTTATATTAAAATTAAATTATTGCACTAGAATTTAGGAGTTTGGCTCCTTTCTCACATCTTTTAGAAATTAACATTCCAGAAGCATTAACAATAGAATGACAACTAAGAACATTTTCAATGAATTTGCATGGTTCTGTGACTAACTCTCACTTTGGAGAAACGACTCTTAAAATCAAGAAGTTAGTGTGGAAGAAATTAACTTACTTAATTGAATCATCAAGCCAGTTGGCAGCTTTAAGATTTATCCATCAGCATATTAGAAACACTTTGTATTCCTATTCTTTTCCCCGCTTTTTTGTGAGAAACAAGAAGGTGTACAACTATGGACTTTCTATGTTTTAGTCGGGACAGCACATAAGTAATGCTTGGAAAACCCTATTGCAAGCTCTTAGGAGGATCGCAGTGTTACAAAGTCTTCTTATTGGGTATAATAAAGCTTCGGGTTGATAAACAGAAGATACAGATCTGTTTTCAGAATGAGAACGAAACGATTCACCATCATAAATCCACGTGGCCACGGGCTGCAGATGGGTTTGCCTTGTGAAGATACACAAAGGTAACTCATTGTAAACACTGCTGACTGATAATACTATTTTTGAAGGGATTAACTTCAGAATTTTTAACTTACGCTATATTTTATTCTAATTTAGATGTGTATTTGCTTGTTCCTGTCTATGTAAAAGACATTAGACTTCCTTTTTCCCCCAAGAAACCAATACTCTCCAGTAATACCATCAATTTTTAGGGTAAAGTGAGTTCATGTCACACGGCTAAAGGATGGGTGCAGTCCTTTCTCTCTCCGTCACTCACCCTCAGAGGTGCAGAATCGGAATGAGCAGATTCCCATTTTTTTAATCGCTTCCTAAAATCACCGCCAGTCAAAGAAAGTCAGAGGGGAAGACTGAGACTGAAGTAACACTTCTGTTGACTAGTAGACTTCACTTCAATGTCTTTTGGTCTCATGAGTTGCCATGGTTACTAAGATAGACAAACTAGAAGCTGTGTTCTTGACAGTGATAACATGCAGACTCGGGGTGCTGCTAGAGTTACTCTGCGTGGTCTGCTGCCAGGAGTGACCCTGGCACAACCGTGTGCGGGCCAGTCACACCGAGCGCTGTGGCCCGAGTCACGCTATAAGGTGTAACACTGGACCTGAAGACTTCACCGCTTAAGAAAGGCCCCGTGCTTCTCTAATTCACTGCATCCTTCAACAGCAGATCCTAAACACCACGAAGTCGTACCGAAAAGCAAGGTGCTGGGAAGAATCACATCGAGCCCAATGTGGTCTTAATATAAGACATCAGAACACATCTCTAACAGCAGTGAGTCCTTCAGAAACAAGGCCCAGTAAATTTTTCTAATCCTGCACGACTGCTTCTCCTTTTTGCAAGAGTCTGCAAAGTTTAAATGTGAGTGACAGAACGCAGACTAGCCTCTGAACGTGCTTTCTTTTGTTTCGTTTTGAAAGAACAAAGACTGCTGTCAATGGTGCTTTGAGAAAGATTACGAAAGTAACTCCTGAAAATGATTTCCCGTATTGCCAGAAGAATTTCAGTGTTTTTTAGCAAAAACACTTGCATATAATACCTTAAATCTCATCACATGTATGCACCAGGAAAGAATTCCAAACTCTGTGGAGATTCCCCAGGGGGAAATACCGGGGAAGCAATATAAATAGAATATAAAAAACCAAAACACTATTAAGTTTGCATATCTGATGTCAAGATGCTGAGGTAATATTGACAGCTTAAAAAAAACCCACCATTCTTTGCCTGTGTTATTGCTGCAGAAAACATTAATACTGATCGAGTTAACCTTACTCCATCAAGTGGGAGGGAGAGTTTCATGAACACGTCCGTGGTGAGGGGTGATGTGGCGAGCCAATAAAAGAATGTAGAATGTAAGTGGAAAAATACAGAACTACATCGATGGTATTATCCTTTCGCTCTGGAGGGAGGGAGACAGTCCAACCCCAGTGGGGTGTATGACTATAGCCTCTTCATGGTTTCCCCTGCATGAATTTTTTTTTACATTGTTACCACCCACTCAGATTCTGTTTCCAAGTGAATCCTTAAAAATAAAACTCACGAGTCCTTAATAAATAGTTGCAGTTCCCCCTGAAGACGCTGGGTAAAGTGCGGAGAGAAGCACCACAGAAGCCCTCTTGCTGGCTGGTATGGCTTTGCCTAGATTCGGATTTGATAGCCCACTTCATTCAGAGTGCTGAGATCGGCCCCTTTCTTCTCAGGCAGAGCAGGCCTGCGGGTGGAAGGCGGGTGGTGGGCAGAGGGGAGGGGACGGAGAGAGAAATTCAGTGTCTCCAGAGGCCGCCTTGAACTCAGCTCTCCTGACCCTGTGACGCTTGCCCCCACCCCAACCACCAGCCTCAGCTCCCAATGCTGCCTCTTGTCTGAAAGCCCACCTTTTACAGGTTTTAGGCAACATTTTAACAGACCTTTTTTTCAATCCAGAGTTCATACAAATGTACGGGTTCCTGAATGAGTTTGTTCAGCTTTCGGCCTGAATTTGGTCACGCTCTAACTTGTGAGTCTTGAAAGGAGCTAAGGTGTCGCATGCACTACAGTCGAACTAACAATCTGAGCCAAATTCCCCTGGAACCTTGGCTTCCTGGCGTTCGTGCCCAGTGGGAAGCCAGCAGCTACGAGCCACCCCAGGTTGTTTGGCGGCGGGCCTCACGGGCTGTTTGAGAGACCACCACCACTCCAGACTCGAATGCACATAATTGGGGGGGGGGGGACATTTGACAGCACATGGGAAAAAGTTTGTGTCACCAAGCAAAATCACTCAGTGGCAGAACCTCTCTGTGCCCTAAATACGTTTCCTGAGGTCCTTTCCAGTACACAGCTACACCTAAGCACTCACGTGTCTCCCCCTCCTCTGTGTGGCCGATGTGGAGAAAACTCAGTAATGAAAAGCTCAGTTTTGCAAAGATTAAGATAGAAGTTCTCATAGGTAGTCCTTGCTTTAGAAAAGGATTAAATGAGAGACATTTCCTGTAACAACGAAAATAAGATTTCCCTGCTCCCTCCCCTAACATTGTATTTCTCACCCCAATATGAGTTACACTTGTTTTTAGCCGATGTTTTTAATGCTCTGTGTCTGACAGAGCCTATTCACTGCCCCTCATCACCCACTCTCCCCTTCTGCCTTAGTAAGGACGCCCCTGATTTCTAGCTGGGGGCAGAGCTGCCTGGAATACAAACCCCATTTCACAGCCTCCCCGAAGCTGGGGACGGCCTTGGACTAAGTTGTAGCCGATGAGACTGAAGTATGGGGCCGCCAGTCACCGGGACACCTGTGCAGCAGACAAGCAGCATGTGCCCTTCCATCTCTTTCTTTCCCTTTCCCGTCTTCCTTGAGGAAGTGACAGCGGGGCTGGGCCCTCCGGCTGGCCCACGGCAGAGGCAGAGAGCGGTCAAGCCCCGCCACCAGCTCCGCTGAGCTGCTTCCCCATTACAGTAAATCACAGGTAAAGCCGCAGCTGCAACCTCACCTTCCCCACCGCCAAAGCCAATCCCAGCTGGTACCATTTCCCTCCATGAGTTCACTAACCCGATGGCAATTCAGACGCGCACTTAACAGAGGAGAAAACAGAGGCACCAAAAGTTAGGGAGCTTGCTCAAAGCAAAGCCACATGGCTAGCAAGTGGTAGAGCCAGAGGCTGTCCCCCAAATCCATGTCCTCAATTGTGTGCAGGCTGCCCCGTCCTCCTGCACCCCACACAAAGCACCCTCCCAGTCACCTGAGAGCATGACACCACGGCCACTCCTGCCTCCGCACCTTGGCCATGGAATGCCCTGTCACATGTCCTCTTGTCCTCCCTTCAAGGGCCAACCCAAAGGCCCCTTCTCCCATGAGCAATTTTCTGACTTCCCACAGCATTTCCTTCAGTACCTCTGTTCAAGAATCTCATAAGCCTGGGGCCTGCCTTGGAGACAGTGACCCACCTGAGAGCAGGATCAAGTAAATTCATCTGTGAATCCCCAAGGCTGGATACCCCGAAACTCACACTAAACTTTGGTCCAGTTCTCACTAACGTGCAAATGGCTGATATGTTACCTTTACCAGGGGATATTTTAATTTTAACAGAGACAAAGTCCTAAGCCAGGAATTCAAGTCACCGTGACAACATCCTAAGAATTGAGTAGGAAGAAAGTGGTCTTTTCCTGTATAGAAGAGGCTCTGCCTTACCTTTGAAAGCCACTTGGGGAGGAGCGTGCCCACTCAGCAACCTCTACGTGGCCCTGCAGTGGCGGTGGTGTGAGGGCTTCCCAAGGGAAGGGACGAGGCTGTCTCTTCCCTCTGTGTCCTCACCCCACTCCACTCCCCACAGGTACTCAGAACCTAGTGGGGGGGCGGGAGGAGGCTAATACTGGCAGGAAATGCATTAAAATGAGATTGCTGGTGAACCGCCTGGAGGATGAAACCCTTCTCCTTCCCAGCCACACTAGCTGCCATTTCCCAGCCTGGCGAGGGGCAGAAGTGGGTTATCACCGCATGCCACCGGCCTGTGCGCCCAGCCAGACACACTGCTCGGTCCCTGCCAGCTCCTCTCATGAGCAGAGCTGAGTGAGCTGTGGGGTGGGGAGAGGCCTCTTCCAAGGGCTCCCCTGGCTGAAATTAGAATAGCAAGCGGAGTTATTTTTAAGAAACGCGAGCACCAGGATGATGACTCAGCCGGGTCTGCCCTTGCCCAGAACCTCTCATCGGATCCACAGCTATTATTTTAGACTGAATAATGTATTTCTCCAAACCCCTCCCCAGTCCAAACAAGGAAAAGAAATCAACCAATTTTCCTTTTGAAAGGTTCTCAGGCCACCTTCTGTTTTACAAGAGGGATCAGGGTCCTTAGGTTTTCTTTGCCCACTTTGTGGAAGGACAGAAGGACACACGAGCGGGCAATCCCAGCTGCACCTGTTGTCACTCAACGTATCGAGGGAAAACTGGGGTGACTGCTGGACAGCCTGGTCCTGAGCTGACCTTGAACCCCAGCGTCGGGCTGCAGTCCAGGGTCAGGAGGAGGCGGGTCAGGGAGGAGGTGCGGGGGTCTGCAGAGAAGGAAGTACGTGCGGTATCTGCCCCTGCCGCCTGCACCCTGACGGCTGGGGCAGAGTGCACCCTCTCCCACGTGTGGAGCGTCCAGGCTGTCACACGCCCTGAGGCGGCCCCGGTGCCCACGAGGAAGACCTTCCACTGGATGGGATGCTGACGTCAGGGAAGCCACAGGAGGCCTCAGAACCCAACAGTGGTGGCAGCATGGTGGGGACCCACTGGGGACAACAGCACACCCTTGAACACAAGCTGGCGTGTGCCTGTGTGAGGCTGGGTTTGGGACAAGAAGCAGTAAAGGGAAGTAAAGCCTCTAGGGTCCCCCCACCCCCTCAGTCCCTCTTCTGTACCTCTGACTAAGGGACTAAAGGCCGAGTCAGGGCCTCTGGTCCCCTCACATCTCAGCACCTGCCCCCCTCTGCCAGGCTGCCGGGAGGGTGGGTCAGAGGGCCCGAGAGGCAGCAGGGGAGCGAGGCCCCTGAGACCTGCTTGCTACTTACTCGTTCACAAGAATTTATTTAGCAACACTTTCTGCCAAGAACCTTCTATCTAGGTCTTGGAGTTACCCAGACCAATAGCAGTTCCTGCTCTCAGTGGAGCCAACACCCATTCCCTTTCTCCTGATGGGAATTTACCTGGTGCTTGTCCCCTTCAAGTGTGAGACACTTTCAGGGACAGAGCCATCTGTGTCCACTCAGGGCTGCCCGAGGGGATGCCCAGGCCACCAGGCAGTCCACCTCTGCTTTTCCTCCTGTCTCCCCTGAGGTCACAACCCCTTAGGGTGGGGGGGTGCCCACATTTCACACGCACTCGCCCGCACACTCAGACACGTGTTGGCTCAGTGTGGACTCAGGATTGTGGACTCAATCCTTTGTGGACTCAGGATTCTAGGAGGGCACATACGGCAAAGGTGCAACTGTAACCCTAACCTTAGTCTGTTAAGGGTGTGGATCAGATTAAATCGGGGGCGCAAGAGCCCAGCATTCAACTGGAGACCCCAGGCCCCCCTCTCTCGTCTAGTCTGGCGGGGATCAGGTGGGGCCAGGCCCCGAGGCAGGCCCCCTCTGGAGGAACGCCGGGTTGGGGGACCGGTTCCCCCACACCTGCCACCCTCATTCAAGGCCATTCGTGCTCCTCACTCACATTCCTTACGCCCCAGGCCTGCAGCCGCCACGGCAGGCAGCTGACCGGGCAGACAGCTGGAGCTGCTATGTCAGCGGGCCTCGGCCAAGGCAGGTCTGGCTCTGAAGGGACTCTCCAGCCCTTCGCCCTTTCCTTCAAGCCTTCTCCAAGCAGGAGGCTCTGGCCAGAGACCAGGAGCCATGGGCTCTTGAGATTCCAGGGCCCGGTTTCCTTTCTGTGACAGAGGTCCTCTCTAGGAGCCCCGACCCTGTCTGGCTATCTACAGTAATCAGCTCTTGACATCCCTGGGCTCACTCCCTCTGCCTAAGGCAGTCTCCCCTGATAAGGCCATCAGGCATCGGTTTTCTCTGCATATCCCTGAGGACCCTGGACCACAAGAAACCCCACAGGGAGCCAAGCCAGGCAACCCCAGGAGCGGCTAACTACCTCCTCTGGGCTTCTGGGAAGGAACTCCACATCATCTTGGAGGTTCTGCCTTCCCGTCCACAGCCTTTCTAGTCAGCGGCTCCCTCTGTTCCCCTCTGCCTTCCATGCTAACGAAGTTTTCTCCTTCCCTCCCTTGGGGATATTGTCTCTCTTGGGATTTAAAGAGAATGACTTCTTGGGCCCCATTCCACACATTGTCAGTGTGATTAGACCATGGAAACAAATGGATTCGCCACGACTTCATTAAACAGCACCAGACCCGGCCCTCAGTCAAGCAGATGCCTGGAGACATCTTCCCGATCCCTCACGGCAGGACAGAGCAGGAGTTCCGTGGTCCAGCCCCTGGCCCAGCAGTGAAAGGAGACCTCATCTCACAGTGGGGCTCACTGACCTCTGCAGCCCTGAGGGTCTCCAGCAGGGTGGGCAAACCCCACCTGAGCCAGGACCCACCAGAGACTGTGGCACTGTGGTTTATGGTAGGAAATACCCGGTCTGGTCTTCATCCCCGTTTTCTGCCCAGAGCTCCTAAAACCCTTGGGATTTCCTGCGCGATCAGAGCACTAAACACACCTTATGTAGCAATGCGGTGACTCTGGGTGGGCTCCTGGGTGGCAGACAGTCCTCAGAAAGGCCGAGTCATGATTAGAAGCTTGAAATTTTCAGCCCCACCCCTCATTCTCCGAAAAGAGGTAAGGACTGAAAGTGGAGTTAATGATCAATCGTGCCTCCTATAAAAATCCCCAATGTACGGGGGTCCAAGAGCTTCCTGGTTGGCGAACAACATCCACATTGGGAGAGTCCACGCCCACCTCCACGGGGACAGAACCTCCTACACCTGGGACCTTCTCACTCTCTTCCCCTTACAGGTCACACCTGGGACCTCTCACCCTCTTCCCCTTACAGGTCATCTGCATCCTTCATCATATCCTTTCATAAACTGGCAGACCTGTGTTCTCTGAGTTCTGTGAGCCACTCCAGACAATTAATTGGAGCTGAGGAGGGGTCACTGGCACCTCTGAACGACAGCCGATGGGTCAGAAGCACCAGTGACAACGTGGGCTTTCAACCGGCATCTGCAGTGTGTGTGCTGGGGGAGGCAGCTTGCAGGACTGAGTCCTTGGCTTATGGGACCAGACACTACCTCCTGGCAGACAGTGTCAGCATTGAGTTCACCTGTGGGACACCCCGCTGGTGTCACAGGGAATGGCTTGGTGTGGGGAAGACCACACAGCAGGTCGCCAGCAGCACAAGCAGAGGAGGAGACACACAGGAGGGGAACACAGCAGGAATAAACTCTGGGGTCTGTGCCCCCACGGAAGGAAATAAACTGGGTTTTTTTTCCCTACAGACTGAGATGACAAAGAAGGCAAATGAACAAGGAAGAAAAAAAGAGAAAAAGAATCATGAAGAGCAAAGAGGAGTGAAGGAGGGACCAAGCCAGACCTGGGAGAGAAGACCGGTTCTCACGCGTCTTCAGGGACTCTTGCCCCAATTCAGAAGACTGTTCCATGTGGTCACTCTGACTGGCACAGGCAGTCCAGCCAGAAAGCCACCGTCCCCTCACCCCTACTCTCTCAGGTTAAGGTCACAAGCAGCAGGCATAGGGCTGTGCACTGTCAGGGTTGGAAAGGACCCCAGAGAACATTTGGGGTTCTCAGTGGGGGCACTGCTGCATTTTAGGTGGACTGGCTCTTTACTGGGGAGGCTGGTCTGAACAATGCAGGACATTTACGTGGTATCCCGGGCCCTAGTGGGGAGCTCCCTCTTCTCTTCCCATCCTACCATACTTCTAACCCTTCTCCCCGAGAGGGTGCCCTGGCCCCTGTTGAGAACCGCTGTGGCCGCCCCTCGGTGGAGGAAGAGCTGCAAGGGGACAGAGGCCTGGAATTGTGAAGACGGATGTGGAAACGAGTTCACAGAAGACCTTTAAAACAAGGGCCTCAACCTCCACCTCCCCACCTCACCAAGAACCACAGGAGACAACTCGCCCGTTCTGCGCAGAAGGTGCTTCACAGGCTCCCCGGTCACAGGGCGTGAGACAGGACTCATGGGCGGAGAGCGGGGGACTCCATTTCCCTCTTGAGGCTTTGTCTCAGCTGCCACTAGTGAAGCCATTGCCGTGTGCCCTCCCACTCAGCTGACTCCTTTGTCAACCCAGTGACACCGATCCTCCCTTTCAGAAGGATTAGTCAGACAAGTGCAAAAATGGAGAGGAATGCAGAGCGGGAAGTAGCTCCAGCTGCAGGGGGGAGGGAGGGGGAGGTGGAAAGCCTCTAAAATTACCCGCACGCAGATGGGCTGGGACCCCACAGCTGAGGGGCCTCTTGCCTGGTACGGCATTTTCCACCCTCTGGGCCAACACATTTAGAAATAACTTGGTGGCCTTATGTCATGCTGCAATAATAACTCAGGGACAGAGTCACCAAAGCCTACTGAGTCCTGACCAGTCTACAGTAGAGTTCCCAGAGTTGGCAGAGTTATTGGATCGGAACCAAATTTGTCACTGTCTCGTTTCCTCGCCCAAAGCAAGATCACCTGGAGGAAAGCCTGCTGGGTGAGGGCCCTGGGTAGAAGCCGCTTTTCTACAGACCCATCTCGAGGAACCAAGGTTTCAGGGTTTTGGTGTGTGGCCATGGCAGAATAAGGGGTGAAGCTTGGCCTGGGGGAGAAATGAGGACCGGCTTCCTCTGTGGGACTCCCAAAAGAATGAGAAGTTGGACTGCTCCCAGAGGTACTTCAGTGGGGCCCAACCAAGGAGGCCAGGCCAGGGTCCCACCCTCCAGCTTCACCTGAGCCACCTCATTATCTAGAAGTCCAGGCGGGACTAAGCTCATCTGCCCCTCATCTTGACCTTCTGTTATTTGGAAAGGCCAACCCCCGACCTTCATCAGCTCTCCCACTCTGACTGTTCCAACACTGGGTCTCCAAACGTGGTCCCTGGACCAGCCCCTTCAGCATCACTTGGGAACTTGTCGGGACAGCACATTCTCAGGCCCCACCCAGGTCTGGGGAATCAGAAACCCTGGGGGAGGAGGCATCAGGCAATGTTTTCCCAAGCCCTGCGGGTGATCCTCAGCTTGCTCAAGTTTGCGGACAGGGTTGCAGGACCCTTCTCTCTACCCTCTGCCCTTTCTTCATTGAATACTGACATCCTGCCCTCACTTCCTCACTCCCGCCGGATGACTCCCCCCATAGTGGCAGGATGGTCCACCCACTTCTACCTCCTCATCTACCTTGGTCCCCCGGACCCTCGTTTCCCCGCTCCCTGGGCTCCGAGCCGCTCAGTTGTCCTCCATAGGCACCTGCGTGCCCTTCACCCGCCCGCTCCAGCCTCGCTCTCTGACTATTCCTTTCCAGCCCCATGTTTTGATTCTCTTCCTCCGGCCTGCTCAGGGACTTGACATCCCTTCCTTCTTTCCCCAAACACTTGTCTGGGCATCATTTCAACCCTTGCTTCTAAGAAGATAGTTCTGATATCATTACCCCTGTTCCCCAGTTTCCTCAAACTCCACGCCTGCATTTCTGGCAGCTTCTGGGACACTCCTCCTGGAGGCCTAAGAAGCACCTCAATTCCACAGTCCAAACTCAGAGGCACCTTCTTCCTCCACTTTCCTCAAACCACCGCCGCCACCTAGCTTGTCACCCTGACTGTTGTCTGCACAGCCAGTGTCTAAGATCTTATTGGTTTTACCACCCCTGGTCCCCCCGAGGTCACTTCTTCTGGTTATAAACTTGACATGCCATGCACTGCAAAGTCCTCGTGGGTCCGAGCAGAATGGATCCAACAGGAATCGCCTTCCAAGCCAACAACTGCCATCTACCCGGTGACTAAACCCACCAGGTGGAATGCTCCAGACCTGACCCCAAGGGAAGAGGAGGCTTTGGGGACTGCTTGACACGTGCTGAAGACTAGGAGCTCCTACGGGAAGGCCTCAGCCCTCTCTGGGCAGAAAGGATAATAAATCAGATCAGAAGGCCCTCTCTCTGCTTCATGGGCAATTCGGAGTTTTATTTCTGGGTCACTTGCTCTACACTAAGTGACCCTCTGGGGAGGGTTTTCATGTTCATAGTCCTCTGAGACAACTGCTACTTTGTTAGTGAAAGCAATGAAGGGATGTTTGAATCAGAAAGGAGACCTAGGGTTATGGTCAGGGTCAAGGGTCAATGGTGATGGTCAGCGTCAGGGGCAGGATTAGGGTCAGAGGCCATGGGAGAGAGGTTTAAAGCCATCCTGCTCCCTAAACGGACACACTTCTGCTGAAACCATCCTGGTCTCCAGCTCCCCTTGCTGTAGGGCCCCCCAACCCTCCCGCTTTGCCATTTCCCTCCTTTCAAACCCTGGACTCCAGAGCCTTAGCCAAGACCGTCCTGGCTATAGGTGCAGAACCCTGGGACTGGTGGTGGGAAGTGGAATGGAGACAAACAGGGACGCTTCCTTGGCACTGACGATGCTTTGTCCTGTCCTGTTCTCCCAAGGACAGAACCGCACCGCCCTCCCCCGCCTCCTTCCCAGAGTCCAGAGAAGGGAGTTCTGGCCCCGGATCCATCACTGACAGCTACAGACTCAGTTCAAATAACAAACTGGTTTTGCGTTCGGGTTTCTTCACCAAAGAATGCAAATCGTGAAACGCAGCCAGCTTGCTCTACTGCACTGACGTACCAGTAATACCCCGTGTGTGTAAAAGCAGTGCATCATTAACTAATCATTCCCATGACACCTTCCAACGTGCTCCTGACAATACCTGGAGAGACAGGCAGGGAGAGCACTTTTATCCCGTAGTCAGATGAGGAAAGGAAGGCTCCGGAAGGGTCTGCCCAGGACACAGGCTGACGTGGCGCAGAGCAAGGGCTCAACCTGGCCTTCCACACGCTGTGCCACAGGGTCCCAGCACAGTGAGAACCTCGTGGGACACAGCATGCCACTGTTACTAATATAAGCACTATTCTTTCCCAGTGTAGTTATGGCCCAAATAGTCTAGGCGTCTTCAGCACCTCCGACCTGTCATCTCTGCAGCTAAGAAGCAGGCGTGGAATCACTAGCCTCAGGGCTAAAGCAAGGGAGAGCAGAGTCGGCCAGGGAAGAGGGTGAGCCCATGGGTGTTTCTGATGCCACCACCCACGGAGGCCGGCCACACTCTCTGCTGGGTAGAGAGGGCATGAGGTTTTAGGGAAGTTCGTCAACTCCAACGATCCCATTGTGGGGGGTGAAGAGAACTTAAACCCAGAAGGATGACGTGCTTCAGGTCACATAGCTCCTCAGTAGCTGAGTTGGTTGCAGACCCAGCACCCTAATTCTAAGCCCAGTGTTCCTCCCATTCTGCCGGGATTTGGGGGGGCTACTCTCCATCTCACGCAGGCCGGGGCCTAACCCTCCCACCGAGTCTACGGCTGACAGTCAGTAGAGTGAAAGTAATGGGGAGCCGGGCATGGTGGGTCCTTTCCCATAACAGACGTCCCAGGAATGAGGGTGACCCTCTCTGACATCACTGTTTGGTTCCAATGCCAAGCCCGGGCCACACTTTGTCCCCAGAGCCAGGGCAACCCCACGGATGTGTGTGTTGGGCCTTGAGGAAATGCTACTCACGATTTGTCTCGCCTGCCAAGCCGTCTCGGGGGGCTTGCCTGCCTCCTTCGGGGGGACAAGGATTTTCCTCGGCTTCTTACTTGGGTTGGAGAGTGGGCACTTGCAGGTTTCAGGATCTGAAGGTGACATGGGGAGTTACCACACTGGTTTCTAACAGCCCCCGTTCTCGATTCTTCCTACAGCGCAACCCACTCAGGATCCCCCAGGTGACAAGGCCCCAAGCTGGGAGACTTCCAGAAGGAGCTCAGGAGGTCTGAGACATAGACATGCCTCTCTCGCCCTGCGCACTGGCAAAAAGCGAAGCTACCGTGTCCCGGGGGAATGTGATTCCACTAAGCCCCCCTCCCCTCGCAGCTCAGTGAGAGAGCGGCAGAGCCCAGTGCCCAGGCCTCCTGGGGCTGCACTTCACTGTCCAGCAAGTTCCTCTCTGGTGAAGGCAAAGTCCCATCTGCACCGCCCCAGAAATCAGCTCGTTCTTCCTCTGGCTCTCCAACCCCCACACACGCAGAGTGGTTTCAGTGTGTCAAGAATCTCCACTCCAGGTCCCACAGAGTGGAGATGACAAATGCCTACGTGCTAAACATGACCAAGGCTGAACTTGGATAATCCCTTTTCCCTGTGGTGCTTGGTGTCTGCATAGGTTTTCTCTCAGTGACTCTGCAAGCCCTGCAGGGACACGAACAAGCAGGCATCATGTCACATTGGAAGTGACATGGTAGAAGGAAGAAGGGCTTATGAGTCTAGTTAACATAAAGCCAGCGCAGTGCTTGTGCCTTTTTGGGCTATTATGGCACCAGAGCAGAATTTTTTGCCAAGGAACTCTGCTACTTATTAAGCAAAGCAGAGATATGATGTGACGCTGAAATAGGTTATAAAGTCAGGTGACCCACCCACTGGTCCTGGTTTGCCCAGGACTTTCCTGGTTTTAGTTCTGAAAATCTCATAGCCTGGGAAACTGTTTGGTTTCAGGGAAATTAGGATGATCGGCCACTCTCTTACAAAGGCAAAACAGCCCTAGCTGATGTGGCTCAGTAGATTGAGCACCAGCCTGTGAATGAAAGGTTCTCTGGTTCAATTGCCAGAAAGGGCACATGCCTGGGTTGTGGGCCAGGTCCCCAGTAGGGGGTGCACAAGAGACAACCACACACTGATGTTTCTCTCCCTCTCTTTCTCCTTCCCTTCCTCTCCCTAAAAATAAATAAAATCTTTTTTTTAAAAGGCAGAACAGGACAAAAATACCTAGAGCCTTAGTATAAAATGACTAACATTTTAGACTGATTTCAGAGAAGGAACTGTGGACCAAGACATTACTTTAACTATAACACCTAAGTAGACTTTGGTTTTTGAAGTATATATGCAAAGAGAGACTTTAACTGTCCATGTCAAATAGCAAATGACTTATCTTTTTTGGTTTAATAGGGTGGCTACCAGGCAAGGTAACCTCAAGAAACTTTTGAGCATCCCAGAAATATGGAGCATAGGACAAGATGGGGGTGGGGAGACGGAGACAGACAGAGAGACACAGAGCTCTCTTGCATCGCACGCTTGCCTTCCCAGCTCCTACCTTCATCCTCATGTCCCTGGCGTATTTCTCCAGCTCCTTCCTTATGTCAGCCCTCAACATCTTTGAGACATTGAGGACCAGCTGCTTCCACTCAATAGGCTGGAAGCTATGAGGTTCATGGGGGACATACAGCCCAATCTTGACCTTCTTGACTGTGTGCAGGTATTTCTTGTAGGAGTCTTCAAAGTCAAAGATAAGGTCACTCAGAGTCCGAAAGGTCAGCGGCTTGTCCATCAGCTCCGCCCTCCGGCTCATGCCCAACGAGCCATAGTGGCCATTGCAATAAATCCCCAGCACGACATGGTGAAAATAGTTTCCTGAGAAGTAGGTTTTAAAGCTGATGGGGAATCGCTCGATGGAAGGCTGTCCATTGGTTAAGTAGCTTAGATCGTCTGGGTCAAGGAAGAGGAAGGAGGCCTTGAAAATTCCCAGAGCGCAGACTCCCAGGAAGGGAAAGTGGCCCGTGGGTCATAGAGTCCATGCCTCTGCCTCTGAGCAGGCCCGCTCCCCACCTTCCCAGACTAATCCTGTTTAAAGGATTCCTTCAGTATCTTTGAGTACCTACTACGTGGTGCACCAAAACCAGATTAATATGGGACAAAGACGAAGAACTTGCCATCTTCTTTAGTATTACATAAGTACAAACTTAACAATAAGCAAGACTTCCGGCCAAAATGGAGGTGTATGTAGATACACTGTGCCTCCTCGCACAACCAAAAGAAGGACAACAATAAATTTTAAAAGAAGAAACAACTAGAACTGCCAGAGGATCGAACTGTATGGAAGTCCAACAACCTCACGAGTTAAAGAAGACACACTCGTCCAGACCAGGAGGAGGGGAGGAGACAGGCAGCCGGGAGGAGAGGACAAACAGCAAGGTGGTGGCTGGCGGACCACGCAAAAGTGGGCAGTCACACATCTGCGTGTGGATAAACTGGGAGGAACAATTAGGGAGCGAGACAGACCATACAACCCAGGGTTCCAGGGTGGGGAAATAAAGCCTCAAAGCCTCGTACTGTAAACACCTGCGGGGGTTGAGGCAGCAGCAGAAGAAACTCCCACTCTCACAAGAGAGTTCACTGGTGAGACCCACAGAGTCCCAGAACACAGACATACCCACCCACCCGGGAATCAGCACCAGAAGGACCCAATTTACTTATGGGAAGTGGGAGAAGTGACTGAAAGCCAGCAGAGCAAGCACCATTGTTCCCTCTTGGAACCCTCCCCTACATACAGCATCACAAAGCAGTGACGTGTTGCCCCGCCCTGGTGAACAGCTAAAGCTTACTATGCAACAGGTATGCTGAGACAAAAAAAAAGGGGGGCCCAAAAGAAAGAACAGATCAAAACTCCAGAAAAAAATACAACTAAGGAACAAAGAGATAGCCAACCTATTGGATGCAGAGTTCAAAACACTGGTAATCAGGATGATCACAGAATTGGTTGAGTATGGTCAAAAAAATAGAAGAAAAAGTGAAGGCTATGAAAAGTGAAATAAAGGAAAATATATAGGGAGCCAACAGTGACAGAAGGGACACCAGAACTCAAATCCATAGTTTGGACCAGAAAGAAGAAATGAACATTCAACTGGAACAGAATGAAGAAACAAGAATTCAAAAAAAATGAAGAGAGGCTTAGAAACCTCCAGGACAACCTTAAATGTTCCAGCATCCAAATCACAGGGGTGCCAGAAGGAGAAGAGGAAGAACAAGAAATTAAAAACTTATTTGAAAACATAACGAAGGAGAACTTCCCCAGCAGGCAAAGGAAATAGACCTCCAGGAAGTCCACGAGCTCAAAGAGTCCCAAAGAAGATGGGAAGCACCAAGGCACACACCAAGGCACATCATAATTACAGTACCCATGATTAAAGGAGGTAATCTTAAAAGCAGCAAAAGAAAAGGAGACAGTTACCTACACAGGAGTTTCCATAAGACTATCAGCTGATTTTCCAAAAGAAACCTTGCATGCAAGAAGGGGCTGGAAAGAAGTATTCAGTCATGAAAGGCAAGGACCTACATCAAGATTACTCTATCCAACAAAGCTTTCATTTAGAATGGAAGGGCAGATAAAGTGCTTCCCAGGTTAGGTCAAGTTAAAGAGGTTCATCATCACCAACCCCCTATTATATGAAATGTAAAAGGGACTCTTCTAAGAAAAAGGAGGTAAAAAACATGAACCGTAAAATGACAACAAACTCACAACTAAAAAAAACAACCGAACATAAAAACAAAAACAAAAACAAAAATAAAAGAGAATTAAGCAAACGACTAAAACAAGAATAGAATCACAGAAATGGAGATCACATGGATGGTTATCAAGGGGGAGGGGGAAGGGGAAGAATAGGGGGAAAGATACAGGGAATAAGAAGCATAAATGGTAGGTAGAAAATAGACAGGGGGAGGTTAAGAATAGTATAGGAAATGTAGAAGCCAAATAACTTAAACGTATGACCCATGAACATGAACTAAGGGGAGGGGAATGCGGGTGGGAGGGGTAAGCAAGACGAAGGAGAATAAAACAGGGGGATGAGACAACTGTAATAGCATAATCAATAAAATATATTTAAAAAAAACAATAACAAGGTACTTTTCCTGCCTCAATTTTCTACAGGGGATTACATGCTTTTAAAGGGATTTTTATGCAGCCCTGACTAGTATGGCTCAGTTAGCTGGGCATCATCCCACAAAGCTCACCAGTTCAGCTCCTGGTCAGGGCACATGCCTGCGTTGCAGGTTCAGTCCCTGGTCAGGGTGCATTTGAGAGGCAACTGATTGATGTTTCCTTTTCATATCAATTTTTCTGTCCCCCTCTTTTTCCTTCCCTTCCCATCTCTCTAAAAATAAATAAACACCTTTTTTAAAAAATAAAGATTTGTTTATTCAATTGGAATGATGTTCTCAGACATTAACTCTGGCTGGAGTATGTGGGGCAGACCAGGAATTGAAGGCCCCTGCAATGTTCACAGGAGAAATGACAACCAGAATCAAGGCAGAATCAAGGGGTGCTAATCCAGGTATCCTTAAAAGAAAAGGGCCGATAGAACTCAGCCCATGGGCCTGAGGTCAGCCTTGTCCTCTGCCCTGAATTTAATCATAGAGCACTCCTGTCTATAAAATGCTTTCTCTTCACTGCATCATGTGTGATTAACTGGCAGTCAGGAGTGAAACCACATCCTTCTGAGTCCTCTTACATAAATTCTTTCTTGCTTTCTGGGGCGAGTTCTCTGGGGCTGGCATAAGGGCATTCCTTAGCTGTTTTAAGTCAGTGTAACAAACACTTACTGAGTGAGTACCTCCTGGCCAAACAGACTGCGGGGCAGGGCTGTGGGGCCCTTCTCTGGATGTCTGGTGGGGAGAGAGACTCGAAATGGACACAATAGGGTCAGAACAGTCATTCCTCAGAAAAATTACAGTTACTATATGATCCAGCAATTCCACTTCTGGGTCCATATGCAAAAGAATTAAAAGCAGGGGCTAGGCCCTGGCTGGTGTAGCTCAGTGGATTGAGCACGGGCCTGTGAAACAAAGGGTCACCGGCTCGCTTCCCAGTCAGGGCACATGCCTGGGTTGCAGGCCAGGTCCCCAGCAGGGGACACATGAGAGACAACCACACATTAATGTTTCTCTCCCACTCTTTCTCCTTCCCTTCCCCTCTCTCTAAAAATAAATAAATAAAATATTTTTAAAAATAAAAAGTTTAAATAAATACATACATACACACATACAGAAATAAATAAAAGCAGGAGCTAGAATGGACATCTGCACACCCGTGTTCACAACAGCATTACCCACAACAGCCCAAAGATGGGAACAGCCCAAGCGTCCAGGGACAGATGAACGGATAAACACCCGGGGTATATACGTACAATGGAATGTTGTCCAGCCCTTAAGAGGCAGATAATTCTAACACACATCATGAACAAATCTTGAGAACATTTTGCTAAGTGAAACGAGCCAGTCACAAAAGGACAAACTCTATGTGATTCCACTTTGTGAGGCATCTGGAGCAGTTGAACCCACACAAAAGAGACAAAAGTAGACTGATGGTTGCCAAGGGCTGGGGGCTGGGGCTGAGGGGTCAGTGTTTCATGAGTGTGCCGTTTGGGCTGCGGAGGAGGAGGAGGTTCTGGAGATGGATCGTGGTGACGGCTGCACGGAAATGTGAATGCTCTCGGTGCCACTCAGCTGTCCCCTTTTGTTATGCTGTTGCCTTAAACTTACACAGTCCTTCCCTGGCCAGTGTGGCTCAGTTGGTTGTCCCATAAACCAAAAGGTCACGGGTTTGACCTCCAGCCAGGGCCCCTGGCTGGGTTGTGGGTTCGGTTCCCGGACAGGGCACCTTCGGGAGGCAACCAATAGAGGTTTCTTTTCTCTCTTGCATCGACGTTTCTCACCCTCTGTCTCTCTCTCCCTCCCTTCCTCTCTCTCTAAAATCAATAAGTATGTCCCTAGATGAGGATAAAAGCAAGCAAACAAATTTGCACAGTACTGTACACTAATTATATCTCAACTAAAAAAACCCTAAAATGTGATGTTTGCTGTAAGAGATAAGCCAGAGATCTTAGGGAGAGCAGAGGCCCCAAAATTAGTCTTATGGGACAGAGTCAGCCATGTGGACAAGTGGGGATCTGACAGGAGAGACCACCAGCGTCACCTGTCACACGTCACTAAGCACTAGGATGTGTTCCATCATTACGGCCATTAGTAAAGCCTTGGGTCTTAGAACAACTGGGACCAAGGGGGAACAGACAAGGAAGTGTGGATAAGGGGGGTGAAATTCTCTTCTAGGAAAGAGAAAACGGCAGGGACCCAAAACCCTGGAAGATGTGCCCAGCATCCGGCCTGCTGGGGATATGCCTGACATGCCTCTGCTAATGAACCTGTTACTTACATAACCATAGTGCTTTAGTACCATAATTAAGCCCCACCAGGCTCAGCAAGGGCCCCCAAAGAACTGCCATTTCTCAATGCTAATTGGACCCCAAGGTCTGGCCCTCAGGCAAGTGTGTGAAAGTGTGCACGTGTGCAAGATGAAGACAATGGCTCTTTGTGAATGAACCCTGGACTCTGCGCTAAGGGGAGGACACAGGCTTCCAAGAAGCAGCGACAGGTTTCCCAGAACCAGCGGGCACGGGGGTGGGGTGGGGCTGCAGAGGCACAGACAGATGGCCCTTGTCAGGACCTTCCCTGTGCCCGAGAGCAGAGCAGGCCACAGGGACGCTGACACAGAGCAAAGAGCAAAGATAAAGATGCTGTAACTTTTAGAATTCGGGTTTGCGTTTCTTGTCTGTGTCCAGGAGTCAAATTTCCCTGAGTTGGGCAGTGTGAGCCCAATTTCTGTACCCTCCCCACCCTTTTCTGAAATGTCACACTGGGAAGGACAAAGGGAAACCAGGAGTGTGCTATCCTTGCACTTGGACGGGTCTGGAAGCTGGTAACAGGCCTAGCCCCACAATCCTAAAAGTCTGTAGGTAATTCCTGTAACTTCAGGTAAGGCTGGAATTTCTGAACTGGCACAGGGACAAGACTGTCGTGTCCATGAGTGCTATAAAGCAAGTGGCCTCTGTCCAGGTGCACTCAGACATCCGTCAGCAGACGTCTGAAGTGACTGGTCCGCCCAGCGAGGGGCCTGCGCTTGTAATTCCCCCCTTCTCTGATCTCCACCAGCAAATCCCCAACAATTGTTCACCCCCATTAAACTTGCAGGAGGCTCTGCCCAACAGCTGTCCTGGGCCCTAAGCCATCTGCTGCCCCCACTCATCGTGGTCCTGCCCTCCCTGTGGGCTCCTGGGTACACATTCTATCCCAGTGGGGAGCAGGGAGGAGGTTGGACTGGAGGGCTGGGGAGGGGCTTCTGTAGGGCTCAAGTTTCCGTTTTTGAAATGTCAGCCTGGGCACCTGTGGACTCTCTCGTTTCAGATCAGGCCTGCCATTGCACTGCGGACTGCAGTGGGGCGGACGTTCCCCGTCCCCTAAAAACGCCCAGGGGACCCGAAAGCAGCCAAGACCTGTCCCACTGTCCGGCCCACCCTTCCGCTGATTTCTGTGTCTCCTTTGCTAGTTTTCCTTCCACCTCTCCAGCTGTCCTTCTTAGTGTCATTTATGGGCTCTTTGGGTCAATTAGACCAAAAATGGTGAGATTTCATCCTTGATCCTTTTCTCTTCCGGCTCCATGAACAGTATCTGTCGCCCTGTAAACACATGGCTCCCAAGCTTGTGTTTCCAGCACAGATCCCCTCCTGAGCTCTGGACTCCAAGTACCCCGCCCGACATCCCACAGGCACCTCGAGTTCAGCATGCCCAAATCTGAATGCTCCAGTCCCCATCAGTCTGATCCTCTTCTTTACATCCTTCCCTTGGACTGTGGCAGTATTATCCAATCATCTGATTTTCCAAACCGGAAAGGGGAGTCACCGCCTCCTTCCCCTGACTCCTCACATCTCCTCACAGCACAAGCGTCGATGACACTCCCAGCGCCCGCCCTCACCTTCACTGCTGCCGTCTTAGTTCACATCCGCACGGAGGTGTCTTCTCACCTTTCCATCATCCCCGTCCCTCCAGGCCCTCCTGCACAGACCGTGGCTGATCGCTCCCTCTTCAGCCTCCACGCCCCACTGGCCTCCGAGACCTGTCAATTCTACCTCTTTCATAGCTCTAGAAACTGCCCCTCAAATCCGTTCCCATTGCCGGGACCAGGATGCAAGCCTCACCACCTCCCTGACGGAGCAGCTCCTACCTGGCTCTGCAGACCAGGCCCCCCAGCCTTCTCCCGGCTGCCCTCCGATCTGCCCCAGGAATGACCTCGCTAAGGCGCCCATCTGGTCACGGCACACCTCTGCTCCAGAGCTTTCAGCTGGGCTGCCCACTGTCTTTCTGGAAAAGGTCGCACTTTTCAGCACAGCGCCCAAGGGCCTAATCGGCCTTACCTGGGCCACCTTTGAAGCCCAGGCCTTGCCATGTTTCCTTGGTCACAGGCCTTTCTAGCCTTCACCCCAAAGGACTGGGAGCCCCTTTGCTCTTCCATCAGATCGTGTTCCCACCATCACCACTAACACGTCGGTGCCATCATGGTTTTCTGGGCTTGGCATTCAGCCTCGAAGCCAGGAGTCGGTGGAAAGTGGAACGGGAGTGTGGGAGAGACCAGACCTTGGTGTCGGCTCCGTGTCCCACGCAGCCAGGACACTACAGTTACGTGGTCTCCTCTGCAGTCTACTCATAGACTCTCCCCGGAGATGGGGTTGGAGGGTTCCACTTCCTCTTGATGCCTTTCCTATTGCAATGCCAAATGAATGCAAAAACAAAACAAAACACTAAACAATGATACTCCCTGGCCAAGTAGCTCAGTTGGTTAGAGGATTACTCAGACACACCAAGGTCATGGGTTCAATTCCCTGACTGGGCACATACAAGAATCAACCAATGAAAGCCTAATAAGTGGAACAACAAATTGATATCTCTTTCTCTCTCAAAACTCAATTTAAAAAATGATACACACTCTCTCTAAAAAAATCAACAATAATTTTTTTAAAAAACCAATGATACATACTCTTTCTCTAGTCCCTCCAAGTTAAAATTCTCCTTGCGACTAGCGAGGCTGGCCCGAGAGCTGGCCCGGGTGCCGGCACCAGCCAGCAGGTCACGCCGGTGGTGACCCAAGGAGCCAAGCTCTGACTGAGTCCAACTCCAGGCGGCAGAAGTTAGAGAGAAACATCAGGGAGCTCGGTGCTTTCCTCCAAGGAGACAACGGCCATCGTCCCTGTTAAAGGAACTAGGACGTTAAAGGCACAGCCAGTGCTCAGACGGCGGAGTGAGGCCACCATCTACAGAGCAAAATGAAGCAAGTGTGACTTAAAGGATACATGCCCAGGATGACAGCTTCAAGGCATTTAATAGGCAAGGACTCTCGAGTCATTTCTTTCGCTGTTTCCATTAACCTGTAGGACAGAGCACAGCAAAAGATCTCAGGACGTATTTAACGATGCAATGGGTCTGTCAGTCAATCCATCAGCATGCCCGCCTCCACACGAGGCACAGTGCAGGAATACAGAGGGAAAGGGGAGAGCTCGCTTTGCAGGAGGGTGCCAGAGCACCTCCCCACTCGGCAGGAATAAAATCCTAAATTCCCCACTCCTCCTTCCAAGAGCTAGTTCCTGGGTGCTAGTGCCCATATTTCGTAGCACGCTCCCATGGCCTCAGGACAAGGGGCAACACATGGGCAGGTAAAGGGGGCCACATGAAACAATCTCATAGGCCTCCCCCACCCCCTGAACGAGTTAAATCTCCATCCCTGAGCTTGGCGGTTAAAGTGGCCCAGACCCCAGCCCCACCTCCAACATGGGCCTGGGGCACCCCCGTCTCCGCCCCTTAGAGACCAGAATACTGAGCACTGGGATACAGGGATAGAGGCTGGGAGAGGGAGTTAGCAGCTCCCGGGTAGAAAGGAGGTCACTGGTCCACAGGTCATGCACAACTTACCCACTCAGTGGTCTCATTTTCCTAATTTCAAAGAACTGGGTCCCTGTATGATTGTATCTGTGTGAAGTAGGTAAAGGGAAAGTGACCGAAAACTCCCAAGGTCCCAGAAGTCCAGCAGAGGAAGGCATGCATTGATTTCTCAAGGGGATGAGGAAGTGAGGGCTTTCCAGGAGTCTAGTAGCCAGAAGGCAGTCCCGTCCTCTACCTCCTCACTGTCCTGCCTGGACATCTGGTTCTAACTTGGGCCCCAAAGCACCTTGGACCTTTAGAATAGCTATTTTCACCCTGCTCTATGTTCTGGTTAGTTGAATACTGTCTTAATTGATCTACTAGACTACAAGTTCTTTGAGAGTTGGGACTATCTATTTATCATCTTTATATCAACCATAAAGCCTGGCATAAGCCCAATATATTCCAGTGAGCATATATTATTAAGTGAATGAGGAATAAGGGAATGGGTGGGTGGAAGGGTAGATGGTTGAATGATGGACTAATGGATGGATAGATAGATGGATGGATAGGTGGGTGGATGGATAGATAAAAGGAAGAATGAATGTAATTGATGATTGGAAGGGTGGATGAACAGTAGGAAAGCCAGATGGCTGGCTGGATAGACAGAAGGGGCAGGCGGACAGGAGGACGGATGGATGAATGGATGGACGGAATGGAAGGATAATGTATAGAAAAGTGGATGGATGGCAGTGGCGTTTCTCAACAGTGCAGGCTGCAGCAGAACTTACTATGGAAACAGCACTTTTATTTCATGCTCAGACTGACCCTTGACATTGATTACTACATGTGACGAGATGACATTATCCACAACCTGGGCTTCAGCTGGTTGCCCAGAAGGTCTCAGGGACTGGAGAGCCTGCACGGGGCTATTCTGAAAGACACCAAAGATTCCCTAATGCCATGCTCCCTGAGACTGAATCTGGATTTTTCTAAGCCCAGGGAAGCGTTGCTTTGTGACTTTCCCCATCCCGCCTCAAACAAAATCCTGTAGCAAAAGTGCACATGGGGAAGTTTCTAATGAAGCATGGACTTGTGACCTTGTGAAGCCGGTAAGGTGGGTGTATGAGGTGAGATGTGTGCCCCTACTGTGGGGGAGACACTGTAGAGGGTGGTGCCTAAAACCCAAGGGCACTGCGCACCCCTCTGAGAAGGGCCGGGAGCCCTCCCCCGGCCCGGATGTGCCTGGCAGCTCCGCTCAGGCAGGAGCACACATGACAATGGCCTGTGGTGCTCACTAGGTCTCCACCTCTGGAATCTGAGCCCGGGCCACAGTTTGAAGCCTAGACGCCATTTAGAGTCACCTCATCTGGGACCATTGAATTGGAAGTTCCAGGGTTGGGGCCAGGGGCTGATTTTAAGCAGCTCCCAGTGTGGAAATGACCGGCATGGCCATAAGAACAACCGATAACAATATAGGCTTGCCTAGCTTTAAAAAAAAATAATAATGTACAAAGCTAAGAGGTAAAAGAAAAAAATCTATTCTCCTTGGGAGGTGATTTACTTTTTACTTTACCAAAGACTTCATTCAGTGAGATTCTGGTATATTGAAAGTAGAATTCAGCCCTGGCCAGATGGCTTATTAGTTGGTTGGGTCATCATCCTGTACGCACCAAAAGGTTGCAGGTTCCATCCCCGGTCAGGGCACGTACAGAAGGCAACCCATTGATGTTTCTCTCTCCCACGGATGCTTTTCTTTCTCTCTCTCTCTGTCTCTGTCTTTATAAAATCAGTGAACATATCCTCAGGTGAGGATTTAAAAAATATAAAGAAATTAAAAATTTAAAAAATATACAATAGAATTCAACTGGCAAAAGTGCAATGTATACGGCCAACTTTCCCTGTTTGTATATCTAGCTTACACATCTAATGCATAAAGTGAGACAAACCTATAGTGAAATAATGAAAAATCGCCTGGCCGTCTTTTCTCAGTTCCTAATAGTTATCAGCTCCCGCCAGTGAGCTGGGGAGGGAAGCGTCCCGTACACACAGCCGTCAGAGTGGCGGGCTCGCTGGCCCAGTCCACCCTCAGCAGAGCTCGGGGGACACCTCTCTCCAGAACCCCGTGCAGAATCAGCGCTGCTGCTGGCCAGGGCTCCGAGGCTGTCAGAAGGGAAGGCAGGGTTTGTCCTTCCACTGAGCCACTGCCTGCTGGGCACATCCCAGGTCAAGGCTGGCCCCCAGAGGTCCCCATGCTCTAGCACCTGGCATGCTGTTTGCTGCTTGGGACAAAGCAGGAGGAAACTCCAAGACATGAAGTAAAAGCCTGGTCAGAAGGTAAACCAGAGGCCACACTATGTTTTCTTTCTGTGGAGGCTCCAACGGCCAGGGGACAGGGAGCGCAGGCCAGCAGCCTGTGCTGTTTCCCTTCTTCAGGCCTCTCTGCGGCCAGCGATCCGGGTCAGTGACCATCAGAATGCATCAGAGAAAACGGACAAAGCCGCTCCTTCAGGGCAGCCGCGAAAACTCGCCTGAGAATGTGCTGCAGGGTTCAGCAGAGAATGCAAATCTGCCCCAGTTGGTGCATTCGCCACCGGGCTCATTCTCTTTCATCTCTGGTCAAAAGATCCTTGTGCACATCCATTTTAACTTCTGTCGCCTCCTGCAACGTTCTGTGACGAGTCGGTTTTGGGGTCCCGGTCTGCTGTGGCAGGAGTTTATGCCTCTGGACCACATGGAGCTCCCCATGGAGGGTCCCAGTTGGGGGATCAGCACGACACCAGAGAGCCTTCTGAGGGCTGGCGCTGCCCGCCCCACCCCTGCAGGCTGGTGCTACCCACTCCCTCTAACACAGCTTCAGCAGGCCACTGGGATAAAACGCCGTGCAGGGGAGTTCATGATCAGTAAAGTGGGGACTGAGAGGCTAGTCAAGTAATCTGCCCACTCAAAAGAGCAGAACTGGTGTTATTCCCATATGGTCCTATCTGTCCCTTAGGGGGCACAAGTCACAAAAATCCACAGGAGAGATTCTTGCCTATAGCACAGAGAGGCGGGGCCTCTTGCAGGGCATGGGGGCATGAGTCAGTGCCCCCGTGGAATCCTTTCTGCTAAGTTCTGGGTCTTTAGGGGGAAGGACAGAGGTCAGCAGAAGCTTGACCTGCAGGACAAAGTGCTGGGGGTCTGCAGGGTGTCTGACGCTGGCTTTGCTCTGAGCTGCCACTGACTTGCTTCGACAAATGGCCTGTCCCTCTCACATACCCCTGCCAGCCCAGCCTGCACCTGGCTCCCATCCCGGATAAAACACCAGAGCCTCCAGTGCACCGTCGCCCCCGCCCTTTGTTCTCACAGCTGCTCCCGTGGGCCCTCGGAACTGACCTAATCTAATCCCATCTGCAAACAATCTGAGGACACCGGAGGAGAAAAAAACACAGTCTGGCTGGCCTGAACCCAGCCGGGACCTACAGGGATCCCCGGCTCTTCTCAAGCTCAAGTGAGGGGAGAGGGAGCCCATCCCAGAGCCCCACTCATTCATGCAGAACAGAGCAAGGCCACCAGCCTGGTCCCCCCAGGGAGCCAGAGGCAGTGCTGGTGGGCCTCAGTAGACTATGAGCACTCAGAATGAAGGCAGAAAGGGAGAGGAAAGAAAAGAAACAGGAGACTAGGAAAAGGGAGAAATACAAACTAGAGAGGAAGGGAAAGATGACAAAGGAGGAGGAAGAGGTAGAAAAAGAGGAGAGGATGGAGGACAGAGGGGCTGGGGTGGCCGCCGCCGCCCCAATGCCTCCTTGCCATCCTGGCCCACGTGCTGCTTCAAAGGGAGGAGGGTCTGATCAGTTCCATCCTGTTATCACTCCTGGACTCTCGCATAGGGGCATCCCTCCATGCCCGGCCTCACCAACCTTAGAGAGCATTTGCTGACCAGCTGGGGACAGGCATGCCACCAGGCTGGCGATCACCTCGCCCGTGCCCTGGCTGAGTCTGCTCAGACCCTGGTTGGAAGGATACTGTAGTGTCTTCATGTAGTTCTGAATGGCCTGCAGCCAGTCTGGGATCGTCATCGACAGCCTGTAGTTTGGAACCTGGGGTACTGAAGGCTGTGGAGAAGTAGAGAGAGATCTTTTTATCAGGAGACACTCTGGGGCCCAGGGCTTGGGGGCAGGCACGGGGCTGCGGGCCCCGGAAAGCTGCTCCTGGGAGCAGATAGCCACCTGACGTGGTCGCCTGTTCAAGCGGTACTTCCTGGACAAGGGTCTCCCACACCAGCCGGTCCCTTGCTGAAGTCCTCCCTTTCTGCACCCCCTCCACACACACTCCACCCGGGTCACAGTGGTTCCCCATGGCCCTCTGTGTGTTGTGAGTGGAAACCCGACCAGCGTCCCTGGAAGCCTGAGCCCCTCACTGAGGCCAAGGACCATGCCAGAGTCTGGCCGGAATGTTCACAGCGGCGCTCCATTAACCTCACATTTCACTGCATGCGACACCTTTGGCAGCAAGGTCGGCGTGACCCATTCTGTGTGCACCACTTTGGGGCACCCCTGAATGCACAGTGAATGGCGCCCTGAGGAAATGCAACAGAGCCCCTCGGCCACCCTTTCTCCTCACCACCCCCCCCCCCGTGACGCCCACCGCCTCCTCTGGGCCCAAATGGATCAGGACAGATTCCCCTCGGGCCTTCCCAGGTCAGTGCAGCCCCTCAGCTGCCCTGTGCCCTCTTCAGTTCCTGGTCTGCCTCCTGGTCAACATTCACTGAGTGTCCACCAGCCCTGCAGGGCAGAGAAAGGAGCAACAGCAGGCAAGGGCGAGAGGGGGGAGTGTAAGCACCTCTTCTAGGGAATTTAGAGCCAAGGCAGCCTCACCTCTGAGCGGGCTTGGCAACGAGGCCGCAGGTAAGAACAGGGCGGGGCTTCCAATCCAATCACTGGTGGAAAGCAAGGAGCGGTTTTTGCTCTATCCCCCCTATGTTTCTCCATCTCTTAACCTCAGCCTCTCTGGTAGGGTGGAGCCATCGGGGACAGAGACAGCACAGTGCACCTGTGGCCCCAGCAATGCGATGAGCGTTCAGGGAGGAGAGCGGAGGTTCCTCCAGGTGAAAGCCCTTAGGAAGGACAGAAGGGACCTCAAGACGCTTAGTTCCATCCCAGGAGAAAACAGGGAAAGGGAGGCCCTGGGGGATTTAGGCCTTAGCTGGTGGACAGTGAAGCTGCCGCTCTGACCTGGGGTGCTGGCTGGGCCGAGCGCTCTCTCGGGCTCCGGAGGTTCAGGCCCACAGTGAGGCTGGAGGGCGAGCTGCCCTGGGCCTGGGGCGGGTGCGGGGAGGGAGAGGAAGGGGTGGTGGTGCTCATACTTCTACACCCTGGGCGGCATTTACTTAAAATGCTACTTGACACTCTTTTCCTCCCAGCGCCTCTATTCTCTCTCGGCTTTGAGACTTCCTACTGCACAGCAACTGCCCCTTCAACAGAAAGGAAGCTACTCACACTTCCCACTTCACAGCCAAGGTGCTGTGTGCATGTGAATGTAAGAGTGTGTGCAAGTGTGGGCACACACACGCTGCTCTGTGAGCCACATTTCGATGACAACGTAGCAACTCAAATCGCTTTCTTATCTTGGAGTCATTTTGGGGAGCAAACGTTCCAATGCGCTCCCATGACCCCCCCAGAAGAGTCAAACGATGAAGTGTGTCTTCATGTTTCTGCCCAACGAACACCAAGGGGTGTCCAGCCTGTCCCTGTGTTTTTGCAGTAACATCCACTGACCTACCCAAGCTGGGGATTCTGGGTCAGAACGCGTCAGAAATTTCGCAGAGAAGTGGAGAGAGAATGGGAGACACATACAAACACCTCTTTAGCAGTCCCCAGCTCCAGAGTGGGTACGAACAGGGGAGAGAGCACAGAGGGAGGGAGGGGGGAGGAATGAGACGGTCTATTAAGTCACCAGCAAGTTTCTACACAGAAAAGTGCTGTTGGCGCCTATTTAATAGAAAGGCTGGTCAGGATGGGGGAATGCCCCACAGAATCACAGGCCCCCTAAGGGATACAACCCCAGGGGGCATTTGTCGGCCACAGCCCTGACGTGGCCAGAGTGACTGTGTTCAGAGCCATGGGGGCCAACCACCAAATTATTTCCACTCCAGCAAGCCCCACAGAGCCCACAAGAGCCAGATGATGGGGTGGGAGTCAGGCGGCAGCTGGTCCTAAGAATAGCAGCTCAATGGCGCCCAAGGGCTTTTAAAAACAGCTGCCTGGTTACCTCAGCCCCTGCTGAGAGCGAGTGGCCACATTCCCCAAACCCCAGCTGGGGAGCAGAGCTGTGGTGGGGAGGGGGCCGGAGGCGCCGAGGGGATGACGTCATCTGGCTCCAGCTTCCCCTGGCCCGTGGGAGAGCTGACCTGCGCTCAGGCTGGGACTCGGCTCCCACGCAGCCCCTCTGGCTGCTGTCGCCCCCACCGGGCAGTGGACAATCAACCAGGGGGGGCTCCTTCAGGTGCGATTACGCATCCAACACAAGGTCCAAGTGCCTGGTCTGTCACCTGCTGGCTGGGGACCCTGGTCGCGCTGCCTGACTTCTCTAAGCTGCCATTTCCTTCCTGATAAAAGAGCAGACTGTCACCTACTTCAAACCTCCAGGGCTGGTTAGGAGGATTATATGATCTAATGTATACGGCAGGCAACTCGAGGCTTGGCCTCTGCTGCTCTTTAAGTGTTAGCTGTGTAATTATTCCTCTGCTGCATGTCTTCAGGGGTCTGAATGGGGAGGCCTGAAATGGTTTCACTTTTCAGGAGCTGCAAAACAGATTCGGCACAGGCTGAGCCCCTGGACACCCGGGAGCATCACTAAGATGCTTTCTCACCCTAATAAACGAGGACGCAACCACCCACTTCCCCTGGGACCAGGAGTGAATCTCCCTAACTCATGAAGAGTTCACACAAAGGCTAAGAAAACTTTTTAGGCCTCAAAGGAAAAAAATGGCCCCAAAGGGTGGAAGCAACCCAAGTATCCATCAACAGATGAATGAATAAACAAAACGGGGCGTATACACACATGGAATAGTATTCAGACACAAGGGGGAAGGACATTTTGACACATGCTGTAACTTGGATGAACCTCGAAGACCTTATGCTAAGTGAAATAAGCCAGTCGCAAGGGACAAATAATTGTACAATTCCTCTTCTATGAGGTTTGCAGAGTTGTCAAATTCAGAGAGAAAGAAAGTAGCTCTGGCAGGCGTGGCTCAGTGGATTCAGCGTGGACCTGTGAACCTAACGGTCGCTGGTTCAATTCCCAGGCAGGGCACGTGCCTGGGTTGCAGGCCAGGTCTCCTGTAGGGGGAGCACGAGAGGCAACCACACATTGATGTTTCTTTACCTGTCTTTTACCTTCCCTTCCCCTCTGTCTAGAAATAAATAAATAAAATAAGCTTTCTTAAAAAGTAGAAGAATGGTTGCCAGGGACTGGGGGTGGGAAGGTAGAATGGGGAGTTACTGTTTACGGGGTGCAGAGTTTCAGGTGGGGAAAAAGAAAAGGTTTTGGAGATGGAAGGTGGTGATACTGCACAACAATGCACAGAACTGAACACTTAAAAATGGTGAAAGTGGTCAATTATGTTACGTATAGTTTACCGCGATTTTTTAAATGGCCACGAAAAGACAATTTACCCCCCAAAAAATGCACATAGTGAATAAATATCTTTTAAAAGTTCTAGCCCCCTAATAACTTAAGAAACACAAATTAAAGCCACGGCTAAATGCCATCATTCGCCTCTGCATTTGCAGAGACATCCCGAAACGCTCACGCTCAAAGCCGGCAAGCGGACTCTCACGCAGCAGCCTGGGACCGGAAGCTGGTACACTCCTTTTGTTCTCTCCCTGACTGGGGACCTGAGACCCTTCTCCGGTCATTTTCCAGCCCTATTTCACCTGAAATGCCAGCCTAGATCTTCCATGGCCCCTCCTCTCAAAGTTCCCACCTCCCACCACCTGCATCCAGCCCCACCCCCACCCCCCGCCGGGCAAGCCACGGACAGCCCGCCTTATGAAGGTAGCATCTAGGGGGCACAGATCAAAAGGACCCTGTCCACACTGTGCCTACGGTCAGGGGTGGGGGCGTGGGAGGAGGAAGTGGAGTAGACAGGAAGGTGGTTGTTCAAGAAGAATAATGAAACAAACCTCAGGCAAGGCTTGTGTGGTCAGGCTCTCTGTTACTCCATTCTTGCCAAATACGTGACCTACCAGAAGAATGGAAGGAGACGGGCTGGAGATGGTCACACATGTGTGTCATCACCATGGCATCACCATGTGGGAGAGAAGGAGGAGCCAGAAAAGGAGTCGGGGAGGCAGCAAGGCCGCCCCACCCCCAGGCACCAGGAATCTTTAACAAGAAAGAAAAGGGAGAAAGCGAAAGAAACCGGGATGCATCCCAGACCTCTGCATCAGGGGCAGCCAGGAATCTGTTGATGGTACCCTGCTACGGGGGCCCAGAGGTCACAACCTTGAGCTCAGCAGGAAAGGCACATGCGTGGTGGTACTGAATGCAGAAGAGAGGGAGGGAGCTGCCCGTGTTAGCCAGCAGGGGGCAGGAGTGGAGCCCTGGCTGCGGCAAAGCTGCACCACCCCCCAAGCACTCAGTTCCACACTCCGGCAATGCTGAGTCCTCTAAATGTGAATTACTTCCCAACTGGGGATCAGCATGAGAAAGAGGCACAAGAACAGGGGCCTGCGAGAAACAGCCTAGCTGTTTTCTTTCTGGGCCGGCCACCTCTCTGTCCCTGACTTCCCATTTCCCATCATCCTCCAACTGACTTGAGCTGCTTTCTTGCACTATCCCTCAAAAATCATGGCCTTCACCTACTCAACTGCTACCTTCAGACCCAGTAACCACCAGAGAAGACCTCAGGAGAAAATTTAGGAGGCTCACAGAGCAGGTGAGCACTCCCCGCCCACTAGCCATTCCCCACTCCCTAGACGGGGCATCTGGACCTTCGGGCAGAACTTACCAAGGCTGCTAACAGAATATCCAGCAGTCAAAGGAAGTGTCATTCGGTTCCCTCTCCTAGGCCTCTGCCACCTTCCCTCCACCCGCTTCCGGGACAAATGCAATTGCCAAATAACTTTACCTCCCTGAAACTCTCCAGCTCTTCCACCACTACCCCCTCCACTCTACAAATTTCTGAGTAAAACACTGATTTGGTTAAAGGAGCAAAGGACTTGGCCCCAGAGGGAAAAGTCTGCCCGGCTAAGTGCAGGAATAGCCCTTGAATCGGAGAGGAGTGGCCCCCAGAAATAGGAGCTTTCGAAGCCGTCCCCACCCCAGGGCCGGTGCAGGAGTCAGGGTCTGGGGAATACTGGGACAGGGAAGGGCGGGGTTAGCCGTGATGGGGCTGGGGATGGAGAACCAACCATGACGACACAATGGAAGAGAGAGAAATATTAAGTTCTTCACTTAGGTTCAAAAAGCCAATGTCCACATTCGGGCTGGGGTTGTCCCGGCCTGGCAGGAGTTCGCACGTGACCTTTGAGTTACTACAAAAGGCCAACGTGGCCACTCTATAAAGAAAGGAACCACTTTTGTGAGAACACAGCATTCAGCCACAGCACTGGAACTATCAAGTACAAGTCTCAGGAAGCAGTGATCTATGCGCCAAGCCACTCAGACAACATGTAGAATATTGCGTTTCATATGTGCTTATTTTAGGGGAATGACTGATGATGACAAACTAGCAATTTCCTAGAAAGAGGACGAGGACAGTGAGTTGATCTGGGGACTGACACATAAGGCGGAAGGAGCTCCCCGTGGACAAAGAAGACTAAAGGAAGATGCAGACTGCTAGAATGGCCCAGAGTCTCATAACTCAGTGGACCTCCAGAGTCACACAGACACGTCTAGCGTCACACAGGTCAGCACGGGAGACCTGGAGACTCATGGGTCATAACGTCACGGGGTTTGAGAGTTGGAAAGAAATTGACATGAAGTCAGGTCTACTCCCATTTTATAGATGAGAAGCCTGAGATCAGAGATTTTAAGTGAGCGACGTAGGCCACAGAGCCAGAGGCGGCACGGCCAGGCCTGGAATTCAGTCCCTTCCTCACTCCAGCAGCCCCTTCTATGGACATTCCAGGGAGCTGTGAGTAGCAAAGGAAGTCAACATGTCCCGCCCTGTCTCAAAGCCACACGAGAATCACTGGTGATATGTGGCCGAGGGGAGAGGAGGAGGGTTTCTGTTGCAGGCCCAGGAAAAGAGCTGCCCCCCAATCAAACGCAGCCAGGCCTGGGACCAGCTGCCCTGTGAGGCAATGAGCCCGGCCCCTCCCCGGTCCCCGGAGGTCTTTGGAACAAGGAAGGGAGACTGATCTCCACCAATACTAACATTCCCAGGTTCCCACAGAGAAAAGGGGTCCCCGCACACTAGATCAGAAGAAGGATAAAGCCACAGTTAGAAGCAGGGTCACTGCTGAGGGTGCTGAATTAGCAAGGCAGCATGGGACAGTAGGAACAGGACTCTGCTCCCTGCGGCCACCTCTCTTCCAGGTTTAAGGGCTCCCAGCTCCTCCTTAATCAAAGAAAGGCTCAAGTAAGGACAAATTCTGACATCAGAACCACAACCAGGACCAGTGTGGTTCTCAAGCTCAAGGAGTAAATACAGCCTGTGCTAAAGCAGGCAGGACTCTCCTCGGGCACAGTAAAGCACCCTGGACCGGCAGAGTAATAAAACACTGTCACCAACCGCAGCAGGAAGCTCCCACGCTCTGTCACTTCCCCCAAGGGCACCTACAGCATTCTGGCCTGCCGGGCTCAGAGGCTCAGGTCACCAGTTGCTGCAGGTTGGGGACTGAACCAGATGGCCTTCCAGGTCTCAGGTCTGGCATTTCTAGACCTGCCCAGGAATCTTTTCAGCCATCCCAGTGTCCCCAGGGTGCAGGGAAAACCATCCGCCACCCTACAGCCCCCAAGGCTCTATAGCATTTCTCCCCCAGCTTGCGTTTTGATGTTTCGCGTAGTGACCACCACACATCTCCCTTCCTGTCTTGTTAAGTTAGCCTTGGCCGCCAGACCCAATCAGCTCACTGGCTTCTCTCCAAGGTGGAGAGAGTTCAACTCCTGGGCCTCCTTCCCTATCCAGTGACACTAATTCCTCATGGGTGCTGGAAAGTCCCTTTCAAGCCACAGCCAAAACTCTTCTTTTCTTCTTGGAGCCCAGATAAGCTGGGAAAAGAGATTGCTCACTGCTTTTGCAAGTTTCAGAGGTGAAAGTCACTGTCATAAAAAAAAAAAAAAATTGGCAAGAAGTCTAGAAATGATTCACGCTGAGAAGTCTGACTGGTTGAGTGCAAATTCATTCACAGCCTAATAAATCATCTGCAAGGGGGAGACAGGGGAGGACCGAGAGGCTCCAAAGAGGAAAAGTAGGGTGGGATCCCTAAGGCAGCCTTGACATCGTGGGTGCTACCTGGGGCTATAGCTCTTGCTGAAAGAGGATGGACATGGGGGTGAGTAAATAAAATAGTTTGGCTTGAGATTCAAAGAAACCTTGGCACGATTAGCTCCTACAGCCATACAGTCCCAGGGCAGCAAGACGCCCCCTCCCCCTCCCCCATTTCTGAGGCTTTCAAGACAAACATTTCAATTAAGTAAAGGTTGGGGGGAGGCACTGTGGGGAAGCCCGGAGAGGGAAGGGAGTTTGCAGCAGGACCAGGAATATGGGCATTGCCTCTATTTGCTCTGTACAGACCGAAATGGCCCCATCACCACCCACCCCATCTCCCTCCTTGGAAGCCACTGACCTTTGCCAAGAAGGTGGCATTCCTGATGGAGCCCACCATTTCTCCCCCCTTGGGGTGCACCTTGGCCACGTGCATCCACATACGCTCCCAGGTGTGGCTGTCGATGGGAAAGCCGCTCTTGTTAACGTGAAACAGCACCCCGCCGTCTTTGTCTTCCTCCTCTGAGCCCCCGCTGGTGGCGAGGCTCACGGGCCGTGCGTGGCTGCTCCGGGACCGGGTGCCTTTGGCGCCTTTGGGGTGGGGGCAGCGGTGAGTGTCCGCCGCAGAGCCGGTCATGGTGGAGCCGGGGCCGGGAGGGCGGGGCTGGGGGGCGCGCGGCAGCAGCGGGGGGCGTGTGCGCGCGGGCGCTGCGCGGGGTTCAGCGCCCCGCCGGGCCCGGCTCCTCCATGCCTCCGGCTGCCGCAGGACGCGCCAAGGGGGAGCGGCGGCGCGAGCTCCGCTTTCGGACCGTGCCTGAAATCAGCGGAGACACAGCGCGGTAAGTGGACACCCTGAGAAGCCGTGCCCAGTGGCGGTGGGGCCTCGGACTGTCCCCACCCCACGTCACTCCCGCCCCTCCACCCCCGCGCTGACAGACACTCCCAGGATTTGAATACAAGCTCCCAGCCCTGCAATTACCTCGAAAGGCGACTGGAATTTTGGCACAAAGCTTCACGCACACCTAAACACAGGGAGGGAAATAAAGGAGCGTGGAGGATGCGGAGTGGACGGGGTAGGGGGAAGAACGGCAGCTCGTGCGGCAAGAAAGAAGGTCCGCGCCACGCTCCACACGTTGCTGAGTCGCCAGATGTGGCCGAGCGCCGTTTCGAGCCAAGAACGTGCCGGCACGTGAGCGCCCGGGGGTCGGCGCGAGGGCGCAGCAGCAGCTTCGGCTTGCAAAGGCGGCCGCGTTTCTTCCAAAAAAGCCCTCCGGGGCGCCCAGATTTCCGTGGAAGTAGCTCCACCCGCCCCCCCGTTCCTGGAGTTCCCGCGCCGGGCAGCCGGGGGGCCGGCTGCAGGCGGAGCGCGGGAAGGGTGCCGCAGCTCCGGGACCCTACCTGGGGACGCTCGGCCTCATAGCCGCGGCGCCTCTGCGGGCGGCGAAGGCGGTGGCGGCTGCAGCTGCTGCGCCTGGGACCCGGGCTGCTGGGGCTGCTGCGGCTGCTGGGGCTGCTGGGGCTGCTGCGGCTGCTGCGGCTGCTGCAGCCGGCCCCTCATTCCATGTCCCATTCTCGAATGTTATTCTGTGACATATAACCGAGTCACCCGGGCAGCCGCCGATGTTCCGAATGCGTCCATTGGCCACCGCAACAAAGAGGGGCGGGCCCCCGGCTCGGGACTCTACAACCCAGAGCTGCGCGACGCCCTGATTGGCTCCGAGCTTCCCGGGCGGGAGGGGAGAGGAGAAGGGGCAGCTGCGCGGCCACGCGAAATCCGATCGCTGTTGCATCCAGGGGGCCCCGCGAGGCTGGAGCGTTTGTCCTAGGGACTTAAGGCCGAGTTCCACCAGGGGTCGTGGCACTGCGAGGGTTTGCAAGGGCGGGGAGCAGAGGAGAAGTGGGCACCTGAGAAGTGATGAAGTAAGGGAGGGCTCGTCGTTCGAGCGTCAGTAGCCAGTGTGTGGCAAGTGACCCCTGAGGAAGGCTGGACACAGTCACCTGCCTCTATCAGGGGGTGATGGGTGGTTCGGGCAGGGGCTGTCCACATAAAGGTACAAAACGAAATCTTTTTTTTTAAGATTGTATTTATTTATTTTTAGAGAGAGGGGAAAAAGAGAGAAGATGTGTGGTTGCCTCTCACTCACCTCCCACTGGGGACCTTGCCTGCAACCCAGGCATGTGCCCTGACCGGGAATCGATCTGGCGACCTTTAGGTTTGCAGGTTGATGCTCAATCCTCTCAGCCACACCAGCCAGGGCCTCTTTTTTTTTAAGTCCACATTACAAATTCCCCCAAACTGCACTACCTCTCACACGTCAGTCAGGACCCTGGATTGCCCTCTGGAGGGTGTGTGGAGTTATAAGAATTCTGCATCTCTGTCCGGCCCATTGGATGACATTTTGTTAGACTAGGTGCCCATCTGCCATGGCGCAGGGACCAAACCCACTGCTCCAAAGTACAGTAGCCAGTGTGTGGCAAGTGACCCCAGGAAAGTAAATCGGGTCCTTCTAGAATCTCCAGGCATCTTAGTCCTGGGCATTCAGGGATCAATATTGGTGTAAATATGAGAATTAAAAGTATAGTAATAGTATACAGCATAGCTGTAATTGCTGTACACCATTATGGCAGAAGAAACTTTATAAAGTTTCCTTTAAAGGAAGCTCAGGTAATATAATCAGTTTCTGACGGACATGACAGCTCCTTATATCTGGTCAGATTTTATAACTAGTGCTCTGAAATAGTGATTTTAGTCATTGATATACATAAATTACACCACCTCTTTACAAAGAAAATTCCCCCAAACTAACAAGGGGGTGCAGTCATGTGCTCCCTGACATTAGTCAAGAGTAATAAAGTATGTTTAAACCCAACCGCAACACTAAAACCCAGGTGGTCACAGCTACAGAGTTGGAGGACGGGGTGGAGAGGTGCTTCGAGGCCACGGGGAAGTGGGAGGTTCTTCCACACTCTCCACAGCAACACCTGTTCCTCCAAGGCCTCTTCCCCCACCCCCACCCCACCCCCATTTAACGAAAGAGAAGAGCAAGGTGAGGTGGGAAAAGCACCAGATGACTGACCTGGGGGCTGGCTCTAAGTCTTCATTTGTCACTTGGCTAAGCTGTGTGACCCAGAACAAGCCACTTGCCTGTTCTGGGCTTTAGCTTCTCTCTGAGAAGAGGAGAGCAGACTCCTTACTCTCCCAAGTCTGTTCGGGCTCTGAGGTTCTGTGGTTCTCTGACTTCCTCTCTTGTGGGCACCGAGGAGCCTGGCTCCAATATCCTCTCTCTTTAAACTCCAAGCCAGCACGCCAGCTTTGGGAGGGCGAAGCAGCGCTCCCAAAGCGTTGTGAGAGCAGCGCTAAGGTAACCTAGAATTACGGATGCAGTCGTCCAAGAGCCACTGATGATGGATCAGTTTCTGGAACTTCTCTTCCACGGGAGGGTGTGACAAGGGGCGAGTGCCAGCAGAGGCCACTGGAGTGTAGCCCAGAGCCAAGACCTGGGTGAGGACACGTGGACTCTGGGCCAGGCCTGCACCACTGCAGACAGAGCCCAAATACAGTCAATAATGAGAATAATAACTTAGGTCCGGAAATTATTTGAAGAATTCAATGAAACAAGCACACCTGAAAAGCATCCAGAAACTGGAAAAAAAATTCTCTCACTACATAGGTGCCTCAGTTTTCATTTCCTGATTAACAGAAAACCCGCCTCAGCGAACAATCTAGCTCCTCATCTCCAACATCCTCCCTGCCTCTTCTCTCACTCATCTTTCAGATCTGTCCCCTTCGCCTCACTTCCCTGGAGTTCCAGCTGCAGGAGACTAGGATTTCAGGATGAAGACCTGTGGGCAGAGGATGAGAACCTGGCCTCGTACTCCCTCCGGAGAAAACTGAGCTCTCAAAGCTCAAGTGATCAGACCAGTTGGTGAACATCGAAGAATGTCTGGCAAGTGTCACCTTCCTTGGCATCGATTCCCAGTGTCTGCACTCATGCCGAGTTTGAGAAACTGGTTACCCTGTTAAACCAAGGCCTGGATCCTGCCCTGCCTGAATCAAAATCCTGGAGACCAGGGAGGGTTATCATTTCATCCTCCTGCCCCAGATGCGTCAGGTCTCCCTGACAGTTCAATGAAAAGCTTTTGTTTTCATCTCCAGGACTCCAGTATTCTCTGGAGTGCGGTGCCACAGGAAGCCAAGAGACACATGAAGAGAACTGTGAGATTTACCTGTTTTTTCCCAAAAGGTGGTCAGAGGTCTTCGAAGGTGGGTTGTCCCAGTGAGGGACCAGGGATCAGAAGAGCCCTTTGGTTGGGAATCCTTTGGCATTTGAGAGCCATGCTACTTGCCTGGATCACCCACCTCTGTCCTCCCTTCCCTTGTGCACTTGGTGTTACAGAGACTCAGATGAACCCAGGCCTGACAGATGACGGCTTTGGAGTGTTCAGGTCATTAGTAAGAGTGACGTAGCCATCCATGCACGCAGTGGGACGGGGCCAACTTGCGCTTTGAACAGGGAAACCTGGTAGCTACATGCTCAGCCTCTGAGAGCATAGTCACATCTGTTCATTGGCATAAGGACTGGCACAGCAGAGAGGTGTGGAGGGAAGGTTTGGAGCGAGAATAACTGAGTCTAAATAGCATCTTATTACTCAAGTGCCAGGTGCTGGGGTCTCAGAGTCAAATAAGGCAAAAATCCTAACCCAGCAATCATTTTTCTAGCTCCACCACTTGTTGATGTTAATGGCCTATTAAAGAGTGTATCAGACACTTCTATGACCCTCCTCACATTGGTCGGACCTTGCCTTTCTGCTGGCTCCATCCCTGCCTCTGCAGCCAATTAAATCTGTGCGGTTCAGCCGCTGGGAACTGACCAGTCACTTGCCCAGCCAAGTCCTCCTTGAGGGCTGCTGCACAGCCAGGCTGGCCAGCCCCATGTCTGGAGTCTCTGACTCCTCCACTACTTCTGGACTCAGAGGAAATGCCACACTACAGGATGTGGCTTCTAAGCAGCCATCAAAGTGGTTAGATGATGCATCCCAGGAAATTCCCTGTGGCAGCGTTTTGACCAATGAAAAACAGGAGATGGGAGGGAGCTGGGCAGATACATTGTCTTTCATTCCTCCCTTCTATGGACTGGTCCCAGTCATGGTTTCCCACACAGCCTGTCTGGATATGTTCTGCATGGCTACTGAGATGCACCGGCTGAGTCACATGCCATGGCTCTTTGCAGCTGGCCCTAAAGCAGTTACTGCATGATAACACAGCACCTTGCCTCACTTCTCATCCTGGCCTACTTCATTTCCCTCTTCACTCACGCTGGCAGCCCTCTCCATCAGATTGAATTTTTTGCTTCAGATTTTTGTTTCCTCACAGAAACCGAGCTCAGGCAATTGGTTCCACCAGGGGTTCTAGGATGGATTTGGGGTTGTATTGCCTACCTGTCTGAAATCAATAGAGACCCCTTGGCTGGTGCTAACAAAGATGGCAATGACTCATATGTAACAGCACCACAGCTTTCACTTGTGTCCAATTGGGGTGCACTGGATGGAGAGCAGGTCATTAGGAGATCAAGCAGCTGTGGCACTCAATCTGTGTGGAAACAGCGATAATTATAAGGTACCAGAGACCTTACTAGAAACAGACAGTGACAGGCTCAGGGCAGTTAGTTACCAACTCACGGAATGCTCTGGAAGCCAGGGAGCCTCCGTGGAAACTTCACTGGAGAGCCTTATTTCCTGCAGCCACAGGATAGACTTAAAATCAGGCCCAGAATGTGATTGCAGGGCAGCGGGACTGCCGAGGACACTGAACACATGACCTTCATGGCTGCCACGGCAAGTCCAGGGCAGAACCCTGAGACCTGGAAGAGAGATGTCTTGGTGAATGAACATCCTGACCCTTCAAACCCTCTGAATGTTCCTGCCTGAAGAAGAACCCCTTGTCCATGGCTAGTTCTCCACACCTGGCCCTACTGCTTCCTGCTTCCAGCACCATCCAGAGTCAAGGTGCAGCAAAACCTGCACTGGGACGGAAAAGCCCTGCTTGGGGAGATAAGCCTACCTGCCAAAGATATTTGCAAAACTTGGCTGCCGTGAACTGGCAGGAACTGCGGAAACATGTGTGGGAGTAGATCTGGAAGATGTCACATTTGGGGGCAGGAGTGAAGCAAAAAGCTCAATGGGGAGAATTCACTAATTTGGGTATACTCATACAGAACTCGGGATTTAATATTTTTAGCCGGGAAGCCTGGAGCTTGTCCTAATAGTTTGCTGAGATGCCTCTTTGAAGCCTTGTCTCAACAATGGCCTATCGTAAGCAAAGTGGAGAAGCCAGACTTCCTTGTGTGGTGTTGGGGAAGGCATCAGAAGACTCCAGAAGGTGGGACTACTTGAATTTATGATGTATGGCTCAAAAGCTGACCCCCTGGCCAGTTCCCTGTGCTGGCCTAGACGACACTCCCTTCACTAAGGCAACAAAGAATTCACTAGTAAGAAGGCTTTTGGAGCAATTGGTAGTGCCTACCCTTGTAGTCCAGGGTCGATGGTAGGGGGAAGACCTCCTGTAACGGGGCTCCCTACTATTAGTGGAAGTGACGGAAATCCTAGAATTGTGGAAGCCACGTGAGAGCACTAATTCATAAAGGAGAACGTGGACATACATACCACAATGGACAACAGGGAGAGGAGTGATCAGGGTGACTTTCTCTGCTGGGATTCCTTTTGCTGGCTGATGAATCATAGTGTCCTTAGGGGAATGGTATTCATGTAACTCATTGTCTACATCAAGTTACTTGTGGGGGTAAGATGTGGCGCTGGTAACAATTACATGGGGACCATTGATGTCCACCAGGACCATCCCAGCCAAACTGACCCCTGTGTTACCCTACCAAGGGGAACTCACATGAGCAGCCAATCAGGGTATTGCTTCATCTGTATAATCAAGAAGAATAGCTAGTGAGCAGAAGACTGACTTTGGTTACCAGAGTGAAAAATCACCGACCCTCGCCTGATTTCCAAAACTCAGCCAGATCTAGCCCAGCTGTAAAAACGGTTGCTGAGCCCTCAATAGAGCGTACTTCCTCAGGGTAGCCACCTGGCGGCAAGAAAATTTATGTTGCATCTTCTACCTTGGAGGGGGCGGTGACTTGACTTCATGGCAATTGGGATAAACACCATACATGAGTTTGCCTTCCCTGCCCACAGCTTCAGGCAGTACCGGCATCTGAGAGCTGTCAGGATACCTCGTCCATGGACTTACCTCCCCATTCAACATTTCCTCAGAACAAGAGACCCACTTCACGGTGAAGGCGGAGGACACAGTGGTCTCATGACCTGGGTGTTCTGGTCTTTCCACGTACCCCTCACCCAGAAGCAGCTGACCTGACAATAGAGTGGAGAAGCCTGTTGAAACTCACTTAAAGCAGAACTAGGGGACTACACTTCACCAAGTTATAACACAGTCCTGTAGGTTGTAATATTGGAACTAATGACCAATATATGGTACTGATCCCCAACCGCTAGGAAGAATGAACCCAAGAACCAAGGGATGTGACAGCGACATCTTTCACTATTACACCCAGTGTCCGTCCCCCACCACCACCAAGGAATTGGTGCTTTTTGTTCTTAAAACTTTGGACTTTGTAATGTGAGAGGTTCTGGTCCCCAAGGAGAGAGCTCTGCCAGGGTGCACAGTGAGGCTCCACTACCTGAAAGCTGTGACCGTACCTGACCTCACTGGCCACTTCAGGCCAGTGGACAAAGGAGTTAGAGTATAGCAATTCTCACTGCCTCAAGGAGCCCAGACTGCTCCTCCTGGATTGCAGGGTTTGCAGAGGTACCTCCTGGTTTCTCCCTGCCTGGCACAGAAATAATTTTGTAATGATAGCCATTAAACTCAATAAAGTCCGTTCAACTTACAGCTTCAGACCCCTCCCAAGTAGGAAGATCACTCAATCGGGCAACCAATCTAGATAAACCTGCTGAAGTGTTGGACAAGAGTGAGGGAAGTCCAGAATGGGTGGTGGAGAAGGGAGGTGGTGAAGGTCAGTCACAGCCGCGGGACCAGCCATTGTAACTTCAATCCACCTCCAGTCGGTTGATTCATTGGCTGTCTTCCCCTGGGTTTTCTAGGAGATTGCAGCTGGCCCCACGCTGGGAGGGAACCTCAGAACTGAATGGATTTGTACCTCCCCTTTCAGAAGAGAGGTAAGGGTGTTTTATTCTCTTATGAAAAAGAAAAGCAAATGAATGGGGGCTCCATATCCTAATATGGGACCCATATTTCATGGAAGGGCATGCCTTCAGAGAAAGGGGCAGTGATTTGTTCTTCCCAGAATCGACATGTATACCATGCATGCGTTTGCTTTCATTGTCCATTGGGCGTCAACCAGCACCTCGGTCTAAGGGCTTATGGAATGCTCATCCATTGATGTGTTACCCCATGCACATTACCCCATAGCTTTTCCAGCTGGTAAAAGGATAGAATGTACCGGACATATCCTGATGCCTTTTCAGATACCCTTGGCCTTGACTGCTACAGCCAAGCACTTCCACACAGTTCTAATTCCCTGACCTTTTTCTTTGGTTGCTATTGTATAGCCAGGCTGGCCAACCAGTAAATATATTCTCTAGCTCCTTATACTACTTCTAGACTTGGGTGAAATACTGTACAATTAATTGGGTGTGAAATCTGGCTTCTGAAGGGCCACCAAAGAGACTCAGAGGCACAGTGATAACCGCCCTGCCGGGGAACCACAGAGCAACAGGAAGTGGAAAGTTTCCGAGGACACGTTCCCTCGGCTGCTCCATTTTTGCATTTCTCCAAGACAGTTTTCTCCATACAGCCCGTCCAAAGAGTGCCGCGGGGTCAAGTGCTCACACCTGCCAAGCAAACTACCTTTTCCCTTTGAGACTCAGTTAAAGCAGAGGCCAGAGTAGAAACCCGTCACTTTGCATTGCCTCCCAGCTTTCCTGGGCTCACTCCTCTTTCTTCTCACTCCTCCTGCTGTGGGTTAACACTCCTCAGATGAGCACTTGATCCTTACTTCAGGCTCTGATTTTAGGGCAGAAGTTCTCAAAGTTTGTATATCACTTAGGGGTCCCATCAAAGTGAAGATTCTGATTCGAGGGTCTGGGGTGCGGCCTGACATTCCACGTTTCCAACATGAGCCCAGTGATGCTGCCGGTTGAGGACCACACTTGGAGAAGCAAGTTCTGTGGGTTAAGACATAGCCTTAACCAAAAAAACTTGAAAGAAATTCTAAGTGAGTTAATCATCTCAATGTGAAAAACAAACTTAAAATGTTTAGAGGAAAATATAGGCAAATGACCGGCATAGGGGAAGTTTATAGAGCCAGAATTGTTCATAACAGGCACCCAAGCTGGTTCTTGTTACCAGTGGAAAGAGTGTTTAATTATTTACTTAAGATGTTTATTTATTTTTAGAGAGGAGAAGGGAGGAAGAAAGAGAGGGAGAGAAACATCAATGTATGGTTGCCTCTCACACGACCCCAACCGGGGACCTGGCCCACAACCCAGGCATGTGCCCTGACTGGGAATTGAACCAGCGACTCTTTGGTTCTCAGGCCAGTGCTCAATCCCCTGAGCCACACTAAACAAGGCGGGAGCTTTTATTAAAGGAGTGCTGACCACTCTTGGAAATGGTAAGAGGACCAGAGAACCAGCCTTGAGGTGAACACGCAGAATCATGGACTGATGAGGAACTGCTGCTACCTCATTTGTTTATTTTTTATTGATTTGACGGGTGGAGAAGAGAGAGATAGAGAAGGAAACATCAGTTTGCTGTTTGGTTCAAGCGTTCATTGGTTCATTCCTGTACGTGCCCTGACCGGAATTGAACCCACAACCCATGCATATTGGGACGATGCTCTAACCAGCTGAGCTACCTGGTCAGGGTGCTGCTTCCACTTTTAACAGTGCATCACATGCTTGCATTGCCACCTTGACTTTACTGGAGTGGCACTTGCTGTCTGTCACCCCTAGTGCCCTTTCTGTTCAGACTGAACCCAACAGTCCCAGTGAATCTTCAAATCCAGACTATGTAGCCATCCCCCAGCCCCCCACCCCCACCAGCAAAATGGGTATTTAGCGCAGGGCCTCATTCCTCCCCGTGTTCTGTTGCGATGATATCAATACCTCACGTTGATCGAACTCGGCAATGTGACTGGGGGAGCCCAAGTTGCTTGGTTGTGCCCTACCTGTGAAGAAAGTTAAAGAGAGAAGTTTCTAGATTTTATCTTTTTTTTTTAAAGATTTTATTTATTTATCTTTAGAGGGGAAGGGACAGAGAGAGGGAGAGAAACATCAATGTACGGTTGCCTTTCATGCATCCCCTGCTGGGAACTGGCCTGCAGGGAACCAGCCTGCAACCCAGGCATGTGCCCTGACTGGGAATCGAACCACAACTGTCTGGTTCACAGGCCCGCGCTAGATTTTATCTTAAGTTCATCTTAGGAAAAAGAGTCACCTCATAGAAAATTCCACAGGTCTAACAAGAGTGTTGAAAAGAAGCTACACAATTCCTAAACCATTTTAGATGTCTGGTGGGATTAAGCAAATGAGTAAACATTTTGATATTGTTGGAAGACAGTGTTCTCACTATGGAAGAAGGAACATAAAAATATGGAATGGGGGGAGCAAAAAAAAACCCTGTAGGATGAATTGAAATCATAGGTATTGATGTGAACTCATTATTTCTTAAAGTGAGTATATGCATGTAAAAATGTATATACACAGGATCTGGCAGAAGTAAGGCTTGAGTGTGGTTGGTAGAATACATGAATGTCTTGCACGAGATGGACAGCAATTTGAACATTTCACCTAGAATGGCATACGGCGTGCTTCGGTGTGATACTGTTGTGTTACAGAATTACATGCTTATGATTTTGTAATAAAAAGGGGGCGTTATTTGTGCTGGACCCTGTGTGTGCATGTGTATTTGTATGTACATTTACTAGCACCATCTGCTGAAAGGGTCAGTAAGCAAAGATGCCTGTGAAGCAATGAGCATACCGAGAACTCATCTCTTGGTATCTAAATACCACCCCCCACTAAGAGGAGCCAAGGCTCCTTGGTGAAATGACCAGTTCCATGACTGGTGCAGGGTAAATACAAGATGAGCCCAGAATATCTTACTATGCCAGAAAGTAATTGCTTTTAAAAAAATGATGAAGGCATTTGAAAAAGACATAAAGACAAAGAGTCCATTTGAAGAGGCCCACACTGGTGAAATATTGGACAATTGGAACACAAAATAAAATTAAGTACAGAACGAAGTATTAATATTGGAAGTATTAACATTGAAAAAATAGGAATCCATGAGTCCATGTTGATTACAAATAGATAAGTAAATGGGGAAGAAAGGAAAACTCTTGCTTATGGTAGAATATGCATAGAATTTGAATGTTCAAAGAGTGCTAGAGTTAGAAAATTATTCTGCAGCTGTAATAGTAAGATTATTTCAGTCAAGAGTCATCAATGGATGCCAAATCTAGGGGGCGCTTTTTGATGAGGAGCAAGATATCTTCATGGTCTTAAAGTGTCTTCTTCCAAATTTCTTATCCGTTTCAAGGGGAAAAAAATAGCAACTGCTCAGTGGAGTGATTACACAACACCTTGTCCTGGTAGTCAGAATTAGCATCACCGACAAGGGGCAGATGGACCCCCTGTGTCTCCACATGGGGTGTCCCGAGGACACAGCCTCCCCTCTGCCACACTCTGCCTGGGAGCCCATGACAGGAGTCTCATCTCAAAGCGGCATCAGATGGATCCAAAATGAAAGAGAGTTCTGCTCTAAAAACTACCAGCGTAATAAGTGCCAATCCTGGGGAAATGTTTCAGATTAAAGACTAAAGAGACATGACAACTAAGTGTGATGCTTGGTCATAAACTGGATCTTGACCTGCAGGATAAAAAATGGCAAAATGTTACAGCAGATGAATCTGGGCCAAGTGTACATGGTCATTCTTTTCAATATTCTTATTCTTGCCACTTTTCCCTGAGTTTCAAATGATTTCCAAGTAAAAAGTTAGAGGAAAAGGTGGGGGGACTGAAGAACCCCTGAAAACATGATAAACATCTACTGTAATAACTTTGTGAGGTAGGTATTACTATTTCCATTTTCCAAAGGAAGAAAAGTTTTAAAAGGTTAGGTAACTTGCATAAAGTGATACCATTAGTAAGTGTCAGAACTGAGAATTAAACCTAGATTCTCGTAATACAACTCTCTTTCCTTTCCTTTTCTTCCCCTTCTTTTCTCTTTTTTCTGTAATAGCTGAAAGAACATGGGTTAGAATGGTAATCACAGACAATTCCCAGACATCCTATCATGAAGTTTCACTGTCTGGATAATTAAAACTTTTACCTCCTGGGAAGTCTCCTGAAGTTTGGGTTCATTTGTTCTTCTAGCCTGTTCCTTGCAGAGGAGACACCAGGGAAGGGGGAGCACGGAGGAGATTTAGGAACGAAAGGCCCAAGACCAGGAAAGCCACCAGGGCCTGAATGACCCACTGGCAGCAGCGGGGCCCTGGACAGTGTCGTTCCCGCCAGCGTTAGGGTGCTAAGGTGCTTTGAGGACATGTGGCTAGAGGGAGCAGAAATGTAAGACTTTCTTGGATTACAGCTACTTTCTGCCCGGAGAAGAGGAGGATCACCTGCTGTAAAATCAGGTCTTCCCTGCAGCGGCCGCCTTCAGGGAAAAACGTGTGGTCTCCCGCTAGACGGTGCAGCTGGGGCCTCTGTGCCTGCCCCTTCCTCGGAAATCAACCGCTTTCGACAGTTTGAGCTGCTGTAACAAAAATGCCATTGACTGTGTGGCTTATAAACAACATTTACTTCTCAGAGTTCCAGAGTCTGGGACATCCAAGTTCAAGGCACTGGCAGATTCACTGTCTAATGACGATGGCGCTCTGGGTTCACAGACGGCTGTCTTTTCACTGTGTCTTCACCTGGTGGGCGTTGTACATAAGGGCACTGGTCCCATTCAGGACGGCTCCACCCTCACGACCTATAACCACCTCCCAAAGGCCCCACCTCCTAACATCATCACACTGGGGGGCAGGATTAAACGTATGAAATTTAGAGGGACATAAACATTCAGTGTCTAGCAATAAGCAGCCATCTTTTTTTTCTAAGTGTATTGATTGTAGAGAGAGAGAGAGGAAAAGAGAGAAACCCCAATTTGTCATTTCGCCCATCCATGCACCCACTGGTTAATTCCTTCATGTTCCCTGACCAGGGACTGAACACTCAACCGGGGCCCTTCAGGACGATGCTCCAACCAACCAACTGAGCTACTCGGGCAGGGCCAGCAGCGACCACCTTGAGAATATTTAGATTTGGCCTCTGTGGGGTTTACTAAGATTCACAGAGAAGATCAATTACTCAGATGCCTTGAAACCACTGGGTTATGTCAAGAAGCTCCCCTTTGGGGTCTCTGACTGTTGAAGCAGTCAAAATGAAGCCAGCTTAACCAGATAACATCTGTGTGCAGAGAGAAAATGGGAGCACAGTGACCCAGGCCTGCCCACCCTGATGAGTGAGACCTGAAGCAGTTGCTGTGGAGGGATGTGACTGGGATCCAACTGCAGCGACCCTGGGGAGTTCCTGAAGGTGAGGAGCCCTTGCGATAGCAAGGGTGCTCCCCCTGCTCATCTTCACGCTGCCTGTCACATCCTGGGTGAGGCAGGAGCCACCTCTGGGTGCGTGATGAATGCCACAGGATGTGCGCGATGAGTATGCACAGAAATTGGAGTTGGGAATCTTCCCTGAGCGGATGCATGTTTGCTCCATCATGTCTGGCCGCTGGCCAGAGTTTTGGGGTTCAGATCTCTTTCCCATCCCCTGAAAAACTATGTCCAAATCAAGTTCCTCTTACATCAGCCAGGCCCAAGCAAGAAACAGGTAGAACTCTCAAAAGGTTTAGGTGAGATATATTTTTGAAGGGCCTGTGGACAGAGGCAAAAGGCAAGATGAAGGGAACTATCAAGAACAGGAAGCAACCCAGGACCAGGAACCAGAAGCTGGACCTGCTCTAGGCCCGAAACAGCTGGGTGAGGGCAGGAGAAGGGAGTCCAGTCCACCGAGGGTCGAGTCCAGGCCAGGGAGCAGAGCAGAAAGTGGAATGGGGGCAAACAGACCTGACGATGCTTCTCAACCCCCAAGGCCTGGGCACGGGTCCCAGTGTCCTCCGGAGGAATTTCACACATGCGGAGGTGAACAGGAAAGACCACTAAGATGTAACGGGACCTAGAACAGGAGGGAGAGCAGGGCACCTGTGTATCCCGACCCTGAGCATCACAGGCTGACCGTCCTCCTGGGGAAGCTGGACATCGTGGGAGCCCAGCGTCCTGTGAGGGGCCCAGGGGTCCCTTGCTGACAGTTTGCCTTGAGGCTCCCTGAGTGTCCAGTTTGAGGAAAGGGGTCAGCAACAGAAATGTGCGAACATGTCTTCCTTTCCTAGCTGTGACACCTCAGCCCCCATGAAGGAAGGCGGCTGATATTTAGGGAGCAGGGTGGTCACCCATGGCAAATGTGTGTTTTGGCAGAAGAAGCATTACACAAAACTAAAGAGGAAGCCCACGCCCTCAATACTGTCCTCACTTGTTATTGCTGACGTTTACACTTGACCCTTGAATCACACGGGTTTAAAGCACACGAGTCCACTTCTATACGGATTTCTCCCATAAATGCTATAAATGCAGTCTCTGCCTTATGATTTCCTTAATAACATGTTTTTCTCTAGCTTACTGTATCGTAACAATACAGTATATCATACATAGAACATACGAAATACGTTAGTTAATTCAGGCTATTGGCAAGGCTTCCGGTCAACGGTAGGCGATTAGCAATCAAGTTTGGGGGAAGTCAGAAGTTACACATGGATTTTTGGCTGCGCAGAGGCTCCGGGCCCGTCACCCCTAGTAATTTGTCACGAGGACACTGTTTGGAGGGCTTTCCCTCCACTGACCCATGGGGCCCCTAGGAAATGGGCTGTGATGGACTGAATTGTGCCCCCCAAAACAATTGTTCTGTCAAAGTCCTAACTCCTAAGTGGCTGTTTTTAGAGACAGGGCCTCTAAGGAAATAATTAGGGTTAAATGAGGTCAGACCCTTACCTGGCAGGAAGTAGTGTCTGTATAAGAAGAGACACCAAAGAGTTTATCTCCGCCCCTCACGGCCACCCCCTCCCGACCAGGGATATGGCAAGAAGGCGACCATCTACAAGCCACGAAGGGAACCAAACAAGAAACTAAACTTGCCGGTACCTTGATCGTGGACGTCCAGCCCCCAGAACCGTGAGAAAAGAAATGCCGGTTGTTTCGTTCACCGGGCCGTGCTGTCTTGCCGTGGCAGCCCACGCAGGCTGAGGCGGGCGCTGCCAATATTCTGTTTTACAGATGAGGAAATTGCTGCTTTGGGAAGCCGAGTGGTTTTCCTAAGGTCAGTCCATTTGCCTTTGAACTCTTCACCTCTCAGGGCCCTGCCTTTCTTGTAGACAGGCGGGGGTGGATCAGGGGCCATAAACTCGGGCCGATGACAGAAATGGGCGATGTGGGCCTAGTGGCGACTGCGGCAAACCGGACAAGGCAGGCCCCTCAGAGAGGGCGGCCCTGGTCAGCTTCACCAACCGCTGGTCAAGCAGTCAGTGTTCTCAGACCTGCTCTTGTTCAAGAAAAACTGGGAAGCCTGGATCTCTGGGGGAGAAACACTGGTTTTTCAAGCACTGGTGGCAAATTCCATCGCGAAACAGGCCAGTTAAGGCCCATCCAGGGGCCGCGTTTGACCTTCAGTGTCTGGTTTGCCGCCTCCGGACCAGACGGTTTCCTACAGGCCTTTCTCCTCCCGCCTCCCCTCCGCGAAGATTCCCTGCTTTGCTGGTATCCCCGTGTGCGGACTCTAAGCCTGTGGCTTCAGGAGAATGAGGTCCACCGTGACCCAGGCTGTTTATGACATAGTCAGTGCAAAGAGCCAGATAGACTCGGCGGAGGCAGGTAGCCCAGTCCATTTCCTCTCCTGCAGGTGGGTCTGGCAATACCCACCTCCCAGGAGCGGAGGAAGGATTAGATCAGGTTATTCCTGGGGGCTTCCCCGGAAATAATGGACAAGCTGTGTGCAGAGCCCCGAGCGCTCTGAGCCACCCCGCTCCATAAACACCAGGTGTCCCCATATTAGGTATTCTGGTTCCTTCCGCGGAGGAGACGGTGGCTGTAACACAGGGAAAAAGAACTGTTGAGCAAAGTTCTAAAGGGCAGCAGAGGGTGCCGTGGAGAGCCCCGGGGCTGAGCAGGGGGTGGAGAAAGTGCCTCGGGTGAGGGCAGCCGTGATTTTGCCCCCCGGAAGACAGGAATAAAACAGCCTCTTCTGCTCATGAGGGTCTGGAAGGCAGGATTAGTGAGAGACTTTGTAATAATGCACCGAAAGTCCTCCTTGATGCCTAAAAGCTGCCTCTAAAAATTCCAGCGGGTCCGTTTTCAGCTGGGGCTACAGCGGGTGGAAGCTCTCAAAGTGCCCAAAATACTCCCGGGCTCCAGGGAGGGAGGGATTTATTGACTCTGTGGCTGATGAAGGACCGACTGTCTGCTCAGGATCACCTTTCACTAAAGCCTTTATCAGTGCGTTTTCTTGGCTGCTAGATTGTTTTCTTTTCTTTTCTTTTTAAATAAATGAGAGCAGATTATGCGTGTTCCAAGGCAGTGACTCAAGTTAGCTGTTTGCCAGCTGTGTCTGGCCCTCCGGGGCCTGACTCTCTTCTGTGGAGCTGGGAGGGGTCACTGATTGAGGAGAAAGGGGAGAGGAGGCAAAACTCACTTCCTTCCAGGTCCTGCTGACCCATCCGGGAGGGATGACCTGGGGAGGAGTCTGGCCAGGGGAAGAGTAAGTGGTTTAAAGGCTGCTGAGGTGGAGGAAGGCGGGCCAGAAATTTTGGAGGCAGGCAGAGAGAGAGGAGAGAGGGGATAGGGGGCGGGGAGGGTGCCGAAAACTTCCTCAAGAGGCTGAAGAGACTGATGCGCTGACCGCCCAGATCAGACAAAGGCTGAAAAGGGTGTGACCTTGGGAAGAACCTTCTGCCACCAAAGCCAGGAAATACCAAATTGCATTTTCAGAAGATGGGCAGGCGATGCCTTTGGAGGAGGGAGGGACATTCAGTAATGGATCGGGGACTCTGCCCACTGGAACTGGCTGGATCTTCGACCCCACCCCCCAGGCTCGGTCTGGAAAATGAGGGGTTGGGTTAGACCTTGGTTCTAAATGTTGGCCACACATTGGCATCACCTCGGGAGCTACTCAGCACCCTGACACCCAAGTGACAGCTCAGACCAATGAAATCAGTCTTTAGCCGTCAGTATCCTACAAACCAGGATACTGTTCACAGCCAAGGTTGAGACCCTCAGGCCTGGATGGTCTCTAAAGGTCCCAGTCAGCCCTGCCATTCATTAAGGCTTTAAGGAAGGAGAGAGGGGGTGATTGGCAGGCTGCCCTCAGCGGAAGCCAGGCATGGACCACATGGTCAGTTGGGAGTTCCACTGCCCTAAGATTCAGTGATCTGAGACTCCAAGTGGACAGGCTCTTGCTGCCAGGTTTCAGCCAGCTCCCATTCATTCATTCCACAAGTATTCATTGAGCACCTACTACATGCCTGGCAGTGTTCTAGGTGCTGGGATACAACCATGAATGAGACCGTCTTGTGTTCAACTCCTGGAACAGACCTGAAACCATGAGGCTGAGGAAAAGGATGCAGGAGGGTGCAGAGGGTGCGGGGGTGGGGGGGAGGGAGTTTGGGAATCTTCCCACTGTGCTGACTCGCACAGAGTTCCCTGAACTTACATATGGTTTCATCAAACTCCTGACCTTACAAGGGATCTGTCCTTCCAGCACTAATCACATCTTCCTTTCCTCTGTCCTCCTTCAACTGGGGGCAGGCTCATCATTTCTGCACCGAGCCCGAACTTAGTCTGCACTTCCACACTTTGTCTAGAGGCAGAAAGGTTCTGCTCCCCGATCGCACATCCATACTCCGAAGCACACTCCATGTCTTCCCAGCTCAGCTGATGGTCCTCACAGCCAAGGGCCGGGCTGTGAGTCTCTGGGGAGCAGGTGGTGTGGTTTGTTACGGTGGTCAGCGACACGGGCTGTGAAAGAATTCACATAGAGAAGAAAATGTGGAAAACAATGTTTTTATTTTACTTTACCACGAGGGGGAAAGGGTGAGACAGAGGAGATGTGCACCAGCACTGCGGGCTGGGGGATTGAGTTTCTATTGTATTAAAGTCGGGTTTTAAAAGGGTGCGGGGGGGGGGGGGGGCAGTTTGCTGATGTGTGGCCCTGGGCTGTCGAGGGCTCTGCAACACCAAGGAGTTTTCGGGTGGCTTTGCATAAGCTGCAGTTTGCTCCAATGTCATCTTTTGCCTTTGACTGTGGGGAGCAGCAAGTCATGTTCTGTTCTTGCTTTCCAGTAATTTCCCATCCTGGGGACAAGCTCCAAAGAGTAGATTGGCCGTCGTGTTTAACCAGGTCCTAGGCCTGCTCAGCAGTGGCACCACGATAGCAAGCGGTGCTGCTTTGTCCTTTCATAGCTGAGAGTGTGCCAGCTGCAGACCGGCAGCCTGAACTTGAACCCTGCCTCTGCCTCTTACTGGGGCTACTGCTAGGTGGCCCTGGGCACAGCGAGTGCCCCAGCTGCTGCTCGGACCCGCACCTCACAGGCCGATCGTAGCAGTACTGCCTCTCACACTGTCATGACAGTACGTGAATGAATGAAGGCTGAGCCATGTCTGACACACGATGACGCTCAGCAGGTGGTGACTGTGACAGTCAATGTGCTGTTCTGGTTGAGCTCCTGGAGAGACCAGAGAGTCTAGGTCGCGGTGGCATGGGCTCTGCTGGTGCAGGGAATGGCTGGTGCTGTAATGGGTAGACCCTGTTAGGTAGCCGAGGTGGCTAAGAAAGGACCCAGAGACAAAAGTGTCCAATTAAGGGCTTTTATTTGAGGTGGGAACATGATCTGATCAGGCGGGCTGAGTCTCAGCAGACTGCAGCACCAAGGGAAGGATAGAAGGGTTTTTAGGGTGTGTAGCAGACCCAGGGGGCGGGGGGAGGGTGAGTCACCCTGCTGGTCTGCCCCAGGTGTCCTGGGTATATGTGTTTGCAAGACAATGTCCTCTGATCAGGGATGGCCGACTCACAGACAAAAAGTCCCGGAGATTTGGGGGCCTTGTTTCTGGGAAACGCTGGAGGAAGAGGGGAGGGGCAGCGAGGGTTCACCTGGTTTCCAGCAGGGTGCCAGTGGCTTTGCCTCAGTGGCTTCCGATGATAAGGAATCTCGTAGTCAGGTAATCAGCCAGTGATGCGCAACCTCTTTGTTCCAGCATAGGTGGTGACTTAGGTCCTTCCGGTCCCAGTACATTCTAACGCATCCTGAAGTCTCAGGGGCTTAATTCGATCGGAGTTCGTTCTCTCCTGTGCAGTCTAATGGGCTTAAAAGGGGTGCTCAGCTCCCTGCAGTCATTCAGCCTGCCCAGAGGCTCCACCATCCTCAAGGCAGTCCAAGGCGGCCACGGCCAAGGGGCCCACGAGCGCCAAGAGAGTGGAGGGTCACATAGGAGACTAATGTGGGCCAGGTAGAGATGGCATCACTTCCACCCACATATCGCCGCTGAAACTCTGTCACATGCCCCAGAGAGCTGGGAAAGATGCCAGAAAGAAGTGCAGGAGGGGCGCCCCGGGCTCTTCCTCGCTCTCTCCCCATCCCAGGCGGGCAGCGGCTGGCAGCGATCCCGGGACGAGCACTGGGCACTGCGCATGTGCCAGCCTCACTCCCTACCTCTGCTTCCTCTCTGACCTTCTCCAGTTACTTCCCTCCAATCCCTGATCTCTCCAGCGGCGGGTCCCCTCTATGGAGCCCTTGTGGTTGGAGAAAGGTTAATTGTTTGGCTGTTGAGAGTTGTCCCGGGATTCAGTGAGAAAGGACCTCGTGGGGAGGGGATTGGGGAGAGGAGCCTTCCAGAAGGAGAGAGTGCGGGGCACCTGTCTCCTGTGAGATCAGAGAGTTTGCTCCCACCCCCTTGGCCTTCCAGGAGGGGCTTTGAGCCCCTGATACTGTTCCCTGACCAGCATCAGCCACAAAACCTAGGAACTTGTTAGAAATGCGAATTCTCAGCAACCCCCCCCCCGCCCCCCCCCCCCCCCCCGCCCCGACCTGCTGGATCAGGAAGGTCAGTTCAGCTCTGGGCGGTGTGGTTCAGTTGGTTGGCCGTCGTCCTGCGAATTGAAAGGCCGTGGGTTCAGTCCCGGTCGGGGCGTGTACAAATAGGCAACCGATCGATATTTCAGTCTCACATCGCCCTTTCGTTCTTTCTCCCTCCCATCCCCTCTCTCTAAAATCAATAAGCCTGTCCTCCGATGAGGATAAAAAAAGAAAAGAAAATCAGCTCTGAAAGACTACTAATGGGCTCAAAGTCACACAGCTTTAGTAAGAGGCAGGACAGAGTGTTTGCACGAGTCCTGGGGTGACGGGTGCACACCCAGGTTTGAGGATCCCTCCAGGCTGCGGGAATGAAGCCCCAGCTGGAGGAACACGCTTCACACCGCCACCCAGTGGCCACAGAGCAAACAACAGTTCGGCCTCCAGCTTGGGCGCAGCTGCTAATACATGAGTATTAGGAAGCAAGTTCTGGAAAGTCCTGAGGAATCCACAGGCAGTCTGCCTTTTGAACAGTGTGTAAGACTTAGACCAGAGTCCATCCCAGAGCCAAACTCCAAGTCTCTTTCCAGGAGGGCAAACCCACCTGTTTGCATTTCATGGGGACCAGGCACAGAAGCCTTTAGGATCTGACCTAGGACCCCCTAGGGGTCAGGCTCCAAAATGTTGCGGTGGTCCTCAGAGGGTCCCAGGAGAAGCAGGGCCTCCTCCTCCCCGGGAGAACCCAGGACTCCAGCTGCCATCCTGCCAAGTAGGACCCCAGGCCGCGGGCTCAACCGGCTTGGCCTCCCTGGGCTTCTGTCAAGAGCCTGGGGCCCCGGGCAGGGGAACGCAAGGAGAAAACGGGGTGAGTCTTCCGGGCTCCGCTCTCTTAGCCCGTGTGACCGGGAATTCCAGGGATGGGGAAGATATCTGAGCTCAAGAGGAGACGAAGGCCATTTGCTTTCGGCTTTGTCCCCTGACCTCACACACAGCAGGTCAGGAGGCCCAACCTGCAGGGGGGACTGGCTCTGATTTGCATTTTTATAGAAGCTGCTGAGCACTGTGGGCTTCCCAGGAGATGCACTCAGCTTGCTGAGTCAGCTGTGTGGCCTTGGCCATGACAGCTGGCTTGTCCTGACTGTGACCTGGAAATGCAGATGCCAAGGAGGGAAGGGGAGGAAGGGCACAGGGACCAGCGTGTGGGGGGCACCCTGTGCTGTGTGCGGACTCCCACCTAATTCCCACATGCAGGTGCTAAGACTCAGGCAGGGCGTTATCTTGCTCAGAGCCACAGAGGTGGTACAGAGCAGGTCCGTGTTTACTCTAAGGTCTAACAGCAAAGCCTATGAAGGCTGTGTCTGCCGCTCTCTACTGCCCACTTCCCCACCGCAGAGCCCCTCTGGGCCAGCCCTCAGGCCAGGCAGTTCCCATTCCCAGAAACACATGGGATGCGACAGCAGTGAGCCCCTTGTCTTAGCTGCCCCACCATCTGCTCCCAGGCTCCTCGGTGGTGGTCCCACACGGCTCTGACAAGGGCTCCGGTCAGCTTGGGAATGAGGGACACTGGTCCTTGTCCCTCCATCAGAGGGACAGCCTCCCATCGGAGCAAATTTAACATCCACAGAGTGGTCCCCAGATGCCCCACCCTTCTCCTGGGTCCTCCAGGTGGGCCACAGCCACCTCACAGCGCACGTGACCCAAAACTGAGGTAGCTTTGAATATTTTTCTGCTACAGACTTGAAACTACGTAACCATCACTAAAATAAACATGAGAAAAGCATGAGTTGGTTTATGCTTTGAACTTTATTTAATACACAATTGCCATCAATGAGCCCAACATGTACAAACCTCAAGTTCTCTCTGGGTGTCTGACTGGGTGGTATGTGGGTGTGGTTCCCTGGACTTTTGCTCCCCACCTTGCCGAAAAAATCCAGAAGACCCCCAAATTTGGGAATCACCACTGTGGCTCCTCATTGTAACTAGAAGCCCAGTTTGTCCACCTCTGTCTGCCTGGAATTTCTTCCCCACTGACCCAGATTCCCCCCTGCAAGGCCCAGAGGATGGGAGAGGCACAGTCAGGGGGCCACCCAGACAGGGTGGCTGTGGGAGGCCTTCTCTCGAGGGTCTGTCTGTACAGGGCCTGGTGCCAAGAAGCAGTCCAGCAACTGCATCACGGATGTTGGGAGGCGGAACTGCCAGCAGCAGGTTCGTGCCAGGGCTAAAAGGACCAGCACCTGACCCCTTCAAGGTCGGTAACAGCGCTGACCTTCTTGGAGACACACGTCCCTTGGGGTCACTGACATGGACTGGCACCTGCTTGCTCTCATTGCCTGCCTGAGGCTGGGGCTGCTGCCAGCCACTCCCAGCCACTCCCACTTGGGTTTTCTGACCTTCCTCTCCCCAAAGAGACCACACGGAACAGAAGAGAAGCTGCCCCAGGAAGCTGCCTGAGTGTCGGCCCCCTCCTCGCGCTGCTGCCTTGGGCAGAGCTGGCTCTGAGTTTAGTCTTATGCAAAATGGCTGTAATCAGTGAGACTCCAGAAACTTTTATTGAAGACCCAAAGGAAGAAGGTGTGGATGCTGGGAAATTGTCCACAAGTGGGCACACACCATTTTACTTAGATTACGACTTGCCGGGGTCGACTTGGGAGCCACGGCCAAGCGGAAGCCTTGCAGAGCCTCCTTTGGGTGCTGCCTGGGTTTCAAGCATCAAGACCTGCTTCCCCCTCATGGGTGGGTGCGAGGGTCAAATGGGAGCAAGTAGCTGAAGCCCTTGGGGGACTGTGATGCTGTCAACAGATGGGGCATATTATTACCCCACCTAAAGTAAGGCCCTGGCCCTTTAGTTGGGAGCCTGACCAGCACTGCTTGCTACTGGATCGGTGGTGGTGCCCTCGGACCCCCTGCAGAGGGGCCAACAGTGAGTACTTCCCCAGGGGGTTGGTCATCTGGGACTCCTTCCTGAGCCGGGGACTTGGCCGGATCTCCCGAGCCACCCCACCAAACCCCATGCATCGTTTTTAGGAAGAACCTCCCTACTCATCGCCAGCCCAGGCAGTCCACCAAGTAGGTGCTAAGTGCCTTCCAAAGCAGGCTCCTGCAGGAGCACACAGGATGCCTGTGAAAAATGTCCCGGCCCCTCCTGCATCTAAGGCATCAGTTTCTGGGCTTGGTCTCGAACAACCTGTGGGGATCTTTTTGTCTGTTTGTCTGGTTTGGTTTTTTATTTACAAGCAGCCCTGGTTATTACTGTGCAAACTGAACTTGAGTCTTGGACAGGGTTTATCATGGGATCTGGTCCCTTGCCCAGAGTTTCTGCAAACCATTCAAATTTGGGAGTGCCTTGCCCATCTCTCCAGAGTTTACCTGCCCCCAAAGGGTGATGAAGTGACAGGAACTTACAAAATATACCAGCCATATGTCCTTTTGGAAAAGTCAGCTGAGACAGTGCCGAAGGAAACTTGAGTTTACAAAGAGGACTGGGGGAGCTGGGGTTTAAATGCACTTGGAGCTTTTGCAAGGGCAGAAAGTCCACGCTGTGGGGAAAGACAGAACACCAGAGGTGGCCCCACAGGGGTGTAAGGGACACTGCTGTCAGACCCAGCCCACACGTCAGCTCTGCCCCAGCCACGCAGCCTCCCCTCCCCTATCTTTGCCCCCCTCCCCTCAGTCCATCCTCCCCGATGTGCTCAGCACCCAGCACAGACCTGCCTTAGCCCTGTCTCACCAGGGAGACTCCACATGTCTCACCAGACTGAGCTCTGGCATCAGGTCTTGCTTGGCTCTGCAACCCTAAGCCCTGGCTCACAGTGATGTGAGATGTTTGTTGAATGAATAAACGAGCAACCTGTGGGGTAGGAACCCAGAGGAGATCTTGAATTTTAAGAGATAATTTAAAGGAGAACAAGAAGTGCTGGCCAGTGTGACTCAGTTGGTTGGAAAGTCACCCCATAAACCAAAAGAGATGGGTCCCATCCCAGGTCAGGGCACATGCCAGGGCTGCAGGTTCTGTCTTTGGGTCGGGGCACGTACGGGAGGCAACCACTTGACATCTCTCCCTCTATCTCTCCTCCCCCTTTTTCTCTCTCCAGAAACAATGAAAATGTGTCCTCAGGTGAGGCTTAAAAATAATAATAATAAACAAAAAAGTAGAAAGAAGTTTTTATCACACAACTTATTATCCTGATAAATATTCAGTTAGCTAAAACATCTGTTTAATTTATTCTGTAAAATAAAAGACACATGTTCACCAGTACCTTTATTAATTTGAACATTTTGAGTATGTCCACAATCTCCTGCTATTGGCTTCTAGTGGGTAGAGGCCAGGGGTGCTGCTAAACGTCTTCCGATGCATAAGACAGCCCCACAGCAGAGAATTATCTGGCCAAGATGTCCATAGTAGCAAGAAACTTCACAAACCACTCTTGACACATTCAGTCAGTCACAGCACCTTCTTCATACACTGCACAAATCTTTTTTTGCATTTCAGTTGCATTTTTACCTTTTGTGAAATAGTAAAGCATAAGATGCTGAAAATGTTGCATATTTTCTTCCATCTTCGATATTAAAATGGCCTCACAAAAATTCTCCAATTTTGTTTTATTAAGATTTTATTTATTTTTAGAGAGAGGGGGAGGGAAGAAGTAAGAGAGGAAGAGAAACGTCAGTGTGTGGTTGCCTGTCATGTACCCTCTACTGGGGACCCAGCCTGCAATCCAGGTATGTGCCTTGACTGGGAATTGAACCAGAGACCCTTTGGTTCACAGGCTGGTACTCAATCCCTTGAGCCACACCAGCCAGGGCACCAACTTTGACAAGTTTTTAAAGATATATGCTATATGACAGCTATCACAATACAATCTGACAAAATTCTTTCAAGTAAAGTTAAAGACAACTAAGTACTACTAGAGCCATTCAGCGGGGAAAAAAATAAATGAATTTTTGGCCAACCCACTAATACAAGGAAAACATAAACAGACAGAGGAAGGGTTAGGCCAACCCATGGTGGATCGTTCTAGAAGCGAGTCAGTCAGGGCGGTGGCCTCCCCTGCGGGTCTGACCCAGCGTGGCCATACCGAGGGCTACCAGGCGGTTCCCAGAGCGCAACACGCAGCCTCCTCAGCCTTTCTCCTTCCCCCCTCACTCCTTCAGAAGAGGGAGGCCCTGGCTTCAAGCCCAGGAGTTTTCCTGTTCAAAGTGGTGCCTTTCACGCCCACTTGCTGAGGTGGAATCTCTTCTCTCTGTTGCTGCCTTTTTTCCAAACCAGGGAAAGGTGCTGACTGCTTTCCTGGCTTAGTGACAGTGAAGGGGCTGCGGGGACAGGGTGTTGGTACTGTCTTCAGGGACGAAGCTGCTTTCCTAGAAGCTGGGTTTTCACCCTCCCTTCCTTCAGCAGTCCTGTGCTCCCTCCTCCAATCCGCCCGGTTATCTGAGCCATCAGAGGAAAGGAGAGGGGAGGAAGAGCACCAGCGCGCTCCGGGAATCAGCCTGCCCCTCCCTAGGGCTCCCATGGGTGGCTGAAGTTTGCTTCCACGCAGAAGCAGGTGTCTGGTGGCGTGTGGTCCCGCGCGGGCTGGAGACAGGCCACCCGTGCCACGTGCGTTCAGCCGCCACCCCACTCACGGATGACTCCGCCTGGCTCCAAACTGCCGGCGGTGTCAGAAACCAAATCCGGACCTGGCTCCTCTTCACGGGGGGAAATACAAAGCCTCCCATCTGGATAATGAGAAGAGTTGCCGGGTCCTATTTCCCATGAGGCCGGAGGAGGCGTTTCTGGGACGGGGGTGGGGGTGGAAAAGAGCACCCACGGGGAGAGAGTGCTGAGCCCAGGTACCCACCTGCTCCGGGCCTGCCAGGGGAAGCAAGGCCAGCGGGCAGCTACCGAAGGCTGAGAGTTCTCAAACTGTGGGCCCCAGACCGGCAGCAGCAACGTGACCTGGGACCTTGTTAGGAAAACCTGCAGGATCAGAACCTCTGGCGCCGGGGCACTGGGTTTTGCCAAGCCTGCGGGTGGCTGAGGCTCATCCAAGTCGGAGGACCTCTGGGTGAGGTACGCCCGGGACAGTGCGCCCGGAGCCCCACCCAGCGTGGGAGGCTGGGCCTGGGGTACGTGGCCTTCCAGTTGTACAAATACTGGGTCCTGCACGAATAATGCCTCTCTTTTATTACAAAATCATAAGCATGCAATTCAGTAACATAACGGTATCACACTCAAGCACACCGTATGACATTTTAGGTGAAATGTTCAAATTAAAACGATAAATTATTACACCCATATTATTGCCCTATCGACCACCCTCAGACAGGCGTTACTTCTGCCAGACCCTCTACGTCCTGTTCCAGGTGTGCCAGCAGGTGGAAGAGGTTTGGGAGTCTGCCCGAGAAGCAAAAGACAGCGGGCGCCGCCGAGGAGGGACGTCACCCCTGGCAGCACGCCCCCCTCCCAGGCGCAGGTAACGTGCGGAGCTTGTTTTCACCGGACCCGAGGCGCCCGGCTCCGACACTAAGCGGGTCTCCGGATCCTCTTGCGCAGCTGAGCCTGTCCCGTTTCCGCACAGACTCGACGTTTTGTTCTTTGGTCCGCGGAGCCGGGGGACGGAGAATGCACACGGCCGGGCTCAGGGGTACCTGGGGACCCTGGAGCAGCGCAGCCAGGGCGCAACCCGAGGGCCACAGGAGCGGGTCGTGGCCTGCACGGAGGAGCCGACAGTGAAAACGCATCGCGTTCTTTCTCATTGGACAAAAGTTGTGCGGAGCAGCTAAGCCGAGTGGGCAGGTTCACCGACCATCCCCTTGCTTGCCTTGGAGGTGTCACTGGGAATGGGAAAGGTTGTTGATGGCTAGTGTTTCACCCGCGCTGCGCTCCCCACACAGTGGGGGTGAGAGGGCACGCATTCGTCTAACGTGTGTATGTGTGTGGGGGACAGAGATGCACCCGTTCATTTCAGCCGTATCTCCAAACCAGGAGTCCTTTGCCGCCGCCTCCCCACCCCCCACGCCCGCCCGCACACAGCAAGGCCCTGAAAATTTCAGCATGAAACAGTTTCTGAACCGACCAGTAGAGGGGGCGCTCTCCCCATTTTTGGAGTGGAAATGGCTCTTGTGCAAAGTGTGGGTCCTTGGGGCGGGTTTTCAGGGATAAGGAAAAGTCAGATTTACGCGTAGGCCAAAGATGCACTAGCCCAAAGCAGAGCGGTTTCAGGAACACAAGGAGACTCGCATAGTCTCTCTTACCACTTAGTCTGTCTCACTGGACGACTGAGACTAGTGGAGCTCTACCCCTGGACTAGACCAATTCAAAATGCAAATCGATCTGGGATTATACTTCAGGCCCTCACTCCTCTTGAGGTGGTGGGAGCTGTGAGGTGTTGGCAAACTAGAAGGTGAGGGTGAGTGATGGGGCGGGCAGAGAGATAAGGGGCATAAAACGATGACAGACATTAGGGCTCCCTAAGTGTTAAAATTCTCCTCTGTTCAAAGGAAGAGAAAAGCCCTGCGTGATTCCCATAGTGAGACCTGAGTGTGCCCCGCGTGTCCCTGTGGGTGGGGGATACCCCTCCCCAGGGCTCCTGGTTCATTTGCAGGCCTACAGCCTCTTACCAAGTGCTGTACACTTTGATAGTTTATTTCCTTGTCTTGGAACATCTCGAGATGAGGGATATTGTTTTATATTTCCAGCTCCTGACATGAACCATGAAAAATTTGTAAATGCTCAATAAATGTTGCATAAGTGAATGAAATGATTGCCCATAGGTAATGAACCATTAAATAAATTATACTTTATCAGCCTTATTGGAATATTATGTAATATTTAAAATAATTGTTATTTGAAAGTTTCTGATAGAGTATATCTTGAAACTTCTAATCACAAGGAAAACCCTTGTGACTGCCCAAGGGGATGGATGCGAACTGGTTGTGGCAATCATTTCACAATATAGGCATCTGTGAAATCATTATGTTGACCGTCCTAAATGAATATAACGTTATATCTCAATAAAACTGGAAAAACCAAAAATAATAGATATACAGGCTATGTAATAACATGGGAAAAGCTTATGATGTTATATCGAATATACAAATTACTTCATACCTACGTATGATGACGCATGCATGTGAATGAAAAGGCAAAAGGGGAAATGAAGAACTGTGTCTGTGCAGTGGTCTTGCAAGTAGCTCCTTCCTCCCTAGCTTGTTGTTCACTCTCCTTTGTTGTGGGTTGTGCAATAGACAGCGAAACCATTTCTTCCGCCCACTGGGGTGACTCAGTTTTTGTTTCTGATGCCCGAGTACTTTGACTCCATGCTGTTGGCGGGGATCTCACCACCTCTTCAGAATACCTTTTGGTTTCATTTTATTTGCACAGTGCCCGGCACTGCACCCACATGTGCACAGAAGTGGCTAAATATTTTGGATGTAAGTGATTTTAGTGGTGGCAGCTGCTATAAATAACTTCAAGTTCAAAGACACAAACACCGTGTTCTCCCAAGTCAGTCAAGCGCCTCTCAAGTGTTATTAACAGCGAGTCCCTATTTATACTGGTTCTCCCAATGAGCATACTAATGGGTCTGATTTATTAAGGATCAACTGTGTGCCTTCCACTTAAATTTAATCCTCTCCACAAACCTGTAAGGTAGGAAATATTATCCTGCTTAGTAGAGAAAGAAACATAAATTCAGAGGGTTTACATGAATTTTCTAAGATCACAGACACCCATGTTTCACACCTAAAACTCTGGGCTCCCAAAGGCCATGTTTTTGCCCTGCCTACCAGGATGGACGCTTTTAAAGGGATCATAATGCAGTAGGGGCAATAACATAATGCACATAAATGACGCAATCTAACTGTGCATGGAAAATGAATAATAGGGCTAAGTATTGCATAGGTTTGCAGGCAATGAATCAATGTCCACCTGTGGCCTCTCCAGAACTTTCCAAATGCTAACCTCCTCACTGTGCAGTTGGGAGCTCTGTCCACCCATCAGTCCCGCTCGAGCCAGAATGATCTAGACCAGGGGTGTCCAACCTTTCGGAGTCTCTGGGCCACACTGGAAGAAGAGTTGTCTCAGGCCGCACATTAAATACACAAACACTGATGAAAACGGATGAGCCGAAAAAAGGTCCGTGCATAATTTTCATGGCATCTGCTACCGCAGATAAGCAAAAACATCCTCACGTAATCTCCCTAACTATGCAGTGGCCTTTTCGATAATCATTTAAAATTGTCGAGCAGGTCCCTGTAATCACTATATAGGAAATAGACCCATCTGAGTAATAAAACTAAGTATCGTTTTAAGTAAATGTACAGTTTTGTGTTGGGCCACATGTGCACCCATCCCAGGCTGCATGCGGCTCGCGGGCTGTGGGTGGGGCAGCCCTGATCTAGAGCTTGCTTGTCTTGGTTTTGGGTCAAAATGTTTGGAAGGTTCAGTCTTTTCACTGAGAATAAAATCACTGTCACTTTTCTTTCAGCCTCACTTCTGTGCATTCTGAAGCTTTATGAAGTTTAATCTATTATTTAATTTCAGGAGCTTCTGGGCCACCTCAGTGCTTGCAGGAATGAGGTGTTTCCCCAAGAAAGAGAGGGGTGCTCATGTGCCTTTACCAACCCGGGCCTAGAGGCCCCAACCAGAAATCCAGGTTGCACTGGTTTCTGACAGTTCGTTCTCTTCTTAATCACCATTTCATCATGGGCTTAAAATAATAGGAATAGCCCTGGCTGGTGTGGCTCAGTGAATTGAGCACCAGCCTGCAAACCAAAGGGTCACCGGTTTGATTCCCAGTCAGGGCGCATGCCCAGGTTGAGGGCCAGGTCCCCAGTAGGGGGCACAAGAGAGGCAACCACACATTGATGTTTCTCTCCCTTTCTCCTTCCCTTCCCCGCTCTTTGAAAATAAAATATTTTTAAAAAATGGAAATAAAGGAAAAGTGCAAATGAATAATATAACAAGGTTAGGCAGAGGCCTAATTCATCATTTGTCTGCATGAAAAATGAAGTTCAGACACTCTGCCTGTCCCAAGCTTTCACCTCTCCACTGAATCCCGTTCTCCTCCCCGTCGTAAGGCTCTAGGGCCCCCAGAGCCCATCTCCTCCTGCCTCCTGTTCGAACCTGCTCACAGGACATGTACAGATCTCAGTACGGACTTCAGAGAAGGGGTCGCCTCTCGATAGTCAATGTGCTTCGGAACCTTATCTGTCTTCAGGGCCCCAAAGGCATTTTGTCTCCTGTGAAATGTCACAGAGGCATTTTCCAGGCACGGATTCTGTCCAGGCCCCTGAAGACACTCCTGGCTGGTCTGGCTGGTCATCTCTGGGAGCGACTGTTCTGACTGCAGAGAGGGAGGGGCAGTCTGGTGGGAGCAGTGTCTGGGTCTGGGAAGCTGAGACTGGGCAGGAGGAGGAGTTGGCTTCAGAAATGTGTTACTTACCCTGTATGTTTGCCTGCCGTGAAAAATGAGAATCGTATTTTTTTTTTTTGGATGGAAGTAGTTTTTCCACTAAAAATGTAGCTGTAATTTTAGAGATTCTCAAAGGGATCTGAGAAAGGTCTTAGATTTTGAAGTTCCTATATTATAGGGTAACTTTATAAAGTGTTATGTATCATTTTCCAATTCAGTTTGATGTCTTTGCCTGAGCATTTTGCTCTTTGTAAAATCAATAAAGCTGGAAACCTCACCTCCAAGTGTCACATGAAATTAGAATTAAAATGGTGCAACAAGACGGCAGTGACATTTTCTTACGGCTTCCAGGTTCCTAAGAGGTAGTGTCTTCTCTTGTGGCTACCAATTCCCTTCTCTGTGGCCTCTTTAATAAACCACCCAGTCCTGCTGGTGGAAGTCAGAACATCTATCGTACTCATGTCTCAATGAAGAAACGCGTAGGTTGGTTTTATCACATTAATCAGCAAGGCCTTGAGGAAAAAGGCCACACCCCACAGGATGCAAGGTACCATGCACGTCACCAGGAGAAAAAGTCTGAAGCTTAGGGGACAGTGTCCCACAATGGCTCAGTGGTGGCAGCCCATCTGACCAATGAGGAGACGGGCATCTAGGCAAGGAGAGTACGTCCTCGCCATTGTGCTGCCCTCGTTCCACAAACCACTTCTCTCCTGCCTCCGCCCATGCCGAAATCTTATAGTCCCTTTCCACTCCCCAGTGTACCTAAGTATCAGAACTTAAATTTTAAAAAAAAGCCACACAAAACTGACATTAAAAAAATAAATTTATTTTGAGTCCAAAATACTGAAGAATAAGCATACAGATACATTTTACAAAGAGCAAAAAAAATAAAAACATGAGCCCTGGCTGGTGTGGGTCAGTGGACTGAGTACCAGATTGGGAAGCGAAGGGTCACTGGTTTGATTCCCAGTCAGGGCACAGGCCTGGGTTGCGGGGCCAGGTCCCCAGTAGGGGGTGTGTGAGAGGCAACCACACATTGATGTTTCCCTCTCTTTCTCCCTCCCTTCCCTTCTCTCTAAAAATAAATACATAAAATCTTTAAAAAAATTAGAACATGAAAAATGACTTAAGGGAGACCCAGATTTTCCCAGCAATACTCTGAGTTTACACATAACAGAGTTTTAAAGACATTTCCCCACATTCCCAAAAAGCAAAAGCTGTATTTGCAACATTTATCAACACAATGGCTATTGCAAGCATCGGTTTCTATCTGGAATCATTTGGTTAAAATTTTTACAAGAGTCAGTTACTCGACTCCATTTCCCAAAGATACGATACAGAACTATATGACATTCTTGTCTGACATATTACAGACAACTTTAACTAATACAGAAAAATTATCAATTTATTTTGCATTTTACCATATTATATTTCATTCTTTTATTAATCAACAAGGAAAAATACACATGACATATATATACATATGCTTTCAAAAACAAAGTATTCCAATTTTTATCTGTAGTTTGTTCCAAACGTCAGGAACTCAACAAGTACATGATTATTTTAAACAACATCGACAGTTTAAAAATAAAAACAATCATTTCCAGGAGGGACCTTGAAATATATTTTTGGCTGAAAAACCTGTGCCATCAATAGCTTAAGGAAGGTAACGAGTCAGCACACTCTGCTTGAGCTACTGGCAACGGAATAAAAAGGCTAAAAACAGATTTTAAACTTGCTGCGTCCAGAGGAATGACCGCAGTTGTTTATCCCAAATGCCCAGGAGCTGTCTCCGCTACCTTTGAGTTTCTCTGGTACAGTGATTTGGTTTACCCCAGGTGAACGGCATCTAACATTTTAAAAAGACCTTTGAGGTCACAGCGAACGCATTCCTCCTTCTACGGATGAAGGAAATGCTGTCCAGAAAGTGAAAGGGACAGCTAGAAGCAGATCCAAGACACAGACCTGGAGCTCGCGGTTCCCGTTAAGTTGTTCTAATGACACGGCCGCCAGGGGGAGATTCCACGTGAGGGACTGTGGGGTTGAGGACAGAGGACACTGTCATCGTTTCAGCGAGAAGCAATGGTGCACTGCGCCCAGATCAGAGGGGTTTACTCACTCCCAGGGTACCCAGGGTTTACCTGATTGGCTCTTGTTGTGTATGTGGACATCATGTAAGCAGTATGGCTGTTTATATGTCATTACTCTGAAGATGATATTCCCGCATCAGTTCAGAGAGTCAGAACGCCAACAACATTGAAATTCGCACAGTAAACAACAGGCAGAGGTAGGCACTGTGGAAACACATTTGGTCCTGTTCCGCTTACCCTGAGCACGTGACAGAGCAGACTGTCCCTGCGGTGGGGACACTGTGCGGTCTGGGGTGAAGACAAGGAGCCCCTCTCCCGACACACCGAGGGAGCACATGCTCAGGTGTCGCAGTGTTCAAAGGAGCAGGGTCATAAAAATGACATAAAAAGGACACCAGAGAGTTAGAACGCACAGCATTTGCAGGGGTCCCCACGGAGTTGGAACACCCGGGCTGAGCAGAGATTTCCCTATCTCTGGAATCTTCGAGGCGAAAGTATACGATGTGACACGAGAAATCGTGGAAAAGCCAGTAACACAGAGTATGGCATTTTCTCACTAGGAACTTATATATTGCACCAAAAAAAAAAAAAAAAAGGAACACGTGAAAAAGCCAATAAGTACAAAACTTCTCTATCTCACACCAGAGTGAAAAAATACAGTGTTACTATATCTGCCATGAAAGAAGGCACAGAGAACTCAAGATGACGGCCCGTGTCTGGCTCCTCAGCTTCATCAGAACATGAGACCGAAGCCGATCGGCACCAAATGGTTCCTATGGTCATTGACAGTACCTGTTACAAAGCGCAGCGTAACGAGAATACCAGACGGGAAAGTCGCAGCCCTGTCTGCAAGTCCGATCCCAGCGCCAGCGCCGTCCCTGGTGGATGGAAGCGGCGTATCGCCACACCGCACTCGCACCAAGGGGCTCCCACGGAGGGGCTCCCACGGCACACAGGGAGCCTGTCAGGACACATCCCGCACGTGGTCCTCCTGGACATCTTTACAAACAAACTGACTGTGCTCCTAGGGGACCGAACAGGATCAGACGTCCACGTGATCGTGAGAGGAAGCCATCCAGGCTTCCACTTTCTACAAAACAGAAAACCACGTCCTTTTGAAAAATAAATGTCAAGAAGCTTACTTTCAGATCGACCCTCTGAGACCCCAAATGGGACACTTGTTAGACACATGGTAGTGTTAAGATGATGTAAACAAAAGCACCCTAAGTAAAATATTGCTTAAATTAACGATGAAGCAAAAACGGGGACTGCATGTCGGGGTCCCACAGTGCCAGCGTGTGCCCATCTCTCATCACCTAGAAACCAAGCCGTGCCGCGAGTTATCACTTGATACCAACTTCCCCTCCCCCTCAGATTGCGGGTTCTGCCTGCTCGAACAGCGTAACAGTTTTTGACTCTTGATCTGTGGGACTCTCAACTGGTACCTGCAGAAAGAGTCAGAAGATAAAGAAAATTTACAGCGTTTGCCGATGCCATGGTGACGGATCAATAGTAGCAGGCTCAAGAATAAAAATTGAGCTGGCCAGATAGATTGGTTTCACACTTATTCCGTGCATACATTTCTCAATCATATGATCACAAACATGTTTGTTACTTACAGCTTTAATATTGCCATTTGTAATTCCTATATTTATGTTGTGTCTTCTCAGGTCAGACTTGATTAGTGCTGAAACAGAGAAGCATCGAGAGTTACTACCGGGGGTTCGTGAACGTACTTTGCTCCAAGCGCTGCTAAGTCTTGTTCGCTGTTGTCAGATTTAGCACACCACAGTGCCACAGTATATAACAGCATCCGTGCAGTCCGAAAAAATAGTACCTCTCAAAGCCGTTAAGTTAGTTAGGAAGTCATTCATTGCTGAGCAAACACAGGATGCTAGGAAACAAGGATACAACGAGGAACAGTGCCGTTCCTTCCCTAAAGCACCCTCCAATCGAGGGAAACACTGACTCACAAACAGTCGTAACACTGCCCGATAACTGCAACACCTGGGCTTTGCCTGTGGTGGAGTGGGGGCGTGGGAGGAAAGAACTCCCGTGTTAGCCAAAGGGAATCTGGATGGATTGCCAGAGGAGACAGATTTGAATGGAAACTTGAACAATGAGTAGGAGCTTGTCCAGCACAGGACAGGAGAGGAAGGCACCTGGGCCGGCAGAATGCAGTCTACGCCAAGACATGGGGACAGGAAGCCCACGGCCTGTTCCTGGCACTAAGGTCACCAGGGGTCCCTGCGGGAGGCTGTGGAGAAGAGGTTGGGCTGGCAGGTATTGTGGACACTGCACCTGAGAGGGGAGGACACTATCAGCCTGTGACAGAGTGAAACGCTGGCCCTCCATCTCTACCTTACTTCAAGCCTGCATTTCCCCACAGCCTGCAGGCAAACAGCTGCTCCTATGAATTTGCTTATCATTAGAGAAATTCTTCTTGAGGCTTGAGTTTTTGGAAGACTGGCCCCTTGCCAGGGGGGTGACTCTTAGAAGAGGTGAGGATGTGTGTACAAAATAATGATTGCTTATCAAAGATTTTTCAGGAGCCTCAAGAGCAAAGAACAGGGAACAAAGAGATTTAGAGATTCCTGGCTCTTCCCGGGGTACCTGCTGGCCCCCGGATGTCTGCGGGTGGCCAGTCAACTTCTTGCCCTGTCCACTCTCCCTTCCCTTGACTGAAAGCAGCCTGAATTCTGGGTTCTCTTAAGATGGCATTGAGGCAGCTCTAAGGCCCCCCCACCCCCATCTTCTCGAGCTGGCACCTTCTCTGTCAAGGAACCTTTCCCAGCTCCAAACTCCGACAATTTGAACACTGGCCTTTTGAAGCATCTGGCACACGCACGAACTTATGGAGTAGTAACAGGGCTATATATTAGGGAGCTCAATCTGGCAGCCACGTGGAGGGTTAATCACTGGCAGCAAGACTAGAGGCAGGAAGGTCAGTTAAGAGGCTTTAATTCTTCGGAGAGCTGGTGAGACTTGCCTGTGTGAGAAATGTAAACAAAGGGACAAGTTTCAGAGATGTTTTAGAATAGAACCAGCAAGACTTGGTGGTTTGATGGAATATGAAAAATGGCCATAAAGCAGGTAAGCTGCCAGTTAAATGCTCAATAACACACACACACACACACACACACAGAGAATATGAAGACAGAAGAAGAGAAAGTAAAAAGTGACTTTTGAATTTTCTTGTTCAGGCAATTGAATGGGCGGTGGTCCTAGTCTCTGAAACTAAAAACACAGGAAGAGCAAGTGTGGTGGGAAGATGGTGAGTTCAGTCCCAGACGGGCTGAGCATAAGACACCTGGAGCATCCAGGTCTAGAGATGAATACAGGATTGGACATGGTCTGAAGTGTGCGAGACATGGGGGTCTGTTAGAGGAAATTGGCAGTTATTTTAAAACATAGCACAGCAGCCAGGGAATGACCTGTTTATGTGTTTATGGCTTGTTTTTTTTTCTTTTGCTTCTTGCTTGTCCCTGCGCACCAGAGATAACAATTGCCCCTGTGTGCTAGAGATAACATTTCGCTTCTTGCTTCTGTAGGCTGCTTCTTGCTTTCGCCCCAGAAGTAACGGTCTAAGTGACAGACCATCCCTCACCCGATATAAGCAATTGCGCCCCGCTGATTGGGGCCCAGAATTTGGAGACCGCCTCCTCTGGGTCCACAGGCATAAATAAAAGAACCACTTCGCTTCCTCCAGTGTTTGGCCTGAGTTCTTGTAACAGGTCCAGATTTTTTTTTTAGTGTTCACCAATTTTTTAAATTACATTTTATTGAGTATACTATTAGTTGTCCCAATACTTCCCCCATTGCTCCCATCCACCCAGCACCCCCCACTCCCACTCCCTCAGGCCATCCCCACACCATTGTTCATGTCCTTAAGTCATGCATATCAGTTCTTTGGCTACTGCATTTCCTTACTGTACTTTACATCCCCATGGCTATTCTGTAACTACCTATTTGTACTTCTTAATCCCCTCACCTCTTCACTCATTCCCCCTCCCCCATCTGGCAACCATCAAACCGCTCTCTCTATCCACGTTTCTGTCTCTGTTCTTGTTTGCTTAGCTTAGTTTTTTTTTTTTAGATTCAATTGTTGATGGATACATATTTAGCGCCATTTTATTGGTCATGGTTTTGATCTTTTTCTTAAATAAGTCCCTTTAACATTTCATATAATGATGGCTTGGTGATGATGTGCTCCTTTTATTTTCTCTTGTCTGGGAAGCTCTTTATCTGCCCCTCTATTCTAAATGATAGCTTTCCTGGATAGAGCAATCTTGGCTGTAACTCCCTGCTTTTCATGACTTTTAATATTTCTTGCCAATCCCTTCTAGCCTGCAAAGTTTCTTTGAAGAAATTAGCTGACGATCTTATGGGAACTCCCCTGTAGGTAGCTGACTGCTTTTCTCATCCTGCTTTCAAGATTCTCTCTTTAGCCTCAACCATTGGCATTTTAATTATGATATGGAGACCCAGGTTTGGAGTTACTAGTATATGTGGCAGTTAGTGCCATAGACTGCTCAAAGGAGACTGGAAAATAAGAAAATACGCTAAGAGCCTGTGGGTAGTTAACTAACCTAAGCAGTCATAAAGCAAAGTAAATAAAAGATGAAAGTAAAATTGGTGTTGTAAAAGTTAGCCTAATGCTTCCTTTGAGATCCACATTGCCCCTTATGATTCTGCTCTATAGCTGATGCCAATGGTTTAGAAATTCAGATATTTATGCTGAGTAACTGGACATGTAAATATGACCTTTCTACACGCATTTAAATGACTTTGAAGAAACTGGTGCTGGCGTGTGATAAGATCACATTTAAAAGCAGTGGAGATATTGAAACACAAGCTTTACATTCAGTAGTGACAGCCCGGACTAAGCAACTCTGTGGTGTTGCACAATTTGCCAAATCAAAGAGGCTACTCACGTATTTTCGTTAATAGGAAGAAAATGTATTCCTCTATCATTCATGATAATTATAGGATTTAGAAACATGACGAATGGCATTATCACCTACTGTTTTCAATGGATACGAATGGGCTACAGACAGATAATATGCCACAGAGAGCTGTCTCTACTGGAAAGTTGAGTGCGCTGCACCCAAATGCTGATCCCTGGGTCACCCAGAGCAAGAACACCCAGCAACCCTTGGGGGAAATGCAGAAAGAAAAGGCGCCGCCTTCACCGCACCCTCAGGAACTGCCCAGCCCTCTTTCCTGTCTACACAAATGACCGCTGGATATACAATCCATCACACTCTCTTAGCAAAATACTCCCAATACGTGAGATAAATTACACAGCATTTTTAGATGGCAGAAACATCAATTGTAAAACTATTTTAAAGTTCTTTATCCACTTAATTAATTTTCTAGACTTGAAAATATTTGAATTGACATTTATTAATCTGACTATACAAATAAGGTGAATGCAGACCTCAAAACGGCTCCCTTTTTCGGTTCCACAACAGCACAAATAGTGTCTATTAAATAGATAGGCAAATGTCACTTCCCTGGAAATTGAGAACCAACACGGGATTACCTGGGACGGGTCACATTAAGGCAGTTACTGTGTTACATGTCTACAGTTTTGTATGTTTTACTTTACTAACCAAAGAGAACGGAAAAAGGCTCCCTCATAGTAGGATGTGTTTTTTTTTCTTTGGATAATTTTTATGAGTTTATCTGAACCAAACGGACCACATCTGTCAGGAAGCAAGAGCTCAGATGCTCCTGCAGGATGTTTTCATTGGAGGGCACGCGGCAGTCGCTCTTTTAAACACAGCACAAGACTGACAGCAGCCTTCGGTGGCTGTGTGTTTCCCAAATGACTGCTCACTGGGGGTAAGATTCCGTGTGTGGGGGCGTCTCAGAATGAATGGTCAGGCACTCAATAACCACGAAAAGAGGCCTTGACTCACGACTCTCTGATGGATTCTGTCTCTCATGTTGGTGAAGGTGGGCAGAGAGAAGGGAACAAAGTCAGATGACGGCAGAAGCCCAGCCGGCCAGAGGGCACTACTAACACGTCGCCCCTCTAAGTCCAGTTTCGCGCTACGTGCCTGGACAAACGATGGACACGAGTTCTTCAACAGGCTCCTTCTCTGGAGGTCAGGCACGATTCACGTTCCTGCTCACATCTACTCTGATTACACCCGAGAAGTGTGAGAACTGGCAAACCACACCAAACGCTCATCCCTCCCCTGTCCTCTGACTTCAGCCCGCGGCTGCCACATCAGGGCAAATGCTAACGCGACGAGGAGTGTCCTCGGTGTCAGACACTCTGCTAGGAACTTTTCATGAATCTCCTCACTGACCCTCATGGCAAGCCCTCTAAGGCAGGCTTTAAACACCCTATCACGAGTGAGCAAAGGAGGGTTTGAAAGCTTGAGTCACTTGCCTCAAGTCACACAGCTAGGGAGTTAACAGAATCAGAACTTAAGGCCGGGTACTGCCCATTCCGGCTCCTTGTTACAGCAGTTCTGTTTTCTATGCCTAGTAATTGTATTGAATTTAGAACCTGAAAGATAAATGAACAGATTCATATCACTGAAAGAAAACAAGTAATATCCTGCTTTTTATCTTATTTTTCTCCTTGAGTCCTGCCAAGCCATTCAGAATCAATATATGTGTTTACCTGTTAAAACGATGCCCACAAACATCCAAACACAGAGGAAAATGTTTCCTGCCTTGGGGCTGTACTCTGAGGTGAGCTTTCCTTGAGCCAGTGTGAACAAAATCCCAAATATCTAAAATAAAATAAGAGGATTATTGTATCAAGTTCACTTAAAAAAAGATTTTATTTATTTTTATTTTCTCTAAAGACTTTATTAATTTATCTTTAGAGGGGAAGGGAAGGAGAGAGAAAGAGAAATGTCAGTGTATGGTTTTGTCTTGTGTGTCCCCTGCTGGGAACTGGCCTGCAACCCAGGCATGTGCCCTGACTGGGAATCGAACCAGTGACCCTTTGGTTAGCAGGCCTGCACTCAATCCACTGAGCTACGCCAGCCAGGGCGAAAGGTGAAATTTTTAAAACAAAATCTAGGGCAAACTCATTACCCACTAGAGTATTCGGTGAACAACTCATCTCAGGCGGAAGGGCAACAGAGAGTTACCTGCGCAGCAGCATTGAGAAGACCTGACGAAGTGCCTTCAGATTCAGGGTAAGTGATTTCAACAGCAAATTCAAAGCCCAAGGGGAGGTAACCCGTCATGAAGAAACTAGGAAAATAGACCCAGAGTTATGGAATTAGCAGGACAGTAACACGTTACCGAGGTGATCATTCTACTTCTCAGGCCTATTCTAATGATCAAATCGGGAATGCTTTGAAGTTGACATATGCAGGAAAGGCACCACTGTTCATTAGTCGGTCCAAGGTCACGAGAACTGAGAAGGAAAACAACTTCTAATTTCTTTTTCTGAGAAAAATTTACTGCTAGTTTTCTGAACCAGTTGTCTTTCTAACTAAATAAAGTTACTTGGACTAAATAAAATAAGGCTTATCTGTTTTTCACCTACACAAACCAACAAAAAAACATTTAAAATTATGTTTTGCATTTCTAAAGAATTATACATTTATATGCACAGGATGAATTTTTTTAAGTTTAAAGTGTTAAAGAGGCCTTGGATGAACTTGAAAAATTAAAAAACACAGGACTGACACTTCGGAATCACAACCGCAGGCCGCTGTTCCCTTCAAGCACACCCGACGCTTACCCAAGCACCCCCGCGGTGACAAACACGAGGACAATGTGTCCGAGGTCCAGGGTGAAGGTAAATGTGATCATCCCACAGAAAGACAAAATGTAAACCAGCAGAGTAGTCTGTCTAAAACAAAACAAAAAATGATCCATTTTATGCCAGAAACACACAGAAATCACGTGGTCAGCTACTGCTCTGTCCACACAGCAATAAATACCTTGGGTTTTCAAGACCAGGTTTCAATTATCTACGCAAAATATTTCCACCAAAGCCCACGCCACGTCTACTGCTCACGCAGGGAGGCATATTCACGTGGATAAAATCATTGTCATGTCTCCAAAGGGGGTGGTTCCCTACCCATATTTCAAGACTCAGACTAAATTCTACCTATTCTAAAACGCCTTTCCTAACCATGGAAGCTTATGCCATTGTTTCTTTCTTCCAATTCCCTCATCATTTTACTATACACATAATTGGCACTTGACCGCCATTGGAATTAGGACAACCATTTTAGTCTGTAGTATTATTATTTAATTCTTCACACGTGAATGCCTTGTTTTTCTCATTTAGACCACAAGTGCCGTAAGGACAGCAGCCACATGCCACTTGCTACAATTCCTAGCCGACTGTGGCACACAGCTGCGGCTACCTGAGAAGTCAGCCGGAGCAACAAAAAACACATCTCAATGCCTATCGAGTTTTCTGATCATATAATGGGTCAAAAACTATTAATAAATGTAACCTTTACACACCTCCCTTCATCTATAAATTTAGTGGGTGCCACTCTAACTACCGTTTCATGATAATGAAGCTGTAGCAATGCTTCCTTCAGTCATCGGAGAACTACCTTGGAGAATTCAAGATCGCAGGTAATTTGAAAGGGTTGAGATAAAGGTATTAAACATATACTGGGCCTTGAAGGTGCCTAGGACACAGCTGCACATTTTATTCGGTCCATTTATTCACCTCAGTTTCATTCACACATTCCTCCGAAGCAGATGGAAAGTTTCTGTCTATTAAAAAAAATCGTAGCTATTTTTTGAAGAGCCAGTGCAAAAAGATGCTGCCTCTGAAGCCCCTTTCAGCCGCCCAGTTGGAGTTACTCACTTTTTCTTCCATATTAGCATTTTGCTGATTTCATACAGATATACAATTAATAGAGTGTTTGTATTATGTGTTATATTGTAGTTAAGTGGTGCTGCAGTTGAGGGTACTTTCTTCAAAACATTTTACCACAATAATCCTTAGGTTCAATAATAACAATCTGCTAGGAAAGAACAACTTTTTGTTTTTAAGCTCACAACATGAGAAAAGAGCAATACGAAATTTCTGTCAGAAGTTAAATGTTTCTCAAGAAGGATTTTTTTGCAGAATAGAAGTGGTCTATGTGAGTACTACTGGAGGTGAACGAGGTTCATAATGTATGCAAGTCCTCAAAGTTGGACTAAATATGAGCAACAGAGTAAGACAAGATGCAGACTACAGAAACATTCAGAAGTGGAGGGAACCTAAGCATGCCTAGAATCCAAGTCTTGCAGTAATAACACTGTAAAAAAAATTTTTAATAAAAAGCAAAGTTTTCTTTACAACCAAAATACTTTGGGTTGCACACCATACATTTATCTTACTTTTGCTTACTTGTACGTTTTGGTATAATCCAGCCATAAGCCACAAAGAATGGAGCCTACCATTCCGGCTACCACTAGTGTTAGCCCAATCCTCCCAGCATTCACCTCTTCTCCCTTAAAAGAATTTTCATGAGAAGTTAATCAGACACTTCTAATTCAAAGACATCCTTCACATTCTCATACCTTCACATGGTCAATGGAATTAATCAGATATAATCAAGCATGTAATATAACAGGAGGATTCAGTGTGTGTTTTAGGATGGGGATGGGATAAAGCACATATAAAGGACACTCTACTGTATTTTAAAACCAGGGGGAAATACCCTAAAATATGGAGAAATCAAAAGGGAACTTCCCTTGCCCTAGCCGGACATTTCAGTTAGTTGGAGTGTTGTCCTGGTACACCAAGGTCATGGTTCAGCCCCAGGTCAGGGCACTCACAAGAAGCAACCAGCAACTTATAATTATAAGCAATTTATAATTATAAGCAACTTATAACTAAGTGGGACTTCAGATCAGTGTTTCTCTCTTTCTTTCTCTCTCTCTCTAAAAATCAATCGATACATTTTTTAAAGGAAAATTTTCTTGATTCTCCACAATAAGAAGTACAATAATTTTAGTTAGAAATCTTAAGTAAGTTGCAGATGTCTGATAAAAAGGTTAATCTGACAGCCTTTCCATATTACAATTGCTCTCTCCTTTCAAAGGCAAAGAGAAGTTGGAGCTTGATATTTACTTCTTTATATTTGTTTTGGTTTTCCTTAAAGTTTTTGGCTTTTTCCATGTAACCAATCACATCATTTCTCTAAAAATGAATAGCAGAGCCCTGACGGGTGTGGCTCAGTTGGTTGGTGTGTCGTCCCATACACCGAAAGGCCACGGGTTCGATTCCCAGTCAGGTCGCATGCCCGGGTTGCAGTCAGGGTGTGTGCAGGAGGGGCCGTCGGTGCTTCTGTCTCACACTGACATTTCTCCCTCTCTCTCCCTCCCCTCCCCTCGCTCTAAAATCAGTGGACATGTCCTCCAGTGAGAATAAAAAAAAATTTTTTAAGAATAAAAAGAAAACAGGCATTGCCAAAGCTATAATAATTTCTGCTTTCCCTTTTGTATGTTTTACAAACTGCATTAAAAGTATTCTCAATGAAAACAAATATAAATCATTTACAGCAACAAGGTCATAAATCTTTAATCTCATGGTCATCTACTGGTATATTGCTGCTAAAGAAAAATTCCTGGCTGGGCAAACAACACAATATAGTCAGGAGCTTACCTCATGGTATGTCAGTATCATCTGATTTAATAATGTTGAAACTGAATAAAATGCTCCAGTCATGATACCTACAATAATAAGCAGAAAACTGTAAGTGTACCATTTACTAATTCATAAATTGCTATGGAGTTCGCTGTGACAATTGTGAAAATATACTGTATTTTGCCATGTATAATGCACATTTTTGCCCACATTCTTTAGTGTGTCCATGTATAATCCTTATTTTTCCTTATACATGGGCACATTATAATGGGTGATACCTGAAATACCTTCTATCTTTTCTCGTGTTTTGTAATTATTTGTTACATGAAATTTCTAGTACCATAATATGTTCAAAAATGAATGCTAAAATTCCCCTATAATGCAAAAAACAGGTATCTAAATATAAATGAATAAAGAATTGAATTAGAATATTTAAACTGAAGATTTTCCTGAAAGTTTGGGATGAAAACATGGGTGTGCGTTATACACAGGGGCGCATTATACTTGGCAAAATACGGTAATAGATTTCTCATTTGACAGAAAAAATGAAGAACTCTTGCCATGCCCTTTCAGACTGTGGACTGATATAATGAACACTTAAGTTACTAGGGGTTATGATAGGAAAACCCTGTCATTGCACTTGCTATTATTACTCACACTCTGATATACTGACCATAAATCATAACCCCACACACAACACTGTCGATGGCAATAAAGTGACAGCTTGCTCACTGAGCAACAACACTGCACTCGAGCAACTGAACGTGACGGCGTAAGACAGCAACCCTGCCTTGGGGACCTCACCCCTGTAGCAAGACTCGAACAGCGAGTAGTAAGACAAGATTAACTGAAGAATAATTCAAAAGGGAGAAATGAAAACAGCTGGTTATCAGGAAGCCTGATGAGGTCTGAGTCCTGCTTTTTCCTTGCACCTGATGTGTGACTTCAAGTAAGCCTCTTAGTTGAAACTTAAGTTTATTATGTCTCTCTTTTTATCACTAAATATTTCAAGCACACACAATAGCACAGAGAATAACTTAGCAGACACTCTCACTCTTCACCCAGCTTTTTCACACACGAACACTTGCCATCTTTGCTTCAGATTCATTTTTTAGACCTTCCCCGATCTCGCCCTTCTCTGCTGTTCTTCCCCAGGGGTAACCCCGACCCCGATCTGGTCGTTAGAGCTGTTGACAAATATTCTAGTTTTTCAGGCATTTTATGGAATGGCCATAGGACTTTAAAGTGAGCCGAAGTGACGTTTCCCACTTTCTGCTTTGGTGATCATGGAAGCATGTGCCTTTAGCACACACCTGCTGTGTAACTTCTCTTGTGTTATTACCTTTTGATAAATATCCCTACACTGCTGTTTACTTTTCAGATGTTTCCGCTATCTCCCCAATTTAATTATAATTACTTCAGAACAGAGATCATGTCTGATTCCTCTTTCTAGCTCACACAGCCTCTAGGGCACCATTGTTGATATCGATAAATGAATAAATGAAATGAACAATGAGTGAGATAACTGTGAAGCTAGCTCTGGTAGAACCGCTTGAGACAAAAGGAATACATTTCCGATACAAGAAATACTGGCACACAATTAGAGACCAGAATTAACAGTATACAAGGGCATGTAGAGGCAGATTTGTGTGTGTGTGAGACAGAAGATTGGTTATAAACTTGGCTGAAACAGAATTCTGCATTGAAAAACAGTGAGAGATAAATGAAGACTGGAGAACAGCCACCTTAAATGACAGGCTAGAGAAATGAATTTGCTCTAACAGGGAATAGTGAACCACTCTACATCCTAGTTGGTAGTTTTAGATTCAAGCTAACTAGTGGAGATTACCAGCAAAACTAAGTAAAGGAACTTGGTATGCTGAAGTATTTAATGATAAGGTGCTGTAACACCTGGGATTTGCTTTAAAACATTCCAGGAAAAAAGGAGAGGAGACAGAGTAAGAAGGATGAATGATGGTAAGTGTTCAAGCTGAGTGATGGTGGATGCATAAAAATTAGTTACATTAAATGTAATACCTTTGTGTTTAACTATTTCCAGCAAAAGAAAAAGCAATTAATCCTGGGAAAAGATTGAGAGCTTGGGCCGGGGCATAATTTGTTATAAAGCTGTAAAACAATTATATATCAGGGTGTGCCCTCCCCCCAAAGTGTGAAGAAGCCAGCAGAGGGCAATTTCTGAAGGCAAGTAAGACAGATACAGGGGGTACTGGTGGCTGATGTAAATAGCATTCATGTAAGAAATAAAGAATAAACTCTCAAAACTCTCTAAAGTGAACCAAGTGAGTTGGTGTCTGCAGTCAAAGCTACAGAGTTAGCTTTGACTAACTCTGCCAGCCACCATGAAAGATCTGGAAGGATGAGAATTTTTTCAAGTTAGAACTGGTCACAACGACCTCCTTAATGTCTAGTTTGGATCAAATGGTGGATTGACACCAGTCTGCACAGGTCAAACCAAACAACTGTTGGTGACATTTCCCACATGTTTGCAGCGGTCATTAACTAGAGTTCAGAGAGGACCTAAAATACCCACAAGAATCCACAAAAGAAGAAAATGCTTCTCTATTTCAGGTCTACTTATTTTTAAAGATGTAAGAAAATCCATCCTGAAGTTTTTGCTGTGAGTGCAAAATGTAAGTTTAGGACTCTACTACTATCGCTATTTTCATAGAGCTAACAAACCTCCCTCATTAATTAAAGCTCTAGCCACTAGAGTCAATGAAAAGAATCTGCAATGCTCAAAGGTCTCCACAGACATCAAAGAGGATAAAAGAAGGCACTTACCATAAGTGATCAATAGAAGGACGAAAGGAATGTTTTTGAACAGGTTCCTTATTGATTTCTTATAGGAGTACTCGCCAGGGGGCGTATCTTGAAGGGCTGCTTGGGCCTGACTTGGCGGATAGTCAGGTTTTTCTTTGAATGCTGGAAATGTACAAGAAAAGGTAATCAAACAAATGTATGTTCTTTAAGTAAGCACACTAAGTTCAGTTTAAGTTTAAGGAGGTAGTGAAAGCCCAACAGTGAGGCCTTTCATTTTTCACTAACTTCTAAGTGATGACCAGTTTGGCACTGAAACTGACTAAAACAGAGATTTGGCCCATTCAAAACTGCAAAACAGACAAACAAACGAAAGCCCTGAAAAATCATTAATAGTATGTCACAACCTTGCCCACTGATTCTTCCATTTTTAGTTAAGCAAGATTAATTTTTATTCTATTAAGTATTCAACAGTTCTACTGCTAAATTTAGTTCAATTTATAATTAGAGGTTACATTAGATAAGAGCAGCCTTTTCAAGCACTGTCTTGAGTTAGCAACTATTTCTTCTGAAATTTAATACGAATGTTATCTATCCAATTACAACTCTAGAAATGAAAAGGTCCAGGTGAATGCGTGGGAGCAGAGCTGGGTCCTTCGTGCTGACTCACTGGAGCTGCACGTGGAAAATCTGGGGGTAGAGCTGAGAGGCACGACAGTGTGACGGTTTCTGATTCTACAAGTCGTATTAGCACATCCCGTCCACAGGGTTGGAGACAGGCTTCTCAGCTAGACGGTTAGAGACCACCCTTGCCCTTGTGCTGGGCAGGAAGGAGCTACACACTTCCTGCAAAAGATGGCTCAGGAGAGATTTCTGTAGGGGTGGCCAGCCCGAAGTCAAGACTACGTCACAGGAGAGATGAACTGCTAACATCTGCTACATCGGAAACTAAAATCTAGTTTCAGCACTGACTCAAAAATGTAAACTAAAACAAATGGAAAATTCTTTACTTCGTGAGATCAAAGATGGTCTGATGTTGGCACTCAAAGGTCTTGCCAGGTTATCAATAGGTTTTCACGTAATCATGTCTCAATTGCCTCCCATGTCAGGCCATTGATTATTAAAAACATTTCAATTTCAGAGATTTCATTGAAAAATGTTCACTTGAGAATCAGTGAAATAGGGTAAGTTCAAAAACCAAAACAGAAGGTAAATGGATTCAGAAAAAAAAGTAGTATTTTCTAAAATATCACAACTTCTTTCTCTTTTAATACTGGCTATTTCTTCCAACAGGGAAGGCCTGCTTTGTGGTTCAAAGGTGGGCAAAATCCAATGCGCATGACTGTCAATCAAAATCATGTCGAACTTTAAAAGTCATACAACTTTAAGAGTCTATCCAAGACTCAATGAATCAGAACCTCCAGATCAGAACCCGAGAATCTGTATTCAGCACAAAACTCTCCAAATGCTATCAACACACAGCCAGGTTTGAAAATCACTGTGAAAAAAATCCTCCTTAAAACTTCTATAGAATACTCTAATTCTCTAATTCTCCTGCTTGCTGCTCAAAATAAAAAAGATAAAATAAAGTTCTTGACTCACCCTAACATTGATTAATTATGCTATAACTAAAACAGACTTCTACTTTTACAGGTCTCTGAATTAATTCAAGAGGAGACATAACTCATAAATATTTACTTTTTAATATCCTTCCATTGCAGGACTGGTAGACATAAAAACTTTAAGTTGCTGCAGTGCCTCCTCTTCCTTTCGCCCTATCTGCTCCTTGCACTGTGCAGGACGACTGTTGTCCCTTCCTGCAAGCGTCTAGTAAAGATAGGAGATACCTCTTTTTATTAATATTGATGGTATAGAACTCACACAGTTGTAAAACAAAGTTTCAGAATGTAAAAACGCTTACAAGGTAGTCATGAATATTTAGGTAGAGTCTTACATCTCTTGGGTTTTACTTTGGTAAAATAAGTCTGAATGGCTCAGTTCTGAACTCACATGCGCAATAAAAACAATTCTTAATCGCCTTTAACTCCACTAGATTAATTTTCTGGATACAAGTGTTATCTTTTTGTTTCAGGCAGTCAACTGCCCTCTCAAACGAAATCGGCCCTTTATCGACCAGCTACACAATGTAATAAAGTTGGGTTTAAGTCTATATGAAAGTAAAGAAAAAGGAACGAAAACCTGTTTATCTTGTACTGCATTTTCAAAGAATGAAATATGGCTTTTTCCTTATCTTTTGAAACTGAAAAACAATTGCCTTCTTACTCTCTCTCTGCTCCCCACCAAAAACTTGTGCCAATAAAAAAGTGAACTGTTAAAGTAGTTATTCTCCACCCCAGGCAACAGGCTTGCGGAGAAGCCAAAGACCTTTGGGCACTGCATTCAAACTTTCTCTCCCGTGATGAAGCAGCGAATCATCTTCACGGGGCCACTTCGACTTTTTGAAATTAGATAACGACATTATATTTCAATTTCATTATTTGTCCCTGGGTGATTCAAGCAGATATTAAACATATTAACTTATTATAAGACAAATATACATTTGAATCCTGGCCCCACCTCTGAAGAAGTCAGTTCCTGTCTTTGACTATAGCTCCCTCACCCCAAAACTGGAAGAACCACGCTATTACGTGGATTATATGATATGATACATGTAAAAGAATTTTATAATTATCGAGTGCTACACAAAATACACTTTTTTCCTTTTATTTGCTTTTTTTTACGCTATCTTTTTTGAGGCGTGTTTTTTTATTTGTAAAAATCAGAGACTAAAGTTATCTCGGGCTTGAAATTCTTATAGATGAAGTAAAATGCATTTCTGTTGAAAGTTTACAATAGCGGCTCATATATAAATATCCTGCCTATAAGAATCAAAAGTAAAATTGTGCACACATGGATATGCTCACATGTTTAAGAGATTTAACACGAAATACTTTGATTCCACTACTCCTGTTTTCTGTTGTCCACTTGCTTCAGGGCACCAAGCTGAGGGTTTTAGCTGGCACACTCGGTGACTGTACTGCTCTGTTGAGGAGTTTTCAAATACAACAGCCACTGACACCAGAATTGAAATGGGAACAACAAAAAAAAAGATTCAGTAAAAATTAAAGTGATATATTTGTATATATGACATTTTACATATGGAGTTAGGCTGTTAATCTCCAGTATTTAGTAGCCATGATCCTGGGGAAGTTACCTTTTCTGGAATTTCTGTGCCCGGTTTCCTCACCTACACAACAGAAATGGTAAGAGCAGTGTTGCCCTCATGGGGCTGTGAGGGCTCAGTGAGGTAAAAGGACAGTGTGCCTGCAGGCACGGTTGGCATCTATCAAACAATCGAATGTGAGAGGCCATAACAGAGTCCCCCCAGGAAGAACGGGGTGGCAGTCCCAACTCGGTGGAAGGCTTGTGCTAATTCCCAGAAGTGCCAGGTGGATGGTCCCCAGGCTCCGTGAGGGAGGGCAAGAGCAGTGCACGGCGTGAGCCCCCAAGACAGCGTTTCAGGAAGAGAGCGAGGTGCCAGTTTCGTGTGTGTCCCGTGGCTGGAGACGCCAGCCACCTACACTATGGTATGAGATTTGGGGGGGCTTCCAAAGTGGGCAGAACTGAGAGGAAAGTAGGATTGTCTCGCAGTAATTAGGACCTTTCAGTACAGACTTTTAAATATCCAAGTATTTTCCTCAATACTTTCCTATTGAGGAAAATACTTGGATATAAGGAAACGGGAACATTTTTTATTTAAATGTCACAATTTTCAACCTAAGACTCATATCACAACCGTATATTACCTTACTTTTCTACTACACTTGGTATCATAAGGTTAAAAGCATAGGTCACAAGCAAAAACGGACGATAAGCCTTGTTTTCCTATTCCATTTCCAATCCAATTTTCCCATTCTCCCCCACCTGCATTTCTCTTTCCACTGTCTACTCACAAGCCATGAGTACATAAGTTAGTAATTATGTACATAAATAGTTGTCTTTTAATATCTCAAATAACACAGGGTGATATGCCAATGGTCACGTCTATTATCATTTTCTGTCCTGCCTTAACAGGAAAAAATGTACTTGTAGCATCTCATATATATGTTTGAGCACATATGAGCATGTGTATAATAATTTTACATCAACGGATATCTTATATGCAACCTATTACTCTGTCGCTTCTTTCAAAGAGACAATTGAAGACAATAAAAAAGGAAAACCAGAATTTATGTGAAGATGTACAAGCAAAGAAAGAGAATTTTATATTTTAATAATCCCTACTGCATAAAAGGCCTATTAATGCAAAATGCGTATGAACTATACTTCATCCAGCCAGTCAAATATCAGAAAAACAAGAGGTTGCTTTTTAAAAATATAGATTTCTTTTGAAAACTTCCTCTTTTTTTTAACTTCCTTTTTAAACTGCTAAAATAGCACAGGGGTAATTTGGCCTTTTTCAGTCATCTGCGCACAGCGAATATGCCAGTCACTACCTGAAACACAAAACCAACCATAAGTAGACGGCACCTGTCAGATTACTTTTTATGCTGCCGAGAAAATAATTCGTTCACTATCTTAAGGGAGATTAATATGTGGGCTGACCTTCCTGCACCTGGATCCTGGAGCTCGCTGTCAAGGCGGCCTCTATCAAAACTCTCTACAGTCTTCCGAGTGCCTGTCTTTGAAAACTGAGGATTTCTTATCTGGAGATCATAAAACTTGAATTTTTCATTACTATTACAGCCATGGTAAAGATTAATACATAAATGAAAAACCCCGATTTAATTGTGAATTTTAATGATTAAAAAGGTGGCCTTTCGACTTTGAATTCCTTTCCTCTTCAAATGAAGATATACTGAGTTGCCTGAGGGGCAGTGCCGTAACTCTGTCAGCAAGCTGGGTCCTTAAATCCTCTTCCCTGAAATCAAAATTGTTTCCCATTAAAAACAAACTTTAAAAAGCAGACCTTCCCGAACCTTCTTCCAAACTGACGATGGCAGCTTGCCCCCGATTTGGACTGACGGCTTCAGGAGACAGGCCCCGATGAGGACTCAGGGACGGCGGTGGCAGCAGCAATTTGCAGGGGGGCCTAACAAGTAGATAGTTGCCACAGTTTGAAGCTTGCTACTGCCTGGGATCATTCACTGGTTGACATTTTCCAATCCAGTTACTTGTTAAACTGAGGGTCCTCAGAGGGATTGATCGTTAAAAGGAAGGCTGTGGCCTGTGCGCATCGTTTGGAAGCGTTGGCAAGAACTTGCTCCCGCTGGGTTAGCACAACATGCAGATCGCAGAGAGGCAAATGCAAAGAGGAGGCGGTAATAGGTTTGAAATGGACACTCATCAGGGAAGAAGGAAGAGTTAGTAGGGGGACTAATGGGATGAATTAGTCATCAAACCCTTTACAATATTAAATAGATGGGCCATAACAGAGCCCTAGGCTATAGCGTTCGTTACCCAAGCAAGGCAGGGACCCAAGCAAGAAGAAAACAAGCAAATGGCATTTGAGATAGCAATACAAATCTTCAGGGTGGGTTACTTTTTTTCCACATGGTTGTCATGCATTTATCTACTTAAGCTTTAGGGAAAATAATCCACTTACCTATCACTGTTAAAGCAAATAATAGTGTGGCAACAGCCGATGTTCCATAAAACATGGTACTGATATTATGAGCCAAAAGATCTGTGTTATTCTGTGTGTTGGGCACTAAAACTGGTGGTAGCAAAAAACCAACGGCCGTTCCGAGCTGTAAAATAAACAGTCCTGTTAATAGCTGTTATTAGAAGAGGAAAAAAAGTACATACTGCCAATTAATACAACACAAAGAGGACAGTTAGTGTACATCAGGTGCTTCTAAGTGGAAGAAGCCAGACCCAGAAGGCTCCATTCATAGGAAATATCTAGAAACGGTAAATCCAGAGAGAGCCAATCAGCGATGCCAGGGGCTGAAGGAAGGGGGAATGAAGAGGGACTGCTTAGTGGGTACTCAGTCTTCCCTGAGGGTGGATGAGGATGGTTGGGAACTAGACGAAGGTGATGTCTGCACAACACTGAGAACGCAGGAAATGCCTCGGAGCTGCTCGCTTCCAAATGTTTTCTTTGTTCTGTGAATTCCACATAAGGAAGGAAAACAAGAGGCTGAAAGGATGATAATCACAACGAGAGAAACAAAATCAACGTATTAAAGGAGGCCCAAAGGAGGAAGATATTCGAATCTTTGGGTGATGGAAGTGAAGAGGAAGGGCCCGAAAAAGCTTTCAAAAAGGAGAGGAAGGCAGGGATGACATTTACCAAATATTTCATTTGCTCCCTTACCAAAAGCAGGACAGAGACAGACAGGTAATTATGAGACAGTGGTGAGGAACGCCCCAGTGGAGAGGCTGAGGGCACCGTCGGTCAGATTTGATTTAAAAAGGATAGAAAACTGTTTCAGCAATGTAGACAACTAATTAAGTGTGGTGTTGTGGACAATGGTGCCATTGAGAAAGCAGGTCTCCTGACCTCCTACTCAGCAAACAAATTTCCATCTGAGTATGAACCAACTGTTCTTGACAACTATGCAGTCACAGTGATGACTGGTGGCCAGCCATACACTCGTGGACTTTGCGATACTGCAGGGCAAGAGGCTTAGGTCAGATTACGACCACCGAGTTATCCACAAACAGATGTATTTCTAGCCTGTTTTCCAGTGGTCTCTCCATCCTCATTTGAAAAGCTGAAGGAAAAGTGGGTGCCTGAGATAACTCAGCACTGTCTGAAGACTTGTCTTGCTTGTTGGGACCCAACTTGATTCAGAGATGACCCTCAGCTACTGAGATCAACTTGACCAAGAGCAAACAGAAGCCCATCACTCCGGAGACTGCCGAAAAGCTGGCTGGTGACCTGAAGGCTGCCAAGTGTGTGGCGTGTTCTGCACTCACACAGCAAGGCCTAGAGAAGGTACCTGACGAAGCAGCACTGGCTGGCCCGGAGCCTCCAGGACCGAAGAAGGGCCGCAGGTGTGTGCTGCTGTGAGCATCTCTCCTGGGCCCTTTCTGCACAGCGGTGTCAGCATCACACTAAAAGCAACGTTTCGATCAAACTGAAGACCAAAAATTAAAATTCATTTTTGAAGGCGCGCACCTATGCATGTTCACTTGTGTCAAACAAGGCCCTGGGGCGCGGTCCCTTTCTGCCTCTCGGTGCTGCTTCATTTTGAGTAATCGTGTACTGCCAGAAAAGTGATCAGCCCTAGTTTTTGTCTTTCAGAAAAAATCGTGTTTGTCTGTTTAAAAGCAAGGATGCTTGTGATGACCCTGTAACGGCCACCTTCGGGTCCTTGAAGCTGCTCCCGGGTTCCCCCTGGAGAGTGACCAGGGACATCTGGTTTTATTTTCCTTACTTTCTTTGTCTTGGGGGGGGGTAGGTGGGGGAAGTGTGTGGAGGGTTTGTTTTTACTTAGTCATTTTTTTAAAATTCCTTAAGCCCTGGACAGCCCTTTAGAGGAGGAAGATGGATTCCACATTTCTCTTCCTAGATCTAGTTTGGAAAACATGCTCCCCACCTGGTGCTCGTAGGGAGTGGAGCAGGCGCCTCACTGAACAAAAGCTCCCTTTTGAAAGGTGCCTTTCTCTCCACCCTTGAGTGGCTTCTGCCTTTGGTGAAACTCATGAAAGTGGGCGGGACCTGACTTGCCCCTCCTCTTTTCTAGGATGCACTCCAGACCTGCCCGACTTTCAAGGAAATGTTAGCCATTTGCTGATTTTTTTGAAGTTAATGTCTAACTTCTGTCCCTGATAAATGAAGAAAAGTATGGCACCTTTTGAAATAACACCAAGTAGGCTGAGTACATAATTTAAAAAAAAACACAACATTTCTTCCTTGTTATTGTTTAATACGGTTAAGATAAAGGTGCAGCTTAACAGTGTGTGATGTGACATGATGTCCTAGAACACATGGGGACCTGGCACCCCTGAGGGGTGCCGCTGGAACACGGATGTCTGTGGGGTGATTCACATCCTGTTTCCAGTTAAGGGATGGAGACCCGCTTCATGAAGAAGCTAGGGGTGGGGTGGGGAGGATGTGTAAAAACATGGGGACCAGCCAGGGGAACCCCCTTATTTGTTTGCATGAGGAACCCTAGAGCAGCCAGTTGAGGCTCTCTAGTCGAATAAAAATCATAGACATCTTATGAAAACTCTTCTTAAGTGTCAATGGGGATTTTATCAGCTGATTTTGGTTGAAGTTTGCAATTCTTGAAATATCTAGGTAATCTCCACCTTCCCCAAATCCTAATTCTTGGAGATTTGTTAGCGTTGAACCGATGCATTCTCATGTCTCGATTCTTTGTATACACATTCTGTTCAGACTTATTAAACAAAGAACCCTACACAGACACACTAGAGTGTGTGGCGACTATAATACTGTGACAGAGAGGGCGAGGTGACAAGATTGGGAAGATGCAGTAATGTATGAACCAAACAAGAACACTATTCAGACTGAAAGGGGCCCTGGGACCCTGGGAGTAGTTACGCAGGACAACAGTGGGCCCATGCACTATCCCAGGCAAATTGGAACATACATACGGTCACCCTGGCCAAGACAGTGCTTTGGAGGGGCACCTTGTATCGATGTGAAGTTCAGGAAAAGCTTCTGAAGGAGCAAAGATCTGAATAGGAAATTAGGGGTTTTTTTTTGCCAAGTGGCTCTGTTGGTTGGATTGTCGTTCTGTGCACCAAAAGGCTGCAGGTTCAATTCCCAGCCAGGGCACATGGCCTGGGTTCCTGGCCAGGAATTATAAGTAGAGCAGTTTCCCTCGGAGCAGAGAAAGTATGTATGTGAGAACAGGGGTGGGTATAGACAGAGGTGAAGCTGAGGAGTTGGCAGGAGGCCGAGCTGGAGGGTCACACGTTGTCACAACAGACAGTTTTAATTTTATCCTAGAGGCAATGACGTCTACTGCAGGGGAGTCCCCAGGAATATCTGCTGTTAGAAGGACCACACTGGATGAATGTGGAGAATAGAGGGAGCACAGCAAGAGCTGCAGACAGAAAGGCCAGCTGGCAAGCTCTAGGAGAGAGCTGCAGGTGGCCAAAGCTGAGGGAGCGGCAGTAGACATGGAGAGAATGAGCTAGGAGACAAAGTCAGTTTTGATTGGTGGGGTCGTATGGGATATCCAAGTGGAAATATCCAGCTGGCCAGTATCTAGATGAGTCTGAAACTCATTCATATACTATTCAACAAAATTTATAGAGAATCTACAATGTGCCAGGCACTGTAATAAATGCTGGTGATGCAGTTGTGTACATTCAGACCTCGTACCTAATTCCATGAAATTTACAGTCTAACGGTGGTGAGTAATAAAGAAGTATTAACATACAAACATATAAATATATAAATGTATGAGACAGTGATAAGCACCACACGGAGAATTAAGGTATGATGATGTCATTAGTGACTGGGCAACTCTAAATGGGATTGTCAAGCATTGCCACTGAGGGATATTTGAAGTGAACTCAAACAGAGCTCAGTGACGATAGGACATAATAATGTCATCCGAGGAGAGAGAATATTCCAGACAGAGGGGATGTTTCTGCAAAGGTGCTTATGCAAAATGCAAGTTTAGTATTGTTCAAGGAATGACAGAAGACAGATTAGTAAGGTTTTGTAATTCAAAGCAGACTTTATATTTTAAGTACTGTGGGAGATCACTGGCAAGTTCAAAGCAGGGTAATGAGCTGGTCTACATTTTACGTTTCTCTCAGGTGGGAGCCCTGGCAGTATCGGATGGGTAGTTACAAGCTAGGATTCGGGAATCAGACAGACTTGAGTGTGAATGCTGCCACGAAATAGCTGTGTGGCCTTAGAAAAATAATTTTGTCCCTCCAAGTCTCAGCTTCTGTATCTATCAAATGGGGAGAGTAACAATTCCCACCTTACAAATTAAGCTGAATGACACAAGCAGGTGAAGGACTTCCCATGGTGCCAGGGTTTAGTGAGTGCTGAATAATGTTGGATATTATTACAAATGATCATCCCACAATCTAGGCTGAGGTGTGCTCAGTGTTAGAGGGAAATCTGCCTACAGGTAAAGGTATTCATTCATTACCCATGAAATAATTCATAGCAATGGAGTTGATAATGAATGTCAAGCTCAATAAATTCTTGACCTTGAATATAATTTTATAAATGTAAAACACTTTAAGAAAACTGTCAGTCCAAGCATCCAGAAGCAAACAACTAAGATATTGGTCATAAATTATATTGGACACACAACAAGGATTATTCAAGCTACCCCTTTTGTACTTTAAGAGAAAGGAAATAAATATAGAGCAATAAGCATGTAGAGTTAGTCTTTTTTATGGATTTTAAATTAATCTTATTGTGGTCTTGAAACAAGTGTTGAACTGGAAGAAAGTAACGTTCTTTTGTTACATAGTTACAGGCAGCAATATATATACAGAGAGGTGAAGTTTTAGGTATACACATTTGTAACTAGATTCTCAAGCTGAATGATGGCTCAATGCAATTTACATAAAATATCATGGGACTCCATATGCAAAATTTAAATTACAATAAAAGAATCAATCTGCAAACAACAAAAAAAAACCCACATAAGACATTCTTCCTAATAATGCTAATGGGATTTGGACCAATGGTGTTAGAAAAGACTAGGAAGCCCCTTATGGAGAATTGGCAACATAAGCCAACCTTTTATAATGGATTCCAAGATCTGTGATTTGTCTTCATTTTCTTAACCGTTAAAAATTGGTAATTGGACTCAGGAATGTTATGAGGTCTTTATCACTAGAACATTTATTTAGGAGTCATTTACAAGTGTCTATAAATCCTATGTACCAGGCACTCTGCCAATTGCAACTATACAAAATTAAACAGGGCTGTTGATACTGACCACTCAACGGGGAAGAAACGTCCCAGAATCCAACACCTTTCTTCTGCAAATACACTGGGGGTGACAAAAATAATACCCAAGTCTCACTCATTTTTGCACTGACAAGTTTTCTATGATGTGAGGCATACCGGGGCCAATTCAGTTAATTATTTTATAGGCAATTCTCAAAGCAAGGTGCTCACTTTGGTTTTCAAAGTTCTGTTCTTACAAATAGACCAAAACCCCTCTTTAATCCAAGGTTGCCTCCTCTCTCCTCCACTTATGGACGAGCCTCCTGAGGGCCTATCCTTATGCCCAGCTCACATGGCCTATGACTTTATCTGGTGCTTCAAGGATCCGATTTTCATCTATCATCTTAGTCCTTACCTGATTGCCCAGAACGGCGGTGGCACAAGCTGTGGACACCTCTTTGGGCCCAAACCACACTGAGGCGATGCGGGAGGGCAAGCCCAGGATGAACACCTGGGCCACGGAGCAGAGGGACTGGCCCAGCATGGTGACCCAGAACAGATGCTGCTGCACACTGCCGCACTTGATCCAGGCGCCCAGGCAGTTGAGGCCGGAGCCCAGCATGGCGGTGAGCCGCAGGCCTCGGGTGTCCAGCAGCCAGGTGGCCGGGAAGATGAGGGGCACGTAGGCCAGCATGTACACCATGGACAGCCAGTCGATATGCAGCGAGGAGACACCGTAGAAGCCCTCAAAGACGTTGCTGATGATGCTGTACTGGATCCACTGGAAGGCATTGACCAGCGAGTACAGGCTGAAGATCAGAAGCACCACAAAGCGCCGCGCAGAGAGCGCCGTCCGGGGCACCAGGGAGCCCTCCGCCCCTGGGGTCTCCTTCCCGGGGTCCGTGGGCAGCAGCCGAACCTGGGTCTCCTCCTCTAGGGCCAGCTGAATCTGCGGGATGCCCAGGGCTCCCGAGGCAGCCGCGGGGCTGTCCCGAGAAACTCCATTCAGGGCCAGGCAGCAGGCTTCGGGCTCGCTCTGCGACCCCGCGCTCATCTTCGCGGCTGGCGAGCCCCCCGGGACCGGGAGGTACCCTTGTGCAGGCGCCTGTCCCGGCGCTGCCGCTACCCGCTCCTCGTCGTCCGGCCGCGCCATGTCCACGGGCTCGCGGGCGCCGCCCCTCGCCCCCTGCCTCCTCCCCTGCACTGCACCCCCGCCCAGCACCCGAGGCCCTCCCTGCACCCCAACCTCTCGGCCCACTGCTCCGGGGGCCCTTTCTCCCGCGGAGGGAGGCCGAATGTGAGATGTAACCACAAAATGTGATCCCAGATCCGCCAGCAATGTAATTCTCCCCACGCATAGCAGGGGGCGTCTGGCCAGCCCGGAAAGTGCGGCATCACCGCGCGTTCGCGTTCGCGGCCCACCGACCAATGAGCGAAAGCCTCCGCGCCGCGGGAGCCAATGGGAGAGTTTCCGGGGGGAGGCGGGGCGGCAGCGAGTTTGCAAGCCAGCTGCACTGAGTCCGGGGACCTGGGCATGACTTGGCGGAAAGCGGCCCTCGGAGTAGGCGACTCCCCGCGGGCATCGAGGGGCGGGACCCACGGGGGAGGGAAAGAGGCGGGCATCACCCTCGCCACCAAGAGGGGCTCCCCTCAGGCTGGTCGGATACTCACGGCGAGGAGGAATTTGCGCTCTCTCCCCAGCACAGGTGTTCGTTAAGGTCAGACCCTGCCTTTAGAGCAAGACAGAGCCACGTTTCACAAATCCGTGCTCTCTCCTCAAAGGAAACACGCCAGAAAGGCTTCCGATCCGAGTAAAGAGATTTCGTTAGAAATGTGTTCTCGGGAAGTTGGAATCCCCCCACCTCCACGTCGCCCCACGTCCCAGTGAGACGTGGGACGAGGGAGCAGAGCCCGTCATTTAGCGTCCGCCCTTGGAGCAACACCCGTAGTTAGTAATTATGGGACACGCACATTCAGTGGGTTCAGTGGGTTCCAGGTACCAAACTTGTTTTGAACGCTGTGTGCCAGATGGGCTCTGGTGAATGGAAAATAAAAATGGGACATAGTATCTGCTGGAGAGTCCACACGTAGCCGTGCGAGTCTTCCTGGAACTGAGAAAAAGTTGGCCCCGCTACTTTTTTCCTGCTACTTCTTGAGAAGCAAAATTACAAAAGAAAAAAAAGGCTCCAAATAATCATTAAACTGAAATTGAAATTGAAACTAGAGTTTTCTCACAATAGATTTAACCTTGAATACACTATTAAATAAATATTTACTGAATGATTGCACCTAAGAAGCTTTGAATATTTACAATAATTACTTGTTTTGTAAATGAATACCTTTCCCCTAAAACTTGTAAATTTTCTCCACAAATACGAGTTTCTAAACATTTACATATTATATTGTTGAGCATTGTTCTCTAAATGAACAAATAATTAAATGTAGAATCCAGAAGACTCCAGTCTTAGCTAAGAAGTTTATTTTATGGATTTCTGGAAAAAATGAAGTCATAAATTGCATTGGTTAATATTCGGTGCAACTTATTTGATATTTAGAGGCATTTTTTAGTCCTTCATGTACAATGAAAACTACATAGCTCACAATAAACAAACAAACAAAAGCTGTTCAGAGAGGGAATCCAATGGACAGAATTTTAAATAGAACTTTCTTGGCTTGCCCCAGGTGCACCTTCATTCCACGTGTTCACAGTAAACATCCAGGTAACTGCAAACTTCCCAACCCCCTTTCTGAAACTAGACCCTGGAAAATTATGTTAGGCCTCATTTCCTCTGCACAGAGACTGCTTCCTACATGTGTTTCTGCAGGCAAGCCATTCTTTCTGTTTAGGCTCCTTCTGTCTATAGATAATTTGTCCTCTCTTTGTCCCTTGCAAGAAGGATTGTGTTGGGAGTCCACTGGGTATCCTGGATACCAGTCAGCATCTAATCCTGCCCCCCCACCCCTGTAACATATTTATCAGCTGTTGCCTGTCCTACTCTCGCTCACCTTGTCATTTGCTTTCCCTGTACATGACAAAGCTCTGTATGTAACACTGTCACCATCAACCAGGAGTGGATCACCAAGGGCACCTACAGCCAGGCTACGTAGATTTGAATCTCAACTTCAGTACTCACTAACTGTAAGACCTCACGCACATTACTTAGTAGCTGTAGGGAACCGTTTCGAAAGGTGTGGAAATGTAGCTCAGCACCCATGTGGAAAACCAGTGGGGAGCAAGTCAGCACATAGGACCATGTCTGTGAAGAAGTTCTCTCGTGGGAAATCAGGCCTGCATTATACCTAGGCTGCTTTGTGACTTGCTCTTGCTAAAACTCCCTCACTCTGAGTTCAGGCAGCTAGTACTTGCTGCATTATCTTTAAAGTAACTTCCTGAAGTCTGTGCTAATTCTCCCAAGGACTGAAGTGTAACCAGACCTGTTACTCTTATTGTTCCCTTGCATTTGCAACACTTTTTCCTTGTTAATCTGTAAGAAGTAATCAGTAGCATCCCTTCCATTGCTATCTGTAAAAAGTATTTACCTAAAGCAAACCTAAGTATAATGAATGAAAACCTTCTTTGCTGTTTGCTATTAGAAAGCCAATAAAAACTTGTCAAGGTAAGGGTCAGGGTGCTCTTCTCTTGAGAGAGTAGCCGTACCATCCCTTTTCCTACACAGGACTCGGTAGTCCATATGAATTTGTTTTGTCTCATTCATAACACTGTGGACACTTCAGGCTGGTGTCTGTGTCAAGTAGCTGTTCTGAAACAGTACGTGTTTCATAGGATTGCTACTACGAGGATCAAGAATAAGTAACTAAGAATGTCTAAACCTGCGTATGGTTTAGACATTCGTAGTTAACAATTATTCAGGTAGTCTACGATAGTGCTTCAGGGTCCAGACTCCAGGTCCAACTGGCCTGGATTCAAATCCCAAGTCATTCACTTATTAGCTGCATGACTTTGGACTGCTCTGTGCCTCAGTTTCTACAACTGGAAAATAGAGACAATATTCTTCATGAAAATAGTGTGGGGGCTAAAAAATCTAAAGCACTGCCCTGGCCAGTGTTGCTCAGTGCTTGCAGTGTGGTCCCCACACTGAGACGCTGCAGGTTGCACTTCCGGTCAGGGCGCGAGCCTGCATTGCAGTTTGGTCCCTGGGTAGGGGTGCACACAGGAAGCCACTGAGTGATGTTTCTCTCTCACATTGATGTTTCTCTCTTTCTCTCTCCTCTCTCTTGAATCAATTCCTCAGGTGAGGATCAAAATATATATACATATGTAGCACTTAAGTGGTGCCCGCCTGACTTCTGACCTACAGTAATAGTCTGTAAATGCTACCATAAGTCCTCAAAGTCATATCTCATTCTCATTGTTATCTTAGATTTGACTCCGTCTTATCTATGCAACCCTGCATGGATTGTTCTGGAATTACTCCAAGTTTTTCAGACTGGATTTATGATTGCAGAGCCTCTCCCTAGAGGTGCTCTGTGGATGACCCTAAAGGGTGGCACACGGTGATGTATACTAACTACCCTCTACCTGACAAGGGGCGGATTTCTTATCATTGGAGGTGGCCAGCTGTTGACTGGACCACCGTGTGACATCCCTAACAAGGGTTAGATGCCATCATGTTGGACCGTGCATGTGGTATCACAAAACTCCACGGAAGATCAAGATATGCAACATCTAGAATTTCTTCTGATTTTAATTTCTGTGACTCATAAAAAGTAAAATTAGGTATTTCCTATGAAAGTCCTAGACAAAACCTCACACGCCTACTGTAACTAAGTTCTGTAAAAGAAAGAATAAAGTAAGGAAAAGGAGAAACTCAGCAGTGTCTCTCAATAATGTCATTCTAATCTCTTGGCCTTACCTCCTCTCTCTGGAGGCTTCAAAGGCAGGTATCCATTAACCAGTTTAGGCATAAATCATGTAAATATCATATGTTTGGATGTGTAACATACCATGAACCGTAATCTCTGCCAGCGAGAGCCCTGCCGGGGGGCAGCACCTGGCAGGGAGTCAAGATGAGACTGAGCCACTTCGAATGCCAAGTCTGAGCCAGATTTGAGTAAGTAACAATCCAGTGATATGAGATCTAAACGGCGCCCAGAAGTCAAGGTCCAGGAAGCTATTAGGAGTGATGTGGCTGTCCCTGAGCAAAGGTTTTTCCGCCGTTTAAAAGCTGCAAACCAGAACAATGCCACTAGCTGTGAAATCCACGTTTCATGGGCTGGGGAGTAAATTTTAACAGGCTTGCGTTGAGTTTGCACCACTATTACCACACCCTGTCCACCAGAACAGCCACCGTTCTACTCTGTGGGATGGATAAGTTGAGAATGAAGGGATAGAGGAGGCTTAACCACTTTCAGGATCTCTTTAAGAAACTGGCATCAACATTAAATTACGAAAATAGATATAAGGCCTCCAAAGAGACCCTGAAGCTTCATCTATATTAGATTGATGGTAAATCTGCATCTGCTTACCCTTCCCACCTATTGCAACTAATATCTTCATTGCCTGGTTTGCACTAAAAAGGCTGTGCAACCTCTTTACATGTTCCCTGTTGACCCAGTACTCTGAAGTTCATTTACTGGAACTGTGATGAGGGTATTGGACCAATGAAAATAGACTTCCATCTCCCTCTCAAACCCTGGCCAACCCAGAGCATTTACTAAGGAGTCTTCAGAGTTGTCTATGCTTAGAGTTGGGAGAATAAACAACTCCTGAAAACAGTATTTAGAGGAAATGCCAGGTGGAGCCAGGCCACAAGGAGAAATCAAGTTCCTAGTCCAAGAGGTATAGGTGACAAAAGGGAACACAAGCATGGAGCCCAGAAACCAGCTGAGAGAGACAGCAAGTCTGAACTGGAAGGTAGGGAGTGGAGTGGAACAATGCCAGGGTTGATGAGCCAACGCTGGCGAACTCATGGGTACGTGTGTGTGCACACACATCTACCATACGTGCTTCAACACATCCTTCCCTTGGTGAAGATTATGGACCAAGGGGGATCAGGCCCATTGAAACTTTGGGAGAGAAGGTCTTGGTGGTGGGGGCATCTGGGGGCTGAGTCATAGCAAAGTGGAGTCAGTAACGAATATCACCTGCTTCACTACTGAGCCTTGAGCTAGGCCAGTCACTAACACTTAGGAGGGGTGATGGGAAGCAAGAGAAAACTGGATCACTTTCATATTGTTGGAGAAGAGGAGAAGGACACTCTGGAGGGTGAGAAAAGGGCACGTGGGTGGGAACTGAAATGGCATTTGGGGGGAACTGGTCTGGCTACAGTGGAAAAGAAGGCAGCTGGGGGCCAGATTGTGCAGGGCCTTGAATTTTAAGTTAAGGACCCTCAGTTTTATTCTCTAAACCTTAAGGAACTACTGAAGTTTGACTGGAGAAGTGTTACCAGACTAAAGAGGTCTGTTCAGCTGTGCACCTTAAAGATCAATCAAAAGCGAACAAGAGCCCTGGCTGGTGTGGCTCAGTGGGTTGGGTGGCATTCTGAAAACTGGAGGGTCACTGGTTCAATTCCCGGTCGGGGCACAGGCCTGAGTCCTAGGCCAGGCCCCCAGTTGGGTCACATGTGGGAGGCCGCCAATTGATGTTTCTCTTACACCTAGATGTTTCTCTCCCTCCCTTCTCACTCCCTTCCCCTCTTTAAAAGTAAGTACATAAAGTCTTTTTAAAAAAGCAAATAGGAGTTTATAGCAAAGAAAGTAGAGGTTTATTATTTGGGGAGATGGTGCCAAGCACAGAGTCACAGGTAAGCTGGTGCTCAGAGACCTAGCTCCTCAATGGTTTCCAGGGGACGGGTTCTATAGGGGAAAAATCATTAATCACAGTGGCTAAAGGAGCTGGGGTCCTGGGCTCTACTGACTGCTTGGAGACCACGTTCGGTGCTTTCCAAAAGTCTCATCATTAACATTAAAAAAGACACCATCGTTCTCATCACAGGAAATTCCAAGGGTTTTAGAAGCTCTGTGCCAGGAACAGGGATGAACGCCAAATATATATTTATCATTATAAGTCACAATGTCACATTGTATAGTAGTAGATACATTAGCTACCACAGCAAGACTACTTCCTGACCTCCTGGGTCGGGAGTGTGACATTTCTAATGCACTGCCCTTGGGTCAGGATGGAAGGGGGCGGGCATGGCTGCGTGTGCCGACTGGAGAGGGTACGTACAGCAGGAGGACCGGCAGAGCGGAGAAGAAATTGCACCCCTTTATCTACTCAGTGCCTCCAGTTCAGTGTGCACATGTTTATCACACGGTCTCCCTCATGATCTGCTAAGAACTGCTGCCCATCTTCTCTCAAAGTAGCCAGGTCCTACCCATCCCGTCATGGTCCAGCTCAGCTCAGTTCCCACCTCCTTCTTAATCTATCTCCATGCCTGCAGCCCCCAGACCTCTCTCTCCACGGACCGCGGTTACACTGTTAGACACACTCACTGTGCTCTTCCCGGCAATGTCACTTAGCTTATCCTTTGCCTATTTTATCCCTTACCTAGATTTGAAACCAGGAACTGGATCGTATCGTATTTTATAATGCCCTCAGTACCTAGAAAAGGTTTTTACTTGGCAACTCACATCATTCAGCATCTCTGGCATCCAATTCAGTAAATGCCTTTAGGTGGCAGTGACTGATAGCAGAAAAAAAGCCAATCTCATGACTGCAAGACGTTTATATTTCATTTAGATCACAGGGTAAATCATGCCCTCTCTCCCTCTGAAGTGTAATTAAACACAGCTCAAATAAAATTTCACATAGTTGGCCATAATAATACCTGCCTAGTATTGTATCCTATGACTTTGGAATGTGGATGAAATAAGACATTGGTAAGGTTTGAAGTGCAAACCCAGAGCAAGTCCAAGAACATGGGGATTTTAGAATGTAGCCTGACAACTCTGCTGGGAGAGAGATCTTTGGGCAAGAAAAAATTGTTGGCTTAGGAGTCGTTTAAATTGGGGATTTTATGTGACAAATCATCACATAGTAAAATAATGACAGAAGTCGTTTAAATTGGGGATTTTATGTGACAAATCATCACATAGTAAAATAATGACAGAAGAGAAGCTGTGCTACTCTTGAGCACAGCTCACGTGAACTTTAATGATCTGATCTGACATACATTTTAGAAAAACTCATAATGCTTGTATTGTACTTTACAGTTTACAATATCCTCTCATCTATTTTCTTGTTTAATCTTCACACTAGCTCTGTATCCACCCCTCTTTCCTGCTAAGGAAGCTGATGCAGAAATCTTCCTCCAGGCTGCAAGTGGAGAAGGAAGGACATCAGCATGGCCCCTGATCCTCAGGTGCCAGAGCTGTGTAGGCTCAACTGGTTAGGTGTCCACATAAGCCTTTTGCATGATCTGGGAGCTTTGTTAAAAAAACAGACGAACAAAAAAAGAAAAAATATCTTTTTATCCTTAGCAACTGCCTTGCACTGGCCTCAAGAGTTGCTCTACCCCAGTGTTATTTGAACTGGATGATCAAGTTTCTTTTGAGGGCCTCTCATGTAGTTCTTTAGGCAATGAATTTCCCTGGCATTGCAAACTGCCTCCTATAATACCAATCTTTTTTATCACTAAATTCTGCAAAGAGATAAATTATGACTAATGTATTTTTTATAAATGTTTTATTTATTTATTTTTAGAGAGAGGGGAAGGGATGGAGAAAGAGTGGGAGGGAAACATCAGTGTGTAGTTGCCTCTCATGTGTCCCCTACTGGGGACCTGGCCTGCAACCCAGGCATGTGCCCTGACTGGGAAATGAGCCAGCGACTCTTTGCTTCACAGGCCTTGACATTAGTCAATCCACTGAGCTACACCAGCCAGGGCTTGACCAATGTATTTTTAAAGGTTTTTTTGATAGCTGGAGACTCCCTTTTCTGAGAAAACAGATATATGATTGAAATAATTCTCCAAGTGAAATGTGAAGTTTTCATAAAATCAGTAAAAATAGCTGTGATTTACTAGGTACCTACCACAAACCCTTAGGCTAAGGCCTCCGTGGAACCAGGTTCCCAGGTGTCCCCCGGACCAGGACAGCCCCAGACACAGAGTAGGTGCTCCTGAAATATCAGTCCGTGTAATAAATGGCTACAGGCAGGATGTGAAGAGCGTTACATGCAGGTCCCATTCACTCCTCCCTCCTTCCCCATGCCCCACTACACACACGCACACAAGTTAATGAAATAGGTATCCTTCCCACCTTACTGATTAAAGTGAAAACGGACTTTATTGTTTTTTTATGAATTGTAATAGTTTATTTTATTTTATTTTTTCTAATATATTTTATTAATTATGCCATTACAGTTGTTCTATTCCCTTCATTCCCCTCCACCCTGCACACCCCTCCCCACCATCCCCCCTTTAGTTTATGACCACGTGTCTCAAGTTCTTTAGATTCTATATTTCCCCTACTATTCTTGCCCTTCCCCCTATCTATTTTCTACCTCCCATTTATGCTACTTATTTTCTGTACCTTCTCCCCTCTTCTCCTTCTCCCACTCCCCTGTTGCTAACCCTCCATGTGATCTTCATTTCTGTGGTTCTGCTCCTGATCTAGCTGTCCTCTTAGTTTGCTTTTGTTTTAGGTGTGGTTCTTAATAACTGTGAGTTTGCTGTCCTTTCACTGTTCATCTTTTTTATCTTCTTTTTCTTAGGTAAGTCCCTTTAACATTTCATATAATAAGGGCTTGGTGATGATGAACTCCTTGAATTTGAGCTTATCTGAGAAGTACTTTATCTGCCCTTCCATTCTAAATGAAAGCTTTGCTGGATAGATCAATCTTGGATGTAGATCTTTGGATTTTAAATGAGGTTAGTACTTTACTGAAGGACACTCAGCTGATAAAGTAAATGATCTCTCTGCCTCTAAAAGGTCCCTTAACCAGGGTTCTATAAATAGAACGAAGTTGGAATGGCACAACTAGAACATTCCATCACCACGGTAACATCTCAGTGGGCCAATCCACACCACTGGACTCCAGGTAGGCTTTGGATTGCTGTATGTTAAAGGTAATTTAAAATAATATACCTGCAGAAATAGTAATATGTTTTTCTATGTACATTAGTTCTCCCTTATTTGTGCTTTCACTTTTGTGGAGCTACACTTAGTGCTAAGCCAACACTCACCTTGCCGAGTTGGTGATGAAAAGTGAGTTTATATCTGGTTTACTCCTACCCTGAGGGGCTAACCCTTTGGGTCCCAGCTTAATATGGGGAAAGTCTTCTTTAAACTCCCCACTGTGCAAAGGCTTTGGGCTTTGATTTTTGTGTCCCGTCTTCAAGGCTAGCAAACTAAATCTTTAACCCCCTTTGGGATCAGAAAATATTTTCAAGGCAAACACAGGTCCATCTCCCTCTCTGGGTTCTTGTCCTTGGGTTCTCTTCCCTTTTGGGCCTGCCATTTCATTATCTCTTATGATTTCACAATTATCACATTAAAAAATTTTTATTAAATAGTTTTGATTTTGATTGCTCTTCAAGTACAGTTGTCTGCTTCCCCCCCACCCTTCCCCACAGCCCCAGTCTTCCTCACCTCCCTCCCCTGTTTCTACCCTCCCTTGTTTTTGTCCCTGTGTCCTTTACAGTTGTTCCGTAAACCCTTCACCCTTTTCCTTCTATTATCACATTAAAATTTTTTTCTCCAGAATTTTTAGCAGTTTTCACTAGGAGGTCTGTCTAATAATCTAGTCTACCCTATACACTCACTTAAAGGAAGTTATGTTCATCTATATAAAATGTTAATGTGAGATTATTTTTTCATGTCTGAGATAGACTTTGTGTGTAGAATGGTCTATCTATAGTTTCTTGGAATTTCAATAACAGCGATTTTCTAAAATTAAAACATTAAAAACCTTTCTGCCAACATTTGGTTTTAGTGATTCTTGTAGTCTATTTATAAATCAAGTTACTTCTATATAAAGAACTATCGCCCTTATTTTTTTCTAAATTCACCCAAGTGGAACAGACTGAACACCTCCAAGAAATCAGTCCACTTATAAACTCAGCTAATTCAAGGCCTTTAAATATTTTAAATTTCCTTTGTAAATATATTCTGATTTTTAAGCACTTCAAGTGCCTGAAAAGACAAAGTTATAGTCTTAACAAGCAAAATCTTCCCAAATACCTAACTTAACCACCCTTATATATTTAACATTTTATGTTCTACTGTAGTCAATTTAATGTCTTTTTCTGTACTTTTTAAAATTTTTTTTATTTTTTTAAATTGATTATGCTGTTACAGTTGTTCTATTCCCCCCTTCATTCCCCTCCACCCTGCCCCCCATCCCCACCATTCCCCCCTTTAGTTTATGTCCATGTGTCTCAAGTCCTTTAGATTCTATATTTCCCATGCTATTCTTGCCCCGCCCCCCATCTATTTTCTATCTACTGTCTATGCTACTTATTTTCTGTACCTTCTCCCCCCATCTCCTCCTCCCACTCCCCTGTTGCTAACCCTCCTTGAGATCTTCATTTCTATGTTTCCACTCCTGATCTAGCTGTTCTTTTAGTTTGCTTTCATTTTAGGTGTGGTTGTTAATAACTGTGAGCTTGTTGTTCTTTCACTGTTCATGTTTCTTTAACTTCTTTTTCTTAGATAAGTCCCTTTAACATTTCATATAATAAGGGCTTGGTGATGATGAACTCCTTGAATTTGGTCTTATCTGAGAAGCACCTTATCTGTCCTTCCATTCTAAATGAAAGTTTTGCTGGATAGAGCAATCTTGGTTGTAGGTCTTTAGATTTCATGACTTGGAATATTTCTTTCCAGCCCCTTCTTGCCTGTAAGGTCTCTTTTGAGAAATCTGCTGACAGTCTGATGGGAACTCCTTTGTAGGTGACTGTCCCCTTCTCTCTTGCTGCTTCTAGGATTCTCTCCTTCATTTTAATTTTGGCTAATGTAATTATGATATGCCTTGGTGTGTTTCTTCTTGAGTCCAACTTTTTTGGTACTCTCTGAGCTTCTTGGATTTCTTGGAAGTCTATTTCCTTTGCCAGATTGGGGAAATTTTCTTTTATTATTTGTTCAAATAAGTTTTCCACTGGTAGCTGTGTCTTTCCCCCTTCTGGTACCCCTATAATTCGGATATTGGAGCGTTTAAAGATGTCCTGGAGGTTCCTAAGACTCTCCTCATTTCTTTGAATTCTTGCTCCTTGACTCTTTTCTGTTTGGCCATTATTTGCTTTCTTCTGGTCCACTCCATTGATTTGAGTCCCAGTTTCCTTTTCATCGCTATGGGTTTCCTGTGGAATTCCATTCATTTCCATTAGTTTAGCCTTCATATGTTTCTCTAATTTGTGGCTATAATCCACCAGATCTGTTAGGATCCTGATGACCAGTGTTTTAAACTGTGCGTCTGAGAGTTTTGCTATTTCTTCATCGCTTAGATTTATCTCTGGGGCTTTGAGGTCTTCCTGCGACATTTTTGGTCTGTTCTGGCCCTTTAAATGTGAGAAGCGGCGCCTTGGACTCCCAGGTCGCTGGGTTGTGACGCTGTATGTGGGGGCGTGGTCAGAGTGGGGAAATGGCCGCGGCCTCTACTGCAGCAAGCCATGGGGACCGCCGGGCCCCAGTCCAACCGCCCAGCCCACTCCCTCGCCTGTCCGCTCGCCCGCAAATAGGCGACCGCAGTCAACACGCAGCACCGCCTCCCCACTGTCTCCTCTGCAGTTGCTCACCCGGTGGGTTGCTCGGTCGCTCACTAGGTCCAATCCTGCGTTTGGAACCCGTGCGTCTGGATTCACGCGTCTGGATTCCGCGCCCGGGTCCGACCCAGTCCTCCTGTGCAACCCCTCACGAGACGCCGGTTTCGCCCCTTACCGGTCGGGCTGAAGAATTTGTTGTTAACGGACTTCTGAAAAGTTCAATTTTCCGTGTTCTGGTTGTGTTTTCTGATGCTAATATTTAGTTGTCCCTAAACTTGGTTGTGTGAGAAGGCACGGCACATCCACCTATACCTCCATCTTGGCGGAAGTCCTTTTTCTGTACTTTTTTATAATTAAATTCCTTTGGATATTCATTGGAAAAGAAACACCAAAATGTAAATTTGGTTGTCTCCAGATCAAAAGTGAATTAAGCTTTTCTATCTTGTGCTTTTCTATATTTTCTTAATTTTCTACAATAAGTATATATTATTTTTATAATCAGAAGAACCAACAAAACTTTTTAAAAGCAAGAATCAATGCATAACATTTAAAAACCAAAATATATTCTTCGACTATATCTTTTCTTTAACCCCTTCTTTCCCCTGAAGCAACAGGAACAAACAGAAAAACAATAATTAACAGCAGAGTGAGGTGTGTGGTGGGGGGTGTGCAGCATTTGGGCATATTTTGTAGGAGGAGAGAGAACAGGCTCCTTAATACTGGACTGCAAACAGTAGCAGCTTCTGGACTGATGGTATTTTTTTCCATTTGTCTGCAGGACACGAGAAGCACCTGATGAGTAGTCTGTCAGCATAATGCCATCTATAAACAGAACCAATGAAATAACTGTAAAAGTTAGGGCCAACAAACAACGTCTCCTGAAGGAGATCAATGAAAAGCGTGAGTCCAACTGCTTGGTGGAAAGAAGCAATGAAGTCAGCTTATTGAGAGTTCAAAAGAGGCACTTTGACGAGGCCTCCAAGTCCTGTCTGTACACCCAGACCAAGGAAGCTGTTCCTGACAGTGGCAGGGGCTCCTGGATCAAACTGAGTGCCCTTGTTCACACGGAGAAAAGGCACTTTCCACCAAAAAGTAAGATGCTGTGGGTAGGATTCCTACCCAATCAATCGGGGGGATTTGTACTTAAATTTAGCGAGAATTTCTGGAGTTGGAACAGGTTCATAGGTATTGTTCTGGGATAGCTTAAAGGTGATCTGTCTGAAGTTAAAAGCATCCGTAAACTAGGCTAGTTGATGGAGGACCTAAGACCAAGGAGTCTCATTTTCTTGTACTTACAGAATCCCAGACACCTCATCCAACAGGCCCTAGTTTGGGGCCTGGAGCCTGCATTCTCAGCAGGCTTAAGGTGTGTCTGATGCTGATGGCCTGAGAACCGTATTTTGGGAAAAGTTGTTACAGGTCATGATAGTAGACCACACAACCTCAGAAGGTCTCCTATCTCACCAATTTCTGTTGTCTCTGCAAAAATTTCATGTGCGAAATTGAGATGCAATGGAACTGATTTTGATGATAAATATTAAGCAAAAGTTCCCCCAAAACAATAATAAAATACGGAGGGAGGTTGGAGCAAGGAGTGTGCAGTGGTGGTATTATTTTGCAGGACAAAGAAGACAATGATGTTTTTCTCATTTATTTGAAAAAAAGAGAGTATAATTATATTAAATACAACCAACACATGATTAAGGTAGCCCTGACTGGTGTGGCTCAGTAGATTGAAATTTGGACTGTGGACCTAAAAGCCCCCAGTTCCATTCCCAGTCAGGGTACAAGCCTAGGTTGTGGGCCAGGTCCCCAGCTGGGAGCATGTGAGAGGCAATTGATTTATGTTTCTCTCCTTCTCTTTCTCCCTCCTTTCCCCTCTCTCTGAAAACAAATAAATAATTTTTTTAAAAAACGATTAAGGTAGATCAAAAACAAAACAATCTCCATATTGGAGATTTAGCTTCTTTGATAAGGGGCTGACTTCACATTTGCCTGGTGTTCCTAGTAAGTGGTGTTGAGAGAATGACAGTATGGCCTGGGACGGTGAGAGTCTCCTTTGGGTTTTACAGTGAATCCATCATAGTTCTGTATTTATATTATATTAAAATGTAACTCTCTTACAAGGAAGAATGCCTTCAGGGTTCCTAATGTTAAGTTTATTCTGGCTGAATTACTCGGAGCTAGATGAGTTCAATCACAGCTAGTAAGTTAGTTCTCATAAGTTTAATAGTGAAAGGTAAAATCCACCTCCTAAAATCAACATAGTCAACATAGTTTACCGCTTTGCTTAAATATTCACGGTTTTCTACAAAACAGAGTCTAACAAATATCATTTCCAGAACCAACATTAATGATATCAAGGTTATAAGCCAACAATTCTGGAACATTAAAATAAACCTTTAGATATTGCAGAAAAGCTCCTTGTTCCCTTTGCATGAACAGACTTAAGCAGAAATGCAAATTTATGACAAGAATTAGAATAAATATAGACCTAATTTAAATGTTAAGGTAATTGGTATGTGAATAGATGTTCCCTCTTTAATTAGTCTGAACTAGTAGTTTTTAAAGGGTGGTCTGTGCACCCCACAGTATTCAAATCTTTTTCAGGGGTCCATGAGGTCAAAGCTATTTTCATAATGAGGCAGGATAGTTAGATGGTAGGAGAATTATTTTTTCTTTTTAAAAATAAAATTTTAGCCCTGGCTGGTATAGCTCAGTGAATTGAGCGCAGGCCTGCAAACCAGACAATCGTGGTTCCATTCCCAGTCAGGACATATACCGGAGTTGCAGGTCGGTTCCCAGCAGGGGACGCACGAAAGGCAACCATACATTGATGCTTCTCTCCCTCTCTCCTTCCCTTCCCCTGTAAAGATAAATAAATAAAATCTTAAAAAAATAATAAAATAAAAAATTTAAATGTTTATTTGTTTGTTTTTCTTAGAGAGAGGGGAAGAGAGGGAGAGAAACATCGATCAGTTGCCCTGACCAGGACTGAACCCCCAACCCAGGCGTGGGCCCTGGCTGGGAATCAACCCGGTGAATTTTTGATTTGTGGGACAAGGTTCAACCAACTGAGCCAGACTGATGAGGGCGTATATTAGGAGGATTGTTTTGACAAGTGGGAAAAGGGAAACTGAAGAGAATGCTTAGGCAAATAAAGTCAGACAGATCAAGCAATTTACAGCCAGCGAGTACAGGGCAAGATCTTACCTTCCCCACCAAGGACCCTTGGGAGAGAATAATGTACACTTCTCTCTAACCAGAAACTAAATGGCTTAAATCACCCCAGTCAGGGAGATAAATAACAGAGACCCAGTTAGCGCCATTAGTGCTGGCAAACCCAAGGATGAAGTCAAGGGAATAAATAACCAAAAACTCAGTTAGAGTCAAACAAATGTAAGAGGCAGGCAAAGCTGGTCCCTCTATGCACTCATTTTGGTACATCAACATATTAGAGGACACACGTGGAAAACTGCTGGGTATTCTGCTGAAACCCGCTCCCGAGCGCTGCAAAAGAACAGTAACAGTCCTCAGGACAAAGGACGCCAGCGCTGGGCGTTCTCTGGAGCATGGCCACGCCTTATCTCAAGTGTGAACTTTCAATTTTCTTTCTCCTAAACTCTCACTGTCCCCGGTTTTAATAAATACACTATTTTTTTGCTTTTTTGATTTGTGGAGCACATTTTCAAAGCTGGGGTCAGTGACAGGAGGGAGGGCTCAGGGCAGGAGAAGCAACAGAGCAGACCCCAGGCGGGGCAGCTTCGGCTCTGGAAGTGTTAGGGGAAAGAAACAAGCCCAGATGGGGCTGCTCTCGCTCAGTGAAAAGTCAGAGAAAAGGGGCCTTGGAGACAGAGTCAGGGGGTTAATGCTGAACCAGTGGTCACTGCCCACTGCTCCCCCAGTTGTAAGTCTTGTGGGGACCCGCAAATGTACCCTGAGAGGGAAGCAAGGTGGACATGCTTGCGGGAGAGACAGAGTGCCAGTAAATACAGTCTTAAAAATCACCTGGACTCGTTGTAAAGTCTTTCCTACACAAAGCCGAGAACCCACACGGTGCTGGCTGGGCTCGGGGAGACTCGGCCTGGTCCCCATCTGGTGGCAAGAATAATACTGAGATATTATTTGTCATTTTTACTCTCACGACCTCATGGGAGTAAAATGGGGTTTTCCAGGAGCAGTTCAGATGTGCAACGACACCACTACCCTGACCACTAATGAATCTAGACTTGCGTTGTTGAGTGTTAAATATTTTCTTAGTGCTGATTTCTTAGTACTGAGAAAGACAGCACACAGGAACAGAAGCTTGATAAGGCCCTCGATCATTTTTAAGAGTATGATGGACCCTGAGACCGACAAGCATGAAAACCAATCATCGAAACAAATGCTCAGTATTTCTTTCGATCCAGGGCTGTGTATTCACAAACTTACGAAGATTTCTCCCCTGTGGTTTTCTCATTAGTCTGTACTTGAAACTCATGGTCTTTGGTTTCCACTTTAATTCTCATCAGGGATTTTTAGAAAGGGGATATTGGGGTTTATTTTCTTTTTATTTCCGCAAGAGGAAAGTACCTGGGTGTTAGAAAAGGGTGTTAACATTTTTTTTGAGTGTCTGCTTTATTCTGAATACTGTTAAGGTCTGAAAAAGTCAACAATGATACACTTCTGTTCCTAATTTGGATTTACGTCAATTGAGAGATGGGTGGAGGTAAAAATTGTTGGCTTTGTTACTGGAAAATAAATCTGTTATCTATGGGAGGAATTGGCTTCAAGGCAGCCAAAGGCGAACTCACCCCGAAAGAGAACTTAGCCCAGTCGAAAGCAGAAGTTCGGGCCTGCCACACCACACTGAGAAGAGCTGACAGAGTAGCCCTCCTCCAGGAGGCCAGCAGATGCAAAGAGAAACCCCCTCATTCATAAAACAAAAAGATGGGACATTGCCTCTAACATTTGATGAGCATGTTACTCTAGTAGGCCCTCACTTAGTATGCAATTCATCAGATGACAAACATCGTAACCATAAAATAACACCCTCTTCACCCAAGATGGCCCTCTCCTGTCCTCTGAATGCTGAAGAACACCAGCGCTCAGCACTGGGTCCCCTCATCACCTGCACTCCGTTCCTTCTCAGCCCACATACGCCGCAGGCCTTGGGCCTGGTTCGGGACCCAAAGTCTCATCCCCGTTCTGCTGACTCCCGCATTTCTGCTTCTGCCCTGACCTTTCTCTCCAGCTCTGGACACATCTGTCCTACTGCACATATCAGAGTCACCTCTCCTTGATGTTATCTCACAGGTGCCATTGCCAAAATAGAAAGTTCCTCCCTCCACCCTGCCGACACGCATATTCACCCTTGACCCCTCCTTGTCTCAGAAAATGGCCAGATGTCTAGGAGGACCTTTGACTCTCCTCTTTGTCTCACACCCACCTCCAATCTGTCAGGAAGTCCTGTCAACTGTCCCATCAAAATCGGTCCTGAATCTGATCACCGGTGCCACCCAGACCCAGTCCACGATTGTCTCTCTCCCAGAATACAGCAGGGACCTCACAACTGTCCCCTGGCCTCCACTCCGGCACCTCTCACGTTTAGTTCTTCACAGAACAGCCCCAGCAATCTTTTCAAAATGTGTATTATATACATCACTCAGTGCTTAAAACACACCCATGGTCTCACATCACACTGAGGGTACAATCCACTCCTCCTCCTGTGGGCTTATCTCTTCATCTTCATCTCTTCTACTCTCCCTGGCCTCATCCCACTTGGCCATGAAGGTTTCCTTCCTGCTCCTGGGGTGTTATCACTCTGGTTCCCACCTCAGGGACCTGGCACATGCTGTTCCCTCTGCCCGGAGCACTCTCTCTCTCTCTCTTTCCCTCGCTTTATTCTGATCTTTGTTCAAAAGCCAATTCATGGAAATCACTCTACCTAAATAGAATTTCCCAATACCCTACAACCCTTACCAAGTTCTCCCCTTACTCTCCTACTTATAGGTGTGAACCCCAAAAGAGGGGCAGTCTTAAAGATGCTAGCCTTAAAAACAGAAAGCCTGAGTATCTTAGCTTAGACTGCTATAAAAAAATGACCATACACTGGTGATGTAAACAACAAGTTTATTTCTCACAGGTCTGAGCATGGAAGTCTGAGGTCAGAGGGTCAGGTCAGGTCAGGTCAGGTTCTAGGTGCTGGCCCTCTTCCTGGTCTGTAGAGGGCTGGCTGTTTTCTTGCTGTGTCCTCTCACAGGCCGAAAGAGCTGGTTAGTTCTCAGGCCCCTTCTTACAAGGGCACTGCTCCCATTCATGAGGGCTCCACCCTTGTGACCTAATTCCCTCCCAAAGGCCCCTCCTTCTAACACCACCACACTGGAATCAAGGGTCCAACATGGGAATCTGGGGGGGATGCAAACATGCAGACCATTGCACTTGGGTTCATGGTCTGGGTCTGGTTTTGACTAGTCTCGTGCCTTTGGTCACTCAGTGTTTCTCAACCTCACTTTCTGTAACTGTGAAATGATACTCATCCTCTCTGCCCCCAGGGTTACTTTGAAATTTGTGACATGTATTGTAAATTATATAACAAGTACTTTTTTTCCCCCAGATCATGCCATATTTGGATAAAGTACATCTCCAGAGACACAAAAAATACCATCATTCTGATTCGTCTTCAGTGTCTGTCTAAACCATTTACAAATATCAGTTATAAAGGAAGCCAAAATTATTTGCTAGATCACCAAGAAAACATTTTGTTTAGTCACAAAAAAATGTATTGTATCTTCACTCATTCTCTTTTGTCAGTTAGATGTTTTGAAGAGATGATTTGAGCTATTAAAGATACTTTCAAAGGTGTATTGCCTAAAATTTCACTTTATAGCAATGTTGTCTTTATTAATCTAAAATATTTAGTTTGTTTCTATGAATCAGTATCAACCAACCACACCAATCAATTAGAAGGCTAAAGTTCTCAAAATTAACAGCTTGCTTCTAAACACTTAATTGCATTCACTCTGATGAACTATGATTTTGATAATTTTAGTAAGTACATATTTGACAGAGTAATAAGATGCCTATAAATGAAACTTCTTGTTACATTTTATTGCCCATTCCCAAAGCGGGCATTGCTAGAATTAAGAATCACCCCGTGACCAAATCCCATTTGGCTACAACCACCTCTGTCCTTCCTTCTTGGGTGGCAGACTAATGTTCAGCTTTTAACTTGGCTTGTTCCTCTTTTCAGTTTGCGTGAATAGCCTATTATTCTGTATGGCAAGCTGAGTAGTACTTGGCCTAGAACCAGCTCCTTCTTTGCATTTATCTTTACACTAGGGAAATATTCACCTTTCGTGTGGTTGCCCTTTCCTCCATAGAAAGCACAGATTCACAAGCTAGTGCATATTAATACTGGAAGACATATGGATCAGTCAACAAACCCTATCTCAGGTAGAATTGTACCAGGGCACACCGGCTCTGAGGGTGTGTGTGTGTGTGTGTGTGTGTGTGTGTATATATATATATATATATATATATATATATATATATATATAAAAGGCCAGATCCAAAGTTAATATTTCGCTTCTCAAAAATAAAAAGAAAAAAAATCTACTGTCAGGAGCAATGAAGTGTTAGCCTGCCACAGTTTCATGGCCGTTGGCAGAAGACATGAAACTCTTGGTTCAGAGGCAAAGGACTTGACCTCTCAGAGCACAGCCAGCAGCACCGGCCTCCTGTTCTGGCTGCTTCCCCGCTGCCCTCCTGCCAAATGGTGTGGAGCCAGCCAGACCCAGGCCACAACACAGAGCTTTTGCCTGACAGCTGACGACCTCTGAGCTGAAGAGACCCAACCTCTGCCTGGAAGAAGCCATTCTCTTCATTACATGGGACAACAAACAAACCCACCCTCTGCTCCAGCAGGAGACGTGACTTCTGTCGGTGGCTACACAAACATCCTTGAAGAGAGGTAATCTGGGACTACAGCTGTGCACACAGACATGTGAGAGACCTGTGGAGAATTATCTCCCCAAACTTGGCAGCCCGCAGGGAAACTATCTAATATGCAATCATTTCTTTGGCTCCATCTAAATGAATGCTAGGGAATAAACACATAGTAAATAAGTGTCAGGTTTTGTGCAATATGATGAACAACCTTCTAATCTCATTTCTTTTTTTTTTCTTTTTTTTATTAAAGATTTATTTATTTATTTATCTTTAGAGGGGAAGGGAAGGAGAGAGGGAGAGAAACATCAATGTATGGTTGCCTTTCCTGCGTCCCCTGCTGGGAATTGGCCTGCAGGGAACTGGCCTGCAACCCAGGAATGTGCCCTGACTGGGAATCGAACAGCGATTGTCTGGTTCGCAGGCCCGCGCTCAATCCACTGAGCTACACCAGCCAGGGCTTCTAATCTCGTTTCTTGATAACCCTCTCCTCCCTTCTCCCTGGTGAACCTCTCTCTGGTTTTATGGAACTACTGTGGTTCTCCGCTTTATTCTGTTTCCCCCTTCACCTGGCTAACTTTATTGATTGATTGATTTGAAGGGAAAGGCAGAGAGAGAGAGAAAAAAATCAATTTATTGTTCCAGTTATTTATGTCCTCATTGGTTGATTCTTGTATGTGTCCTGACCAGTGATTGAACCTGCAACCTTGGTGCATTGGGACAATACTCCAACTTACTGAGCTACCCATCCAGGGCTAACTTTAGTTTAAATACCACCTTCTCCTAGAAGTTTTTCCTTCCTTATCCCCTTTCCCTTAGTTAGGTGTTTCTGCTTTATCTTCCTCACTACACCTTATAACAGCCTTCGGCTAAAACAGGAAACCAAAAAGTCACAAACCTTTTGTATATTTTGGACTCTGGCCCTACCTGAAATCATGTTGGGTCCAGACACCTCTCCACCCCTCCCGGGAGTGTTTCACATCTGCCGATGCACCTGTTCCCTCAGTAAACCCAGGGGGATGGGCAGACAGGCATTTTGCCCCATTTTTGCTCTGGCTCCCTGTAGGGCTGTCTGCAGGTGAGTTCCCAAGTCAAGGCCACGAGTGCCCGTGCAGGAAGGCTCCCTGTGGCACCCCTGGTACTCAGAACTAAGACTTCAGCATGGCCTGCCATTGCTGCTGAAGCTACCGACCTCCGGTGCCTGGTCCCCGAGAGGGTCTTGGTGGGGGTGGGGGCGGTGCTGCTGCATTTCTTTGCCGGCGTGGAAGATGGGTCCAAAGGGCACAGTCCAGATAGAGTGGAAGATGAGGCTCCGTCTCATAAGGTGAGAAATTCCACAAACACGGGAAAAGTGAAGAAAAAGAATAAAAAATGTTCGCTGCAAGTGTAGCCTTTGGACACATATTCCTCTTGCCATAAGGGGGTCTTTTCAAAACGCTTTCCCAACAGCGACCCCCCCATCTGCCATGGACTGCCGGTATCTCATCCCTGAAAATTAACTCATATTTTCTTGCCTGGAAAGCTATCCAGGCTCTATAACAGGTCCCAGATTTTCTTCTCTTCCTCCCTTCTTTTTAAATTTTCCCTAACGGTCTCCTTGTGACAATCACTTCAGGCTATTCATTGCCTCATTAAGCCTGATTCTTAAAGATGCAAACAAAAGAAACTAAATTTGGCTAATTTAAGAAGAAAATGAATTTACCGAAATATAGTGGATAGTTCACAAAATCTCCAGGAGGGTGGAAAAACCAAATTCATGCCACCGAACCAGAAACATAAAGACCAGTGGCCACGGCTACAGACCCTGCGCCTAATACTGCCCACCTCACCACGTTGCCGTACTGCCCACCCTCACAGTCCTGGCTTCCTCACCTAAGTGACTTCATTCAAAATCTAGGGTGGCTATGGCCGGCTAGTTCAGCTGGTTGGAGCATCGTCCTGATATGCCAAGGTTGCAAGTTCAATCCCTGGTCAGGGCACACACAGCAATCAACCAATAAATGCATAAATAGGTGGAACAACAAAGCGATGTTTTTCTCTCTCTCTCTCAAAGCGATCAATAAAAATTTTTTAAAAATCTAGGGTGGGTCATATTATCAGTGATTTGGTTGCAAGAAAGACTACAAAATGATGCCTGGTATTTTCAGCTTCTATAGCCCACAGAAATGGGCTGTGTAATAAGGTGAAGTATTTACCAAAGAAAGGAATTCATATGTTTGTGATGGTCAAAAAGATGGTCAGATGTCCATTCAACCTTGAGACCCCCCCCCCTCCTGTTTCTGTTGCTTCCCTCAGTTATTGCCTATTCGGTCAAGTTCAGAGTTCTTGACTTGCAATGCCCTAAAGATGGCTCTGAAGGATGTTACTTAAGCTAATGTAGAGATTGGAGGGGGAGGCACTGTGCTGTTTAGGAAAGAGTGGAAACTTATAATTGGACATGGGCTGTACATTAGCTGTGGGAGTTTCCACACTTACTCAAGTGACTTGGGCCTCGGAAGTGACCCACAGAGAGTCCCATGGAGGACATCAGACATCTGGCCCTGCACGCTCTCACGTGCTGTGCACACTTCATTAGACTTACTCTATGAAGCAGACAAATTAGGGAATGAGAAGCTATGTTCACTATTTTCAACATCTAAAGTATAAATACCACTCAGATTATTCACAAACTATAGGGATGGTCACCAAAGGAGTCATCGTTTTTAGAGGTCTGCTTGTTTTGGAGTTAGCAGGACATACAGGGGAGCAAGGAGGGTGTTTGCGCCTGGAGACACATGTTTAAACACTGACAACCCCTGAATGATCTAATCTCTTTCCAGTCTGTCTTTTTGATTGACTTTGTTATCATTAGCACAGACTTGCCCGTAAGTTAAAAAGGACAGTGAGATTTGCTTGTACTTGAAAAGCTAGGATCTGACAAGCAGATGACCATCTCTGGAAACCCTTTCTAAGTTACTCACTTCCTGTAAATGAAATGTCATTTATGTTGCTTTGAAGTAGCCAATCAAAAGGATGAAAACCACGCCTCCAGAAACTGGACCCTGGTGTATGAGCAGAGACAGGCAGTGAGCAAGAGTGAGCAGGCGGCCAACTGGTAAAATGAACTCTTGGTTGCCTAAGAACGAAAGAAAAGAGCTGATATTTTTCTTTTCTTTTTTTTTAAAGAAGAATACAATTTCATTTGATTCTTGCTAGAATAAAAAAAGGCAAGAGTCAGAATAAGAAATATTTCCTTTTAGTGAAGTCACCACATCTGGGGGGGGAGGATGCTTTTCAGCTGGGGAAGCAAATTCCTCTAGAATGAAAAAAGATTTGTTTTTTCAGATGAAAAGAGTTTATTTCTATTTTTCAGAATGTTTAACATTAGGAAGTCTTTGAATAGTTTTTAATATATTTGTAGGCTAGAGAAGCAAAACATGTACCAAAAAGGTATATAATAGCCAATAGCCAATATCCATTTCAAAGAAAAGATGGAAAAATTAAATATTTGACTTCTCAGCTGCAGTCAGTTGAACCTACAGCTTCCATTCCCTTATTTGAAGAACATGTGAGAGCATATGATATCACAAACCTTGTATCAGGCCATGCAAAGACAACAAAAAAAGGCATGTTCTTGCCCTGGCTGGTGTAACTCAGTGGCTTGAGCATGGGCTGCAACCCAAACAGTCACCAGTTCAATTCCCAGTCAGGGCAAAGGCCTGGGTTGTCAGCCAGGTCCCCAGTGGGGGCCACATGAGAGCAATCACACATTGATATTTCTCTCCCTTTCTTCCCTTCTCTCTAAAAATAAATAAATAAAATAAAAACTTACCCCCCAAAAAAGGCATGTTCTCAAAAGGTTTGCAATCTCTGAAGGTAAAACACACACACAAGGTAAAGCTACTGAAAAGGAGTATGTGTTCAGTGCCGTCAGACTGGGTTTATAGCACTTTCTCCTTCATCGAGGTATTTCTGACATTGCTTTGCACTTATTTGTCACTTGTCCACCTTCCTTACTAAACTGTGGTATCTTACTCCTCTCTGTAGTTTGCAGCCTAGACGAGAGGGGCTCAGTAACTGTTTGTGTAAGAAAGGAAACAAATAAGTTGATGAGTAAATGAAAAAATGTCTACAATTTAGAGGCAGGGATCACATCTGGCTAGAGTGATCAGGTAAGGGGGAGTCATTTCAGGTGGATCAGAAAGGATTTAAAGGGGAAAGCCTGACAAAGTGAACTCGGGCAGAGGGTAGGAAGTAGGAAAGAGCAACGAAGAGCTGGAAGCGAGCTCAGGAGTCCGGTTTTAACGTGACCCCGGCAAATGCAGGGTCGTGGCGCGGCGGGCAGGTGAGAAAAGCACCTGCCCAGCTCCTTAGTGAAGACAATCAGCCCTAGAACGAGTTTGGATTCCTCCATAAATGTCAAAATATTGAAGATTACACAAAATCACTTTGCTTCTTAGGAAGTTCATTTTTTCCATGATAGGTACTTTTCCCCAGCATTTGCTGTTTAATTTTTAAGTGTATAGTTCAATGGCTTTAAGTACATTCACACTGTTTTGTTAGCATAACCACCATCCATCCACAGAACTCTTTTTATACCTAAGCTTTTTAAAACTTAAAAATATAGCCCTGGCTGGTAGAGCTCAGTGGATTGAGCACAGGACTGTGAGGCAAAGGGTCGCCAGTTTGATTCCCAGTCAGGGCACATGCCTGGGTTGCAGGCCAGGTCCCCAGTGGGGGACACATGAGAGGCAACCACATATCAGTGTTTCTCTCCCCTCTCTCTAAAAATAAGTAAATGAATAAATAAAAATATATTTTTAAAAGGATTGGGTGTTTCAGATCTTTAAAAAAACAAACAACAAAAAACTTTAAAATCTAACATTTTCCTGTTACATTTTTACTGTTATGTAACAATATAAGACCACCAAGTACCTGTTTAATGAAGCTGTTCACATTTAAACATGTGACAAAACTCAGACTGAAACAAAGTCAGTTTATTGACTAAACTTTTGGGTTTGGTATTTAACAGTGATTATATAAACACTGGCCTCCTAAGTCAAAAATCTAAGATCACTATAAAACCTGGTACATTTTTCTCTTAGGAAGACATAATTCAAAGTCTGAAAGTCCGGTTTTACAAATCCAGAAGGGGAGATTTCTGACGGTGTAAGGGTTTTACAAATCCAGAAGGGGAGATTTCTGATGGTGTAAGGAACTAGAAGCTCCCCTCCCACTAGACAGGTCCCAGGGGAAATGAGACGGGGGTGAGGGTGAAACTCGGGCCCGGCCCACGCCTTCACAGGGGCGCCTACTTCTTACCTGGGGAGCCACCCTTGCCAGAGGAAGTGGTGACAACCCACGTGGTGGTTCTACTTAACAGGGCAAGGTAAGAAGCAGGGTGGTGTGTCCCAATCTGCTGCCAGGACTCCGTTAATTGAAAGGCAGCACAAAGTAGAATTAGAACCAGGGTTTCAGGATCCAAGCCCTGTTTTACTTCCAGGAGAACCAGTTCTCTCAAACTGCACCCTTCCCCATCCCAGTGCAGTGAGTTCTCCAGGCCGTCAGTTCAGACTCTTAACAGGACCCTTCTTTTTCTCGCATGCTGCCCCCTGCAGTTGATTTGGTTTTGAAGCTATTTGTGGAGCAGGTGCCGAAGCTTGGGAAACAGTCTCAGTGCGTTCTGCGTGGTCGCTTCCATCACTTCTTCCACTGAGATTCCTTTCACCTGGGCAACATACGCTGCTGAAATGGCAATGTTTTGGGGTTCATTCCGTACCTGAAACAGAACACAGCAGACACTAAATCAAACATGACTGTCGAGAGAAGTGAGCCTTGAAGACTGTAGAGAAAACAGAAGAAAATGAGTTGGTAAAAGTAACCGCTGAGCTCTTTTTACTGTTGGGGGATGAGTGGGGGGTGGAGGAGGGCAGTGAGGCTGGGGAGAAAGGCCGAACTTAAAAGCTACAGCAGTAACGCTGACTGTGAGCGTGTGTTGCTCCTGAACAGAGCCCTGGGGTATTAACAGTTGAGGTCCCAGCATCTCGCGGTCTGCAAACAGTGGACACTTCGTGCCTGCATGACTGATGTGATTAGCTGTCCTTTGTTCTGCTGCTTAACTGAGTGCTTGTAAAGGCCAGTGCTCTGCTGCTTGGCCTCTTCACCTCATAGGTGATGGATCACAGTTTGATTCAAGAACTGCCAGCCCTGGGCAGGTGGCTCAGTTGGTTGGAACACTGTCCCATACACCAAAAGGTTGTGGGTTCGATCCCCAGTCAGAAGACGTACAGGAGGCAACCAACTGATGTTCTCTCTCACACTGATGTTTCTCTCTCTCTAAAACACATAAAACCAAGTTATGAAATGATGTGTTCAGGCCAATCTTGTATTTATGAAAAATACTTATGTGTATCTATGTGAATATAAAAAGTCTGGGAGGATATACCTACTTGCTTTTATTTAGTGCATACTGTGGGAGAGGCTGTGTTCTAAGCTTTTTGTGAAATTTCTCAGTTAATCCTCAAAACTACTCTGGGAGTTGGTACTATTATTATTAGCATCCCTTTTTACCGGTAAGAAAGGATCCTGAAAAGCTGGTAAGGAGCCCGGCTGAGGCTTGAACCTGTGCAATCTGACACCAGAATTTATGTTCTTAGCCACTACACTTAGCGGTAACCTTCCAGGGGTAGACGGTTCTGTTTTCTAGTTTATGGTTTTATGTGCTTTCTAATTTTCAGAATAAACACATTTACTTAACAAAAAGCATATTCAGTTAAAAATTTACTTACTCAATAGATGTTCTGAGCACTATGTGCAAGGCATTACGCCCGAAACTCACAATTTTTATCACATCAACTCAATATAAATACAAAACTGAGTTACAACTGAACTTGAAATTCATTTCTGTTTAAAGAAAAAACACTGGGTCCTTTTCCTTCCATTTTATGCCAGTCAGGAAGACAACTCTGTACCATTCTGTCCTGCACCTGAACAAACAAACAAACAGGAGCCATGACCCTTCTATGTTCTCGAAGGAGCTGACTTATGAGAACGTGTAACTAATCGGACACTCGTGAGCAAACGTCACACCACAAGCCCAGACGGTCGTGGTTTATTAGCAGTCGCCTCGCTACTGCTCCCAGACCTCTGAGTCCCACAGGCTTGGAGACAGATCTGACGGGCAGGCGGGGCCGCCAGTGAACCGCACAGTGGAACAGGCAGAAACGGGTGCCGTCTACCACCAACGGGGCAGATACTGCAGCTTCCTTTGAGAAAAGTATAATTTAAAATACTAGCAATATTTAAAATGTAACGCTTTGTGGCCTATAATAACAAGAGTACAACAAATATCACATAAATGAATCTATGACTACATATTAATATTTGTATTGGGAGAAATAGAGCCTCATTATAACATGCTAATTAAAAGAACAAAAATAAACATTTATTGAGCCTCTTTATATATACCAGGCACTTTCATATACATTACTCCATTTAATTCTCACGATGATACTTTAAAGTATTTTACTATTATTTTGCCCACATTTTATAAATAAAGAAAGTTTGAGAGAGATTAACTTGTCCAGAGTCACACAGCTAGAGGGTAGCAGAGACAGGATTTGAATCCAGGCCTTTCTGACTCTCAACACCAAGATTTTTGCTGTACTGGTCTGACTCTCATTATTATATAATAAAATAATATTCTTTGGGGCACAACATTAATATTTAGAATTAATGAATTCTTCTAATATTCTGAAATTAATATAACCTCCCAACGTAGCATTAAAAAAGGATTCCATTGTAGTTACACTGTAACAAGAAACACAGCTAAATCAAAAATAGTTCAAATGAAAGGTACAATCTAAATAATGTAGAAACCAGACAATCACTTACCTGTTTTTCTGGCCCTAGTGCAGGTGAATCTGTTTCCAAGCAAATTGAGGTTAAAGGCAATTGTCTCACAAGTTTCTGCTTCTTGGAGAAAAGAGAAAACTAGTAAGTGTAAAGCACGATTAATAAAGATAACAAAAGGAACACTGAACCCACGTGCCAATGCCTTCTATAAAAACTTTAAAAATTCATACTTTAATATTCAATTAATAACTGCTCCCTATGTTCTCAGCATTCTATTACAAATAGATTTAAACAGAAACATTCATGGCCAAAAACTGCCCAGACTCCAGAGACCCGAGGAGTGGTCCCCAGCAGCACGCTCTGCAGGGACGCCAAGTGCTGGCACCGCCAGTCCACTGAAAGGTCTGCGGAGGGGACTTGTGCTGTCTCTCCGCCACACTCAGCGTTCCCTTCTCCTGGTCACCTGAAGTCACTCAAGGCTTTATTAAGCCCGAAGTTCATGTCCACATTTTTGATTGCATGGCAGATGGTTTTATTTTCTTATTTATAGTTTTTTCTCTGGACTATAAGGATTGCAATTAACTCAAAAAGTTTTATACCGAGAACATAATTCTTTTGTTGCCACTGAACTTTTAAAGTAAAAAATGAGCCCTGGCTGGTGTAGCTCTGTGGATTGAGCGCAGGCCTGAGAACCAGAGGATTGTGGTTCAATTCCCAGTCAGGACACATGCCTGGGTTGCAGGTCAGTTCCCAGCTGGGGACACACAAGAGGCAACCATACATTGATATTTCTCTCCCTCTCTCCTTCCCTTCCCCTCTAAAGATAAATAAATAAAATCTTTAAAAAGTAGTAAAAAATGAGACACATGATGCAGAGTAGAATGTTGTTATATCAAATCGTTTTAAGATTAAAGTTTCAAAAGCACGGAAATAGGTACACTCATGCCCTGTTGGCAGGTAAAAGTTAAACTGGTATAAACTTCTTTAAGAAAATGTAACAATTTAACAAACACTGAAGAATGTACACCCTCTCCTGAGTGATTCCATTTACAGGAATTACTGCACAAGCCTGTGTATGGACGCGTGCATATGGACCATGGGTGTAAAAGGCACTCACTGAAGTACTGCTTCTAACAGCGAAAAATGAGAAACAAGATAACCTTTACTTAAGGCAGAGATTTTCCACCTTTTCTCATCTCATGGCACACATAAACTAATTACTAAGATTCTGTGGCACACCAAAAAATATATTTTTTGCTGGTATGGCAAAAACATAGGTATAAGTTTGACTCAGTCCTACCAGATAGCTGTTGTGTTGGCTGCTGTCATTTTTTTATTTGACAGTCTAAGTTCATGCCCCTGACTAAATAGTCAGGGACTGCATGTCTCCAAAATCCTTGCAGTTCACCTGCTGAAAATTGCTGACTCAAGGTGATGCTTACATACATTATGGTACGCCCATATCATGAAATATTATGAGGTCATTTTAAAGATGACATAAGCCCACATTTAGTGACACAAACAGATACCTGTGAAGCTAACTCAAAACAAAAAGAATAAGACGATCTTATTTTAGGTGGACCAACGTTAGTAATGGCTGCCTGAGTGACAGCATCTGGACTGACTTAAAATCTGTTCTTTTCGGAAGCGACTCAATGTTCTATAATGTACAAATATCATCTTTAAAATTAGAAAAGGTAGAATTTTAGTTTTAAAAAAGAAACATGCCACAGCTAAAGATTACTACTAAATAAGTTTTCCCACAAAGTATGAAAGTAGGAAAAAGAAAACTGATCTTGGGCGACTACCAACGGACACCCCAGAACTCTCCGCCCTACAGGAGGCGGATGCAGGTTCTCATTAAGTATGCGTGTTCTCTTCGCCAGGACACGCCATATTCGGGGCCATGCCACAAACCTCAACCAATTTAAAAGACTTAGGATCATACAATGTATGCTTCCTAAACACAGCAGAATTAAAGTAAAAATCTGTAATGGAAAGATAACAGAAAAATTACTAAATATTTGGAAATTAAACAATACACTTTAAAAAAAGATTTTATTCACTTATTTTTTTAGACAGAGGGGAAGGGAGAGAGAGAGGAAAAGAACCGTCAATGTGTGGTTGCCTCTTGCACACCCCCATACTGCGGACCTGGCCGTGCAACCCAGGCATGTGCCCTGACTACAAACTGAGCTGGTGACGATTCTTTACAGGCCAGGGCTCAATCCACTGAGCCACACTGAGCCACGCCAGTCAGGGCTAAACAATATACTTTAAATAATCACTATGGTCAAAGAGGAGATCAAAAGGTAAATTAGGAAGCATTCTGAACTGAAAGAAAGCGAAAACACGGCATATACCAAAATTTGTGGATTGTAACTATAAGTAGTTAGTGCCAATGCAACTACTGCATTAATAGTATGACTATATTAGAAAACAAGAAAGGTTTCAAATAATCTAAGGTTCAACCTAAGAAACTGTAAAAAGGAAAATATATCATGATCAAGCAGACTTTATCCTAGGAATGCCAGGCTGGTTCAATATCAGAAAATCAATCAATATGATTTACGTGCCAAGAAAAGAACTATATGACCATCTCAGTAGATGCAGAAAAAATATTTGACAGAATCCAACATCCATTTTTGATAAAAACTCTCAGAAAACTAAAAAGAAAAGGGACTTTCTTAACCCTATAGGATACCTACAGTGTATTTAATGATACCTGATAGTATATACTTAATGGCAAAAGAATGAATATTTTCCCCCAATCAGGAAAAAGGCAAGGGTGTCTGTTTTTACTACTCCAACATTCTACTAGTAGCTATTTCCAGCGAAATAAGGCAAGAAAAAGAAATAAAGGGTACAAATATTAGAAAAGGCAAATTTATCTTTAGTCAATAAATCCATAAAAAATCCTGAAAAACCTAAAAACTCTACTAGCACTAATGAATAATTCAGCAGGGTTACTTGATAAAAATTTAATATATAAAAATCAATTTTAATTCTACATACCAGTAATGAATAATTGATGATTAAAATGTTAAAACCATTATGTAAAATAGAATGAAAAATAAGAAACAGGGATAAATCTAATACATGCAGAATTTGTATGCTGAAAGTTATAAAATACTGACCAAAGAAATCAAAGATCTGGCATGTTCACATCAATCATCCCCAAACTGATACACAGATTCAATGTACTCCCTTTAGAAACACCAGCCAGCTTTTTTTTTTTTTTTTTTGTAGAAATCAAGCTGATTCTAATATAGATGGAAAGGCAAGGGACTTGGAATAGCCAAAAAGATTTTGAAAACAAAATCATTTGTTTTGTTTTCAAATGATTGAAACAAACAAACATTGTTTAAAATGATTTCAAACAAACATTCGTTTTCAAATGAATACTCCCCAGAGGGAGTATTCGCCCTCTGGGGACCATGTCCAAGCCTGTTCCTTTTCCATCTTCTCTCTCACGCATGCATCTCCTAAACTTTAAGAGACTGCACAAGACTCGAAACCAGGGGAGCAGTGGGCAGTGGCAGCTCATCCTAGGCTAACCCCCTGCACCTGTCTCCAAGACCCCCTTTATTCTGCTTTCTCAGTGAGCCCTGACTAGGCTCATTTCCCTCCTGTCACATTTCTAGAGAGCCCATGCAGCTCTGCACTGGCTTTCTGTGGTTCCTTTTGTCCGATGCCCTTCCTTGTTTCAATGTCCCCAACTAATAAATATACTCTCAAAAAAAAAGAGCTAGATTCTCACACTACTCTGATTTCAAAACTCACTGTAAATCGCCCTGACCAGTGTGGCTCAGTTTGGAACACTGTCCCACAAAGCAAAATGTCACTGATTTTATTCCTAGTCGGGGCACATGCCTGGGTCCCCGGTTTGGCCCCCTGTCAGGGCGTGTACGAGAGGAAACCCATCGATGTTTCTCTCCCTCTTTTCCTCCCTCCGTTCTCCTCTCTCTAAAAATAAAATAAAATCGTTTAAAAAATTTACTGTAAGTCTAATGCAATCACGATAGTATGATATTGACATAAGGCCGAGACCTATGTCAATAGAATTTTTTATTAATTAACAAGATTAATTTTTGTAATGCAACTAGAATAATCTCACAAGTATGTAATAAAAGCTCATGTTTTAAAGTGAACTTCACAAAGCGTGAGATGAGGTTTACTGAAGGGATTTACCTGCCCACTCCGTATGACGGAGGGAGGGATCGAGAAAAAGTACCCGGCTTCCACCCCTTCCATGGCTACGGAGGGCCGGCCGTCAAACGCGTGGAGCAGCACCTTGTCAGCACCTCTCAAAAACGAAAGATAAGTCAGACTCCCAACGTATTTCCTCCATGAGAGGGTCTTCCACTCATCAGGCTGAACAACAAAGACCAGAAGTGTGGTCCCCACAATACAAAGCTGAGGTTCTATGACTTCTAAAGGATGGAGAAGTGTACAGTAGAATGAAAATACAGTAAATTCTTAATCTTCGGGATAAAATTATTAAGTAAAATTGCAATACAAATTTGTAAACAATTATTTAATCTTCCTGTATCATCACACATTTTCCAGGAGTCTGTGAGCTGTTGAATTACTGTTCCTAACAGGAGGTTCTTCAGCCACCAAGCAGCCCTTAGTGAGAAGGCCAGTGGAGGAAGAGGTGGGAGCTCACTGGCTCACGGGTCGAGTCACTGAGTTCGCATCATAAAATCACCTCCAGGTCCTGAAGAGTGGCTGCTCGGCCGCCATAAAAATCACATTCTCGGTGATTCCAAAAGGGTTTGGTACCCATCACTGAGAAATACAGTGCTTTCCAGATGCAAACAGTTACATTTACTTCACTACTTAATGTGCTTTTTCAAAAAGCAGTTGCGACTTTAGTGGGTTACAACCACAAGTAAGTTATGTAACCAATTTAGTGGGTCAAGACTGACCAGTGTGCCTGGCTGGTGTAGCTCAGTGGATAGAGCACAGGAAACCATCGCCGGGTTGATTCCCAGTCAGGGCACATGCCTGGGTTGCAGGCCATATCCCCAGTATGGGGTGTGCTAGAGGCAACCATATACTGATGTTTCACTCCTCTTTCTCCCTCCCTTCCCCATCTCTCTAAAATAAATAAATAAAATCTTTTTAAAAAAAAGAAAATAATAAAAGACTGACCAGTGTGTGCTTATATGTGGGTGCAGATGCACGTGTACACACACCTATACACACACAGACATACTGTTCTTTCAATTTTGTCAGTTTTCTCTGTGTGAATACACTGAGTCTCAAAATAAAGTCTTAATACCAAAACATGGTATTTTTTTGGTATTTATATTTAATATCAAAATATATTTCTTATTGTATATGGCACTTGAAAAAGTCTGGGAATATGATACATATAAGATCTATTTCTACTTCAGGAATATAAATTACTTAATCCAATTTTTCATGTTTTATCCTGGCCTGACACATGCAATCACACTGAAAACCTTATAAATGGTAGGCTAACTTACAAAATCATTTTAGATGATTTCCACCTCCCCCCTTACCCCTTTTCCTCCCATTTAAGAAATCAAATTAAAACATGGCTTTTTCTATGAGGATACGGACTTGAATTACCAAACGTAAGCATTAGCAATGTTTGTCTCAGGAACCTAAATACCTTGCTCATTTAAGAGGCTGATGGTGGGTCTTCCAGCTGAGCGTGAGTGAACATTTCTGTTTAACAAAAAAATTCCTTTTAAGTACTTAGTGTGATAACATTATCTTTGCTCTATTAAAGCAATTCAGAGAAAAAGAAATGGAGAGCTCCATTTCAAAAGAATCATTATTTAATTTGCTCTATAGCTGATCATGTGGAAAGATGATTAATGAACCTACAAAGGCAAATTCAGTCTTTTAGCCAGTTGGACCTGTCTGATTAGGACTTGTCTTTGTTCTTCCTTCTGTTCGTCTGTGCCAGCAAATCTAGGGGAGAAATCAAGTCCCACCTACAACAGAAAAGGAAAACAGAATGAACTGCTTGTGGTTGACTGGACCCCAAAGTCATGCGATGGAGCAGTGCTTGGACAGTATGCGAGAAAAATATAATGTGGGCCATACATGTAAGCCACATACATGACTGACAGCTTCTAGTAGCCACGTTAAAAACACTGACAAGAAACAGGTAGAATTAATTTCAGTAATATTAATTTTAATAATTTTAAATGCATTTAATCCAATACATCCAAAATGTTATCATTCTTATTATATAGTAGTGTATTGTTATTTTAACACATTATCAATGTGTAACTTAATGGGTTATTTTACATTAAGTCTTTGGGGTGCTAAAACACTGAAATCCTCTGTGTGTTTTATACTCAAAGAGCACATCCTGGTCTGGATCAGTCACATTTGAAGTGCTGCATGTGGTCATCACATTGGAAAGGGAAGATGATAAATGACTGCTTTCCTGGATACTATTTTGGCAGGCATTGTTATAATCCATATTCTGGATTCAACTGTTACTCTTATCTTTTATCTTTATCTTCAATTAGACGTGAAATGTATTACCAAGTGATAATGTTTTATAACTGCTAATTGTTTAACAGAAGTGTTTTCTAATTTTACTCTGCCCTATTTAAAATGTTTGTGTAGAATACTTTTTTGTTACATTTTATTGTTTATGCTATTACAGTCGTCCACGTTTTTCCCCCTTTGCCTCCCTCGATCCACCCCCGCCAGGCAATCCCCACACCACTGTCCATGCCCATTGGTCACGCAAATAGATTCTTTGGCTACTATATTCCCCATGCTGTCCTTTACAGCCCCATGACTATTCTCTAACAATGAATTTGTACTTCTTAATCCCATCATCTTTTTCACCCACCCACCCAACACACTTCCCATCTGACAATCACCAAAATGTTCTCTGTACTGATGATTGTTTCTGTTCTGCTTGTTTGTTTTTTTAGAATCAATTACTGATAGATATGTATCTATTGTCATTTTATTGTTCATATTTCTGATCTTCTTCTTAAAGAAGACCTTTTAACATTTCATATAATTCTAGTTTGGTGGTGATGAACCCCTTTAGCCTTTTCTTGTCCGGGAAGCTCTATATATCCTTTGATTCTAAATGATAGCTTTGCTGCGTAGAATATTTTTGGTTGTAGGTCCTTGCTTTTCATCACTTTGAATACTTTTTGCCATTCCCTTCTAGATTGCAAAGTTTGAGAAATCAGCGAACAGTCTTATGGGAGCTCCTTGTAGGTAACTAACTGCTTTCAAAAATTTCTCTTAATTTTTAACCTTTGGCATTTTAATTATGATGTGTTGGTGTGGGCCTGTTTCTGTTCATCTTGAGACTCTCTGCACTTCCTGGACTTGTATATCTATTCCCTTCACCAAGCTGGAGACGTTTTCTGTCATTATTTTTTATACAGGTTTTCAATTTCTTGCTTTCTCTCTCTTCTCCTTCCGGCACTCCCATGATGCAAATGTTGGTATGCTTGAAGTTGTCTAGAGGCTCTTTACATTATCCTTGTACTTTTTTAATTCTTTTTTCTTCTTGCTGTTCTAAATGGATATTTTTTAATTACTTTTACTTTTTAAGTTTTTATTGTTTTTTCCCATTGCCATTTAACCCCATTATACACTCCTCCTCCTAATTGGGTGTTTTTTGCTTTCTTATATTCCAAGTTGCTAATCTGATTCTTGGCTTCATCCACTCTACTGTTGGTTCTCTGTAAATTGTTCCTTATTTCAATTAGCGTAACCTTCACTTCTGTTTTTTTTTTTTTTATGGTTTCCATGTCCTTTTTTTAATTGCTGAAATTCTCACTGAGCTCCTTGAGCATCCTTATAACCAGTGTTTTGAATTCTGAATCTAGAAGATTGCTTGTCTCCATTGTGCTCGGTTCTTTTTCTGGAATTTTGTTTTGCTCTTTCATTTGGGACATATTTCTGTCTCCCCATTTTGGCAGCCTCCCTCTGTTTGCTTCTATGTATTAGGTGAAGCTGTTATAACTCCCTGGCTTGGTAAGGTGGCCTAATGTAGTAGGTGTCCTGTAGGGTCCAGTGGCACAGCCTCCCCTATCACCCAAGCTGTATACTCAGGTACGTCCACTATGTGGGCTATATACACCCTCCACTTTTAGTTGAGCTTTGGTTATTACTGTTGGCAGGTCAATGGGAGGGGTTTACCCAGGCCAGTCAGCTGTAATGCCTGGCTGTGACCACTGACCACCAACTTTCAATCACCATGGAGGATTAGTTGTGCAGGGGCCTACTCCACAGAGGAGGATTTACTTCAGCAGGGCTCTAGTGCCCAATGAGTCCGCCTCGAGTGTCTTGCTTGTGCAGGTGGTTAGGTGCTGGTGCTCCAACATGGTCTGTAGCTGTCTACTGGGTGCACAGGCTCTGGGGCTTCCTGAAAGGTGCAGACCAAGGTCAGCCACTGCCTGTGTTCTGCCTGGGGGCACCCAGCATAAGCTACAAAGCGATTTGCAGATGGCTGTTACTTGTGCTGGGCTTAGATACACTCAGGCAAGGCCAAGCTGTGAGCCAAGGCTGCTTCTAGTGCCAGGCTAGGGCCACGAAGCGAGAGGTATGGGGCTCACTGAGGCCAGATGCTGCTTGCTTGAGATGATTTAGGAAAATCTAAAGCATGAGCCAAGACCAGCCATCTCTATGGAAAAGCCACTGGAAACAGCTTGGGGGGGGGGGCCTGAAAGTTGGGTGGGGTGGGGAGGAGCCTCGGGGCTTCACCATGTTGGGGCAAACAGTGTTAGCCAGGTTGATGGAGACTCAGATATGGCACCCACTTCCCAGCTCTGGAGCTCTGTCGGGGGGGGGGGGTCAGAAAAGGAACAATGGCCTCTGCCAACACTTTTGTATGGAAGAAAGCTGCCACCCTGATGCCAGACACTTCAGCTGCTCCCCATAAGCCATGATGCCTTTTAATCTGCTTCTCACAACCTGGAGCTCAGAGGGAGTGAGTCTGAGCAAGTCTGTGTGTAAGCTCTTTAAGAGGGACTGCCTGGGAATCCGGTGGTTTCTCTTACAGCCTCAATCCCTGCTGGATTTTATAGTCAGAAGTTACGGGGACTTATCTTCCTGGCACTGGAATCCTGGGCTGGGGAGCCTGGTGTGGGGCTGGGAACCCTTGACTCCCGAGATGTCCCTCCCCATTTTTAACTGCCACATGTGGGTGTGGGCCCAGCCAGTCCCGCCTCGCTGCCCTTTTCACCAGTCTCACTGCGCTTTCTTCTTTAATTCCATACTTGTAGGATTTCCATTCCGCCTTATTTCTGGACGTTCTGAATGATGGTTATTCGGTAGTTTAGTTGTATTTCTGATGTGATTGTGAGAGGAGGCGAACTATGTTTACCAATTCCCCTTCTTAGCTTTTCCTCTTATATGTGCTACTTGAAATTACTAAAGAGCTGACCGATATTTAAGCAAAAGAAAAAGCATAATATATAGAAATGCTAATACAGTATTAACATAAGCCTGTGGTAAGGCTTTCTATTGTGTCATCCCAAGCTCTTCTGCTTGTTGAGGAAGTACTGGTAAATTATCATTCAGCTGAATGGGGTGAACATAATCACCCAAATCGGTTATAATCACCAATACTGAAGTAAGGATTACTTTCATATATCAAAGTCCGAATCAGATCATATATCATTTGATCAGCTAATAGGTGTTTACCTCTCCAATTGCCAACAATTGATCCTTATATTTCTCAATAATGGGCAAAGCTACATCCAAATCCTGGGAGAAAAAGAAAGTATATTTGTTAAACTAAAAGAAGGAGTCTGATATTTTACAAACACATATTACATGATGGGCGCTGTACTGTGCTGGGCCCTTCACATACATTCTATTCCTTTCACTAGTTGAGGAACTAGGAACAGCAGTTCTTCTATAAAGCTGAGCATTTCTATTTGGAAATTTGAGTAGTAACATCCCACCCCCATTCAGGTCATAAGACTACAACTGTTTACGAAGATTCACACTTAAACACTTCCTTCTGCTTAGGAAGCATTTCCTGGCATTTTGGAGGACGGCTTTGATTTCCTAGAACATCTGAGCAAGAGAGAAGAAAGCCACCAGGTGGGCAACTTGTGAAGTGAGTTTTGGGGAGTACATTACGCTGTGCTCTCCTCTTAGGGCACTAATGGCTCAAGAGTTTATACCAGCGATGACCCCACACTTCCTTTGTACAATTGTTACTGACTTATCTTTATAATCCTGTTCAGCCTATTTTTGTCCTAAAGGTTCAACAATATAAACACTAACTATCATATATATGCTTATTTGTTAACTACTGAAGTAACCGTGTACCATTATTTTCCACGACATTACTATTTCACTTAGAGAATCTGCCCTGTGAGGTTTCCCTTGTACGGCAAGAGAAAGACAAGTATAAGGAAAACTTGCTTCTTTTAAAGTACTTTGAGGATTTTGGTCACAGGATATGTTAACCGCAAGGTACTTCTACTAAGGATAATCAGAACAAGGGAGAATTTTAAAGGGGAGGGAAAACAGATGGTAGAGGAACAGGAGATTTTACAATTATGCCTTGAGAGACAGAAAAGAAGATGAGGGAGAGTGAGTGAACACCCCAGAAATACATGCTAGTAAATCAGTGAAGAGGAATTCACGCTGTCATGAGGAGCTAAGAGTATATAACACTATACAACACCCATTAGCTGTTACGGGTTCCACAACAGCTAATGGCTCTACTACGGGGTTTTTAAAGACCCTATATCTCCCCACACTATGACTGGGAATACCACTACTATATAATCATTCATGATTTACAAACGAGGAAATTGAGACTTGGCAAAGTTAAGGGCCACAAATTACAGAAGCCAGCAGCTCAGGTCTCTCTGACTTCAAAATATGCTGCTAAAAGCAGAGGAGACAGAAAAAAGGAAGGAGGAAAAGAAAGAATAAGGCAAAAGGGGAAAAGGAAAGAAAGTTTATGCTGAATGATTTTAAATAATTACAACAGACTTTTTATTAAAGAATATGTTTAGGCTTCGAATCCTCTAGAATAGGGGTCACATGTGCAACAGAAATGAGTGCAGTGGTCCATGCAGGGGCAGGAGCCAACCGGGGAGCAATTGACCTGCACGTAGGGGCAGTAGATGTTGGCCAGTGAATCGTGGTTCTCCAAAGTATCCCTGGGACCTGACCCCTGCCTGGTAATAATATTTATTGAATAAATTAATTCAGGAATATGTTGAAAGATTTGTGCGATGCTAGGCAATTGTCAGTTTGCAAACCAAGCTAAGGTAACGGATGCTCACTGCATCCCTAGCCTTCTCCCACCTGTTAGGGGCTCACGGTCTAATCGCTATGCGAGAACAAAACAATGGTATGGAATACACACGAGGACTGAAGTAGAAATAACTGCTTATCTCCGGTCTTTTCCAGAGGGCCACCCTGAGATTTGATGAGTTCATTCCTACTTTGATAGTCTAGAACTTCCTGTATATTACTGATATGTTAATTACTTTTGTAAGTTCTACATTCATGCCCAAAATACGCCAAATCATCCACCTCTCTTCACCTCCACTGCTGCCTCTGGTCCAATCTACCAGCATTTCTCACATGCACTGTTGCAATAACCTTCTCACCATATTCCCTTCTTCATTTTTTACCTTCTTCAAAATTCAGTCTTAACGCCATACTGAAGGGGTTCTTTTCAAAACACAAATCACATTTTGTCAGTCCTCATCCCCCACTGATGTAAAATCAAACAGGGCTCTGTCTGAGATGACCCCTGTCAAATCCTGCTGACCTTGTCAGTAGGACTTCCCTTTCCTCTAGTCCCATCAGCCTCCTTTCTCCTCCTTGACCACATTAAGCTTGTTCTTACCCTAGGTCATTGTTTCCTCTGCCTACAACACCCTGACCCCTCTCTCTGCTTGGCCAGCTCCTCAGAGAGGCCCCCCTTGACCACTCAATCTAAACACCGGCACCCACAATCCCTATCACATAACCCTTGTCTTTATTGTTTTACTGTCTTTAAAGCACTCGGCGCTACTTAAAGTTTTCTTGTTCGAGTATCTAACTGTTCATTGTCTGCCCCAGTCCAGAACCTAGATTCCTGAGAGAGATGCTACTCTACTGCGCTTGGAAGGCAGTAGGTGCTCAACAAACACATAACTGACTAACTGAATGAATGCCTATTACTATACTCGTCAATCTCTACATAAATGAAACAAATGCCATTCTGCTATGATCCCCAATGTTATGGAAGTTGTAACTCTGGCAATTTAGCTTATTTTATCACATCGACAACTCAGGAGAGCTAAAGAATAAGTATTTTTTACTTGAAGTGAATTAAAAATAATTTTGTTTCAAAATAATGACAGCTACCTGGGGTGTCCAAATGTAAGAATACAGATTCATTATTATAAAAAATGACAGCCCTCGTATCTTAATTTATAGATAACAGAAAGTCTTCACTTCTTCAAAATGGGGTTATTGGTCTCACTGTGTAAGAAGGCACCATAGAAACTGTGCATCTCCACAAGTCTGGAATGTAAGACATACTGGCTACTGTGAGTCAGTGACATCTCGTGGTAGGATCTTTTTTACAAAGGGTGGGAAAGCCATGCAGTTTAATAAACCAAGGGCACCCCTATGGGGATGGTTCAACATTCAAAGAAGATACTGTGTACCTGAACTCGTCTGTTCCCTTAGAGTACTGCATTTATGAATTTGTATCTTTCTTTGGGTATTTTACCACCTTTTTGCCAAATAATATGACAATATGATTTTAAAGAATGTAAACACAAATCACCTGTAATTCTACAAGATCATCACAGCTACTATCATTTCTGTGTTTTTCTTTGTAGTCTTTTCCTTATAGGGTATATTTTTATAACTCGGCAAATAAGCTGTTTGCATCTTGCCTTTCTGTATTATACTGTAAACATTTTCCATGTTGCTATGTAAACCTTATAATCCTCATTTTTCACAAATGCATTACATTTAACACTCCACAAGCTAACTAATTATTCTTTTATTTCTTGGCTGCTAGGCTGTTTCTCCTTTTTTTCTATTACAAATAATTCTGCAACAAACATCTTTGGGAAAGGAGGTAGCATTTCCTTCGTTTAGATTACTGTCTTAGACTTTAAGTTAGAAAAGAAGGACTACTGAGCCAAAGGGATCATCATTTTTTAAGGTTTTTGTTTTATGGGGCTGTTACCTTTAACGTGACACTCCTTTGGTCTTGCGGTGAAAGTCCTTGAACAGGATGAACACCCAAGCAGGGCAGGACAAAACCACTGTACCTAAGAGTGTAAAATGAATTGAGAAAGCAGACTATCAGACTAGCAGACAATGTCACTCTAAAGAATAAGGAGGAAAGAATTTTTAGGGCTACATTTATATTTTCCTTCTCATTCTTCTTAAAAATGGTAATCTTCCATATTATAAACACGGTATCATAACTTTATCTTTATTATCAACTCTTTAAGTTTTTAATGAGAGGTAGTACCGTTCTGAAAGCTGCATAATCTTTTCAAATTCTCCTGAATGTTCAGCGACCACCACAAGAGCCATAACATTGGCCTGAGACAAAGAAGAGAGCAGTTAGAGTTTCAAGCAATATACATCCAATATAATTTTTAAAAATGTAAAGTTTTCTTTGCTCATCTACACTCCATTAGTATAATCATAATAGCCATCACTGAGTACTTACTGGACATAAACATCACCTCAATTAATCTACACAACCTTATGAGGTAGGCCTTGCTATAATCTACTGTGTGATCAGGAGACAGAATTTTAGACGGAGTCAAATAACTTGCCCAAGATCAATAGGCCTGAATTACTCCAAAGCCTACACTCCTGATTAACCTGTCCTAGTGAACAATGGCTGTATATAAAATTGTACTAGCAGCCACTTCTGACTAACAATTTTGGGAAAGATTATGAAATGCCAGTTATAATGAGTTTCATAAACACCTCTAAAAATTAGTATTTTTCCCAAACAAAAATGTTTCAGAAAACTTTAATAATGTCTCCAAGATCTCCAGAATAATGTTTATTTTAGAGCTGACAGACGGACTAATCTGTTCCATCTCAGTGGTAAGCATGATGGCTGGGGGGTCGTGTTTTCAATGGACTTTCTTGCTTGCATCATTTCACTAGCTGTGTGTCTTTGGACATATCAGTCTCTAGGCCTTAGTTTCCTCATCTATAAAATGGGCAATGGTTTGCTACAACAGCGGTCTCCAACCTATTGGCACCATTGGACCAGTTTTGCAGAAGATGGGGGTGGGGTGTGGTTGGAAGGGGAGGTGAGTGTTGCTGGCCTTATTGTGAAATGGGGAGGGGCCAGAGGCAGAGCTCAGGTGAGCTTCACTCCCCCCCCACCTTCTCCCACCTGGCTGTGGATGGCAGGGGAGGGGTGGGGTCCGGACACAGAGCTCAGGTGAGCTTTGCTTGTGGGCAGCTACCAGTCCGAAGCCCAAGGTTGGGGACCCCTGGGCTAAAAAACAGTAGCTTCCACAGAAGGTTGTCATGAAATACTCAATGAAATAATGTACAGAAAGGGCTTAGTCAGTACCTGTTACCTAGTAAACACAATAAATGTAACATTATTACTGAAGCATCAACAGAGCATATCTAAAATTCAAAATGTTCTAATCTAAAATTAGAAGGAAAACAAAAGCAAAAAGAAAAGAGCAATTATAGATATTGACTTACTTTCTTGGCTTTCTCCAACACATCATCCAGATCCTAAAATAAGCAGAAGTGATCACAGTTATTAACTGCTCTTCAGCTGTGTGTTGTAGCAGGGTGGTTGAGGCAACAATGATGGCGAGGAATAGTGTGGTGGAATGAGAAGAACCTACACTGACCCACCTTCTGTTTCCTATTTCCTTCTCTTAGTAAAACTCGGCATCTATTCCCTTTACATCAATCAAAACAGAAACTGTTACTATCAAATGTAAAGGACACTTCTCGGTCCTTCTCTTACTTTGGCCCTCAACAGCATTTAGGAACTCCTCACTTGTCCGCTCCTTCCTTCCTGAAATATTTTCCACTCTTGGCTTCGGCAACACCACTCTCCTGCAGACACCACTCTCTCTTACTGGCTGCTATTTAAGTCTTCTTAACTGGATCTCTCTCCTCTTTCTGATTTCAGGACCGTACACTCCTTTCTCTTTACTCACTTCAAGTGATCTTATCCACTGGTTTAAATACTATTATTATGCTAATACGACCCCAATTGTTGTTTGCAGCCTATTATTCTTTCCAAAACCCAAGATTCATATTTAAGAATAACTATATGGAGAATAATATACTCCACTTGGACGGAATTAGGCTTCAACATGTACCAAACATAACTGTTTTCTTCCCAACAAACCTATTCCTTTTGCCTTCCCTCCCAGCCTGTCTTCCCTCATCTCAGTAAACAGCACCACCAACCTCCCGATAGCATCGACTGCCCTCTTTCCTTCCCTCTCCACATTCATTTCTCCAGCATGTACTACAGATCCAATCTCTAAAATATACCTGGAATCCATCTGCTTTTCTCAAACTCCCCTGCAACCACCACCATCTCTTGTCTAGATAATGCAAAAGTTTCCAAAGTGGTCTTCTAGCTTCCACCCTTGCTCTCCTCTATCCGGTTGCCGCACATCAGCAAAATAGTTTTTAAATGAATATCAGATCTTGTCATTCTCTTAAAAAGGAAAGAAAAACCTTTACTAGATTCGTATTGTTCTTTTAATGAAATCCAAACTTCCTGCTGACCTACCTCACCCATCCCCTGACAACCTCTTTAGTCTTGCTTCATGCGTCTCTCCAGGTTCCATCCCTATTTTGGCAGCATGAATGTGCCAAATTCAACCTGCCCACTTTCCTCACCACCGTACACACCCATCTTCTTGTTTGGCTGGCCCACCGTCTCCGCTCCCCCCCAAGTGGACCCCACTTTTCCCTCTCTATTATAAGCCTCTAGTTTCCAATGTAGCGGGTAAAACACTTGGTAAGTCTGATTTTGTGCGTGCGTTGTTCTTTCTGTTGGCCTCGAAGCAAACACGAGCTCGTGTTTAGGTGAAAGTGGATTCTCAGCCTGGCCAAGCGGAGGTAGGGGGAAGAACTCCGGTAACCGGGTAAAGCAAATTAAAGCGGAGACAGAGGGCTTATACTATTCCAGATCAGGAAGAAAAATCGGTACGACTGCCGTTAAATAGGGAGACAGGTGCAAGTCACACCGGCCATAAACCGGCCTGGGTGGATTTGAGGCTCCGTCTTCTTAAGTCAACCACGCCTGGTGATTGAGGCTCCGTCTTCTTAAGAGCAAAGGAAATCTGAAGGAAGAGGACGGGATCTCCCTGCTCCCACCCACCCAGCCGGCCTTGCCCTCGCTTACGTGGTCGAAATCTGGGTCAGAGAGGTGGCAGTGGCAGTCCACCAGCCCTGCGCCCACCGCCCCCATCTCCGCGGCGGGGGTAGCCCTAGACTCGCCCGCGGAGCCTCAGCCTGCGGTCCCCAACCGGAACCCTGCTGCGGCAGCGGACTGAGTTTCCGGTCGCAGGCGGACCCCTTCCTCCCGTGGAACTCGCTTCCGCTCCCAGAATTCCCGCCCACAGTTCAAACTGGAAAATGGCGGGGGCTCCTGAGTTGGAGGTCCTTTCGGCTCCGGGGGATGTGGAGAGAGTAGCCGGCACAGAAGACCGGACTTCGGGCCCCGCCACTGCCCGTCAGGACTTCCGTGTGCGCTGCACCTCGAAGCGGGCCGTCATGGAATTGGTGGAACTGTGCGGCCGCTTCGTGCAACAGCTCGGGGACTCGCTGCCAGATAAGATTCGGGAGCCTGCGCTGCGAGATGCGCAGTGGGTAGGGGACCAGTAGTCACCTTCTTTACCCCGGGTCTCAAAGCTCAAGGGCCTGCGCCAGGTTTTAGCAGGGTTAACGGTGCTCCATGCTCGGGTAAAGCAGCCTGAAAAACTCGAGGGAGCGCAGCAGATATACTGTCCGCTAGGAATTATTAATTACTTAGACCAGCGCTGTCCAGTAGAAAAATACAAGGCGAGTTATGTATGTAACTTGAAATTAAAAAGCACGAGACAAATTGGTGAAATTAATTTTAATAATACACTTTTATTTGACCCACTAGGCCCAAGGTTTTGTTTCAATTTGTGATAATAGAAAAACGAACGAGGTATTTTTCCATTCCTTTGTTCGGACTTTCAAACCTAGTGTCTAAAATTTACAGCTCGTGTTCTTTCGGACTAGCCACGTTTTAAGGCCTCAGTAGTCACAGTGACTAGGGAGTGGCTCCCCCGTTGGAGTGAATAGAGAGACGCTGTGATTTCTCCAGGAAAGAATCCTGGAAGTCAGTCGGCCACCAGGCTAGCGTTTGGTCTTTCCCTTGGCCTGTTTTACAATATCTTGTAAAGAGGGTGAAAACATTTTCCCTACAAGTCTGAAGTAGATAAGGAAGCTATCTTAATTATAAACTTCTCCAAACACTGGCCCTTATAACACATTGCCCTTCCTTTAAAAAAAATATCTAGTAAAGCCTTGAAGAAGATAGGTTTTTTTGGGTTTTTTTTAGGGTATGGGAGGAGATACAACAAATTGAGGGATTAGTGCCTGTCATAAGGAAACACACAATTTATGTGTAGGAAGTTGGGTTTTTTTTTTATCTTACCATGCAGCGCACCTGTGAGTGTGAATGAGCACAGTGCAAACAATAAAAATAAAGATTAAGCTCTGGCGGCTCGGCTCAGGTGGTGTGAGCATCCTTCGTACATCAGCACGATTGTGGGTTCAATCCCTGTCAGGGCAAAAACCTAAATGGAGGGTTCAACCCCAAGTCGAGTGCAACAGGAAGCAACTGATCAAATGTTTTTCTCTCATGTAGATGTTTCTCTCATCCGCTGTCTCTAAATCAATAAACATATCCTCTGGTGAGGATTTAAAAAATAAATAAACGTTAAGTGGAGGGAGAATGAAAAAACACTCCCTGAAATGTGCTTCTGTATTCCGGTTTTGGATCTAGTGGCTCTTATTCTCTCCTTGCAAGCAAGGGAAGAATACAGACATTCTTAGTAATGTTTTTGGAGAAGATTGTTTTATTGTGTAATGATCTTAAGAGTTTACCCTTTTCTAGGAGGTGCTAAGGTAAACTACTAAGGGAATTGACTTGTGTTTATTTTAATTAAGAGAACAAATAAAAGGCAGAGGCTTTAATTATGTTGATGTATCTCTAAAACCACATAATGTAGTAATAGATTTTATTTAAAAATAGTATTGGTACAATTGTGTCAATACCATAAAGATAATTTGTTTTCTCAGATAATTCTTGAAAGTCCATATAGAAAGTAAATATTTATTTTTTTAAATTTTATTTATTTATTTTTAGAGAGGGGAAGGAGAGAAAATCTACGTGAGAGAGAAATGTCTGTCAGTTGCCACTCACCCACCCCCAGCTGGAGACCTAGCCTGCAACCCAGGCCTGTGGTCTTTGGTTTTCGGGACAACACCCAACACTGAGCCACACCAGTCAGGGCTAAAATAAAATATTTTACTTTATACAATTTTTAAAGTGTAAAATATGTAGTTTATTTTATAATTACACATTATTTTATTTATGCTTATTTTTAATTTACAAAAGTCCTCATTGTAAAAAATAGCATAACGCAAAATCTTTGAATTTTCCCTCCTGTATCCCTCTTCCTTCCTGTATGTGTCCTGACTGGGGATCAAACCCACAATCTCGGCATATTGGAACAACACTCTAACCAACTGAGCTACTTGGTCAGGGCTCCATCCCTTTACTTTTAGTCTATGTGTATCTTTCATTCTGAGGTGGCTCTCTTGTAGATTGCATATGTGTGGGTCTTGTTTTCTTATTCAGCTACATATGTCTTTTGATAGAGGCAGTTAAGCTGTTTACTAAAAGTGATGTCATTTTGTTCTTTTAACCCTGCAGAGGTTGCAGCTGATCTGAGAGATACAAACTCTTCTTAAATTGTTACATGAATCGAGTACATAGGTTCAAGGTCATGACCAGCTACACATTTGTATGTGACTAATGTTAAACCATAATGTTTAAGCCACCAGTGTGGTTATAACACATGTTTTGTAAGGGTAGGTGATATTTGATAGTAAATTGTACCTGAGAGATACTGTGAACTCCGAAGTCATTATTGGTATAATTGTTCATTTTCCATGAACTTGGAAGTCAGTGTTGTTTTTTTTCCATTTACCATTGAAAATGGCTGGAAAAATATATTCATTCAATAATCGAAGTGATGTTGAAGAACTTCAGCAAATGCTGCTGCAGATACTTCAGTGACTTTGAGTCGCTTATCAAAATATTTTTGCGAGTGTCGTGAAAAGTATTCATGCCTCAAGCACAGCAATATTGTTTGTGGTGACTAGTGCAAATATTTTGCAAGCCAACTACTAAAGAGTCTGATTAATTAATGTTAAAGACATTTTTTGGTAGTATTTTTTTAGCAATGTCCATGTTTTTGTTATTTAAAAAGAAAAATTTTTAATGTTTTTATGTTTCTTTGCTAATTTCTAGATTGTAACTGAAAATAAATTTAAAATTATGTATTTTATTATGTAAATATAATAAATACAAATTTACAGTGTTTTAAATTTTTTTTTCCACATTTCAGCATAATAGTGATGAATATGTCTTGGATATTTGCGACTTACACTGTAATTTTTTTTGACTGCGACCTCTGCGGGGTTAACTATATTTCTTCGTTTATTTGTTTTCTTCTTTCTTTTTTTCCCCCTTTTCTTCCCTTTAACATTTCTTGTAGTGCTGGTTTGGTGGTAACCAACTCCTTTAGCTTTTTCTTATCTGGGAAGCTCTTTATTTTTCCCTCAATTTTAAATGAAAGCCTTGCTGGGAAAGTAGTCTTGGTTGTAGGTCCTTGCTTTTCATCACTGAATATTTCATGCTAATCCCTTCTGGCCTGAAATATTCTGTTGAGAAATCAGCTGACAGTTTTATGGGGGCTCCCTTGTAGGTAACTATTTTTCTGTTGCTGCTTTTAGGATTCTCTCTGTCTTGAACTTTTGCCATTTTAATGATGTGTCCTGGTTTGGTGTTAGCTTTTATTTTTTATTTCATTTGAAAAGTACATGCTTTTGTTTACAAGAATATTCTAAAATTTTGGATCAAATTATAATGACTATCAGAGCAAAAGTATAGGTAGAATCAATTGAAATGGAATTGTCATTGAAAATAAGTATACTAATAGGCCAGTCTGCTACTTTTTTATATCGCCTGTCACAAATCCAAAATTATTTTGTCAAAATATTTAAATTCAGTATCAAAAATTATGTTTAGTGACTTGACTATTGTGAATTTATTGCAGACTTTCGAATCAGCCATACAAGAGAATGTCAGCATTAATGGGCAGGCATGGCAAGACGCTTCAGACGACTGTTTCAGAGGTAAGGGATTTAACTTTTGTCTTCTGTCATTAATTTCTGACTAATTCTTGTAGCTAGTTTTATGTCAAATGCTAATTTTTAATCTCCATTCTCAGTGTTACTTTAAAAAATATTTTACTGGGTGGGGGAGGAGACAACTAATCTATAAGACTACTGAAGTTGTAGCCTGAGGTAAACAGCAGAGTGGGCACCTGACCCTTTGTATTTTCTGTCTGGCACTCTCACCGAGACTTTAATCTGATTAACTTCAAAAGTACCCCTGTCATCCATTCATTGGAAAAACCTGTGGGACTATCCCCCAGATGAAGAAACAGACCCAGAGAATTACTGTGATTAATAGCTTGTGAATCAAGTGGTGGTTTCACAAGTGATCTTTAGAGAGTAAAGTACCGTAGGGCCGTGAAGTTAAACCGTGAGAGTGCCATGTCAAGAATGAGGGGTCAGTATTTTGAGAAACGTCCTTAAAAAGACAGAATACTTTCCTGGTACAAAGCAGACTTGACTGTACCTTAACCAATATTATTTACATATCTAAAGAAATCAAAGGTTTTTAAAAAAAATTGATTGATTTTAGAGGAAGGCGGGGAGAGAGAGGGGAGAGGGAAAGAAACATTGATTTGTTGTTGTACATATTTATGCCTTCATTGGTTAAATCTTTTTTTTTTAATCATCACCCAAGAATACAGTTACTGATTTTAGAGAGGATGTAGGGTGGGTAGAGAGAAAAACATCTTTGTGAGAGAGAAACATTGATCGGTTGCCATCTGTACATTGTTTCACTTATTTATGCATTTGATTGGTTGATTCTTGTATGTGCCCTGACCAGGGATTGAACTTGCAAACTTGGTGTATCTGGACAACATTACCCAGCCAGGACCAAAGTTTTAATAGAAAGAAGAATTCAGTGTATTTTCCTATTTTTCAGTAGAAAAATAATGATCAGTGTGGGGGAGAAGCAGAATTCTTTAGCAGTGCCAGGAGAAGGTCTGTCTTGACAAGAGGGCCAGAGTATCTCACCTGTTCCCATAATGAAACTACAGAGATCTGACTAGCGTAGCTTGATACCACTGTTAACTGTTCTGATTATTCAGTTGTACTCTCGAGCTGATTCCAAGTCCACTATATAGCCCTCTAAAGTTACAATTTTTCTTCTTCAAATTAAAATAATACTTTACCCAGAAGACTTCACTGTCTTCTCTTTGGGATTATTATAGGAGTGTGCAAAGTAATATAACAATTAATAAGTAATAATATAGAATGAACTCTGTTTCACATACAACTGTAAACCTACTTTTGCACACCCCTGTATAGTAGTTATCTCTTCAAAGTTACCAAGCTGTGTTTTCTGGTTTACATATTAAAACGTTAAAAACAGTAACATTGGATTTCTCAAATATGATCAGATTGATTATTAGAGGAGAGGGAGTATGTCAGAACCACCTAGAAGTATTTTCTTTTTAATCTGTTGATTTGAGAGAGAGAGAAACATTGATTTGTTGTTCCACTTACGCATTTATTGGTTGATTCTTTTATGTTCCCGAACTGGGGATTGAACGTGCAACCTTTTGTTATATTGGGATGATGCTCTAACCCACTGAGCTAACCGGCCAAGGCCTAGTGGTATTTTCAAGCTACATAGCCTTTAGTGTGCCTTTATCTGACGCTCTTTCTCTGAATTCACTTTGGAATTGCTCTATCGTTGGGTACAGACTGCCTTTAGCAATATGGTTCATCAATTTATAGATTAACAAATGATTCCCTATCAGGTTGGAGCATGCATATTTTTGTCTCCCTTTCTTCTTATAACTGAGAGAAAATAGTTATAATACTTCTACATTTTTTCATGGGCACATGATAAATACCAGACACTATGCCAGATGCTGGGAAATAGGTGCAAAGACAGTACCCTTACCATTTAGGAACTCATCATTAATGCAAAGAAATGGGCCAGGAATCAGCTATACTCTTTGGGAAGTGCAGTTTGACCTAACAGAGTTGGTTGTTAAATTAATGCGTGTAATAAGTAAGAATGCTGGACGAGAAGGAGGTAGGAAGGACGTTTAAAGTAAAGGAAACCCCATGCACAAAGGCACAAAGGAATGCTTCGTTTGGAACACGTCAGAAGTGAATTGGGAAAACTAATGGCAGGTACGGCCAGAAAGTTAAGTTGGGGCCAGATCACAGAGAGCCCTGTAGGATATGCTGAGGAGTTTGTACTTTACCTTGTAGGTAGTGGGGAACCAGTGAAGGTTTTTAAAGTAGAACTTACATGGAGAGGTTGTGCTTTGGAAAGCTCACTAGTGGCCTTGTGTGAGGATTCATGTAACAAGTATTAAGTCCAACTAAATTACTTCTTTTGAAAAATGTTATGAGAGAAAGTCATTTCTTACTTTGAAAAGTCATTCAGCCCTTCCTAAAATTTAATTTATCCATTTGAAAAGTTCAATCACTAACCTGAAAGGAATAATTGACTATTTCTTGATCAGTTAAAAAAAACAAGTCTCTCAGCTAAAACTTCTATGTGAGGAAAATGGATTGGAGAAGGGAGAAATTCACAGCAGGTTGGCCTTAGAGAGGTTATTGCAGTTATCAGCAAAAGATGAAGACCTATCCTAAGACAGCAGGAAAGGAGAGAAATAAAAAGCTGCAAGAGATGTCCAGCAGGTAGAATTAAAGGATTTGTATCTGATTCTGGTACTTAGAAAACAGTAAGTAAGCTTCACAAGGACAGAGGTTTTTGTTCATTTTGTTCACTGAGATCCTTGTATAAATGAACAAGTGAGTGAACATACAGATAATACACATTAGTGAAACCACCTTCCTGTCTGCCCCTTAGTTTCTCTGAATGGCCTTAATTTCAGGAGGATGGACCAGACACATTTAAGAATTACAATGTAAATTCCTTGAGAGCAGGAACTATATGTTTTCCTCATCACTGGGTTTCAACTTGTAGCTTGACACAAAGTAGGCATGCTCTAAATATTTGTTAAATTAGTGACTAAGCCTTCCCTGCTCAAATTGTTTATACATTTCACTTCTATGGCTGTATCATTAGGTGGCGCTAAGGAACCATTTTCCTCACATAGAAGTTTTAGCTGAGAGACTTGATTTTTTTTTTTAACTGATCGAGAAACAGTCGATTATTCCTTTCAGGTTAGTGATTGAACTTTTCAAATGGATAAATTAAATTTTAGGAAGGGCTGAATGACTTTTCAAAGTAAAAAATGACTTTCTCTCATAACATTTTTCAAAAGAAGTAATTTAGTTGGACTTAATACTTGTTACATGAATAAAAGGCTGTACCCAGTGTACCTCATTTATTACTCAGTATGTAAGTAAATGCAGATATATATCAGCAATGCCTCAAAATGTTTCAAAAGAAAATGTGTATTGTACTTTTCCCTAAAGAAGCTTCCCAGCATAGACTTTGACACAGCAGGACACTTGCTTTCAGACCAGGGAAGCTGACAACCTAGCACTTTAGTATTTAACTACTTAGTATTTATTATTCCTTAAAATGATTTTCAGAATAATGTTGATATATCACCTATATTCATTTTATCTGGGGCGCTTAATATCTGGACCCCATTCCAGAGACCTACTGAATCAAAATTTCTGCTCTTTTGACAAGTTCCTTAAATTCATTCTGCTAAAGTTTGAGAATCTCTGTTTAAAAACATAGGAAATCAGCCAATAAAATGGTTTTAGCTAAATGAAGTCACTATATCTTTTACTTTTTTCTACCATTTATCCAGTTTCACCTATTTCATATCCAGCTACTCTATTTACTCTTATATCACAGTTTTGTTTAAGCACATAAAAAAAATAAAAATAAAAACTTCTTAGCATCCGTGGCATTAAATGCTCTTTACAGTCTAGTTCTTTTATCATCCTTCTTTCCTTATACTTTATCCTGCAGCCATTTAGAACTTTTTTGGTTTCCAAAGACTCTATGATCTTGCAAATACTGTTTCCTCTGCCTGAAATGCTTATCCCTATCTTTTTTTTTTTTTTAACCTCTTTTTATGGAGTGGATTTATACTTACATTCTAAGTCCCAGCCCAAATATTACTTCGTCTTTAGTCTTAAATTCCACAGGCAGAGTTAGTGTTCCAGTGTTCTGTGTCCTGGTAGCATTTTGTTAACACACTTGTTGCATTTGTCAAGTTGCTCTGCAGTTATCTGTCTGCTTCTTGCGGTGAACTGTGAGCTCTCAGAGAACAGGGGTCACGTTTAGTTCATCTTCGAATTTCTCTCATTTCAGCCTGGCTTGCCACAGGTGCTTAGTAATTGATTATTCAATGCATAAATGAATCAGTCACCAAAGTGGGACCATCCATTAACTTGCCATATTTGTTTTCCTTAATTATTTTGTGTTTTCCAAAGTTAGTTATTCACATTATATTTTCATATATAATAAAGAAATATGTTTTAAGGAATTTTTTTCTCTTAAAATAGATTCTGATATTAAAGAACTTGAAGATCGGTTTGATGAAATCATAGTAGATTTAGCCACAAAACGCAAGCAGTATCCCAGAAAGATCCTTGAATGTGTCATAAAAATTATAAAAGCAAAACAAGAAATTCTGGTAAGATGATTTATCTTTAAAGTAGTGAATTTTATGTTATATCTGTTTTAACTGCAATAAAAAATTAAAGTATAAGATCCGTGTAGAGATAAATCATTTCATTTTATCCTTTCTGCCTTAATTACTACTGTTTGTCTCTTGTAAGACTTTTTCCTGTTCTAAATCACACTAGGTTTTTGTTGTTGTTTTCTCTTGTTTTTGTTTTATTTTCTGACCATAAGTTTATTCAACACAAAATAACCCCTCTATCTTAACTGAGGTGGTTGACCATGCCCACCACCAGGTCCTCCTTTTACATTGGAATCCGGCTGCTGACCCAGCCCCAGCTTCTGGTCAGCACCCGGGGCACAGCGCTCTGTCTGCAGGTGTCTCTGTCCACTTCCCCTCCTGTGTGTCCTGCAGGGCCCTCGCCCTCCAGACCTTCAGAGTCTTAGGCCTGCTGTAGTGCAGTGTGGCAGGCGTGATCTCGGGGCAGATGGAGGTAACCGCAGAGATACTGGATGCCCTTGTTGGTAAGGTACCTGCAGAAGTGTCTCTGTGAAGGAAACAGCTGCTGTGCTAGGGCCTGAGTTCAAAAGGAAGGGGCGTGCCCACACTGGGATTTGAACACAATTGACACTAATGTAGAATTTGAAGATGGAAGACTGACAATGACTATATGATTCTGAGAGCAGGAAGGAAAAAGAAATGTATCTTTTAAGGCTTTTCTTTTTATTTGGCATTTGTGTTTGGCACATTATTCGTGTATGATTATACATTTTGGAAGATGCTTTAGTTAAATCGGTGACGAAAATTGAGTACCCTTTCATATACTGAAATTTGCTTTATGAATCGTGCGTTATTTGTTCAGCTCCCAAAATCATGACGAGGTGAGAGTAGGTTTGCTGGGAGTAGCTTTGCCTGGGCAGGGAGAAATAGCTGCTCTTTTATATTGTGATATACTGTTTGCTCTTAGGTTTTCAAATGAGCATGCTTCACACATAAATCTTTTGATTGCTTTCCTTTGAGGAATCGTTTTAGATAGTAAAGGCAGGTAAAGGCTTTATCTAAAATATTTTAGTGATTCAATGAGAAAGATATTTATGAGCAGAATCTTTCCTTTTTTTCTTCTGTAGCAATCTTCAAAGAAATACCCTAATTTCTCAATCCCCTTTTTAAAGTTGTCTTAGAAAGAACATTCAACGCATGTTTATATTTTAGTGTCTCCCTTCCTGTTAACTACCACTTTCTCCGTGAAGAACACCTAGTAATCAGTATTGCATAGACTAAAGTTGGCAGTCTTAGGTGAGGTACTGCTGTGGAAAGTTAAAAAGTGGTGCAAAATGGATGGCGTGAAGGTACCGAAGGCAGCTTTTTAGAAAACCTTTTGGCTCTAGCTAGCTTTGGGCAAGAGTAAGGAGGAACGTTTCCTGTTCCCTTTTGTCCAAGCTGTGGGTCCTGTCCCCACAGGTCTGCTGCTGGAGACCTGGGCACCACAGGGTGTGCAGGCGCTGCTGTGCTGGCATGGGGCGGCCACTTTAAAGAGTTTATGGGAATAGGAGTCTGAGTTCCAAACACTTTTCTTAAAATGAACTTTTGGTGCCCTGGTGTAGCTCAGTGGATGAGCGCGGGCCTGCAAACCAAGGGATCGAGGTTCGATTCCCAGTCAGGGCACATGCCTGGGTTGTGGACCAGTTCCCAGCAGGGGACCTATGAGAGCCCCCCCCCCCCGCCCCGTACATTGATATTTCTCTCCCTCTCTTCTTCCCTTCCCCTCTAAAGATAAATAAATAGAATCTTTTAAAAAATGAACTTTTGGAAAACAATTCATAATTTGGAGACTACCTAGTACTTGAAATACAAAATTTAGTCTCTGTGCCTTTAATTTGCTTGATTACTTTTCTCCTTAAAATTTTTTATGGTGCAGTTTCTTCGTGTATACAGTAGGTGGCAATACTGTAAAAGTTATAATTCAGACTTAGATTTGACTGATCTTTTCTTCATTTCCCCTCCATTCCCTACAGATTACAGGATTTAATTTTTGTTTATTTTTGATTTTTTGCTAACGAATGGTACTGCTAATAATATATTTGCTTACATTAGCTGAAGAAAATGCTTACATGAGACTTTAAGTAGTGAAACTAAATCTGTTTTAATTTATATTGTTTAGAAGCAGTACCACCCTGTTGTACACCCATTGGACCTAAAATCCGACCCCGATCCAGGTGAGTCTGTTACAAAACGAAGCATCGACTTGTAATTTGTGAGTTCCTGATACTCTTTTAAAGGTGTCAGCATCCTGGGTGTCTTCTCTTTGGTGCTTTAACTCACTCCCAGTCATCGTGTGTAGCTCCTCACTAAGGGTTCTGAAAACCTGCTGACTCGGAATCTGTAGGAGTAGGACCCGGGAATCTGGACTTTTATAAAGCGTTCTCCTGACCTAGGCTCGTATAACCCCTTCCGGTCTCCAACTCCTGTGACGTGCCCTGCTGTCCGACTGCTGTTATACAGTCCACTCTGTGCATTACAGCCGAAGTTACACGATCCAAGTGCGCATGGGGTCACGCCCCAGTGTGATAACCTCTATTGGTTTGTTATCCTTTATGAAATGAAATCCACCAAAAATACAATGTCGAACTTCAGGAGAAATAAACACATTTGTTATGCCTTTGAATTCAATTCTGTTTCCATTTAGATATGTCCTCTAAAAAGAGATCAAATTGATACAAAATTATTTAAATCCAGAAACAGAATTGGCATTGCTAAAAATGTGGATCATAATGTTTTTAAATGGCTCCATTCTTGCATTTAAAAATTTGTAACTGTTTTCCTAAGAAACTTTTTAGAATTTGCTTGGCACTCCAATGTACTGTTTCTGAGTATTAGCAAAACAGTTACGATCTTGGTTTATCTGTAAAGGACATTTATATGCATGGCTTTGAGTACCTTACTTTGATTGCATTCTGAGCTACTTCCTGACGGCTCCCACACTCCACCCCCACGCCCTCTCCAGATCTCCCAGACTAATGGAATACACCGAGAGGGGTAGGTACAAGTATACAGATATTCTGAAATAGCTTAAAGTCACATCATTCATTGTGTTTGAAATAAAAATTGACATAGAACCTAGTGCTTAATTGTCATGGTTCACTGAAAAGGGATAGCTGCCAAAATGCAGTAGTTGAAACATACTTGTTTAGTTCTGAATAAAATAAAAATAAGAATCAAAACTTGTGATATCATAATATACTCAAATATTATAATTTCTAGATACAGCTAATTCTCATTTAAGAACTTTAATAACCTTTTTATCTTAGAAGGAAAACAAATTTACTTAAATGATTCATTGAAGGTCTATGATTTTATTTCTACCATTCCAGGTATGCAGTATTAGAAAAAATCTCTGCATAATATGATTCTGACTGCAGGGGTGAGCAAAGGAATAATCAGAACTATCTTTTGGACAAATTTTGAAGAGATTTTGTCATGCATTTTCATAATGTTTATAAGCTTAGAACCACATCAGCTCATTAAGCCCAGCAAAATTAGCTTGCAGTTTTATTGCTGTATATCCTTGGACAAGTCATTTCAAGCATTAGTTTCTTTATGACAAATTCTAGATATGGAGCCTGATGCTTTAGTTATGAATACCAGCTGTGTCATTAAATATTACAGAGATGTCCTGCCCACTTTTTTGAGGTTGTGTTATGAATCACATGAGATAAGGGACTCTGTAGACTGTACCTAAAATACATACGTAGTAGCTAGTAGAGAAATGCTGTTTAATAATAACTCTGGTGTACATTTTATCCCATGTACAATGATGTGTTCATAACACTGTGTAGCTTGTGATGCATCTAACTGGTAAAATCACATGAAATTAATTAAAATGGCTTAGGAATGTGGAAAGCATAAATTGATATGGGACCTAAAAATCTAAATGAGCTGCATGAGGAAACTTATTGGAACTTCTTGAAAGTTTCTTTTTGTTATTAGACTGTTAAGTGATATCAATGTTTTTGAAAGCTGACACTTGAAGTGTTGGTTTCCAAACCTAAACAGTCCTCCCTCGGTATCTGTGGTGGGGGATTGGTTCCAGGACCCCCACGGATATCAAATCCACAGATGCTTAAGTCTCATATAAAATAGCATAGTATTTGCATATAATCTACCTGCATCCTCCTATGTAGTATAAGTCATCTCTGAATTACTTATACCCAATACAACGTAAATGCTATGTAAATAGTTATACTATATTGTCTAGGAAATAATGACAAGGAAAACTGTTCAGCACAGATTCAACCATCATATCGTAACTACATTGTACATGTCAGCAACAATGTAACATTTTGTTCACATTTGGTTGAATCCATGGATGTAGAACCCGTGGATAGGGAGGGCCAACTGTGCCTAGGCAGTGTATATAGTATTGGTTTGGCATAGTTGTGTTAGGAACCTTAGGAGATACAGAGGTAAAACAGACGGATTCTCCCCATAAAGAGCTATGTCTGAGTGGAAGAAATAAGAGATGAACATAAAACAGGATTCTTTTGTGCCCTCCAACTAGTTCCTTTCCCAGTCTTCTCCATCTGATAAAATGGCAACATCGTGTACATGCGGCTTTAGCCAGAAGTTGACCTTGAGTTTTTTTCTCCTGTGCTTCTTATATCGGCCTATCAATAAATTCTATAAATCATTTCCTTGAAATATAATCTTAATGTACTTCATCTCATTATTATCACCTGTAGTCTAGGTCACCATTACTCTTAAGTGGATTTCTAAACATGCTTTCTAGAAGGTCTTCCTGTTTCACTCTTGCTCTCTTCCATTCCATTGCTTAGCCATCAGGCACAGTCGATTTAAACATTTGTTTTGCAAATATTTCAGACATACAGAAAAAATATACAATACCACATAATCACATCTTGGTACCTACTACTCATATTTGACAAGGGCTATTCGCGTTTTGCCAGATTTGCTTCAGACCTTTTTAGAAACTAAAACGTATGGTTACAGTTGGAACTTCCAACTGTAGCCCTCCACCATCCTGTTCCACTCCCTCTTCAGAGCTAACCACTGTCCTCGGGCCGAGTGAATCCTTATTCCCTATTCTTGCTCTTGTGCTTTAACTTCATAGATACGTATCCATAGACAGTGTGTGGCATCTGTTTTTAAGCTTTATATAGATTGTATCATACCATTCTGCAACTTATATTTCCCCTCAACAATATATACATACACAGCTGTCTGTTCATTTAGCTTGGACAGTAGTACTCAGGAGTGTGAATATACCACCATCGATCCATTCCCCTTCTGTTGGATGCTTAGATTGTTGTTGGGCTTTTAGCATTCAGTTTTGTTTTGTTTATGCTGTTATAGCCAGTATTACAATGACTGTTCTTATCTCTGTCTTCTTGTGTAGTGTAAATATGCCACAGATGTTCTGGGGTAGATTTCTGGAAGCAGAACTTCTAGGTAATAGGACTTGATTCTGTTCAGCTTTATTATTCCTCCAGAGTGGTGGTATTAGTTTGCATTCCCACCAGCAGTGTTTAAAAGTTTTGCTTACCCACGTTTTGCCAGCAATTGAATTGTTTCTTTCTCCGTCCATATACATACATACATACGTACATATGTATGTACATATGTACATACGTACGTACATACAGGGGCGGGCAAAAGTAGGTTTACAGTTTTTATATGGAAAAAGATATGCCGGTTGTGATCATTACAGTAGCTTTATTAACTCAGACAAATGCCATTCACAACTATGTATATGGACACGTATACCATATTCCACACACACACACACACACACACACACACACACACACACACGGGGGAACTCAAAAAAACAGAATGATCTTCTGGGCTCCAAAGGGTAACCCAGGCTTCCCTAGCTAGGAGAGTGTTCTAGGAACTCGTCTGTGTCAGGGCACCAGCTGGCTTCAGAGAATTTTTTTGGACTCTCATTGTGTTTTCCCATTTCATGATAGGTGATTTATGAGCACACCTGCCCACACCGTGCTGAGTGTTCAGCAGTTTTTGACCAAAATGCCCCATGACCCTTGTGCCCCACCCTCCCTGTTCACTTGATCTTGCCCTGAGTGACCTTTTGGTTTCCCTGGATGAAAATAGTCCTAAAGGTAAACATTTTGCTGATGTGGAAGAGGTGAAACAAAAAACAGCAGCACTAAAGGCATCAAAATCGATGAGTTCAATAACTGTTTTGAGCGGTGGAAAAAATGTTTCAATAGATACACTGCATCAAATGGAGAGTACTTTGAGGGTGACTGAAATTTAAACATTTAAGAATAAATACACAGTTCTTTAAAATTCTGGGCTTCTTCGGGGGCCCCCTCAATAATATATATATTTAAAGTGAGGTTGAGCATCCTTCCCCTGTTGTTTTGACCCTACAGTTTTCTTCTGGGAATTGCCTACTTATAGCCTTTGTCCATTTTTCTGCGGGGTGGTTTGAACTTTTCTCATTCATCTCTAAGGGTCCTACACTCAGTCACACCACACATACCCACATGCACACACATTCTAGACGTTAATCCTTCGGTTACCAGCACTGCAAAGATTTGCTCTCAAGTTTTGGCTCGGCTTTCAACTTGATTCGCGCTGACTCCATAGTATTAATGTACACCATATGCAGATCTTGAGTCTGTCTGAAGTTTTAAACACTGTGAGGACATGATCCGATTTCTGCCGCACCAGTAGCCAGTTGCCTCAGCCTTGTTTATGGAGCAGTCCGTCCGTCTTTTCTCCACGTGCTGTAATGTCGCTCTCTAATACACGGGGGTTCTTTATATTTTGGGGTTTGTTTCTGGCCTCTCTTTAATTTTGTTAGTTGATATGGTTTCTCTGCAGCATTGTCACAATTTCTAAGTTACTGTAGTTTTATGAGAACTCTTGATATCTTGCAATTTCTTCAAAATTTCATTGCCTGTTCTTGGCCTTTTATTGTGTTGTAGGAATTGTTAGGGTCAACTTGTTAAATTGCATGAAAAATCTCAGTGGGATTTGATTGAAATCGTATTTAATTTATAGATTTTTATAGATTAATGTGGAGAGAAGTACCATCTATTTTCAAATTTTATATAAAATTTACAGTACAGGTGTTTACAATATGGGTGTTCCCATTTGCGAACATGCGATGTCCCGTTCTGAGTTTTTCACAGTGTCCTTCAGTTGTGCCTTATTGGCAGGTGCAGTCCAGGACAGTTGTCGGCGCACTCCCTGCTGACTGTGCTGGGGACGGTGCTGCACAGTTGGGGGCGGCTGCGATCGCCGTTCTGTGGTGCGTGTGGGGGTGTGTAAAGCATGTGATGAAGGTGGTCGTATGAAAAAATAGTGTTCCGTAGGTTTCCCTATGTAGTAGACTTTGCACATTTTTTATGTTCCTAAATACCTTACCTTTTTGTAGCTGTTATCAGTGGTAACATTTTAGGGTTTGGAGAAGAGGTCAGCTTAGTGTTTAGAACACCACTGAATTTACTTGCTGAACTCTGGTGGTTTATCTAATTTCAGTTAGATGCCCTTAGATGTAGATAAATCATGTGCAAGTAGTGATGGGATTTGTCTTTTTCTAACTTTACACATTTTTTTGGCTAGTTACATTGGCCAGAACCTCTAATATAATGTCGAATGATAGTGGTGGTAGTGATCATAATATTTTTAAATTATAAAAAATGTTTAATTTTATTGAATACTTTTGTATCAACTGGGATTATATATTCAACCAACTTTACTGAGGTATACTTTATATGTAATAAAATACATCCATTTTAAGTGTACAGTTTGAGTTTTGACAAATGTATGTAACAATGTAACCATAGCCACAGTTCAGACACAGAACATTTCCCCTCGTCCGTGAAGTTCCCTTGTGTCTCCAGGTCGCAGGCTTTCTGGCTCCGATGCTGAGAGTGTGGTAAACTGGCACCGACGGGTTTTTCTGATAGTGATCTTTGCATTCATAGAGCAAACCCCAGTTTCTCATTAGTGCATTTTTCCTTTCATACACTGTTGAAATAAACTGCCTACTCAGCTTTTAGTATATTTACCTGTTGTATATTTGCATCTGTAGACACACACACACAAAATGATGATGTTTTAAAGCATACTGTCCCTTTCCAGTTTTGTCGTCGAGGTGATGCTATATTCATAAACAGTTTGTAAGCATAGAGGTTATTTAATTTTTGAAGAGTGGATAAGATTCATCTATAAAACAGTCTAAGCCTAATGTATGTGTGTGGGGGGGTGATATTTGACTTAATTGATTTAGTGTACTTTTTCATTTTCTGGTTCATAGAAACTTAAATTTTGTATATGATTTGGGATATGCTTTGTACATTTTCTGTATTTAGCCAATGACATTTGGGACAAAGGTAGAGAGTTTATGAAGTTTCAAATCAACTTGACTAAAAGTCCAAGAGACTTTTAAAAACACAAGTCAGCTTTCATTCCTCTCTTAAAATTTTAAAATATATAATAAACTTCACACTTCTTAGCATTCCCTTACATGATCTGGCTCCCACCTGCCTCTCTGAATTCATGTCAGGAACTTCCTTTTTGCTCTACCCACCCTAATTACAATAGCCTCTCCTCGGTTCTCTATCATAACTTGTTTATTTCTTTAATAGCATTTGTTACACTGTGTAAGTACTCTTGTGTTCCCTTGTTTATGGTCTCACAAAACTGAGGTCCATTGGCGTTCTTACTGGAGTCTGCATTATCGTAGCCAGCATGTAGCACCTTGCTCAATAAATGCTGAATGACTGTTCTTCATCCACGCATTCATTATGTTCATTGAATGTCTACATGCACCAGAACTGTTCTCAACGTGGAGGGTGTAGCAGTCAGTGGCCAACACAGACAAGGTCCTTGCCCTGTGGGTTGTACATTCTTGTGGGAGCAGAAAAGGATAAACAGATCTAAAAATAAATAAGTAACATCAGTGCTAGGGTGATGTGTTTAGGTATGGGAAACACTTTTCTGAGGAAGTAACAAGAAGGAGTTTATCTTGTGACAAGAGGAAGAGCTTTTCAATTAGAAGAGCTAGAACAAGGTTCCTAAGTCAAGAATGGGCTTGAATATTTATGGAACAAAAAACCACTGAGGCTGTAGGGGAGGGACAGTGGGAAAGAGCACTGCAGGATAAGGGTAGAGGCTTGGCTGTGGCAGGGAAACACAGCGAGGAGTTTGAAAGTCTTGGGTGTCTTCAGCAGTGAGGGAGCTGGTGAGGTGCGGGTGGGAGTGGACGCAGAGGGTTACGTACCTGCTGCCTAGCAGGTGTGTTCAACAGATCTGTTGAAGTTGGAGCGCAGGGTTATCTTCCCCTGCCCAGTGTTTGGTTTCACTGTTACCAGCTGTGCTGCTTTGCAGTTCACAGTTCTTACTGTGCCTTTAGCTGCTCCTTTGGAGACCACTGTAAGCCATACATCCTGTGCTACACATGCTTGCTCATGCGTGCCCATAAAATACATTGGATATAAGAAGGAACTTCTTCACTAGTGCTTTTTTGGTGAATTCCTGAATTTGTGCAGGCTTTTGGAAGTTCATGTGTCCTAGTTTAGTCAGTGCAGTGACCTGAAAGCAAAACTAGGTTGATTACTTAATCTTTCATTTCCACTTTTTCATTTCCCTGTCTTTTACAAAGCCAGCGACTAGGGAAGGCCGTGTCCTCAAGGGTGTCTAACTTCCACATTTTTAAGAGCAAACTTTATTTTTAATATCCTTGCATCAACCTTCTGATGAGCTGTCTACCTACTAATGAGTTTTCACAATCTTTTGTGATTCTGTTAATAAAACTAATAGTTGCTTGCATATTATCTTTTTTAAAATATTCTTTGAAATTAATCAAAGAGACTCCCTTCTTCTCCCAGGCCTCCACTAAACATGTAGCGATGACAAGGAGCTATTTTCTCTTTCTCTGCAGTAGACTTGATGATACTTCCAATTCTTTTGCTGACCCTACAGGCAGAGGACTGAAGAGTTAGTTCCTCTTCTTGCCTAATAATGCCAATTTGCTTAAGCCGCTGCCAGCACTTTAACAGGTAGCCACCCACTTACAAACGGCTGTGTTTCAAGAATTCGTATTTAATCCGAGCTTTGGAATTTGGAATGTATTTCCCCTGAAAAACATTTACGAATGGTATTATAAATAGGTATGTTTTTAGGCTACCCTTTAATGACCTATTTAACCTATAATATCGCTGAATACGTGTATTGTGAAAAATATTAGGAAAATCACATTTTAGGTGCACCTTAGTTCTACTACATGTTTAATAGGGTTTGGGAGAGTAGTTTGGATCCCAAACACCTCTGTTTATGAGGAGAGGGTGAACAGCAGTGCCGTGAAGGCATCCCCATCGAGCCTGGGCAGAGAAAGCCATTGGGCTGGGTCTGCAGGGCGTCCCCTCCACCTCCTGCACGGCAGGACTGTCATCCGCATGCCAGACCATTCTTCAGTCACATGTTTGTGTACCAGGGGTGCCTACATGCTCTTACTGGCTACAAACATAGTCTTGAGGGAGAGTAAAAAGCTTACATGTATTGAAATTTCCTAAGCAGATGTTAATGTTGGAAATGCTTTTATGATGCATTTATACGTAACATAGTCACATACTTAGTTTTCTCCCCTTTGTATATATTTTTAAAAAATCTTTGTGTTTGGTTTTGTTCCTAAAATTATTGGTTCTTTTTAGTTTTCAATGAAAGGAATTTAATTCACTTAACTTAAAGGTACTGTAACATTAATAGTTAAAATAGATTTAACTATAGAATTGTTCTATTATTAATTCTTTACTAGGCATAATCTATTTCTATTTCAAGAGGTTTTCATTATCTTGGAGCTAATTTTTGACCATTTTTAACTCATGAATGTAGTATGATTTTTGGCAAAGTGATATTTTGCAGTTACTTACAGAATATACAAGAGCAAGTGCTTGGGATTGTGGGAAGTGTGGTTCTAATGCTCTTCAATTCTGCGTGCATTTTTCAGCTCTCTCAGCAGGTCTCCTTATCTGTAAAAGGAAGCTGATGAAACCTGCTTGCCTCACAGGGTTGCTAAAGGGATTGCATAAGATTGATGGGCATGAGTGCCAGCTCGCACTGCTGGAAGAATGGCCCGTCGGGGTCAAGTAGGGAAGTTCGGGCCATTGTGTTTCTCTTCCCTGAACTCTCTCTGTCTTTTCATAACCAAGCTTCTCAATAGAATAATCTACACTCATGAGCTTCACTTTTCATCTCTCACTTTGTCAGAAAGTCCCCCAATAGTATTTAGTTTGAGTATGTAGACTGATCATTGCTCGTTTGATGTTCGCTTTGTGCTGTTGTGTCCGTCAGTAATTTTTTCCCAAACACTTCAGCAGAACTGCAAAATTCCTCTCTCTGCAGTAAACACTTCAGGTTATCCATCAAATCCATTTGTACAACCTTTTCCTCTCTCCTGAGACACTCCCCTGGAGCCCTTTGTCCTCCTGTTCTAATCTGGCCTGGCCACGCTCTGGGCCCGGTGCTCAGCGTGTATCCTGTCTGCTCCTGTCCGCATCACCCTGGGAATTTCCTTTACTTCTCTTCTGTTTTGAATCACGTTTCCTGGTTCCTGTGTTTTCTTCTTTCTTGATTTATTCCCTTGTTTTGGTGTAGCACTTCCTCCACTGCCCCACTTTCTATGCCCCTTCCCCGTCCCACCCCCACCTCCCCAGCCTCCAGCACCTAATCCTTTTCAGGCAACTCCCTGTAACACCTCTGAAGCTTCTGCTCTCCATTCGGTCCCCCTGACGGATTGACCTCACCCTCCTTTGTGCCTGCACAGCGCCCTCTATCGAAGCTGGTCTAGCATACCTATGCAGCACCTGCTTTACATGCCAGGCATTATGTTCAACACTAGGGAGTCCAAGGTTAAGAGAATGAGCTTCTTGTTCCCAAGGAAGTTCTGAAACATAAGTAACACCTTGGTTCTCACTGGGGGCTGGGGGCAGTATTGCCCTCTAGTGGCCGTTTTGAAAAAGTGGGAGTTGAAAAGTTGGTTACCACAGTAAGCGGCGGGGGTGGAGGGGGTACACCCAGGACAGGAACACTGAATTTATTATATGTGCAGCACAACTTTAGAATGTTCCACCAGGCGTTCATGTGTGAAAATCTCTAATTGTTCAAGCCTGAGGCCTAATTCCTTTTACACACAAACCCATACTACCCCTGGCACTTTTTACATCGCCATTGCTTATGCAGTAGATGGAGAACAGCTATTGTTGTCCATCAGTGTGAGTTCATAGAGGGTTTTTTAAGTAGCATGTGTTTATAAAAAATGTAGGAGACCTTGGGTGATAGATTGTTTTGTAAATCATGCAATAACAAGGAAGAATGTGATTGCCTTGTTCTATAATAAAAGTAAGACAACTTTCTAGAGTAAATGTTTTAAAGCATTTCATTCTGTGTGTGCGTGTGTGCATTGGGGTATAACGCACAGTGCACAGCTCGACTTGTTCACCACACACACACACACAAACACGGGGAACTGCCACCTTGCTGTCCGGTGCCCAGTCTGCACAGTCGGGGAACGCGGGGTGAGCATATTTTTAAACAGTATGTTAGTTTGATTTTCAAGTAATGTGCCCATTGAATTTTCATGTGTATGCTAATTACAATTCTGAAAATATAGGGCAACTGTGGGCTTGGATAGGAGAAAATGGTTTTTTTTTTTTTCTAACCTCAAACTGAAAGTTAGCATTTCCTTCCATCGTGAATGATGCAGGAAACTGTGGCAGTGCTGCCAGTGGCACGACCTGTGGCTTTTTTTTGCTACTAGAAGCCGCAGATATTTTCAATTTCCCTTGTTCTAGATACCTCACAGTGTTGTTTGTGCTCGGTATTTTCATATTATGGTAAACAGTGGAACTGCCACTCGATGCTGTTATTTAAGTCATCAGTAAAGGAACATATATATCACCTGTACAATTTTTAAGTAACTTTTTAAAAATTTTATTTTAAAACATTCTGACATCCTAGAGTAAGCAAAACTAATAATGTGCAGTGATAGAAGTCATTCAAATCATTGTTTCTTAAGGACAAGAGTGACTGGGAGAGGGGAATGAGAGAACTTTCTGGAGTGATAGAAATGTCCATGTCCTGGTGTGTACTTGTCAAAGGTGACTAAATGTTAAGCTTAAGGTACACACTTCACTGTATGTAAATTATACCTCAATTAAAAAAACAAATACCTCATTAACAGTATTCTGAGAAGGGGTCCATAGGCTTCACCAAATTTCCAAAGGAGTTTCTGGTGACAAATAATTCAAACCCTTTTCTCAAGGCCGTTGTGTTACCTTTCTCTCCTTTGAGTGCCGTCTTCTTCTCAGGTGCTTTTTTTCTATTCATTTTCTTTTTTTCTAAAACTATTCTCACTCTTTTGAGCTAAAGAGAGCCCAAAAAGAAAAACAGCAGCTATGAAAACCATTCTTTTCTTGGCTTACTTGCCAGTCTTTTGAAGCTGACACAGCAGTAGTCCTAACGTAATTATGTACTTGCTCTTAGACTTTAAGTAATTCTAATGAATTAGAATTACTTTCCTAAAAACTAATTTGTAGACAGTTTCATAATGGTATGATTTTTCACATTTCCAATTTCTCCTGGAGTTTTAGTAGGATTTTTATCCCTTTATCATTGAATATACAGTTCTGTTATAAAGTAGCCATGAACATTTATAAGAGATTGGAAGAAAAGAAAATGTTTTTGGAATTAGAAAAGCATCAAGGAAGTAAGGGAAGAAAAATTAATACTACTGACAATGTATTCCAGAGATTTCATTTAGGTATTTTAAAAAATATTTTATTTATTTATTTTTTAGAGAGGGAGAGAAACAGCAATGTGTGAGAGCAACACTGATTGGTTGCCTCTTGCAGCCCAGGCACGTGCCCTGACTGGGAATCGAACCAGAGGTTCACAGGCAGATGCTGAATCCACTGAGCCACACCAGCCAGGGGTCATTTAGGTATTTTTGATGTAGTGTGATTACAAATTCTAAGCCCAACTATGTTTCATAAAATTCAGAATAGTACAACTATCAAACATCAGCCTATTTTTATTTTGAAGTGTGAGGATAGTGCTTGCAGTTGCTCAGCGTAGTGGCAGATGATACACAAAATGAGCGGGCTGCCTTCTGGGGGCGCGCGCTGTTTCGGCTGCTCGGTGCAGCGCCTGCTGTCTGTCGCTTAGGCATATGCATAACTCCTGATTTTCCTCTACTGTTTACTCTGTGTTTTTACAGTCTTTTCATATCCCCAGTGAAATTCGACAGGACACTTGTTTCAAGAGATGTCCAACTAGGCTAAGAAAGACTGAGCCGAGGCGGGCAGTCCTGACAGGCATTTAACTAGGATGCGTCTGCATGGCCTTTTTGACTTGTTATCAGATTGTGAAAAACCTAAACGCTGTTGGCGGTTTCTTTGCAGCCTCTCGTGTGGACAGTCTGAAATGCAGAGGAGAAACAGTGGCTAAGGAAATCAGTCAAGCCATGAAGGTAAAAGCTACGTGCTAAAACGTAAAATGGACAAAGTGTGTAGCTGGGTATTTAACAACCACATGTGTTTTAGTCTTTTGAATTAGGAATTCTTGGTAGTTTTAAAAGTAGATCTTTAATGAATTACATGAACCAATCTTTAATTAAGAGCAGTAACATTCAGAATAACTACCGTTTATTAGGTACCTACTATGTACCAGTATCGTGCCTGGCTTCTTTAAAGGTTGGTTATATTTTTGAGTTCTGAGAGTTAAACAACTCAGGTGCTAATACCAGCTAACAGTTGGTGAGCATTTAGTGTGGGCCAGGTACCTTCTGACTGCTTTACATGTATTAGCTCATTGAATCCTTCCAGTGACCTGTGAGATAGGTGATGCTGTTACCCTGTTTTCCAGACGAGGAAATGGGGGCACAGAGAGGCGAATTCGATTGCCCAGGGAAATAGCTAGGATTTAAACCCTGGTTCTTTGACGCCGGCGCCTGTACTCTTAGCCACTGTATTATACAGCATGTCAAATTGGAGTTGTATTATTACAAAATTGTTTGTATTTTTGGCATTATTTTATATAAATGGGAAAACATTTCTAGTATATGCAGATTACCTTTAATCTCCTTCATAATCTCCCCTGTTCTTAAAATTGTTATAATGTTCTTTTGTGGTTTGTATTGATGCCATGATTTTCTCATAGTGTATTCCTAACCAAGAGTTGACAGGCTAGGTTGGGCCAGGCTAAAATCCAGCCGAGTACTTCTTTTTTGGAAATAAAACTTTGTCGGAATACAGCCATGTCTATTCATTTACTTATTGTCTATTGTCTGTGACTTCTTTACATTACAGTGAAAGAGCTGAATAATTGTGACAGAGATATAAGCCCCTGAGATTCTAAAATATTTGTAAGGCCCTTTACAGAAAAATGTGCCGATCATTGTTCTTGATGATTAAGATTTCTGAAATACTTTTCTAAAATGTGGAATTTCAGACATTAAATACTTAGCTCTGAAATCCTGTTACCTCCTGCTCTGCTGAAGTTTTCTTTTACTACCAGGAATTTGAAGGAATAGAACGTATCTTTTTAGTCTTAGCTTTTAGTTAAAATTCTTAAAACTCAGATTTAAAGGTAAAGTTCAATATCCACTACCCCAAAAACTGTGTCTTAGACAAAGCTGTGTCCTGAAGAATGAAAGTGCTAGAGTGTTGTGTTCTTTCTTGTGTGTTTGTGTTTCAATGATTAACGTTGACTGTTGCTTTTTGTTTGCTTTTTGAAGTCCTTGCCTGCATTAATTGAACAAGGAGATGGATTTTCCCAAGTATTAAAGATGCAGCCTATTATCCAGCTCCAGAGAATCCACCAAGAAGTCTTTTCCAGTTGTTACAGGAAGCCAGATGTTGAATCTGAGAGCTTTATAACACAAATAGAAACCACACCAACAGAGACTGCTACCAGGAAAACTAGTAACATGGTGCTGAAAAGAAAGCAAACTAAAGACTGCCCCCAGCGAAAATGGTATCCATTGCGGCCAAAGAGGATTAATCTTAACACATAAGCTGTTTCTGTTTACCTAGGAGTTGAAATTAGGCACTATCAACATTTAGTTTAAAGTCTGATGCCTAGACAGGACTTCATTAAAAAGCAAGGAAGTAACTCTTTAGTGATTTCTTTATACAAACATGGTTGTGGTTGCTCTGTTCAGGGGTATGATGTAATATCATATCTCTTCAACATTTTATCTATAGTGGATGAAAAGCATGGTTTTAAAGTACTGGCACGAAGCCCATCAGTGGGTATGAACAGTGCAATCTCCTACTGCCCTTAAATGCCATCGATGCGTGGCTGCTTTACAGCTCGTACGGAATTTCACGCGTGACACGTGCCGTCGGGTTTCGGATGCATTGCTTTCTTAAAAAGGAGCTGTGTAACAGTTGTCCTCCTGCGAGTGCTGAACGGATCGCCGGTTCTGCTGGGAGCACGTGCGGGATATTTTTTTGTCTGTCTGTTTTCAATGCAATTTGTTTTATCAAATTAATGTACAAATGACAAGACTGGCTTTCACTTTGTCACCCCAGTTCAGCTAATTCAGATCTGTGGGATCAGTTTTAGGGTTTTGTTTTTGTTTCGCTCTAAGATAAGACAACTATTATTTGTGCAAGACTTTCTCTCAAATAAAAATTGGCGTGTAGCCATATTTTTTGTCCACACTTTGGTTTTCCATAGGCCTTTTAACTTTTAAACATAATTTGACTTGGGAAAAACAGGGTTTTTTTTTTAAAAAATGGATTTCTCATTATTTTTTCGTACATGATTCTAGTTGAGAAATACATCAGAATAATACGTTAACCAATTGTCCTGTGGAACAAATGTAGATGCAATCATACTGAGCCGTTTCATGTTTAAGGATGTGTGTATATCAAGGATATAATCATTGGTAGAAGTCTGCAGGAGCTGTGGTGCCCATGCTTCTAACATTCGACAGTTTCTTAAAGCTCTCAATGTGTCTCTTACTCACATTGATGTAATGTAGCCAGAGCCACCTAACTTGTCAGCTTCCCTCTTTGATGACTATGCCCTCATTCGTTTGCAAAAGAATATACTATAATCATGAGGTTGGAAAAGCTGTACTTCTTGTGTTCATTATGTCTTAATAATCATAAATGTCAAAATGTAACAGAAAGCCTATCTCAGTGAGGAAAACTTACATAGCTTCTTTATTGCATTCTGTATTTTGACATTACAATATGAGATCTGTATATCTGTGTAAAGTAGTTTGTTTTTTATTAAAATAACATGCATTGACTGAAGTCTCAATACCGTGTCTTTTTAAGACTTGTCTTGGGCATCCTTGAGCTCAGCTTTAGTTGGATGGTGTCGGCACCTTGCATTCCAGAACGTACTAAGTTTCATTTTAAAATTGTTTTGAGACTAAAGAATTTTTGCTATTCTAAGACTACTACAGAATTTTGCTTTTTCATAGTATAAAATTCTGTATGAGTCATTTCATTCCAAAAGCCTGCAAACAAGAGAATTATTAATTCTTCTAGACTGGACAACTGCATTGTGATTATAAAAGAAAGTGTTTCCCTTTTTAAAGTGATACATATTGAGATATGTGTTGTTTAATGGACTTGATGTTTTGGATTTTCTCTGAAATATGTCAGCAAAGAAAAAAAGAGGAAAAGGAATAGCTTAAGCAAATGTGGCAAAAATCTCGATAATGTTGGATCTGTGTGTTGCGTATATTCTTTCCAGTCTTGTGTTTATTTGGAAATTTTTGTAGTAAAAAAAAAAAGTTTAAAAAACCCTTTTTTTTTTTTTTAAGTTTGTTTTATTTTCAAACCCCCAGGCAGACCTGAAACTCAAACCCCCTTGGAAAGCTCATGTTTCACTCCCCAGTGAAACCCCAGGCTGTCGAGCGAAGTGCCACTGGGAAAACCGTGCATTAGCGTATTAACTAAGGTAAACGTCAGTGCTGTTGGTGACAGCGTTGGTCACATATATTTCTAGGAAGATAAATTGAATCTCTGCATAGGCCAAGAACTAGCTAGCTAAGCTGATGAAAAGTAAGAAAGCCTATAGTTGTAGGAAATGTTGAAGGAAAAAGTAGAAAATTAAATGTTGAGTTTCCTATGGTAAAAAGAAGGCTGGATTAGATAGAACCTTAAAATCTTATTTTGTCAAAAACCAAAACAAATAAACAACATAAGTTCAAATCCAGCCAGAGGGGGAGAGATCACTGTTGAAGCCGCTGGTTTCTGAAATCAGTGAAGGAAAATCTGTGTTTTCCAAACTTCAGCCATTAGAAATTGTATTAGTCTGCTTGAGCTGCTATAACAGAAACCACAGCCTGGGTGGCTAAAGCAACACAAGTTTAATTTCTTACAATTCTATAGGCTGGAAGTCCATTATCAAGGTCCCGGTGAATTTGGTTTCTGGTAAGGTCTCTCTTCCTTGTTGGTTGGTGCTGGTGTCTCTTCTTACACAGACATTAACTGTATTGGATCAGGGACTCATCCGTGTGACCACATTTAACTTTAATTCCTTAGGGGCCCCATCTTCAAATATGGCCGCACTGGGGATTAGGGTCTGAACACAGGGATTTTGAGGGGACGTTCAGTTCATAACACTAGACAACAGAAATCTTGATCCAAGACCTCTTCCCTGGGTCTTCATGGCTTGGGCTGAAGAGAGAAAAAAGTTAAAATCAATTTTTTATTTGCTTTAAAATGCAGCTCTCTCTATGACTGAGTTTGACCTCTGTGGAAGGCCTTGGTTTTCCCCTTCATTTATTCATTAATTCAAGAAGTACATGGTAGGCACCTCTTCAGTTCAAAAGTCAGAGATGTCGAAAGGCATCTCTGAGCCAGATCATCCGAGTTCAGATATTTGCTCTGCTATTCTTAAATAGCCTTGGACAACATGGCAGGGGGACGGGGTGGGGCGGGGGGCAGTACCTACTGCAGGGTTATTATGAGAAGTCAGTAAGTTCATAGTTCAGCCTTTAGACTAGTACTTGGCACTCTGTTTATCGTGGGTGTGATACAAAGCACTGTTGACTGGTTTGACGAAGGAAATGAAAACACTCATGGTAAGCGTTGTCTAGAAGGAACTCGTGTTCTAGTGAGGGGAGTGCACACGTGAGCAGCGGTCACACTGCAGCCAGTGCCTTTTGGATGTTTGTGTGGGGACCTCGGGGAGAAGTCACAGACGTTCGTGGGGGAGGTGGCATCTGAGCAGTCTTGAACACATGAGGCAAGTGATTAGGGAGGAAGACTCCTGCCTGTAAAGAGAATGGCAAAGCAGGCGGTTGTGAGAGAGCGTGTGTCCTGGAGGACCACCGGGGTGTCGATGCATGGATCTCGTCCGAAAGGCTGGGTACAGGTGACCCCGAAGAGCTGGGCAGCTCAGCTCTTGAGAACTTTGCACTTAGAAGTGCTGATGAGGAGCTGGGAGCTTCAACAAAGGAGGGGAAAGGAAGTGGAAGGCCATTGAATTCATCTTCAGACGAGAACTAGGACATGTTTATACAGCAAACGTACATGAATGTCTGTAGCAGCGACCTCAATGTCAGCTAAGGAGTGGATGAATGCAATGTGATACATTCAACCAGGGGGTTATTAGTTGTAAATAAGTGCAGCACATCCCGGCCGGGTGGCTCAGTTGGAGTGGCCGTTCACCAAAAGTTTGCAGGTTTGATTGGCGGTCAGGGTCTGGGCACATTCCTACGTTGCAGGTTTGATCCCCAGTTGAGGCGTGTGCAGGAGGCAGTAATCGATGTTTCTCTCCCTCCCTCAAATCAATAATGAAAAGTACCCTTGGGTAAGAATTTTTTAAAAAGTATTGCTCATGTTACATTGTGGATGAAACTTGAGAACACGCCAAGTGACAGAAGTCACTCACAGAAGACTGTAGTCATTGTATGACTCCACTTATATGAAGCGTCCAGAACAGGCAAATCTGTGGAAACAGAAAACAGGTTGGCGGTTGCCTAGGGTTGGAAGGGGGAGAAGACGAGAGGAACAGGGAGTGACTGCTAATGGGTGTGGTTTTCCCTCAGGTGGTGGAAATGCTCTAAAATCGATGGTGGCGATGGTTGCTGGGTGAACATACTAAAAATGCTTTAAATGGGCGAATTACATCCTATGTGAAGTATGTCCATTTAAAAAGAGAGGAAATAAATAGAAATAATACAAGAAACTCCCAGATACCAAGACTCCAGATGGGAAAAAACCTACTGAGTATTCAGCAAAAGACAGCAAAACACAATTGCCCCTACTGGGGCATATCACAGAAATGTTAAAGAGAAATTCCTAAAGCTTCCACCAGGGGAAAAAGGTCATAAAGCAAGGGGAACTGAATGACTTCAAACTACTCAAAAACAGCCCTGAATCTAGAAGTCTCTGGAGCAACACAGTCAGGAAATTCTCATTATAAATGATTTGCAACCCAGTATTCTGTTCCCAGCCAGCCAAGCACGAGGTTAGCCAGAAGTCACTCTCAGACATGCCAAATCTGAGAAAGAGAAAGCATTACCTTTAAAAGCATCCTGTTTGAGGGTGCTAGAGGACGTGCTCTGCCAGAAAGGGTAAACCAAAAAAGCAGCCACAGGACCTAGAAAAAGAGGCTTCAAGAGAGCAGCAAACGCAAGTTCACAGCATGTAACGCAGCAGATCTGGAGAACAGTTCGGGCACACCAGGTCAGAAAATGAACACAGGTCTCCAAAAAAGGTATTTTCAGGAGAAGAAAATATAACCGACAACATGAGTGATAGTTTTAACTACATGGAAAGTTATATAAAGGAGAGATACAGTATTCAGGTGTTAAATTAAAAAATCAGGTATTCATTCATTGCAGAAAGCTGTAGAGGGAAAATGTAATCAGCATTACAGATTGGCTCTGCAGTGAACAGTATTTCCATAGATGTAACAACGAACGCCTCATATATGAATTGGGGAACAAAAATTTGGGACCATTGGGAAGGCAAGAGGATTGGAAATTAACAGTACGGCCCAGGCAGCGGGCAGTCGGAAGGGATTAGTGGTCAGAGCACTGGAGCAGGGTTCTGGAGGGCCCCCTCAGCCGCCGGGTCCGGAGGAAGTCCGAGGTGCCCAGGACAGGAACTGGAGCAGACAGTTTGGGCTGGATGGGGCATGAGGAGGCTTCTGTGCCGACCAGTACAGAACTGCATTTTGCTGTATGAAAGCAACCCATACGGTTGTAATGTGTGACCATCTGAACATCAGTGGTGAAGTGGGAGTGTTGGGGAGCGGCATCTTCATCACAATGGAAAGTCAGTGCATAATCTCTAAAAGAGCTGAATCCAGAGATGGCACAATGTGGATATTATTCTGATTAGAAAAAAACAGCTAAGAGGGTAGAAAGTAGTGAACTTTGCTGATGAACCTAGGCAGGGACGTAGGCCAAGGGGCTACTGATTTTGTTGTTGTGGTTATGAGCCTTATAGATTTGATCCTTTTAATTATGTGCATCAAATTCTTGCATTAAAATAAATTAGATCTTTAAGTGATTTAAAAACTATAACATGAATGCAAGTGACTGAATTTTCTTTGACACTATCTTTGTATCAGCGAGAATTAAGGAGTAACATGCCAGAGGCTCTCAAAGGGTGTCAGTACTGTTACCTTAGCTTATTTCAGATAAGCCCTAGTGCTTTATCTGAACATCTCTGTTTATAGCCGAGAGGTTTAGTTGGGGTTTCTTTGGAGTTCTTTTTTTTTTCTTCCCCTAAGCATTTGTTTTGCAGATAGATTCTATTATCAAGCCTCCGTGTGTAAAATGAAGAAAAAAAGGTCTTCCTGGAGAACCACTGAAGGGTTCGTGGGGGTTTATCTGTGACAGGATTTGGGAAAATTGGTATTATATTTATTTGGAGCTTCAGGGCTGAAGAGTCCTCTCAAATTCATCAGTGTCTCTACATTGCCTGCACCCTGTGGGCCGTTTACTAATAACAGTCGAATGAATGATTTTATATTGCAGATTTCTAACTCATCGTTCCCCTAGGTCACAGTCTCAGGCATTACTGACTCGTTGCTTTCATATTCATTATGAATTCAGGGTAGAAGATGGGCGTACTCCTGCAGGGGTGGGGTGGCATGGGGATTTAGAGGCCTGAGGGCAAGTCCCTAAGAAACTGCCTGAGCTAGAACTCTCGTTTTCTGTCTGCCAGAGTGGAAGTGTGGCCTCCAGATCCCTGCATGGCCAGAGAAGAAGAGCATGGCATTCACACCCCTCGGCCTGACCCTGGTACCAGAGATGCATTTGCCCTCTGGCCCTCTTTCCTTTGACTGTGTCCCCTCGACTTTTGGGTGGCCCCGGTAGCCAGAGCAGACCCAGTCAGGTGTTCTGCATCATCACCTCAACCAGCCCCGTTCAGAGAGTGGCTCCCATGCCTTTGGGCTCACTTCCAGTCACCGATTGCAGGGCCCCCTGCTGCCCACATGTGTGGCTCTGTGGCTCCCCCCCCCCCCGCCCCCTGTGATGGCGCTGGAGCCCTCTGTCCATGTCTGCCCCTCACTTACCTTGACGGAAGATGCCCCTCTTTACCAGTCGCTAAGTCTCTGGGACTCTTTGTCCCTTCAAACTCTTCTGAGGGTTAGTTCTCCCAGGAAGCAGCCAGTGGTCAACCCTGAAGGGTCCCAGCTGCCTGAGGCACCCAGCAGCTCCTCCCACCCCCCCCCCCAGCACCAGCTGGTTCAGCAGCTCCTTCCCAGCTAAACGCTCCCTCATTCTTTCATTCCTACTTGTGACGCTCCTTTCGAGCCATTTCACAGTTGAGCATCTCCACCAGAAAACTAGGTAGGAAGAGGGGAGGCTTTGACCTTCTGTCTTGCTTCATTTCCTTCCCTGTTAAAAAAGCATCTGAGCCCTTTTTTCCAGCTGCCGCTGAGGTGCTTGTCCCTCCCAGGAAGAAGCCAAGGCCACTCTGGGGGGAGGCCCTCAACTGGCCCCGGTTGCGGCAGCACGTGCCCCCCACTCGCCCACGCCCTGGCCTCGCCTGGGAGCTCGCCTGCACATCTACCGGGCCCTAATCCTGCACGACAGGAGGTGACGGTGACGGAGGATCAGATCAATGTCCTCATCACAGCAGCTGGTGTAAATGTCGAACCTTTCCAGCCAGGCTGGTTTGCAGAGGCTCTGGCCACTGTCAACACTGGGAGTCTCTTCTGCAAGGCAGGGGCTGGCGGACCTGCCCCCCCCCCCCCCTGCAGCCGGGTCTGCCCCCAACGAGCCGTCCTGACCCTCCACTGCTGCTGCCCCTGTGGAGGAAAGAAAGTGGAAGCAAAGAAAGAAGGATCTGAGGAGTCCGCTCATGACACTGTGGGCTTTGCTCTTTTTGACTAAACCTCTTTTGTAGCACGTTCAAGAAGGCGCCGCTCTTTAAAAAATTTTTTTTCGATGGGGGAAAATGGTTCAATAAGTGTGGGTATGAATTCTCGCTCTTCTCCACTATGCCATATCTGCCCAGCTCTGATCCCGTGAGCGTGCAGAAAATTAGAGGAGGACCAAAAAGAAAAAGGAAAAAACGGGATCGCAGTGACAGAATCACGACACGCGCCCGACTTGCAGGATCCCTGTGCTTCAGCGCCGGCACATCCCGCTCGCCAGGGCCTTGGGGGTCTTCCCCAGTCACATTCCAAACAATACTTTAAAATTGCTTTTCATAACCACACCTTTGATTCTACAAATACTTAGTGAATCCAAACAGCGAGCTAAGGTGTCTGGATATTCTCCAGTCAACCCAAGCGCAGACCCTGCCCACCGGCACGTGCCATTGGCCACAGAGACATCCGTGACGGGTGGGAATCCCACAGTGTGGCAGAGGGGAGCTGGGAAAGGCCCAGGGCTGGGAGGGGTGGGGTGGGGTGAATCCCTATTGGTGCGGGGCTTCCAGGCACCCAAAGGGAAGATGAGAGTGAAACTTGTGGGTTTGCAGACTTCTGTGGAATTGGTTGCTTGCAAGAAATTGTTTTCCCTGGCTTTTGAAACTCTGATGGAGTACTAAGAAATTCCTGTAATTTACTGGCAAATGTGAACACTTACTCGCAATTCTCTTTGTTATAAACCCAACCCCAATGAACCCTTCTTTTAAAGGAACGTTTCAGATTTGACATATGTTTTTCTAGAAAAACTTCTTGCTAAAATGAATCCTCATTTCTTTTGTCAGTCATGGTCACAGGGAATAAAAGTTCAAAAACAGAAATAAGTGTTGCATTTCCTCTGCCTGGGTGAATGGCTTTGTGACCCCCCTGACCCCCAACCCACAGCACCCCCAGGCTTGCCCTCCCTGAAACACTGGATTCGGCCCCTTCTCCCCATCTCCCACCTGTTACCTAAGTCGGAGAGAGAGGACACAGGAGGGACAGGTTAAGGTGTGACAACAACTGGACCATGATCAATGTACCCCCATGCTGTCTGGGAAGGTATTACACTCCGGAGATCTCATCAGATGGTGTATGTGATGTGCAGTTAAGCCTGTGGTTCCCTTTACTACGTAACACATCAGATCAGAGCCTCAGAATTCTCAGAAAATATTGGGTTTCTTTTCCCCTCACAAAACTCCTTTTCTTTATTATCTCTCTATACATCTGATTTGAAAAAAATTGTCTAGAACACTCCTGGCTGGTGTGGCTCAGTGGACTGAGCATGGGCCTATGAACCAAAGGGTCGCTGGTTCCATTCCCAGTCAGGGCACATGCCTGGGTTGTGGGCCAGGTCCCCAGTAGGGGGCGCGCAAGAGGCAACCGCACACTGATGTTTCTCTCCCTCTCTTTGTCCTTCCCTTCCCCTCTCTGTAAAAATAAATAAACAAGATCTTTTTAAAAATTGTCTAAAACTCACAATGTCAGATTTGTTCAAGCTACATGAGGTCACAATTGAGTTTACTCTTTTATTCAAGATAAAAGATGACCCAAAGAGATTAAGTAAAGCCGCAACTGTAACATTACAGCAGAATTGGGTAAAAGGCCATTAATAGTGTGAATTACAGAATTGTTTAAAGCAGCATATTTTTAAAACAAGCATAAAGAAGTTAGTATAGGCCCAGAATTATACAAAAATATTTTCCTAAAGCTGTTTAAATACAACCCCTGGCCTGTTCAGTTGGCTAGAACATTGTTCTATTAGCCCAAGTTTGCAAGGTCGATCCCTAGTCAGGGCACATACAAGAAATAACCAAAGAATGTGTAAACAAGTGGGACAACAAACCAATTTTTTTCTCTCTTTCTGTCTCTCTGCCTCCCTTCCCCTCTCTCTCAAAAAAAGTAAATTAAAAAATTTAAATGTTTAAATACAATTTTATTAACTTATTTGCTGAGGATAACTGTAATAAAATACTAATAGAGCCCTGGCTGGTGTGGCTCAGTGGATTGAGTGCTGGCCTGCAAACCAAAGGATCGCAGTTCAATTCCCCGTCAGGGCACATGCCTGGGTTGAAGGCCAGGTCCCCAGTAGGGGGCGCACAAGAGGTAACCACACGTTGATGTTTCTCTCCCTATGTTTCTCCCTCCCTTCCTCTCTCTCTAAATAAATAAAATCATTAAAAGAATAAAATAAAATACAAATAGTTACCACATGTTGAATGCTTCCTATGCGCCAGGAACGTGTGAAGGGCACCTCATGTACCATCTCATTTAATCCTCCAAACCATCTGTGAGATAGAGGTTGTTATCACCTCTATTCTTATGGTGAGAGAGAGAACACATGCCCAGACACCTTCCCAAGGGTCCGCAGACTCGACATAGTCAAGCGAGGTGATGTGACTCCAGTTTCCACCTCCTGTCTCTGCCTGTGGTACACCGTGAAGGCCCTTTGACCCGCATGTCAGATGCGCCGCAGCGACCATGTAAGAAGTCCAGCTGCTCTCCTGGAGAAATCAGGGGAGAGGCCCTGAGACTACAGTGAAAGAGAGAAGCTTGGTGATCCCAAGTTCCAGCTGAACCCTGCCTCCTGCCAACCAGCAGCAAGACCGGCAAAAGAACCATCCAGCTGAGCCCAGCTCAGATCACAGAATTGTGAGAAAATAACTATTTGGTTATTATTTTAAGCCAAGAACTTGATAGAGCGGGCTGGAATTCAAAAGGCCTGTTGCTACCATGACTCTGTTTGATTATTAAATTTCTAAGTATTTGGTTTATCAAAGTATCTCACAGCCACTTTGGATGGTGATTTACTTCCCTCCTGCTTTCAGAAATTATAGTTTGTTTGTTTTTGTTATCAATTTTTGTATAGCAGATCACTCCAAAAATAGTAGCTCAGGGCTCCCCAGGACACAAAAGCAGAGATTTCCAGATTTTCTTGGGCCTCCGCCTGGAACTGGCCCATCAATGAAAGCAGATCGCAGGCCAGGTCAGATTCAAAAAGGAGTGGGCGTGGGCTTCGCAAGGGCACGAATGCTGAGAGGCTGTGTTCCTTTAGGGCCACCAAATTGATGACCCACCACAATAGTCTTAGAAACTTTCAATGGGCACTACATCTTCCATGTCTAACACCAAACTCGGCTCATAGGTGGTTTCAGTGAGTTTCCGTTCAATGACTAGGACTGAAGTGTCTGGCCAATGGTGAACATATAAACAGCTCCAGCAGAAATGGAGAAGTTCAGGTTCTGAAGACACAGTCTGAGCAACTACCTGCAGAGTCCCATGTGTAGTAGCAACACTTGTTCGCTGCTCTGATGTGCTGGGGTCATTCGCACATCAGTGGGACATCAGCCAAGGTCCCCAAAGGCCTCAGTTATTGCTATATCCTTCCTGAGAACGTGTTCCAAACACATATTTAACAATAAATACATTGCAGCATTTACATTCTGTGGGAACAAAGAGGTTCTTGGAGAGTGGTTGGTGTGGAAGGATGCCAGAGATTTTCATTGTTCTAGTTAGTCAGGGAAGACTTCCTGGAAGAGGTGGTTTCAGGAAGCCTTTGAATGATGGGAGAAGATAGAGGTTGATTGGGGATATCCTAGCAAGTGGTATGACTTTAACAAAAAGAAAAAAGAAAAGGAAACACGAGAGTAAGATGAATGAAAAGGGTGGTGAATAGCTGTTGGCAAAGAATGGAGAGCCAATTTGGGAAGGTGTTTGATAGAATAGTGCGGGCACTTCTGCAGATCTCAGCAGTGCCTGGGATACTTCTGGAAAAGCTGACCATTTACTGAGTCTGAGCTCACTGTCACTCCACTGCTTAGGCTTCCACCCCCTCTGGCTTCCCAGCTACTTCCAGAAGGGATCAGCTTGAAGCACAGGTCAAACATGACTGTATACCTCAGGGTCACAGGGACCAGGGTACCCAGCTTCAAGAACACCATGGTTAAAAGTGGCTTCCTTGGGAAGAAAAAAGGAAACCAGCAGGAGGCAATCTGGATGAGCCCCAACTGCCCAGAGCCCCATACTATGGCGAGTGAAGCAGCTGCTCTGAAGTTGAGCTGCTGGAGGTACATGACCCCCCAGGGCACGTCCCCTGCTAGGACGCACATCATGAGGGGCCGTGTGGGGTCCCTCAGACTGTTCTTTGTGAGCCTCCCTTTTGCAGTGAATGTGGGAGAAGTCCCTGGGAGGTAGGCAGGGGGCATGCGTTTTTTTCCCTACTCGATCCACCACCCGTGAGTAACCAGCCAATTCTTGGAATTCCCTGTACCGTTTGTGGCTCTTATTAGGAAATGCACTTTTGAGTCAGACGGCCAGTAAAGCTTATTAAATATCTGGCACAGACAGAATCTTATCCAGCCCCCACACAGAGGCACACAAACTCAGAAGTGAAAGGAAGCCCCAAAAGCCATCAGATCAGCTTCCTGCTATCAGGAAGGAGACCGCGAAATAATCAGGTTGACTAGTCATCGTGAAAAAACCACGCCTTGCTCTCAGCCTCTTAGAAAGTCCCGGGGATACCTCAAAGTGGTAGAATAATTGGAAAAGGAGACTCAAATGCCAAGGGGAAGGCACTTGGCTGAATCACGCTGCGGAAGAGCAGGTTTTAGGTGCCGTGCTTCCGTTCTGGGGAAGAGTCCGAGGCAGAGCGAGAGGCCAAAGCTCTGCCCCTACTGGGGGGAGACAAGAGGAAATGGGCTGCGGAGCAGCATGTGGAACTGTTAAAAATAAACACAAAGAACTGCAGACCGTCAGCATTAGTAAGTCCTGGAACGTCGCCGGGGAGGGGTACAGACACTTCATTTAAAAAAAGTCTAACAGGAGTAGACTTTCCTAAACATGAACCCAAAAGACCTACAACAATCTCTTTAAGGTTCTTCTATATCATCGACAGTTGTCACTGTGTGAAAAAAATATGGATGGTTATACTAACTTATTTATTTTAACTATTTATTAATTAAATAGATGATTGTTTATTATTATCAATAATTAGCATTATTATTTTCTAATTTTTAATAAAAATGTTTCATTATATAATAAGAGGAGAATCTTTGTTTTTAGAATTTCTGTTAGTCTCTTGTGACTTAAAACTATGTAGTTTGGTTTTTAGCAAAGACTGCAATTGCTTGGCATATGAAACTGCACTCATGTGAGACATAAAAATTCATGGCTACTTTTATGGAGACAGGTTGTATAAAATTTGCCTGGAATTTTTTACGTTAAAACTAACACAAGGTATTATCTAGACTTGTTTTTTCTTAAGTTCTTTTGTGTTACACAGTCTACTGAAACCATCGCCCAGCTTGAAGAAACAGAATTCAAACTTCAGAGGAATGTTGCCCACTTTCAATCACAATAAAACAAGCCAGATTTTAAAAGTACATTTTCAGGTGTTTTACTAGTAAGAGAATAGTTTATTCCCCACATTCAATTGGCATGTGCACAGAAATCACTTCAAGCATGAGTTTATCAGTATTCTAAATAATTCCTTCTCCTAATCTGTTGCACAGGTAATATTTCTGCTCCCCAGATTGGGGGTTTGCCTCGGATGCCACTTTTGGTGAGTTCGATTACCTGAGAAGGAATTTTAACACCGCTCACTATGTGAGTTAGGATATGAACAAAGCAGAGGCACTTCGCCTGCAAGCCAAGAGGTAGGCGTAAGGAAAGAAGGCGGGGCTGGTCTGAGCGACTGACCTGGGCTGGGCCAGGAGTCTCCCAGACCTGTGCCCCATCTTCCCGCACCCTGCGAATCACATGACATGCGGTGGGAGGGTGGAAAGGGGCCCTTCCAGTTGGAATGATCAAGGAAGTCCCCGTAGAGGGGGCATGGGAGCCACATTTAAAGTAGGATTTTGATCGGCAAAGAACATTCTAGACAGAGGGAATGGCATGGGCAAAAGTGGAGGCACTTAGCTAGGGCAGAGCAAGGCACCGACGTGGCTGGATTAGTTAAACTGGAGGTGCATGGACTTCCGATGACGGGCCCAGGTTTAGGACTGGATTTGTCACAAAGGAGTCGAGGGAGGTTTTGACCTACCTCTGTGTCCGATCGCTGTGGCAGTCTGCCTGGTGGAGCCGCACAAGGAGAATCGTCCAGACACATTGTGGGCCTCCCTGTTCAGATGCGTGGGCAGGTAGCACTGCCTAGGTGAAAACAAAAACCAAAGAGAAAAAAGCAGCGGGTTATTTGAATAATTGGTAAATTATTTGAATAATTGGTAAAGTCTTGCCTATGTGTATTAAAAGTGTCATTAAAGAAGAAAGACAATATTCAATTTGAGCCTCAATCTTACTAGAACTCAGGGAAATGCAACTCAAGACCATAATAAGATAAATATTTCCATGAACCAGATAGGCAAAAATTAAGCTATCTTGACAACTATTGATAGAATCAGTAAAAAAAAAAAAATCGGCAAGGCAATGAATGGGGTTCATTGCCATCAACCAACATGATCAGGTGGATATTTATAGAAAACTCCACCCAACAACAACAGAATACACACTCATTTCCAGTGCCCATGAAACATATACCATAAGAGACTATATCCTGGGCCAAAGAAGAGCATTCAGATAAGACTTGCAAGATGCTCACCTCTAAGGAACGGAGGCGCACAGCCCAGCAGCAAAAATCCAGAAAAGCTGGCACCCACTACTACAAAACACACAACATGAAAAATAGGAACAGGAATCAGAGGAAGACCAATGACTCAGAGGGACAGACACACAAACAAGAAAAATTCAAGCATAAGCAGTAGCGGTAACACTTTAAAAGCTGTTTATTGAATTATACAAAAAACATGCCCTTAGAAACTGAGATCATTTTCTTCGGGGCATTTCTGAGGCCACAGTGCATTTGTTCCGAGGTCCGACAGTTGAACCGTTCACTAGGGCCCGGGAAGGAATAGAGTCCCCACCCCGTGGGCTCCGGCGGTGGAGTCTACAGGCACCCGGGACCCTGGAGGCAGCCCCCTCAGCTCCTCCAGAGTGAAACCCTGTCACCTAAATGCCTGACAGAAACAGGGATGAGGTCTAGAAAATGGAAAGAGGGATAGTGTTCTCTTGTGCTGGCAGTTAGGCATGTGGAACAGAAGCTGTATGGGGGGAAGAGGAAAAAGAACACAATTTCAAAAATATAGTGTACCTGGCCTAGGCTTTAAAATATAGATAAAAAGAAAAAGCTAGAAAAATGTAAAAGAATTAGAAGTATATGAGTATATTCTCTGACCACCTTGGAGTCAGACTAGAAATCAATAGCAGAAGTAACAGGGAAATCTTCAAACAGTGGGACTAAACATCTTCTAAATAAATCAGAGGTCTAGTAGGAAATTTTGAGGGAGATTTTAAAAGTTTGTTTATTTTTAGAGGGGAAGGGAAGGAAAGAGGGAGAGAAATACCAGTGTATGGTTGCCTCTCGTGCATCCCCCACTGGGAACTGGCCTGCAATCCTGGCATGTGCCCTGACTGGGAATCGAACCACAGTTGTTTGGTTCACAAGCCCAAATCCACTGAGCTACAACAGGCAGGGCAAATTTTGAGGGAAATTTTAAAAAATACCTTGAATTGAAGGAAAAATGAAAAGACCTCACAATTTTAGAAAAGAGCAAGATAAGTCCAAAGCAAGGAGAAAAAGGAACACGGCATAGTAATAAACTGGAAGGCAACACAGAAAACCACCGATTCTTTGAGAAGATCAACGAAACTGACACATCTCCAGCAGGACTGACCAGGAGAGGACACAGAGGACCCATCTCAGGAACATCGCCAGAGAACTTCCGGACCTCAGATAAACGGTAAAGGAGCAGCTGCACCCACACGGGCCCGACAGCTAGACAGGGAGACCAGTTTCTTGAAAAGCAGGAACTCACCAGGTGTGAAATAGATGATTTTAATAGCCTTATAACTACTGGGCTATTGGCAGTCTAAATAACTCCTAGGCCTGGTAACTACTAGGCTAAAGGAAGTGACTCTATAATTCTAAAACTCTCCACAAAGAAATCTCAGATCCAGATGAGTTCACTGGAGAATTCTACTAAATGTTCAAAATGCAGTTACTCCAATTTTGTGTGATGCTTTCCAGAAAACAGAAGAGCGGACATTTCCCATTTCATTTTATGAGCCTCATGTTACCTGGATAGCAGAACCAGTACAAAACAGAGATACAAACCAACACCCTTCATGAATATAGAAAACAATGTAACAAAATATTAATAAATAAAATTCAGCGCTATATAGAAAGAATTGTACATCAAGACCAAATAGAGCATATATTCCAAGGATAAAAGGCAGGTTCAATACTTGAAAATCAATCAAGATAACCTGACATATTAAAAGACTAAAAAAAAAAATCACACGATCATATCAACTGATGCAGAAAAAGCATTTGACAAAACTCAATGATGATTCATGATAAAAAAAAAAACCTCCCAGAAAAATAGGAATAAAGGGGGAACTTCCTCAATTTCATAAAAAGCATTCTACAAATAAACTAAAGCTAACATTATACTTAATGGTGAAAGACCAAGTACTTTCCCTTCAAAGATCTTGAACAAGGCAAGAAGGTTTGTTCTCATAGCTCTTATTCAACATAGAGCTGAAAATTCTAGTTAATGCTGGTAAGAAAATAAAAACTATGCAGATCAGAAAGGAATAAATGAAACTATTTCTATTTGCAGATGACTTGATTGTCTACACAGAAGATTCCAAGGAATCTACAAAAAATTCCTAAAACTAGTAGATGCATTTAGCAAGTTCACAGGACACAGGATAAACCTACAAAAATCAGATAAACATGTGGACATCAAAATTAAAAATACAATACTATTTATAATCACTAAAAAAGAAAAAAGAAACATGTTACTCTGACAAGACATGTATAGGACTTCTATGCTAAAGACTGAAAAATGCTGATGAGAGAAATAAAAATCTAAATGAATAGATAGAGACATACTGCAGTCATGGATTCTCTCCAAAGTTATACATAGGTTTAATCCAATTCCTATCCAAATCCCAGCAAGATCTCTTTTCTGTAGCTATACAAAACTCAGCAGCAGGATAATGAAAACTCAGTGATAAAATAAACAAAAGGTGAGGACATTTCCCTGAAAAGCATATATAGAGGGCAGATAAACACATGGAAAGATGTTCAACATCATTAGCCATTAGGAAAATGCAAATTAAAACCACAATGAGATGTCACTGCACTCTCATCAGAATGGCTAAAAGAAAGCACAGAGGCAAAACCAAATGCTGATGAACATGCTGAGAAACAGTATCACTCATACGTTGCCCATGGGAATTTAAAATGGTTCAGCTACTGTGGAAAACACTTCAGCAGTTTCTTTAAAAAACTAAACATTCAACTACTACATGACCCAGAAATTGCACTTTTGCGCATTTCCAGAGAAATAAAGAGTTATGTTCCCACAAAATCCTGCACACAAATGTTTATAGAAGCTTTATTCATAATAGCCAGTAACTGGAAACAACCCAGACGCCCTTCGGTGGGTACATGGTTAAACCAACTGTGGTAACATCCATCCCATGCAATACTACTCAGCAACAACAAAGGTGATCGACTGATACAGGCAAAAACCTGGGTGAATTTCCAGAGAATTAAGCTAGCTGAAAAAGAGTCATCTCAAGAGATCGTATATTGTGTGACTATATTTATATGACATTCTTGAAAGGACAAAATTATAGAAACAAAGAACCGAATGGAGGTGTCAGGGGTGAAGGAACCAGTGGGCCAAACATGGCGAACTCGGCTGTGACTGCAAAAGGTGTTGGCAACAGAGTGAGCCCTGGGGTGACGGAAGTGTTCTGTACCCTGACTGTATCGATGTCAGTATCTGGTTGTGATACTGAATTATAAGCTCTGCAAGATTTTACCATGGGGGCCACCTGGTAAAGGGCGAGTACGATCTCATCGCAAGCGAATGAACAAATATCTAAAAAAAAACTTCAATAAAAAAAGCAGTAACACCTAAAACTAATGTAACATTGAATGTCAACTGTAATAGAAAATTAAACTAAAATAAAATTAAAATTAAAATTGAAAAGAGGCAACATGATAAACACAAACTTGAGGTTGTGGAGGAGGGGGATAGAATTGGAAGGAGCATAGAGTTCTGGTTCTTGATTTAGGTGGTGGGTTTACAGATGTCTGTTTTATTACTGATGAGCAAACGAGTAACAAATACTTAAAAGAAGTCCATCTACGAACCAAGGACGACAAAGTGTAAGGGACCAAGGACAAAGGCCAATCTCATTTTGGGGACCTCAGGTCCGTGGGAAGGAAACGACAGCTGAACTCAGCTGCTGTTGACGTGCACACGCCAGGCTACCTCCCCACTCAAACCCGAGACTCTTCCTACCCTGAGCGAGCCAAGAGCACAGGCAACTCATGAAACCAAAAAGGGATTTCTTGAAGCGGCTCCAGGCATCCTTCTGGAGCGTCTGGCGCGATATCACAGCTGTAATTCTCCTTCTCATGAAATCGACAGCCGAGCCAGTGGAGCTCCACCAGAGCTTATTCACTAAGCACATATGCCACAGGCATGGTGAGCCCAGCTCTGTGCCAGATGCCACAAGAAGCTGGTATTGCCTCCAAGGAAATTACAAGTTAGCTGTAGGTGGTGGTGAGTTCAATAGAAAAGGAATGACATTTTTTAAGTGAGTCACAAATGAGAAATGTCTTTTTTTTTTTTTGGTTTTAAGGAGAATAGTGAGCAATCTCTTCAGACATCAGGCTCTTATATTTCCCACGGTGTCACAGAAGTTAGAGCTGCATCACAGACTAGCATTGCACAACTAGTTAAAACACTGTTACTATACCAGATGTCGTTCCAAAGGACACAAAATTCTCGGGGGGAGGAAAATGAAATATTTAAATTTTCGTCTGAGCGTGCTGCCATGGTACTTCTGTGTCAGTAAGTGACCTCAGTTCTGCCTTGATGGCATGGGCTGGGCCTTCTTTGGGGACAACTCTTCTAGTCTGATGTCACTTCCCTCAGTGTGAATGTCCATTATATATTTATCAATTAAACTTTAGCAAGTGCATGCTCTGCTTAAGTTTGAATGCTAACCCTACCATTTTTCTGGGTAACTCTGGGCGAGTTCCTTAAGGTCTCCACACTTTGGTATCCTCATTTCTAGTGCTGGTCATTTCTACAAGGAGGCCCTGCATTGGGGAGTGGGGACAACGTGATGAATAAGACGACATTGCCTTCACCCTCTCGGGTTTCTTAGCTAGTAGGGGGAGACGGATGTGGGGTTGATGAGTAGGCCACTAATACAGATAAGAACTGGAAGGACACAAACCAAACTAAGGACTGGAATTCAGAATGATGATCACTCAACTTTTCTGTGAAGTTTGAATCCTTTGTGCTTTGTGTAAATGCATTATGAATACTTTTTATTTAAAAATGCAAATGCCTTTAGTAGAAGTAATATGAACACCTCTTACAATGCAGTTACTTTCATAGAAGTAGTACGAAGGGCCAGTTTGGATTGTCTTTGTCCCTCCTCTGAGAGCAGTGGGTGCAAAAACCCAGGGAAGTTTGGATGGAGGAAATGTGGTGTGTTCTGAATCAGGCTGAAGAGCCCAGAGTTCTTGGGTTGTCCATTCCTGGGGCATTCCTTGGGGAATCCTGGGCACCAGGGAGATAGCTTCAGGGAGTGGATGTTTCTAGAAGGGGCTACAGAAGGGAAGCTGCTAAAAATAGCCCCTGACTGATTGTTTTGAGGAGGTCTTCATCTTGTATTTATCTGTTCCTGTCCTTCTGCCCCATCTGTATCAGGAATCCAACAAACAACCCAAGAAAACAAGTCAATCCTTTTAACTTTGAACTGTAGTTTTTAAAATGTTCCCTAATTATCTAGTAGGATTTTTCACACACTGCTAGCAGGACTATAAATTGTAAGGCCATTTTGCAATGTGTGTCAAATACCTTGAAAATATGTATATTCCTTTTAATGAGCAATTCTAGTCCTACAGATTAAACCTAAGGCCACAATCAGACAAGTGCAGACATATAAGGGTACAGTGATTGCTATGGACCAAACTGTGTCCTCTCCCCAAATTTATATATATCCAGTGTGACTATATCCAGAGGTAGGGTCTATAAGAGGTCAAGTTAAATGAGGCCATAAGGGTGGTACCCTAGTCCAGTATGGCTGTGGCCTTACAAGAAGAGGAAGAGAAATACACCTCTCTCTCCCCCACCACGTGAGGACACAGAGAGATGGGGGCCACCTGCAAGCCAGGAAGAGAGACCGCACCAGAAACCAAATTGGCAGGCACCTTGATCTTGGACTTTCCAGGCTCTAGAACTGTGAGAAATAAATTTCCCGCATGAATAAGTTATCACCTCATCTGTGGTGTTTTGTTAATAACCACTGTTATTTACAACACTGTAGCTACATTTATGGAAAAATAGAAAACAACAGAGTAAGAGAAGCTCTACAGTAGGATTCTGTGCACATTTAAAATGATAATGTAGATGCATATTATTGTCTTGGAAAGAGGTTTATACGATGATCTGAAGTGAAAAAGCGTGTTAGAGTATGATTTCATGCATATAAATACATATATGTGTATACACTTGCATTAAAAATGTGGGAAAGGAACATATATGTATAAGTCAGCATTCTCCAGAGAAACAGAATCAATAGGATTATCTATCTATCTATCTATCTATCTATCTATCTATCTATCTACGAGGGGATTTATTACAGGTCACAGAGCCTGAGAAGTCCCACACCCTGCCCTCCCCAAGCTGGAGCACCAGGAAAGCTGGTGGTATAATTCAGTCTGAGTCCAGAGGCCTGAGAACCAGGGGCTCAGATGCCCAAGGGCAGGAGAAAATGGATGTCGCAGCTCCAGAAGAGAGAAAGAATTCACGATTCCTTCACCTCGTTGTGCCATTTGGGCCCTCAATGAATTGGACGATGCTCCCCCATATGAGTCAGGGTTACATTCTTTACTCACTCTACTGAATCACACGCTAATCTCTTCCAGGAACATCCTCACAAACACACACAGAAGTCATGTTTCCCCGGCTCTCCGGGTTTCCCTTCTCCCAGTAAAGCTGGCACGGAAAATGAACCACTGCCGCACGCCAATATACCAACAGAGTTAGCTCTCTGCATGCGTGGTTGGATGCTGCGGAATCTTTTTCCTCTAAATGCTTTTTAATCAATTCTAGATTTTAATATCATGTGTGACCAAGAACCATAAACACGTTAGAGGTTATCAAGTTAACTAATTCACTAATGGGTACCACCACCATGTCACTGACTACTGAATGGGGCTAGAATTAGAAAAGTAATTTTTCTCATTCTAAAAAAAAGGAGGGGGACAACAGATTACAAATTAGAAAAATTGACAAACACTAACGTCGTCAGGAAAATCAAGAAAACAACCCATTTTTATTAACTATTGAGCCTCACGTTCCTTGCTCCCCTCTTCATAAGATAACAATTCTGTCATGTGATTATCCACAGACTGGAAAGACAGATCAGTCTTTCCATATGGTAGATGAAAATTCAATTTTAAAAAGTTGGGATTCTTTCAGACTCACAGCATACCATCAGTAAGGTCATGTCATTTTTCAGAATTGTTGTCAGATTTGGAAAAACCTCAAAGTTTAGTGTAGTGAGCCATTATATTTCAGGGCAGTTTTTTAATTTGCTTTCCCAGTGATTCATCTCAGGCATTCTTGGAATGAATGAAGCTCATTAGCCAGTTTGTTAACCAGTTTACGACCAGTGTCCTCATTATAATGGCAGCTCAACACCATCAATGTCAGTACTTCAGAGGGGAGCAGCAGGAGTTGAAAATGTCTTTCCATTGTGTTTATATGATCTACTTGACCTCATTATTGGATCATCGGGCAATGCAAGAATAACCGATTCATTGCTTTTTTTTTGACTTCAATCTCTTCTCCTGCATGAATAATTGCTTCTAGTATGATCTGAAATTTGTTTTTACAATTTGCTCACCCATGTCAAAAAAATTTCTATTAATTGCTTATATTTACCTCTTTTTTACTTTTGACTAACTTTACCCGTTTTTCCTCTCAGTTTTTAATATATTAATAAATTTAGAGATGACAAAGGCTGGTGCCCTTCACATACAAACAAATCAGGAGCCCGTACTAAAAATGTTCCAGAACATGTTTCCTAATAGCAGCCAAAATGTCATATTCAGATTTTATCAAATTTGCCACTCTCATTAAGAAAGTAAAAATTTCTGGCTGATGGTGTACTTATAATGGTATAAGATGATTTTTAAGTTTCATTCCCGGCAGGTGAGAATGCTGTTTTGTTGAGACAGAAACAAGAATTAAATCGTCTGCTTGCGATTGTACATGTGTGATGATCTGAAGAATTTTGAGAGATTAGCTTCTGGGGCCAGAATTTCAAGCCTTCTTTCTCCTCTGCGGTCCTCACAGGTTTGGTGTCGGGGTCAGAGGAGCACTCATGCCTCAGGACAATGTCCCTTGTCAGGTGAGCTAGCAAGTGGGCAGCAGGAATATTCCGCCATGCAGCCAGCAGACAAGGACGCCAGACAGAAGTGACTTCAGGCCACACACACATATCCCGATACACAAAAACCTCTCCGACTGACCACCCTTCCCAAGGTCCCCCGAGTGCCCACAGCCATTGCAACACTGCCAGATGTGAAGGGACTGAGGGGAAGTTGGGATGAAAAGAGACTGTGGCCCTAACCATTTGTGGTTAAAATATTCCACTTTTGCACATTTTATTCCAGTCTTTTACCGTGTGAACCCATTGCTAGGGGCCTGTACGTGAGGGGCCTTAATGCTGTTGTTCACTGACTTCCTGGAAAATTTGCCGGGGCCTCCATGATTCTCAACATTATTTAAGCTCCTCCCCACTCTGCTGGGTTATTGCCATGGACTCCTGTTCCTTTCCTGCTGGTTCCAACCCTTCTTAACACGGGGCCCAAAGTGACCCCGTAAAAACTTTAGTCAGATCATGCCACACTTCTGCTCAAAAGGCTGCCATGTTTCCCACGGCCACTTCGAGCAAAAGCAAACAGTCCAGATGGCTCTGCAGGGCCTGGCCCCTTTGCTTTCTGACCTCACCTCTTGGTGTCCAACCCTTCCTCCTTCCACTCCAGGCTCCTACGGTTTCTGGGAAGGCCAGGCCCCCTCTCAGGGGGGTCCTGCATTTACTTTTTGTGCAGCCTGGCCCACTCCTTGAAGATATTCTCAAGGTTCCCTCTGACCTCCCTTGGGAACCTCGCTTGACCACCCCTCACTACCCCTCATCTCCCATCTCTGCTTTATGTTTCTCCATAGAGCACATCACCACCTAAACACTTCCTTCTGCCTGTTGTCTGTCCCCGTCCTGTAGAATGGGAGCTCTGTGAGTTGCGGGCCTCTGTCCTGTCCACTGCCCGCCGTACCCCCGCGCCCACAACAGTGCCTGACACGAGACTGATTTCCGGTCAACATAGGTTCTCTGCCTTAAGCTTTCCTTTTTCTAGCCCTTTCTACCGGAAGCCCGCAGAAGCACCTTCTGAGAAAGATCAGTGAAAGTACACTTACTGGAAGGCCAGTTTCCCTTAAAAGGGAAGAGCAAACGTAAAATAGTGGCAGGGTTTTCTAGCATCTGAACCAGTGGTGATTATAAAGAACTGTCTTCTTGTGAAGTGAATCACCAGAGGGTTTGATCACTGACCTCTGGCACCTCCACCCCCCTCCCCAGAGATGTCATCCAGGGTCATTGTGGCAGTAAGAGGAAATTGACAAATCATATAATATAATTTCTCTTCCCAGTTCTGAGGAAAAAAATAAAAGGAAAAGGAGGCATTTGAAATGTTGGTTCTTGCTTATCTTTTTTTTTTATTTGCATCTCTCCTCCCTCTTCTGACCTAGAACAAAATGAACCAGAAACTCTTACAGAAAAGAGAGAAAAACGAGAGACTGTCGTTAGCGCGTCCCACCTGGTCAGAGAGGTGTTGTCACTCAGGTGTGACCAATGAGCCCAGTGCCAGGGAAGATAGTATCACTCGTGACTATGAAATGTTTTAAGACGTTAACACAATGAAAGTGTTTTCGAAAAGTTCAATAAGACACGTGCATGTAATTATTTATTATCTCTCCACCATGGCAGAAAAGTTAGTACTTTGGTGTATAATCTTCTAGTTTTTTTTCTCATATGCATACACTTTTTTTCTTATACACTTTTTTTCTAATAGTGCATATACTATTTTTCTTTTTAGTATTCCTGATGCTCTTCCTAAGATAATTTTCCAGATGTTGTGTGGGGAAAATAAAGTCAAAAGTGATGACTCTTGCATGGTTCTTAAAAATTACAATGAAAGAAAGTGCTTTCCAGTAGGTTTATACCGATTCACAATGATGCCAGTGAAATAAGAGCATACCAATTTCCACACACTGTCGCTGGCATTTGATACAAACTTATTTGGTGAACTTAATATTTTTTAAGATGTCTTATTTGAATATGTATTTTTCCTATACTGATTGTCCTTGATTACTTCTTCTGTTGGAAAATGCCAGTTCACGTCACACACTTTACTTTTGGGAGGTTATGTCAATATTTCTCTTTTGTTCCTTTTCACGAGCCGAATATATACTAGAAACTTTAACCCTTTATCATATTTACTGTGACTATTTTCCCCATCTGCTTGTTTTTCTTTTTTGGTCATACCATCATCTAAAGCAATTTAATGTTCTAATATAGTTCAAATCTTTCCAAGGTGATTCCTCCTATCACCTGCTGTCTCAGAAAATTAACCCCGTGGTATTACCCCAGAGCTTTGATGAAGGATTCAGTTCTGCTTTACCTTCCTAGTTTTTATTTTCCACATCTAATTATTTAATCCATTCACTTTGATGTGCAAGATGGACGTCAAATCGATCTGTTCCGTAAACGCTAACCAGTTAAACAAAGCTCCTCCTTCAACCATATTTGAAAGAACCTTTGAATAACTAAGACAGTGAGTGGGCCTATGTCTGGTGAAGCGTTCCGGGTGCTGAGCTCCGGGCTCCGCGCCGGGCGAGGTAGCAGGTACGGCCCCCAAGGACTTAGAACGTTGGGAGGCCCAGCGAGAACAGAAAAAGAGCAACTACCCGAATGAAGTGTGGGACTGCACCTAAATGTCCGCTGTGTTTTTACCTTGCCCTTTCCCTTCATAAACATAAACACGGGGGGAAATGAAAGCCCTTCTGAAAGTGGACTGCTTGGCCCAGAGGTCCTCCTGTCTTGTTAGAGTCCTTTTAGGTTTCCAGGAGTGACCCAGTGGTCACTGCGGACCGGCTGCAAAGCATTTACCGAGCGCTCGAGTGTGGAGCCCCGTGCGGGGCACGTGCTGTGAGGCTGCGTGGGACGCAGAAAGTAATAGCTCCGAGATGACCTCCAGGTCAGCGTAGTGGCGACAGAGATCAAAGGGAGATACGAACATGAAGTCTAGGAGGTAAATGGTAGCGACGGCTGCACTGCGCAGCGCAGGTCGTGTGGGGGACGCAATGCCACTGTAAAGGGCTGCGTCCACCCTCTGTCCTCCCCGGCCTGGCACCTCCGCCCTCCTCAAAGCTCCTGCCCATTCAGACAAGATTCTCCACTCGCCGTCCCTCCCTCGGCCAGGTGGCCAAGCTCACCAAGCTGCACCTCACGGCCTCCCAAGGGCCATAAATCTCGGCGGAGAGCCACGCGCACTGGACTGGGAGGCAGAAGTGCCTGCCCCCGTGCCCGCCGCTGCGCGCAGGCCCGAGCGCTGCAGGCACCGCAGGCCGAGGCGCGTCCGCGGCCCTGTCCCGGGTCCCACCGGCCCACTCGGGGCCCGCTTATCTGTCCCTCCCGGTGCTCGCAGGGCGGACCGCAGCCCCTCGATTTCTCTCTGCTGGGACCACGTACTACAAGCACTGCTGGGCTCGGCGTTTTTTAACGGGCAGGCCGGGGCGGGGAACGCGCGCCATCTCCGTCCGCCCCGTCCGCTGTTCGGCGTAAAGCCTGAGCCGGGCGGCCGAGCAGCCGCCATCCTGGGGGTGAAAAGAGGGAAGGACTGGGGTCCCGAGCCCCGAACCTCTCGGAGGCCGGGTCGGCGCTGCTCTCCAGGGCGACCCGCCCCCCGCCGCCCCCACCGGGGAGTCCACCCTGCGGGCCTCCCCGCCTCTTCCCTCCCACGGCCCGGCGGGACCGGGACGCGGGAGTGAGGGCCACTGCGGAAAGGCCACGGGACACCCGCGCCTGTGCCCGCGGTGAGGCCGGCGGCGCCTCCCGTGGCCTGAGCCTCCCGGGCGGGCGGCCGAGGGACACGGAAGGGGAGAGAGCGGCGCCCCGGGGACTGAGCGCCGCGGAGAAAGTCCCCCGGGACCGCGACCCCTGCGCTGGGGGAGGCGGGGCGGACGCGCAGGAAGATGCCGAGGTGGGGCCGAGAGAACACCCGCCGACCCCGAACCGCCCCCTCGCGTGTCCCACCCCGAGTTCCCCGGGAGCAGCCGAGAGACCCCGCGGGCCGCCCCAGCGCCGCCCCCCGTGGGTGGGCTTCGCGTCCCCGCTGGGTTTCGGGCCACCACGTGACTTCCACGAAGCGCGCGGGAGCGGGGGCAGCGGGAAGCCGCGGCGGGGGTGGGCTGGGGACCCCGAGGGCGGCCCCGGGGGGAGGAACCGGGGCGGGGCGGGCTCGGGGACGCGCGGCCGGGACGGGGCGGGGAAGCCCGGGGCTGGCGCTCCGCCAAGCGCGCCGGGCGAGCGGGAAGCCCGAGGGGCGGGGCGGGGGGCCGGCGGCCGGCAGGTGCGGCGCCACGATGCCGGGGGCGGGCGGGCGCCGGTAGGTAGCGCCGCCCGTGCAGGACGCGGCGAGCCGCGCGGCCGCTCCACCGCGAGGCGGCGCGGCGGGCGGGCTGGGCCGAGGAGCGCCCGGCATGTCGCAGGGGCTCCCGGCCGCCGGCAGCGTCCTGCAGAGGAGCGTCGCGGCGCCCGGGAACCAGCCGCAGGTAGCGAGGGGGAGGCCCGGGGCGGGCGGCGGGGCGGCGCCGGCGGACGGTGCGGGGCTCCGGGGTGCGGACCGCCGGGCGGGAGGGTGGTCCCGGGGGCGTCCGGACGGCGCCCCGGCTCCCGCACGCCGCGTGGACAGACAGAACCGGGGGGGCGCCGGCACCTGGCTGGGCGGCGCACGGTCCGCGTTCCCCGGCACGTGGGGTCCGCGCGGCCGGCACTGCGCCGCCGCCCGCTGCCATCCCGCCCCCGGCGCGCCGGGCCCTTTCCCGGAGCCCCGAGTGGGGACCAGGGCGCGGAGGGGGGAAATTCAGCCCGAGGGGCACCTCGTGTCCGGGCACAACGTCCACTGCCCGCGGCCGGAGCGGGACTGGGGAACTCGGGACCCGTTCGCCGAGGGGTGCGAGGCGGGGGCCTCCAGGGGGCGGACTCCACCCCCCGCCGGTGGACCCGCGCCCGCGCCCGGTCCTCGGCGCTGCCCCTGCAGCCTCCGCAACTGCGCGCTTGCACTGGAGACCCGCCCGCCTGCAGCAACGGCGGTGGGAGACTCCCCGCGACCTGCTGCGGGACCGCGTCTTCCCGTCGTGTTGCCGCGCTTCTCACGCTTCTCGCCTCGGTGCCCGGCGAAGGCTTCGTCCAAGGACGATGCTGCGGACTCTCAGGTCTGAGCTGGCGGCTGGCTCTGCCGCACGCGGACCGAAGCCGGTGGCGATTTGCTTAACCTCTCTGAGCCCGTGGTTTTCCCCACCTGTAAAAGGCACACGTATGATAACACCGAATGATTTTCGTGAGGACTAACTGATATATGGGTACTAATATATGGATTTCTAAACACTTTGCAACCCTCTTTCTACATGTTTCTTCTGGGTTGCCAGGCGTGACCATGGAGTAGGTGATAATCCAGTTTAGAGTGTAAACTCCCAGAGGGCAGGCCACTTGCAGCTTCCTTCTGCCCTATGACTTTCTGATTATGAGGCACAAAGAGGCATGATTTAGTGACGTGCACAATAAAGGACTCAATACAAAATAGCAGCTCCCTGGCTGATGAGGCTGAGTGGACGAGTGCCCGCCTGTGAACCAAAGGGTCGCAGATTCGATTCCCAGTCAGCGCACGTGCCTGGGTTGCAAGCCCGGTCCCCAGTTGGGGGCGTGCAAGAGGCAACCACACATTGGTGTTTCTCTCCCTGTCTTTCTCCTTTCCCTCTCCTCTCTCAAAAAATAAATAAATTATCTTAAAAAAAGATTCTGTTAAAAAAATACCAACCTCAACAGAGGTAACTGAGGGCATACTGTGCGCTGGGAGCTTTAAGATAAAATCTCATTTTATCTCATGCTGCAGTTCCCGGCATGTCTCTCCAGTGCCCGGGGCCACGCCTGGCACGTGGCAGGGTGCTCAGTGCACAGGATCGAAAGGATGAATGAATCACACTTACAATAAGTGAGAAAACTGAAAATTCAGAGAATATGGTCACCAAGGCCATATTGACAGTAGGAGAAAATGAAGCGAAACAAAACCCCAGGAGCTGTGTACTTCTAAAGCTGGTGTTCCGTCCTGTCCACCACATCCCCCCGTGCTGTTCGGGTTCTGTGGAGCAAGACCCCTTTGCCACTCAAAGGTTACATCTGAACACCTTGCGTCTGCTTCCTTTTAAGCTCCAGGCCTCTTCTACTTTTTATGCTGCTAGTGAATGTGTCGTTTCCTCTTCCCCTTTATTCCTGCAGATGCTAAACGTTATTTACCTGTATTACTTGGGGAGATGGTATGTGTCTCTTTTATTTGGAACACCGGCTAGATACAATGATAACTAAACATTTGCTTTCAATTAACATGGACAATTAAGTAGCTTTCCTGTGTTTTTGCCCCCACTGATCTCTTGGCTTTTGAACTCTGTGAAGGTAGGATTCCCCGCCCCCCACCAGCACCCCTGCCCCGGTTTCTTCTCACCGGGTTCTTCTCACCGGGTTCTGCAAAGCAAACGCTGCTCCCTTCTCCACGTTCTTTATACCGGAATCAAGTGTTTTTGCCGTGGTAGATGCACTTTTATGCCTGCCCGTTCCACCATAGCTCTCGGAGGAGTCAACAAGGTTTAGTTAAATTTTGTGTATCACTAAGGGCTTTCAAGACACATCATGAACTTGCTTTCTGATTTGTTCAGACGTGTGAGACTCAATGGCAATCGAGCATGGTTCACACGAGCATGTTGTCAGTGGTGGTTAAGGTCACCTGGTGCGCCGCTGGCAGAGCTGTGTGGTTGCAGTGAGTTATAAGAGTAAGTGTACTTTGTGCAGAGTATCAAAAGCCCCCGTTTGTGTGTCGTGGTAGAAAGCCCGGCACACAGCAAGGTTCAGGTAGCACATGCCTTCTGCCTTCTCCATTCTCGAGAAGCGGTGCCAACACCACACGGCTCTTCCAGGCACACACCCTGTGGGCAGAGGTTGGTGAACATTGGTGGAGTCCGACAAACCTGAGTTGCACTTCCCATTCACGCGCTTACTCGCCGTGGTACCTGGAGCAAGTTCCTTAACCTCTCGGAGTTTCTTATTCCTCATCTTTTAAGTGGCGGTCACACCACACATTTCTCAGGGTGGTCGTGGGGGTTGGCAGCAGAGTGCAGCCGTAGCACAGGCCGGCTTGCTCCTGAACAAGGGGCTACTCTGACCCCACCGATGCAGCGACAAGCATTGCCGTCACTGCGAGGAAGGCAGTGAGCAATGCTGCGTGAGGCGAGAGGGCAGGCAAGCACCGGGAAGGCAAGGGGCCCCCACATCACTCCTGACCACGTGTTTCCCCCCAGAGCCCTGAGGATGATGACAGGAAGGTCAGAAGGAGAGAAAAAAACCGAGTCGCTGCTCAGAGAAGTCGGAAGAAGCAGACGCAGAAAGCCGACAAACTCCATGAGGTGAGACCGTGGTCGGGGCAGAGCCATGTTGGGGCCACAGTGCAGGACCTTGCACTGTGCTGGTGGCTTCGAGGTCACTTCCTCCTCATCACCAATTAGGCCACATGCATGTCTAATTCTGCTGTGTCTTCCAGCCCCGTGTTCTGGTTCCTCACTCACTGGCCTCTTCATTCCTCCCTCGTCCACTGTTTTCATCTCACACCCAAGTTTCTTTCTTTGTAAAGCAATAAAACCCAAACTTCCTTTTCATCCTGACTCCCTTTCGAGCTAGTGCCCATTTCTTTTCTTTCCTCACTTTTCTGCTTCTTAAAGAGAGTGGTGCCGTCTCCATGGCCTCAGTTCCCATTTTTCCCCAATCCTCTGATTTTGTTTCTGCAACCTTTCGATACACAGGACGATGGTCCAACCGACTGAGCCACCTGGCCAGCCTGACCCTCTTCCTTTTGAAACAATCTTTCAAGGTCATTACCTTCCAAGACAACAACAACACATTTCATACTACTCCGGACCCTCTTAAGCACCTTTTCTCTTGATTTCTTTGTTAGATTTCTACCTCTGTTGTCTTAAATGTTGTTAACCACATTCTGTCCTTTTTCTTCTCACCCTGGGGAATGTAATCTGTGCTCTGTCTGCCAACGTCAGCCCCTGCAGGAAAGACCTCTGCTCCGGCCCTAAGCCCCATCTCCAGTGTTTCCCAGTGGGTCTGCTGCAGGTTCCTCTCCTGCAGCACGGCCGTAACAGAAGGTCCGTTTACCCTGAGACTTTCTCTTCTCCTTGTCTACTTAATGGAGCTAACGGTCTTCCTCATCACTGAAATCGAGAACCTGGGTTTATCCTAAACTCCTCCTTTATCCTCGCCCCCTGTGCGTGATTCCCACACCATGTCGCCCAGGACACGGGCACCACTTCCCATCAGCAGCTGCCCTATGAGGCATCCAAGGGTGTGTCCGGGAAACGGGTGACAGTTCCGAGCTCTCGTCTTTGCACGGCGTCGATGCAAATCGTTATGGGTTTCAGGTGAACGCTCTCCTGTGTACTTTCTTGCCATAATTGTCTCAGTAGGGCCAATCAGGGGCACTGACGGCAGAGGAGAGACTGAGGTGTTTGAAGGAGAATGACAGTCTCTGAAACCTTTGACAAGGAAGAGAGCAGAGACTCAGCACGCACATGTCCAGGGAGAGGTGACCCACTGATGCAACCTCCCAGCACAGCATGTTATGCAACCGATTCTTTCCCGGAAGTAGCAAGGCTGGGCCCGAGGCTCTTCCGACTAGGGTGAGAGAAGGTCCTTCCCACATGTTATTCATTCTGTAAAGTTTCCGCAGACGGACTGCGGTGCCTCAGCCTCTTTCCTTCCTACCCTCTTGCCCCTGGTTCTAGCACCATGTTACCGAAGATCACCCAGAGAGGGCCTGCGGCTGTCAGTGCACAGCCCTGAGCTCAGGACACGCGCCTGTTGGGCAGTGAGAGCTTCCCCCCGCCAAGAAGCGTCTAGTCCAAAAAAAACCCAGTAGAGGACACTCAGTTTAAAGTCTCACGCGGTTATGTGTATAGAGACGACTAAATGACTTGAGCAGGATCTTTCACAGAGTAAGGTCAAGTACATTCATTCCTCAAATACTTGCTAAGCACTACTGTGGCATTGCCACTAGGTCACAGAGAGAGGACCGGCACCTTATTCCTGTGCCTGGGAGGCATAGGAGTTCCCGAGGAAAGACTGTTAGTTTCCCGTGGCTGCTGTAATAAATTACCAAAAAATTGGGTGGTTTGAAACGACACAGATTTGTTATCTTACAGCTTTGGAGGTAAGATGTCTTAAATGGACCTCCCTGGGCTGAAATCGAGGTATCGACAGGGCTGCATTCCTTTTGGAAACTCTGGAGAACCAGTGTCCTGTTTTTTTCACTTTCTAGAAGCGTCTGTGTCCCTTCACTTGTGGTCCCCTTCCATCTTCCAAGCCAGCTGGCCAGTTGAGTCTTTCTTATGCTTCATTACTCTGACACTTTTTGTATAGTCACATCCCCTTTTCTGATTCCTGACTCCTCCCTTCACTTCCAAGGACCCTGGTGATGACCTTGGGTCCACCTGCACAACCCAGAATAGTCTCCTCCTTTTAAGGCTCTTAACGTAATCTGCAAAGTCCCTTTGCCACTTAAGCTTACATACTCATAGGCTCCACAGATGGGATGTAAACATCCTTTGGGGGGCAGGGCATTGTTCTGCCTACCACAGGAGGCAGCAGAACTATTTTACTGCAGAGTTAAGACAGATCTTTCTCAGTGTCTGCCATTGCTGGATTCAATAACCGAGTGAACCACCTGCCTGGGAAACCTAAGGGTGGCGGCGCTACACGTAGTCCTGCCTGACCCTCTTAGCACGGCAGGTGGCGGACCCTTCCGTGGGGTTCCTACCCTGTTCTGCTGTCCATGGACTTGACTAGTCCTGCCAGGTGGCCTTTCCAGAAGTGAGGCTGATCGGTCTGAAGCCCAGTCCCTCCACGGAAGAGCCCTCCCTTCTCCTCTTCCTCCGTGAGCTAGAAGGACAGATGAGCACCATGCACCCCAGTGGATCGCTTCAGCAAGGCCGGCTTTGTTGAGAAACACGGTGTCAGGGCGGGTCACACCTTCACCGTTACTAGCCACACACATGTCGTTGGTGACAAGAAGGTGTGAGGGAGCTGGTGTCTGGCTCAGGAAAACGGAAGTGTCCGATCCTTCCATAGAAGAAGAGCGTCGTGTCTGGGCCAAGGGCACCAGGCGAATAATCCCACCTCCTTCCAGGGAGCACACCCTAGTTATGGGGAATCTTTTTTACCAGTTCAGGGATCTAGTAAAAAAAAAAAAAGTAAACATAGTAAAAAATGATTATTTTTAAACTTTGAAAAAATCTCCGTATTGGGGGGTGGGGTGATCTCACTGTGCTCCAGTGAGCTGAGGGCGGAGCACCTGGGGCGCTGCTCTCAGTCTTGGCAGGAAGCCCCTCGGGCCCCCGGGGCTCCCTGGCCACGTGCAGGGTGGGAAGAGGGAGAGGGGACCCAGAGTGGGGAGACCCCTCCTCCAACCTCCTCCTGGTGTGAACGCGGCCGGCGCACAGGGAGACAGCGAGGGGCAGAAGACGGCCACCTGACAGCAGCCACAGCAGCTTGCTAGTCCCTGAGAAGGTTCGAGTCACTGTCCCACAAATCCCTCGATCCCAGACTCTGGGGTACGTGGCTGAACATCTCAAACTCACTCAGATCTTTATTTGCCTTTCTTTACAATTTTTTTATTTCTTGATTTTAGAGAGAAACATTGATTCGTTGTTCCAGTTATTTATGCACTCATTGGCTGGCTTTTCCATGTGCCCTGACCAGGGATCGAACCCAACACCTTGGCATATTGGGATGGCGCTCTAACCAACCGAGCTACCCGGCCAGGGCTCTTTGCCTTTCTTGAATACCATGACGGAGAATACTTAGAGCAAGACTTGTTTAAAATTCCCAGCTTTCTCCCCTGCCTTCCTCGCTCACTCACCTCCAACACCCTGAAAACCCCCTTCAGTCCCAGCTCCTGTAAGTCCCTCCGCCATCTCCCTCCCCTCCATCTCCAAGGCCAGAAAACTGTCCTTGGGGCAGGACCTCCTGGGGGGGGGGGGCAGGGCAGTGGGAGGAGCCTGCACAGGCCAAGCCAGGGGGAGGCTGGGGCTGCTCCTCAGGGTGAGTTTTCTCCCCAGGGTGGGGTGGCTGGAAGCCCGATTGCCGTGGTGAGCAGTGCCTCTGTGGACCTCAGCACTCTCTGTGGCTTTTCAGGTCAGCCCTTCCAAGTGCTCGCACCTCTCAGGGGGATTTCGACCCCTATTCATCTCTGAACAGTAGGCACCCGCCTGCGTCCACACTCACAGACGGGCACCCAAGCGAGTGATCCAGCTCCTACAACAAGCCGAAAGGCACTGCTCTTAGAAGTGGGTCAGACCGGTGGTTGCCAGGCACCCCAAGGTGTAAGACTGAGAGGGGATTTTGAGTCAGAGAGGGAAGGCAGCGATGCCATCCTCAGGAGCCCCAAATGTCACAAACGACCAATTTCTCGGGTATCACGGTTGCGGTATGCGTTGCTGCAGCTCTTTCAGATACGGCAGATTCTAAGAGAATGCTTCGTGTTCAGTCCTCACTTGGTTTAGAAACTGATGATGACACGAATTTTGACAGTCCTTGCTGGTGACACATTTTTCTGCTGGGAAAGGCATCAGCTTCAGCCTCGGGAATCGACTTGTTTTAAAACCCTGAGCTCTGACGGCCCGTCTCTGCCGGTAACCACCCTGGGGAAATTCGGGTCCAGGCACTGCCACGCGAAAAGCCCGAATTGCTGCCGTGGCAGGAGAGTGGCAGTTGACCTTGAAATGAGGGATCAGGCTCCGGTCCTCGTGACTCTGGTCAAGTCATGGCGCCTCTCAGAGTTTCAGTTTTCTCGCTTGTGAAACGGGGTCCGTGTGTGGCTGGCTCCTCCCGCCGGCCTTCTCCCCCCGCCCTCGTCCCCTTCCCTGCCTAGTGAGCATCTCTGGTCCCTGGTCCTGCACAATCTTCTTTGCCACTCTCATCCCTCCCTCTGCCTCCGAGGCATCCCAAACCCTGAATATCCCCAGACAGCCCCCCATTCCCCGGTCAACCTCTTAAATGCCCAGACCAGGGCTTCTCAGCCTTGGGGCTGGAGAGCTCCTTGTTGTTGGGGGCTGGCCTCTGCCCTCCCAATGCAGTAGCACCCTGTTCCCCCACACTGTCTCCAGACACTCCACGTGTCCCCCGGGCTTGCCCAGCTCGCCCCAGTGCAGAGCCACTGCCCCAGACGGCTTCATTTCTGAGACGGAACTGGGGTTGGCAGTGACACACCACCTCTAATCCGCAGACACTGCTTTGTGACAGTGTCCGGGCAGGTCCCCGGGAAGGCAGAGCAGTACCCTCAGCCCTCCTGGGGCGAGGGATTCGAAACCCAGCAATGGCTGAGCTGAACTGAGCATCTCTTTGGAAACGACAAAGCGTCTAGTGTTCTTTTTATTTTTCACGCGTGCGAAGTCCTCCAGGTAATTTCTTCTCCGTGTGGGGTGGGCCGTACTCTTTCAGACCCTTTGTCCCCACTCCGTGCTGTTTTGTGTCCTCTCCCTCCCCTCCCGGCTCCTCCTTTTATTTCTGTAGAACTGGCCTCACGGGAAGATTTGTACTTCTCTCATATTCTCTCGGCTCGATAAAAGTCCCTGGGCATATTTGTGAGTAAAACTTAAATCCCAGAGGAGAAAGTCCCCGTTTAGAAGGCCTGAGAGGGGCCTGGGCCGGGGTTTGGGCAGAGCAGCTGCGGCCAAAGCAACGTGACTCCGCGTGGCTCCCAGAGATGATGCTCGGAAGCCCACGGTGCCTCACCACAGAATTCAGTCCATACAGAAAGTCGGTTTGGAATATTTTGCCACAGGAAGAGGATTTCCTATTCTTTGGAATCTAGCTTAAACGTTAGTGCATTGGAACCATTTCAATCTATCCTCCTTTTCCTTGGAAGTGACGAACACTTCCAGTTGTGGGGTGAAGTGTGTGTGTGTGTGTGTGTGTGTGTGTGTGTGAGTGTGAGAGAGAGAGAGACAGAGACAGCCCAGCATCCACCTGCTGCAGGCAGGCTTCCCGCCGGCGGCGCCGAGGCTTCCATCCCCTTGTCTCCCATCTAGACCTCCCCTTGCCCGCGGAGGGCTTGGTTGCTGGGTCTGTAGACTGAATTCTGACTCTAGAACTAGAGCTTGTCAGGGGCCAGAGGAAAGCATGAGCAGTCGGCAGTGCTAGGCATGGAGGAAAGCAGAAGGCAGAACAGGGCCGACGTGCTGGTGATGCCAGCCTGACCCAGCACAGCCTGTGGGAGGAGGGGGGAGGCCTGTTGCCTTGGAGAATCTTCCAGACCACCCTGAGAGCCTGCCTAGGAGATGCAGAGGCCCAATGGCTCAGCTGACCTTTGCATGCAGCCCCTTAGGGCCCCTTGTCCTTGGAGGGAGGAAGATGCCTAGAGGAGAAGGAGACAGAGGCCTGAGGGTCACCGAGAACTTAGATGTCAGTACTGGGGCCTGTCAGGCAGGGGTACAAGAGAGGGTAGCAGAGGCCCGGCTGATATATATTTCTGATCTTTGGAGAGAAGCCTTGTTTTATTGTGACTGAATATAACATGAGATTGAATAAGATAATAAGAGATGTGCTTCCATTAGGTACTGTGATCATGGCAGCCTTCCTGGAGGTGGAGGACTTGAGCCGGACCCACAGAGAAAAAGAGGGAGGCAGTCCAGGGGCAGAGTCGGGAATGTGCCTTTGCCTTCAGAGCCTGTTAAGAAGATCTGACATTTTTAGTGGTATTCCTTAAAAATTCCTGGACAGAGAAAAGCTGTGATGGATAATAAGTTTGGGCCCCCTACTCAGGAAGCATGGTATGCATAGTACCATAAAGCCTGATGTAGGAATCGACCTAGGAAAGCCTGAAAACCCCGTGTCGATGAGATTTAAGTAAGATTTAGATAAGCCTTAGGGGGTGTCTGTTGACAAGCTGCAGAGCCACTGCCAATTGGCTGGGTCTTTAGAGCTTATTCACGACCTGGATGGAAAAAAAGGAAGACCGGCTTGACCTGTTTATCAAGCTGGTGGACAGCTCATGGCTTGTGGTGTCACTAACCCAGGAGCCAACACAGTCAAGGTTCTAAAAGATTTGGGAGGCTGGAAGATGCTTAGGGGGCAGGGTGAAATTCGGCAGAGGCAAGTGTGAAGCCGGTCCTTAGGCTTCAAAGCATCGATCGTTCTTCATGGACAGACAGAGAAGCAGCAGGTGCAGACAAAGCTCGAACTTCTCTGCGCGCTCAGAGTCCCCAGGGCGAGGTGGCAAGAGGCTGGTGTCCAGCCCAGAGCAGGTTCCTCCACAGTCCACCCTTTGCAGGGTCAGGCGCACTGTCCCTGGAGCCATGCCCTGCATTTTGGGAATGGCGTTCTCCAAGAGCTCCTGACAAATTGGAGCATGTGTTGGGTGATGTCCAGGAGGGCAAAGGGCACGGGAGTCCTCAAACCAAGGAACCCAGAGGACCTGAGACAGTTGAGCCCAGGCAATACCTAAAGGGAAGTGGTATGGGCTGTCTCCTAACATTTCAAGAACTGTGATGTTGAAAAAGTATTGAATTTACTCTATGTGGTTCCCTAAGGTGGAAGCAAGCCCAAAAGGTGGGTTTGAAGGAGAGAGAGTTTCTGGATCAGTGCAAAGAGGAGCTCTGTCACACAGCTGCTCAGAAATGGCAGGGACTGTCTTTGAAGGGGACGGGGCTCAGTGCAGCTTGGATGTCTGAGCTAGAATTCCGCAGGGAAGGTTTCTGCCTTGTGTGGGGTGGGCTAAGGAGTCTCGCTGATCCCTTCTGGTTCTAAGCCCCCATAAGCTCTGATGCAGAGGAAATTTACCATGTGAGTAGTGGCGCAAAGCCAAAGCAAAGGGGTGTTTTCATTCATTTACTCAGGACTCAACAAACATGTCTGGTGTTGGAGGCACTGTCCTGGGTGCAGGCGCTGTCTACAGCAGTGGCCCAACCGAGGCCTTTAGAATGCTGGTCAGCACCTGGGGGAAGGGAAGGCCGCAAAGGGGCGATAGGGAACTCTTCAAAGTGATGGAAGCAACATTCTGTCTTGATCAACATAGCTGTCTCCATTTGTTCAAACTCACTGAATTATACGCTTAAAATTGTGTATTTTATTTAATGTAAATGCTATCTCATAAAGTTTTTTAAGGAAAGATTTAATTTATTTATTTCTAGAGAGAGGTGAAGGGAGGCAGAAAGATCGATGTACGTCAGAAACATCTCTCTCTCCCCCAACCAAGCACCGGGCCCACAGCCCAGCATCTGCTCTAACCAGGAAGCAAACCAGCAACCTTTTGGTTTGCAGGACAAACACTCAACCCACTGAGCTATACCGGTCAGGGTTCCTATGAAAGTTTTTTCAACAACTACAGCCGTGCCTGCATGAACCTTTGGTCCTGGCAGGAGGAGAGAGACATTTAGCAAATGAACGGCTGGTTATGAGTGGTGGAGGGGGGCGTGGTTAATGAGAAAGCTTTCGTGGGAAGGAGGTGAGCATCACAGTGCAGGCGGGTCTGCCAGGATGACAGGAGAAGAGAACGCGTCTTCAGAGGTTGCCCATTCTCTGTCTTGCCCAGGAATACGAGTGTCTGGAACAAGAAAACACAGTGCTGCGGAGAGAGATCGGGAAGCTGACGGAGGAGCTGAGGCACCTGAGCGAGGCGCTGAAGGAGCACGAGAAGATGTGCCCGCTGCTGCTGTGCCCCATGAACTTGGTGCCGGTGCTGCGGCCGGACCCCGTGGCCGGCTGCCTGCCCCGGTGAAGCCCAGCCAGGAGCCTTGGTCTTTCTCACACCTGGGAGGAGGGTTCCCTCCACATCTGTGTACAAGGGGACCTGCGGCCAGGCCTCCTCCACCGTTTCCTCCTTCTGAAGAGGTCATCTTCTATCTCCTCCGGTGGTTGTGTGGCTCCTGGGTCTTGCTTCCAGGTCCTGGTCACCTCCCCCACAGCCAGGGCTCCTCCTTGGAGCTCTGGGCCACGTCCCATGGGCCCCTGACTCTGAGAGCCCTGAGCAGATCCAGATCAGGAGAACACCCTCACAACTACTTCCCTTCCACTTCGGCAGCTAGTAGGTTCCGCTGTGACGCAGAATCATTTTCTCTAGAATTTGGATAATAAAGATGGTTATTATCTCTCCTTTTGCCAAGTTCCTGGGATTTAGAGACACGGCACATTTTCTCTTCCTGTTGAGGTACCTACTGTCTCCTCAGGTGGTTTTGCAGCTCCTGGGTCTTACTTCCCCCTCCCGTCATCTCCCCTGCAGTCCCACCCGAACTAGATGGGAAGGCAGCTCTGGGGGCTGCGGAGCAAAGGCCGAAGGGACTTTCCGCCAGCCCAGCTTGCAGACCCCTCTGGCTGCCCTGACAGCTGATCTGCCCCTGCTGCTACCGCTGTCCAGCCGGCTGCTCACCCACTCCACTGCTGACCCCGGTGTCTGTGCCTGCCGGCCCCACTAGCTTGAGCCCCAGGGCTCCACATAATAACTCAGGGACCAAACTCCTCCCATTTGGTCGCTCTGTAACCCCAAGGCATTGGAGTGCCTGTGGGCTTGGAGACTCAGGAGTAGGGGTCCATGCAAGGGATGGAGAGAGGCTACATCTTGGGGGTGAAAGTGAGTCGTTTTCTGCCCGCTGCCCATGGGCCAGACCTTAATCCCTGCTACAAGAGAGGTCGGGGAATGAAATTGAGCTTTGTGCTTGGGGTGGAGGAACTGGATTGTGTGACTTTGTTAGTCTCTGGTGTGGAAGATCCAGCCTTTGCTCCTGCCACCTCACTGACACTGCCCACTCGGGTGTCCCCAGGAAGCTCTGGTTGCCAGGTCTAACACGAATATCTCAGGCTTTCTCCTCCTTTACTCTCCAACAGCCTAGGATACTGGCTTCTGTGTTCCTTCCTCTCTTTCTCCTTCTACCAGCTTCGCTCTATAAAGAACTCAGTCACCATCTCTCCCCCATCTGCACCCAGAACCCGGCTCTCTCCTGGGGCAGACCTGTACGCGCAGCTTCCCATCACATGTCTGGGAGGACATCCCACAGGCGTGTCCCCCTCCACACATTCAAAACTACCCATCACCTTTCCTTCAGACATGCTTCTCAATCTGTTTTCACCTGTTTTATGAAGAGCTCCATCGTCCACCTGGTCAGAAACTTTCATCCCATGAATGATTCCTCCAAAGCCTTCCTGTATCTCCTTAATATCCCCCAGGTCCAGCCGCTTGGCTCCAATGTGCAAATGGCCTGATCTGCTATCAAGAACTTTATTCAAAGTAGCTGGCGAGCACAGGGGGTTACCTCCGTAAGCTGTGCATTCACTCAGGTCGAGCTCTCAGTCAGGGACCATTAGGCCTTCACTTTTGATACCGAAACAGTACATTTGGAGCCGGGAACCAAAACTAAGGTAGCCCAGGCCGTGAGTCATGTTGCCAAGGCCATGTCCCTCCGAGATAACTGGAGCTGTAACGAGAGTTTTCAGAACGGAACTTGGCTGCAAAGGACATTCTCCTGAAGCTCCCATTCATGTTAGGGGCTGCCTGAGCTCCCCAACTCCTCCTCTGACAAAGTAGGAATTCCGCATAAACCCGAGAGACTATTAGATTATTCCAGGAGGGACAAGGGCAGTAGAGAAGTTGGTGGGCATCGGCTTTGCTGGCTCCGTTCACGCTGCGGCTGTGTGCCAGGCCCTGTGCGGGCGTCTGCGCCGGCTGCTGCTTGGGCGGGGGAAAGGGAGGAAGGCTGAGAAAGTGTTAGCAAGAAAGGAAGCCCTTCTTCACACCCAAGCAGCCACACCACTTCCTGTCCGTAGTCCCGCCCCTGCCTTGCACCAGCCCGGGGTTTGCAGCCTGGGATTTCCACCACTGAATCAGACCCCAGTTGTCACCCCAAATCTTGGTTGAGAACGATGATTCTAACGAACAGGAAAGCAAGAGACCCAAAAGCCCCTCTCTTCTTCCCCATCAGTACTAGGGTTTCCGCAGTCTTGTGGACTTACCAGGGCTCAGGGCTCTGCCCCAGGAGGAGCTAGAAGAAAAGGGGCAGCCCCGAGTGTCACTGACATGTCTTCTCTCTCATGACATCCTGGAAGCCCTGGCAGAGTCATCCACACCACGGCAAGAAGGCTCATAACAGACAACCAGGGAGCAGAAAGAAAGAAGACTGGAGAGGAGGAAGGAGAGAGAATGGAAGGGAAGGAGAGAGGAAAGAAAGAAGAAAAAGAGAAGGAGGAAGGGAAAAACGTGATGGGGATTCTTGAGCTCTGGACCTAAACCATCTCTGCTCCTAGGGAAGTTATGCTGAGTCCCCAGGAGGGTGTGCTAGTGAGAGCCCCCTGCCCCTCCAAATACTGCTGCATACCGTGGGGTGTGAGAGTGGAACTAGCCAAGGCCAGAATCTCTGGAAACCACTCTATGCTTGGAGTCAAGGGAACATTCCTGAATTGCTCATTTGGAAATTGACCACCTTGATGAAATTGTCCCCACCCCCATCCATTTGAGACAAAGGAGATCAGTGTGGTTAAATTGTCCACATGGACATCGTCGCTATTAGCATGAGCCACACCAAAAGTCTGAATTTAGCAGATGCCGGTGTGCTCGGCATGGCATGCTTGCAGATGTCCCACATCTGGGCTGTGTTCACGGCAGACTCCGCCTCTGGAGACAGTTCACCTGCTTTTTGGGGTGTTCTAGTATGACCTTTTCTGGTACGGTATTTTTAGGAAGATTGGAAATGTCATCGCAGATCAGATGAAAGGCCACTGGTCCAGAATTCCAGCCACGACTCTGAGGGAAAGTGAGGGAGAGTCCAGGGTCTGCATTTTAAGACACCATCCTTAAAGGCCAAAGGTACACTTGGAACTTCCCTAATTTCCCTTAATGACCCGCTACTTAATCTATCCATCCATTTATCAAGGCTCTTCTCGAACTACTTTAAGTTCACAGCAACGTTTTGCTCCAAATCCGATGCAAGTCATTCATGCACAGCAGGTGCCGGTGCCCAGGGACCTGGAGAACAGGGCCGTTTTCTGAGCATCTGGCCTTCACTGCGCTTCCTCCCAATCAGAGGCCAGGCAAAAAAAGCACCCTCCAAAATGTCAGAAACCCACAGAGGGCTCAACTCGCCCGGCAGGACTTTTGGAAACTGAGAAAGTGAGAAAGTGGTGGCCAGCATCCAAAGATTCAAGAATGGAAAGAACCAGTGGATGTATCCCACGGCCATTCTCGAACTATGGCGGGGAATTTGCTAATTATTAGTTAATTATTACTCAACTTATTAGCAATTAACTGCTTATTTTAATCATGTATTTATTTAGGCAATAAACAATACACATATTTCTAAAACTAAATAATAAATATGCATTAAAATAATAATTATTAATAATTTGTTATTGTTACTAGTTTACTAATTAGGTATCATTCAAATAATTAGGAGTGATGTACCCATTGTGCGTGTGGCAGAGAGCAGAACTGGCAACACACCTTAAAGAGCCCCCTTACCATACAATTTTAAAAACTCACCTCCAGACCTGTCTCGGTGTGAGCAGAGGAAATGGGATTTTTTTCATCTGGTTGGACCAGGGAACACTCCTACCTCAATTCTAAACAACCACAGGGCAGGGATGCTCTTTCATTTATCCATCTTTCTCTAGTTGTAAACCTTGATGCTCGCCACCTGTGACTAGCGCTCAAAGGGTCTGTTTGAATGACTGATGGAATGGCTGGCTACTCCTTCCTTAGTCTTCACCTCCGTTAAGTCCCTCACCCCCATTCCAATCCTCCCAAATCACTTAATCTTACCCTATTTGTCATTTGAATTCCTCATTGTGGTTTCCCCATTCAAGAGCATGGACCTAACCTACTTCCTTTGTTCCTGTAATTCTTCATCTGGGTCAGTTGGCCTGTTGCAAATTAGGGGTTCCCATAAATCAGCAATGAAATTGCTTCATAAAGGCCCTGAGACAACAGAGCCGAAAGTGACATGGGTTGATGACGATAAGGTGGAGGACCGGGGCAGAAAACACATCTCTTCAGTCATTGTCTTCCATTTTAGTTGAACGCTGTATATATAGTTCCTATATTTTTATTTGTTCTATGATCAGTACTGCTTGTCTTTAATATTTGATTAGGATTACTTATCACATGCTCATATGGAGTTCCTATGCAAATCACCAGTGGCCTGGTCTGGAGGGGAAGAAAGAATGAAATGGAATAGGCGGGTCTTCTGGGGAAAAGTTCAAGGGCAAAGGACTTGTTTTCCAGAAGACACCCCTACCCAGGTATTCCAATTGTAGTCTTTTAGGGTCTTTGAGCCATTTTACAACTTTGTGAATTGTGGGTACTTGACTTGTCGCCAAAGACAAAACGCAGGCCCTGTCCCGAGAAGGCTGGTTTGCTTTCCACCCTCTGCGCCCTGGATGAGCCAGTTCACTCTGTTTGCACATCCATCTCAGCCAATCGATAACTGTGCCTGTTCTTTGAAGTCCATTTTCAAATGGGCCGTAACCACGCAGCCCCCTATTCATCTCATTTTTAATTTTTATGATCTTATCTAACTTAATAATTATTAAGTGGATTTTTTTTACAAATGCTCATTTCATGTCTGAATAACAGCTATGATTTGGCCATTTGGTGAATTTATTCTAAACAGGGTTAAATGATCCCAGTGACGCTGAGGGATGTTCACCCCATGGGGACACAGAGAAAGCCAGGTAGTGTCATTGAGGGCCACCTCCAAGGAGCAGCATCTCTGGGGCCATTCCTCCTGTTCCGCTGTCCTGGGCTGTGTTGTCCTGAGTGAGTTCCTCACACCTGCTTCTCCTCCCCCTCGCTCTTTCTCCATCTCCTAAGCATCCTTTACATCACAGGCCAAACGTCACTTTCTCCAGCAGCTCCCAGCTCTGTGCATTGGTCACAGCATACATCCCATTCTATCCTTATGGCCCATTTAAGTAAATAGAGACACCAATGAGTGGGTGCCGATGGGAGAGACTCGACAGCACCTTGTATCCACCTGTTTTGACTTCCGAGAGAAAACTTCTGGGGCCTAAATGGAACCTTTGTGAAAACATCTTCCTTTCTTCTTTTTCAGTAGATGCATCACCCTTTTCTCTGTATTGTGTGTTTTCACATGCTGGGAAGCCCTCGCTGATACCTGTCCCACCTTTCCTTTGCCATCTTTTCTTATTTGTTCCCTCTTTTATCCTTTTTAGCACATTAGCACATTACAGGGCCCACAGAACTAATAATGCATAACTCAACCAGTATTTGCAAATAAATGCCTTAAAGGCAGGGACATCTCACACATTTCACCCTGGGGTTGTCTTCCAGGGGCCCGGGATGCTTCAGGGACACAACAGATGTGTGGGCATCTCCCTGAGGCCACCCTTGGTGTGACCCGGAAGCCAGCGTGCACAGTCTTCCCACCTCCAAAAGAAAATGATGCTCCCACCTCTGAGTCATCTGACCCCGGCAGGAAGCTAGAAAAGTAAAAGCATGAGAGGCCCTCTGGTCCCCAGATGAGACTGAGCAAATCTGTGCACTTACCCAAACCAATTCTTTACGTTAAGAAAGAGAATGACGATGATGCATTTCAGAAATATCCAGACCTTCAAACCTGGATTTCAGAAGACTTTGTGGTTCACTTCTATTTCACCCCAGGTCCCTGCGAATGTGCTTGGTGGTCACCAAAGGTTGTTCACCTTCTAGCTTATTGGGTGAGAAAATATGGAATCCTGTGTCTTTAAGAACTGAAACTGTTTAGAAACAGGATTTGATACCCTGTAGGAGACAAGAGACTTCCCTTTTGCTGTTCAAGTTTCATCTTCAGTTATCAGGAACTGAGCAGGGGCACCAGGACTTAGAGTTGCAGCAGCTCGGGTCTCTGAAGGTGCTGCTTTCTGGAAATGAATGCGCTCCTCTTTCCTTTTGAATGTAACTCATTGCAGTGAAAAGTGCATTTCAGAAAGTCCCTGGGTGACTCTGCATGTCCAGGGCTTTGCTGGAAGAGAGGAGCTCCTGGTCTAGCCCCAGATGCTGGCCAGGCCAGGAGCCCCCATCACCGCTCTTTGTCTGGCACAGCACCCCACAGTGGGGATGGGGGCCCTGGAGCAGTGAGCACGCCACCCAGCGGGAGGGCAAGAGTCAAGGGACCTTATGCGGGAAGTCTTACACGGAGAGGGTCACGTGGTCTATCCAACCCACTCACTCTGCAGCTGAAGCCGTCAAGGCCCAAAATGCCAGAGATGTTCCCTAGGGAAGGTCGGTGTGCTGTGTGCAGTGGGGTCAGGCCTGTCAGGGGGCCCAGGGTCTTGACTCCCTGCTGTTGGCTTTTCTGCCATTGCACAGTCACCCATACCACTGCCGTACACAGGCTGTGTCTGAGGCTGTGGTTTTGCTGTTGTGTCTCACTTGCCCCTAAACCCACACACCTGATCCATTCTCCGGCTCGCTCTGTGTCACGAGGCTGACCCCTACGTACTCCATCCTGTGCTTCCCGAAGGCTGGTTTCCAACCACCAGAGGAGACTGGAGGGAAAGGAGGAAGAGGGCAGGCAGCCCAGTGTTTCCTGCGTGTCCCTCCCTGGTTTGCAGCCCCAGATCTGGTAGTGGCTGCATTCCTCGGTGAGGATGGAGGCCGCTGCTCCCCAGCTCATCGCCCCTGGGCCCTAGTAGTACCATCCTCTGCCTCGGCCCCTTCAGGCCTAGATGGGAACAGCACCCTACTGTTGATATCCCTTGGATACCTCAGCACCCTTTGTTAGTTCCTTTAATCCTGCCCTGATCCCTGTAAATTCTCCCCATCAGAATGGAATCCTAGAAAATGATTAATCTGCTGGTCAGATTTGATCCTGCGTTCTGGGCCAGTCCGCTAGGGGCTAACAAAATCCACCTTGAATAACATCACCACCACTACCAAAATCACGGAGACAAATGCTTTATACTCACCCAGATCCCTAGGACACAGCACCCATCCAACAAATTAATGCCCAGAGAATACCATTCTCACCAGCGGCATCTGCCCCATGGAAGCAAAAACTAAAGGGCTGGCTGGAGTGCGTCCATCTCTGCTCTCTGCCTGCTGCTGTGCACTCAGCGAAACTGGATTCCTGGGCTCCCTGGGGGGAGGCGCGGACCTAATTCTTCTCTCAACCTCTCTCCTTCCCACTCCCGTATATAAACCTACTCTGCTCTTTATTTCACAAATCTGGGAAAGCGAAGCCGTCATCCACCTGTTTCCCAAGCTAGAAGTTGCAGGTTACCTGCAGCTCCTCTTCCCCCGAGGCCTGCTGGGCCCCAGACCCATCCCCGTCCATCTGCTCTCGTGTTTCCATGTGCACCGGCCTCACCTTGTCTGGACCAGTAGTTCTCGACCAGGGTCAGCTGGGGAGGGGTCTTTTTCCTTCCAAAATGCATTTGCTTTTCATTCTCCTTCCCTCGATTCCCTAAGAAGATATGATTTTTTTTTTAACCGGAGTAAGATGCATTTTGCGGCAAACCAATTCCCATATTCACTGGTTTTGCCTTTCATTATCTCTTACTTGGTATACTTACTCCCTGGCCTGCCTGCGTCCGGTCTCTCCAGACACCCTCAGAATTACCTGCCTTGAAGGCAAGACTGAGCATTTCCTTTTCTTGCTTAAACATCTTCAGTGGCTACAATGATAAAAGCCAACCCGCCTGGCCAGACAAGGTCTTTCACCATCTGGTTCTCACCAAGCCTTCCAGCTTCCTATCTGGAAGTGTAGAGAGAATGGAGCAGAAGGTGAGAGGATGGAACAGACATGAGGTGGCGTTAGGGCCGTGGCCGCTGGGCCCAGGTGAGGAGGAGCCTCAGACCGGAACTGCCCTCCCAGCCCAGAATCTGGGGGGGCTGACCGAGGATTTTCACGGGACTTTATCTCCTGCACACATCCACATGCAGCCCCATCACTTGACTAAATGTGACGAGTTTTACTTCCTTATAATCAGCAGCATCTAAGTCAATCAATGCCCTTTGTGAATGTCTCTACGTGGTCAGTACTTAATCATCTCCCAACTCCCAGTTCAAATAACACTTCCTTTGAGGAATCTGCCCCCCTGAGTTACCTGGTGAGAGCTAGTTTTCCTTCTCCCCTGCTGTTGTAGAAACTTGTATGTGTCTCTGCTACAGCATTGGTCTTATTTTATGCTATTATAGATTTATTGTATTATTTTTTAAGTTCCACCCTGGCTGGTGTAGCTCAGTGGATTGAGCACAGGCCTGCGAACCAAAAGATCGCGGTTCAACTCCCAGTCAGGGCACATGCCTGGGTTGCAGGCCATTTCCCAGCAGGGGGCACATGAGAGGCAGCCATACATTGATATTTCTCTCCCTCTCTCCTTCCCTTCCCCTCTAAAGATAAATAAATAAAATCATAATAAATAAATAAATAAATAAATAAAACACAAAAAAATAAAATTCCATACAAGTTGAGAATTGTCTTGTTCCAGTCTAAAAACCGCAACTATTTTCGAATAGAATTGCATTGAATCTACGGGTTAATTTGGAGAGAATTGGTTCTTGATAATATTGAGCCTTCCCATGCATCTCTATGATATATCTAGTCATTTATTTAAATGCTATTTAATTTCTCTCAGCTAATATGGTGTTTTACATATATTCAGTGTTTTGTAACACTTAATGTTTTATAATGTCCAATGTAGAAGTATCTCACATCTTTCATCAAATTTATTCCTAAGTACCTTATGCTTCCTGATGTTATTATAAATAAGATTTATAAGACTATAATCTTCCAGTTATTTGCTGCTGGTGTACTGCTATTTTTTGTATTGCCCTTATATCCTTTAACCTTGCTAAATTTATTTATCAGTTCTAGTCAGATCGAGGTGATTTTTAATTCCTTGGGACTTTCTATGTAAACAATCATGTTCCCTGTAAATAGGAAAGGTTTTGCCTTTTTTCTATTCAAACTGTGTGCTTTTATTTCTTTTTCTTGCTCTGCATACTGGCTAAGGGCTTCAGCACAATAGTTAATAGATGTGTTAAGAACAGTCATCATTTTACTGTTTGCTCCTATCTTAGGGAAAGCATTTTTTTGTATGTTGTTAGCTGTAGGTGTTTTTTTCCAGAATTTTTGTTTATTAAGTTAAAGAAGTTCACTTCTATTCTTAAGTTGCTGAGAGTTTTGATCATGAAGGAATTAAATTTTTTTCAAGTACTTTCTCTGCATCTATCAAGATGATTATTGGACTTGTTAACCCTTTGTTTTGTTAATGTGGCCCATGACCTTGATTTTTGAGTGCTGAATCGACCTTTCATTTCTGGGATAAACCCCACTTGGTAACGGCACATTACTCTTTTTGCATATTGCTGGTTTCAATTTGCTAGCATTTTGTCAAGAATTTTTGTATCCATGTCACGAGAGATATTGGTCTGTAATGTTTTTCTTGAACTGTTTTTGTCAGCTTTTGGTATAAAGGCTTATTTTGAAAATTAAAATTGAATTTCCATCAAACATATGCCCAATTGTAAAAAATCAAATGGTGCTAGAAGGTATATGTAGAATCTGTTTCAACTACAAAGAACAGAAAAGCCCAAAATCCCCGTGTTTTTTCCACAGAGAAGCCGTCTGAGAGGAAAGGAGTCTAGCCAGAATGGCCACTCCATTGTATGATTAGAGGCCTCAGGCTTATTCTCTTTTTCTGCTGACCTTTAGTTCCCTCCATATCCCATGATGGCTGCTGGAGCTCCATTCATCAGCTCTATATTCCAGGCCATCAGCAGGAGAAAGGTGAAACGAAGAACAAATGCGCCCGCCTCTCACTGTTACAGAGCCTTTTCAGAAGTCCCCCGTGACCCTTTTAATTACATGTCTGTGGCCATTATTTTATTATATGGCCACAGCTAGTTGCAAGGGAGGCTGGGAGGTATAATGTTTTAGCTGGGTGCCTCACTCAAGATTTACTAGGAAGGGGAGGATGGACACAAATATGATGCCAAGCAAGAAAGGCCAGGACACAAAGAGGGCGTAGTGGATGATTCAGTTGATATGAAACTCTAGAAAAGCCAAGTCTAATTTATAGTAACAGAAAACACATTGCTGACTGCAGGTCAGGACGGAATGGCATGGGCTTCGGGGAAACTTTTGTGGAGAACAGAAATGATCCATAACTTGGTTGTGGCGATGGCTATGTAGGTGTATAAATTTGTCCAAATTCACCCAAATGGACACTTAAAATGGATGAATTTTGCGTATAAACTCTACCTCGATAAGGTCAACTTTTGTAAGTATGGAAAATCCCGGCACTGGAACAAAGCGGCTCTGAAGGTTGTTCATTTCCATCAAGTTCCCTTGTATCTGCTTGTCTTCACACGACTGAAATCAGGATGCACACGGTGACGTGGGTCTTGATTTTTCTTTTTTCACCTAACGTGACATCATTAAATTTTCCACGTCACTACATTAGTTTTCATAATCACCATTGTAAATGGCTCCATAATGCTTTGGAAATTTAAAATGTGATGCATACTCAGAGTAAAAAACAATCAGAGTACCAAATGTCACTCAGTAAAAACCTGAGCCTTTCCCCCCAGCTCTGATCTTCAAAGTGCCTTACTCAGAGGGGCGGACAATCCCGTTTCAGTATGTCCATCCAGAAAAATGCCATGCACATAAAGACACGGATGAGAACATCATTCCCTCTCTTTTTGGACGCAGTAAGACAACATCAGATGCTTGCTGTTTACAGCAAACAACAACATAATACATCTTGAATGCCGGCCCAAGGTCAAACTCTGAAACTGACCTTATTCTTTTTAACCACTGCATAGTAATCCACAAACGGATGTTCTACAACTGACTGAATCGATGTGGATAAATGCATGGGGTTTTCCCATTTTTTTCTGTTATACATACCACAAGATGTAAAGTTGGAGTTCTGACTCAGCTACCAAGTTATAGGAGATGCTGCATTCCAAAGAAAGTGCTAGGCTGTATGCAAAATTTAACACAAAATTAGCTGAGAGCTGACGACATTAGCAGTAGCTGACAAGCTGGCTACTGAAACTCATCAGCTACACTGAGGATATAAAAGGGTGGAGAGAGAAGAGATGGTGAAGGGATTTGTGAGGGCTTCCCACACTCCCTGATGTCAAGGAAGAGGAATTCAGCAGGAGACTCAAAGGGCTCAGTGTGTCCCTGCAGTCTGGGGACACAGCAGCTGGCGTCTGACTTCTGCCTGGGAAATGCCACAGAGGAGAGAGATGCTGACAGTAGTACTTTCTGCCTCAAGGGAGTGAATACTGCGGCTGCTGCCTGTGCTCGTCCTGTGGCTCAGGGTTTGTTCAGAGAGAGTGACATAAGTTTTCCTGTGCCGCAGTTGATGTGGCTTGTCTTCAATCAGTGCCGGCCGCACTCAGCCTCGTCTTCCTCTGTCTGTCAGCCGGAGCTCAGCAGACCAGGTCTTGCCGCCTTGTCCCTGGACATGGCCTGTATCTCTCCTAATCTCAGCACAAGTCAGGAGCAGACAGGCCAGGGCCTCTGAGTTGGGCCTGGGTTTAGCTCTCAGCCTGGTTTCTTGCCTTGGACCCTTCCCCTGTGGGCTGGGCTGAAATAGGACCCAGAGGACCACTGTGCTGGTCCTTCCTTTCCCTCTCTACCACCTGCATCAAGACAGGTGCATCCCCTCACAGGGTCCAAACCCTCACCTGTGCCACTCTCTGTGCCCTGAAAGAGCCTGCTTTCTAGGCTTCTTCTCTCTCATTGCTCCTCTTGACCTAGAGGCCAGCTGCCAAGGTCATGGCATGCGCACTGCCCTCTATGACCTGTTCTCGAAGGGCCTGGGTTGTTTTTTCTCTGCTCCCTCCACCCTCAACAGGGCCCAGGGCTGGCTGCCCCTAAAATGAGGCACTTGTTCAGAGAGGGCCAGTCCTGTCACTGGGAACAAAGCATAACTCTGCAAGGAAGGTCTCTGCCCATGAAGAAAATGCCCAGCACGGTGCTTCTCAAACTCTCATATGCACTGGACACCCCTGGGGATTTTGCAGGTCCTGATCCAGGAGATCGGGGCGAAGAGTCTGCTCTTCTCACAAGCCGCTGGGCGACGCCAGTGCCGCTGGTCTGTGGGCCAAACTGTGAGCGGCCAGGACTTAGTGCATTTTGTGATTTTTTAAAAACACAATTTATTCTTTGGGGTCATCTCTTTAGTTCAGAAAAGCTGAGGTAGAGAGAGGGCATTGTGAATTTTTAAAAATAAATTAAGTATCGTAAAGTGCCAGGGCTTTTCTTTCTTTCCAAGTATTATCATTTCGTAGAATGACAGAGGGTAGAAAAGAAAAACCCCACAGCCCTGGCCTGGTGGCTCAGTCGGTTGGAGCAACATTGTCTCATACACCAGGAGGTTGCAAGTTTGATCCCCAGTTAGAGCAAGTTCGGGAGGCAACCGATCAATGTTTGTCTCTCACATTGATATTTCTGTCTCTCTCTCCCCCATTTCTGCTCCCTCTAAAATCAATAAACATATCCTTGGGTAAGGATTTAAAAAACACTAAGGAGAGCCCCATGAATCCACTCCAAGTCACAGGAAGGAAGCAGGATTTGAGATGCACGGGTCTGTTTACTTGCTAAACACGAAGGCCTCAGAACAACTTGAAAATGCCCAGTTCTCTCTCATACATTAGGCTGTGATGACTGATTATCTTACCCCTTTTTCCCTTCACAACAAGGGCCATTTTTAGTCTTTGTTCCTAGCCCTCATTTAGTTCGTGCATTCTCATATATGCATTGAATAAATGAACAAAGAATTAAATTCTTTTGCTCACATATTAGTTTCCTCGTAGGTTGAATGAGAAGTCAACTTTTGTCCCCCCCACTATGATGCCACAAAGTCTGTTTATTGCTCAGATTGATGACCTTTTCCCAAGACCTAAGCCAGGCCCGCCCTCAGTTTCCTGGTCCTGGCTCTGCAGGCTTACTTAAGGCTAGGTAACTTTTTCTGAGCAAAGCTGAGAGAACGTTTTTCGGGGTTTTTTGCCTTGCAATGACAGCTGGTGACAGCTCATTTGTTATTGCCTCTCCCTGCCTGTGTTGGGGTGGGGGCAGGTGCAGGGAAGTTAAAAGGCTGCTTTTAGAGGCTGTGCAGTGAATGGCTGCATGACTGTCTCTGAGTCAGCACAGCAGGGAAGAGCTCAGAGTGGCAGGGTTTCCTGCCCGTGTTGGGGTTCCATCCTGGTATGAGTGCACACAAATGGCTCTGGAAATAGTCCAACAGCTGCCACCTCATTTGCATGATGATTTGCATGATGCCCACGGCTGAGTCTCGAACGTTCATGGGTAGGTATTTTTCTGGGGTGTTTAGATGAGAAGTAGTTTGGAGGGATGAAGTTCAGGGAACTCGATTTTTGGCTGCTTCCCCATTTCTACTGCTCATGCTGTTCTAGCCAGGGAGTTGGAGCATCTAACTAGGGCCTACCTTCTGCAGAACTTCACGTGGGGCCTTCGGCACCGGGGCGGGGAGGACACAGAGAGAACTAGTAAACACGACAGCCTTGGCTTTTGAGGAACTTCTGAAGCACAGGAAGATCCTGGGAACACTCAAGAGGGACCTTCTGTGCAACTGGATTTGTCTGGGGGGGCACACGAGTACACAGGTGGTGACCAGTGGCGGCCAGAGGTGCTGTGGCCAGGGGAAAGCTGGGCAGAATAAACTATGTCCTCTAGGGAGTCACTTAACTACTAAGTCTCAGTTCCCTCCGGAACAGCGTGTGGCTCTAAATGGCATTTGTCACAACTATTACTGTCAATAAGGTGAAACCATGGGCCAGCCAAGGTGCTATCTTGCATGTTGCTGCTAATTGTCCACTGTGAGGAAGGCCTGTCCTCATCTCCTCACGCCCTCAAACCTGGGTTTTGTTTTGGGATCTGCAACCCTAATGAGCCACTAGACGAAGCACAAGGTGCCACCTGCAGCCACCAAACAGGACAGACCAGAAGGAGGCTGTAGGGTCCACTCAAAGGGAAAACATGGGACCCCAGTTTCAGGGACACCATCAGTAACTTTCTGTGCCCAGGTGGCTGGTTAGAATGTGTTGGCCGACCGGAAGGCTGTGTGGTCAGTAATTAAGGTCACGGAGTCAAACTGGGTTCAAATCTCAGCACTGTCCACAGGTGGATGACCCTGAGCAAGTTATTTAACCTGTCTGTGCCTCTGCTTCTTGATCTGTCCCCTGAGGATAATGGGGATAATAATAGTACCTACCTCGCAGGGTTGTGAGAATCACAGAAATCAGCGCCTGTGAAGTGCTTAGAGCAGGGTCCGGCACAGAGTATTCATGAAGTAAATGTTAGCCACTCTTACTCAGTACAGACTCTTGGGTGTGGGATTCTGGGTTTTGTCGCTGATGACTTTTGAGGGTATGACTGCCATGTATAAAGTAGGAGGGTTGCAGCTGAGGACTGAGGACAGCCAGGTGGCCAGGCAGAGCCTGCCTCTCACCCTGGTCTGGGGTCTTTAGGGAATGGGAGGGTGAGGGTGGTGGGCAGGGGGGAGGAAGACATGCGTGTTCGAGGTCAAGCAATCCCCAAAGGACTCTCACTAATTCTCCATGAGCGTCCACGGAGAGCTCGAGGCCCTGCCCAGGAAGACATCTCCTTCTACAGCTGGAGAATGACTGTGTCTCTGTCACCCTTCTGGGGACCACGCCTGCCAGCTGCAGCCGGTGCTCCCCAAGCCCCTGGCCAGGCCCTCAGCAGGGGCATCAGCGTCTAACCCTCACCCCGATAATGACACCGGGCTTTCCCCACCACTCTTTCTCCTCCTTTCCACTTCCTTCTCTACCTTAAACAAAAATCTCGCTGCGTTATATGTTTGTTGTCCTCTAGGCCGTTCTTGGGATAGGCAGGGAATAAATAAATACTAGTTCCGGAGTTCTTATTGACCTTTCTTGAAGTTTTTATAGCTGTGATTTTCAAATATATTTTTTCAAAGGAATCCCTTTTTATAAAAAAATATTTTATAGAAGATATATATATATTTTATTTGTGTGTATATATATATACACACACATATATTTACATAAACATATTTAAAGCAGGGGAAAGAACACCCAGACCCGCGCCTGGCTGTCCCCTGGTAGTTCTCAGCAGGCTGTTCGTAAACCACCAGCCTGCTCCATGGAAACCGTACTGCAAACTCAGTATGCCGTTTTGATGCAAAAATAAGGAAGTGAGATGATTTCTTGGGGCCTTCTGAACAATTTGCAAATTACTGGTGGACACTAACTGCTAAAGAATGAAGATTCGTTAATATCTAACAGAGAAGAACTATGAGCAAAAACAAAATCCTGTTTTCTCTTCTAGTATATAGATAATCATTGTGAGATTAACTCACAATTAGGCCTTAGGTCCTACTGATGGAGTTCAATAGTTAAAGGTGGGTTCTTTATACGAAAGGTATTTTTAAAAATTCAGAAGTAAGTGTGGAACTGAGTTTCAGCCGATGATCACCACCTCGCTATCAGTTGCCTCGGTTTCCCCCAGTGAATTCTCCACTCCTCAGAATGCCTTTACCTTCCCATCTCTCTCCTCTATGTTTAACCCCCTGTCTCCTCCAATCCCAGCTCCTTCGTGAAGCCTCTTGTGACCCACCTGGTCCAACCCTGCGGCACTTCATCACACACAGGTTGCTCTGCATTAGGGTGCAGGCCCGGCTGAGGGAGGGTCATGTGGTGTCTGCGTCTCTTTGCACCCAGGGCTCAGCCCGCACCAGGGCACTGGGCATCTTCGAGCTACTGACTAATTCTGCCTGGTGCCTACCTACCTAACGCTGTGCCTGCTTCTAAAACAATTAAAACCGATATGCCTATGTGGCTAGAAAGACAAATATATCAACATTGCATATTAAAACATTTTCTTTAGACCTTAAGATTCATTTTTTTCTTCTGATTTAAAAGGCAAACATTTGTGAAGCGCCCCCAAAGCACTGTGGGTTCTCAACCCTGTGCAGGTATAACAAGGCCTGCAGCTCACTAGCTCTGTGGCCTTGGGCATCTCGCTCAGCCCAAGTTCTCTTGCTCGCATCAGTTCTCCGGATCAGTTTTCTGACTTGTAGAATGGGGACAATGATGCGACCTGATTTGCAAGATTAAATGTTGGCTAATACTTGTTTTGTACTGTACGGTTAAACAGGACAACACAGAGGATAAAAATCTTAATTTCTTTTTGTGCTCTAATGCAGCCTCAGATCTAGTTTTCCATTTTATTTTTGGCAAAATAAACTTCCTATTTCCAAGGAAAAGCATGACCAAAAAAAAAAAAAAAAACCCAACCAAACAAAAACATATGAAATCAAACCAAAAGCTCTTTCCGAAACATTCAAGGACTCTGGCCACCAACCAACTTGATGAGTTCACAGTAATTAATCAGAGGCCCGCGGTTTACATTCCCTCTCCGAGTTCTGAGAAGGGGACCGGGAGGCGAGGGCCTCACAGAGCAGCAGCCTTGTTACTCCGTCAGCTGAGCGAGGAATTGTCCCGAGCCCCTCAGATGCCTCCTTCCCTGGGCTCCCCTCACACTTCCCATCTGAATGTGCTCCCATCCAGAGAGGGGACGCGGTGAGGTGGCCCTGCCAGTGGCACCTCGAACCCAAGATCCGGTAATTGCTTAATCCTCACCCTCCATTCCGTTCATTCCTGGCTGCAGACTGCTAAGAGTTTCTAAGAAAGATTTGGGGGTGGAGGTGGTGGATTTGTTTTCTGGGGATGATGTTTTCCGGGAAACTGGGCCAGCTTCCTGAGAGATGTCATATCTCGGAAGGTTCCCAGCAGCTGGCAGGGGAACTCTGGAATGACTCAAGTGAGGACCTGAACCAGGAAAGGGTGGGCTGTGTCCTAAAACCACACCTCCTCTTACTCTGTTAGTCTGCATCCGTTTCAATTACAGCTTCAGCTCCTCCACTGCCCAAGCCAGGAGGCCTTCCTAGATGACCCAGAAGCCCTTTCTACCCCAAGTCACCCTCACACCTCTAACACCCTCATTTGCATATGTGGTTAGCTTTTTATTGTCATCCGGGTGATCTGTAAGCAGTTTCTGCAGGGTCCTCTGATGGGCTTGAATGAGTTAGATTGCAGCTTCTTTATTTTTTTAAAGATTTTATTTATTTATTTTAGAGAGATGGGAAGGGAGGGAGAGAGAAACAGCAGTGTGTGGTTGCCTCTTGCGCGCCCCCTACTGGGGACCTGGTCGGCAACCCAGGCCTAACTGGTGTGGCTCAGTGGACCCAGGGCCAGCCTGCAAACCAAAGGGTCGCCAGTTTGAGTTCCAGTCAGGGCACATGCCTGGGTTGCAGCTTCTTTAAAGATCTGCTGGAGATCCAGCTTGGTTGAGCCCCAGAGCCGACTGGTCAGACAGCCAGTGAACACACATGGACTGGTTGTGCACCAGGTCTAGCGCCAGGTCCTGCTTAGTGTGGAACAGACACATCTTCAGGAAAGACCTGACTCTCAGAGGTGGAGAAGTCGGGGAAGGCAGCAATACAGATCTCAAAGAACTCCAGTCACACACACCTACAAACTGACTCCCTAACCTGTGGGTCCATGCGCAGCAGAGGCAAGGGTTCCACACTGTCTTAATCCGGCCGAGGTTCTAGAGGTCAAGGTTCTGGATCCAGGCCTTCCCCCTCTGCCCTCAGGCCTTCATAAGGAGCACACATTCCCTCCACTTCTGTGTGGAGTCAAAACAATTGGACACACCACGCGCCCAGTGCAGACACGCCCCCAGCTCCCGGCAGCCGCAGGGTCTGCTGGCCTAGGAGGGAATGCAGTTGCCTTCCCTCGGGCGCAGCTGTACTTTCCAAGGTTTCGGTTATCTGTGGTCAACCGCGGCTTGAAACTATTAAACGGAAAATCCCAGAAATAAACAATTCCTAAGTTTTAAATGGCACGCTGTTCTTAGTAGCATGGTGGAATCTCGCGTTGTTTTGCCCCCGCCCACGTGGGGCCGGAATCTTCCCTTTGCTCAGCGTCTCCACGCTGCAGACGGCGCTGCTGCGTCTCCAGGCCCCGTGTGGCATTAGGCACCTAGTGGCCACCTTGGGTATCAGATAACTGTGCCTGTACTGCTGTGCTTGCGTTCAGGTCACCCTTATTTTACTTAATAATGGCCCCAAAGCGCAAGAGTAGTGATGCCGGCAATTTGGAAACGCCAAAGAATAGCCGTGAAGTGCTCGCTTCCTTTGAGTGAAAAGGTGAGTGAACAGTTCAATAAGATATTTTGAGAGAGAGAGAGACCACACTCACATAACTTTTATTACAATATTGTTCTAATTCTTCTATTTAATTATTAGTTATTGTTGTTCACCTCTTACTGTGCCTAAGTTTAAACTATATCGTAGGTATGTACATATAGGAAAACGCACGGTGTGTAAGGCTTCGGTACTACTGGCGGTTTCAGGCCTCCATTGGGGGTCTTGGAGTGTACCCCCCTCGGATAGGGGGGCAGACTGTATAAGGCCACAGTGCTCATCACTCAGAACTGTCCCACAGCAGAGAGGGGCGCTACGACCCACTCTACTTACTGTGCGTCCGGTGAGGGCCTGTGCTGGGTACTTCCGAGTGCAGCGATGTGTGATACAGCCCCGGGGCCATGGACACCCTGCACGGAAAGTCAAAGGCGGCCTGGGTGAAACGCCGAATGACTGGTGCACGCAGCATCAGAGGAAAATAAATAAATAATGGTAACATTTATTGTGCATCTACTATGTGTCAGACCCGATTCGAAATGGTTTGTGCCTAGGTAATGGTTCCGACCACCCATGAGATGGGTGCTAGTATTATTCTCCTCTTGTGGATGGGAAAGGCGGCAAGACCACAGGAGATTAGAGGAGCTGGTTGAAGTCACACAATGTTGAACAGTAGACGCAGGATTTGGACTTAAACTTCTGCCTCACCCAGAAGGTGTGCATGCACATACGTGTGCACGCACACATGTATGCACATATATGCATCTTGTTTAAATGATGGAAAAGGACTACCTGAAGAGGAGTGGCAGCAGGCAAGGACCCTGACTCCTGTTGTAACTTATTTCTGATACAAGGGAGAAACATCGATGGCTGAGCTTTAAATTTTAAAGTAGGATCATGCCTTACAGCAGAGAGATCATGCTGGCTGTTTTGTTTCGCAGTATATAAGATCCTCAAACTGTGAGTGTGCTGAAACTATAATGTGTGAGAGCCGTGGGCTGGGGCTGGCCGGCTGGGCGGGGTAGTAGCTGAGGGGGGAAGAGGAAGGGAGGGCAGGGGAGGGCAGAAGCCGTTCTCCTGCGCGCTGCCGCCAAGTCGCTGCAGAGTCCCAGTCCGTCAGGTGTCAGGCTCTCCCTGGTGCGGCCCCCACGCTGGGGCCAGCGAGGAGGAGGAAGGCGGGGAGGAATTCAGATGGAGGTTGGGAAAGAGCGTCTTCAACAGCTCTTTTCCCGCGACCTTGGGTCGGGTGCTTAGCAGGGCAGCTCGGACTTGAAGGGCGACGTTCCCCAAGGGCCCCGGTTCTCGGGCATCGGAGACGTAGTCAGGCAGGATCCCAAGTCTCCTGCACCACAGCGCCATCGCGTGGCCACTAACAGGTCTCTCTGCTGGGCTACTCTGGCTCAGCCCCTGGCCCCCTCCGCAACCGCGCCGGTGGGCTCGGGTTGGCTTTCTTCTAGACGGGAGGCGGGCCTGAGTGCGGAGGCCAGGACCAGGTTTGCCTGGATCTGAGGACTGGCGTCGGCTACTCAGCGCGTAGCATAATGGAAGGAATGATCGTTAGAGCCGGACAAGCCAGAACCTGTTGTTTCTGAGCCTCTCTACACCTCCATTTTCTCATCTGTTAAAGGGCATAGTGACGCTGGGTGGAGAATAAATGGCAAAGCTCCTAGCACGCTGCCTTAGAGCCCTAGGTGCTCAGTACATCATGGATGGTTTCATCACCCGCGGTCACTACAGTGGATCCCAGTGCTGCCGAGAATCGTGCTGGCAGATGGCGGGTGCTCTGAGCACCTTGCAAACTAGTAGCGGTGCCTTCTTAGTGCCAGCTCAATAGCGGGTCGGCCCTAGCACTGCACAGTTGCCTATTTTCAAAAACGGTAACAGTCTGGTTGGGTTTGCAAATCATGTAAAAACAGCTGCCTGTTCTCATCAGCCCAGGGCATGTTCCATCTTCTCCAGCTACTCCTGCCTCCCACCTACACTGTAGAAAACCCTCTTGGAACAGAACCTCCCCAATTCTGAGAGGCATTATAGTAGTGAGGGGACAGGAGAGTAGTGTGTGGCCACGCAGACCTGGGGTTCACTAACCAGGTGAGCACCTGGGGCAAGTCACTAATTTCTCCAAACCCCACTTTCCTCATCTGAAAGTCAGAGATATTAATTCCTACTCCCTTAGGTTTTTATAGAATTAAATGAGGCAATCATGTAAACCACTTAACCGAGTGGGTTTAGCATGCATCAGCATCACCAGAGAACTTATTAAAATATACTAGTCACTGGGCCCCACACGCAGTTTCTAAATCAGTAAGTCTGAGCCTCAAGAATTTGCATGTCTAATTTGCACTTCAGGAGATGCTGGTATCATCTGTCCAGGGACCCAACTCTGAGGAGGACTCATCTAGCACATAGCAGACCCTCCATGTTCACTGCCACTCCCCACCCACCCAAGTACAAGTCAAAAGGGAGAATGAGGAGATATGGGGGGACATTAACCCGAATCCAATCAAATAAAAGCTGCGAACACGAGCAGTTCCCTTTAACAACTGTTAATTGTCTTCTCTCCATCACTCTCATATGCTTTGTTGTGCAGTGCTTCACTCACCTGCACCATCTATCTAATCGGGTGCTTCTGAAGTGTATGAGGATCTCGAGGAAGGGGCTATCAGAGAGGTCAAGTGACCTGCTCAAGGGCACAGAGCTGTGGAAGGCAGGGCACAGACTCCTGAGCATGCTGGTGGAGGCTGGACGGGCCAATGTGAACCGACCTCGGGCCCTGCCCTCCAATGGCTTCCATCTGGACTGAGTTCTCTGCCAGAGCACTCTCTCCTGATTGGCTCATCCTGCTTTGCAGTCAAGTGCCCAGTGGTGTCCTCTTGTCAGATTCATTGGCTCTGCCTATCATGTCACCCATGGGACACTTGGTCCTTCCAGGGTGCAGCTTGTTTTGCCTCTGGCTGTTTGTTCTGGACCCCAAAGCCCCCAGCAAAAGGAGGGGGCCCTCGGGGTTTGGGTAGAACTAGGAGGCCCATTTTTGACACTCAGAGTCTACCCAAGCCCTGTAGATCTCAGAAGGAGGCCCCCTGCCCCATCCTGGGCATCAGACAGGCCGCAGAGAGCCAGCCTCAGCAAGGCCTTAGCAGCGAGCCTCCTTGAGGCCTGGAAGGAGCTGCCTCTCTCCCCCACCCAGCCCGGGGGTAGAGAGGGGAGGAGCTATAACAGTGTGGACTCCAGACACCAGGCTCCCCTCCTCCAGGTCCCAGATCCATTTAGTTTGTATGGTTGGTGGAAGAAGCATGGCCTTTGGTGCAAAAAGACCCCACGTGAACTGATCCCACACCTCTGCTGCCGAAATGGCTGTGCAGTCTTAGAGAAGTCTCTTGCCTTTTTTGCCTGTGTTTGTTTTCTCACATGCAAAAAATGGGCTGAGTAGAACTCATCTCCTGGGATTGCTGTGCCACCCAAATAATTTCTATGTGTTCAAGATGCTGGCACCTAGTAAGCAATTAGTGGCCCATTTTCCACCCTTTGACATTTATCCACCTATAGTGTGCCTGTCCCTGGGGGTGCGTGGGCAGCGAGCCCCCATCCCTGCCTGCAAGGAGCTCCCCCCACCCATATCCTTTCCCAAGCAGGGCAAAGGCAGAAGGTCTGAGACTGGATCTGAATGGGGGCATTGAGTACGGGAGGCCAGGATGCTGGCCCAAGGGATGGGCGCCCAGTGTGTGAACTCTGCAGCAGGATGACCGACGTCTATTCCGGGCCAGCTGGGCTTGAGTCAGAGCTAATGCCTGGTCATGGTTTTCAGGGCTTTGTCTTGGAAGCGTGGAGAGTCGCCTGACTCATGGCTGTGCCAGCCAGGGAGACTGGGGGCTCCTCCATCCAGCAGTATCTGCTCTTGACACTTTTGTTTTCCTGTTCATTCATTCATTCCAAAAACCCTGGGCAGGAGCCCGGGTGTGCTGGGCCCCTGGGAACACTGGCCTGGATGAAGGAGGCAGGCTGAAGGGGGAAGGACTGAATGAAGGCGGGTTCCCTCCTACCTGTTCACACCTCTCCTGGCAGGTCCTGAGTGAGGAAGGGGAAGGGGAGCAGGAGATTTCCTCCAGGTTTCCAAGGCTCACCCCCTTTCTCACAGGGTCACAGGGAAGGCCTGATGAAGGAGAAGTATCTGAAGTCGACTTGGTCCGGACTTGGCTCCCCTGCAGGGGTGCGGAAGGCGGAAGGCGGAGGCCTTGAAGATAGTGGCTGGGAGCCTAAGAGAAGGGGTGCCCCTGACAGACGCAGCCCTGGTTGGAGGGGACAGGGGTCGATATGGTTTCAGTTTAAGGATTTTCTGGAGTTTCTTTTAAGAGATGAAAAGGGAGTCAAGAAGCCCAGGGTGGGGATACCGGAAAAGGAAAGTGAGGATTGAGAGAGGACAAAACACCCTCCCAAAACATCCAGAACATAGTTGACCAAAAATCTAGGCACCCTGTGGCCCAGCTCAGTTGACATAAAACTCACCACCACACTAGTCCCTTTCTCTTCCTTCTCTTCCATGTCTGTTATCTTGCAAGGATCATAAAAACTCATCCACCTCCAGGAGTCTTCTGGGACAATTTTGTGTCCCAGGAATATTTACATTGTACCTCTGATGGTGGGACTTCAGCACCAACTTTCCAGACAAAGGAAGCATGCCTTGGGGTTGAGGCTGGGGGGTTGGGGGAGGGGTCTTCTGAAGCCTCCCAGGAACTCACAGCACACTGGCGTCTCTGCTCGTGCGCTGCATCCCCGACCCACATTCCCACTAGGTCTGCCTCGCTGTTCCGCAGTTTGCGGAGCACAACAGTTAATCTCTAGTCTCTCCTCGGGGTCTCTCTGTCCAGATACAGGGCATGACACCGGCCAGAAACCACAGCAAGCCCTCATCCGTGAGAGGAAGAGCTCATCACAGCCAGGCCTGTGGGAAGCAGGGGGTCCCAGAGACTCAGGGAGCCTGGGAAGTGGGGCCCGGGGCAAGGTGTGTGTGCGTGCACATGCACGCACCCTGACGGAAAGAGCTGGGGACACATCTCGCCCTTGCTCAGTCTCTGCGGTTTCAAGTGTCTCTGGCCACCCCCTGCCCACGCCCAGCCCACTCTGCCCTTTTCTTTGCCGCTTTGCCCACCACTCTCAGGTGCCAGGATTCAGGCTCTGACCCCATGGCTGCCCACTGGCGCCCCTGCCCTGGATGCTCAGTCTTCAGGGTGTCGGGGAATCTGTCATGAGCGAAGACTCGGGAGGCCCAGGTTCTCCTGGTGGTTCCATCCCTGCGTCTGCCTTAGATTCTCCTGTTACCAAGACACTCAGAGCTAGTTGGTTTCCCAGATCTCTTCTAGCTCCAACAATGAATTATACGGGAAACAGTGAAATTCAGTGAATCTGTGTACCAGGATGTTTCGGCTGCAAATAACAAAATGCTCAGAATAAAGAACTCAATGATGGGAGCTGATTCGTCACAGGAAACCTGCAGATCGGAGGGAAGGAGGTGATTATGGGATTGGTGTGGTGTCCTGCTCCACGGGACGAAGCCTCGGGTGCAGGCGGGTCTCCTGGAGGCGGCCGGGAGAGCCCTCCTCGGCACGAATGAAGGAAGGGTTTCTCCAGACCTGACCTAACAACAAACGTAGTTTGTGGATGTTCAGCAGGTAGTGTAGTTGTTGACTGCTTGCCTGATTTTGGTTTTGGGGTTTTTTTTTTTACCCAATTTTCTCCAAAATCTTTAAGAATGCAGCTCTTGGACAAGCGCGGAGGGGAGAGGTGAGCCATGAGACAGTGTGTTTCTGTTGTGTGGCGGGGTGGCAGCGTGGCAGGGTGACGGTGTGGCGGGGTGGCAGGGTGGCAGCATGGCGGGGTGGCAGGGTGGCAGCGTGGCGGGGTGACGGTGTGGCGGGGTGGCTTACTGAGAGAGGATGGTCTTTGGAGTGGGAGAGACTTGGAGTCAGGTCTCGCCCTCACCGTGCTGTTAGACAGGGTGAGCTGTGCTCTCAGCGACAACACAGTGAAAGCTTCTGGTGTCCAAGTCAAATAGTCCAGCACAGGTGGCAGAAAGCAGGGTCCCTGTAGTGCTTCAGGGGCCAGGCTCCTCCCATCTTGGCCTCATGGCTTCATGGTGTCCGGGGTCTTCCAGAGACTGATGGGGACGATGATGAAGGACCCCTGTGAGATTTTTATGGGCCAGGCCTGAAGGTGGCAAAAGTCACTTCTGTCCCCATTTCATTGGCTAGAACTCAGTCACAAGGCTGGCATGTAACAAGGGCATGTAACAAGAGGGCTGGGAAGTGCCATTTAACGGGCATCTAAAAAGAAAAAGAGAAACGGGTACTAATGGGTTGTAGGAGGCTCTGCCATAATCATTCACCAGCTGTGTGACCTGGGGCAAAAGACTTGAACTCTCTTAGCCTTGGTTTCATCATCTGTCCATGGAAATCACACATATCTAGTGGGACTGTCGTAAGACTTAAAGGATGTAATATACAAAACATGTCGGCACACACGGTGCCGTCTCTTTTCAATGTACACACGGGAGCCTTTTTCTTCCTCTGGGTAACCCCGAGTCCATTAGCTGCAAACTGTCCCTCAGCAAGTTCTCCATCTAGTTAGGGGAACGAGGTTCCATACACATTGTTCCCTGTCACCTGGGGGTGAGGGTTCAGTCAGGGAAGTGGTGAGGCGGTCCCGGAATCTTGGGGGAGTTTGCGTGAGGTCTTTTCATGGCGTGTGTTAAGGGTTTGCTGGAACATTACTAAACAGCCAGGAACGGCTGTTCTCTGGTTGGAGGACAGAACTACAGAAAACGACTTCCATGGACGCGCCAACCATTTATGTGATTATAGGTTAACATGTTCTGGTGAAACTTAGTGGACTCTTGGAAATATTTTGGAAAAATAGTTTCTTCTCTTGAAATCTTTAAGAAAAGGTCAGTTACTAGCTTTTGGAGTCATTCTTCACATCCCAGCTTAGACTCAGGAAAACAGGCCGCTGCTCCTGGGCCAACTTCCTCTCTCGTGTCCTTCCTCAAAGCGATGCTTTTGTCCCTCCTCCTGGAAATGAGGGGCCTACGGCTTTGTGCCTGAGATGGTCCACCTGCCACCTATCCTCTGGGGTCATCTTTGTAGGAATATCCGGACGGCCTCACACCCCTGGCCAGGTTCCAGAACACTTGATCAGGCATACACAATGAGGGGCAAGTGGAGGATGGTCAGTACAGGAGATGCAAGGGGAAAGGGGACCAGCAGAGTGTTCTCATGCGAAGTCGGACACCAGAACAATGCCCCTTTCCATACCCGGGGGGTGTCCTGGGTCCTCTGCTCTGCAGCACGCACTGGGGAGCAGCTTCAGCGGAGCTTGGAACGGATCCAGTGCTCAGAGCCAGCAGAGGGGAAGGGGGACAGCTTGGTGGCGAGATACTTTCTCTTCCTCTGGCTTCTGCTGAATCACTTAGAAATGACATGGAACCCGGACCGTGCTCCTTCCTCTGAATGACTTCCAGCCACATTCCTCCCCAGCCCCCAACTGGAGGCCATTCTATTTTTAAATTTCTCTTGGGAAGTAAATTCCAAAATTCCCTAAGTCTTCCCATCAGGAAAACCTCTGATTTCCAGTAAATCCAGGGTCACATAGTTTTCTATATTCATTTGCATTCAGTTTGCATAAATTAGCATGCCACTCAGAGTTTAAGCAACCCAGAGAGTTAATGCAAATAGAGCTTCAGCTTTTGCGCCCTTGGGAAGTGGTAGAGGAAGGCCTCAGCCTGAGAGAAACAGAGACATAGAGATGGAGAGAGCGCAGCCCTGACTAGGAGGCAGGAGGCCCTCCCATCCCCTTGGCCTGTAGAATGCACCCTGCACCCACTGAGAACTTTACCCAGGATCCTCTGTTTTCTGGGTGCTGGAGCTTCACCCTCAATGTGTTGGAGCCTAAGAGAGGGATTGGAGTCATGTGAAGTGTGCGGAGGTCAGGCTCGGTGTGACAGGAGCTGGGCGAGCAGGGACCCTCAGACCTGAGCAGAGGGGTGGAAGGAAGGGCAACAGAGTCTCACTGGAGAAGACGCAGCCCACGTGGAGGGGAGCCCTGGAGAAGGGAAAGGAGAGACGGGGTCAGCAGAGCAAACCGGTGGTCAAGCACTGGGCAGCCAGTTGGAATGGAGGGTGGACTTTCGTTCTGGGAAGCTGTCGATCGAAGTTAGAGGGTGTGTGGCCAGGTGGCTCCAGGGGCCATCACTTCTTCCCTTGCCAGTCTGGTGTCAGACTGGCCGGGGTTTCTGGCTGAGGCCTGGCAAGGCATCCCGGGACCATCCAGGGACCATCTGAGGTGTCACAGCCTGAAAGTGCAGATGACGGACTGTAAAGTGGTTCCAGGCAAGACACAATAGGGTGATGGGACTCTGGGTGGTTTTTCCAGAATAAGGAACAAAGCACTCTGCCCACACACACAGCTCATTCCCCTAGTGGCCAGGACACCGCTGAGCCCGAGTGAAAGGTACTACCTGTGGCAGAGGAGTAGAAGGACATGGAAGGGTCCCCACACCTAGGGGAGAGGGTGGCACCCAATACGTGCCCAGTGTTCTAAGCTGAGGAGCTTGCTGACTGCTGGCCGAAGGTTGGCCACTCTCCAGGTGTAGGCTCAGGTACTTCGAAGACCAGGCACTCTGTGGAGTCAGCACACGGTGGGTCAGGGGCGTGGGACCCACTGGGATTTAATCCTGGCTCTGCCACTGGGGCCGTTGGGTAAGTTATTGCAACATGTCTGTGCCTCAGTTTCTTCATCTGTAGAATGGGAACAATAATGCAGCGTCAGAGAGTTGTGGAGAAAGAACTAAACACCATGGCCCTTATGTTCCTAGAACGGTGGCTGCCAGAGAGCGAGCACTTGTCGGGTGGCAGTGCTGTCGCACGCGGCAGTCCCAAACGACCTGCAGTGAGAAGCTTGAAGGACATGGAGAGAAACGCAGGCTGGGCTCCTACTTTCTTGGCTCTGTGCTCTGAGTGGCAGCTGCTCCTACCATTTCAACTCAAGCTGATGCAGCTGCAGAAACAGGCTGTGAGGACAAGGGTGTGGCATGGGCTCTGGCCACCAGAGGCTGGGAAATGACACTGTTAGCTGATGTGTTGGTTTTTTTCCCTCCAGGAGGGGAGTATGAAGGAAAAGAATCGCCTTCTCTGTATTTGTCTGGCAGGCAGAGACATGTAGGCTGGAGGCAGGGACCCCAGCAAGAAGAAAGTCATGGGACCCTCATGCCTTGTTTCTACCACTCCCAATAGAGGACCCCTGAGGAGGGTCTGTTAGTTTGGCATCTCTGAGCAAGGAGGGACTAAACCCCTTTAGAGGTGTCTCTCCATGTGCTGGGCCGCCCATCAGAGCTGGCGGAGGGCTGCAGGGACGGATGGACCGCCCTGGCCCATTGTGCCTGGATGCATGGGGATGACTGGGCCACTGTAGGTCCTCATGACAAACCTTTATGCGACCTCTAATGCATGCCAAGCTCTGGACAAGACCTAGGGACCCAGAAACAACAAGACAGGGCTATTTCCCTAACGGAGGTCGCAGGCTATATCAATGAAAATAATTGTTTTGATCCCTTCTTGTCGAGAGAGTCCTCTGCAGCTGCTGTTTCTGCAGCCTGGGGGGTTGCACTGTTGGCCCTGCCTGACTCCCTGGCAGCACGCAGATCTGCAGCGCTGAATATCTGCAGCAGAAGGCGCTGAGCTGGGGGATGACAGTGGCTCCTGGGAGACTTCTCGGTGGGCTCTTCTCCATCTCGTCACTACTCAGATCTCAGAGCAATGTGCCCACCGCCGTGTTCTCTCCAGCCCTTGCTTGTCCTCCTTCCAGGTCCTGCCCCTGTGCCTCGGGGTGTCTGGTGGCCCAGCCTCCCCACTCCCTCGCCTCCTCCTGTTTGCAGTTATCAAAGGAAACTGACTTTCACATAACGGAGTCGCTGTCTCTCGGGCCACAGAATTGTTTTCTTGCCCTAGGTCACCACAGATTTATCCTCAGTCTGACTTCAGTCAGATCAGTCTAAGTTAATTAAACCCACCATCTCTGTGTGCCCAGAAAAAGTTAAAACTGGCTGCTAGTTGATGCCTGAGTTTGGACAGTTCTTGGACTTCAGGACCAGAATGGACCTACTCGTGTCTGAGTTGCAGTGAGATGGTTGGAGAGGGGCTGGCTGCTCCATCCACAAGCCCTCTACCCCCCACATCCATTTCTGAAGGCTAGGACACAGGCCAGGGCTGGGACAGGACTCTCTGGGCAAGAAGCCTGAGAGTACTGGTTTCACTCCTTGACCAAGAGGCCAAGAGGACATGGTAATATTGAAGCAGTGAACGTGAAACAGAAACAAGTAGCTTTAGTTTCAGGAAGTCAGAAGTGGAAAAACAAGTGTTGACATTCTTTGAGACCCACTGTGGGCTATATTTTGTGCTGTGTTAGCCAGAACTCTTGTTTCTTACTTGAACTAGGACTTGGGAAAATCCCTCTCCTCTCTAGGCTTCAACTTCCTCCTATGTAAAGTGCTTCTGGCATTAGCCAATACTCTTCTGGGCTTGTCATGCTACGGTTTTGGGGGTCCCAGTAATCTGTCACCCACGAGTCAAAGTGCTTGAAGACATAAGGGAGAGAACGGGGAGGAAGGGACTAAGACATGTTGCGGTGTGTCTCTGTGAGTTTAGTTAACTGCAAGTGAGAAGACAGAGAAGAGATTAAGAAAACAAAGCGAAAAGAGGAAGGAAGAAAGAGCGTAAGAGGGAGATAAGGAAAGAGAAAGTGTGAAAGACAGGTGGCCACCACAGACACCTCAGGGGTCCTCAGGTTCAAATGGCCGGGTTTACTTTTCACTTTGTTAGGCTGGGATTGGGGGACAGCATGGCCAATTGTCTTCTCCAAAGAGGGCCACCATAATATTGCCACCCCCACCCCCCATGCTCTTTTACAATGTGATCTTGCCATTTCCCTATGAAAAGGTGGAGGCTAGTTCCCCACCCTTTTCATCTGGGCTGGCCTTGACACTTGCTTGTAACTGGTGGAATGGGGGAGAAAGTTTTTGCTGCGGGACTTGGAGGCTCAGTCAGAAGCAGCTAGAACGTGGATATCTTAGACGCTTGCTCTGAGGGAAGCCAGTCTGACTACCTGAGACCATCCTGCTGGGGAGGCCACACCTAGGCATTCGGGTGGACAGTCCTGGCTGAGCCCCAGCCCCACCTTCTGGCCATTTCCCTCACAGCATCAGACACCTGTAGGAAGAAGCTATCTGGAAGTCTTCATTCAGACCAGAGTACTGACCAGCCCCACTGAAAACTGCGAGTGGCAGAAAAAGTGTGCCAATGAGCCCTGTCCAAATTCCTGAAACAAGGTATCTGACATACAAGAAAAAAAAAAGGCTGTTGTTTTAAGTCACAACGTTTTGGGGTAGTTTGTTACGAAGCAAAAGGTGCTGGAACATGATAGTATAAGACGTTTGAAAATATAAGCCCCCTTGCAATGAAAAAAACCTTTAAAAAGTATAAATAAGACTTAAGATTTTGGAGATGCTTGAGATTTCAAACTGATTTGGATGCCAAACTTTAATTTTGCCCATTAAGGACATTAAAACAAAACTACTATTTTCAAGGTCACCATGTTGCATTTTTTTAAAGTGTATTTGGTTATTAAAAAAGGAAGAAGGAAAGGCTGAAATGAAGAAGATGAGCAGCATCGCACGTTGGCAAAGGTGTGGAACAACTAGAACTCTCACGCATTCCTGCTGGGAGCGCGAAAGGCACAGGCAGCTTCGGAAAATGGCTCGGTGGTACCATCCAAGCTGAACACGTGCATATTTTCAGTTCCATCCCTAACTACGTGCCCAACAGAAGTTTATGCATTTTTTTAACCAACAGATCTGCCTATGTTTGTTCAGCGCAGTACTCTTTCTAATAGCCCCAACCTGGAAAAAAGCCAAGTGCCCGTCAACAGCTGAATGAGTAGATAAATTGTAGTATATTCATACAATGGAATACTTATAATGTGTTGAATTTTTGCCAGATGGCATTATTGTAATTGTCATGAATTATTGCCAGAAAAAAAATCATGGACAAATTTCATAAATACGATGTCAAGAAAACAAAACCAGTCAAAGAGTACATACTAGGTGATTCTATTTATATATCGTTGAGAAAGCAAGCAGAATGAACCTACAGTGTGGGAAGTGAGAACAGGTTACCCTCGGGGCAGCGACTGAACAAGAGTGTGAGGGGGCTTCCAGGGGAGTGTGGCAGTGTTCAAATTCTTTGGCAGGGGCCGGCTACTTGGGGTCGCTCATTTTGTGAAATAGCATCAACTTGTGCCCTTTTCTGCCGGTATGTTATACGGCAAACAAAATGTTAAGAACAGAAAGCAGGGCCTGATCTCAAAGCAAAGGATAGGTTTAAAAAACAAACAAACTAATCTAGCACCCTGGCTGGTGTAGCTCAGTGGATTGAGCATGGGCCTGGGAACCAAATGGTCGCTGGTTCAATTCCCAGTCAGGGCCAGGTCCCCAGTGGGGGGAATATAAGAAGCAACCACACACTGATGTTTCATTCCCTCTCTCTCTCCTTCCCTTCCCCTCTCTTTAAAAATAAATTTTAAAAATCTTAAAAAACACAACTAATTAAGATTTATGAAAGTTTTATGGAACATTTGCTATGTTCTTATTTTTCTAACTTCTCCTTGGACCAGTATAAGTTGCACAATGACAGGGACCTGGGGGCTATGACGATGTCACCCGGAGAGATCCAACAAGGAGCAGACTTGGGATGCTCAGAGCACAGGCCCCTAGATAACCAAGGGGACACTGCTTTGACTGAGTCTCAGAAGCCCAGCTTCTACCCTGTTCCACTGGTTACAAGTGAGGCATCAGGCCAGCCTGGAGTTAAATGGGGTGATGTGGTCAGCAGCGGCCGAGGCTTCCTGGGGCCGGCCGGCCAACCAAGGCAGGCGCTTCTCTGCCGCGCCAGGCTGCTGCGGCGCCTAGTGCTTCACCCCACTGCCTGCGCTGTGCGTGCCTGCGTGCACACCTAGAAAGGTGCTTCCCGACCTTTTGCCATCTGCAGCGCACGTAGAAAATGACAACGCTGGCATGATGGGCTCTGGACAGCCACAGCCGGCTGGCCCGGTGCCCAGGCACCCCCAGGATGAGCGATATCCATACCTTGGCACACCTGTGGAAAAACATCTACGTGGACGGGGCCGTGCGGGAAGACACAAGCCTCCATTACGCATTTCAAGTTCTCTGGATTGGCAAAGGGGACGTGTCTGGGCTTGCCTTGTCCTTTCACTGGAGAGGCCAGCCCTGTGCCCCTCAGCCCCATTACTGGTTCTGTCATCATGACACGGCCTCATTTCCTACCCCCCCCCCGTCCCCCCTCATACCCCACTTTCTCCCCCAGCACATCACATCCTGGGAAGCTGCACTTGTCTTGTGCGTGAGCATCACCCAAGCTCCTCCTCTCTCAGATGCCTCTCTTTCTCTGCCAGGCCACCAGCTCTGCCAGGAGCGCTCGGCCCATGGTCCCTCTGCTGGGCCCTTGCCTCTCCTGCAAAGTCTGCCCAAGGCCACCCAAACACTTCGACTTGTGTTAACACGACTGGGCTGTGCGTGTGAACGTCTTTGTTGTCCCTGATTTCCTCTCTTGCCCATAGTAGGTGCTCCACAATTGTTTCTCAAGTAACTTCCAGGCAGCGGAGAGACCCCACCCATATGCTTGGTGGTCTCTCATTGTCCTCCTGCGTCTGATTCCCCATCTCTCAGGGGACCTGTCTTGTGGGTTATTCCAGACTGTGCTTCCACTGCCAGGGGCCTGGAGCCACGCAGCCTGGATGAGACACATCCTCCTTCCCCACCCGCCCCCTTCCCTGCCCACTCACACCTCTGGGATTAGCATGAGATCAACTGCGGTGGGACAAAGGGAAAGGTGGCTGGGACTCAGCCTCAGACCAGGCTCCCCTCATTCACGCACCAACCTGCAGTAGCCAGTCTTGGCCACAAGGGGCGCCGCACCGCGACTCTTTGCCAGTCCGAGGGTGGCTGGGTGAGAACTCGTCCTGCCCACCGGCATGGGGAGCCGCTCAGGGGCTCCCTCCTCTCCGACATCTGCTCCCAAACAGCCCTGCTGGCTGGCTTCTCCTGATGTTTTGCCATCTAGAAGCTACTGTTTTATATCTTGACATATTCCTCTTTGCTTTCCCATGAGCCCCTCTTCTCGCCACCCCCTTTACTGACCACTAATCACCGCAGGGGAAGGCACATTCACTTTGGTCATTTCCACCTCCTTCAGATGAGTGCTGTTCTCCAGGACGTGGGATGGAAATGCTCCTCTTCCATTTCTCCAAATCCCTGACTCTGCCCGCTCCTGTCTCCCCAGCACCACCTCTCTGACCTGGATTAATGCTTCCTGGAGGATCCCCTGTCTCCAAGGTCCCCTGTCCATGAACTCTTCGCCCTGGACCTAGAGCAACCGACTCCCATCAGTGACTCCCCAAATTCCGGACATTGACCCGGCACTCCGGCCCCGCCCCGCTCCTATCCCACCCCCACACCTCCGGGATCCTTCGGCCTGATCCTGCAGCCTCATGCCTGCTTCTCCCCGGCCCTCCAACCAACAATACTGAAATACTTGCAGTTGCTCAACACAACGTGATGTTTCGAGCCTTTGCACTTTGCACACGTCTTTTCCATGGCGTGATGCTCTCCCGACCCTTCCGCTGCACCTCCCCCGCTTTCCCCCCCTGCTCCCCACACTTCCCGCACCTGGCAAACTCCCTATTCCTCTGAGAAACCTTTCCCCACCCACAGCTCCTTCCCAAGTCCCAGAACCTCTCCTCTGGTGGCTCCTGTTCCCCAACACGAGTCTCTCCCCATATCTGTCACTGCTGCCCCCCATCTCTGCACCTCCGTGTGGGACCCAGGATGGCACATAGTAGGCGCTACATGAGAGCTGTTGCCCTGGCTTTGCGCTCTCAGCACCATGGTGCCTGGGACAAGTCCTTTAATTGCTCTAATTCCTGTTTGCTTATCTGCAAAGTGGCAGGATGTGAGCATCCAAAGGGGCACGTGTATTAAAAAATATAAAAGGCCAAGTGCTCTGCACATGTGTTGACTGCATTTTTTTCCTTCCAGATTAGTGTTTACCTGCACTTGCCTACATGGAAATCATAAGGTGAAAGGAATGTGATGTGATCTTTTTGTAAATTCCCCACCTCGAGCCCAGGGAAAAGCTGGTCAGGAGTAAACCATTAATTCTGTCTCCCTGAGGCCCCCAGGCTTCTCTGAAGCTCTGGGTTAATGATTCTGAGGTTGTTTTCTTCACAGGGCCAGTTCATATCTAACCTCTGGCACATTCCCATCTCTCTTAAGAATAATTTCCCATCCTGGAGTCAGGAATCTGTTTTGCCGAAGTTGGGGGATGTATGTAGGCCTCAGCCGTGCCCCTCCGCCACCCCCCCCCAGGACCAACAGATGAGAACTTCCCACCCCTGACCTGTGAGGAGGTCCGTGAGAGTCACGTACTGTGAAGACGTAAGCAACGAGGATGCTGTGACCTAGGCCATAACTTCCTTCACGTGAAGTGTGAGGATTTGTTTTCCGAACCCCAGAAGAAGTTCATGAAGACGTGGTGTAGAGAAACCATTCCGAGCCTGGCTTTTGAAAGTTTAATTAGCAGCTGGGGGAGGACTGGGTTGCAGAGAGAGGCAGCCCGTCAGGAGTGGACCATGGAACTCCAGGCGGGTGGTCTGTTTTATGGCTGCAAAGGCAGGTCATGCCAGAGGCTGGGGACAGAAGTCTGGGGGCCAGACACAGCTCAAGGGGGGTCTGGCCCCTCTTGAGATAAGACCAGCTAAAGGCTACGCGCTCACTGGGAGTTCACCGGAGTCTGCAACCCAGCTAGCTCCCTGGCAACCGCACCCCACCCTCCCCTCCATTCTGTGAATTCGGTGCCCATCTCCTTGAGTTTTGGAGCGTGTTGGTAGGACTGCTGATGTCTCAGGTTCCTGTGCTGGCCCCACCCCCTTAGATTTGTTTGCTCCGCCTCCTGCCCCTGCCAGAGACAGCGCTGTACGAGAAGTGGGCAGAAGCAGTTTACCTTCTCCAGCCTCAGCATTCTCATCTGTAAAACAGAGGTCTCACTCCCTCCTTTCCTAATAACAAAGACGGGTTCTTGTCACACTTTACCTAGAATCAGCGGAATTTAAAGAGACTAGACCTTTCAGGCGTACTTTTGTGCAAACATCAGAGTGAACATACAGGAAAAGGCATCCGCTGCAGTATCTCTGAGGCAGTAATGTCATCACAACTGCCATGGTGATCGGATCTCCGATTTCAGAGCATTACAGTTCGGAAAAAAATACAACGCCTGTGTACCCACTGCTTCACTTAGGAAATAGGTCACTTCCCAGCAGCACTGATGGCCCGTGCTCAGCAGCCTGATTTCTTAACTTTCCCCCTAAGAAAACCACTGGGCCGAATTTCGTGTCTGCTGTTCTATTTTTGACTGGTTTTAGCAGACGATACAGGGTACATGTTTGGTCTTGTTTTTGAACTGTTCTCTAAGTGGAATTATATCCTGTTTTGTGACTTTAAAAAAAGTTATGAGTTTATCTGTGCTAATATCCTACTGTATTATCAATTCTGTTGCTGAAAATTTGGGCTGTTTCCAGTGTTTTGCTATTACATTATTTTTGCTAGAAACAGTCTGCTAGGTTGCTCCAAGGTCCATACCTAGGAATGGGTTGCTAAGTCTAGACGAGAATGCCCCCTGTTCTGACTGCCAGCCAGTGCTGGTGCACCCCCTTCCCTTCCCTGAATGGCCTGAGGGGATGGATTCTTGCTTTGCCCTATTCTTGCTTTGCCTATGGACCTTTGGTGCGGGGAAGGGATATTTATACAGAGGACAGGGCGATGGTGGATGGTCTGGTTTTCAGCCATGGCCCTGGGGAGCAAGACCAGAAAGGGGCTGAGGCGAGGGGGAGCCCTCCTGCTGGCCAGGCCCAGCAGCAGAGAGGTGGGGCTCCTGGTGACTGGATCCTGGGGTCTCTGGCTGCAGCACAGTTGACATCATGGAATCCACTGTGAGGTCACTACTAGGCTATAGGACATAGACACTCAGACAGAAAGCAGCACTGAATGGATTATATTCAGACTGTATCGATCTTTATTTAAACTGCAGTAAGGAAAGGTGGACGGGCTCTCCAAGGGTCCTACCCCGAGCCCAGGTCCCCTCTGCAGCTTCCAGTCCTGGGTTCCAGCCACAGGGGTCAAAGAACACAGGTATCCATGACCTCAGACGCCACACTGTCAATCCTCTCCAGCCCCTGCCAATGCTCTCCTGTCTCTGTGATGGCCTCTGTGTTCCTGTCCATTGTCTTAGTTGAATTGTCCATGTCCTTACCACGTGGTGAGGCCACCGTTTTTGTAGTAAGATTGGCTTTCACGGTCCTCAAGAAAGAGCTGATCCTGCTGAGTCTCTGGGCTGTGGAACCTGAACTACTTGCAGACCAGTTACTCCCCGACTTGACAGAGGTCCTGGAGTCCCTGCTGACGGGAGCGTGGCTGACCCCTTTGTGCCTGGTGACAGGCCGGCTGCCCCTCGGGCTGCCGCCGCCTTTCTCCTTCTTGTCATTTCTCTGCCTGGCTAAGGACCGACCAGATGATTTTCGGAGTATCTTGTCAGCCCCTGGCTTGTGGTGGCTTTCAGTCGCCCTGCGGTGGTGGGGACTCCTGAGAGCTCTCTCCCTTTGCTTTTGCTGTCTCCCATCCCTTCTGCTCTTTGGGGCTTCAGCACTGGCCAGGGGCACTTGCTGCTGCATTTCAGCCCCTTCATGCACGCTACCCTCCCTGGGCAAGCTCGAGAGGAGAGGCCCTGTGGCACGATGACCCTTCGCTGTTTCTTCGGCAGCCTCGCTGGCAGGTTCTGCTTTTGCCGTTGCAACAATCAGGCTGGTCTCTGAGGAGAGGCTGGTGCTGGCAGCACCCTCGGAGGGCCGGTTTGCAGCACCGGCCCAGGCCATTTTAATGCTCTCGGGGGACATGTTGGCAACACCTTCGATGGCTATGCTGGTTCTGCTTCCTCCTGGATCCCGGGTGGCTGCCCCGGCTACGGCCACGCATAGCTGTTCAGGGGCAGCGGACTCGGTGATCGCTGTGCCCGAAGTGCCTGCTGTGGTGCCTGCTGCCGCCCCAGCCGCTGACACTTTGTCAGGCTCTGGGGGTTTGGGGTCTGGGGCGGCTACGTCTGGCCTGGCCGAGAATCCGTGGGAGTCACCTTGGATTCCCTGCCCCCCAGCAAAAGCTGCAGAGGTGGCCTCAGCCATCTCAGAGCCCAGGTAGAGGCTTCTGGTGCTGCTCTGGTCCTCACCCTCTTTCCCTGGGAGATCGGCCGCTGCCAGGCCTCTCCTGGTTTCTTCCTCCAACAGGGGCACGCATGTCCTGTCCCCCACTGGGGTGGTATAGGGACCACGGTTACTGTCCAGTGGTGGTCGCAGGAGGTAAACAAGGTTTTCCCAACAGGCAAAGAGGTCTTCCTGAGCACCCGGAGGGGGGCAGAGCTGCAGGTAGCAGGAGCGGCCGGTGGGGAACTTCAGGCGCAGCTGTTTTTTCTCCCGGTCGTGGACGGACATGCGCACGAACTTCAGGGGAAGCAGCCTAGTGAGCTCTAAGGTCTTCGAGGCCTTGTGGCCTTTTCCCCTGGTGCCTTTGCCGTGCCCCGAGTGCTCCTCACAGCCGGGGGCCTGGCGGGCCAGCAGCATGACGTCCGGCAGTGGGAGGATGGGGCTGGTGGAGGTGATGCCCACGGTCACCACGCGGACGTGGTTGTGCACGTCGATCACCTCTCCCTTCTTCGTGGTCTGGATGAAGTCACCCTCAAACACCTGTGCGTACTTGAAAATGTCGTATTCCCCCTTGTACAGCTGGCGCTGCAGCTTCCCCATCGCGCTGCTGAACATGCTCGCGCCGGAGCCACACGAGGCCGAGGCCGCGGGGTATGGCGACAGAGGCTCACTCTTCCCAGCTCTGTTTTATCACAGCAAACAGTGCTGGCAAGGCAGGCCCCTGGGTCTCTTGTTTCTTAGTCTCAGGGCAGAAAAGGGAACAGCAATGCTCCCGTGTCACACAGCTGGCTCCACGCAGGTCTGTCCACCCCGTCCCAGCCCACAAGACCCCCTTTGCCTCCCAGCCTCCCAGAGGCATGGGTGGGGATGCTAGAGGGTATCTGGACCCCAGGCTGACCGTCTTCAAGGATATGGGGATGTAGAGTGGGATTCCACGCTGCCTCACCTCACCTCCACCCCTGATTTTTTATTTCCCTGAGAGGCTGTGAGCTCCACTCTCGGCCTAACCCCCCTGCCCAGCCATATTTATCCTCTGCTGCCCTTTGTGACCTGTCGCCGTCACATACCCCTTTGTTCTCACCCCCTCAGGGCAGGGCCACCATCATTTCCCCAGGCCCCGCTGCTCCTCCAGAGGACAGGCCTGCCCTGCCAGGACTCAGGTGGGTTCCAAAATGAAAACTGGACAAAACTGTGGGAACATAAGAGGAGGGGATAAATGTGAGCCACTTGAGCTCTAAGTTTAATGTGATCAAATAACCCAGCATTGGCAACCTTGGTCCCTAGTCCATCCTTCATAAAATCCCAGTAAATGTTGAGGACAATGACCTGTAACAGTGACAGTTGCTTCTGTCAGGCTCCATGCTGTGTTCTTGCCACAGGGGCGGAAGAATCCATTGAGTTTGGGGCTGTTGCTACTGTCCCTTTCACAGGTGAAGAAATCGAAGCTGTGTCGCCTGCCCAAATTCACACCACCAACAGCAGTGAAGTCAGTGTTTGAACACAGGCCCAGCTAATTCTGAAGTCTTTTTTCGGAACCACCGGGCACTTTGCTTCACGAAGGAAGCTTGGGCCGCCTGAATGGTTTTCAACTGGACTGAGTTAGCTACGTCCAAGAAGACATTGTTAGAAGTTGCATAATTAATTCCACGTATGTGTGTGTGTTATAGAGAGAGTGCAAGATAGTGGCTGGGCTGAGAATTAGATTTTCCAGGGGGCCGCCTCCGTCCCTTCCCTCCATCATCCCCGTGCAAACGGCTCTGTCAGCTTCAGTCCCAGGCACCTGCCGAAGGGCCTCCTGCAGAACCTTCTGCCTTCTCGCCGTTCTTACAGAGCCAGCACAGAATACGTGATTTCTAATTCGTTACGCGAAAGTTCCGAGAAAGACCCCTGCTTCCAGCCCTCCTATCTCACACCTTAGCCATTCGTTCCTTGAGGAGAAAGACTATCTTTCTGTTAAAACATCCCTGTCCATCAACAGATGAGTAGATAAACAAAATTTGGTCTACGCATGCAGTGGAACGATCTTCAGCCACAAAAAGGAGTGAGGTGCTGACATGCTGCAACCTGAATGAACCCGGGAAACGTTTTGCTAAGCGGAAGAAGCCAGATATAAAAGGCCACATGTTGTAGGATTCCACTGGTAAATCCATAGAGATGGATGTTAGATTCTTGGTTGCCTAGTACTGGAGGGAGGAGAGAATGCAGAGCGACTGCTTAAGAGATACAGGACTTCCTTTTGGGGTGAGGAAAAATTCTGGAGCTAGTGGTGATGGTTGTGCAATATCGGGGATGTCCTGAATGCCACTGAACTGCACACTCTCCCGTGGTTACAATGGAAAATGTTACATTATGTGTGTTTTAATCACACACACACATATGCACATACACACACACACACCCTGCTCAGAACGCTCCTCATTAAAAAACACAGGCTTCAGCTTTAGAAATGTCAACTGTGTGACCCTGAGCAAGCCACTCAGCTCTCTACTTCCTCATCTGTACAGTGAGGATCATAACAGTTGCTGGGAGGATTCAGTGCTTTAATGCACATAAAGGGTTGAGCATATTGTCTCCATAAATGTTAGTTCTGGTTGCCATTGGTCCTCAGCTGGCCTTTAAGGCTCGGTCTGGATTCTTTGCCGAAAGCAGATTGGATTAGAGAAGCTCCTGCGGTCAGAGCCACCAGGGGAAGACAGAAGGGTGCACAGTGGACCGCCCTGGACTCCCGTGAGACTTTGTCTCAGGCAGGTCCACAACCACTGTCCACTCCACCGGGCAACTGCCTGAATGCGACCAGATACTATGGGGCGCAGAAGAGAGAAGATGGCTTGGTTTGGGTTTCGAGGGTTGGTTAAAAGCCCATGAGGAGAAATTAGGATAGAGATGAAAAATAGTCAGCATTTTAGCCCTTGGCAGAAAGTGGAAGTCTCACTCCAGAACCCCTGCCCTGGGCCAGAACTTATTAAATCTCTTTACTCCAAAACAGGTATCGGGCCAGATCTCAGGGAAGGGCAAGGGGACAGGAGGAGGGAGAACGGGTTTCCCCATGACCTGGCCGTGTGCTGGCGCCGCAGAGGCAGCCCAGTGAAAAGATGTCATTCTGGCGGAGGTCCCAGGCGCGTTCGTTCTCCCGGCCGCCCCACCCCCAACCTCTGTCTTCATCATTGAATGTGAAACGAGACAAACTAAATGCCTTGATGGTAAATACAAAGTCATTCTCTCTCTCTTTTTTTATGGAAGTATCAAAACATAAACTTGGCTACAGAAAACAAAACTACTTTTAATGCATTTGTTAAAAGAACTTAGTTTCATTAGCCATATACAGTGCATTTCTCTGATCAGCTTTTCCTGCCACAGCCACCAACGCTTTCCTTCCTCATTTCCATCGTCCGTGGGAGCTTGAAAAGTGTCTTGAGTTTCGTAACGGCTGATCGGTGGCTCCTATACCCACAACCAGAGGGTAAATGCAAGGAATTTTTGCCCCTCCACCAGGATGCAGAAAAGATGATGATCTCAAAGACAGGCGCTCCCACCAGCTGGTTTTAACAGATTAGTAACTACCCCTGACGTACAATTAAAGCAGCAAGAGGAAGACACCTGTGTCACAGGTGCCAGTTGAAAGGAACCATACACAAGTTCAAAGGAGCAGGCACCATTACTGTGCATGAATCTTAACATTTAATGAAGCCGGGATCTCTCGGAAGCATTGGTAACAGAGTAGCCAGTTATTATTTCTAGCCCGTGTTGCATATGTGCACAGGTGAAGAGCAAAGGGACCCGGTTCTGTTCCAGACCTAAGGGATCGTATGCCCGGGAGACTCCAGAAAATTAGGTGGAATACTTTTCTTTAAATTACCACACCTATCCCATCTAAAATTATTCCTTCTTCTTCTCCAACCTCCCCTCATTGTTTTCCTGATAGTTGACACACATAAATTTGCAACAAAGAGACACACACTTGGGCGTTATGAACCTAATTCAAGTGGCTACTTCAAGAGAAGTTCCACGGCTGAATGTAAGGTGTCCGTGGCTCGAGCTGAACAGGTGCATATCATAGGCTTTATATACTCAGAGAAAGCCACAGTTGAGGTATTTAGCCATTCAGATTTTGAATCAGAATTCTGTCTTAACACCAGACGGTCAGAGGGATACACGTGGGGCTGTGTCCCAGGACTCGTTCACGAGAAACGGAGCATCAGAGGCCACAGACCGAGGCGTGGGATTGAGAGTCCACTCTTCCAGCTGGTGGCAGGTGCCCAAAGAACAAAGGGGCCCTCGGAGAATATTCAAGGCTAAGCAACCCTCCCATCGCCCTCCCCACCACGGAGAGGAAAGGGGCTGCAGAATGACGACTGCAACCACCAGTTGGTTTCAAAGAACACAAACCAGCACAACACTGAAATTTACCACATCTTGGTTTCAATATTTATTATATTGACAAGTTAGGAATACTAGGATAAATAAGTAACATTTTCTCTTACAGAAAATTGTAATGATACTATTGTGTAGGATTGAACACTCTGAGGATTTCACGGAAACATCAGAATTCAAACAGACCAGAGTCCTTGTGGCCAGTGCGAATGACCTCTCACAGCTGTGAAAAGCTCTGGGCCAGATGCCTACAAACATCTGCACAACAAACACGGCGACAGTAACATCCCATAATGCTAAAGCCTAGGCGTCCCCTGGCTTCAAATCTGCCTCCACTGAATGTGGTTTTCAACCGCAGGAAAAGGAAAATGGAATATTCTTTGGCTCTTCCGGCCTAGAAATGACTCCTGACCTCAGTCACTGAGCAGAAAGAGTCCTGACCCTTCGGCAGGTGGACGTTCTGCTTTCACCCAGTGACAGAGGACCTGCCGCGGCCATGCCCATGAATTCTGTTACAGCCTGGGTGCCAAGGGAAAGGCCTTCTCGGGGCACAGAACCGCACTGCTGGCGAGCAAAACTCTGTTTTCCCGGGGCTGACAAGCTCTTCCGGCCACCTGAACATTTTGTAAAGCGCTGCACATGGTGATAGCCCCTCAAGCCCCCAGAAACCAGACCTGAGGGAAGTAATGAGAAAACCACCCCAGTGTTGTAAGAACAGACATCGGGAGCACCCAATGCCCGGTTATGAAACAGATGCCTTGCATACAATAACTCCTGTACATGACAGCATATTTGCTAGAAGCACAACCCTGGCCATTGTACAGCTTTGCTGAACGCCATTCTCACTCCATGTCCCCTACAAGTGACGGCGGTGGCAGTGGCAACAGAGGAGGTGGTCCCACCCCACCCACCCAAGGTACAGACACTTCTGCAGGAACCCTAGTGGTGGGAATTCTGGTTTTGTAGAATCCAGATGAAAGGTGGGCAGGACCCTAACCAGGGGCTATCTGGAGAACCCAAGAATGGCTGGTATGTTAAGGCCGGAATCCTGGAGTTGAGGCAAAAGTTGCCCTTGCTCTGGTCCGAAGTCCGCTCGGGGGCAGAGTGGAGAGGCTCCACCGGAGCCCTCCCGCCTCCACAGTCCTCTGCCAGTGGGATTCAAGGTGCACAGGAAGTCAGATCTCCAATGGCTGCAGAGTTTTGGATGCAGAAGGAGGAGTCGATGAGGAGTCCCCACTTGCCCCCATAACTACAGCTGCTTAGCTCTGTAATGTTCCTTCTTTTATCTGTTGGATAAAAAGGTTTCGCTCATCTTCTGGAGTCCGCCCGTTCTGAGCCCGGACGATACATGTGGGTCGATGAAGGTTGAGCATGTATATCAAATGCTGCTTCTCGTTCTTGAGCTCCTCGATCTGGGCCTTCAGTTCAGCATTCACACTCTCCAGCTTCTCCGACTCCTGGGGATAAGCAACAGAGTTAGTAAGAATGGAGCCAAGTTCCAGCAAGGAATGGGTGATCGGGTGACCAGGGAATGGGCCCTGGGTGGCGGGGTAGCACCTGGGATGTATAAGGGCATATCAAGCTGGAAATGGCCTGCAGAGCCAATGCCATTGGCTCCCTGCTACCGCACACACTGCCCCAACACAGCCGGGGCAGCGGCCTTAGGTTTGGCAGAATCCAGACCCTGGAGAAGCCGGGGTGTTCTTGAACTTAGAGGCTTCTTCAGAGATGCCCTTGAGTTTCCACTCAGGGTTTGAGCCGGGTGTGCCTCTCACAGTAATGAAGCTACAGTGGAACCAACGGCTCAGAGATCTCTTTTGCACGAGCCCAACAGACCACGTGCAGTTCTTCTGGACCCACAAGCGTCTTGGAGGCTGGGTCAAACCCCAGACTCATGAGGCTTCATCTTCTGTGAGTCACTCATTTCAATGAGAAGCTCATCTCCCCAGAAAGAATGTATACAGCTACACACAAAATGTCTTCATTTTCACTGAGTCCCTAAAGCAATCAACAGAACCCTGGAGGACCTGTTGAATCTGGGTGAGCCTCTGCCCTGGCCTGTCCACACCAGGGGGAAGGGACACGACCACTGGAAAGACTGCACCACCAGCCGCACCCCCGGCACAGATGCCATTCCCTTTGGGAAGTGGGGCCGGCTGCATGCAGCCAGGAGCTAAGCCCACTAGGTGAGCCAAGCAGGGCTACACAGGAACACCAAAAAAGTTTAACTACTGCTTGCGGATTAAGGAAATAACTCGTTTGAAGAGATTAATTAAAGGTGTTTCATAGTGAGCCAAATGAGAGCTGGCAGCTTCCTTTTCTCAGGCAAACGGGCAAGGGAAGCCTCTTTAACCGGGCTGACATATCCCGCCGCCTGGAAGCTGCCGGGCGCGTCGGGACTGGCCGCGGCCGCTGCGGGGTGTTTAGTTCGCACACCTGCTTTTATACACCCAGAGTCACGTTTCACTCAGCCACTGGCATTGCTGCTACAGTGATGATGACATGCGGCCAATGGGGGACAGGCATGTGCGAGGGGGCAGGGGGAGGCGAGAAGACACCCACTTTCTGCAGACACTCTGTCTTCTCCTTCTTCTTGTTTCGGCACTTGGCGGCTGCAATCTTGTTTCTTTCCCGTCGCCTCTTTTTTCTTTCATCTTCTTCAGGGCTTACCTATAAAATCCAAGAGGCACTTGCTTAATGGGAGGCAAGAAATGCGACCCGCCGCAGACACAGGCTGCCTTTTATCGCCACCCAGAACTGGCAAACCAGGGCAGCTGGACGCTGAAGGGCCTGGAAAGAGTAAAGCCCTGGGCTTTAAATGCACCTCGCCACACACACACACGCCCTTCAGAATGAATAGTAAAAATCAAAGAACTGGCCCTGACTGGTGTAGATCAGTGGATTGAGTGCTGGCCTGAGAACCAAAGGGTCGCTGGTTCAATTCCCAGTCAGGGCACATGCCTGGGTTGTGGACCAGGTCCCCAACTGGGGGTGTGCAAGAAGTAACCACACGCTGATGATTCTCTCCCTTTCTTTCTCCCTCCCCTCCGCTCTGTCTAAAAATAAGTAATTTTAAAAAATCAAAGAACTGTTAACATTTTACTGGCAATATTGGTAAAGTAAAATTTAGCTTATTTTAAAAATGTATTTGGAGCCCGGCTGGTGTAGCTCAGTGGATTGAGCACGGGCCTGCAAACCAAAAGATCGTGGTTCAATTCCCAGTCAGGGCACATGCCTGGGTTGCAGGCCAGTTCCCAGCAAGGGACACACAAGAAACAACCATACACTGATATTTCTCTCCTTCTCTCCTTCCCTTCACCTCTAAAGATAAATAAAATCTTTAAAAAACCATATCATTTAAAAATAAATAAATAAATAAATTTGTATTTGGATCTTAAAATAGGTTTGATATTCAAATCGATAACTATTGATAACAGTAATCATTAACACAGGAAACAGATTCTGCTTGGTAAATGTCCTTTCCCTTAAAACCATGAATGACCTCAGGGGCCCGGCCACCCTGTCTCCCTGTCTCTTTGATTCGAGACCCAAGGGCAGCCCGTTCACTTTCTGGAGCATCAGAACACCTCCTTCCTGAATTCAGGAGAAGCCCGTGGCGCCCCTGGAGAAGAGGAACCCAAGCTCTTCCCAACCTAAGTGGCATATCAGCCCCTGGCTCGGTGCCACCGATGGGTGGCAAACGAGCACCATCCATTCATTTATCCTTCAATTAAATACTGATCTCGTCCTCCAGGCCTCACGCTGAGCCAGCTCTGGGGCTCCTGAGAGAACAAAACTGTATCCTGTTTTAGCATCTGGGCCTCTGGAAGTTTACTCTGATTCTGACTCTGTCTGAGGACTGATGAGGAGTCAGCAGAGTCCGGCTGCTGGACTTGGCTTAGAGACCAGCGTCTGGCCGGGGAGAAGCTGGAGGGCTGAGTGGGTAATGAATGGTGTAGGCTGCTAATGTCAGGCCTTGTCATGTCACTTGTCCCTGCTCTGGACAGTGGAAAAGGGTATGGGAGCCACGCCTCAAACCAAAGAGACCCTGGGCAGGCCATTATCACCTCATGTCTGGCTTATTGCTAGGGGTCTGGACTGGACGGTACTGACTTAGTCTGGACTGAGGTGGACAGCCATGCAGTGTCGGGGAACAAAGCCCAAGGGGGACATACGGTGAGAGAAATTCCACGTTTTAAACCCGGGGTCCCAGACCCACACAGGCGGACATTTGGGTTTAGACTCAACTGCTTCTGAATTCCAGCTTTACTACCTATTAGCTGTGAGACCTTGGGTAAAGCGGCATATTCTTCTGAGCCTCAGTTTCCTCATCTGTAAAATGGGATCAATAGTTTTACCTACTTAATAGGGTTACGATGAGGGTCAAATCAGTTAATAAATGCAAATGCTTTGCACAGTGTTCAGCTCACAGCCAGTGCTATGTAAGCATCAGTTATTATTAACCTCACCATCTGTGTCTTCATCAACAGCTCAGTGATTCTTGTATTTCCTCTGACACTTTGACATTTTTGGATAGACGGGAGAGAATTCAGGGCTCTCTCATGTGAGGAAATACTTGAAAGTAGAGCAAATCTCAAGTTCACATACTCTCAGAGAGGGAAAGTCCTTTCTAGAGGCCATTTGGTTTGGTCCCATTGGTTTATTAATGTGGGAATGAGGAATTCAGCCAACCGATAATATTGATCTGTCAGTGCGTAATGTGCCCTGGGAGGCCCGGGAATCGCCAGCTCGTGGTCAGCAGACCAGTGGCTACAAAACCCGATGCGACCCAGGCCTTTGGTCCCTCGTCCTGTGTCCTTTGCAAGTCCCAGCTGGGTGACTGAGATCTGGGGAACAGGCTCACGCTGCCCCAACACACAGACAGGATGTCTGTGGGCTTCCTAGGCTCAGTGTCTTATTTTAAGTTGAGAACTCCAGCAGCCAAGGGGACCAGAGTATTCAAGGCCAGTCAGAGCATTTTCTTCCCAACAGGAAAACCTACTTGTTAAGGGAAACTGAGATCAGAGGATCACTCGATGAACACAGAATCACAGACGGACTGGTTGGGTGGCTGTAAGGAGTTTTTCCACAAGGCAGGCTGCCTTCTACTCCCTCTGGAGAACCCTAAAAATATCCTTCCAAAATGCTCTCCTTCCTTCTATGACGATCCTACTACTTCCATTCCATCCTGTTATCTCAAGATATTTAATTAGAAAATTCAAATAAATACTCCCTCAAGTATCCCAATATCCAGCCTGCACTGTCCACTATTGTGCTGGGTACCAGTGACAGCCCCTCAGGTTCATTAGGGCCCAGCCAATGCCCCTAAGAACAGCATCACCCTGGGCCCTTCTACCAGTCCCTGAAGTAATGATCACCCAGGTCCTCTACTAGACCCTTAAAAAAAATCATTTTATTAACCCTTACATAGAATCACAGAGCCCTTGCATTGACTCACCGCCCCTTCACAGAGTCATAAAGATTCTTAACCAACTTCCTTTAAAACTCAGTTCCCTTTTGGCCAGTTCCCCTACTCCTTGTCCAAAGGCATGTTGATAGCAGTTAAGCCTGAAACATTCCCATCTTGAGCCCCTGAGGGAAGAGCCAACAAAACGTCCAGGACCTCAGCTCTGAGTTTTTAAGCCACCACACACAGCATCACCAGCAACCACTGCACAGACTTGTCACCATGTCTGTTACTCTGTGTGTCTTTAAAAAGGTCACCAAGTGGGGAGCAGTGCAAGTGTCAGATAGAAGTGAACTTGAAGCAGAACCTGGTACTAAGGCTGTGAGCAAGGCTGGTGGGTCCTCACACCAGTCTGGCCACCTGGGTCTTTGCAGTTATGAAAATAAACACTACACTTGGGGCTTCTTCAGAACGACTAGACACAAAGAGGTGATCTCATACAGGCTCATGTCTTTAAATAACACCCATAGGCCAACGGCTTCCCACTCCACATCTCTAGTCCTGGTTCTCCTCTGCTAACTCCCAACCCACATGCCCGGCTGCCTCCTCCACTGCGGCGTCCGATAGGATGGACTTGTGTCCTGGGCCCATCCAACCTCCTACAGTCCCTAGCTCACCAGCAAATGGGCACACCATCCTTACAGTTGGTCAGGCCAGAAATGTGGACACCACCCTTGTGTCCCCACCTGGAGCCATACTCTATGTCCGATGCATCAGAATATCTGCTTTACCTTCAGGACAGACCCAGGAGCCAAGCACTTCTCCGTACCTCATGGCTCCCATCCTGACCTGACCCTCCACTGCTCACCTGCATTACTGTGACCTCTCATTTCTATATTCTGTTTCTACTCTTGCCCCTGCTGCCCATTCTCAATGTGGCAGTTGGTGATCACCTAAAAACTGTAGGTCGGACCATGCTGCTCCGCTGCTCAGGAACTTTCCAGGGGCCTCCCATCTCACTGAGTAAATGGCTGTACCTTTACAGTGGTCTGTGAGGCCCAGCACAATCTGCCCCCACCCACCCCCTCAGCTCCTACCTCGACACCCACCCCTCACCTTGCTGCTGCCCTTATCCCCAAGCACACTCCCTCCCAGTGCCCTGATCCTTGCTCTTTTGCCAGATACCTAGACGGCCTCCTTCTCCTCCTCTTTGGAGTCTCTGCTCAGAGGCCATTGTACCAGCGAAGCCTTCCCTGTAGAGCAGCCCCCGACCCCAGCCCTGGTCTCAGTCCCCCTCTGCTGCTGGAGTTTTCCCCTTTGCCAGTCTCCCATATTATGCTTTTACTTCTGTGTATGATCTGTCTCTGCCCAGGGGAAGGTAAGCTCCCTGAGGGCAGTGGCTGGTTTTACTCCCACTGCAGCCCCCCACCCAGGGCACGCTCTGGCACGTGGCAGGCGTGCAGGTGCACAATAAATACACGCTGAACAAACGGACACCTGTGGCAGAACCTACCTGGGTTTTTGTGATCGACATCTCGAGGGGTTTGCTGCTGACAGTGACTGACTCCAGCGCAGAGGACATCCGGTGGCAGAGGTGCTTGTTCTGGATGGCGAACCTCAGCTCTTCCTTGACAAAGGGTGTCAGGTTAGCAAAATCCTCAAACACCAGTGACCCAGGAGGGGACAGGCAGGGGACGATGGCAGAGGCACTGACTTCCGAGGCAGAGACCTGGCCTGGGTGCTGAAGCATCATTTTGCTGAAAGACACATCGAAACCCAAACTACTTCAGGGATTGGGAGCATGCGACCAAGTCCCCCAGACCTGCGACCTCCGACCTCCGACCCAAGCCCCACTCCAAGAGAAAGTCCCATACGCCCTCCAGCTTCTGTCCTGTTTTCATTTCATGCCAGACTCAGTTTGAGTAAAACATGTTCTTAGAAAACACAGCTCAGTGATTGTGGAAAAAATGCCCATCTGAAGCTTATTGGGGTGGCATTTCAGGCTATTCTACATTCTTAAAAGCATTAGTTTGGGCTGGTGTGCTTATATGCAAGTGTAGCCTCAAACAGAACTGAAAGAGGAAGAGCGTTAAAAACAAAAAGTGAAACTATTATGTAAAACCATTTCCAGTCTCTTTTTGAAAAAAAAAAAGAAACTTGGCATCTCAAATCAAGTTGAAGTTGTCAGTAAGTGGAAGTAAAGCAAGGCGTGGGGGGGGCACCCCTGAATTTAGCAAATGTATCTCTGAGGCTTCTCCCTCAGCAGGTTGGATCCAAATAAATGAGGAGGAGGATGGTCACCGTAGCAGGTGTTTTTCTCTGAGCCAGTTCTTGGCAAGGGCTGGGAGCCAGGGATTCAGATCACAAGGGACCAATGGTCCCTTTGTAGAGTTAAGCTTTGTGAACCCAAGACCTCAGAGTGAAGAAAAGGGAGGAGCTAAGATTTCAGACCTCCTTAGGAGGTCTTGTTCAGCCCTGTGGCGTCTGGAGAGTTTTGGTCTGGGGGCCAGAGCGCGCCTGCAGCTGGCTCTGGCCAGTGTGACCAGAAGCAGCAGTGCGAGGGAGGCGTTCTGAGACTCAGTCTTCACCTGGCGAAGGGCTGAGAGCTCCTGCAGCCTGGGGACTGAGTGTCCGCTGCCGCCCACCCCCAGCGCCCGGCACGGTGCCTGGCGCTGGCTGCTCCCCTGCTTGCTCTCCACCGGCCACTGCCCAACAGAATACACAAAATCGGAAACAGGTGGTCAAATCAACTAACTTCCGAGGTCCTGTCCACTCCTGTCATCTTGTGGTTTAGGGAACCCAAGCTGACAACAGGAAAATAAAGGGTAGAAACAGTAATAGTCTCGTGGCCCCCATAAACCTCCCCTTGTCATACACTTCCTCCAGCAGTGGCTGTCCCTCATCCAGGCAGTCAGTTCTCCAGGGGCGATGAACGCAGGGATCGTCTAGCCAGGGGGTCCCCTGGAGAGTCCTCAGTCTTGGGGACCTGTGGTCTTTAAGCCAAGTCCAGCCAGAGAGGAAGTCTGCCAGCAAATTGCTGCCATATAACGGGTGCCTCCTTCATAGTAGAAACCTCATTTAATCCTCGAGAGAACCCCGTGGGCTAGGTCCCAGCCCCCTTTTACAGATAGAGTAATTGAGGTTTATACAAGCTCAACAACTTGTCGAGAGTCATATTTAGTGCGAGGCGGCATCAGGGTTTGGAATTAGATTTGACTCCAGAATTTATGTCCTTAATTTATAGAATTAATTAACTTAATAGAATATTCTATTAAGTAGAATATTCTACTTTATAGAATATTATTCCACACAGCAAAAACAAACAAAAAACCAGAGCGAGTATTTCTGGGGAATGGGACCGGCATAAGGGTTGTGGGGGGAGCAAAGGAAAGAGCCAGAGGGAAAACTTGAACTCTAGGTAACAAACTGCTGATCTTTCTACGTCAGGGTGTACGCTCAGGCTGCTGCCCGCACTTCGGAGTGTGTGTAAGTGGGTCTTTTGTCCACAAAAGTCCCAGAGTTGGGTCAGAAGATCAAGATATAAGGCTCACTCGCTCATATGTCATCATTATACCTCCCGGTGCCTTCCTTCTCCTCCGTAAAAGAGCAGAATAATAATAATACGTGAATATGCCCTGGAAACAATGCGACTAGGAGGCATGTTCTCACTGGGCCTCCCAGGGATGCTCCAAGCACAGGGCTGGCTCTCTGACAGACGCTCTGTGAGGTCCACGCGGGAGGGTGGCTGGTCACTCTCTTTGATCTCAAACACCTTTCAGAAGAACACCCTGACCTCTAACTCCCCCTTAAGATTTGAGATACACTGTCAGAGGCAAGAATTCCAGGCCAACAAATGCCCCTGTTGACTATTCAAAGAAAGCCAAGAAATGTATGTGAACACTCTTCCTAAAGCCCTTTGTCATGAGTCAGAACTGATGTTCTACCAGTTTAATCCTATAATCTTAGGGCGCTGGTCTCTGGCAGGTGATAAACTCTGGGAAACCAGCCTTCCAAAGCCAGAGGCTTAAGATTCTCCCAAGCATTCGTGTTCTCCCTCCCTGTCCAACTTCTGATGGAGTTCAAAGCCACCCCCGGGCTCGCCTTTGTTTGGAAGCCTAGATGGCCGGCGCCCTTCGACACGGGTAGTTCGAACTCCATGGCAGTTGAGGGTAGTTCCATTTCACCACCCGACCAAGTTTATTAATGAGCTCTCAAGACTCGAGGCCTGCTTTTTAGTTTTGTTTTGGGTTTTTTTCCCCTTCTTAGTGTAAAGTCAGCAATCCTGATGAGAGAAAAATGAAGAATGTCAGTGGTATGGAATGTCTTTATGAAAAGTCTTGGGAGGGCTTCCTTGGGGATAGAAAAGAGCTGTACAATGTTAAAAAGCTTTCCAGAAAGTAAAGTAGTTGTATCGTTAGAGATCTGGACTTTCTCTGCCCTCGGCTAAGGCTTAGTTTTTAGTTTCCTGGGATCCTTTCTAGTGACTTCTTTACTCAATTCTCTGATGATATGATTCAGCCTGGATTCCTGCTATGTCCCTATGAGGAAAATGAAGTTAAATCTTCAGACATTTCCCACCCACAAGCTGAGACCCTCTAACATCTCCTTCACTGAAGAAAAAAAAGTTTGAGGATTTTCTGAGTTGACTTTCTACATTGATTTTAAAATTGCTACAGAAATGCTACAAAGCAGCTGCGTTTTGCTTCTGCTTCATTATCTCTGATCAGAAATCATGTCATATCATTGGTAGTTTCATCATTTTCAAGAAAGTGAAACTTTACTCATGTATTTCTTTAACTGGAAATTCAGCGCCTGGACTTTATTTCCCAGTAGCTACTAACAACTGTGTTGAATTTTCCCTTTAATTTTTATCTCTTTCCACTAACTGCTCCTGCTCATAAAACACAGAAGCCAGCATGGGTCTTTTGCTAACTTCATACCGTGCTGGGTCTTTCCCCCAGCCACTTGAAGGTCGGAGGTACGAGGCCGGCCTCGGGGACCAGAAGCTTCCAGGCCCTCAGTCTCCTCATCTGTGACATGAGACCAGTACCACCTGCCCTAGTTCGAGCACAGGGCCGTCAGGAAGATCACACGAGATTCGTGAAGGTGAGTTCACACGCGTCCTGGGTACTCAACCCTGCCGTGACTCCACTTTCCCCATTTCAGGGGGAGCGTGATACTGCTGTCAGTCACTCCCATGCAGCCCAGTCCCATTCATCAGGATTCCCGTCAGTCACAGCTTCTTTTGCCCTTTGGTTGACCCGCAGCTTCCTGTCACACCAGATCAATCCCACCCCGCCCCCCCCCCATTGGCTGGCAGTGGCTTGTCCCCACAGGTTTTACGTACTTAAGAAATAACTAGTTCTCACTCGTGAAACCATTTCTGGTTTCTGTGGTGTCCTGGCCATGTACTTCCTCTTCCCTTGGGTGGGGGACCCCTGGAGTCACTGACCCTGCCCCGTGCCCGCCCAATTTGAAAATGGAAGAGATCATGGATTCTATCCAATGGGATAGAACACTCAGTATCAGAGTCATCTAGGTCAGGCCTCCATTTGTAAACTGAGTACAATGAGGTCTCGGAAAGCACAGTGACTTGCCCAAGGCCACAAAGCTGGGGAGAGGTCCAGTTCAGGCCAAGCAGCTGACCACCCACCCACTCCTCACTGTGTTCCATCACCAACAGAGGTTCAACCAACAAGGCAAGTGGAGAACAGAGCCGCTGGCCAGGCGGATGAAGGGTCAATGGTCCAGTAGCCGGGTCGGTACCCAGCACAGAGAAGGCTTTGACAGGACCAGACAGGGAGGGAGAGCAGGAGGAAGCGAAGGGAAGAATCGGCCACCAGGGAGAGGGGAGAGGGGAAGGGAGTGGTTGAGACAGCGGGGATCCAAAGGCTGAGAGAGCTGCCACAGGTGAGACTGGGTCTCACCCCCACTGCGGGCCTGCAGTGCTACCGTCCACGGGGCACTGAAACCAGCCCCACAATACAACCGCAAAACCCACCCCCACCCCAGTCTCTGCAGGGAATACCCTCAAAGCAAGAGCCTATATACTGCGGCATTATTCTACAACAAATGCTAAATGCAAAACAAGGGGGCAGTAATATCCGTTTCTCCTTCATTGAAACTTCTGTCGAAGCCCCAAACAGAGGGGACTGTCGCTCACACTGAGACAGGTGCCCTGGGAGACGATGTGACTGGCAGACTTCGGGCCCACAGTCTGGATAAGACATGGCACCTGTGGCTGCTACTGGAGTCTTTGGGCTCTTCCTGTCTCAACCCCACCCTTCTCCCTGGCTCTTGGCCCTTTGGCCCTTTCTGAACCACCCTCCTCCCCAGAACACACACACTTTATTTTTCCCCATCAAAGCTTCAGCAGCTCTAAGCATCTGTGATCTAGGTAATGAAATCAGAGAGAAGAAAGTGGTTGGCAAGTAAGTAGATGAGGAAAATGCAGCGTGGGGGAGCAGAGGAGAACCAATTCCAGGGGGAAGAAAGTTGGAAAGGGAAGATGCCCCACGGAGAAGTCTCCTTCCCTCTTTGCATCCGAGGCTGCTCGTGACATTAGAGACAGGGCGTCTTCCAGTGATTCGGGGCCCCTCACCGGCCCCCCTTCTCTCAGTTACACCACTCCAGAATCTGAAAATCGGGCCAGGAAGGACCCTGATGGTTATCTGGTCCAACCACCACCTGCGCTCGCATACAGGCAGAGGCGCCAGCACTGCATCTGTGCTCACATCTTCCTGCTGGGGATACTGAGGCTCAAGGTCAGCAGGGGCAGTACAAGCTCTCCTCGCGGCCCTGGCCACCGGGGCACAAAGCCATTCTCTTAGTTATATGAACAACGGGCTTCGCACCCTCGCTTCCCCCACGGCTGGTGTCGGTGAACGACAAGCAGAGGAGTCCGCGAACCCGCCAGAGGAAGAGCTAGAGCCACAGGTGGGAGAGAAGAACCAAGCGTAAGCGACTCGGGACAGGAAGTCTCCAGCCCAGGAGCTCGGCGCCACTCGGCGCGGGGAGCCCTCTGCGTCTTCGGCCGCAGGTCAGGACCGGAGCGCTCGCCGCCTCTAAACTTATCTCAACAAACTTTCGCTCCCGGCTCCCAGCGCTCTCGGGTGCGCAGGGCGACTCGCAGCGACCGCGCCCGCGACCTGGGTTTGCGGGTCCGGTCACCATTCATTCCGTTTGGCCCCTGGGGCAGCACTTTCGTGAGCCCGCGGCCACCGAGCTCCGCCGCGGACCTCGAGAAGACGGAGATGGGAGTGGCAGTGCCCCGGCACCAAGCGAGGGATGGAGCGGACAGTGAGCTGGAGAGCCTCGGCCACCCCCGAGAAACCCACCTCCCTACGCCCTCTCCCAGCCGAGTAAGAAAATGCCGAGGGCGGAGAAGAGCAGTGTCCCCAACCTGGATGAGAAGCAGAAGCCCACTTCTCCTTCACCAGGAAACTTTCGCGCCCCAAGTCAAAACAGAAAGTTGTTGGCGAGAAACTTCCTGAAGCGCTGAGGAGCAGCAGTGGCTGGAAAACCTTCAGCCGGAGTCCTTTAGAAGCCGGAGGCTGGGGGCGCCGGTCGGGGGTGGGTCCAGGGGTCGCGGGGTTAGTTACTTATAGGGGCGCAAAGGGAATGAAAGCGAGCCACCCTCGCCGCGCTCGTTCACTTGGTTTCCAAGCGCTCACCTCCGGTCTCCAGTCGGGGCGGCCAGGGTCCGGAGGGCGGGGGGTGTCGGAACGGGGTCGGGCTGCCCGTCGGCGGGGTCGGCGGCCGAGCACCGGGAACACCCTGCCGGCGCGCGGGCTGGCGGGTTCCCTGCGGCGGCGGCGGCGGCGCTGGGAGAGGACTGAGCAGTGGCCGCCTCGCTGCGTGCGACTGTGGCTGCGAGTGCGTTGCATCACCCCTTTTATAGCCCTCTGGCTGGCGCCGCGCCCGATTACTCCAGTTCTGGGCTGATGTAATGCTATTAATAGTTTCCCCTGAGAACCAGCCGAACTAGGCTGGGCACCGGGAGGAGGGGTGGAGGAGGGGCCAGAGGGGCGGTGGGGAGAGGTGGGGACTGGTGATGCAAGCCCGGGGAGGAGCCGGCCGCGGCTCGGCCTCCCGGCCTCGCGCGCTGCGACGCAAAGCTGCCCGCCCCGTCTCTCCATATCAGGAGCCGAGTTGCTGGGGCTGCCTGCCAGAAGTGCGTACTCGCTGCTGCGTGTTCCCGGCATGAGCCAATGGTGCCCAAGCCAGCCGCATGACTCTACCGCGCTGGCATCTCTCCCTCCGCTAGGCTGCGGGAGGGGCTGGCGGGGGGGGGCGGGGGGTGGATCCTGGCCGCATCCCAGACTAGGTGAGGCTGGGAAGCGGGCACGTCCTTTCCTTAAAATCCGTGATGATTTTCTGGAGCTTCGGGAAAATACCCCCTCCACTGCCAAACCCCTCCCTCTCACGTAGGGGCGGGGTAGGGACTGTGGCGTTAGTCTCTGGTGGGGAAGAGGTGCCCGAAGGCATCCTCCGTGGGCGACCTCCGCGGCGGGGACCGCCAGTTTGCGGGTTAATCCCTGAGCCGAGGGCAGCGCTCCGCGGGCGCCGTGCGCTCTCAGCCCCGAGGCTCCCCAGCCGAGCGCTCGAGCGGAGCCGCCCCGAGACAGGTTGGGAGCCCGGCACCCAGGCGAGGGCGAGTGATGGGAACGTTTGGGTTAGGATTTTGTTTTTTAAACAACCACCGCGTTTGAAACGACAGTGAAACGAACAAGACCCGGGAAAGACGAGAGACCTGGAGAAAGCCGAGGCAACTCAGAGAGGGACCGAGTAGGGCTAGAGCCTGAAGGCCAGGCGAGGAGGAGAGAGGGCGTTTCGGTCTCTTTACTTGGGTGTTTAGGGGAAAGCAGTCTTCGGCTTTCCCGTAGTTTTCGGCGCCCAGAGCGGATTGGGCTGGGACCCGGCCGCGGGCACCGGGCTGACAGCTGCGGAAACGAGGCCTCGCAGCCGAAATCCCTTCCGCCCCCAGGCCCGGGTGGCGGGAAAGGTGGTGCCCCGTGACTCCAGGTTCGAGCCGAGGCTTCAGCAGAACTGGATTTGAACCCCAAGAATCCAAGAATCTTGCCTTGGATTCCCCACGCGTAACTGTCTGCGGACCTTCTGGAACCACGGAGGCGTAGATGTGGAAGCGAGTGTTGCCCTCGCTGGTTTCGAACCTGCCTGGGAGGGAGCCCCGTGCGCGCCCGTGCGCTGTGGGGCCACGGCCGGGGCAGAAACACGCGCTTCCATCTGCCTCTTGGGAGAGGCAAGCGCAGGTCCAAGTTAGGTAACGTGGGGTGGGAACTAGAAGGGCCTCCGAGACCTGGCCTCGCCCGTTTGAAGCCCGACCCCACCGCACCTGCAAGCCCCCGTCTGTTACGGTGGCGATGGGGGGGTCCAATCAGTGCGTGTGCGTGTGTCTCACACACACAGACACGCACATAGTCCCCCACCCCAGGGTATCTGAGTCCCATTGCCCAGCAGCCTGGGCGAGAGACGCTCCGGACTTGCCCGCCCACGTGTTTCCCTCCCCCAACCCGAGCCTCCCCCCGAACATCCCGCCCCACCCAGCCTCCGAAGGCCCCTGCGCCCCGACCCGCCCGGGAGCCCCGGGGGTTCCACACGGGACCCACGTGGAGGTTGTTTGGGACTCGGTCCGCAGTACAGCTGCGTCGCGCGAAGCTCGGAGCGGTTGTTTTGCTTTACTTTTCGCCATGGTAACGGCTCTCCTGGCCACACCCTCCCGGCCTCCGCCGGGCCCGCACCCCCGCACGGCCCGCTCCACACCCCCAAACCCGCCCTCCTGCCGACGCGTCTGCTGGTAAACCGGGTGCCGGCGGGTAAACCCGGGGAGTGTCGGCGCGGCCCGCGGACCCGGAGAAAGGGCGTTTGTCAGTTTAAACCAGAGGGACTTGGGATTCTCTCCTTATCTGTTGTATCTACTTATCTGCTGTCTGGGATAACCGGCGCCGTCGTAAAGTGAAACAGGGAGGGGGGGAGGACACGAGAAAGCTTTCCCTTCTTTTCCTCCCTGAAATGCCTGCGGACATCTAACCAGTTCACAGTTTAACGTCCGAGCCACTCGCGCGCCCAAGCCAGATTTCTGGAGGTCGGGTCCTGTCCTGGGGGCAAACTCAACTAGGTAACCAGCCAGACCGGCCTGCTCACACCGAGGCCAGAGCCTCCCCGACGAAGCCCACACGCCCCTCGGTTTATTTTTGTTACCATAATGCTTCTCAGTAGGCTTATTTTCGTTCCAACAGTTCCCGGTTTTGAATCTCCAAGTCACACCTGGGTAGAAATGCTGTCGTCAGCTGTCCACAGCGGCTGAGGTTCTCTGCCTGCCTTCCCCCTGAAACTTGAGGGCAGTGAGACTTTTGACACGGGAGTCAGCCCACCCCCTTGTCAATGAAATTCTTATCTCAGGAAAACAGGAAGGATGCCTGCCTGCCTCCCGGCCCCCAGCCCCCAGCCCTGGGGAGAACTGTGAAATAAATGCCTGGCAACTGGCAGAGACTGGGAAAGTGGAAAGGAAGTGGGGGTCCCAACGTTTGAGCCCCCAGAGGGGTGACCAACATCTGGTCCTGTGCGTCCTCAGTTTACCCTAACTCGAGTTGACGGCACCCAATGTCCCACCCAATGTCCCCTGTGCAGACTTCCTGCCCCATGTAAACGAGGGGCAGGAACAGCTCCTCAGACCCAAATATTTCTCTGCACAAAGGCAAAGATTGTCCCTGCCTCCTGAGAAGGAAGCCCTGGCTTGGGTTATTTCAGGGGTTAATCCGCATTGAAAGAGGGTTAAGCAGAGATTTGAATATTGTGGAGGCTCCTGCTGGAGAACCGCCTTGGGAACCCACATTCAGACCAGCCTCGGTATGTTTTGCTGAGTGAGATAAGAATTGGAAACTTCATGCCGGGGCATGTGCTAAAGGAAGGGAAAAAAGTTAAAAGGGGAGGGGATGGAACAAGGCAGCTAAAAACAGCCCACTCGTGGCAACCAAATCTAAACACCAAAACATTGCAGGGAGCCAAAAAAAAAAAAGTCTGGAGATATTTAAAGATTTTAGCAGTTTCTTAGTCTAGGGAACAGTTTCTTCCCGCTCCTTCCCCCACCCCCATTGCTCTTCTTTGAACCCTAAGATTGTGTTTGCTCACAGGGCCCTAGAGGGGCAAATTAAACCCAGGTTAAAATCACTCGGGCACTAGCCTTGTCTTTGTGGCTCAGCCCACTTCACTTCAGAAGGAGTGTAGGGTAGATTCTCTTTTCTATTCTGCATCCCAAAGCCCACACTTAAAATCAGTCTGAGGAGTGAGGATCACTAACTTCAGAATCAACAAAATGGACCTCCTCAGGAAATTCAGGGAAGCATTGTATATGGGCTCTGCCGAAGTGTGAAAAGTGACTGTGTCACCCTGGATAAGTCATTTCGCTTTCTGGGCTTAAGTTTCCTTAGCCAAAATAAAGCACTAATTTTACCTAACACAGAAGTTTGTCTGAAGGATCAGTGAGAATGGAGGACACAGCCAGTCCCTCATTAGTGGTGTCATTAATTGTGAATCAAGGAGGGCTTTTAGGGATACCCCTGGGTTTCTCCCAGAGCCCATTCTGTCCCTTAGTCTGTGACAATTGAGGAGGAAGTCGAGCTATACCCAGAGAATGACCATCTGGGGATCGGCAATAAGACTCCATGCAGGAAACAATGAGAGTGAGCCCGTTCTCCACCCTCAGCAATTCCAGCGCAGGTCGGGGCTCTCCCCCATGCACGCTGGGCCAGAGGCCTGTACAGTGTGCCAGAAGCTGGGAGCGGGGGATAGGGGTTCTGGTCTGCTTGTGCCTTTGGTGTTTTTTCCCAAGGCATTACCCCTCTGAAGTGAGGAGCCCTGGGTCTCCAATGAAGACCTTCTGCCAGAGTCACCCCGTACGTAAGCCCCTGGCAACCTCTCCTAAGAGAGTTGGAGGGAGAGGAGAGGATGGGCATTGAATTGCACAAGGACAGACCCATTTCCATAATCTCTTTTCCTCCCAAAACTAGAGTGGAGAAATATTGTCCAACTTTACTCTCAAACACAGCCTTGGTCCCGACATGTCCACATCTCTCTCAACATTTCAAAACAATTTTACCAGTGGACTTTGGAACCTATTTGAGAATAGAGTGGAAGAGGGCACCCCAGGCAGGGACCGCATCTTTGAAACCTTCCGTGTGCTCCATTTTCAACACACCTAGACATCCACCTTGGATCAGAGGATCAAAACCCAGGTAGCAGCTACTCCTAGTTAAGAGTGAGGATCCTGGAGCTCCAGGTACTGAGGACGAAGTTGCAGCAGGGAGAAGATTAGCAGGACTCAGGAGACCTGGGACCCACTGGGAGGTTTCCCTTCAGCCACCTGAGTGGCTTACGTAAATCCCACGCACTTCACCTGTGTTCCGGTCTATAAAATAGAACTATTTAGTACTGACTCCACCCAAAGGACTGTAAGAATCAGTGAGATAACAGATGTGAAAGTGATCTGAAAATCACTTTAAAAATCCTTTCAGAGGAACTTTTCTTGGTGTGTGTAACCATTGTGAAAGTTTGGGAGATGGGTAAGAGAAAAAACATTACCCATAATCTCAACACTATTAGCATTTTGGTGAGTTCCCTCCAGCCTCTCTTCTCCTACATACAATTTTATTTTTTTAAATCAAGTATTTTATTTTTTAAATCACAGTTTTATTTCTCAAATCACAGTTATGATTTGAGATTTCATGCAACTTCGGAATTTGCTCTCTTGCTTATTATTCTGAATTGGATGGGGTCTCAATTACCATCATTATTCTTCTCAAAAATACTTTGTTGTTCTATTTCGAGATGTAGCGCACATACAAATGACTATAGAGAACACGTACCTGCACTTTAATACTAAAACAAACACTGAGAGCCCATCACCCAAGTCCAGAGGTAACCACCTTCCCGATTACCAGGATTTTAAGTGGCCAGTGGAGGGGGTATGATTTACTCAGTCCTTCCTCTACTTTTAGCATTTAGGTGTCACTGATGTTTTGCTGGAGTGTCATATAAATTTAAATCTTCATTACAAAGAAGGGGGCATCAAATTTTGTCACCTTGGTGCTTAGAGGGGTCTAGAGAGCGGGTCTTGGCCTCTGTCTTTGAGGGCTACGCAGGGCGCAATGGAAGATGGACGGTCCCAGTGATCGCGACTACCTGCGCCTTTTCCTCGTTTCCTACCATCCAAACAAAAATATCCCGCAGGCACTCCCCCCCCAAAGCATCGCCTTACCCTTCCCCTCTCCACTCCCCGCCCCCTCGTTTTCTCTTCATCCACCTTAGAACAGAAGATCCAGGCGGGGCGCGGTGGGCAGCACCCGGGCAGCAGAGCTGGCACGAAGCAGACCGTGCCTTCAGCAACAGGCCTGCTGGCGCCCAGGTGGGGCCTTGGCTCAGGAATTGCTGCGCCAGCTCCGGGGCGTGGGGGGCGTGGGGGGCACCGGATAGGCAGTCACCAGAGCAGGTTCCTGACGCCTGGCGGTGCTGATGCTCTGAACTACGCGATACCAGACCTGAAAGGATCCTGGAAGTCATCGGCCGCCATCTAACTGCGTGTTAGCATGCGCAGGGTACACCAGTGTATACCAGGAGGTAGACCGGACTTGCTGGAGTGCCGGTCTTAATTGATTAGTGCTTTGAATATTGCTTTATATTAAGCAACGATGGGTATGTCACACAATAATTTTTTTAAAGGAACAAGATATCAAATAAATTTTGTGCTTGCGATAGGCTACCGGAATTTATGCTCCCGGGGAGAACTGTTGCCTGTCTTCCGCCTCCAAGAGTGGTACTCCCTGTGTCCAGACAGTGGGCTACGCCCTTTCCGTGTAGTTAATGCCTTAATCCTCATAACGACTCCACAAGGTAAACACTGTGAACTTCTCCGTGTTATAGATGAGGAAGCTGAGGCACAGAGAAGGGAGGTAATTGCTAGAAGTACACAGCTGGCCGGTGGCAGAGCAGTCGCCAAGCCCAGGCAGTCTGGTCCCCGAGTCTGGGTCTCAGCCACAACACCCACTGCCTCTCTGCAAGTGCTCATGGGAAAATCTGAGATGCTTCGACATGGCTCAGTGTCCTCATTTGTTGGGTGGGGATAGTGAGCTCAGAGGGAAAATGGCTCTCTGTGGTCTCCGAATCATAAATTCTTACACCGAGAGGAACCTTAGCAGCCAGATTTTTCAGCTCCCATTTTGCCCTCTGCCCCAGGAGATGCTCCTTTTGGCAAGGTTGGGGCCAAGGTGAAGAACAGGTGACCGGAAGAGGGACAGCATCCCAGGGGCTGGTGTCTGGCCACGTACAGCGTCGCTGGAGCTGAAAAGGTGAGTGGTGGAGGGGCAGGGACCAGGGATGGGGGAAAGAACCTTGGACCTGCACTCAGATACAACTGAGCTCAAATCCCCAGGCTGCCGGCTCCGGATTTGGCTTTGGCTGAGTGCTGAAACCTCAGTTTCTCCTGTAAATTGAAAGTATCTATCTTACGAAGTGATATTGAGGATTAAAGAATGCACCCTCAAGTTCCGAATAGGAGGTAGTCAATAAATGTTACCATTCTCTTTCTTCATGGCTTACCCTTGTCGCTAGCAAGTCATGAAGAACCCTCATACATCAGAACTGCCTGGAACCCAGTGGTAAGCTCTGTCTCTCAGGCTGACTGACTGATTTTAAAACAAATTTTGAAAAATCAATGTGAAGCCAGGTCATACTTAGTAGTTACTATTTACTGAGCACATACTACATGCCAGAAACCATGCTGAGCACTTCTAAAAATACCCAATATCTCATTTCATTCTTATAATAACCCTATGAGGTGGGTATTATTATTTCAGGTTCACAGGTGAGTAAACTAAAGCTCAGAAAGGCTAAGAAAATTGCTCATAGTCACTTGATTGAAACCCAGGTCTGGCTTACTTCAAAACTTCTATTAAGTTGTACTGTCCCCCAAAGCCTAGAGAGCTTTATATGTGTTTATTTCTTTTTAGCCTTGCCCCCCTCAATCCCTGTTGAAAATGGGCACCTCGGCTTTCCCAAGGTCTGGTGGAATGCACAGAACCTTCTAGAGTTGACCTTACCAGATAATTCATACTCTCGAAGTCCCAGAAGATTCCCACTTGAAAAATTCCAGATCCCTGCGCCCTCTGCAATGTTATCCCATCTGCCAAATTTGCAATTATTCCAGAATTTGCTTTAACCACAAACATGAGCCCTGCTATTGACTGAGTAAACTGAGTAGGGCTTTTTGGATGTTTGTACTGTTTCCCAAAATATGATGAACTGGAATCATCTGATGATGAGCTTGTACTTGAAACTGGAGTGGCTGAGGGTGTAGTGAGTCACTGTGAGTTTATACCTGTCAGTCAATTCTTCATACTGTTCCTATCGCCAGATCCTGATCTCAGCAGCATGTTTAGCCATCTGGGTCCTTACAAGGGCAATCTAAGAACACCCCTTGCCCTTGAGGACTTTAGGTAGAAAAGTAACATGCATGAAACACTGTCCAGCACATAGCAGGTGTTCGCTAACCATATATTTATTTACTCAGCAAACATTTAATGAGCACCTACTATGAGCTAGGTACCACGTCAGGGGCTGCAGGTACACAGTGATGCTTCCCTGTCCTGCAGGTGCTCACCACTCATGGAGAGACCGACTTTGACGACAGATAGTTACAGGCTTATATAATAAAAGCTAAAGTGGGGTAGGAAGGCTCTGCCCAGGATTGCTGGCAAAGGCTGATGAACAAAGTGACTTCTGAGCTGGAGGTTGAAAGCTGAGCATTTTCTGGAAAGGAGAGGAGGGAAGGCATTCCAGGCACAGAGAGAGGCAAATGCAGAGGCTGTGGGTGCCAGGAAGAGAGGGGCTGTGCCCTGGTATTCTCTATTTTATTCCCAGCTCCTTGCACCATTCCAGGTATATGCTAGGTCCATAGTAAATGTGCAGGCAATGAGTAAAATATAGAATTGTGAAAACCTATAGCAGATTTGCGGAACAGTGAGGCAGCTGCTGAGCAGGAGTATGTGTGGAGGGGAGTATGTGTGGAGGGGAGGGGAGGTAATGGAATAAAGGGGAGGGGAAGTTAGGGAGTCAACAGTAGTGGCCAGGAGGGTGGAGCGGGGATAGGGAACAGACTGCCATAGGCCTTAAAGGTTGGAGTAATCAGGCACAAAGGGAAGAGGTGGGTCACAAGGTCTTGGCCAGCAGATGGACACGTGGATGTTTAGGGAGGTTGCTGGTGCGGGACCGAGGGTGGACTGCATGGGAGAGGAGGACGTCGGCAGAGGCACCGGGAAGCTGCCACACTGGTCCGGGGAGGCGATCAAAGGCCAGATGAACTGAGAAGATGGTGGTCCAGCCTCATATGTCATTCAGTCTAAACAAAAATGACCCTCAAAACAATGCTCTGATGCATGGAAAGTAAAATAACTTTTCCCCTAGATTTTGTCATTGCAAAACTCAAGATTCCATCATTACAGCTGAGCTTCTCTCATTTTGGGGGGAGTGGGGGTGGGGATGCTGTGCCCACTTTGCCAGTGAGGGAAGTAAGTACCATCAGTTGCTGGTACCATCAGACCCTGGGAGGGAGGCAGTGCTGCCGGCCCTGAGGAGCGGGCGACGGGGTGAACAGGGAGGGGCGATTTGGGGAAAGTTCCAGGCGGCCACCTTTAAATTTTGGCGGGAGCTTGGTGTCAGGACAGACATAGAGGGTAAGGGTCCTCTATCTCTCAAGGTGTTACAGAGCGGAGTTGGGAGCAGAGTGGGGTGGGGGCTAATTGGTCTGATAGGGAGCAGGGGCTGGAACAGGCTAATGGGTTCATGTGGGGACAAACACAGTGCTTAGCAGTGGGGTGTCAAAGAGGAGAGTGGCCTCTGGGCATCAGCATGTTGGTAACATCAAAGTAACAGAAAGACTCAGAAGCGAGAAGGCAGAGAAGGAGGAAGGGTAGCCAGGCTGGTCCCTAGGACTCAATGCAGTCTGTTCTAGATCATTGGAAACTTACTGTTAATAACCAAGTGCCACCTAAATCTGTCCCGGCCGGTGCCCAGCTCTCACCTGTGATTTGCCTCGGCGGGCTTTTGACACCCATATTGACCCTAACTCAACCATAGGAAAACAACTCAATGTAAAAGTACGGTCCAAAAACATTAACAGACATCTTGCCGCAGCAGATATACACATGGCGTATAAGCCTGTGAAAAGATGCTCCACACCACGTGGCATCACAGAAATGCAAATCAGAACGTCAGTGAGGCACAACTACACACCTGACAGAACAGCCAGAACCCAGAACGCGGACACCACCCAGTGCTGGGAGGACGAGGAACAGCAGGAGCCCTCATTCATTGCTGCTGGGAAAGCGAAAACGGTGCAGCCACCTTGCAAGATAGTTTGGCGGCTGCTTTAAAAACTAAGCACACTGTTGCCATACAATCCAGCAAGCACGCCCCTTGGTATTTACGTAAAGGAATTAAAAACATGTCCGCACAAAATCCTGCACACGTTTATTTATAGCAGGAAGTAATCAAGGTGTCCTTCAGTAGATGAGTGGATAGATTAACTGTGGTACATTCAGACAATGGACTATTATTCAGTGCTAAAAAGAAATGGGCTATGAAGCCATGAAAAGGCATGGAGGATACTTAAATGCGTATCAGTAAGTGAAAGGAGCCAATCCGAAAAGGCTACATATTGTATCTTCCTCTGAATTCTGCTGTGAACCTAACACTGTTCTTTACAAAAGTTAGTCTTAATAAGAAATAACAGTGTTGATCTCGGGTAGCTTGCTGATAAAGTGGTTGATGACCGCTGGAATAGCCACCAAGGACTCGGAGAAGGCAGTGACCCTCACCCAGGCATCCTGGACAACTGACCAAGGACACGAGAGTCTCTTTTTTTCATGCCACTATTTAAAAAGATGTCAGCAGAGAATTTGTAACTTAGGGCATGCTGTGGGGATAACTTTAAAAAGCAAGACACATGTATTGTAAATGCAGAACAATCACAACTCAGTAAAAACCCATAAATAAACAAATACGAAACAGAAAAATTGCCATAAAATATTCGAAGTGTTTCAGTCTGGATGGCAGAAATATGGATGGGTGATATTTTCTTCCTCTATTTATATTTCTGAATTTAATAGGGGTGGGTTAATTCTTAAAAGATGAAAATGTGCACTTTATATTAGAGTGGAGTTAGGACTAATATTATCTGATGCCTTTGAAAGGGGGTAGTTCCCGACTGTTTCTGGTCCTGCCACCGAGGCAGACTAAGGACTGAGATTCCATCCCAATCAAATCCTGGCTTATCTGTGTCAGGCACTTACGGAATGTCCGCCAAGAGCCCAGAACTGAGATAAGATGCAGGAAGGATAAAATAATTCCTAAGGTGGGAAATGGGATGGCCAATCCACCTCCAGTCAGCTCAGAGAATGTTTGTCCTGCTAAACCTAGCCTTGACTGACATCAGTGAAACAGAAAGAAAGCCAAAGTGGGTTCATCTAGAATTAAGAGCGGAAATGACATGAGCCTTGGGTTCACTTTCCTTCTTGCAGGGCTGATGATCTGGGGGGGGAGGGGAGGTTGTGTGTGTATGTGTGTGTATAACTTACTCCAGAATGGAACAAGTTACCCACAAACGGAAGCACCTCCATATTGTACATCTTGAAAGTCCTTACAGTTCTTCAGTTCTATGATTTCCAGCTCTGTCTACAGTCACTGATGATCGTGAAGATGCTGGGCATGGTGGAGTTGTTACACTTTCAGTGCCCTCTTTCTCTCAACATCACTCCCTGTGGAACAAGGTTTCCACAGAAAATACATGTACCTAGTCACACAAAAGCTAGTCATGGAGGTGGCCCCAGGTCATTTCTGTCCGTCTGGGACATGCTTGGCAGGGTGTCCTGTCACTTGCCTCGATGTCAGCACAGAGTCTTAGTCTCGGTTTCCCGACTGCAAAGTCCCCACAGCCACATGGGGCTGCCCTGAGGGATAAATTCATTTACTTATTCATCAAATAATTTATTGAGCACCTGTCCCATGCCCGGCATTGTTCAAGATGCTGGGAACACGAGAACGAACAAGGCAGACAAAGGCTTCACACCCAGTGCTTAGCAGATACCCAAACACAAATTTCTCCTCTCGTGTTTAATTTAAATTGAAACAAGGCTGTGATGGAAACCCAAAGAGATGCTCAATTCAGAAGAACCGGTATTAATGTCTTCAAAATATGGTGCAAAATATGGGCTGTTTCCAGCTCATCACCCGCATGCTGAAGGAAAGCCACCAATTTTTTTTTCTCTTTCATGTTGGCCTTGGAGAGGGAGAGGCTTGGTGAGTAGGGACTGTGTACTTTTCTTCTGACATGCAGAGCCTTAATTTTAACTTTCAAATTCCCCAGCATGGTTCTGCATTGGCTCCGTGACATATCCTGACACGTTGGACCAAAGAAAACACAAAATGAAAACGAAACAACGTTCCACCTGAGTCACCGTCTGTGTTTCTCTTTTATCACCAAAGCAATGAACTCCCACACAATTGAGGCTTGTTCTATTTCAGTTTTAAGACGTCATCTTTGTAATTAAAGCGCACTATTATTGCTATAAAGTAAACAATCAGAAAACAGGTTCTTAGAAACATCGCTCTGATTCATAAATATTTGGATGGTGAAGTCAGAGAGGTGGAATGTTAACTTCGCTCCATGCTGATAATAAAGATCAGGGGACGCTAATACCGCACAGTGAAAAGTTAGCCTCCGTCTGCTGTGGAAAAGTGAGGTGGGAAACGGGGCAGTTGTTTTGTAATCGTCATTTGGAATAATATAAGTTTAAAAATAAGTAATCCCTTCTAATGTTGTGACTCACTTGACTTTTATTTATTAATTCATTCAAAAAGTATTTACTGAGTGCCCGCCTCCTGGCGTGACACAACAGGTCCCTCTCGGTCCCAGTCTTTCCAACTCAGCTGGGGCCACGCCCCACTGGCACTTTAAACTCCAGCCACTTGAGGCGCTAGTGGTTTCAGTTTCTCTTGCAGCTTTCGCCTGGTTGCATGGTCTACACTGACCCCTCTACCTGGAATTTCCTCCTCCTCGCCCCCCGCCCCCCCAGCCCTCTCCATTTGGAAAACTGCTATTTTCTCCTTCAAAATTCACTTCCACAGTCACTTCTTCAAGTATATAATGTAATGTTAGTCGCACCCAGGATTAGCTATGCCATTTGTACTTTAAATGAAAGTGTGGATCATTGTCTGACCATTGTTAAGAATTTCAAGCTGGTGACAGCAGAGGATTAAACCAAGTGTGGGACCTTTTAAGAGCTAGACTGCACTGGTCACACCTTTTCTGTGTTCCCATAATTCTTAGTGGATATTGCTTCTTGGCTGTTCAGCATCTCTCCACCCTGACTCAGGTAACAGTTCCCATTTTCCTCTGGGAAAGCCATTGCCCTCATCTTCCTGGCCCTGGCCCAGTTGGAGCAAACCCGTGCCATGAGTCACGGTGATTAGTCCAGGAATGGGCTTGGGACCCAGTCAGAGCCAACCAACGGCTGGGGGCATCTGGCTGTGGCTGCTGGAGACCAGCTCTCTCTTGCTTCTCTGTGGGACTTGAACATGTAGGGCTGTGAGACAGAGGCTGCTGGGGTTGCCACATGGAGCTGGAGATTAGAGACAGAGGCACATTTACTGTGCGGTTTTTCGGTTATGTGAGTCCCTACTTTTGCTTACACAGCTCTGACCAGGTTTTCTGGCACTTGCAAGCAAGTGTCCAAGGGGAATCACATCTGTTTTTCTGTGTGTCCCCCGATGTTCTGTGAGGCCTTTGGTTTGCTCATCTTACTATCCCTAGTGCTTGGGATGGTATTAAAAACACCCCTCCATTCTTTTAAATAAATAAAATCATCGTCATAATAGATTGCAGAACAACAGTAGACAACCTCACCTCCATTACTGGAATTTTTGCTGTGAAATTTAACTACTATGTAAAATGAAGATGACTGTGAACCCCGGCCACCCTTCCATTCAGTTTGGAACATGCTAAGTCCAGGTGGCTGGGCAGTAGACCGATAGGCTAATTCAGTTCATGGGTGCTGGCAATACTCTCTTCTTTCTCCTGAGTGGGGGCCTGTGAGGGGCTTCGGGGTGGGGGGAAGCACATTCACACCCACTAGCTCCTGTGCACTCCACACAACCTTGAAATGGAATCAGGGCAGGGAGGGTTACTGCCACTTCACTGACCAGAAGCTGAGAAGAGGCCAAGCAGCTTTGTCGAGACCTAGAGCAATGCCCTGCAGTGGGATAGCTGCCCACTGTGGTGGCTAATCCACACTGGCGTGGGCTGCATGTGCAAAATACCCACCAGATTCGGAAGACTGAATACAAAAAAAGGAATGTAAAATAACACGTTAATTTTATACGAATTACATGTTGGAATGATATTTTGAATATCTTGGGTTAAATAGACTACATTTTAAAAATGAATTTCACTTGTTTCTGTTTATTTTTGTTAATGGGGTTACTAGAAAATTAAAAATTATATACGTATCTCAGATCCGTGGCTTATATTTTATGCTAATCGATAGCTGCTCTAGAGCGTAGCATTCTGGCTCGTGCAGTTTATCCCCAGCTCTCCTCCCTCCTGTCGCGTCTTGTCTGTCTTCCCCGCCCTCGTTCCTCTGCCCTTCCTCCCAAGTGAGGCCTGATGTGTAAGAGGTGGCCTGACTTTCGAAGTTTGTCACTTTTCAGTCTCTGCTAATATTTAAAGGCTACAAAAAAGGCACAGTTTCAACTCTGAACTTTGGAAAAATCATCAGGTTTTGTGGCTTTTTTGTTCATATTCTCTGAATATTTACTTTCAAAAAAATAACTTGTCTGTATTTAACTGTGAAAGGAGAACAACAAACCCAGGCTGGGAAGCTATAGTAAGACATATTCTAGTCCTTTCCAATCATTCGTTAGGTCCATGACGCAAGTGGGCTCCCTGGGAAGTGCCTGAGCCTCCTGGATCATTTCCCCAGGCCCATGTGCAGGGTCTGCTGGCCAGCTGCTCCTCAGCCCCACCCACCCCAAAAGTAAAGGAGATGGAATTCAACTCCAGGAAGCGGGCGAGACTAGACAGGAGGAAGACGTACTCTCTGTGAGAGCCTGGCCATCAAGGCAGGTGGGTGAGGATTCCTTTCAAGGAGATCCCTGTGGCTCTGAGTGGGTACCCACTGGTAGGCAACTGAAAGACTAACTGGAAGTAGGGAGCTATCCCGGTGAGACCTGAGAGCTTCAGAATCCTGGGAGTGGCTTTCAGCATTGCGGATTGAGCAGGGACAGTGGGAGCTGTGAGGATCTACAGGACAACTGAGGACAGTTCTAGGACTGAGCCTGGTGACTATACAAACATACACAGAGAGACAGACTCATGCTTAAGATCGCTCACAAAGACTTAAGAGCACTTACTGCAAGATGCCACACTGTCAATGGAGAGGTCAGGCGGGAGCCCGCCGGCCCATCTGAAGATCTCCGGAAGTGGGGCCAGCAGACTTCAAGAAGCACACTGCTCACCAAGGGAACTGAATTTTAGAACGCCCCCAAATCTGCCCATTAGTTTCCAGGGTATTTAGGGCCTAGTGGAAATGATGAAGTAATGCTATGAGGATGCAGTCAGCCCAATCCAGAATGGGGGAAATTCTGTGGGACAAGTGATTTTATTTTTTTTCCCAACAAATAAATAGCATGAAAAAACAAAGGAGAAGGAATTATCATAAAGGAGACTTAAGAGACATCAACTGAATGTAACACGCGGGCCTTGTTTGGCTCCCGATTCAGTCAAACTAACCGTACAATGACATTTAGGCAATTTTGGAGACACAAATGAAGACTGGCTAATCACATGGTGCGGTGAAATTACTGTTAATTTTGTTTGTCGTGAAAATTGTATTAAAAGTCTCTATCAGTCTCAAAAAATATGGAATTCTGAGACATGTGGCAGCATGGATGAACTTTGAACACAAAGTCCTCCCTGCCTCTGGAGCCTGGGAAACCCGCACTGGGGGAGGCTCCTTTAAAGAGGATGACTCTGGAGGATATCCCCATGAAAAGGGGAGGAAGGCATCCCAGGCAGAGGAATCAGGATATACAAAGGCACAGCAGCACGAAGGAGCATGTCTCCCTCCAGAAACAGACGGCAGGCACATGTCCCCACAATGGGGACACAGAAGGGGAGAAGAAGCTAGCTGGGGTCGCATTGTGGATGCTCTCCTGTGTCTTGCTGTGAATTTCATTCTTTCAGCAACTTGAGAGCCTACTAAGGGCAACTAACTTTCTTGGCAAAGATGACACTGCCCCTTTCCCTTTGACTAAGAAATTTGACTGAGAGTCAGGAAGATGACGGGAAATGTACTATTCACTGCACAACCTAGGACACCAGGCTACAGGGTCCAAGCTACTTGTTACCCCTTGAACCCCTCTTCCTCCTTTAAACCCAGCTTTGCCATGTGGACGGGGCCAGGGCAAATAAGAGGGACTTCCTTTGGGGGGAAAAAAAAGGATTCAGACAACAAATAGAACTTGGTACAAGAAACCAGGTCCGTGATAAAGAAGCATTTCTTACTTCTAGGCAGTGTCTCATTATTATCTAAGTGGCTACTTACCTTGTAGCCAACAGTAAGGGCAATGAAAATATGTTATCCTGCTCTTAGTGTTGCCCACATCCAATGCTAAATCTGTAAATCTCTCAACAAGAGACCTGCTCAGCTTCTATTACCATTTAAAGAAGGGCCTGGGAAATGTGCGTTTCTGAGGGAATAACAATAGCGATTGCCACTGCAGAATGAGTGTCTGGGGTCCTGGCACCTGTCTTTGCTTTGAACTCAACTTTTAAACACGTGTGCTTTTTAAAATGCACTTCCCCTTTCAGTTTTGAAGTTGAAGTATCATGTGCAGAAGGTTTTAAAGAATTCCAAAGTATGAGGGTTTATACATAGAGAAACCTAAGTACTCACACTACACTCATGCCACTTGCCAGAGATCACTATTTTCTTTCTGCCTTTTTGAAAACTTATGCAGAATGTTTAAAAAACAATTTCCTAATTTTAAAAACACTTAGACAATCCAGCATTGTCTATCGACTCGCCTTCAATGAATATGAGGACTTGCCTTCCCGATGCCCTGCCCCCAACTTTCCGATTTATAATTTGTTTCTTTTACTGTTCCCTCTGTACAAGTATATGACATATTTAACCCTCCATTTCTTTTTCCACCCACACAGTGTTTTTGGGCTCCCCACTACGTCAGATGAAGTTATTAGCACAGTTCCTGTCTTTCCACCTCTCCTGTCCACGTCTCATTATCTGCTATTTGTGTCTTTCCTTTAGATCAGAAGTGAAAACATGGACAATCAGCTCTGTCACCATAGTCACGTCTTCCTTGCCTGATGGGTAGGTGGATTTCAAGAGTGGAAAGCCGGTAGACAGGGTTGGCCGTATTGACTATGTAGATCTGGATTACTATGCTGCCCAGGGCCATGCTGGGATCCTATTTCCTTCTGTGCCAAGTCGCAGTCACCACCTCCCTGCCACTTAAAGGAGAACATGACTAGCAAAACCAGTCACATGGGTTCTCTCTTGTGCTCAAGATGACATTCTGGCTTAGTTGGCTTCAACTGGGACAATACTTTTCTTTAAAAAATATAAATGTCTACCTTTTCATGAAAAAAATGTCATGTCCTTGTATTATCTATATATTTGAAAAGAAAAGCATTGCCCAAATATGAAGGCAACTAAAATGTAGGATCACTTAGAGCATTTGAAGGGATGATACAGGTGGTGGAGGAAGAGAGCCAAATCCAAAACGTCTTAAATTAGAAGTCAATAGATAATGTCCACAGTGGAAAAATCAGGAAGGGAGGGGTATAAGCACATTATGTAGAAATGCAGAGAACAGCAGCTAAAACAATGGAAAATAGTTGCCTTCAGGGAGTGGAAGTCAGGAGTGGCGTTGCATGAGCTGGGAGGCTTGTTTTTTCCATATGAATCCTTGCTGTATTGTCGGGCTTTTTAAACTTCGTGCATGTATTACTTGGACACAAATTGAAATTAAATCTAAGAAGAGAGTAACTGTCACCCTGACTAATGTGGCTCAGTCGGTCAGGTGTTGCATTGCAAAGGGAGGGATTGCTGGTTTCCTCCCAGCCGGGGTGCCTGCTAGAGATCAACGTTTCTCTCTCTCACATCGCTGTTTTTCTCCCTCTCTTTCTCCCTCCCCTCCCCACCCTCTAAAAGTAAATAAATAAAATCTGAAAAAGAGGAGGGGAGAGGAGTCACTGTGCCTCTTATCCCACCACCCAGATAACTGCTGCTGACCCAGGCTAATCGCTGAGAGAGGGGCACTGACAGACACAGGGTGGGGCTCTGTGTGGGGTGAGCCTTGTCTCCTGAGGGTGGCGCAGCTGGGTCATGAGGTGTGACTCCTAACTGAAGGACCTCAGGGTTAGCAACACCAAGTCTTTTAAAAAATATTTTACCTATATATTTTCAGAGAGAAGGGAAGGGAGGGGGAAAACTCTATGTGCAAGAGAAACATCGGTAGGTTGCCTCTTACACGCCCCCAACCTGGGACCTGGCCTGCAACCCAGACACGTGCCCCAACTGTAATTGAACCAGCGAACTTTCAGTTTGTGGGACAACACCCAACCTACTGAGCTTCACCAGCCAGGGCCCTAAGTCTTCCTCTAACATGGCTCCATCTGGGACTAGTGGTAACATGTCCGATTGGGGGCTGTGAGCAGAGTGGAAAGTGTGTGAGTGTCCCCTAGTTCAGAACGTGCAGTTTCACTTAATCCCCTGGTTTCCAGCCAAGTCCACACCCTGCCTGGAATCTTCCTGTCCTGAGCCTCTCTGGTTTCAATTTCTTCTTAAAAGAAGCTTCTCAAGGTGGGCGGGGAGTTACCTGGCTGCAGGAAGTAAGGGTCACCCCTTTTGCTTCAGATTTACAAGTGGTTTCTCTGGTTTCAGCCTCAGCCTCACCCTCACCTCCCTAGTTACTCGTATCCCCAAACGCTGAGCCTTAAAAGGGTGTGTAGAGACTCCCACACCCCCAGCAGGCACCTCACTTGGACTCCTGCTTTGCTGAATTAATTGCATGTGTCTCTTCCCACCCCCACTTTCCATCTTCCACATTATCTTCCTGTCCTTTGTGCTCTTATAAGTTAGTATATTTGTAAAACATCCCTTTGGTGTTATTTTCAAGGGCTTGTGGGGAGAGAGCATGGAAGTATATGTGTATTTTTTTTAATAAGTGAATGAATGGCTGGTTAACACTGTTTTGACTGAAGGTGCTCCTAACTCGAAGACAGAAGGGCTGGATTTTATGTGTCATTTTCTGCCTTCTGTCGTGAGTTCACATTCCAGAGTATTCCTTTGTTAATAAGACTTTGTTTCTTGGCCAGTGACTGCTTCCCTGCACCCAGGCTGTGGGCTCCTAAATGCGTGGGTTAGTCACAAGAAGCTCTGCTGGAGATGTGGTCTGCCTCATGTAACCCAACAGCAGAACCCCAACTTCTGCAAAAGTCCATAGCAAGTCAGTTGTTTGGAACGCAACACATATTTTCCTATAGAAACAATGTGATAAACAAATATTTTAGTCCCCAGGCTCATAGTTACGGTTATCCTTTCTTGATTAATGTACTTATCCCCCAAGTTTACTGAACACCAATTATGGGTGATTTGAGCACGATAAGATCCTATCAAACACAATGTTTAAAATACATAACTTCGCTCAGTTTTTAGCTTTCATTGTTTTTAACTTCCCAATGGTCATCTATTTTCCAGACATAAGCCACTTTTTCTATCCTTCCCCCAACTCACCTGCCCCGCCTTATGAGGAAAAATTTAAAAAGCGAACTTTATGTCAGAGTCAGTGAAAAGGTTGGTTCTTTAGAGACAGAAAGTCCTGGATGGTGCTCCCACACCGGAGGGCTCCTTTGCCCAGTGGAGGCCCCCCAGAGAAGTCACTCTCTGTCCTTTCTCCAGGACACCCCGGTGACTTGGGTGAAATCGGGAGTCAGCACTTTATCGACTCTCTTTGGGATTTCTGAGGCTGTAGCACTGACAGGAACAAAAAGCCATTTTTAAAGGCTTACCACCAATAATTTCTCACTATTATTATTCTTCTTCCCACAAAAGCCTGAGGTGACTGGCACACGTTGCCAGGGCAGCCATCCACGTGTTTGGTTTCCTGTACACCGTTTGGTTTCCTGCACTTCTCACGCAGAGAGCAGTGCTGTCACGCATGAGGAGAGGGGACAACGACTCCGCAGGGGACATTTGAAACTCCAACCAAATTAAGTTCTTTGGCACTTTCTCCACGGTTATTCTGGGTGGGAGTATCATTCAAAATGGTCAACATACTGGCACAGTCTTTTTTGTTCATTCATTCTCTTGTTCCCTAAATACTCGCTGAAGGTTTACTATGTGCTGGGCACCGTGCTCCGTCCCAGGAGGGTCCCCTGGAGTTACCTCCTCACCACGAGCTCTGCACCCTTGGCAATGGAGGGGAAGAAGCTACCGTGGTCCAAGAAGAGTATTCCCTTCCATGGACCTCTCCCGCCCCAAGTCAGGTTCTGCCAGCTTGGTGGAGAAGGGAGAGTCGGGAGGGGGAGCGAGAGGGGGAGTTGCCCATGTGGGTCTCCCTTCAATCTCCAGTCAAGCTCTGGGGTCAGAAGGTAATAGAAACTCCATGAAAAGAAAGAGCGGTGCTAGGGCTGGCTGGTCTGTGTCCCCAAAGACCTGAATTGGAATCTAAGCTCTGCCACCAGCTGTGTGGCTCCAAGCAAAGGGCTTGGCTTCCCCGGGCCTCTGTTTCCTGGTTTGTGAAGTGCAGCCATACAGCGGGCAGGTGGGAACGAGGAAGAACTGCATCCGTGCATTTACACCACGGGCTCAGTGAAGTTGGCGCTTCTTCCCACTTCTCTTAAGTCTGGGTCTTGTGGCAATGCATGATTTAGTCTGAAATCACTGTTTCTTTTTTAGGTTAAAAAACAAAACCAAAAATGCTGCTTATCTCTGTGCAGGGCAGATGTCAGGGGTTTTGGCTGGTAAAAATAGATAGATAGATAGATAGATAGATAGATAGATAGATAGATAGATAGATAGATAATGTAGGCTTCAGAAAGAGGCTCCAGAGTCCTCGGCTCAGGAGACAGGTCTTTTCTCTCAAGCTCACTTTCAGGCACTGGTTTTACTGGCTCTCTTGTGACATGGCAAGAGGACAATCTCGTGACCAGGGTGCTTTTTCTCCAGCGCTAACGACTGTGACTAAAATAGGGCGCTGTGGGGGAGAGCCCACACAGCCCTCCCCTGGAGCAGTGCCAAAGGCCACACTGCTTTCTTTCCAAGGGCACGATGGGTTTAGAGCTGCTAGTTGGTGAACCTCATCTTTTCATAAGCCTCAGAGTGTGTAAAGTGAAAAATGCATTAGTGCAAGTTCACTAGTATAGAAGGTCGGGGGCTTCGGGTGGAGGCCGGCCAGCTTCCTTCTGAAGGTGGTGCAAAATGAGGATTAAAAAAGTGAGGAGGGTAGGGCTGCCAGATAAAGCACAGGATGTCAGGGGATTTTAAACTTCAGATGAACTACAATGATTTTTAGTATACAAGTAGATTCTGTGCAATATCTGGGATAAACTTATAATAACAATTGTTTTCTCATATTCCCATTTACTTGGGCATTGTGTGATTTGTTTGCTAAATCTAGAAACCCCACGAGTGGGGGAAGAGAGGTGTTTCACTGAGCTAGGAGAACACTGTTTTCCGGTTCCTCCCACAATTTAGAAACTCTCTTTTATTCAGAAACCAATGTGCTTTTTATAAATAGCTTATTTTATATTCATTAAGAGAGGACTCTAAATAACATTCTGTTAGTTCCAATGTCTATGTCCTTGAAAATAGTCGAACTGTATTCCCTTAAGAATATGTAACTATATCCCTCCAGGGAAACTGGGTGTAAACAAAGCTCCAGGTTCAACTTCAAAGGTATAGTTTGCAACTCGAATTTATGACTTCTTAGCCTTCATTCATTCTTTCAGCTTATTATGTGCTGACACTGTTTTATACACTGGATATACAGTGGTGACCAAAACATATGCAGTTCCTTTCCTTATGGAGAGCATGATTAGTGGTCATGCATGGGATCGATTTTCAAGCTTTGGAAGGGAAGCTGAAAGGTTACTCCAGCAAACTGCCTGGGCTCCAATTCTAGAATCTGCAGGCCTAAAGACACAGGACGCTGCAGACATAGCCTGCTAGTGGGGATGGGGTCAGAGACCAGATCTGCTGTGCCTCTATCATCACCATGCAGCCAATAACCCTGAAATGCCACCAGAAACTATGGTTCAGGGTTAGGGAGTAAGAGGGCTGGGAGTAACAGTGGGAGAACGGGCAGGGTGAGCCCAGAGCGAGGAAGAGAGAGAAAGAAAACGAGGAACAAACATGACTTCCATCTGAAATGAGTCTGCAAACCCAAATTCCAAAATAAATGAAGAAATCTAATGCTAAGAAAGAGAGCCAACAAAGTCAATAATCAGGACAGGATTTTACTCCACATTGAAACTAAATTTATAGAGCAACACAACTAAGACTTTAGAGTAAGTACATTTGAGGTATCAAAAGAGCTAGTGTATAGCAGCACAATTTACAATAGCCAAGTGTTGGAAGCAACCTAAGTGCCCACCAGTAAATGAGTGGATCAAAAAACTGTGGTACATTTACACCATGGAATACTATACAATGGAAAGAAAGAAGGAGCTCCTACCCTTTGCCACAGCATGAATGGACACAGAGAGCATTATGCTAAGTGAAATAAGCCCAGCAATGAAAGAAAAATACCGTATGATTTCACCTACAAGTGGAAACTAATCAACAAAACAAACAAGCAAGCAAAATATTACCAGAGACATTGAAATAAAGAACAAACTGACAATAACCAGAGGGGAAGGGGGAGAAGGATAATGGGGGGAAATAGGGGAAGGGTCATCAAGGAACATGTATAAAGGACATATGGACAAAGACGAAGGGGGTAGGATCAAGAATGGGAGGTGGGAAGGGGTGGTGTGGGGGGATTGGAAAGAGGAAAATGGAGATAACTGTACTTGAACAACAATAAAAATATTTTTTAAAAGATGAATAAAAGAAATTTTTAGAAATTATAAAACAAAGTAGGTAAAAACAACATCAGGTTTATATAATTTAAAAAGCCAACTAAAATTATCACAAATAAAATAATCCTCAAAATTTAAGATGCCCTGGATGATAAAATTTCTGGATTTAATAAAGCTGAAGATCACAGTAGGGAGGTAGAAAACGGTGCTGAAGAACACATTCAGAGTCCAGGCAGAGAGAAAAAGTATTTAGACACATGGAGACTTCTGGTCAAGATGGAGGCATAGGTAAACATGGTTTACCTCCTTGCACAACCACAGCAAAAATTACAAAACTATAAAAGAGCTATCATTCAGAATCATCAGAAAATTGAGCTGTATGGAAGTCTGACAACCAAAGAATTAAAGAAGCCACATTCACTAGACAGGTGGGAGAGGCAGAGAGGCTGAGATGTGGAATGGGTGGTCCCATACCCATGTGTGGTCTCACACCCACATGTGGTGGATAAAAATCAGGAAAGATACCTCAGGAGCAAGGGATCCCAGCATCACACCAGACCACCCAGCCCAGGGTTCCAGTGCCAAGAAGATAGGTCCTTATAACTTCTGGCTGTAAAATACAGTGGGGTTTGGGGAAGCAGAAGATACTGCAGGACTCTCAGGTGTCTCCTCTTAAAGGGCCCACAGTGGACTTAGGACTTATGCGGACTCACTCCCTCTGGGCTCCAGCACCAAGGCAGCAGCTGGAAGGGCACCAGTGACATATGGGGAGAAACTCAAGTGTCTGGCATCAGGGCAAGTGCTGGGGGGAAGCTTCCTCCCAGACAAAACTTGAGAGGCCAGGCAGTGGCCATTGTCCCTCTTCTGAGCCCTCCCCCCCACAGGGCCACAGAGTAGCGACACCATATCTGAGACTCCATCAGCCTGGTTCACATGGATTGCCCCACCTTGACAATGACCTAAGGCTCCATCTCATCCAACTTATGGGTGTGCATTTCTACAATAGGCCATGCTACTAAGAAAGGGATTCGAAGCAGCTTTACCTAATACACAGAAAAAAAATACAGAGAGGCTGCCAAAATGAGGAGACAAAGAAATATGGCCCAAATGAAAGAACAGAACAAAACTCCAGAAAAAGAAGTAATCAAAATGGAGAAAAGCAATCTAACAGATGCAGAGTCCAACAAACCAGTTGTTAGGATGCTTGAAGAACTCATTTGGTACTTCAACAACATAAGAGACCCAGGCAGACATGAAGTTTACACTAAGTGAAGTAGAGAAAAATTTACAGGAAATCAACAGTGAAGTGGATGAAGCCAAGTATCAAATCAATGATTTGGAACATAAGGAAGAAAAAAAACCATTCAATCAGAATAGCAAGAAGAAAAAAGAATTAAAAAAAAAAAGCAAGGCTAGGATAAGGAGCCTCTGGGACACTTCAAATGTACCAATATTTGAATATAAGGGTGCTGGAAGGAGAAGAGACAGAGCAAGAAATTGAAAACTTATTGTAAAAAAATAATGGAAGAAAACTGTCTTAATTTGGTTAAGGAAATAGACATACAATTCCAGGAAGTGCAGAGAGTGCCAAACAACATGAACAAAAAGAGAACCACACCAAGACACACCATAATTAAAATGCCAAAGGTTAAAGATAAAAAATCTTAAAAGTAGTAAGAGAAAAGCAGATAGTTACCTATAAAGAAGTTCCCATAAGACTGTCAACTGATTTCTCAAAAGAAACCTTGCAGGCTGGAAGGGATTGGCAAGAAATATTCAAAGTGATGAAATCAAGGACTTACAACCTAGATTACTCTATCTAGCAAAGATATCATTTAGAATCAAAGCACAGATAAAGTGCTTCCCAGACAAGGTAAAGCTAAAGGAGTTCATCATCACCAAGCTATTATTATATGAAATGTTAAAAGGAATTATATAAGAAAAAGAAGAAGATCGAAACTATGAGCATTAAAATGGCAATAAATTCACACCTATCAACAACTGAATATGAAAAACAAGCTAAGAAAACAAACAGAATAGAAACAGAATCATAAATATGGAGATCATTTGGAGGGTTATCAGGTGGGAGGAAGAACAGGAAGGATGGAGGAAAAGGTGCAGGGATTAAGGACACATGGACAACAACTAAGGAGGTGGAAATGGGAGGGAGGTGGGGAGGACTGGGGGGTGGGCTGGGATGGGAGTAAGAGACAGAAAACTGTACTTGAACAACAATTAAATTAAAAAAAAAAAAAGCACAAACTGGTGGGTCCAGAATACACAGGGAGATGTTCAGAACAGTGCAGGAAATGGAGTAGCCAAAGAACTTATTATACGCATGACCCATGGACATGAACTAGGGAGGAGATTGCCAGAGGGAATTTGGGGGTACTGGTGGAAGGGGTGAATGGGGGAAAATTGGGACAATTGTAATAACATAATCAATAAAATATATTTTTAAAAACATGGAGGTTTGATGAAGAGACACCAACTGTCATCTAATAGGAATTCTGAAAGAAGAGAAAGGAGGAAATGACAGTCACATGATATTTAAAGAGATAATTGTTGAGACGTTTTCAGAATTGAAGACTTCAAAAGTACATTTGAGGACCAAGCAATGAAATAAGAATAAATTTATATCTAGACATATGGCAGCAAAATTGCAGAACATTCAAGATAAAGAAATAGTTAAAAGTTAACAGAAATAAAAGATGGATTACCTACAAAGAAATGAAAGTTAGTTTGATAGCAACCTTCTCATAGACAACAATAGAGTCTAGAAGGCAAGAAGTGCTATATTCAAAGGGCAGAGGGAAAATGATTTTCCATCTAGAACACTGTACCCTAACAAAGACATTTCAGACATTCCAAAACTGGAGAGTTTAACGATCACAGACTGTCACTAAAAAGACTATTATAAATATAATTGAGTGTTGATTGTAAGAGTAACTACTTTTTATATTTAAAAAGGTAAAACTACAAATATGAAACAAAAATAGGATGGGAAGCAGAGTTCAGTAAGTGTCTGCAAAGTGCCGGGGCCTTAGTTGAGGTCAAGAGAATAAATAAGTACTTAAAAATAGATTCTGTAAAGGCAAAATGAAAGATTGAACAAAAACAGGACAATGGATAAATAAAGTGATTGACTTAAGGAACTAATAAAAGAACAACAGAGAAACCCAAACTAGAAATCAGAAAAAATAAATATAAGAGAAAAATTAAAGAAATTTTTATTTAGGGAAAAGGAATAAAATCCAAAGTTGGTTTTTTGAAACAATTTATTGAAATAGACAATCCTTGAGCAAAAGTGACTAAGGGGAAAAAATACAAACAGAAAATAGGAATAAAAAGGGTTTAGAAATAGATAAAATGAAGATGTTAAAAATACATTTTAAAACTATTAAAAACTTCATGCCAATAAAGATGGAGACTTAGAAGAAACGTATATATTAAGAAAAATAAAATTTTGACAATTTATTTAGATGAAACTGGAGTAAAACCTTAGCCATTTACAGAAATGAAATTATTAATCCAGAGGTCTCTCACCTTCAGAGATACGAAGCCCAAACAGTTTTAACAGATCTTCAATAAATAGATAAACACTGTCTAAAAATAAACAAACAAATAAAAAGACTGTTTCAGAGAATGGGGAGAAAAAGGAAAATGACTCAACTTATTTTTTGATATACTAAAGCCAGAGACAGTACAAGTAAAGAAAATTATACATTATCTCACTTTTCATGTAGATACATAACTTAAAGCAAATATTGTGGCCAAATAGGATTTAATTTCAAGAATGAAAGTATCATTCAAGATTAGAAAACCTATTAAGTCAACAGATTAAAAAGGAAAAAGCTTTAAAAAAACTTTTCATTATCATCTTGATAAGTCAGAAAATACATTTGATAGAATACAGCATTTATTCATTTCAAAAAAATCTTTGCAAACTAGGTATACAAGACAACTTTCTTGACTTGACAGAGCCATATATCAAAATTCTACAAGCAAATATACTAACTGGTCATATTTTAGAGGCATTTCCATTAAAGTCAGGGATAACATATGGATACCAGTTATAAGCCTATAGTCAGCATTTTACTGACGGTCTCAACTGATGCAATAGAAAAGAAAGGGGAGAGAGAGAGGGGAGTTGGAAGGAGAAAGAAAATTGCTTGTCCCCCCCCCCAAAACAAGTGTAATTGTCAAGATTAGGAATTCAAAAACTTCATAGAAACTCTTAGACCTAAAAAGTGTTCAGCAAGGAACACTGCTGAACACTCCCATGTGTTTTTACCTACAAAAACTGATAACATTTCTAATAGTGATAACTAATTAGAAAATACAATAAAAAAAGAAAATCATTCCATTCACAATAGTAACAGAAATTATGTGGCGCCTTGGGATAAATTAGTATAAGACCTCTGTGAAGATATTATTGAACAGTATAAAGAAGATTTAATTAAATGCATAGAATTACCATGTTCATCGATTACTCAATAACATAAAAATGTCAATTATCTCTATATTAATCTGTAGACAAGACCAATTTAATTTAAAAAATCCCCAGTGTGTGTGTGTGTGTAGGAGATTCTTAATAAACAGATTTTGAAATTCATGGGAAAGGGACAATTCTGAAGAAGAATCAAGTCTTATTATTTAGGTATTAAAAAGATTGTGATGGTATTGGCCCAGGCAGTAGACATAGAGATGAATGAAGCAGAACAAATGCACAGAAATATCCTGTATACACACGAAGAAACTCTATACATAACTAAGGCGGCGTCATGCAACAAGGGAGGGAAATGGTGGGACCGGGACAACTGATTCTCCCTGTGGGAGAAGAATCAGATTTTTAGTACCACCAGCCTTAAAATGCCTCCTATTTTTGGCTATATGCATTTCAAGTATTTTCTCTTGTTCTATAATCAAGTATATGCCTCTTATTTGATTGTTTGTATGTTTGCCTCTTATATAAGAAATCTTTCCCTACTGGTGATAAATGTTTTTTTTCCCACATTGTCTTCTAAAAGTTGCAAACTTTTGCTTTTCACATTTAGGTCCTTAATATTTGAGAAGCAGAAATTATACAAGCTTAACTTTTTATCACGAGGCAACAAAATTATTAATAATAGAAATTAAAGCAATGTAAAGTATAAGGACCGAGCAAAAATGAAATAAAAACAAAAATTAAAGTATATAGTATGTAAAAGAAGTTTTGCCTTTTTGTCTATAAATGCAGACTCAGTTAAAAAAAAACTCCCTCTATAGTCGACATTATTGGTGATAAGTCTCGGGCTTGATATTTCATAGCTATAATTTTTTTAAAAAATTTAAGTTCTCAAAAATTTAGCAAAACCTCATTGTATAGGAATACTCCTTAGAATTCATTTGTTCAACCCTCTTGTTTACAGTTGAGGCACCAGAGATCTTTACAAGGCCTAGGAGAACTTTCTCCATGTCTTACAGGTAGGTCGAGTCAGGGCTAGACCTAGAAATCTGCTCTCCTGATTCCATCTCAGTGTGTTTTCAGGTAACTTTGTAGAAAAAAAAAAAGTCTTAATTTGGCATGATTGAAATAACAAACATAAGATACTATTTAATGGGTGCATGTGAAATTTCCTATCATCTTACAAGCTTCTGTTGAATAGCCTCATGTATATGTTTAGTTTAAGTATTTAGCCTAGAAATCTCCCCATTTGTAATAATAAACATTATGAAATGCAATGTCTTTTTAGAAGGGTATTTTACAAAATGCATTATGCAGCAGTTGTCTGGGCAGCATCTACAAAATAAAGGATACACGGGCTTCTTAACAGCTTTACTTATCAGAAGATGCTTTAATTATAGAGGAGACTTGTAATTTCTATTCTTTTTAATTGCTATGTGAACTGTAATCAGATTATTTCACTACCAAAGGTTTCTTTAAGAGTCCCACTGTATTAATAAGCTGATAATATATAGATTAAATTGTCTTCATTCTCTAGACATTTAGACATTTTTGCTGCGTCTGCCTGCTTAGCTGTGCAGGTAAGCATAAGGGCAATACACTGTTGCAAATACTGAAATCACAAGTAACTGAGGCCTTAAGTCACATGTGGCTCTAAATGTTCTATCATCCTTATTCTTTCTATACCTAATGTACCTGAACTTTGACCATGCTTGTATGTACAAGAAATAAGCTTCAGGATTATAATCTGGTGTGTGTGATGTTGCCCATAAAACAAACAAAAAAGAAATGACATTTAGGGAAAAATATGTATCAAATTCAGAAATTGAGGTCAAAGAAAAAATAACATTCTTAATTTATCCTTCAAAGTATAAATTTGGAAGTCCTCCTAAAGTTATTATCTGTTTGGAGAATTACATTTAGATTGTAATCATTCAAAATATACCACCTTGAAAACTAGTTTTATCAAAAAGAAAAAAAGAAACAGTGTTTATAGAATATAACCCCAAATTGTGATCCTCTGCCACCTTAAAAACAGTCAAGTGATACTTTTCCTAGAGCTTTGCACATTACTATACAGTGTTTTGGCATGGGCATAAATTTTTTTAATGACCTTTATAAGAGCTAGGGAAAGATCAATGTTTACTATAAGAAAAAATAATAAAATAAAAATATAAATAAATGATCTTTCTTTTCTAGGTTTCAAAGGAAATTAAACTATTATGAGAGTAAATAAACTGTTCAAAAATGTGAAAAAAATTAAAGCATAAGAACATAATAGTTAGAAGATAATTAAAACAAGGATAGACCATACCAAAAATTATAAAATATTATCAAAGTATATTTTGATGAAATTATAGTCTTTATGTTTTCATTAGTTTCAAGGAAAAGAATAATGAAAGTACTCAACTCAAGGATTTATAAAAACAACAACAATAGAATCTCTAGGGAATCAAGTGAAAGAAGAATAAAGGCAAAAACAAAACCAAATGAATTAGAATATAAGAAAATGTAAAGAATTAAATCAAGAGCTTCTTTTTAAAAATTAACAAAGTACTCAAAGTTCTAGAGAAAATAAAGAAAAAAAAACCCCTATGGACAATAAATTTACAAGTTAACAAAAGGGACTGAACACCGGATAAGGAGGAGATGTTTTAAATATAAGACAATACTTGCAAAATTATAACTTACAAACTTGAAAACCAGTATGAAATAGTCTTCTGGAAATATAGACATTACCAAACTTAGAATTATAAAACTTTAACACACTTGTTACAGCTGAAGAAACTGGGGAGAGAAAAGAGAGAAAGAACTCCTTCCAGAAAAAAATTGTCAAGGCCTAAAAACTTTGTAGGGAAAAAGCTTTCAAGGAGGTAGGTAGTTACTATGTCTCAATAATTACTTCAAAACATTGAAAGATACAGAAAGATTATCTAATGTACTTTATAGAGATAACCCAAGTGTCAAAACCTAAAGGACAACTCAAAACAAAGAAAATAAGAAAACTATTTAAGCTATGAACACTAGAAGAAAATCCAAACACAGATAACAGAGTATCAGAAGAATAATCTCAAAAAGAAAATTCAAATCAAATTCTCAATAGATGTACAGAAGACATTAAAAAAGTTAGTCCTTACCAAAAAACTATTACAAATTTAAAACTTCTTCTTAGCAAAAACTATTTCAAACTATTTTAAAAACTATTTCAAAAACTAGTCCAAATCATCCTTAAGAATGAAATAACAAGGCAATATTATTAAAACCAGGAACAAAACATGAATATAGTTTATTGTGATTTTTATTTCATTTAGATATGAAAGTTCTGATCAATTAAATAGAGTGCATACAAAAATAAGGTGCATAAATATTATGAAGGAAAAACAGATTTTAAATTATTTGTGGATGATATAATTATACTCCTAGAAACTCAAAAGAATAATTCAACTGAAATTATTAAAATTAATATGGGAATTCAAGAAAACTGCTAAATATATAAAGGAGACACAAAGTCAGTAGCTGTTCTATATAGAAATACTTTTCAGTTAGAAAATACAGTGAAAAAAATAAAATTGCAATAGCAAATTGACAATGATGACATTAAAAACCTCTATTAAATGCCTTGGAATGCCTTTAATGAGAATGTGAAGGATGCTTATAATTAAAATCACAAAACTTTACTGAGAAATGTATAATAAAATTTGAATATTAAATTCTATGGCAATGATGTCAGTGTTTTTCAAATTAATTTGAGTGCTCAATATACTTCCAATAAAAATAGCAATAAGATACTTCAGACATAATTCTAACGTTTACTGAAAGGATAATTAGGTATGAACAACAAAAAATGTTGAACATGAAAAGGTCTAGAACGAGCCAGGTGTTACACCATTTTTAAAAGCAAGTGTCAGTAAAATAGTGTGAACCTAACAAAGAACAAATGTACAAATGTATAAATGAATTGCACACAATAAATATTGTAAGACCACATTATATGTAAGAACTTAATGTATGATAAAGAAAGCATCATGAATCAGTGGAAATAAAATTATTACTTAATAAACTATGCTGAGTAAATTATTTTAAAATATAAATTTGGATATTTACTTCAAATAATAATCAAAATTACTTTAGATTGATAAATAGATGTAATCAAAGATAAAATACAAAACTATTAAAACAAAAAACTAAAACACATTAAAAAATTTCAATAACTTTAGTATCAAGGAAATGAAAATTAAAGCTATAATATACTACAACTGCACAGTCATAGAATGGCTAAAATCACAAAAGACTGATAGCAGCAAATGTTGGCAAGGATATAGAGCAACTAGAACTCTCATGCATTTTTGTTGGAATATAATATGATAAAATCACTTTGGAAAAAAGTCTGGCAGTTTCTTACAAAACTAAACGTAAGTCTTTTCTATGACCCAGCAGTTCTACCCCTAGGTACTTCCCCAAGAGAAATGGAAGCACAGGTCCACAGAAGGACCTGTGTAAGAATGTCCACAACGGCCTCAAGCTGGAGACAGTGCAGGAGTCTACCAACAGAGAAATGGAGAAACAAAGTGTAATATAGACAATTAATTAAATAGTACTCTTAACAACAAAAAGGAACTCCTGGAACACAACACAGATGAATGTCTAATACATTATGTTGAGTGAAAGAAACTTTACACACAAATGTTCATTCTGATGACTCTACATGATTCTATCTATACAAAATTCTAAAACAGACAAAGCTAAACTATCATGAAAAAAACTAAAAACTGGTTGTCTCTGGGGTACAGTGGGAGTGAGGATCTGTTGGAAGTGACACTCGGGAACTTGCTAGGGTGATGTTAATTTCTCTATAAATCTGTCCCACATCTTTATTTAGCTATAATTCACGTACTATACACTTCATCCTTTTAAAGTATACAATCCAGTAGTTTTTACAGTATTTATAAATATGTGCAATCATCAACTCAAAAAGAAATCTGTACCCTTTAAATTTCTAAACCTTAGGTTTATGCAGTTGTCACCAATCTTTGAATGATGGGCTTAAAATCTGTATTTTTATATCTGTAAAGATATAAAATATGTAAACTTTACCTCTAAAATTACTTTATTAGAAAAAAACGTAAAATATTTTCAAAGTTCTAGTATGGAAAAGCTCATTATTCAGAAAAGGAAATATTGATACATTTGATTACTTCTAATTTAAAAACCTTCACAGTGACCAGAAGGGAGGAGAAAGGGGGGTGACGGTGAAAAGAACGGGAAGGGACCAGGCCCAAGAACATGTGTGAATGACCTGTGGGCACAGACAACAGCGTGTGTGGGGATTGACTGTGGGAGGTGGGGGAGGGCTGGGATGAGGAGGACAAAGGGGGAAAAATTAGGACAACTGTAAGAGAATAACAATTTTTAAAATCTTTAAATAAATAAATAAATAAAATATATATAAAACCAACATTAAAATGCAAATATCAAGTCAGAAAATAATTATTCTCTTTTAAAAACCATATTAGATGAGTTAAGTCTTTGTCTATATACATGATCTATCCAGTGTCCGGCAAAAGTAATGCCTGTTTGAGTGTGGTTGGTAGGATAATAATATGGGTGTACTAATTTATAGTTTTAATTTGAACATTTCACCTAAAATGTCCCATTGTGTGCTTGAGTCTGGTATTGTTATGTCACAGAATTACATGCTTCTGATTTTGTAACGAAAGATTTTGTGATTTTAAAAAGGGGCGTTATTTGTGCCAGACCCCCCCGTATGTAAAACACTCTAAATCATTGCAGATGTTAAGATACCAACAGATATATGGGGAGAGGCTCTGTACAGAAAATTCATAAAAATCAAATAGAACTTCTTAATCAACAAAGGTGAAAATTTCTTCATGTTAAATTTAAATTATATCAGAGGAGATATATATATATATGTGTGTATATATATCTCAAAGGCTCTAGGATTTATACACTCTGATTTATTTTCCTTTGAAAATTATAATCATTCTCTTTTAAAGAGATAGTTAAAGTAAATAAGAATGGCTGTGCAGAAAGATTAAGCTACAAGAAACTTTATGGCACCACTATTCATCATATTTAAAAATTAGATGTAACTCAAATGTTATAAAGAATATTAATTAAATAAATTATATTACAAAGATATAAAGTTAACTTAGGGCTTGTACAACCATTAGAAATGATGTTGTAGAAGAACATTTAATGATGTGGGGAGGTGTTTACATCTCGAGTTTCAAAGGAAAATAAAAACGCCAAAACTTCCTTGATCCGGGTTGGCTCGCCCATCCCCCCGTGTCCCTGCTGTGGACACACAGGCTCTTGGCTTCTGTCGACTTTGTCCCTTCCCTCTTCCCTGTTTCCCTTTGGAAGCTGTTCCAGGAGGAGGAAATAGGCTGACATTAAAATTGGGGGGGAAATAAAACACTCTTAAAAATGGAAACAGGAAGAGTGCAAAACACTGTTTGGGCTAACTTTTCTTTTAATTGGGAAAAAGCATATATGCATATAACTAAAAATGGAAAGTCAAAATATACACAGGATAAAAAGCCTCTATCTAGTCCTTAATCAGTTTTTTAAATCTCCTTTTAGATATATTTTCTAGAAAGAGATCTACCCAAAGCAACAAACAAAACACAGGAAAGCAAAGAAAGAGGAAAGAAGGATGGGAGGGAAGGAGAGGTGGAGGGAGAAAGAAGAAAAAACTTGAGGGGAAGAAGGGAGGGGGCAAAAATAAAGGGAAAATTAGAAGGAGTTTATTCTATTACAGTTGTAAACAGCTGAAGCTTATTTTAAAATATATGTTAAACGTTTGGATCTCAAATGCACAGCGACCTGCTACTAACCTAATATTATTAAATGAATATGGAATTACTCATAAATATTTATAAAGTAAATATTATAAATCAGGGTGAAAATGAGGCAGCTGGTTACTTGAGGTACCTGAGGGCAGTGACCGCGGGTTCCTAGCCTGACAAGCATTCGTGTACCTGCCAGAATAATGCAGACCTGCCTGCAAGTGCAGCTTGGACAGAGTAGTGCAGGTTGAGAGCCCTAGAAAAGCCCCCAGCCTAGATTTACTGGCCCGTGCCCCGATAGTATGCCTAGGGCAGAAGCACCAAGTGACAGATGCTGGGGGCACACACAGCATTTTGTACCCTGGCCTCATCCTCAGGTATGTGGGATGGGACCACAGATGACGACTCTCCTTCACAGTCATTTTGGATTGATTAGCCATGAATGTACTGGCTTATATTTATTGCGTAGAGTAAGCCTAACAATATTATTTTAGTGGGTGGGGAGGGGAGAGCCCAGTCAAGGCAGGCAGCTCACGGAAGGTGACAGTTGTGGTTCTCAGGGTGTGTCTTTCCCTGGGGCCACCCCTTTATTTCATGATGCAAATACTGAACGTTCAAAGGTCATGTACTCAAGGAGCAAGATGTGGTAAAGTTAAGTGTTATAGCTTCTTCAAAGACGTTCTCAGGTGAACGAAAATGTTTTTGTGTGTGATTAAGCTTGGAAGCTTAAAAATAAGTACCAACTTATATATAAGTGATCTTATGATTAGTTCATGACTTTATCTATTTTTTCAAAACATTATTGACCACAGGTAACTGACTCTTTGCCAGATACTGAGAAAGTTTACACAATGATAAGGCGTGCCTGGGGACAAGAACAGAAGCAAGAAGTTCACTTGGAGGAAGGAAGGAGGGAAGGAAGGAGATAGAGGCCAGGAAGCCAAAGCAGGAACAGAAAGAACAAGAGAGCACAGACATCTGTGGCAGAGAGAGAGGGTTTCGGAAAAGGCTGTCGCTGTGTTTGGAAGCCCTTACCGGAATTTAGAAACATGTCCTAGCATATAAAATCATGTGGCTGTTTTTCCCATGAAAAAAAGCAGGATTCATTTCTCATTAGTTTTCCCTTTCTTTTATAGATATCAACCCATATTAAGATGGGACCTTTGTTTTTTAAGGGCTGGTTCAGTCCGACTCACCCGCCCGCACGATGCCCAGGCCTGAGTTGACTTTGCTGTCATCACAGCTGCAGTGATGACCTCAGCTCGAGAGTCAGCAGGTGGAATGGAGTCCTCCCGTTCCGATTTGCCTCCAACATATAAACAAATTAAAAGTACCGCTTTGCTTTTGAATGAGCCTTTTCTAAAGGAGTTCTGGAGTTGAGTGTTTTACTTGCATCTGGCTTTAGCAGTGAATTCCCGAGGACATAAGCAGTTATTTTTCCTTTGTAGGGCTAGTACCATCAGTAGGGGTGTCTCCATGCATGGCCCCACTTGCTAAGCACCCCCATCCAGCCCTCAGGAAGGGGGAACTCAAGGCAAGAAGACCCACTAACCAGAAGAGCAGGGTTCTGGTATTCCAAGGTCTTATCTCATTCATTCAGTCTGCAAATATTTACTGAACACTTACTCTTGGTGGTCTCCAAGTGAGACTTGGGGGCTAGAGAGGTGGGCGGACACTGTCCCTGCCTTTCCAGAGCTCGAGGCCCTTCCCTGAGGCAGGCAGAGCAAGCGCCACCACTATTTTCCACTGGGAGGGAAGGGACAGACACAGCTCCGAACCCGGACTGGAGTCTCTTTCCTCTCCTGAGGTCCCAATACTCGGCTCTCTGTACCTGATGGCTCTCAGACTTTTCCCTTACTAATCCCAAAGAGGAGCTTTAAGAAGGCACTTAATGTCCCTCCCCCACCCTCCCCACGGGCTTCTGCTCCCCACCCTTAACACTGGGAAATGAAAAATAAATAAATAGGAATGATTTGTTCCCGTCCTTGGCTTAGAAGAAAGCACCACAGCTCTCTACACAGATTTACACTGTTAATTATAATTATTAAATCCATCTTTCCCTACAGTTGCATAAATGAAAACAAAGACTATAAAAAAAACTTTTTTTTTTCATATAAAATGACCCGACGGCCAGGTATTCACATAAGGATGCTAGATCCGATCCCTCCTCAGGGATCTCTGAGTCTCCCCAGCCTTTCCCGGCTGAATCCTTTTCAAAGGCAGAGCCGCCCACAGACGAGGGTTTTTCTGCCAGAGCTTTCTTATCCTTTCACGCTTCTCAGCTGTAAACAGCTGCCGGTTCCTCAGTGTGCTGAGATGCCTGCTGCCTGGTGAACATTCTTTCTAACACCGTGCATTACTCATAGTTTGAAAATCACTTCGACCCCTGAACGTAATGATGTTAATGTCAGATGAGTCAGCAAGTCACTATGCGGCTCCACTGGCAGCCGCGCCTGCGGCCAGCCCCTCCGCCCCGGCACCCAGGGCTTCAGAGTTAAAAAAAAAAAAAATCAAAACCAGAGAAAATGTCTTTTGCTGGGAGAGAAGAAGTCATGCTTATGGCTCAAAGAACAGCTTCAAAGAAGTGGTCAGTTTCATTCGCGGGAAGCATGAAACCGAGCGTCAAAGTGGAGTCCCTAACCCTAAATTAATCTGTTTACGTGGAGAATAACCGGGAATTTGAAGAGTTCCTCCAAAGGATCTTTGATTTTCTCCGAAAGGACGATTTGAGACACATCACTCTGGTCGATATCCAGTTGTTACCTGTTACGGTCAGGGCTCCCCACGGAGCCCAGTGCACACCTGTGGGAGGGGCACGGGCCGTGAATATTACCCCAGGTACCCGTAGGAAATGGGAGGCTGCTCTTCTGCATGGGATTCCAGATCCCGGCTGGGCTCCCCTCCGCCCGCTTCGCTCTGGCACCGTGCCTGCTGAGACAACAGTTTGCAGCCACTTTCCGGGGCTGTTCTCAGCATCATTTACAACCTCTCGATTGTTCCCCTCCCCGAACTGCTGGGAAGTAACCAGGAACTAAACAGAACAGAGCTGGAACTTGTCACGGCCTGGCTGACCACAACCCCCTCACCTTCCTAGCCCTGGACACAGCCCAATCTGCCAGTAAGGAACCCCAACTGTTCTCTTCAGCTCATTCACCTTTCCTTCCCTTCTAAACTCAGGGTGACATTTAAGTACACTTACATACAGCCCCTGAAAAGGCTTCCTAGTTCATTATCTCACCCGTGTCTCATAATAACCCAAATTATATAAGTTGGAAGACCGAGGTTCAGAGAAGGCGTGTCCGTGTGCAAGGCCAGCCCAGTGAGTGGCAGAGACCAGATCCTTCTACTCTGCAACAGCAGGTCAGCAAATCCACACTTAGGGGACTGGAGCCTGCTAGTTGGGGTTGGAAGGACCACAGGTTTGCATATTTTTATAGACAAGAGGAGTAACCAAAAGCTTAGTGACTTGCCCAAGGTTACACAGCTTGAAATGCAGCAGAACCAGTTGCCAAACCCCTGGTCCAGGATTTTGTTTTGTTTTCTTTCTAACCTCTGCTTCCTCACTCTGGACTTACTTCCAGTTTAGACGCAGGTAGAGGCTGCTCTCCCCAATTAATCTCTGTGTCCGACGCTGCTGATTCAGGGCATTGTCTCCCCAGAGCACAAGGTCCCAAGAGAGGTGGAGATGTCAAAGGGGAAGGGGTTCATCACACCCAGTGGGTTTCCATTATGATACGGCTCATCAACTGCCCAGATTAACTACAGCACTGATCCGTAGTACCTTCAAACAATGGCTCTCTCCTGGCTAATTTCAAAGTCTCAAACAACATCATTGCCTCGATAGGGTGCTGATCTGGCCCCATGCTTTTTATGAACCTGTAAGGAGGTAAAAATGCCTAATCCAGCCCAAATCCAGCCTCATCTGCAGCAATTTAACTCCAGGCCTTTTTAATCCCCCTCCTTGGACCACTTCTCTGGCTGCCGTGGAGAAGAGACCACTTCTCTGCACCGTGGAGCTGGTCCACAGAACACTCTCTCCCACCCCTCAGCAGGGTGGCGAGGATGCTGGCCATGGTGAAAGCCCAGCTGAAGGCTTCCTGACCAGGCACCTTTCATGACTCTTTCCTGTTTGGCCCCAAAGACAAAGAAAGAAAAGTCAAGACTCACATTTTGAAGTGAGGTGCCGAAAATCCTTAGAAAACTGTGGAATATCCTAATTAGAGGAGGATTTCTCCCCTCGTATGTCTTCCTGGCTGGTTCCACCCAATTTATCCTGGAGATATGGCTGGTCAACAAAATCTGACCCCGCCCCAGCCCCCTAAAGCAACCAACAGCTGTTACTATATTGAGTGGCAATATGATGTCATTGCATAGGTGACTAACCCACCGAGGCTTCCCTACGAGCCATCATCTAAATATGACAGCCTCCCATCATCCTGACCTTTCCACAGGAGAGAGCTGAGTGAGGGGCTTGACATTGCCTTCCAGAGCTCAAGGTCATGTCTGACGGCCTGGAGCCAGCACCTCTGACTGGGCATGTGAGGACACACATGCCCACTCCCACACACACAGATTGCCTTCCTAGTAGAAGGTCACTTTCACCCAAGACAGCTTTCCTCCACTGGCTGGACTTTGAAAGTAGGAGCCATCAGAATGTTTAATAATCACAATAACTAGGGAGGAATTGGGGAGGTGGTTTATATATATTTACCATGCTGAATATCACAGGAACTGGGTTAGACTCTTGACATATAGAGTCTCCATTTCATGTTCAAAACACTCTGAGGAAGGCATGGCCGCCCTGTGGAGTTAGGAGACACTGAGATCAGGGGTATTCAATAACTTTTCCAAAGTGACAGAGCTGGTCACGGTGGGGCTCAGAGTCCCAGTCAAGCCTCAGTGACTCTACAGCGGGCCTAACGTACATACAGAAAGGTGTCATTGCCTCACCTGGATTTTTTTATTAATAGATTTTAATTTGTAAAGCAGTTATAGGTTCACAGCAAAATGAAGCAGAAGGTACAGAGTTCCCGTGGACCTTCCTCCCTCCACACAGACACAGCCTCCCCCACTATCAACTTTTTTTTTTAACCAAAGATAAACTCAAATTGACACATCATTATTATCTAAAGTCCACAATTTGTGTTAGGGCTCACTCTTGGCCTTCTGCACTCTATGGTTTGGGACAAATATATAATGATAGGTGTCTATCATTATAATATCGTATTGAGTATTTTCACTGCCCTGAAAATCCTCTGTGCTCTTCCTTTTTGTCCTTCCTCCAGCCCCTGTCAATCACTGATCTTTTTTATTGTCTCCAGAGTTTGGCCTTTTCCAGAATGTCATCTGGTTGGAATCGTACAATATGTAGCCTTTTCAGATTTGCTGCCTTCACTTGATAATATGCATTTAAGATTCCTCCATGTATTTTCATGACTTTATAGCTCAATTCTTTTTAGTGCTGAATAGCATCCCATTGTCTGGATACTCTAGGGTTTATGTGTCCGCTCACCTACTGAATCACCTGGCTTTTAAAACTTCATTCTAGTGCAGTTAACACTGAAAATAGAGGTGGCACAGGGCCCGGTCTTCCTCTTCTGGCTCCCACCCCTGCCTCCTCATTCCTGCCGTCCACACAGCACCTGTCAGGGGGTGCCCCTTTGGCATCCCCTTTGGCATCTCTCATCTATTTAAGCAGCCCGAGAACCAGCCATTCCTCCAGGATGAGCTCTGGAGCCAATCCAAGGAGAGCTCAGAGCTCACTCACCCACCTTCCCTAAAATCAGTTCATGCCCCTTTCTCTCCATGCCAAGTATACTCTCATGTGCCTGCTCTGACTTCCAATACAGTCACTTCTACTGTGTCTCATCCATGACCACGTTGGCTTCTGTTCTTGCAATTCCCCCTGACAAGTATTTATTATATGGTGGTCCTCATTGGCTAAGGTGGTAAGTCCTTCGAGGACACTACGAATGTTTATGAAAATCTGCGTGCAGTTACACTCATCACAGCACCTCACTCCATTAATAAATACTTTTTAATGGGGCGTGTGTATGTGTGGGTCCAGGGAAATAAAGGCAAAGACAGACACGGTGAGAGACTGAAAGTAAGCCTGTGAGACCATCTGAATTATTACTGTCATCAAATTATAATACAGGATTATATTTATTATATATAACATTATATAATAATCCTATTATCATTATTATTATTTAAAAGCCCTTCTATAGCACATTTCTGTATTGTAGGATTTGCCTAAGTGCTTTACATAAATGGTAAATCTACTTTTCCCTGAAAAGGCTGGACAGGCTGAAATATAAATAGATTAAAAGAAAGTTTCAAATAAATTCCTGGAGGGCAGATCTATAACGGTTATTAAAGTGGAGTTAGGAATAACTAGGGTGCATTCCTAACCAATGAGAGTGATGTCATGAAGGGTGAGTGCTATAATCCAGCCCAAGCCATCTTGGTGGCTGCACTGGGGGCAGGTGTTTAAATGGGGCAGAACTCAGGGCTGACCCAGAGGGCCACTGCTCAGCGGTTACCGGGGGGACCACCGAGCCTCCACTGTGCTGAAAGCCTTCGGAGTGGCTTCTCCCCTACCCTTCCACCTCTGTCAGGCCAGCAGCTGTACATGTCATCCCACATCTCCACCCCCACCCCCCCAGAAGCAAAGCTTTGCCTTGTGTCATCCAGTGAGTCACCGGCACGGTTAGGAACAGACCCAGGATGCTGCTGTGTTCTTTGCTGGGGCTGTTTTCTGGACATCACAATCCTTCCACATTAGTGGCCAGTTACACTTAAGGCTCTTAATGGTATTTAATGGGGCTTCTGGGATCAGAAAGTGATGAGAAGTGAAAGCTGGGAGATAAAAAATCAAAACCTGAAATGACACACAGAGTCTGGATTACTGAAGGTTTATAAATGGCAATCCCGGTCATTGTGGAACTCATTCCACTGGGAAATGGTTCCTAGGTCTTGAGACTGGGTGGGAGAGAAGAAGGGGAAAGTGGGAACATCCAGGGGTCCTCAGAAGTTGTGTTCTCCAATTCATCCCTGTGACTTCATCTCTATATTTACTCCAGGCCGCCATTTGTCTTCCCTTCTCTCACTTCCGGGGCATGTTACAACTTACCGTGCACATTTATGCCCATTGTTCCACTTGAAATTTATAACAGAAATGTCATCCACGGAAAGACCAGTGAACTGGAAGTCAGGTGACTAGGACTCTACACCCCACAGGCCATGTGACCTTGAGCAGGTCATCTCACCTGGACCTTTGTCCCTTAGCTATAAAATAGGGGCTGGGCTGGCTGGCCTGAAGGTACCACGCTGGTGTAAGCTTCCACGTCTGTGTGTCCAGCCCCAATACACAGGAAGAAGCCACTGCCCCTGTAGCTGAGGCTGCCCGTGGCTTTCTCCATGTCCTCCCGAGGCTGCACAGGAAGCACACAAGTTGTTTGGTCACAGGCTCCAGAAAGCTTGACAGAACAGGAGGAGCAATGGCAGTAACCCCATCAGCGTGATAGAGGGGACAGGAGCAGGGACGGAACCCAAAGGGGAGAACCTGATAGTGGCTGGAGACTGGGTAGTAGGGAAGAGGGATCGGTTTTAAGTGCTTTCAAGGGGAGCTGGGGGAGGAAGGTACACCTGGCAGGTGTAGCCTGAGGATGGGGCTGTGACTCTTAGCCAAGGACCAGCAATGATTGTTGGAAGGTGACGATGATAGCAGCTCACCCTCTTGGCTTCATTTCCACTACAAGGGTACCATCATTTTGCTCAAAACTTTGAGAAGCCATTGTGTCTAATTTGTTTTTGACATAAACATGCTGTTCTAACCAGGAATTTTCTATTGTTTTATAGAGAAGGGATTAGGATGGAGACAAAACAAGTATTTCTTCTGCACTTCAACGGAGCTGGCCACCAGTGTGCCAGGTGAGGATGCTGTAAGCAGGATGGCCTCTCTAGTTTCAAAACAGGAAACGGGGTCAGGGGTAGGCCTAGCTGGGCTGGGACAAGGGTGAAGTCAGTGAGATGCCTGGGATGTCAGCCTCAAGGAGGCACTTGTTCTCAGGGGTGGGCAGGCTCAGGAGCAGGACCCCTGAGAGAAAGCACCCTCTCACTTACCTTTCCCTGAGGCCTGGGCCCTCCTTTTTTGGGAATCTTCTGAAATAGGGTGGATTGTTTGTCTAGAAGCACTGGGCTTGTGTTAAAAGGGAAAAACTTGTTCTAGGGGACTCAGTATACCAAGAAGAAGACATACATTTCATAGCCCACCTTGATCACCACAAATATGGTCTGGGAATGACTTCCAGTTTGCCATTCTTTAGCTGTCTAACCTAGGGAAACAGATTTAACCCTGCAGTCTTTCCTCAGCAGTAACATGGGGATGATAGGAGGGTTAAATGAAGGGGAGGGAGGATAGTGAAAAATACCTGCCACATAGTCAACCTCAGTAAATTGTTAGTTTCCTGGGAGACTGGGACAATGCTGAGTGACTGAGTGTTGGACAGGGCTCCTGCCTTTGGAAGTGTCCAGAGGCAACATCAGCATAAGAGGAGGGTTTGGAGACCAGTTCACAAATTTCACACGCAGAGATTTTAATAACATGTTTCAGGTCACACTACTGGCAACAGAAACAGTGATAAAAGGGCCAAGTTGATCCAAGCTGATATAAACATTCAAGACCATAGCCTTTTTCTACCAGTGATGTGTAAGCATATGGGGAAGAGCTGTAAGTGAAGGGTAGTGAGTTAAGGGCCACAGAAAACTTAGTGACTTTGGGTCAGCTTCAGACTTGGGTTAATCAAGGAGGGCTTCCAGGAAGAGGTTCTGAGGTTTGAAACCTCAGAACCTCCCGTTACGCTCAGTTACTATCCTTTGCTCATCATCATTTCAACAGTCAACATTTCTCAGTACTAAGGGATATATGATGGGCTTTGACGCTACGCATGGGTGAGTGGAATCGTCTCCCCAGATCTTCCATTTCCCGAGGCCTGGGCCCTTTAAGGCATGGAAACTCCATGAACGTTCAAGAGTAGCTTCGCGGCCTCTCCGAGACGCGCTTACGTCACCCTTCAGGGAAGCTGCTGACGTCAGCGCGTCTTCGACGAGTGGGGGCGTGGTCGTGACTCATCGGGCCGCAGCCCCCCCGCCTCGCCCGAGCGCACGTGAACGCACCCCCGGCTGGTTTCTAATATTAGGTCCGCCGGCTCTGGTGGGGTCAGGAGAGGTAAAGGTGGGCAGAGGGAACGAGGGGGCTCGGGACGCGTTTCTCCCGGACCCTTACTGCCCCGTGGTCTGTTCTCCCGTAGGACGGGGCCGGACCGAGAGGGGAGTGGGGCGGGGGTGCCCGCGGGGCGCCCGGAGGTGCTGGAGCGCAGTTGCCTGAGGCGAACCTGAAAGGGTCCCTTCCTCCTGCAGCCCCGCCCTGAGCTCGCTTGCCTCAGTGGGCATTCAAAAGCGAACCGAAGTTCCCTCCTGGACGACGAGTCGGCATTTTACAGAGGGGGCCAGGGTTCTGGGAAGTTCCCTGGTGGGCGAAGTGAGGTGTGGGCTTAAATCAGAACAGCAGTCGGTTTCCGTGAGGTCAAGGGCAGGCAGAGTGGACCGAGCCGTCGGGGCCCAGCCCTCGGTGGAACTGTCTTCCAGCGCCTCCTGGGTTCCCCCATCCTCATCCCTACCTCCAACCCGGGTCTGGCCATCTGCGCGGGTTGGGCTGGGGGCTCGGCCCGGGGCCCCCTCCTCCGCACCAAGCCGTCGCGTCCGAAATCGGTCTGGCATTGAGCGTGAAGGCGTCCTCCGTGGTGTGAAGGGCAGTCAGTGGCTGTTCCAGAGTCAGGCTAAGCACAGGCGGTGAAGGTCACCGGTTGAAAAACCAACGCTGATGCCACAAAACCCTGACCCTCCATCCCGAGCTGGTCGGTCCAGCAGCCAGATAAAAGCTTCATCTAAAGACATCCCTGTGAAATCCACACTTTCCCGTTCTTTGGGGGAGGGGGGATCGGGTACAGGGCCAAGGTTAGGGTTCTGGAAAGAAGCTCTGTCAGCGTAACGTGAACTACAGTTCTGACTGCGGAGTGGTCTGCGCAGTTACAGTGACCCGCATCCTGTTGTTGGCGTGGCGTCTTCAGGTTCCACAGGGCTTGTCTCCGTGGGAAGCTGCTAAGACAACGTTCAGGGATCTCTGACCTTGTTCCACGAAGGGCGTTGGATGTTACAAGAGTGTTAAATACAATGATGGACCGGGAACATGGAACAGTAGAATGGGCACGGTTTTACACTGCTGTGTTGAAATTTTCTGTCAAGGCTTTTTTTTTTTTTTTTTTTTTTTAATCTTTAGAGGGGAAGGAAGGAGAGAGGGAGAGAAACATCAATGTATGGTTGCCTCCTATTTGTCCCCTGCTGGGAACTGGCCTGCAACCCAGGAATGTGCCCTGACTGGGAATCGAACCTCGATATTCAGGTTCGCAGGCCCATGCTCAATCCACTGAGCTACACCAGTCAGGGCTTAGGCTCTTTTTTTTTTAAATAACCTAAAAAAAAAACACCCCAAAACTTCTGTGCTTTCCTCTTAGAAAGAAATGGTGGAAAGTTAGTTGTGGAATAAAGGTAGCTTTGGGGATTATGACAGGAGTGAGGAACAAATCCATAAGTCCAAATGTGTAATTTTCATTTGTTTCTGAAAATTACCACACTTGCCTTTATAAATTGAAGTGTTTTCATATATAAGTGGGAAAACTGCAGGTGTTTAGGGCTTTAGTCCTCATTCAAAATCCATCTTAACATAGGTTAAAAAGGATCGATGCTTACAAACACAAATCCAGAGGCGTGTATAGATTTATATTGTCCGTATAACAACAGAAGTCTCTCTGGCTGGCTTTTGCACCCTGGCTACCACAGTTTCCTCAACGCGGTGCCTATGTTGTGAAGGTCTTAAATTGAGCAGGTGTGAATGATGAATAATGCTCTCAAACAGCTCATTTCCCTTTGAGTTATTGTTGTGCGTGTATATGATGTATAAGAACTTTAACATAACTCTCCTTACATTCAGAAATGAAGGGTTATATTTTTTGTCCGGAAATTTGAGTTTTTGCTTGAAAAATACTTAACCTTGGGATGGGCCACCTGCATCCTGTAGCATTCTGCTAAAGACTTCCCTGCCCCCAAGTTGTACCTGCTGTCTTTGAACTGTGTCTGTCATTGTTCGCTGCTGTGATTGTTTGCTGACAGGTTTCAACCAGTAGACTAAGCCCTTGGGGCTCCAGACTAGCCTTTGTCTTTGCTTGTCTAGCATCTGGAATAGTGTTAGAGCTAGATATTTTTTTGAGAGCTACATATTTTTTGTAGTGTTTTGTTTGGTGAATAGATGTGGGTTACCAAAACCAGATTGCTCATCTTGGGAAGGGAGGGTAATGGTTGAAAGGATGGAGCTGCAGACCTATGCAGCTGTTCCAAAGGATGGTTTCCTTCTTTTCCTAGCCTACCCTAATTCCTCCCCTTGAGGGAGGAACCAGGGAAAAAGATATAAAACCGACAACCAAACTCTACATTTTGGTGGGTATCTAAGTAGTAACGTACTTTTAGGTTCTAGGTGGTGGAACCCTGACTGGCCCTCGAGGCTGTGACTGTCATCCACACACTGCCATTGGTCAGATTCTTGTCACAGTGGCTGGACATCTTAAGTCTTCACTTAAGAAAATAAAGTAATTTTAGAACCTCTGCTGAATCTGTGAATACTTGAGAGTAGTTACTAAATTGAATGTTTACATTTGAAATTGAATCGGTTTCTGTACAATGATTCTTCAGGCTGACCCTGAGAGAAGATTTAAGGATAGAAGATGAAGAAAAGGTACTTACTTCCCTGTCCGATAAGTTTCCATTGTCAGAGGGGGACTTTTACAGTGAAGCTTTTCTAACCAGAACTCTTAGCAATCTGGAATCAATGCCCCACTCAGTGTCAGGAAGGGCTAGTGACAACACAGTAAGTTTCTATCAGAGATTTAGTTTTGAAAATAAATATGTAGGGCTACAGTGATTAATATTTTCAGTAATAACCTAGTACTCCTGCAAAATCCTGAATGAGAAGGTCTGCATTTTTATATCCACTATGTTTAAGTCAAGAACAAGTGATGTGTATTTGGAAGGTTTTTAACAAGATTTTAAATCGGATTATAGAAAATTTTTGAAAGTTCAGCTGAATGTTCCCAAAGAGTCACTTGAGAGTGATGAAACACAGACCATAGCTTTCATGAAAATGGGAGGGACACTAAGAAGAATAAGGGACAGTGCTATTGGCTAGGGTGAGCTTTGATAGTCCCTCCTCACTTGTGTCCATCTCTCCTCACCAAGAATAGGTTTGTAGGCCTTGTTTCACCAGGGTTCTTTTCTCAAAACAACCTTCTGTGATAATGAAGATAAATGACAACACCTTCCACTTGTTGAGCACTATGTGCCAGACCAGGTGTTCAGTGCATTATGAAATTATTTCAGTCCTTGTTGCAATCCAGTGCTGAATGGATTATGCCACTTTAGAGGCTTGGAGGCTAAGGGGCTTTCTTAAGGTCACACAGCAGTTAAGAAACAGCCATGATTTTGAACCCAGGTTATCTTAGTGTTCTCCAGAGAAATAGAGCCAATAGATGTGTTTTAGATATGTGTATACATATAAAGAGACTTACTGTAAGGAATTGGTTCACATGTTTATGGAAGTTGGCAAGCTGGAGATGCAGAAGAGCTGATGGTGTAGTTCCATTCTGCGCCCAAAGGCAGGCAAGAGCTGATATTCCAGTTCAAAAGCCGTCAGGCAGAAAGAATCCCCTCTCGCTTAGGGGCAGATGAGCTTTTTTGTCTCTTCAGGCCTTCAACTAAGAGCCACCAACATGATGGAGGGCAATCTACCAATTTAAATGTTAATCTCATCCAAGAACACCTTCACAGAAACACCCAGAGTAATGTTTGACCAAACATCAGATCACCCTGTGGCTCCATCAGGTTAATCAATAAATTAACCATTATACAGATCTATTTGATTTCCAAAGCTTATGCTCCTGTTAGTTTCCCTCCCACTGTAGGAATTACAAAGTAGCCTTAACCCTGGGTCTTTTTTCTCTTCATTTGGAATGTATATCAACATTCACCACACTCATCCCTGACAAACACACCTAATTAGTGCAGGTGTTTAAGTGTCAGTAACCAACTTAGAATCCCCATCCCCAGAAGCACATACCACACAGCTGTTTCCTTCCTTAGAATAACTTCCCAGCTTGGAATTACACTGCCTGCATTCTGGTTTTCTACTCACGTGACCCTTGGAACTGATTCCCTTCACTTCAGCAAATCCTACCTGTCTCCTTGTTCATTCCTCTTCATTGACATCTCTGAAGGACATCAGGCCTCGGTGGTACAGCCCAGCCAGCCATGGGCTTCCCTTCTCTCAACTGCCTCCTTAGCACCAGCCTTGCTTTTTGCTTCCTCTTGACTCACTCCTGCCATCATTGTCACTATTGTTTTAGAACTTTAACCTCCACCTTCTCCCTGCAACTGAAGCAACTGTCCCTGCAGGGTCCTCACTTTGAGTTTAGACTTGTGAACCCACATCCCAGAGACTGCTTATTTAAAAACACTTCCATGACCTATGCACTTTTAATGAACATTGTTGATGAATTTTTTTTCCTCGATTGTAATTTTGGAAAGAATACAGACTCTTATGTAATTTTTGCCTAGTTGGCACTGCTCAGTTACATCCTAGGACACCTTATATCGATGTCACAGACGCCTTAATGCCGCTTCAGCGTTTTTTCATGAACAGCCTCAGAGCTTCGTTCTGGGCAAGTTAGTTGTCCTTTAATACCCAGAACATGTTCATTTCCAACAAAGTAACACTGTGATCACTTTCTCTGCCTTTCAGATCTTAGGTTTTTTCACTGCTGTATGTTAAGGATAAAATGTTAGAGAACATAGAAAGCACACAGACAAAGCTGTATGTTACCGATACTCAAAAGACAGGGTTGAGCCTGTCTGCCTTTCCAAACTGAAATTTTAAAGATGGATTTTGGAAGGTGGACTTCACTGCAGAGGGCAGTTGACACATACCAAGTTATTTATCACTTAAATCATTTTTTGTTCTTCTAAAAGTTAATTGACCACGCACAATACACTTACGTGATATTTTTATTAAAGCTACAAGAAAAAATATACTCCTGTTCTACGTTAGAAAAAAATCAGGTGTGCATTTTTTGATGGACAGTGACATCTGCCCCAATTACATTAATTAAAGCAGGAGAGCTCTTCCTGTTTACAGTACATTTGTTAAGAGTTTTCAGAGCTTGGAATTACCCCTCCACTTGGTTGGCTTAGATGTGTCTGGTAGAATAAAAACAGAGGGTATTAAGGAGGAGACATCACTTAATTACCCCTTCCTGTGTCCTTAATGTTTTCTTTACACCCAGTTTTGATGAAAACTGTCTTTTCTTTTTCTTTGCCTTTTTAAGAAACTAAGCTACAATTATGTTTTTGAATGCAATCGAATCTATCGAGTAATGAAACTAGCTGGTAATTCTTTATCTACTAAATGTAGAGTTTTCAGCATATTATGTAAGCAGAATTTATGGTAATATGGAAGTTTAAATCACTGAAAATTTTAACTGACTTCAGTTATTTTCTGCTTGAGATAATTTTTAAAAAATATAGCATTGCCTTAGCAAATTAGAGTTATAATAAAGGTTTTGCAATTCAATCCTTATTTTTAAAAATTTTATAACATGTTTGTATCCTATTTAAAGTACATATTTAATTGAATAATATAAAAGTGGATTCTTAGCATCATAATTATATACAAAAAATTACCTCTTCACTCATGAAAAGAACACTTGTTTTGCACCTGAATTTTTAATTGTATCTTAAATTTTATTGTAATTTTAGCTATATAGTGAAGATTTCAGGCTTTTTTGTTGTTTGTTTTTAAGTCAGGTGTATGGGGTATAACTTATATTCAGTCAAACTTGTCCTTTTCATGTAAAGTTTTGTGAATTCTGACAGACACGGTCACTCCAGCCACCAAGACAGAGCATTGCTGCTGATCTAGAAAGCCCACCTGTGCTGCTTTGCCATCAGCCAGAGGGTTTTATCTACATTCCTTAACGGTAATGAAACAAGGCTGGTAAAAACATGCCTGGTACATGGACCTTGGGCCATTGTTGTTATAAACTGGATTATAACTTCAGAGGGAAGGAAATATAGTTGAAATAAGCCTAAGGTTTTGAATATATTACTCTTAAATGATTAGGCAGAACTGTTACAAACAAAACAAAACATAATATGAAGGATTGATTTCATTATGTTTTATATTCCATCTCCCTGATGAATATTTCTTTACCCTACGTCAGGCTCCTCAAATACCCGAATAGGAGTAAATCCTCAAAGCATGTTCTCTTGCTAGCTTGTATATTAGTGTTTTCAGTGAATATTAAAAGTGGAATATTGTTTCTGTTCTCCTGAAACGAACAACATACGGGCAAGGACCATGTCACCTTTGTTTGTTTACTACCATCTTTTCCCTTCAAAGAAGCCTAAATATTTGTTAAACAAATATAATTTTACTTCATTTGAACAGTATTAAGTTGAGCAAAGAGGGCTCTAAGAGTGACTTGGATTTTCTCAAGGGAACATTGATAGTATTGATAACACTAGATGAAAACTTAATACTCAGTGCAAACTTTAGAGTTGGATTGAAATCTGAACACCAACGTCATCATTTAGCTGTGAAACTGAAGGCAAATTTATTTCTGGGCAACCGTTTTTCTACCCGTGTTATAAACTCACAAAACAAAGCAAAAGGCATTAAAGCAAAAGGCATGTCACATTAGAACTGCAGTGAGGAGGAATTTGAGGTGAAAGCCCTTGGCGCAGCATCTTGCCCATAGCCCCCTTCTTTTACCCTGAAATCTTTACAAGTGACTTTTAAAGCTGAGGCCACAGCGGTCAGAGTGGAGAGAATTATCTCTTAGGACGCAGATGCAGGTGGCTGGTTCTGGCCTGTGGGCTCAAGGGGGACAATCACTCTCGTTTGGCTTCTGGTTAACTGCACGTTTTCATTTATTGGATTTTCTCTGAGAGAGGGAAGAAGGAAGGAAAAGTGGCAATGGAGAAGAGAAAGGAAACAAGATGGGGAAACTGAGAAAGGGAGCGATGCTTACTGAATGAATGGTTGAACGAGTGGTGAAACAAATGAATGAACAGGGAGCAAAGTACCAAAAAAGAGTAATATTGTCCTTCATAAGCCATCTTATGTGACATATATAATAAAAAAGAGGAAAAATGAGGAAGTTCTATAAACAACACCAAAAAGCTAGGTATTTAAATGTTTTGGAAAAATAAAATGAGAATGCAAAAGTTTCTTTTTACATGGTGTTAATTTGTATATTACATGGCATTTGAGTTCAGAAAACAGTGGTTCAGAGTTACTGGCCTACTCTGATTTCCTGAAGTTGTTAAGTTATTTGACCAATACAGTGCTATTAGAGCATAATGAAACCAAGAATACCACCTTTTCTTGCCCAATGAACAAAGATAAAAAGAAATTTCTATGCTCAAACTATCAAATCTGAGGGCAGGATAAAGACAATTTCATATAAGCAAGATTTCAAAACAATTACTTCTCATTTGCTTTTGTCTCAGGAAGCTGCTGGAGGGGGTGGTCTATCTAAATAAGGGGAAAAAACCAAGAGGCAGGTGTGAGACCCTGGAATCAGGGACTCCAATTAGTGTTACAAGGGATAGTGGTAACTTTCTAAAACATTCATGATGTGGAAGATTGAAATAAAAAATTGAAGGAGTACAGGTGAAAGAAAAATGTAAGAAAATAAAAGGTAGAAATAAGAGGAAGAGAAATGCATGCTCTGAGCCTACACGATTTCAAGAATGGGATGACAGAATCCAACACTTCAGTTTCCTAGCATCCAAAACAAAAGGGGAAATAACACTCAGTTACAAGTTGCATAATGTTCTTAAGATAAATGAGTACTTTCCCCAAAGACCTATGGTAGATATTATGAAGAGTGTCTTTTGTTCTTCATTTTATCCCTACAACAGAATGTTGTATTTTATGTGACTTTCTTGTGGCGGACCTTATGGCCCCAAGTATTACTAAGTAAGGCAGTTCTGTGAGGACTAAATAGTGCTTTCCAGGGTGGGCCAAAGGCATGTGAATGGCAGGTCAGGTTATCACTAATTGGCATTCCATTCAACTGCTCAGGAGGCTAGAAGGAGGTTGGCAGGTTAGTCTATTGTCCTGAGCTCTTTAGCTCCCTTGAAGCAAAACAGTATCTCTTAACTGCACGTGCCGTCCTTCAAGGGCAGTTTGGTGTCTCTCTGGTGACTGTAGCATGTGCATTAGGGGTCACATCTCCACCCCAATGGCTCATCAGAGTATGCCTTTCTCCCTCAGTTTCCAAGAGAAGTTTTGGCAAATACATTCTTCTCTAATGCATTCCATTTCCAGCAACATGTTAGTATATTTACGCTGGATTTTTCCAGCCCTCCTATTAATCTGACTATGAGTGTAATCTAGATAAGAAACTTTCTGATCGCCCAGTTCCTTTGCCAGGTGCCACTCAGGATGTCATGTCCCTCAGTCTTCCATAAGCATTTATTTTATACTATGAGGCTTATAGTAATAATGAAGATTGTGTTTATTAGACAACTAACTAGAATCTTCAATTATATTGATAAGAATTTACCACTTAGGTAGTTCTCAATTTAAAAAAACCCAACCCTTATTTTATTCGGTTTTATTTATATTCTCCTTTAATAATAATTCTTAATTATTATTGGAAATAATAAAATCAATTCTTAATGGAAAATCAAGTATTTTTATAACTCATTGAGTGTTCACCATTATTTAACCTATAATTCACTAGATATTGAATAATCATTGGAAATGTTTTTAAACAGATTTTGAACTAACCTTTAGAAAGATAAAATTTTGTGCTATTGTCTCTTTTGTGTCTAATAGAACATGTTTGTTTACACATGCATAGCCGAATCTCTCTGACATCCGAAACTTCAAAACTGTAAGAGGAGATCTTTGTGTAGTAGTATTAACTGCGTTTTTTCTTCAGGAAGTTTATTAATAGGATTACTCTTCAAAGCAATAAACTCTCTGCCACTTACAGGCCAGTTATTACTGTGCTGGCATTTCTGTTGTCTATAATAGAAATGCTTGAAATTGAAGACTGGAAAATGCCCTGGTAGCTGATGGAGGTTATAGTAACATTTTTATGTTGACCTGCAGAAAATTACCATATACTAAATGAAGATTCATTGAAATATTTCTTTAGTAGTATTAAATTTATTTGACATGTCTTAGTAATACAAAATGTATTTAATATTTATTTAATATTATTTCTCAGATCACTAGTTTCTTTATTTTTCATATCTACTGTTAATTTTTTACTCTTTCTAAAAATAGAAACATGGTTTTCTAAAAATTGATATGATTTAGAAACAGTCTCTGAAGTATTGAATATCATATTCTTGTAAGCAGAACTGTTATAAATTTAGAAATAATTTTTTTCTTTTTTTATTGATTATGCCATTACATTTGTTCTATGTCCCCCCTCCGTTCCCCTCCACACTGCACAACCCTCCCCCACCATTCCCCCCTTAGTTCATGAACACGTGTCTCAGGTTCTTTAGATTCTATATTTCCCCTACTATTCTTACCCTCCTCCCTATCAATTTTCTATCTACTGTCTATGCTACTTATTTTCTGTACCTTCTCCCCCCTTCTTCTCCTCCCACTCCCCTGTTGCTAACCCTCCATGTGATCTTCATTTCTATGGTTCACTCTTGATCTAGCTGTCCTTTTAATTTGCTTTTGTTTTAGGTGTGGTTGTTGATAACTGTGAGTTTGCTGTCCTTTCAGAAATAATTTTTGTAAGTGAGAAAATATCACAGGTGTTGAAGAGATTTTTCTTTGTAATTTATTCCAAATTTAGACAATATTTTGAGTTTAGGGGAAAAATCTGTGCAATAAGAATTTTCAGAAATGACATCAGCAAGATGGCAAAGTAGGAAGCCCTGAAGCCTTCTTCCCGCACAAACACACCAATTCAGCAACAGCTCACGAACAATTTGACTTTGTGAGAAATCCAGAAACTAACTGAAAGGCCCTTGCACTGTGGGTGATTGTGAAACCAACTCACCAAAGCCAGTAGGGAGATTCAGGACACCCTCTCAACAGAGTCCCTGTCCCCTGCATTGTGCAGTACAATCAGGGAGATCCCCTAGCTCCCAGCTTCTTCCAGGGGTTGAATGAAAGGGTTGGTTCATGCATCTCATACCCAGCTTTTCCAAAGGGCTCCCCAGAGGACTGGCTTCTGTCTTGGAAGTCTTGGAACTCTGATGGGTCTGGCATAATCTAGCCACCTAAGGGAGAATGGAGATAGTGCTATGAGCTGATAGACACCAGATCCTCTCTCCTGCTTATCATGGAGTGAACAGATGAGAAATCCTAGCTCCCAGTTACCCCTTAGGAAGAGAACAAGTTGATCCATGTGTCCAGAGCCCCAACTTCTCTGGGGCAGATCAAAGAACTAGAATCTGTCTCACCAGTATGGGAACTCTGGTGAGTTTGGTGCATTCTAGCTGCCTTGAGGGGAATGGAGACAGTGGTTTGGACTGACAGGTGCAGTAGCTTCCCCACCCCAGCTCAGCAAAGAGCAAGTGGACAAATATCACAGCTTATCGCTTTTCCCTGGCAGAGGCTCCCACATCTGGTGGGGATGGTCTGGTGGGAGTCTTCTCTTATACAATGCCTGCTTCGTCTAATGCACAGACACCAACACAGAGAGACAAGGAAAATCAAGAATCCGGCAAAGGTGTTTCAAACAAAGGAGCAAGATAAATCTCTAGAAACCGACCTTAATGAAACAGAGTTATATGATTTACCCGACAGAATTCAAAATGACTTATACAAAGATGCTTACTAGATCAAGAGAGAAATGCATGAACAACATGAGAATTTCAACAAAGGCACAGAAAATATTAAAAATTACCAAACGTGAGTCATGGAGCTGAAGAACATAGTAACAACTGAAAAATTCACTAGAGGGGTTCCACAGTAGACTAGATCAATCAGAAAGGAGGATCAGCCAACTCAAAGATGAGTTATTAGAAATAATTCAGTCAAAAAAGCAAAAAAAAAAAAAAAGTGAAGGAAGCTTAAGGAACTTAGGGGATATAACCAAATGGACTAATGTATGCATTTGTGAAGTCCCAGAAGAGAAGACGCAGAGAGAGAAAGGACCCAAAGGCTTATTAAAATAAGTAATGGCTGAAAGTTTCTTAAGTCTGGGGAAGGAAATGGACACCCGAATTCAAGAAGCAAAAAAAAAAAAAAAAAACCCACAAAAAACAATTAAGATAAATGCAAAGAAATCCATACTAAAACACATTATAATCGACTTGTCAAAAGTCAAAGACAGAATTTTGAAAGCAACAAATAAAAAGCAACTTGTCATATACAATAGAACCCAATAAGACTATCAGTGGATTTTCATTAGGAACCTTGCAAGTCAGAGTGAGTAGAATGATGCATTCAAAGAGCTTAAAGGAAAAGAAAATCCAACTAAGAATAACCAGCAAAACTGTCCTTCAAAAATGAAGGAGAGCCCTGGATGGCTGGTGTGGCTCAGTGGATTAAGTGCCAGCCTGTGAACCAAAGGGTCACTGGTTTGGTTCCCAATCTAGGGCACATGCCTGGGTTGGGGGCCAGGTCCCCAGTAGAGGGCACATAAGAGGCAACCACACACCAATGTTTCTCTCCCTCTCTTTCTCTCTCCTTCCCCCTCTCTAAAAATAAATAAGATCTTTTAAAAAATGAAGGAGAAAGACCCAGACAAAGTCTCATAAGAAATGCTACAGGCAGTTCTTCAAGTTGAAGAATTGAAAGGATGAAAGGATGGTAAATAACATGGTAAATGGTATTTAACATTCAATTGAATGTTTGAATTGTATTTACCATTGGTAAATAACATTCAGTTCTTCAAATGAAAGGATGGTAAATAACATGATAATATTTAAAAAGTATGCAACTTTAGTAAATACATAGACAAATACAGAATACCAAATTATTATAATGGTTGTAGGTAAATCACTTTTAAATCTAGTATAAAAGTTAAGACAAATATCTGAATGAATATAACAAAATATGTTATAAGATACACAATATGAGTAGATGTAAATTGTGATGACATAAAAAGGGGGTGAGGTTAAAGTGGAGTTTTTGTGATTGAACTTAAATTGTTATTAGTGTAAAACAGACTTTTAACTATAAGGTATTTTATGATTTTATGTAAGCTCCAAGGTAACCACATACACATATACACACATTTCTGTAGATGTTACACAAAAGAAAAAGAAAAAGGAATCAGAGCATACCAGTACAAAAAGTAAAATTCCAAACAGAAAGAAATGCAAAAGGAGAGAGAAACAGACCAAAGTAATACAAGAGTATCAGGAAACAACTAACAAAATGGCAATAGTAAAGTTTCCCCTCTCAATAATCACTTTACCTGTGAGTGAATTAAACTCCCCTATTAAAAGGCATAGGATGGCTGATGGATTTAAAAAAAAAAACTAAACAGCTATATACTGTCTACAAGAAATTCACTTAACAGTTAAGGACACACACAGGGTGAATGTGAAGGGAAGGAAAAAGATTCCATGCAAATGACCAAAAGAGGAAGGGTGGCCATAAAAAAAAAAAAAAAAGACTTAGTAACTGTCTCAAGAGACACAGAAGGTCATTATATAATAAGATATAATTCTAAAAATACCCAACAGACTTATGAATAATGTTCAGTATCACTAATTATTAGGGAAATACAAAAAAACAAGTAGAACTACTATATATGATCCTGTAATCCCACTTCTAAGTATTCAAAAGAATTGAAATCAGATCTCAAAGAGATATGAACACTCCCATATTCACTGCAGCACTATTCACAATAGCCAAGATGTGGAAACAACCCAAACTTGTCCACTGAGAGATAAATGGACAAAGAACACATAGCATTTACATACATTGGGGTACTGTTCAGCCTTAAAAAGAAGAAAATTCTGCAAGATGCAGCAGCATGGATGAACTTTAAGAACATTATGCTAAGTGAAATCAAAGTCAGTCATAGACAAATACTGCATAATTCCACTAAGTGAGGTATCTCAAATAGTCAAACTCATAGACTCAGTGGAATGACGGTCGTCAGAAAGGGGAGAAGGGAAACTGGAGAGCTGCTATTCAATGGCACAAAGTTTGTTAAGACAGACTGTACAGACCTGCTGTACAGCATTGTAACTGCAGTCATAATAATGTACACTTAAAATCTGAAGAGCATAGATCTCATGTTAAGTGTTCTTAACACAATAAAATTGTTTTAAAGATTTTTTAAATGTAATTTTCAGCTGTTTGAATCTTGTATCTTCTCTTTATAGAAGTTCTGAAGCTCTGTGCCATATAAAAGTAGCACTTAAATCAATAGCAATGCTAGTTAACTGGTAAGGGAAAATTCATAGCCATAGGATCGTAATAGCTAGTGACCATGACTCACTGCTCTCCACAATCCTATCTGTACTCGTAGGCATGTGCCAGCACTTCAGTTAAACTAGCTAAAGGCTCTCTTGTATGTATTTGTCATCCAATTATGGGAAGAACCCAAAAAATTTTGTTCAGTCGACAGAATTTTCTTAGGGTTAAATTCATTTTGTGAATGGACTAGAAATATAATATTCTGAAGTATTTTGGAAACTGAAATTTGAGGAACTGGTCAAGTAAAATGTCTTTTTAGATCTTAGCTTTCTAAAAAATCAACTGACAACTGACTGCAAGGTTAGCATGTGATACCAAATCTGCCTGCTGCCTCTGTTTATGTGTCTCCTCTCCCAGACAGTGAGCTCTTTAAGTGAGAAACTTGTGTCTTTTCATTTTTGAAACCTTGGGGTTTAGGGAACAAAACACCCAGTAAATTCCTGTTGAGTAAATTTGAATGACTAGCAAATGGTTACAAAAGATGAATTATTATCACCAGTGTTATTTTGGAATGAATTCAATAAGGCTCTTTATTCTTATCTTTTCTCCCACAGTCCCTGTTTTATACCCTTGGGTATGCATCATCTGTTTTTGTCTATATGCTCTTGTGTGTGTGTGTGTGTGTGTGTGTGTGTGAATGTGTCAGTAAGGTACCCACCTTTCTCCACACTCCACCTTTACAGCCCAGGATCAAAAATGTTTGAGGGGCAATCATAACTACCACAACTTTCTTAGTGAAAGAAAGAAAGTTTATAGGTCCATTAAACATTTTCCCCAAGTAAAGATACATGATTCCTTTGTATTGGACTTATAATTTCATACAGTTAGCAAAGGGAAAAGATAACATAAAATCATTTTTAAAAGAGGGCATTGGCACAGAATGGGGCAAATATCAGATGGCCAGAAATGAGTAGTTCTGTGGGAAGAAGAAGGTGGGAAGGGCAGCCTAGCAAGGGGCCGGGAGCCCTGGAGCCTGGTGCTGGTGCTCCCTGAGCCAGCTGTGAGACCCAGGCTAGTGCCCGGGTCCCTGTGCATTCTCGCCTGGAAAATGAGGGGGCTCAGTGGCCTTTGAGATTTCTTCCAGTTCTGTGGTTCTGTGCTTTGAATGACTCTCAAATAACAGAGTCCTGGCATTGCCAAAACTTAAGCCTGAGGCTTTCTTTTGCTGCGCTGATGTAAACATGAGTTTTTCAGAATTTCTATTTTTTACATGGGAGTCTGGATGGGTGACTTTAGGTCATGTGCTGGATTGCCTAACCTCATTTTAGGCGGCTTCCTCAGATCATCATATGTTTAGGAGGAAAACAAGCTACTTTCTTCAGCACAAGAGTTTATTCTATACCAGTATTATGTCAGCCCCATCAGTTACTCCCTGACCTCTTCCTCCAGAGTATATTGAGTAATTTCACTTTTCACATTTGCCCCCCACTCCTGGCCTCTCTCTCTCTTATTTGCAAATAAAAATAAAAATATTTTTTAGAACAACTGCAAAGTAAAAATCACTCTCTATGCTCCGTGGCCTAAGCTCTAGTCATAGTTCCCTTTCTCCTCCACCGAAAACTCCCAGTTTCTGTTCCCTTTCCAGCATCAGAGCTTCTCTCCTGGATTCTTGGTGTTTACCCTGAACCCTGGTTCTCCACTCCTGGCATCAACACATTTTAAGCTTTGACAGAAGGACCCCCAGGTCTAAAATACTATACACCAAACATTGCCCAACAGCGTATGTGTATTAATCCTGGTTTTTCAAATAGAAAAATGCATGCATGCACCAACAAGTGCAGACAGTGGAAGAAGAAAGTCTTCTTCCAACTCCAAATGCTGAGTCTTTTTTTGAGAAGTAATTACTTTTTTTTTTTTAATCCTCACCTGAGGACGTACTTTTTTCATTGGTTTTTTAGAGAGAGAGGAAGGAGGAGAGAGAAAGATAGGGACAATGTGAGAGAGAAACATCAGTTGGTTGCCTTCTCGTAGGTGCCTGGACCCAGGTCTAGACCCACAAACTGGGTGTGTGCCCCAACCTAGAATTTAGCCCATGACCTTTTGGTCTACCAGAGGACGCTCCAACCAACTGAGCCTCACCGGCAGGGTGAGAAGTACAACAATTTTTTTAAAGTAATTTTGTTTAATCCTTACCTGAGGACACTTTTTTTTTTCATTGTTTTTTAGAGAAAGAGAAAGGGAGAGAGGAAAGGAGGGAGAGAAGCCTCCAGGCAAGCGAGACAAGCGTTGATTGGTTGCCTCCTGTAAGTGCCTGGGATCAGAATCACAACCCAGGCATGTGCCCTAACCAGGAATCAAACCTGCAAACTCTTGGTTATGGGACATTACTCTAACCAACTGAGCCACACCAGCCAGGGCTCAGAAGTGTTACTTTTGAGTTTTTGCCACAATTTATGTTTTTTCAAATAAACCATACATGTCTTTGGTTGGAGCTACGTTCTCTAAGTGATAATTACCAGCTTGTTTCTGTTAAGAAGTGTACACAAACTGATTTATTACCATTTTTAACATCTTCACATGCTCTACTTTAATTTTTAAGATGAGCAATAGATAAAAGTCAAAAAATATTAGAAGCAGAAAAGAATTAAAAGAACACCAAACTGAAAGCAAAACTTTGGTTTTGATACAGGATCTACTACTTGAATCACGTTATCTATGAGAGCCATTCACTCATAAATTCTGTAATTCTGTGATCATCTCCACCTACATGTGCATTTAAGTAATAGAATTCTCCAGAGTCACAATCACAAATCCATGGGGTTCTCCTGTTAATGAAAGGGAGGAAGATAACTAACACCTTTTGAGAACATAGTATACCCCGGATGTGGTGCTAATAGTGATACATCATTACTCATTTAGTTTTTCAAGAACCTTGGGAGATAAGCTTGTTTCTTCTATGTGTGATGAAATGGAAATTCCTTCAAGATAAATTGCATATTTTTAAAAATACAGATGAGCATGCCCCGCCAGGTGGCTCAGCTGGTTGGAGTGTTATCCCCATACACCAAAAGATTGAGGGTTTGATTCCGGGTCAGGGCACATACCTAGGTTGCAGGTTCAATCCTCAGTTGGGGTATGTATGGTAGGCAATGATCCATGTTTCTCTCTCACATTGATGTTTCTCCCTTTTTCCCTTTTTCTCTCTCTAAAATTAAGAAACATATTCTTGGGTCAGATTTAACTTTTTTTTTTAAATTTAAAATGAAATACAGCTGAAAATATTTGACATAATCCCACTAATGTTAAAAGAGAGAGAGAGAGGAAAAGAGTCTGCCCTTGTATATACCTAAAAAAAAATTCTGGAGAGATGCACAAGAAAATCTTAACAGTTGTTGACTCTGATAAATGTTATTAGGAGTTGGGACTGGAGTAAAGAAAAAGATTTTTACTCTTTATTTCATGTTCTTTTGCTTTAAAAAAAACAAGAGCAGTTTTTAGTCCTCAGGTCCCCTTTCAGATCAAAGAAATAAGAGGAGTCTTTAAAGAGCCAAGAGAACAGGATCTGTAGTACAACTTATTTTATTGTTTTCATCATGTGAAGAAAATGATATTAAAGCAGAAGAAAAGATAGTTGTTTAAGTATAGATAAACCCATAAGCTTTTCTCATAGAGGGCTAAGAGGGGAGATTCTAAGCCGTCTTTGCTTTTGGAACCTAACTTCCAATTTTTTGGCAAATGCGGTTCAGAGATAAATGGAAACAGGGTGGGACAAAGACTTGCATGTACAATATGACGCAATCTCAGTGGTTCAGTTCTTATTGCACAATGTCAGGTTCATTTCTTTGTGCTTTGCTTTGGTGTCTAAAACGTGGTTTGCATTTGAATGAAATCCTCTCAAATGTAAGAAAAAATTCTGAACCTCTGTATGGTATCATATCCTAAGACAGCTCTGAAACACGCAGATAATCATTCAAGTATAGAGTTGGCTGAGAAATGTAGTATGTGCTGTTTACCCATAGTCCTAGGTGAGAGGGGCCTCTGCTCTGGGTACGGGCTTCAGCGGGACCTGCAATACACACACACACAATGTACAGAAGAACACATTGCAGCCTGTAACCCTGAACTTCTGTTCTAGTAACTAACACAGTTCAGTCCCAGGGTAATGCTTCATGACGCCTCTTTGCTATGAAGGTTTGTGAATTCACTGCTACTGACATCAGAATCAGACAGACATTGCTCTGGGTACAGGGAGGATCTGAGTGGAAGAAGCATGCAGGTAAGGGAAAGAACCAGTCAGGTGCACCTGTCAAACACTTTTTCTCAGATAGCATGAATGTAAGATTCTCGCATTAGAAAGGACACTTTCCTAGTGCCAGGAATGAACTTTCTTGCTTCTCTTTGTGCTCCAGTGCATGGCTATGAAGGTAATCATGAATTAGCATGATATTCTGAACAGGTGCATGGAGCAGCCAAGGAACGTGTTATAATAGTAAGTAATTCGTATTGCTCTTTAATTTGTATATAGGCATACACGTTCACCCATACAGGGGTTATAATTTGTACATAGACTGAGGCATAACATGTATCAGGAGTGACAGCAGCTCTACATTGGCAACAAGCTGGACAGTGAATGCTAGATTGTGAATAGTTTTATTTTTATGAAATTAATATTTAGATAAATATTTAAGAAAAGTGAAACTCAAATTTAAATAATTTTTTTAAAGATTTTATTTATTTATCTTTAGAGGGGAAGGGGGGGAAGGAGAGAGGGATAGAAACATCAGTGTATGGTTGCCTTTTGTGTGTCCCCTGCTGGGAACTGGCCTGCAGGGAACTGGCCTGCAACCCAGGCATGTGCCCTGACTGGGAATCGAACCGTGATCGTGTGGTTTGCAGGCCCGCACTCAATCCACTGAGCTACACCAGCCGGGCAAATTTAAATAATTTTTGTTTTAAGTTGGTATCAATTATAATTTACATTCTATCTTTTTACTTAAATGATTTTTAGTATTAGGAGAGAATAAATTTTTGGTAAAAATGTATACTCATTTACTATAATAACATTCCATTTTTAATCCTTAATAGAACATAAATGGTGTGCAAATCTTGATGATAACAGCATACCTAGGGGTTTCACTGAAATTAAAACAGTTCATAGTATTTAAAAATTAGGTATGTTTATTTTAGTACTCATCCAGCCTGGTCAGCTCATCAGCAGGACACCAGACATATCCGACAATGGGGGATTCTGTTGTCTTTCATATTTTGCTCACATGAAAACCACAGCTTTCATCCACTGTTCAGCTTGGGTGTTTTATTAGTCAGATCGGGCTGCCATCACAAGGTACCAGACTGGAAGGCTCAACCACCAGACATTTATTTGCTGACAGTTCTGGAGGCTGGAAGTCCACTGTCAGAGTGCCAGGGGGCTGCTTTGTGGTGGGGCCTCTCTTCCTGGCGGGCACGCAGTCACTTTCTCACTGGCCTCTGCCCTCACGTGGCGTTTCCCCTGTGCACAGGCAGACGAAGAGACAGAGGGAGATCTCTGCTGTGTCTCCCCCTTTAAGGATACCAGACCTATCAGATCAAAGCCCCGCCCTCTTGGCCTCATTTAATTTGAATTACCTCCTGCAAGGCGCTATCTCCAACCACAGTCATATTGGAGGTTAGGCATCGGCACAGGGCACAGGGATTTGGGGGACACGTTCATACCATACAGGGGTTATGAAGGTATATTTGTCAAGGTAGAAATATAGATCATGCTTTATTTTACAATTTGTTGCTTGATTTATAACTTTTACATACTTAGACATAAGGCCTGTGGTCCTTCATTTACACTCTTGCCCCACAACAAAGGAGTATATGCTACGACTTGTGGCTACAAGTGGCTTCCAATCAAACCTAGCCCAAAGGGGACTTACAGAAGAAACTGCCAATGGATACAGTTGTCTTTCAGTGTAAGGACCTGTATTGTAAGGTGGCAAGCTCCCTGTCACAGGACACGTGAAAGCAGAGGGTGGAAGACCAGTCGGCAGGAATGTGGGGAGGGAAAGCCTGTGCTGAGCAGAAGGTTAAACTAAATGATCAAGACCCCCCCCCCATTTAAAATCCAGCGATGACTCCTGGGAACACAGGCCCCCAGGCTTCTTCCTTCATTGCAGAAAACAGCAGTAGCTTTAAATGCCAGAGTCAGAGAAGTTTTCCTCAGGCACTTAGTTTCTTCCCAGCATTCTGCTGAATATCTATGGCATCTTTTCAGCCACAAAAGCTGTTTTCAAGCTGTATGTGCTTTCAAAGGCAGACTTTTGGCACCTGATATTTCAGGTTATACAGTAAAACTGCTAAACAAAATGCATTACTTTCTGTAAGTGTAGCTCAGGTAACCTGTAAAGCAGGCATTTGATTCACACAGAATAACAGTCATAGGAGACATTACAAGAAATTTTACCATTCTTTAGAAAATAGCTGATATGTACAGATGTGGGGAATTTTCCAAGTTTTGACAGGAAAGGGGGAAAATGTGTTGTACTGAGAATTGTAAAGTACCAAAAACCTTGTGGTGGGTCCCCAAATCCTTTCAACTCTTTATACTAGTGGGGAACCAGGTGTAGAGAAGACAGATGACTTGCCCGAGGTTACGCAGCGAGTTAGTTGCTAGCGAAACCAGACGAGAACTCGATTTCCCGCGCCCAGTCCCGCGTTTGTGACCACACACTCTGCTGCCCTGCCAGTTCGTTAAGCCATTCACCACCCGGACTCCCTGCGATAAGGATCAAAAACACACACAGGGTAGAAGAATGATGTCCTTGTTTCTAGAGAAAACAAAAACAAAATTTACCTAGCCAAATATCTAATGTCTTGATAATAATGTCCATTTCTGAGTCCTGTTATTCTAGGTACTGAAATCACACAAATAGTTCGGAATTCTCCGGCTAGAAGCCCATGCGTGGAGGTCATCACTTCCTCCCTCTCCCTCTCTCTCTGCACCTCAGCAAGTGACCAGTCCCTCCATCCCTCTTCTTTTCGTCAGTGCTTAGTCTTTCTTCATAAAATCAAAACCTATCGGCATGTGCAATTCTTTTCCGTAAAATGCTCTAATGCATTACAGCACTTAAATCACAAAGTTCTTTTTGAAATCTAACCAAGAGGCCTCCAAAGGAAACCCCTTTAAGATAAGTATATATACATATGAAAAGAATGTAGAAAAACTAGAAAATCTCCAGTGAGAAGAAGGGATGCAAACCATAAAAGGTAACTTCACTTGGAAAACACAGACTTTGTAAGGAGTTGAAACATGAAGGAAAAGCACCAAAACTGGAACTTAGGTCAAATCCGCTAAGAAGAGTGAGTCAGGGCAGTTACTGAAGGCTCAGAGTGATAAAAGCAGAAAACCCCAAACAGGAAATGAAAGTCAAATGACAAAAGACGAAGGGAAATTGAGAATTATTTATATAAGGAACTAGAGGAATCAAAAAGGAAAATACCACCTTATTAGGTATTGCGGAGGCGGGGCGGGGGTGGGGGGGATGCACAATTCACTGGGCTGGTTAACACAGAGATTCCAAGGGAGTCAGGACTGCTCCATGGGAACAGGGGACTGCCTGTCTCAGGCTTCCCAGCCCGGCATTTGTAACATTTGTAACTCATTGGAAATTCTCCCCGGAAGCCCCACTTTCCTGAACTGTGAGTTGCAGACAGTAATAACGCCTTCCTAAAAAGAATAAAGCAGACATTGTTCGGAAAGCACGTTGAATAATGCCTGGTACCTAATAAATGCTGGAAAAATGGTAGCTGTTATTAATGTCATTACAAAGTTGTTCATCTAAGTTTTTATTCGTATACTGTTAATTAGTTATAACAGATAGAGTATGGTAGTTGTATGAGCTGCAAATTCACAGATAAACACCCTCCCAGCAGCAAAAGGCCATTGTTTATCACCTGTTTCCATCACCGCCCTTCCCAATGGGCCACTAGTAACAAATTTTGCTCTCTTAAATGTATAAAATACAAGAGAGGCAGCTGAAGCAATTTTCTCAAGGTGATGCGATAGTAAATTGGTGACTTAACTGAACGCAAGGCCTGCATCTCCGAGTCCTGCACTCCAGCCAGGGTGGCCCGCTGGGGTAGAAATAGCCACTTAGCTTTTTACGTTCTTATTCATAAGCTGTACATGAAGCATAATCTAAGCAATGATTTAGCCTGATTTCATTGTAGAAAATCTACACTTGCCCTGTGGTATGAAATATTTCCTTTTGTTTTGTTTTATAACGTATTGAAATAACATTGGTTAATAATATTACATAAATTTCAGATGTACAATTTTATAACGTATCATCTGTATATTCCATTGTGTGCTCACCAACCAAAGTCTAGTCTCATTCTGTCACCATATATTTGACCCCCTTTAACCTCTTCATCCTCCCACTACCCCCATCCCCTCTGTTATGTCTCTGAGTTTGTTCTGCTTGTCCATTTGTTGCTTTCTGTTTTATATCCCACAAATGAATGAAATCATATGGGTCTTGTCCTTTTTCATCTGACTTATTTCACTTAGCATGACACTCTCAAGAGCCATCTGTGTTGTTGTAAATGGCAATACTTCACTAATGTTTATGGCTGAGTAGTATCCCATTGTATACATGTACCGCCTCTTTATCCAATCATTGGTCAAAGGACACTTAGATTGTTTCCACGCCTTGGCTATTGTGAATAATGCTGTAACAAACAGGGGTAGAGATGTCTCTACAAACAAGTGTTTTCAAAATGTTTAGATACTTAGAAGAGATATTGCTTGGTCATATGGTAGCGCTGTTCTTCCCATAGAAGCTGCACCAATTTGCATTTCTACCTGCAAGGTACAAGAGTTCCCCTTTTTCCACATCCTCTGCAACACTTGTTATTTTTTGTCTTATTGATAATAGCCATTTTAATAGGTGTGAGATAATATTTAGTTTTGCTTTTGATTTGCATTTCCCTTATAGCTAGTGAATTTAAGCATCTTTTCATATATCTATTGGCCATCTGTGTATCTTCTTGGAGAAAGTGTCTGTTCAGACCCTTTGCTTATTTTTTAATAGTACTGTTTGTTTTATTGTTGTCAAGATGTATAAGTTCTTTATATATTTTGGATATTAGCTCCTTACCAGAATTATTATTTGCAAAAATTTCTTCTTTCATTTGATTGTTGCTTTTTTCTTTTACTGGTGGTTTCTTTCAACATGAAGAACATTTTCAGTTTTATTTAGTCCTATTCATTTATTTTTTTTTCTTTTATTTCCCTTGTCTTTGGGGTCAAGTTTATAACTTCTCTGGACTGAGGTCCATAAGTTTAGTATCTATGTTTTCTTCTATGTATTTTGTTGTTTCAGGACTTATATTCAAGTCTGTAATCCATTCTGAGTTTACATTTATGTATGATGTCACATAGCAGTTTAGTTTCATTCTTTTGCATATGGCTTTCTAACTTCCCCATCATTGTTTATTGAAGAAATTTTCTCCATTGTATGTTTTTGGCTATTTTGTCAAAAATTAATTGTATGTATATGTGCATGATTTTATTTCTGGGTTCTCAATTCTGTTCCATTGGTTTGAGTGTCTATTTTTATGACACTCCATACTGTTTTGATTACTGTAGCTTTGTAGTATAACTTGAAGTCAAGGAGTATGATACCTCCGGCATTCTTCTTTTTTTCCTAAGGATTTCTTTGGCTATTTGGGGTCTTTTATCATTCTAACCATTTCTTAAAGGGACTATCTGAAGCACCTTTTATATTTGCAAACTAAAAACAGCAAACATTGAAGGAACAGAAGCATTAATTTTTTAAATATGTTCATATTAATTTTTATTTATTTTTTATTCTCACCTGAGGACATTTTTTTTTCATTACTTTTAGAAAGTGGGGAAGGGAGAGAGGAAGAGAGAGTGAAACATCAGTGTGAGAAGCATTACTGGTTGATTCTGGAATGCTCCTGGACCAGGGATTGAGAATCAACCTGCAACCAAGTTATATCCCCTGACCAGGAATCAAGTTCTCAACCCTTTGGTTATTGGGATGACATTCCAACCAACTGAGCCACACCGGCCAGGGTGAAATAGGTCCATATTATTACAAAACAAATCATTCACAAGTCAATACACTTATTAGAAAACCCCCTTAATCTTTCACACATAACACTATAAATGTGTACGTTTTATTATTGTGGCCTTATTTTCTGCCCCTCTGCTATCCTAATGTAAATGCTAATAATATTACTATTAATAGCTAATAGTTATTCCTGCCTTCTTACCACTTCTCTCAGTCCCTTGCAGATTTCCAGCTTTCAATTACAAGACATTGCAGAGAAGAAAGATATAAATTAGCAAAGAAGCTTCAGAGTCAGCATTTATCCATCTCAAATACTATATAGTAGGGCCTGAAAAGGTCAGGCAACTAGAGGCTGAACACCTCCAGACTGGGGGGTTCCCAGATTTAGTGTTCAGGGCTCCGCAAATTTTCCGTTGACATTGGGATGACATCATTTAGCTTGCCAAGTAAGGACATTTAAAACAACAACTACTACTATATAATAATGACATTCTTTATGAAAAAAGAAAAAAACCATGCAAACGTTAGAAGAACCTTGTAGGAAAGACAGAAATACCAAGAGCAAAGGCCATCAACAAGAAGTGATCAATGATAACTTTAAAGTTGTTTCTCATTTCGTTGGAGACCAGCCTAAACCCATGGACTGGTCTGGTCTTTGAGCTGTGAACCAAAGACCTGCAGAGAATCCCGCTGAAGGCCACATAAATGTAAAATAACGAAAATAACAACTTCTACTACAGGGTTCCTCTATCCCAGGCTCTGAGCAAAGTGCATTACCCACAGAGGGAGAGCGGCCCACCTGGTGGTGTCTGAGTGGAGGATCTTGCCCCTGCTCCTTCCTGATTCTAATCACCATGACAACCATTATAACCCAAGATCTCCTTAGTGATCTGCTCTTTCCAAGGACATGATCACTATGTGAAATGTTAAAACTCTGGTAGCCCCTTGGAGGGCATCGCAGCAGGATCTAGCTGCAACTGGGATTCAGTGTTCTTCTGTCACAAAGGGACAGAAAGTTGCCAGGTTTTTGCCACAAGCTTCTGTGCTGTGACAAAGCCCTGCTTTGATCAGGGCACTGGGCCTGGTCTGAGACCACAACAGCCAGCCAGTCATGATGAACCAGAAATAGCCTAAAATATTCTAAATCAAGACACATGGAGTGTGACCACCCTGACTCATCCAGACCCATTTGTTGCATACTTTATTTTTGGATAACTTTAGTGGGGACCAAAAGTGCTTCATTTACTTGTTTTTCACTCCAAATAAGAGTACAAAGAAAGGAAGTAAGTCATGGGGTTTTGTTTAATTTACCATTAATGTTGCAATGAGTGTGGATGATGTGATTCTCAGCTGCAGAGAGCCCACAGCTAACTGGTTAGGATGATGTGTCTCTCCGAACTGCCTACACTGCCCAAAAGACCTTGGCTCACAGTCTGTTGTGTAAGGAAATTTTGCTCCCAGGAATGCATGTTATCATTCCAAGATCTTCATGCTCCTGGTGACAAGACAAAAGTACATGAGAATGCTTATAGAGAATAGAATGTATGACAATAGAAGAGAGCTTGCCTTATTTAGGCTTATTTCTTATTTGGAATTCAAGTTGTTTATGTGTTTATAATTTATATTGTCAGTCTTCTAAGTGTAAATATTTATCTTGGCAAATGTATTATTATCCTCACCCTACAGAGTGATTTCCATGAATACACGTAACCCAGGTTCTCTCCTGTCATCTGGTCCTCCTCTCCCTCCAAACCCATATGCCATTGTTCTTCCCTTCACTATTCTCCAGCCTTCTCTCCGTTCTTGCAAACTACCAAGATCATCCTCACCACAGGGCCTTTGCATTTGCTGTTTCCTCTGCTTGCAGTGTCCTATCTTCTTTATGTAGCTGGCTCCTTTTTGTCACTTAGGTGTCTGTTCAAATGTCATTCCTCGAAGAAGTCTTCTCTGTCACCTTGGCTGAAATAACTCATCCTTATCAGTAATTCCCCTTATCTGTCACCTTATTATCTTTTTTAAAAAATATTTTATTTATTTATTTTTAGAGGGGAAGGGAAGGAGAAAGAGTGGGAGGGAAACATCAGTGTGTAGTTGCCTCTCATGTGTCCCCTACTGGGGACCTTGCCTGCAACCCAGGCATGTGCCCTGAGTGGGAAACATGGTTCCTGCTCTCTTGAAGATTTTATAATCTTGTTGTTTATAATCTTATTATAATCGAATATAATGCACTCATGTGAAACTGTTAGAAAACTGTGTGAGGTAGCATGTATTTAGTAAATATTAAGTATTTAGCATGTGTAATGACAAGGTGCCTTTGCAAGTTGTATGTAGAATGGACGTACCATGATCCTGATTAGAACTCAGGCATGGCCATCGGTACAAGCTCTCAGGGAGAATAAGGTGAAAACCTTTACAAAGACAAAGCAATTAAGCTGAACCTTAATACAGGAAAGAAGGCTTTCAGGGACTACCGATAGACCAGATGGCATTCCAAGTGGAGGGCCTGGCTTTGGGTAAAAAAAAGAAGAAGAAGAAGAAAGAAAAGAAAGTATAGAACACGTTTGGGAACCCTGGGTCCTGATTGGCTAGAAAAGAGGAACACGTGAAGGGGAACTGGGAGGTAAGACCAGAGGAGAGGCTGGAGCCCAAGTCTCATGGTGGCAGCCTTGAATTCCTAACTGCAGCATTTAGATTATATTTGTTGCGCCTTCAAACATTTTAAAATAAGGAAGCATCTTAGGGCTGTTGTCTCAGGGATACTTGTCTGGCCGGCGGCACACAGGCTGGGTGGGAGTGTGGACAGACAGAGGATGGAGGGTCTGTTAGGCAGCTTTGGAGAGCCAAGGGGACAAATAAAATTTCAAGATAGAAAGGAAAAGTTAGAGATAATGATCTTAGATAGAAAAATACTGCTCAAAACTGTCTTTTACACCGAGAGCTAACATGATAATCAGTGATGAAAAAATAATAAAATACTAAACGTAGGAAGCCCATTTTTCCCACTTAAAAAAATATTGATCTGGAAGTTGTTCCAGACCTGAGCTAGTCTAGAGTAGACTTGAGGAGCACTGCGAGGATGGAAGGACTTTGGCACCCAGAAGGGTACCTGGACTTTAGCAGGTGTTCAATAAATATTAGTCAAATGAATGAATAATTTTCAGTCTTCCTCTTACAAGTTCTCAGGGGTAAGACCTCTCTTTCTCTCCCCCACCCCATTTTTCTCTCCCTCCCTCCCTCCCTCCCTCCCTCCCTCCCTCCCTCCCTCCCCTTTATTTTTTTCCGTACTAAATCCTCAGAGCCTGGCATATAGCACATGTTCATGACTGTCACCTCATCGAATGTGTCACCTCAATGAATGTCATCTCGTTAGATTCAGGATTTAGAGAGATGGAGAGATTTTTCAGTTTTGAATTTATTTCAATGTTAGCGACATGTTTTCCTCCATAAATATTAGTGGGGAAGTGATCGGGAGGAGCAGGTTTGGGGGAGACAACTTGTTCACTTTGGAACTGCTGAATTTCAAGGACTAGGAGGGTGACATAGATGATCCTACAGACAGTGTAAAATCCGGAATTAGAACTCTATAGCTGACCTGGGCTGGGTGTAAACATGTGGAAGCATCGGTACAGAGGTGCAAACTGAAGTAGTAGGAGTACTCGAGATCACCAAAAGGAGGTATAGAAAAAAGGAAGAGAAAATGAGTTGAGGGTAATCCTTGGGATGTACTTGTGTTTTCAGTGAGATAGAAATAAGTCAGGGCTGGGAGGCAAACTGTATTCCAGTCATTCCCAAAGTGAGGGCAGAAGATGTTCCAGAAGGTGGTTAAGAGCTGCATCAAATTCATTAGGAGGATTCATGAGCACACAATTCAAGGAAGGGTTTTACGTCCGGTAGAGTGAGCACTTCAGAGTTGCATATGTGTAGAAAGATTGTGGGAAATTAAAACAGATTTAAATGGGTAAGGTATGAGACGAAAGGAATAAACACGGATTACCCTCTCAAGAAATTTGGAGGGGAAGGGAGGAGGGAGAGGGGAAAGATAGAGGCGATGGACTCATTTCTCCGTAGCCGCACCACCGTTAAGTGCACAGCTTGCCCACAGTTCCCCAGCTGCCCACGAGTTCAGTGCAGGGTCTGTTGCACAGCATCCCCTGGCCCACAGGGTGGGGAAAGCAGGCTCCCAGTTGTGAGTACAGGAAACACAGAGTTCACTCTTGTATTATCGTGTATTAATTATTGTATTATTTTCCACGCAAACGACTGTTGCCGGTTAACAGATAGTGGCTGATGACCTCCTAAAGCAGCAGCATGGACAGGATTCTGTAGAGGATGCAGAAGTGTAAATGTAAGGGGCAGCCAGAGGCAGCAGGTTGGGAGAAACTGCATACACAGCAGCAAAGAACCACACAAAGAGCAGGACCAGAAGTGCTTGGCTTGGTTCAGTGACCCCTGTGCCACCCCACTCCCTGTCTGGCGCTGGGATCTGGGTAAGGGGTGAATCTGGGGTGGGTAAGGTCTCGGCTTCACGAAGGGCTGAGCCACAGATGGCTTCTAAGCTGGAGCAGTGAGGGGTGTCCCTAAACTAAATTTGAAAGTTGGGTCTGATGAGTCAGAGTGGGAAAGAGAAAGCAGCCTTCACCTTCAGGCTGCACAAGCATGAGGACAGCCTCCCTGTGGGCCAGTGAATCTCCTCCTGCCCGCAGTGGAGGTGGAGAGCTCGGGGCGAACGAGGTTACAGAAGGGATCCCGAGAGCTGCTCGCTGACCGTGGAGGTAGCTGCCCCTCCATAAAGCCTGAAGAAGAAGTTTCTTTTTCGCTTGTTTTTTGTTTCTCCCCCAGTATCTCTCTGAGCTGGACACAGAAATATGCTCCCATGTCTTGGCCACACCACTGGTCAGGGAAAACCTTTCCGTCAAAGTGAAGAGTGAGTGCTCCCAGTCAGTGAGGTCCACGTGAACGTCCGACTCAGGGTCAGTCTCCGCTGGGCCACTCACCTTTTTGGAATAGAGGAAGGGAGAGCTGCCACAGTCATCAGAATCCACCCACTCTTTCACCCACAAACTGCAAGGCCATGTAAACAGCCTCCTGAAGGGCCCTGTCATCTTGTGTCATCTTTGTCATGGGACCCGGGACCGTGCCCATCAAAGGCCCATGTGACTCCAGGATCCTCTCCTGCCATTCGAGGACCTCCCCCCATCATCGCAGTTGTCGACTCAGAGAAATTGGCTGAGCTTTGCCTTCTTCGTACCACTTGACAGCAGACCCTTTTCTTAGGAGCCACTTCATGTTTAATCTGGGGGTTAAACGACGCGACCTGTAGGAACCCCTTCTAAGCTGAAAGGCATTAAAGGCTGTGGCCTTGACTAGTGAACTCTCTTAGGGGACACTACTAGCTTAGTTACTCTACTAAGAACAGTCAAAAGACGCAGGGGAAATAAGGCTCCCAAATCCAGGAGACCATGGTGGCAAGGAAGTGACTTCGTCCTGTTCTGCCCGGGGCTGTTTCCTCGGGACAAAGGTGTGGGAAGCGGAGAGGTTCCCTGAGACCGAGGACTGCAGGTCTGGGCAGTAAATTAGAGGACCAGCAGGCATTCTTCCACCTCTACTATTCTACAGCAACTACCCTTGAAGTTAGGGCACTACTTTGTACCTTTGATGGAAATTTTATCCACATGTGCCAATGTTTAGGGAAGTCCTGGGGGCTTAAAAACTGTGAAATTGGTATGAGATAATCACCAAAGGGCAAAGAATCTAGTCATTCAATGAGGTTTTAACATCCACAAAATGGGTGTGCTAACTAACAGCTGCTTCTGGAAAATCCATTAACTGTCCTGACGAAGGTGCCAGGTTGACGAGTTCTGAAAACTCTACATGACCTTCCTATTCAATCTGGCTTGGGTAACTAACTTTCGGAATTTTGTGGGGATCATTTGGGACTTTCAGTGTCTGAAATGAAGGGCAAATATAGGAAAATGGCCGCATGTCCAGGAGCAAAAACAATACAGTGTTCTTAGGCATCTCGGAATAATCATCTCAACCAGCCTCTGGAAAAGACCAGGTGGGCGTGTGAGTGTGTCCGGTTTTCAATCTTACCTAACAATTTACATCAAAGACTCAAGAGCAAACGGTGCAGTTGTGCTAGGCCAGCAGTGTTCAACCTTTTTCATCTCAAGGCACATACCGGCTAATTACTAAAATTCTGCAGCACACCAAAAATGTATCTATTTTTTGCCGATCTGACAAAAAATAAGTATAATTTCGATTCATTCACATTGGGTGGCTATTTTGTTAGCTGCTGTTATTTTTTTACTTGGCAGCCTAAGGGAAAAGAGGTCAGTGCCACTGACTAAAGAGTCAGGTATCGCATGTTTGAAAACCCCAGCACACTGGTTGAGATCGCTGGTGCCAAGCTGATAAGCCCCTTAGCGAGTGGATCAGTTGGTTGGAGCATAGGCCACACCCCCAATGCAAACCCTTCAAAAGGTTATGGGTTCTATCCCCAGTCAGGGCACATACCTAGGTTGCTGGTTCAATCCCCAGTTAGGGTACATACAGGAGGTAACCAATTGATGTTTCTCTTGCACGTCATGTTTCTCTCTCTCTCTCTCTCTCTCCCCCCCACCCCCAAAATCAGTAAACATACCCTTGGGTAAGGATTAGAAAAAGAGAAAGATATTTTTTGGCTTCACTGTTTCTGGCAGTTTTAGGCTCATGGCTCAGGTATGCAGGTTGCTGTGAATGAGGGGAATGATACAGTTTGTTCAGATTGGCCACTGTTCCAAGTAGAATCTAGATTCTGTTAGCAGAGACGTGGTACTTCTTTATTTTTTTCTTTCTCTTCTAAGTGTACAACACAATATTTGGCAATAGTCAACCGTAGTGTAGCGACTCAAGCTCTCACTCACTGTGCTACGTGTTTCTCACAGTTTCCATGTTTACAGAGGAAGCAGGACCAGGCAGAGGGCCATGTGAGAGAGAGAGAACTCTCATGCACACACACACAGCCAGTCCTTCAACCCTCTATCTTCCTCCAATTACTCCTGACGTACATTATTTATTTTCTCCTCCAAATTGGTGCTTGAAGTTCACTTTAACTCCATTTCACCTGGATAAAAATGTTAATGGGAGGGGGGAAAGCCCTGTTTCTGGACACGAGCACTGGAATTTTTCACGCAGTCCTGAGCTAGGATACAAGAACCAGTGGCTCTGTGGCAGGGGACAGGTTTGTTCTGAGCAAAGCTTTCCCTGTTCTCTTAAAAGAAGGTTACTCGTGGGTTTTCTCTGGCCATCTGCTCAAGTCTGGAGTTCTGGGGTTCACCTTACCCCCTACTTCAGTGCAAGCTTGATAAATGCACAATAGTGAATTCTGAGAGGTTACCAAATTTCTCAGATACTCCGTTTCTACCCACATGAAGGGGGAGTGATGTTGCTACCCTCTCAGGGGTGTCGTGAGCATCATGAGCTAAGGCTGACTCAGTGCTTCTCCAGAGTTCGCCTCTTCGTCAGCTTTTACTCGAGCTGCTGAAAGCACCCTTTCTCCTGAAAAATGTTCGAGAATGCATGTGCGGAGTGACACATTGCCTTAGTATCACGAGGGATACAGTTAATGGGAAATGACCTCAGTTTACTGCATCTGCTAGGAATCCTGTGATGCCATCGCCGAACAGAAAGCACGTGACTACTCGTAAGCCTGCTGTACCTGGAGAAATTGGACTTGACCCAGAAAATCAGGCCGTAAAGCTAATCACTCTGATCCAATAACGTGGCCCTGCGGAGTGGCGTCATCAGTCCTGAGACAGAGAGGAGGGAGGGCGAGGGGGGAGAGGCAGCGCTCGGGGCGGCAGGTGCCCGGCTCTCCAGACCCTGAGGCCAATGAAAAATTCATAAGGAGATGTTTCATAGCCAATGTCCAATACCGCTGCTGGGTCACAGGCTGCTCTGAGCCAATCAATAGCATTCATCATCCTGAAAGGAACCAGTGATTGCATGTTTATGAGAACTGGGAGCTTTTCCAAACCAAGGCCAGTTTCTGGTTACTTGGTATGTGTCACTCTTAAAAGCATAAGACTTATTTGGAAATGGAAACCAAGACTTCAAAAAATTTACAGGGGATGAGGAAAGGTACTTTTCAAATATAGGGGGGGGGAATGTTTGAATTCTTTAAATCAACCCACAGACTAATTTTTAAGTTGAAGCTACTTTTTTGTTTCAGTGTTTGGTGGCCATTCTATGTGTTTTCCTATTAGCTAACTCCAGAATTATTTTTTTATAACATTTTGGTATGTGTGCCAAACTCCTCCAAACACAACCAGAAATTTATGAGAATGAAAGCATAAAAAGAACAATAAATAGAATCAACTTTAATTACATATCACTGAGTTCCAGGCTGGTTTGATTCTAAAGAGCTTTTAAAAATCACAGAAAGTTCAGCTTGAGTTTGCGGGTTTACTTTCTACACAGGCAGAGGGAGGCAGAGACGGCAAGATGAGCCGCCAGGGCGATGTGTGTGCTCAGGGGTCTGCTGAGGATTTCAGGGGGCTGCACCGCAGCTGGACTAGATGGGGAAGCTCTGAGAGGACCAGGCTTCCGTGTGCATGTGTGTGCGTTTTCCAGGCATGTCTAAATTAGAGCGTCCCTGAGGTCTTTAAGTAGAGTCTATCGAACAACATCTCTCCCGCTCTCACAAAAATTGTTTTGAACATTGCAATTTAAAAATTGCATTAAACACAAAAGTTCACAAATGAAAAGTTTGGGAAGTCACCTTGTGACGTAGGAAGGCGGGAGAAGAAGAGGGTGTGAATGGGATCAGGAGTCTCACCCTCTCCCGGTGACAGTGTCAGGGAGGAAGCTATGCCCTTGCATCTTTACATACAAGTAAGATTCCTTGTAACGCCTGCAAAAGTGATACAAAATTACAGTGTTTGAAAAATATAGGCAGAAAACTAAGAAAAATAACAATTAAAATCATCCATAAGTTGACTCTCCTAAAAGCCCACTTAACAAGGTGGTGTATTTTCTTCCAGGTTGATTTTAAGTTAGAATCTTGGGGTATTTAATTTTGATAGGTTTTTTAAAGAGATTCGTGTAAGAGTTCAGTGGAGCCAAACTGCTGACATATTTCGGGGAGCAGATCTCAAATGCTTAGCTTAGAGGACCTAGTTTATTTATTTTTAAAAGATTTCTATTATTTATTTTATTTATTTTTAGACAGACAGGAAGGGAGAAAGAGAATGAGAGAAACATCAATGTGGGGCTGCCTCTTGCACACCCCCTACCAGGGAACCCAGCCCACAACCCAGGCATGCGCCCTGACTGGGAATCGAACCCAGGACCCTTTGCTTCACAGGCCCGCACTCAATCCACCGAGCCACACCAGCCAAGGCTGGACATAGTTTTAGATCCTAAGTTTTCAATGTGCATTGACTTTGTCATTGTTTTCTCATATCAAAATACCCAGATGTGCTACTTCATTGCCTAGCTGGTAGTCCGTTAAAAGAATGTGCCCTTATGTGCCATTCCGCTAATGACAGACGGCCATGCATTCTCGGGCCCCAGACTCTGTTCACGCAGGCCCGTAGCCTTTCCACCTCTGTTCATTGACCCCTTACTTGGCTGTTTAGTTCCAAGGTCACCTACACCAAAGCCTGCCCATTTCCCTGGTTGCATGTCATCATTCTTGGGGAGCAGAGTGCTAGAGTGAGGGGAGTCTAGGCTTTTGGGGCTGATGAGCCAGGGCTCCATGCCCGGGGCGGCACTTACCAGCTGTAGGACCTTGGCAAACCTCTTAGCTAAGCTTCAGGCTCCTCACCTATAAAATGAGGATAATACTGCCCTTCCTAGAGCGTTAATGTAACGATCAAGTAAAAGAATGTATGTCTTCATCTCCTCCTCTCTGCCTCTTTGGTTTTCTGGCTTCTTCAAAGAACAGCTGTAGAATAGCAGTTAAGAGTGAGCTTGAGTGAGCTTGAGCACGTCACCCAGGCTGTCTGTGCTGCAGCTTCCCCATCTGTATTATGGGCACAGTACTGCCCGTCACTGCATTCACAGGGCTGTAGGGATCAGATACCAACAGGAGGCACTTGGTACCCAGCACAGGCAGGAGCACAGTAATGCTGGTTCTTCTTATATAATCTTACAGGACCTCCCACAATGTCACTTCGTTGTCCTTACCAGCGTAGGGGCTGCTCTGTGGCTTCGCAGTGGGCGGTAAGTCACCCCTGCCGGCTGCCTCTTGGATTTACTGTCTGGTGAGCCTCCAAGCAAAGAGATCTGGGCCCTGCCTCACGGGTGGCCGATCCTGTGGAGGGCTCTGGCCACCCCAGCTTCCTCAGCAATCCCTGCTAGACGGGTACTGGGGCAGAGGCGCCCTTCGGAGTGGGTGGCCGAGACAGGGAGACCCCTTAACCACTGCACAGCATCCACGTTTCAGCCAGAGGAAGGAAAGTTCGGCTGTGAGAGAACTGCCTGAGAATCAACTGAGTTCATTCTCCAAAAAAAGGCCTGAGGGAGAGAGAACCTCAGGGAAGAGGCCTGAGTGCCCGCCTCCCCTTCTTGGGCCTGTCCTCTCGGCCAGAGGGTCTCTTTCTGACAGGAGGTGGCAATATCCTGGCTTTGGTGCCACCAGGCAGGATCACAGTGAGAGCAGGGAAGTCCTCAGAAGCCAGGATGTGGTTGTTAGTAATCCGGGAGGCTGTCTGCCCAGTGGCCTTGCTGTACTCTAGTGGCTCTCACAGTATGGCCCCTGGACCAGCAACATCGGTGTCATCTGGGAATTAGAAATGCAGACTCAGACACAGATGACAGAATGACGGTCACCAGAGGCAAAGGTGGGTGGGGAGGTGGTAGAGGGTGAAGGGAGTCAAACACATGGTGACGCTTTGGGAGGTGAACAGACAGTGCAGTAAACGGGTGATGTAGTGTAGAATTATCCATTTGAAACCTATTAATTTTATTAATCAGTGTTACCCATATGCATTTAATGAAATTTTTTTAAATGCAAATTCTGTATTCTGCCTCAAACCTGCTCAGTCAGATAGTTGGAGACCAGCTTCCCAGCAACTGGTGTCTTAATCAGCCCTGCAGATGATTCAGGTGCCCCCTCAAGTTCAAGGCCATTGCTCCACAGGAACTGAAGGGGGTAGAAAAGAGAGAAAAGAGGAATAGTATTCCTCTCTCCCAGGCCCCCTCTGAGGGCTGGCGAGGTTCCTGGCTGACATTCTTATCTTCATTTGTTTTGTTCATTTGAGCTGGTTTCAGCAGATTTTTGAACTAAAGAGTTCAGAGTAATAAAGCAGCTTTCCTTCCAAGAAAAGCTGTAGGATAAGTAAAGCTTTGGGGTGCTCAGGCCCCCTGCTTCGGCTTCTCCTTCTTTGGATACCCCCAAAACCCCTGCTCAGGAAGCCAGGTGGTAACTACTGGCCCCCATCCCTCCTCCCTAGGCAGAGACAGGCCATGCCAAAGTGGCTTGTCACACTGTGTCCCTCAGAATTCAGCACCCCCCCAATCAGGTGTGTGCGCAAATATTTATGTACAAACATGTTCACCTCAGTATTACTTATATAGGAAAAAACAGGGGGAGTAGAGAACAATCCAAATAGCTAAGCATATAGGGCAGATAATTATGACACACCCACATAATGGAATACTCTGTAGGCACGTAAAATAACATTTTCATAAAACAGCATCAAGGGGAGAATAATATCAGTTATGTTAAGTGATAAAAGATGGATACAAAATAGTGTGTACAGAACAAATCCACACACGTGACAGGAAAAATCTGGGTAAACGCAGTAAAGTTTAACCGTGGTTATCATCTCTGGGTAATAGTATCACAGAGTGTTTTTATTTTTTTCTCTATATTTTTAGTATTTTCCAGGGTTTTTTTTCTCGATACTTATTTGTCCTTTCCAATTTTCTACAGTGAATGTGTATTATTTATTACTTTCGCAAACAGAGAAAGTGCGATAATGTCGTGTAAATGTGGGTTGATCATTCTACCCCTCCAAGTTTCGGGGTTTTGTACTTTCATGGCACCCCCACTCAGTGGGGAAAGTGGGCTGTCGACAGCTCCTTCTGTCCACTCCCCGCCCCTCCGCCCCCGCAAAGAAATTGTTCTCATTTACTCTCCATTTCCGCCTTATTCTTTATCGAGAATCAAATGGACGTGGTGGCTGTTTCAGTTCTTTCTCATCCTCTGACCACCTTACTCTGACGACAGCAGTAACTAGTTAGGTTGCCATAGTTGGAGCAGGTTCAGATGTGACCGTGCCAGGACCAGACTGCAAACAAGTCTGGCAAGAAAGGTCAAGAAGCCCTGGCTGGTGTGGCCCAGTGGATTCAGTGCTGGCCTGCAAACCAAAGGGTCGCCTGTTTGATTCCCAGTCAGGGCACATGCCTGATTTTCGGGCCAGGTCCCCAGTAGGGGGTGCGTGAGAGACAACCACACAATGATGTTTCTCTCCCTTTCTTTCTCCCTCCCTTTCCCTCTCTCTAAAAATAAATTAATTAAAAGAGAGCAGGCTGTGTGTGCAAAAGGGAAATGGAGATGGCCCAGCTGTGCACTGGGGCTGCTCTGAGTTAGCCACAGAGAGCTCCACCACGGGGCCCTGGGGACAGAGCAAGCAATGGTCACTGATGTCCTTGGAGGTCAGTGGGCCCATCAGCGGGCCCAGCTGTGGGCAAATGCAGGCAGTCAGAAAATGGCATGCCAGCACTGTGCCTGGCATGTAGGAGATACTCAGTGAAGATTTGTGGAGTGAAGGAACAAACGAGGCTTCATTGCGGTTCCTGGCGATCCAGGGATCTGCCCAGGCAGGCCGCAGGGCAAGGGGATTGGGAAGAGAGAGCTCGGCTCTGTATAGAGAAATGGTGCGGGGCAATGGGGAACGGAGGGGCCCTAGAATCCAGCCCAGGGTTGAATCTCATCTCTACCACTACCCAGCTGGGTAATGAGGCAATTTACCTAACCTCCCTGGGCCTTGTGTCCTGCCCACTGCCTGGGAATAACACCCCTACCCCACCACGGGGCTTGTTTTCCAGTGCTTCCGTGGGGTCATCCAAGGCATATGAAGGGCAGTCACAGACCTGACAGCAGCTTAGGCAGGAGCCGTACTGTGATCTGGGCCAGCACCAGGGGTGCGAGGCAGGGCATGCGGCTGCTCACCCAGGAGCCGGGCAGGTTGCTGGCATCAGGCACTGGTGCTGGTTGGCAATGGAGGCTGCCACCTCTGCACTGCCTGGCTCCGCAGCTGGTAGGCCCAGCCTGGAGGTGGATCCAGCACCTGAGAAGCTGGGAGGCTGGGAAGTGAGGAGTGGGGGCTGGCTCTGGGAGTGAGGGAACAGGGAATGAGGGTAAGGTGGTGCTTGGGTGCCTACGGGATCCTCAGACAGAGGGTGTTGGTGTGGTCTTCCCTCTCTCAAGGGCAGGCTTGGAATCTCACTTAGAGGTCAGGTCAATGTGAAGCGTTCTTACAGCTCTTTGCTGGGTGTGTCCCATGGTCACTCAGAACTCCTGTGAACACACTGGTGTCTAAATGGCTCCCTGATGCCATAGCAACAACCCAAGGTCCCCAAAGCCAGGTCATCTTCAGAGGTAAGAGGTACTTGCCCTCCCCACACAGATTCCTTCTTTTCATACCACTGGCTCTTCTTCCTGGAGCTGTTTCTTGTTCCCAAGTCTTGCCCTCACACCTTGGTTTATCCCTACTTGGAAGGTGAGTGTTTATTACACCAATAAACTTCCCTGTCATTCCCACCTGCGTCTTGGGCAATACTTGCCAGCACCTCACTCCCCACGGTCTCATGGCTGCTGACACAGTCGCCTCTGTTTTATGTCAGCCTGCACCAGACCAGGGGCTGACTCGCCATGGGGATTGTGTCTCACTCTTCGTCTGCCCTTTGCTGATCCAGCCACAGCACACTGGCTGGGTGTAATAAAGAGGGAGGGAGTGTAGCAGACCCTGTGGACTGACCACTCAAAAGCCTTTCATCACCTTCTCCTCTTGCCTTCTTCAATGGCAGAGCTGGAAACAACATATTCAATTTCCCTAGCTACTCTTACAGCTAGGGGTAGCCATGCGAAACAGTTCTGGCCAATAAGATGTAAGTACAAGTCTTTAAGGAAGGCTTTTTTTTTTTCCCCAGAATAAGAGGCAAACCTCTCTACGAAAAAGACTTTGACCCTTTCGCCCTTCACTTTACTTTCTACCTGGAATGTAGATGTGATGCCTGGAGGTGTAATAACCATCTTGCAACCATGAGACAACAAGAAACAGAATGGCCAAGCAAAAAAAGAAAGTACTTTGGTTCCTGACAGTGACGTTGATGACCGTTATTGCTAGTGGGCCAACCTCTTGGTTTACTCAAGACTGAGGGGTTTCCTGGAAACTGAGGGGGTTTCCTGAAATGCAGGCCTTCTGAAGCTAAAACAAGAATGGCCCTGGGCAAACCTACATCCCATCCTGGGGCTGGTCGCCCTATCCTAGCCAGGACTGCTTATTTCCAGACACTTCTTATTATATGGAGAGAAAAATGGGCCCCTATTTATCTCAGACATTGCAGTTGTTTGTTTGTTGTTGTTATTTGTGGTCAAAAGCACCCCCCTGGATGCACATGGAAAGTTGGCATGTCCACGATTCAGCAAATAGACATGTATAGACTTGGAGGTCATTGGTGCTGCCTGTCTTCACAGAAGTTACCCAACTGAGTCTCATGGTGATTCTACACGATAGGTTCTGTTATGTCTCTTTTACAGGTGAAAAAACAGGCATGAAGAAATTTAACCCACCATGAATCTAAGCCCTAAAAGTTTTTTAAATTTATTTTTTAATTTTAATTGATTTTTAGACAGAGAGAAGAAGAAGGGAGAGGGTGAAAGAGAGAGAGAATGAATCATGGCTCTGTTATTCCACCTGTGTCCCCATCCATTGGCTGTTTCTTACATGTGCCCCGAGCAAGGACTGACCCCACAACCCTGGCACATTGGCAGCACTCTAACCAACTGAGCGACCTGGCCAGGCCGGTCCTGTACATTTATGCCACGCTTTTTTCCAAAGCCACTCTGGCTCATTTTCTTTTGACTCAGTTTGTGATTGTTCAATGTTATTCTAGGGATAGGTGTCATGCTTTTTCAATGGAATAAAGTCCCTGTGAGAGGCAGCAGCCATTGCCTTCCTTTTTACGAGGTCTTTCTGGACAAGGAAGAACATTCTGGTGATCCAACTTGCTTCTCTGTCGCTACTGTAGTGAATAAGAGAACTGGTTTACATAGATTTAAGGAATGTTTAAATTCTTGCTGAATGATTGAACACATGCAAAGGAGAGTACAGTGCAAAGTCCCCTTTTCACCCATTGCTTTGTAGGTGAATATTAGGAAAACATCCATTAGTTTTAAATGTATGGTTTTGAGTGTGGGTAATTATGATAGCCTCTTAAGTTTATATTCAGCTTTTGAGATTACAAAATTCTTTCAAAGACAGTCTCATTGTCTCTTCTCGGCTTGTCCAGGAAGTTTCCTTCAGACCTTTGCAGTCACTGATCTTCCTCGCATCCCACCTCTGTCCCCGGAGGCCAAGACGGCCCTCGGGGTCTCTTGCACCTTTGTCAGCTCTGTGCCTGTGACCAAGGCCACATCCTGTTCGGTGCTGAGTCTTCCGGGGCCTCCTGGCTACAACCATGGGCTCCTCGTGTGCACTTCATGTCACTTAACATGCAAGAACAGGCCTCTCCGGGAAGATGCCACCGATGGCCCTGCTGACCTGCTTGTGGACGTCTGTAGCTTGGGAAACCCCCTTCAAACAGCACATCTGACTCAGTGTCTCTGACAGTGTGCAAATTTATTGACAGCCTGTACCTTAGAAATAATGTTTATGAGGAATCTGTAATACAACATGAAAAGATAGAGTTCATTAATTGAAAAAGCATAATATGCCTATATCGCCATTCACCTACATCTATACATGAGATCTGTCTGGAAAAAGTTCAACCATTATTAATATAATGAGAATGGTTTGCCCAATATCAATGTAACATGACAGCCCAGGAGAGTGGACTGAAACGCATGTGCGTGAACAATGACAACTTCACTGTACTAGTCAGTAGGAGTGGTAGACACCATCGAGTGAGCATATGTACTGTGTGGCCGTCGGATTAAAAATGACTGAGTGAGTGGAGCAACAAACCTGCATCAAATTTTGCATTAAGCTTGAACATTCCTCCCTGGAAACTATTCGGATGATTCAGAAGGCCACAGCCATGGGCAACTGGTGATTGGTAGATTCATCTCAACAATGCGCCTTCTCATGCATCATGTCTCGAACAGTTTTTGGTGAAACATCAAATCACCTTGGTGACTCAGCCCTTGTACAGCCCAGATTTGGTGGCCTGTGACTGCTGGCTTTTCTCAAAATTAAAATCACCTTTGAAAGGAAAAAGATTTCAGACCATCAGTGAGATTCAGGAAAATACGACAGGGCAGCTGATAGTGATTGGGAGAACTATGTGAGGTTCCAATGTGCCTACTTTGAAGGGGACTGAGGTGTCATTGTCCTGTGTACAATGTTTCTTGTATCTTACATCTTCTTCAATGAATGTCTCTATTTTTCATAGTACATGCCTGGATACTCTCTGGACAGGCTCCATATATCATATAATTAAGACTCTCAGAACAAAGCTATGTATAGTAAAATTTCTGGAAGGGACTCATTATTTCCCCTCTCTTAGCCCCACTGGACTTCTTTCCCCAGATTCCCTCATCTCAGTGTTGGGGTCCACCCAGTTTCCCAAGCCAGAGTCCTTGGTATTCTCATCCTGACTCCTCCTCTCTGCCCATCACCAGCACTGTCAGCTACCTGCCAGTCCTGGCTGTCACTAAGCCTTGTCCACTCTACCTCCTTGGCACTCTTGAGTCTCCGTCCCCACAGGCCATCCTCCTAGTTCAGCCCCCTCCATCTCATACCCAAGTTTCTGCAGCATCCTCAAACCTGGTCTGCTGGCTTCTAAGTCTTGCTCTGCCCTGATCCATGTCCACATTTCAATCATGGCTCTTTCTTTAAAAAGAGAAAAAATAGCCCCGGCTGGTGTGGTTTGGTTGGTTGGAGCATTGTCCCATAACCAAAAGTTTGTGGGTTCGATTCCCAGTCAAGGCACATACCCGAGTAATAGGTTCAGTCCCCTGTCTGGGTGTGTGTGATCCCCAGTCCTGGCATGTACGGGAAGCAACCAGTTGATGCTTCTCTCTTGCACTGATGTGTCTCTCTCCCTTCCTCTTTCTTTCCTCGCTCTCTAAAAAGCAATGAAAAAAATGACCTTGGGTAAGGATTTAAAAAATGTTAAAAAGGAAGAAAAATAATGATAATCTTTTAAAACACCTTGCTTAAATTGTGTCCCATTGTCCTCTGGAAACCGTTTAATCCCCCTGATAGTCTGGCTGCTATTCATGTCTCCAGCCTCCTCTCATCTTTCCAGACTCTGCTCATCGCCCAGCAGCTGTTACCAAACCCTCACCCCAAGCCCTCACCCTGTTTTACTCCAGGCCTCGTACAGCTGCTCTGCGTGCTTTGCACCTTTTCCTGGGTTAACTCCTCCTGATCCTTCAGGTCTCGGCTTCGCTGACTGTAGGGAAATAAGGTTAAAACAAAAGACCAAGATAGCTGAAGAGTGATAATGGGTTTCATCACAATACATTGGTAACTCTGGCAATTCATCCTTCATTCATCCATCAGAGAATCACTCATTTTGTCAGAGCTATTAGCCACAGCGCATCTAGTGGCCCAGGGCATCACTGGCTCTAGGTGTCAGCCCATGTGTCTGCGGCGGGACATTCTCGTGATTCGTTCGTTCAGTCGGTCTGCGTTCCCACCTTTCATTTGTATTTATTCAGCAAATGACTATGCAAAAATGAGCAGAAGAGAGTGCCTGTTCTCAAGGGTCCTGATGTGGTGGAGGATTCAGGCTTACCTGCCAGGAAGAGGAAGACACGCACTGCAGGCAGGCAGGGTCCCTTACACAGCAGGAATGAGGTGGGACTGACAGGAGTTAACAGGTAGCTGGGGCGTGAGAGCAGGGGACAAGGAAGCAAGGGAGAGGGATTCTTTCCAGAAGAGGAACGAGCAGGCACAAAGGCTCAGAGATGCGCTAACGCCTGTCTGTAGTCATTCGGTAGGACCCAGGTAATGTGTGCAGAGATGCATTCTGGGAGGGGGGTGGAAGTGATGCTGGGAACCGTGGGTCCCCACCCTCTGCTGCTGGCACTTCATCCTCCTTTCTCCTACCGCCCCTTCCAGGTTCTATCTACTCTTCAGACCCACTCAAGGCCTCCCTCCTTCATGAAGCCTCCTTGAACTTTGCATCAAACATAGTGGGCACTAAAGTTCATTCTGTTTTGTACACTGCCCTTCAAAGATTTCATAACAAATCTCACCTCCCGACCTGTAAACTCCTTGGAAGTGGAGACTAGGATCTGCACGGGTTCTCACATTCCTCCGGGCTCCAGGCTAGCGCTGCCCTGGGAATGCTCACTGAAGCCACACCAGCCAGGCCAGGTCCCTCCAAAAGGCACAGGCCCAGGCAGAGCCCAGACCCCTCACCCCAAGCAATGATTGGCTGTCTCAATACCTGCCTTCTGTCTTCACACAATACCTGCCACCATAGTCGATCATAGGATTGTGGTGAGTGTTGATTAGATGAAGAAGAGATAAGTAACAACATTACAGGAAATTTAAAGGGATTCTCATTAGAAGCTCTAATCAACCTTTGAATTCACTGTTAATTAAATTATTACTCATAGAAAGTAAAAAAAATCTGCCACGTATGACGTCTTAAACCTGGAGTTACAAGGACCAAGTCTTTGCTGCATCTCTACCATGTACCAACCTTGTGACCTTGGACAGGTCATCTGTGCACTCTCAAGCCTCAGTTTCCCCCATCTTTAAAATGGGAATAATAATAATACCTCACAGGGTGGTAAGGTATTGCTATAAGGATTAAATGTGGTAATGGATATGAACTTGATTGATAATATGTGAAGTGTCATTTAAAAATCAGAGAGCGCTTTACTCTTTGTTATAAACTAAAGTTCTCTTCCCCCTGTTTTGTTCTAGGATTCAAACTGCAGATGTGAGCTCCCACAGGGAGGTAAGTGAACCATATTTAGTTTCAGAAGAGAGTATCCGCCATCTCCTCTCCAGGAGACCTGCCGTAACCACCTCCTCAGGTGAGTGCAGATGTTGGAATGGTCATGTCTGCCTTACTCCAGACTGCAGGTCCTGGAGACATGTGTGGGCCACCTGTGGAAGGAGCCCTACCATGCTCAGAACCCCGGCGGGAAGGCACCACTGAGGGAGTAGCTCAGGCTCAGCTCTCGGAACATGAGCTTTTCCCAGGGAGAATTCTGCATTCCCGGCTGTCTTCCTCAGAAAGAGGGTTCAGCTTAGATTTGTCAGGGAAGGCGGGTAAGCAATGCAAAGAGCAAAAGCAGGCCCCCAACCAAAGACCCCAAAAAATAAGGGGAGGAGGGGCCTCCGGAAGGAGAGACAGTCACATCTACGTCTCCGGCACCATCTAACCTGCGGTCAGAGGTCCGGACTCGAAGGCTGCCTCTGATGCACACTGACTGCCTTTGGGAAACTCTCTGAGCCTATAAATGGGCATGGTGATGCCCATCTTTTGGTGTTATTCAAGGATTAAATTTGTATGCGTGTCACAAAATGGACAGTGCCATATGGTTATGAGCTGACTGTAAGTGTACCTGCCTAAAGTAATCATTCAGAATAACCCAAATGAACTGTGTGTCTCTGGGCCTCCACAGGCCATTCACTAAGGGGCCCTCAATGGGGCTCCAAGAACCACCCCGAGGTCTGAGGAGGCATATTCTGCAGATGAGGGGTGTGCCTCAAAAGCCAGTTGGTTTCCACAAGTAATTAAAGGCCACCCCCAGGCTCTTGGCTGTGGCTTCTGCGCACGGCCCCCTGGGTGGGGGGGACACAGCTGCACCCCCCTCATGCCTTCCTTCGTGAACTCCACGCTTTTTACAGTCCTCAATGCTCCTCCACTTGCCCCATCTTTTTGATTCTCCCAATAACCCTGTGGTTAGCAAAACGAATAAACCCTTTCTTCACCCACATACACTTTGTGTGGATGACTTGCCTGAGGCCACAAAGCTAAGGAAGGCAGAGTCATCAGGTCTTTGGCCTCTGCAGCCTGGAATCCCCAGCTGGGAGGGTCAGCTGGGATTTGAACACAGGTTTCTAATAGCCTTGCTCTGCCCAGAGCCCAGGCCATGAGCCCAAACTTAACAAAAGCCCCATGAGCCGCAGCTTTGGGAGTAAACAGACCCCCCCACCCCCATTAACAGAATTCCCTGGCACCTCTGCCTAGACCTGGACACCTGCTTCCAACCACAGGATTTGGTTTTCTTGCATTTGTTTCCAAGGGGCCCGCAGGCACTTGTCTCCCACTTTGGTCTTCCCTCCCTGTGTGTAGTTGGGGAGCGCACTGTTGGCCCCGCTCTGTGATGAATGGGCTTCCTCGGAGGTACAGCGACTGAAGCCCAGCCAGCCTGTGGGCCGCTCCTCCAGGCCGCACCCAGATGCGGTTACCCGGGTGTCACAGTGCTTGGCAGCCGTCCCCTGGAGGCAGCGAGGCCTTTGTTCATGCCACTGTGCTGTCAACCGGCTACAGTTTCACGTGGCTGCCAGGTTGCTTGGCCTTGTGCACCATCCTGTCCTGCTTCCTTCTCAGGCAGCTAACGGTTCGTCCCTCGTCCCAGATTTGTCAGGGAAGATCAGATGTGTGTGGGTGAAGTTCCTGTATCTTCCTCCTAAAGCAGCTTTGGGGTTGTCACTCTTGACAATGAAAAGTGCTGCATGGGCTAGGAGGGGGGCCTCCTTGGACTCCCTCCGTTCCTGCTGGTGCAGAGGAAAAGGGACTGTGAGTGGTGGATGCTGGCCCCAGCACTCCAAGCTGTATAGCAGGTCGGGGGGTGGGGCGTTCAGGTGTTTGTTGCTTCCGTACGTTTCGACTGAGCACATACTGTGTGCCGGGCACTGCTCTGGACCCTGAGAACAAAGCAGTGAACAATACAGACAAAAAGCCCTGCCCTGTGGGGCTGACATTTTGAGGCAGCCAGGGAAGCGAAGAGACAGATTTGTTAGTTAAAAGGATCCTACGTTAAAAGAGGCGATGGAGAAAAATAAAACAGGGATGGTCACCCAAGTGCCTGCTCAGGCCCTGACCCCGACCTGGCCAGCTCCTCGGGACTGGGTCTGATCCCCAAACCCCCAGCCTCAGCGGGCGTAGGCCACCAGGATGGCAAAACACCCTGGGATCGCCCTCCAACCCTGACGGCAGCTGTGTCCCCCACGAGCAGATCCCACCCAGAGCAACTGGGTCCCCCCAGCCCTGCCAGCAAGCCCTCTTCTCCCACATTTTCATTTTTCCTCCCTCCGTCCCCCAAATCCTGACTCCTAGGAGCAGTATAGAGACGACTGATGACTGATCCGGCAGGGCCCGCGCAGGGGCTGGGGGGCTCCTGGGGGGGGCTGTCCTGTGCATTGTAGGGTGATGAGCAGCGTCCCCGGCCTCGGCCCACTAGAGGCTAGTGACACCCCACCCCAAAACTAGGACGACCAAAAATATCTCCAGACGTTGCCAGGTGTCCCCTTTGGCAAACCACCCTTCATTTGAGAATCACTGGTCAACTTGCTTGACCAAGATGTGCCTTTCACTTTGAGGGGACATCTGTCAACACTGCATGTGACCTGTGTCATTCTGAATCTCCTGGGAAGCGCTGTTTCTGGTTAAAGCCCACGTTCCCTGCCTCAGGGTCCGGGGCCTTGGGGTCTGGCCCTCTGGCCACAGCCCGCACCGCCCTGGCCTCGACTTCTTGCTCCAGTAAAACCCAGCGGTGTGCATTTGCGTCTACACGCTCCACATCTCCTGTCCTGGGCCTTTGCTCCGGCTGCTCCCGCTGCCTGGAATGCCCTTCCCACCTGTCCTGGCCGGCTCACTGGTTCTTCAAGATTCCACTTGGGCACCGTCTCCTGCGGGAAACCTCCCCAGAAGCCCAGACAGGGCCGAGCAGCTCCCTCTGCTCCTGAGCGTCCGCAGCAGCGGAAGCCTCCGTGCCTCCAACTGCTGACACCGCAGACAGGACCCCCGGTCCTGCAGCCCTCCAGTCCTGTAGTCCGCTTCGGCTGGTGGGCCCTTTTCTCCCCCTCGACTTACAAGGCAGAGACTCTGTCCTTTCATCTCCAGAATCAGGCAGAGGGTCTGGCACAGGTGGGTGCTTGGTAAAGGTCAAAATAACTGACAAGCAAATAGAACGAAAAGGTGGATGAGAGAAGGGGAGTGAGGATAAGAGAACACAGGCTCAGTGGAGGGAAAAATCCAAGGGGGAGTATTGTTTATACGACACAGGAAGGGATGATGAAGTTGCCGCCCCTCATTCCTTCTTCTCCTTCAGGCTAACTGCTGTAATTGCCTTAACCTTTCATCTCACATCCATCTAATTGTCCAACCCTCCGATCGTCTCTGTCGCTCACATCCCTGCAGGCCTTCTCCACGTTCGGCAGAGGCTCCCTCTGTGCTCACTGTGCTGTGTTCAGAGCAGCAGGAATGCGGGGCCTGTTTCCCCCAGAGTGTCCTCCACTTAATTAGCTTGAGATTCCTCAACTCCCCGCCCTGGCCTCGGTTGGAGGATCCCTGCCTCTGGGTGCTGGCAAATTATTTTCACAGAGATGTGAGTGGAGAGAATTAAATTGGTAAATATGCTAATTATTTCCTTTTCTGTGTCAGGGACTGCTCCACAGGGAAGCCAGGCTCCTGGGGCTGGGCACGTGGGCAGGAAGGAAGTGTGGAGTTGGGATCCAAAAGCCCAGGGCTCCCACCCTGGAGCGGAGCAGCGCTCCAAGCGGGGGAGCAGCGAGTCTGCCCTGGCGGAGGCACACGAGGGGCGTGGCATGGTGGCGGGCTGCCGCAGGGTTGGGGGCAGGGCCTACAAAAGTTCTAGGCTTTCGCATCTACACCGTCCTGGGACAGAGACACCCTCTTTGACAGCTGGGTGAGGCTTTGAGGAAGCAACCCATAGATGGAGGGACAGACCCAAGGTCAAGCAAGAAGGGCCAGTACAGCAGGTAGAGAGAAGTCACTCCACAGCCGAGGCCTGTGATCCCAGGGCAGACAGTTTCCATCAGCCCACGGCCCCTTCTACGGAGGTCTCACAGTGTCGGCGATAGCCAAGGAGGCAGTGCTGGGGACAGAAGCCCTTTAGCAGCCCTGACATGCTATGACACAGGCCTGGCATGTGGTTGGGCGACCATGGAGTGCCCACCTGTGGCGCCCCGGCCAGCCCCTCGGGGTCTCTAGTTCCTGTTCGCACCTGTGCTTCTGGCGTCCTTCACAGGTTCCTGTGTCCAGCCTGCTTGCTCTGCCTCCGCTTCACCCCCCACAGGACAGCAGCTGGGGGAGCCCTCTGGACCCCCTTCAACAGCCCAGCAAATTCCTGCAGCACAGGCTTCTGTGTATCACTGGGGCTGGCAGGTTTTCACCAGTCATTCCAACATCTGTCAGTCTGTCAGCTGTCAACTGTCTGTTGAGGGCCAGGCACTGTGCTGGGTAACAGGGGTGCAGAGGAGAATGGGGGTGCAGCCGAGCTCCTGCTGTCAGGCAGGTCACTCTCGTCCTCGTCCTCGTGGGGCGAGGTGGGGCAGGGGCAAGTTTAGTGCAGTGCACACAGGGCCCTGAGGGCTCTGGGGCCTGCCTTGCTCCTCACTGAGGTCCAGCTCCCCTGCAGACGCACAGAGGTAGCTTGGAGGAGGGCAGGTCTGAGGAGGCTGCTGTGATCTCGGCCCCCACTGCCGATGCATGGATGCAGTGAGAAATGCCCTTCACCGACCTTCACCCACCCCACACGGAAACTCGGAGATGCTCAGTGGGAGGGCTGGGAACATAGGGCCCACCAGGTCTGCCCTTGGTGATGGGTTGAGGTCTTTTAGTCTGGATGTGATTTCTAAAACTGACATCTCCGGCTGAACTTTATGCCTCGCTGATGGGAAGCAATAGGTGGGAAGTTAAGAATACTGTTTGAGCCCTGGCTGGTGTAGCTCAGTGGATTGAGCATGGGCCTGCGAACCAAAGGATCGCAGTTCGATTCCCAGTCAGGGCACATGCCTGGGTTGCAGGCCATCTCCCAGTAGGGGACGCATGAAAGGCAACCACACATTGATATTTCTCTCCCTCTCTCCTTCCCTTTCCCTCTAAAGATAAATAAATAAAATCTTAAAAAAAAAAAAAAAAAGGAGAACACCTTTTGACACCCAGGGACAGGATGGGGCACATGACCTGGCTTCACTGTGCCTCAGTTTCCCCTGTGAAGTAGGGACCACTCTAGGTCTGGTTCACAGGAGCACACAGGGATAGAAGGACACGCACCGTGTTAGCGTGGAGGGCATGTAGTGAGGGTCAGAACATGACAGCCGGGTTGGCCCACCGCACCCCCAGAGGAAGGCCTCTTTCTGCCTCCTCCTTCACACTTCCCTGCCCGCTGTCCAGAGCCCAGGGAGTGAACTGCCTGGGAAGAACTCAGTGGCAGTGACACTTGGCCACTTCAGGAACTTCTGGGTAGGCAGCTGGCCCTTGATCAGGGGCTTCCCCTGAGAGCTGTTGTGTTGGAGAACAAATTCAGGCAGACCCAGGTGTAAATCCAGACCCCGTCACGCCCCTGGTGGTGGGGAAGTCACTCAAACTCTTGCAGCCTCAGTTCCTACCACTGTCCACAGGGCTAGGACTACCTCCCTCTTATGCTGGTTGGGAGGAAGTGATATAACACTGAGTGGCCACCTTTCTTTATTCAAAAGGAAGGATGACAGGACAGAGTGCCAAAGGAGAGGACAACAGAAAGCCAAGTGAGGGGGTCACACTCCAAAGAGAGGCAGGTGGCACTTTGATGGAGCAGCAATACTACCAGCTGAGCTTGTGAGCACTCACTTCTTGCAGCTCCAGGCTGGAAGCTCTTGACCTAACCCCCTCACTGAGTCTACAAAAGCCTTGCGAGTTAAGTATGATCCCCATTTCACAGAAGACGAAAGGAAAGGCTAGAGAGATTAAGAAACCCACCTAAGGTGGCCCAGCTCAGAAGTGGCATAGTCAGGGGTCACACTCCAGCTGCCCGCCACCAAGGGCTCTTCTACAGCACTGCCTGCTGTGGGGACAAGGGGCGGGGCCGCTGCTCCCCCCTCTGTAAAGTGGGCGTCATCATCCCCATTCCAGAAGGAATGTGTGACATTGATATAGTCAGTGGTCCTCACCCCTCACCACCCTTGGTGGGAAACAGTTTATAAACCGAGAATTACCTGTTGGCCCTGCTGGCTCAAGCCAGCTCTCGTACAGCGCCAAATTCTTGGAATGGTTCAATAGCGTGTGTGTTATTAGGAGGAAATCTATGACGCCTTATTCAGACTGAGTCACCGAGTCCCCGTGCGGAGAGGACAGGGCCTTCTGCAGAGACAGGTTTAACTTGGGAACACTTTCCCCAGGTGTCCTGGCCTGGATACCTCTGCAGGGTCCCTCCAGAAAGTCAGTATTAACCAGTGGTGAGGGGGCGGGGGTGCAGGGCAGGAAGGGCGGCAGCCTCCAATTGGGGGAAGACGGTGCCCAGTGGCGGATTTGCTTAGACCTCGCACTGGGTGCAAGAGGCTCCAGAATTCGCTTCCTGCTGGCTGCAGAATTACCCAGGATGCTTCTGAATTGGAGTCCAGGTCACTGCCTGGCTTCTCTCCAAGAGTTTTGTGCAACCCTCTTCAGGACCACGTCAGTCCACAAACACTTCACAGAGTTTAGGTGAACACTCTTCTCTCTGTCTTGGAGTCATACAAAGAAAATGATAAAGAATTAAACTAAGATTTAGATTAGATGTCGCAGCTGCCGCTCTGCCGGGCTTGTTTCTCTCCCTTAAACATGGTACAGTTAACACGTTCATGAGCAAAACCCCCAGCCTTAAGAGTTGACTCTTCTGGTCATAAGCATGACTGACTCAGAAGAACCAGTGTGAGAAGACACCCATTAAGGAACAGCAGGTGGCTTCCTCAGACAGATGCCACTGTGAGTTGCCAGATGAGGCCACCCCTTCCCTGCCTGCTCCCGGGGACAGCGCGAGGGAGTTCTCTGACACAGCCAACCCGAGGTTAGGGCGGAGCAGACACACGGGGCTCAGGACACTCGGGGTGCCTGACAGACAAGGGAAGTGCCCATGGCATGAGCAGAATGAAAACCACTTCACTGGTGGTCCGTTATCTAGACATCCACATTCCGCTGACAGCTGGGCCGGCCAAGATGCAAAAGCAGGCTGCTGGGCGGCAAAAAGGGGGAGCTCAGTGCCATGTACTGGGAAGCGCACCCCTCTCCCCAACAGGAGAGCCCATCTGGCTCTTTTAATCACAATGCCAACAGGATAAGCTGTGTCTGAACCCAACCCACACTGCAAGCACACGGTCGGAAGGGCTGGGGAGCCTCGAGAGCTGAGATGGTCAGCGTTTGGTGTGTGAGTGACTCTCTGAGAATTTGACAAAAGCTGTAAATGCTAGCCCCCCGAAAATGCACACACGCCCATGTGGTCCATGCAATTTCAGGCAGTTTTTAGCTCTCTGAGGTCACCCGTGGCACCCAGGCTGAGGACCGCAGCTGTGCAGGCAGGCACACCTGGGAGCCGACCACCTGCACCCTAGCGAGCAGACACAGTGACTCTTAACCCTGCCGTCTGGTCCCACCGTGTGGCGAGGTGCCCCTGCACCTAACAGGCAGTGCTGTCTGTCACAGTGTCTCTGTCAGAGCCAAGCGTGCTTGGTGCCCCGACCTAACACATACTGACAATGCGTGACGTTCCAGGCACTCTTCCAGGTGCTTTATCTGTTGTAATTTGTCGGAATCTCACCAGATGATCCATAAAATATGAAGGGAAAATGAAACATCTTCAGACATGCAGGACTCAAAGACTGTGCTCCTTGTGAAAGACCAAGCTATGGCACCTGGGAGCTGGGGCACCAGCAAGGGAGAGGCAGCGGAAGCCTCAGGGCCCAAAGCGGGGAGCCAGCCAGGCCAGTCGGAGAGGCGGGGCAGCTCAGGAAGGGAGGCGAGATGATGTGGCCCAGGGGGTGGGGGCGAGAGTTCCTTCCAGGCCTTGGATGGGTCCATTCAAGGAACTAGGGGGCAGTGCAGTGAATAAAAGAAATTAAACAATGGGAAAGAGGGTAGGGGGATTATTTATTCAAGGGGAACATATACAAGAAGTGAAATCCAGGGTAAAGAACAGAAAAAAGCCGCTGCTGAGTTGGTGTCTTCAGGAGAGCAGGGCAGAGGGGCAGGGAGGGCGCGGCTGGGGGCCACCAGGGTTTGCCGCTCCTTTCAGCCCCAGTTGATCTTTAACGAGGGGCGCAGGCCACTTTAATGAGACAAGCATTAGTTTCTATGCACAAGTGAAGAGTGTGGGCTCCAGAGTCCGATGGCCTGTGCTCACATCTGTCTTCACTCTCTCACTGATGGCAGGGCCTGGGCCCAGGGCTGTCTTCCTGAGCCTCAGTGTCCTCTCTGTCTTGTAAAACTGAGGTGAGGGTTATGCATAACCTCTTTAAATGGCTTGGCACAGAACGCATGCTCGGTAAATCATAGCCATGATGATTTTAAGACTTCTGAGAAATTCCATAGTAGAGAGTGAAAGCAAACTCCGCCGCCCCCAGGTTCGGGAGGGGTTGGGAAAGCCTGGATAAATGTCACCCCTCGTGTTTGCCAGCAAGTTCTCCAGCTGTTGTTAGGCTGCCGCTGTTATTCTGCGGGCTCCCCCCACCATTCCCTTCAATGTCCTGGTTGTTAGCAATGTCACGGTCAGCTTTCAGAGGGGCTAGGAGGGGCTGGGTGCGGCGGAGAGCTGCTTCTCACATAAAGGCCCGGTTCATCCCTCAGGGCCCGCTTGCGGGTTTCCTTCTGACGCAGCCGTCCCACACAAGTTGCCTCCATAGAAGGGATCAAAAGCGGCCTCCAGTGCGACATTCCAGGCAGAGCGGGGAGAAGGCGGCTCCAGGCCCAGCTGGGGGGCAGGGAGCCCATGGGTGCCTAGCAAAAAGGCCCTGGCCCCAACCTGCCAGGGTCTTGGGCTCAGAGCCACCAGCAGTGCTCTGGTGTCCCACCCACCTAAGGGGGCCTCTGAGGGGGACCTTAGGCCGAGCATGCTGACCCTGGGCTTAAATATATATACACACATTCTTTAAACAAATATATTGAATGGAAGAACGTTTGAAGAGAAAGAGATACTCTAAAACGTTAACCATAATTATCTCTGAATGGCGGGCTTTGTGGTGATTTTAATTTCTTCGTGCTTATCTCTGTGTTTCCATTTCTGCACAGTGATTATATGTTTCCTTTGTATTTTAAATTAGCAATAACAGTAATAAAGAACAAGATGGTGACTCCCTAAGAAGGGAGAGGGTAGGCAGGAGGGAGAGTTCCGTGCCCCTAAAAGGCATGAGTGACCTTCAGCCTGAACAGGGGGCACGTCAGTCCCCTGCCCACGCAAGTCCCGATATCCAGAGAACTCCCTCAGGGAGGGTGCAGGCAAAGCAGAATGGACGAAAAACAGCTAAAGCTTTGATAGCAGTGCTCCCAGCATGCCTCTCTACACTGTAATTCCCTTAATCCTCACAGTGACGTCATGAGATAAGGTCACTACCATCCCCTTGTTGCAGAGGAGAGACTGGGGCCTGGGGAAGTTAAGCTGGTGCCCAGAGAACTTGAGCCCATGCATCCAATTCCAGGGTCTGGCCTGGGAACCAGTATACTACCCTGGCCGGAGGAATATATCTAGTCAGAGAGAGTGAGAAAAATGCTCAAATTCCAGGAAGTAGCTCTCTTTTCCTGAAGAAAAGCAATGTTTTGTCTCCCAGAGGTCTTCAAAGTCACCGTTGTCTTACTGGGTCCCCTCGTCCTGCTCCACCACCTGAGCCCCCAGCGGAACAGCAAGGTCATAGCCATGAACTTAGACAAGAGCCTGGAATCGAGGCACCACTACTGTCCCCTGAGCATCCTGAACCAGACACTTTTAAAATGCTTTCTCAGTCCTTACCCATTTAATCCTGACGCGTACCTGTGAGGTCACGGCGAACCCTTGTCTTACCATGTTTGCTTAGTTCCCACCCCCATCGTGCCGTGAGCGCCTGGAGGGGGGACCACGTGTCATCTGTGTTTAGACCTGTGTCCTGCACTTCACTGGCGGTTATACACGGATGACTTGGCTCCATTTTGCCAGTAAGACACTAAGGCTCAAAGAAGTTAGGAAATGTGCTCAAAATACCACAAGTAAGTATTTGAAGCTGCGCTTGGGGGTTGGGTTTTGACCCCGGAACCATGGCTCACACTTACCCTCTTGGGCAGTCCTGTTTCAAGGCACTAGAAAGGCACTTCTGTGGCCACCTGGGAGCAGCAGTGGTCAGACATTCCGGCGGGCATCAGTCTGGGATAAGGACAGGGGCAGCTGGGCCATGGCAGGACAGAGCGCACGGCGAAACCAAGAAACAAATCCCTGACAGAAGAGGACTCAGCAGCAAGAGAGAGCAAGCCCCAATGCACAAGTGTTTTTCAAGCCTCTGCCTGCATCACACTTGCTGATGTTCCATTGGCCAAAGCAGATCACATGGTTAAGCCCAGAGCCAATGTGGGCAGGGACTCCACAAGGGGGTGGAAATGGGGCCATGCTGTTCAGGAGCCATCACTAACAATCTACCACAGTGGTTTGTCCACTTGGACCCCAGTGAGTGTTGCCAGTGCACACGCAGCACCGGGAAGGGACATATGACCTCAGGCACGTCTCTTTCTTTCTGTGACCCCATCTGTGCAACAAGGGAGGGCCTCATTCTCAGGGGTCCCCAGGCTTGGACTCAAACTCAGTGAAGTGGCTGATTTCCTGAAGACAATAGGTGTCTAAGGGGACTGACGGGTGTGTTGGGAACTCTCCTTGGTCCTAGCATAACCCAAACCCCCGTCTGCTGGCCTTGCTGGCTCCTCCAAACAGCCCTTCACCGACTAGACAATCTGGGATTTAAAAATATGAAAGGACAAAATACCTTCAGTCCCTGTAACATCTGGTGGTTCTCACAAAGCTTCCCCATGCTTCATTCGGTGAGATAATGCTCAGACCCCATATTTCAGTGCCTTGCCATAACCATCTTACTTAGTTAACTGCCCAGTGAGGTGTTCCTGGCTGGGGAGGGGACTGTGTCATTCAGGAGCCCAGGCTGAAGAGATGCTCCCTTCTTCATTCAGAGCTTTCGGGTCACCTTGGGCATTGACATCCTCTGGCAGATGAGGGGCAAAGTGGAAAGGATCGCATGGGAGGTGGCTATGGCCAAGCCAGGAGTGGCCACCTCCCTCTGCCCACGTTCCAGGGGCCAAAATCTGCAGTCACGGGGAGGGACGGGGGCTGGAAACAAAGGCAGCTGCGAACCCAGGAGGAAAGGGAGGCAGGCTAGTGGACTCAACGTAGTTTCTGCCACAAAAACGCTTCCTCGCGATGTCCCCAGAGGTTCCTGGATGGAAGGGGTGTTTTTGCATGCTCCCGGCTGGCCCTCCATGTTTGTGTTTCAAGTCAGTAGGGACACAAGCCCATCTTTAAGTCCAAAGAGCTCATTTCCTCTGCCATTTCACCTCATTTAAACTATATGTATGCAGATTTCTTATTTTATTTTGTGTCCCAGTTTCCTATCACCCTAATTTCTTGTGTACCTTGAGTCAAGCCTTGGGTCGATCCTGGGGAGTGGGTGTGGCTGGAAAAGGCAGGGTGGGGGGGAATCCATTTCTCTTCGCAGCACTTCCTTCCTCCCCTACTCAGGCTCAGAATGTCAGCACTGTTCTTGCCTCCTCCAGCTTTTCCCTGACCCTTTAAAGTTGGTGTCAGGTTCTTCCGACGTCATCTCTTCCATACACCAACCCCAGCCTGTCTCCTTTGTTCCTGTCACACTCTTTGGTCACACCACTGTTACCAATTCCAATCCACCCTCCTCCCAGACTCGGAGTCAAACCCAGCCCCCCTGCTTATTATTATCATTGTGAGTTTCAGCCAGGGAGACAGGGCTGACCCCTCTCCTGGCTTCAGTTCTTTACCTTTAAAAAGAGGGCTCTCCAGGGTCCCCTCTTACTCTGGTACCCGTGCTTAGAAGATGCGGAATGGACACAGCTTCCCTGGCTGATTCTTCTCTGTCCCCTTTGCTAGTTTCTTCTCACCTCCTAGTCTCTAAATGGTGGCGTGCCATCTTGGAATCACACAGGCCTGCTGCTTGAAGGACCACATACATGTACCTGCTGATGACTCCGAAACGTGTGCCTCTCACCTGCACTGCAGACTCATACATTCATCTGCCCACTCACCTCCTTCTCTGGGATGTTTCATAAGCATCTCTCTCCTCATGGGTCCAAAACTGAGTTTGTGATCTTTCCTGCTCCCACAGTCTGCTTCATTTGTGTTCACATCAGTTCCATTGTTGCTCAAGCCAGAATCCTTGGAGTCAATCTTGGCTTCACTTTCTCTCATACTCATGCTCAATCCATCAGCAAATGCTTCCACAGACATGTGGGTTCTGACCACTTCTCCCCATGTCTCCCACTCCCTGCTCCGAGCCACCATCGGTTCTCGTTTGGTTTGCAATAGTCTCTTCCATGGTTTCCCTGCCGCCACCCTGTGCCCTATGGTCTATTGTGAACTCACTCGGCATCCAGCACATCCTGCACAGGTCAGAATCAGCAGAGATGCCTCCTCAGCTCAGAGCCCTCCACCAGCACCGCATCCCAGGCGGAGCAGTGGCCATTACCTCTCGCTCTGAGCTCCTGGCACTGGCTCCCTGCCCACTCCACTCCAGCCACAGTGGCCTCCGACACACCAGGTGCGCTCCTACCCTCAGGCCTTGGCATCCACACCTCCTCTCTTTCTCCCCCCATGGGATCCGCAGGTTCATTCCCTCTCCTCCTGGGCACAGCTCCATGCCATGTCTTCATGCAAATACCGTCTCTGCAGGGACGTCCGCTCTAACGTCCTTAATCAAAATGCACCGAGATGCTTATCACCATCAAATGTACCGCATGCTTTATTTATTTCGTTTATTATTTGTCTTCCCTAACTGGAATGTAAGGGCCCTAAGGGTAGAGATTTTTATCAGACACATAGTTAAATTAATGAATAAACAGGAATCAATGGTTCAGGACTATCTGTGTCAACTTTTCCCATGAATATCATTGCACTTAGCCAATGAATGGAAGAGCAAGAAAACACCCGAGATCATCAAGTTCAAGTCTTCCTTCAGCTGAGGACACTGAGGCCTTGCAAAGAGGAGAATATCCCGAAACATCACAGCACATTGACTTCAGAGCTGGGGCTGGACCTGGGCCTGGTTCTGCCCGTTTCCCAGGCAGAGCCCGTCCTTTGACACCCCCCCCCCGCTGCCCACGGCCAGAGGTGGCTCCATTCTGACAGCATTTTCCACTCCCAAGCTGTAAAATTAGAACAGAAAACAAAGAGAGGAGATCTGGGGTGGAGTATTTTTACCTCTTAGTGTATAATAAGTATACATTTAGAGACCAGCAGGGTCTATAAGTACAGCTATGTACAGACATTAAATGAGGAAGTGTGTTGAGTGGTGGGTCGTCAGCTCCTGGGGGTGGCTGAGTGAGCCGGTTGCAACATGGGCAGCTGCCAGCCAGAGGGGCTGATTCCAAGGAAACTGGTCCCGCTAATCATCTGGGAGCCTCACACCTCACATTGGGGGTTCAGAGAGTCTGAGGAGTTAGATCTCCCCTCTTCCTACTCCTCAATCAGCCAGAAGTACATGAAAATCCAAGCATCCCTCAGCCCCCGCTGCCCAAGCCCAGTAACCCAGCAAGGCTTTCATGGTCAGAATCTCCCAGGATTCTGAAGGGGGAGCCTGAGCAGAAATCAAACATGACCTGAGGATTTTGGTCTGAGCAAATGAAAGAAAGGGGAGAGTGAGGGGAGTAGAATGGGGAGTTCCTCGAAGAAGAACACGGGACAGCCTGCTTCTATCCAAAGCAGACTTAACAAAGGAGGCAGAAGCAAGAATCAGAGACGTTGTCCCTGCCCTAGAACTCTGAGCCCGAGGGAGAGAGTGTACCCATGCGATGTGCAAAGCAGCTGCAGGGGTGACTGGGGAAGTCGGGCAGGAGAGGAAAGGTTTCTGTTCTGTTTTTTCAAAATAATTTCAGACTTACACAAATATTGCAAAAATAGCACAAAGAATTCCCGAATACCCTTCACCTAGTTTCCCCAAATGTTAACGTCCCACAAATTCACAGTTCAGTCATCAAAACCAGGAAACTGACATTCACGACAAACCTCACTCAAGTTTCATCAGCTGCTTCATCTGGGCCGGGAGCCAACCTGGGACCACACACATGTAGCATTGAGTGGTCATCTTTCCTTAGTTCCCTCTAGTCTGGGATGATTCCTGAGTCTTACTTCTCCATGATCTTCATTCTTTTAAAGAGGACTAGCCAGTTGTTTAGGAGAATGTTCCTCGGGTTGGGTGTGGCTGGTGTCTTCTCGGGCTGTGTGCACTGTGACCAGAACACCACGGATGTGCCGCTGTGCCCTTCCCACAGCAGGATACGGGGCAGTCACGGCACCGATGTGCTGTGTTCCTTGTTATGTGCACTCTGATCCCCTGAGTGAAGTGGTGTCCGCCAGGGTTTTCCACTGTGAAGTTCGTATTCTCCCCTTTTGCAATTAATAAGCATTTCGTGGGGAAATACTTTGGGTTATATAAACATCCTGTTTCTTATTATATTTTTACCCACAAATGTTTGTTTCCATTGACGATTCCTGCTTAAAACAAGTGTTACTGTGGGGGTTTGCCAAACGCTAGTTTTCTAGTCCCAAGGTGCCTTCTAACATTTATTCATGGAAGTTCTGCTGTAATAAAGAGCTGTGCCTTCTCCCTTATTTATTTATTCAAATATTTCTCTATATAAGTATAGACTCCTCATTTCTTTTTTTATCCTTATACAGTAAGTTATAATCTACTGTGATCATTATTTACTTTGTTTGGCCATCGGGAGCCCCTTGAAGTTGGCACCTGTGTTCCCAAGGCAGGTTTTGAGCTGAGACCTAAATGAGGCTCAGGGAAGATGGAGACAGGAGAGGAGAAGCTTCCAGGCCTGAGGGAACCCTGAGGCCGCCCGTGGGCTGTGCACCCAGCATTCTCTGAAGATGCTGGCTGACCTCTGCATGGCTATTCCTGAACATGAGGGCCAGGAAGAGGTAGCCACACACCCGGCTCAGGCGGAGAGACCTCCAGCAGGCATCCGACCCCCAGCAGGGCTTCCCCAGGGACCCCTCCTCTGGGGCCGTAGCTGTTACAGCTGTTTCCAGCACTCGGGCTGTGAATGCATCTGTCTGGATTTTCTCAAGAGCGGCCCGCCAGCATGCCCACGTCCTGCCTGCCACCGGCTCAGCCGTCACCAGGACTGTGGTGTTGCATGGCTCAGCCAGTGACAGAAGTGTGCTCCATTGACTTCCCTGCCTGAAGGGCTTGTATCAGGAGCGGTGGTGAGACTCTCCAACCTATGGAGTGACGGAACCGCAGGTCCTAGAGACCACCAGGTGAGGCTAGTGGCTTTTTGACTGGTTTGTTGTCATTTTTTTTCAAGCCAGGCCCTCTGCGAATGCTTGGATGGGTTCAAGCAGGGAGGTAAAGCAGGGAAGGGGCAAAGGGAGCAGGAGAGTGGCAGTTGGATGACGTCAGTCTTGTCCAGGCCCCATTGACAAGAATAGAGCTTGGGCTCCGAAGGGAAAATGACCCATCTGAGATCGCAGGGACAGTGGTGGCTGGGCAGGACCAGGACCCAATGTCCGGAATCCTCAGGTCCTTCTCACTGTTGCACACACCTTGTCTGCTCTGCTTCCTGTTGGTCAGCTCCTGTACTTAGGGGTCTGTAGTCTGGCTTCCGCGTCCATCTTCCTTGTTCCCCTGGCAGGTGGACAGGAGATGGAGGCCAGTATTCTGGCCCCTTCCTGGGCAGGGCCTCTAGTCAGTGAGCAGCACTGACCCCTCACCCACAGGAAAGAGAAGCTGCTCTGGGTCATTTAGCAAGTTCAACGCAGAGGTCCAGTCCAGGCTCACCTTGCAACCTCTTCTGGATGGAGGCCCATGACCTCATCCAGAACCAGAGCCAAAGGGCTAGAATCCGGCCACCCTTTCTTCCTTCTCTCTCTCTTCTTCCTTCAGTTCGGGATTAGAAATGGGGCCCAGTTTTTCCCTTTAAAATTTCAAATTAAACTTAAAGATAGGTTAAACATTCACATGATTCAAAATTCAAAAGGTACTAAAGTTGCACTGTAAGAAGTCTCCTTTCTGATTCTGTCCGTTGGGTATACCCTCCCCAGAGGAGTTACGTGGTTGTTTCCTGTGCAGATTTCCAGAGACTCCAGAGACAGCGCCCCCCGCCCCCAGGCCCACACACTTTTCCCGTGAGGGCCAGGTAGCCCATATCAGTGGCTTTGTAGGCCGGAAAGCTTCGAGCTACTCAACTCTGCCGTCACCGTGGGAAAGCAGGAGTAGGTGTTACTCAAACAGATGAGCATGGCTGCGTTCCAATGAAATCAGGTTTATGGATGCTGCAGTTTGAATTTTAGGTAATTTTCACATATCACAAAACATTACTCTTTATTTTTACCAAACATTTGAAATGCAAAAGCCGTGTTCATCTCACCGGCTACACAAAAACAGTATTTCGATGTACGAATAAACCGGAATGTGTTTAAACAGTGTCCTGCGGATAGACTTTTACCTGGTTCCAGTCCTTTGCTCTCATGTATGATGCTGCAGTGAACATTCTTGCCCATACATCTGGTCATGTGCAGGTGATGTATCTGCAGGATGAACTTTGGGACAAGTTTGATTCCATCTGAACAGCCTTCCTTCTCCTCCCAGCTGCTCATCCTCCTCCTTTCTCTTCTCTGTAAAGTTATCATCTTGCTCCTTCGGTACCCATCAGCTAACACCACATGCACTGAGAGCTTCACACACACCAGCCCTGGCCTGTCTCTCTGAAGATGCTCCAAGCCCTGTGCCCTTGGCCCTGCTCCAGGCCAGGCCCTCAAGTGTCTCGTGGACTCTGCCTCCTAATGGGTCCCCTGCCTGTGCTCTCTCCCTGCTCTAGCCCTTCCTCAGGGAGCTCCCGCAGAAGGGCATCAAAATCGGAAGTCTAACTCTGAGGTTTGCCTGCCCACTTCACAGATCTGTGCAAGGAAACCATTCCTCTTAGACGGGTACTTAAAACCCCACCGGCTGTGGTCTGGCCTCTTCCTACTGCAGCTTAGTGGCTAAGAGAATAAACCCTGGAGCCAAACAGGGCTGCTTCCCAGCTCTTCTCAGAGGTTTGACCTTGGGCAGACTTTGCCTTGGTGGAAGCTCAACTTCCTTACCTGTAATATAAGCAAACTAATCATCCTTTCCTTACAGAGTTGTTGTGACTTAATTCCCAGAAAGCACTTAGAACGGTGGCTGGCACATGTCACACACCCAGTGCATGCTGGCCATCGTTATATTTATTTTTTAGTTCTGTCAGTTTTATCTCCCACCCTCAGCACCTGAGTTTCACTGCCTCAGGCTCCCAACACCGTGGCTTTACTAGACTGTGCTGTTTTGGAATCCCTCCCTGCCTGATCACTCTGCTGAGTCTTGTTCCTGCTGCTCCTTCAGGCTGGGCGAGCCCTTTCCACCCTGCCCCCCTCATTCTCTGAATGAATGAAATGCCACTCATTCTCCAAAGCTCAGTTCAGAGGCAGCTCCCCTTTGAAGCGTCAGTCACCTCCTTCACTGCATTTTTCCACCCTCTCTACTTCTGCCATGGCCTTTCTCCAGCCTCCTCTGCTTGAGTGAGAATCTTACGTGTTCGTGCCGTTCCTCACCTGGGGTGTCCACTTCCTGAGGGCAAGGCCTCGGTCTTTTTCATCCCTGAGTTCCCACCCTCCACCCTTCTCCCACCAGCCCTTAGCATAGAAACTTGCATGTGGGAAGTGCACACAGTAAATAACTTTAAATTTAACTGCAGCCCCGGCTGGTGTAGCTCAGTGGCTAGAGTACAAGCTGCAAACCAAAGGGTCGCCAGTTCACTTCCCAGTCAGGGCACATGCTTGGGTTGCGGGCCAGGTCCCAAGTATGGGGAGCATGAGAGGCAACCACACATTGATATTTCTCTTTTTCTCTTTCCCTCTCTCTAAAAATGAATACATACAATTTTTTTTAAAAATAAATGAATTTACCTGCAAACTTGAGCTTGTTGGGGATGCAGATGCGGACATGTCAAGCAATGACTATGCTGCCCAGGGTAGGACCCATTACTTGTCTAGAACCCATGTTCTTCTGACCAGAAGGACCAAGTCCTCCCCAGTCAGAGGGGGCTCAGAGGGGGCTCAGAGGTGGCTCAGAGGTCCGCTGGCCTCGGCTCATCCATTCCCCATCGCGCTTCTCAGTTACCAATAAATAAATCTGCCGTGCTGCAGAGAGTGTGTGCTTTGCCGTCAGCATCCATCTGCCTCTCTTCCTCCCGGAAGGTAAGCACCAGGTGATGGAGAAACAGCCTGTGTGCAAGACCCCGTGAGCTTCGGGGTGCGCTGTGTGGAAACCAGAACTTTCTGCTCCTCACACGTGGCATTCCAAAAAGTCTGATTGTTAGGCTTCTTTGCTCCTGACCAAACTCTCTCTGAGGGCAGTGGTGACCATGTGTGTGACTAGACGGGGCTCAGAGAAGAGGGCAAGGCCACCAACCCGCATCTGCACAGAGGAATTTCACTGGGCCACGTGTAATAGAGATCTTAACTGGCTTTCCCCCGCTTGTGGAACAGAAAGCCTGCGGTCTGCCGGGCCACGCCTTCAGTGCCCCAGGCTCCTTCTGCTTTCTGCTCTGCCATATGTACGGTGCGGCTTCCATCTCCAGGTGGCTGTGTGGTCTGGATGTGTCCACTGTGACTCCAGACACCGAGTCCACATTCCAGATAAGAAAACAGGAATGAGAGTAAGGACACCAGGGCACAGCTGAGTCAGCCTTTTCAAAAGAAACAACCTGAATGCTAGACCTCATTAGCCTTGAGCTCATTAGCATTTTCTCAGCAGCCCCTCGCTGTTCCTTATACTTCATAGCCATACCTGTGGTTCATGCACAGCCTGTCTGGGGTCTGGGAAGGGTAATTTCTTACAGTGTTGACATATTGCTGCCCCCCAAATAAAATTGGTGTTCTGTTAGTAAAGAAAAAGCAGGGATTAGGGATGATGTGAGTAGTGAGTCGTCTCTGTCACGTGGGTATTGGGATAATCGGAGGAAGCTTTCCTGAGCGAAATGAGCCACAGGAGGGTCAAGTGCAACTTGCCTCATGCCAGGCACTCAAGTGCAGTGGTTTGGGGAGGCTCCGTGTGAGACAACAGCTTTTAGAGATGGAAAATGAAACCTAAAGCTGTTCAGTAACTCACGCAGGGCCACAGCTAGTAAAGGTCAGTCCAGGTTCAAACTCCAGAATCCAGCGGGCTGCTTCCTGCCTGCCACCCCCCCCCAACCCCCAGTCCTGGTGTGCACGTGTAGAAAGGAAGGGGAGAAGGAAGGTTCCGAGATGGGGAAGCCCTCGGTGTGTTTCCGAAACAGAGCCCCGACACGGCTCGGAGGGAAAGGCAGTAGAGATTCCCCAACTGCTCTGAGTGGGGACTTTTGAAGGTAGAGATATTGTACTTACTTACCACCTACTTCCCAGAAGAATTTCATCTGTTTCACACTTAAAAAAAAAACAAAAAACATTAACATGAAGTAAAAGTTGAAAATCAGTTAGAAAACTGAAGAGACATTTGAGGGTTAAGAGCATCGTTTTGGGGGGACAGGGTGACGGGGAAGGTTGGGAGGCCAACCCCAGGCCCGGAGGAGGCGCTGGGCAGCGGAGCAGGTGGGTTTCTTTGCTGTCCCTCCCCCTCTGGGCGGCAGCCAGCAGTCTGCCACCCATCAGGAGCTGGGCGGAGGCCAGGCATGTGTGGAGTGTGGCTGGGTCCTGAGAACATTCTCGCCTTGGGTGGGGTAGCCAGCAGGGAAGCTCTGGGAACTCTCCACCTGGGGCTGCGTTCCTGCCCTCCAGGTCTTCCGTGGGGCCCAACACGAAGGAAGGGAACACCCTCCCCACCCCTCCCTACCCGGGGTGTCCCTAGATCAGGGAAATCCTGGGGCCTCCAGTTTTCTCCAGATATGGCAGCACAGGGGTTGGAGACCATGGGGGCCCAGCCGTGGCCTTGGCTGAACACCCCCACCGGGTAGGACCTGGGACTGCGGGTCCCTGCTAATTTCACCAGCATGGCTATTTTTGCTGTTGCCCCTGTCGTCTGATGGGTGATGATGCCACTCACTGAAATCGGGAATGCAGAAGGAGGGGCAGGTGGGTGGGGGTGCAGCGGAGGCTGAGATAATCAGTTATCGTCGTTTCTGAGAGGAGGTAGAGCCTGTTCCTTGAACCCAGTCGGTTAACTCACAGCATGTCTGCAAACGGGAGGCAGAACAACCACGCCCCAACCCTGCGTGGCTGTACCGGGCAGTGGGGCCTGTTAAGCTTCCATGACGTGCTCAGCATGATTCTAAGCTCTCGGACAAATATATGAGAAGTACAGTAAAAACGGGCTGGACATTGGGGAATTGTGGCAGGTGACTTTTTCAGATGCCTGAAAATTTACCAGCCCCACACACTTCAAATGCTTAAAAAATTTTTTTTAAATGCTTTGGCCCTGACCAGTGCACCTCAGTTTGTTGGGCATCATTCCACAAAGCAAAAGATCACTGGTTCGATTCCCGGTCAGGGCACGTCCCTTCCATCTGACAATGTTTCTCTCCCTCTCTTTCTCCCTACCTTCCCTGCCTCTAAAAAGAAATAAATAAAATCTTTTCTAAAAAAAGGTTCAATACTTTGGACATAAATATTTTAAAATGCACTGTGCTCATCCCCGGCTTCTTGGAGACTGTTGAACGCTGTTTTACTGGAGACGAGGTCCACTCTGCTGCCCGTGGCAGGGTGGTGGCCCCGAGGCTGTGGGCTGCAGTGTGCGTGGCCTGCACGCTGTGCGGTCCCCAGGGGCTATTTCGTGTTCACACCAGCTTTTGTACTTTTTCTAGGTATTTCCTCACCGTCAGGCTTTCATGTGTTCATTCGCCCACCCCTTGTAAGCTTTCCTTCACTTCATTGCTCCCATTCTGCTCTAAGTTTCAAGATCAGACATAAATGATTCATCTTTTCTAGCCCATCGTGGCCCAAAAAGGAATTAAGAGGACAATTAACCTTTATCAAGTACATATTATGTGGTGGGCATTTTACCGGCTGTTTTTGCAACCATTGTTTCATTTTTCACAACAGCCCTGTGAGTTGGGAATTTTTATCACCCCTTTATACATGTGTAGACTGGGGCTCAGAGAGTTTAAGCAACATGCCCAGGGTCACACAGCTGCTAGTGAGTGGCAGGCCTCGAATGCAGACATGGTGCATCTTGCACAGGGACTGGCCCTCTGTTCCTCACTGTTTTGGATTTATAGTAAATTCACACGCTGTTCCCTAAGGCCTGGCTGCTCACTGACGTATTGCCCACCTGGTACTGCCCAGTGCCAGGATTCCAGGTGGCCACCAGTTGCTCTGCAAAGGGTGAGACCCTAGAAGAGTGGGGGCAAGAGAATGGAGTGAGCCCAACACCCCTCTTGACCCCAACACCTCGTAGCTCCCTGCCACCTAAGACCTTCAACTTGCTGCCAGGTATTGGCGCAGCATTTGCGGAGCAGAATGTTCTGTCTGCATTCCTCAGACAGAGGCATCCTGCAGCTCCCCTGAGGTTAAACCAGCAGCTGCTGAAGCACCCCATCAGAGGCCACTCTGGGGCTCAGGCAGCGCCCCCTCCCTGGGGGTCTACACGGAGGCCGAGTTCAGATAAGATACCACAAGGACACAGCAGGGCAGGAGGGAAATCTGGCGTTGAGCCCAGGATTTTTGCTAAAGAAATTCTAGAGCAGGTCCAGTACTCCAGCAGAGAGCCTGGTTCTGCTAAGTAATGCTCACTCCGAATCTTTGCTCTGTGACTAAAAGGTTGAGGAGAAATCTGCCCCATCACATGACTTACGGAGTTCGCTGTGACAGGGCAGTTTCTGTTTGTGTTTTGGTTCTCGGTCAGAAACTCTGAGCTCAGTGGGGAACCCCCACTGCCCCCATGTGACCAGAGCACACAGGCCGTGTCATGTGACCACGGCTGCCTGCGTGCCAAGTGTTTCTTCGGGTGACATCATGCCCATGCTGATTGCCCAGGTGTTTCACAGCCTCCCAAGACTGACACAGAATTTGCATCATTTCTGATACTTAGCTCTTGATCTGTTTGTCTGTGGCTCACAGTAAATCTGGGTTGGGGTCGAGGCAAGTCGTTGAGACGAGCAGACAGCAAATACACCCCACAGAGAGCTTGGCAGGACTTGGACCTGGGGCTCCCAGCCCACCCCCTGCCTCAGCAGCCCTCTCAGGTCTTCCGGGCCCAGACCGGAGGGAGGGAGATTGCTGGTGGGGTCCCTTTGGCCCAATCCTGGGACTTACTTCAATTCTGGAACTCTCTGGACTGGCCTCAAAGGCCTGAGGCCAGGCACTGCTGAGCCTTATGCTTTTAGGGACCTGTGTCCTCATTTCCCTTGTTTGGAGGGGCCAGTGCCTGCGGGGGACCCCGGATTTCCTCCTCCCCTCTGCTCTGGCCATTTGCTTCCTGCCGGCGGAGCTCAGCCTTTCCACCCTCCCACTCACCATGGGTCCCTCAGCAAATCACTTCCAGACCTGTAGAGGGCCAGGGCTGAGGGGACCCTAGAGAGATCCCCAACCCCATTACCTTGTGGAGGGGAGACCAAAGCTGGCAGGTGAGTTCTTAACCCCCTTCACTCACTACCTGCCAGCACAGCCTCGCCTCTCTGGCCTCAGTTTGCCTACCTGCTGCAGAGTGGGAAATAAACCCCATTCTCCCAACTTCGGGATGAAGACTGAGACCTGCTCAGTTTGGGGAAGGGCCCATTACCCCATCGCTGCAGGGGGCTTCACTGGGGGCTCATGTTAGCATCCCTCAACACCTCCAATATTTGCATTTCTAACAAGTTCTCAGGGGATGCTGCTGCTGTGGCTGGTCCAGGCAGCGCCCTTTGAAAGCCGCTGCTCTAAATTGCAGGGCTCTGTGAGCCAGCTCTGAGGTCACCAGGAATGGGGTGGGGCAGGCAGAGTGTGCAGGAGCTCGCTCCAGCTGGCTCTGGAAAGTTGGTGGTTTGAAATCAACCGTGGTGGGAATATTTACACCTTGGAAATCAGCAAATGCTAAAAACCAGAGTTTTCTTCCCCAGAGAGCTGGCTGTTAAACATGTACCAGCACACCACGGGGTAAGAGGGTGGCCTCTTTCTTCCTTTTCCCTCTAAGCCTGGGGTGCTGTGCCTTAGAGACTAGATGAGCAGGAAAGCTCAAGTAGAATTCTCTGGGCCTCCATTTCCTTGTCTGTAAAATGAAAATGATAATAGCATCTACCTCACCAGGCCACAAGATTTAAATTAAAAAAAAAACTTGTGAATCACTTAGCAAAGTACCCAGCCACAGAGTAAGTGCTGAAAAATATTGTCTATTGTCATTCAGGTCCTTTGGGTTGTAGGGATCTGTGTATTTTCTTCCTACAAGATTAGTACACAGTTTGTCTCCGGGGTTAACTCCTCAGTGCCTGGTGTGAGCACCGACCCCTGGGTGTACACATCTGACACCTTGGCCATGGCAGCTTACACCAGGTGCTCTGGGGCTCTCAGAGTCTCTCCTTGGGAGCCGGAGCTGGCCTGCCCCTCACTGCCTCCAGGTCAGTGGAATGGGGTGGGGGCAGGCTCTGCCCGCAGCCAGAGGGACTGGGGGGGGGCTCAAAGAGAAGGGTGGAGCAGGCAGGCCCAGGCAGCATGGGTGTGAGGTGGAGGAAGTCCTGAGGTCGCCCCGCCTCTGAGTCGGGGCTCCTCTCACAGTTCTCCTGCTGTCCTGCCCGGGGCCTGCATCTTTACAACCAGTGTCCCCTTTGGTGTAAGACAGATCCACTTGGCTTTAGCAAGTTGCAACCTAAGTGTCCCAACTTACCCACTCCCCTCTTTGTACACCCCCATCTCCCCACCTGTCCTGGTGCAGGTGCGGGGTCCGGCGCCAGCTTGGTCCTGCTCACTGTGAGCCTTCAGCAGGCCTCTGGCCCCTCTCCCTCAGTCTACGCAATGAACATGAACTTGGGCGAGAGCAAGCCTCCTTCTGAATTTCCCCATTATCTGATAGAAATGAGTATTTCCAACATTAGTTACCCAATAGCATCACTCCCTGCTTAAGGCCCTTCAGCAAGTCCTGTTGCTCTTGGATTGAATCCAGGCTTCTTTCACGGACTTGGGGCGCTTCCTGAGCCTCTCCATGCTCCTCTCTGGCCCTCGCCCCTACCCTTCCCGGTCACACTTGACACTGAGCCTTATGGACCCACTGGCAGTTTCCCCAAGGCCCCATGTTCTTTCTGGCTTCTCTCTGCGTGTAATAAAATTCCCCCAAGCCTATAGCCAACCAACAGCCATTCCTGAGGCCTTCCCTGGGATGTCCCTTTTTCTGGGATGCTCTCCCGCGAGTTCCCCAAAGGCAGGTACCAGGTGTCAGCCCCCCTTCTTTCCCCAGAGCCCACACTACCAGTGCTCATGAATGATTAAATAAATGTAGTGGCTGGAAGAAAGTGGGCTCCAGAAAACCCCCAAACTCATGACTCCAGGGGCCATCATCCTTGTGCATAGTGACCTCTGGGAAACCCAGTTTTCCAGAGAGAGGAATGAGAGAAGAAGGATGCGAAGGCAGACAGAGCCCAGTGGGTCAGCTAGAGGTTATGGATCAGCTTGCACCTGGGCAGTCGGAGAGAGAGCTTCAATGGAGAAGGTGTGGGTTGAGGGAATGGCAAGGTCGGCAGGAAGGAAGTCATGTGAGGTACCGGGAATAAAAATGAAGAATCTAGAGGGGGGATGGGGAAGAGAAAGAGGAGAATGAGCCCTGGGCATTGGGCAGGGCCAGGGACCCCCTTCCAAGCCCCAGCTCATGCTATGCTTGTTCCCAGGAGGCACTGGGCCCCAGGTGCCAATGGACTTGCCGCTGGCTGGACCTCATGAGGGACACATGTGCCAACCTGAAGCAAGTCCCATGTGGCCTGGCCTAAAGGAAGCTGTTGAGCTGTTATGCCAAAAAATTCTCCAGAGCTGCTTCTGCCCTCGTCAGCTTCCCGATACCCCTCTCCAAAGCCAGGCCCGCTCAAAGCCCTGAAGAGGGCGTGGGCACAGTGTGCAACGCCAGGCGGGCGGTCACAGTGCTTTCAGGTTCGCCAGCAGGCCCAGGAGGCTGGGTTTTCTTGCGAGGTGGCTGACTCGAGAGCTGAGGAAGCTGCTCTTCCCCAGATCCTGCACCCCACAGGGCCAGCAGGGACTCCATCAGCCCCACAGAACTGAAGCTGGCCACTTGCCCCCTATATGACTGAGGTGTACAACCTATCGCAGGCCCCGTTGGGGGGCCCTGGCAGGATTCGGCAACTCCCCAAACATTTGGGGGTGGCAGTCCTCCATGCCCATGCAAAGCACCACAGGGAAATGGAAATGAGCAAGGCAGGCCTCCTGCCCCTCAGGGACCCACAGCCCAGGTCTGACGCTCAGGTTAGCAGCACTGATGGAAGGCCAGGTGCAGTCCGCAGGCCTGTGGGGAGGGGAGCGGGCGAGAATCCTGGCTGAGAAGCCTGGCAAGGGCTCCTCTGAGGGGGCGCAGGTGGCGCCCTCAGGGGATGAGGATGGACTAGGGAGGGAAAAGATTCTGGCGAGAGAGCAACGGAGCTGTAGGGTGTGTGATCCCCCCACAGACATGCCAGGTGGCCTCTGTGAGGGGCCCGGGCTCGGGGCTGGGCGGGCCCCTGGCACGGGAGGGGGGTGCAGGGCAGAGGCCATGAGGTCGAGGCCCACACTGAGAGCCAGGTCAGAAGAAGTCCAGAGAGAGAGGGCCTACAGGGTGATGCAGGGACTCGGGCATCTTTCGGGGAGCCCCCGGCTTAGGCTGGGCCTCCGGGCACACGAAGGAAGAGGACAGGACCAGCACTCCGGCTGGCAGGCCCGTGGAGAGGCCTGGGAACAGAGACTTCTGGTCGGTGTGGAAGATGCTTGACTCCTGCAGAAGCACAGGGGAGGGTGTGGTGGACTCTGCCCGGGACCCGGGGGTGGGATGGGCCTGGGAGGGCATCTGAGCTCGGCCTGGGCCCTCGGCAGGGTGGGAGGTCCCCGGGTTGGGGGAGAGGGGATTTCAGGATGGGGAGTCAGCATGACAAAGCGGACGATGCCAGAAAAGGACAAGGGACAGAAGACAGCGGGTGGTGTGGCCACAGCTGTAGGCTCTGTGTGTGTGTGCATGTGTGTGAGAGAGAGAGAATACGCTCTGGGAGGTAAGTCTGGAAAGGAAAATTGAGGCCATGCTGGGAGGCCTTCTCCTGCCTCTCAATGGGCCTGGGTGTCCCCCTTACACAGTAAGGAGTTCAGGGGTTTCTGAGCAGGTGTACGGTGATCCGAGCTGTGTGTGAGAGTGAACTCTGACCCCCACTGCAGGTGGATGGAGGAGACAGAGTCGGGAGGCAGGGAGCAATAAGAAGGCTGGCACCCTGTCCACCACAGCCCCAGGGCAGCCAGTGCAGTAGGCTCGCCAGCAGAGGCCATGGCTGGGTCATAATCCACAGGCCACGCTGACCAGCAGGGTGTGAGGGCTGACCAGGGAGGAACCCGGGCATCAACAAGACGTCCTGGAGACAGGACTGGGCCGGGCCATGGACAAAGGTCAGAGAGATAAGTTCTGTGGGGCAGGAGGTGAGTCTGGCCTCAGAGGTTTCGTGTCTAAAGCTCTGGGCGTACTGCCCAGAACAAGAGCTTGAAAATGCTGGCAATCCGGGCCGAGTCAAGACCCTGAGGAACACCTACACTTGGAGAATAGGTTTAAAAATGTGGAAGAAAGCGTTAACGGAACTAAGACAACATCTAGGACAAGGCTCTAGTGCTCATGTGCAAGATGGCTGAGGGCGGTGGGCACGGGGGAGGAAGGGGAGGGTCCCACGTGAGGGAGCCAACGGTCTGGATGTAGAGATGGCTTTACCCCGGGAATAATGTGGGCACTTGAGGGAAGAGGGGGCATTTGGGGGGCAGGGAAAGAGGGATGAGTTTGGATATGAACCTATGTAACCCAGGGAAGGGGGGACATTGTTGTCTAGATGGCTGAGCTGAGCGCCCTACACAGAGGGTGCCCAGTGTGCGTTGGAGGAGTGAGGGTAGGGCAGGAGGAGCAAAGGCAGAGAAGGCAGAGGTGGCTGAGCCTCTAAGAGAACCCAACCCCCTGGCCCAGCTGTCACCCATGGCCCGTCCCCAGTGAGGGAACATCCCCGTACTCAGCTACGACCGGCTGGGAATGGAGAGCTCTGGGTCGCCCCCCTCCCCTAAACCACGCCTCTCCTCCTGCACTGTTGCCCAGTGATTCCTGGCGTGTGCTGGGACCTAGCAGGGCTGTCCTGGTGTGTGTCCCATGCCCAGAGCTCCCTGAGCAGGGAGACCTGTGTCTCCTTCTCTGAATTTCCCACACTGTCCAGCACAGGGCCCACATGTGTGGAGGGCAGACACCTCACAGCCTGTTCGGTCTTCCAGGCAGACAAGCACCTCTGAGAGCGCATTTCTTCCCAGCAGGAATCTGGGCCTGATCCTACGTGCGTGCAGACTTGTGACCACCTTGGACTTCCTGGTTCAGACGTGGTCATTCAGTCCAGGTGCTCGTGTGACTGCCGCTGGCCATTCACCTAATCTGTTGCAAACAAATGAAAAGCTTAGGATTCAGAGTTAAGGGTCAGGGAGGCATTGTTTTTACCTGGACCTACCTGTCCTGAGGTGCCAAGTTATCAAATGTTTTCCAGTTCCTATGGCAACCAAATCACAGAGCCAAGATTTGTTATTGTTCTAGGGGAAAAGGGAAGGGCCACAGTGTGAGGACTGACGTCCGTCCACGTCCATCAGCAAGGCGGCTGAGTCACCCTGCCTGCCGTGGTCTCTGTGTTCACGGGGTTGCTTCCCTGTGGTCCGAGGCTCCCACAGGCCTTCCCTTTCTGACAGGAAGCTGGTCTCTGGTCTGTGTCTGTCGGGAAGCGTGGGGAACAGGGCACCCCGGGCCCTGCAGGTGGCCGGCAGGGAGTGAGAACTCAGAGGAGGAGGAGTGACAGTCCCTGTCCTTGCAGAGAGCACACACATATTCAGAGTTTCCAGGGAGTCACCTGGCTTCCCCAGGCCTTGGTCTCCTTCTGTACAAAGGAGGAAACTGGTGCTCTCTCATCCGCTTCTTACAGCAGAGAAATGAGAGTATGCCAAAGAAGTCCTCAGCATCGTACTTGGCTTTCTAAAAAGCACTCAGTAAAGATGCACTGGTGGTTATTGCTGATTGGCTAGACACCGACCACACAGTTCTGAACCACCTGTCAGGTAGCCATGGGTGGCCATGGTGGGCCGCCCCCATCTGCCATCACCAAGAATTGAAATAAGAAGCTATGCCCTGGCTGCTGTGGCTCAGGAGATTGAGCGCTGGCCTGCAAACCAAAGGGTCACTGGTTCAATTCCCACTCAGGACACATGCCTGGGTTGTGGGCCAGGTCCCCAGTAGGGAGCGCATGAGAGGCAACCACACATTGATGTTTCTCTCCCTCTCTTTCTCCCTCTTTGCCCCCTCTCTAAAAATAAATAAATAAATAGATTTTTAAAAAGAAGCTTCAATTGCTCAGACACAGAAGGGCACAGAACAAGAGAGTTCATGTGTCCACAAGGACGTAGGGACAAAGAGACAGTGAGGCAGGCATCCCAGAGGGAAGGTGCTCAGGCCACCCAGGGGCACTGCAAGCTTCTAAACCACCCCCCCCCCCCCGGGGCTGAGCTGGCCCAGTGCCCGCCGATGCTTTCTAGGTGGATCTCTCTGCTGGAGAGAGGGCGGCCGATGCTGACCATGGCTCCGTAGACGGCTGCATCCACACCGTGCAGGGCTGAATCAGCACCTTGGTGTTCGCACTCCCGTTGTGACTCGAACCACCCCATTGCCCAGCGCCAGCTGCGGAAACCCGACCCCTGCAGTGCAGTGGCCACAGACAGAGCTGCCCCCCCCCCACCGAGAGCAGTCCAGCCTCCCCAAGGGTTCCCCACGAGACACCCCCTCTGCAGTCACCTGGCAGCCCCCAAGGCCCATGCCCTGCTGACCTCTGCCAGATGCCACAGTGGGCAGCTGAGAGCGGCCTCCCTGGGCTGGCTCTAAGCAGTGCTTTGCAAACTAGGGGTCGAGACCCGCAAGTGGGTCATGGGATCAAGTGGGGTAAGCATTCTTCAGAATTAGGACAGACTCTCAAACAGTGGGCTGCCCCAGGGAGGAAGGGTGAGTACTATCTCACCACTCGTGTGTGTGTGTGTGTGTGTGCGCGCGTGCGTGCGCGCGCGCGGGCGCATGTGCACACACTCCCCACAGGTACCGCAGGGGAAGCACATTCCAATCGGGTCACTTAATAAAGGGACTGTTTACAAAGACCTGGGCACATGTAGAAAAATCCCAAGGGATAGTGCAGGACCAGGGCTGGGCACAGCAGGGCTTCACTGTTGCCAGCCTTAGTCTTCGTTTTTTAATTTATTTATTCTTAGAGAGAAGGGAAAGGAGGGAGAGAAACATCAGTCTGTTGCTTCTCACAGGTGCCCTAACCAGGGACCTGGCCTGCAATCCAGGCATGTACCAGGTCTGGGAATCGAACCAGCGACCTTTGACTTTTCTGGGACAATGCCCAACCAGCTGAGCTACACCAGCCAGGGACTGAAGGAGGAAGGTGTTTCCAGGACTTGGGGACAGAGAGTAATGTGGCCAAGCTCAGACAGGAGCTGGGACCCTCAGCAGAGGCCAACCAGCCTGCGGCGACCGAGTGGCACATAAGTACGATACCTACCCTCAGGCTCTCCCTCCCGCTCATCTCCTTTGGGGCTGCCCACAAGCTGAACCCCGGGGAAGCTGAGAACAGGGAGCCAGGAAAGATGCATGTGTAGAAAACATGCAGTGCATAGCGCGTGCACAGAGGCAACCGAAAATCCACAGTATTCCTGACTGTGGGCCTCAGTGCATGGAGTTTCTAAAGCCCGAGAAGCACGCGTCTGGCGCCGGAGTTGCTGCGAGGAGTAAGCCCAGTGTGGCTGAAAGGCCTCGGGTCGGGCTCAGCTGCTGGAGGAAACTTCTGGGCACGATGCTCCTGCAGGCCAGGAAACAGCTGTGCCACTTTCATGTGCGCCCCTGGTGCGGGAGGGAACCACCTTTGCACAGATGCCAGCCGGCGGCCCGCAGTGTCCACAGGCTGCGGCTAAGGTCGGGGGAGGGAGGGAGGGAGGGAGGGAGCTCCGGAGTGGGTAGGAGAGAGGAACAAAGGGACCTGCGGTTGCCGACACCCACGCGCGAGCGTTTCAGCTTCTGAAGGACAAAGGGCACGGTGCTATTTCTGGCTCCTATGGGAGCAGGAGAGAACAACGCTCCTGGTTTCCACAGGCTTGCGGTTGGCTCACTAATCCTCAGGCTACGTGTAGTTCTTCTGGACGCATGACAAACCGTCGCTGAGCCTCCTCCACGCGGCTCACACGGCTACTGAGCCCACCACAAGCTGGTCACATGCTGGAGACCTCACATCTTCCTAGGCAAGTGTGACCAGGCTGCAAGGCTGAGTGTCCGGCCTCAGACCGGCCCCCACGGCCTGGCCGCCCCCCACTCCCCACCCAAGCCAGGGCTCCACGTGGAGGGACGGGGCCACACTCACCAAAAGCCCACCCCAGTTCCTGGAAGACAGGCTCTTCTGGGAAGGAAACAATGTCCTCTGATGCTTTTTCCCCAGAAAGGATAAAAATCAGTGTTCATGATAACAGAGAACTTTCGTTTTGCCCTCACTGCCTCCTCGGGCGATTAAGAGCAACCCTGCCCTGCACAACACGGAATTCCTTCTGGTTTACGTGTCCTGCTCCGGGCCGAGGCGTTGACTCAGGAGTTTGTAAGGTGGAGAGCATTTTGCCCTTTGAACCTTCCTCCTCCCGAGAGTCTGCATTTCAGCCACGTTCCTGTCACTGGTAAGGGCTGGGACAGAGTTTTAAGGACACGGTTAAACATGGCCCCTAGACCGAGTCTTGTCCTCCACCCAAACCAGCAGGTCTCGGGTCAGACCTTCAGTTAGGTTCTACGTCCCCATTGCAACGTGTGTGTTGGCGTCAGGGGTCAAGGAGGGGTGGGAGACCCCCATCTCCAACAAGCACTGTAATTCTCAGCCGCCGGCAGCGTATCTAAGCGTTCAGCTCAATTCTGACGCTATCTGGAGGCAGAGATAGCATCAGATTCCGCAGGTTTCCGGATAGCATCCGTCCCACCCAACTGCCCGGGGCCTCCTCAGACACCAGTCACAAGCCCAGGCTGTGGTTTCCTGGGCTCGTGGCTGGTGGGCCACAAATTGCAGGTTCCAGCGGCCACGTCCGACTCTGCATGCGTATTGCACGTCCCGGGCTCCTGACCAGCTGGTGGCAAGTCAGAGGCTCCAGCGCTGTCTTCCTTGGGTTCCGCTAATTTGGCAGAGCGGCTCACACTTGCTGGATCACAGGTTTATTAACTGTGGATGTAACTCAGGAACAGCCAGATGGAGGAGATGCACAGGACGAGTGTGGAGAAGGAGGGTTCCCAGACTCTCCAAGGGGCCGCCCGAATCTCCATGTGCTCAGATGCCCTGAGAACCCTGCCCTCCTGGGTTTTTTCAGAGGCTTCATTTCGGAGGAGGTACCGTTGACTAAGTCACTGGCTGTGGGCAATTGATTCCACCTCCAGCGCCTCCTTCCTCAGGGATGTACTGGGGGTGTGGGGGTGAGGGGCAGTTCTGAAAGTTCTCCAACCTTCTAATCCTGAGATTGGTTCTCTGACACCAGTCCCCATCATTAGGTTCCAGGTCTAAAAGTCACGGCATTAACAAAACGAGAGACATTTTTATCATTCTCATCACTGAGGAAATTCCCAGGTGTTACAAGCTCTGTGCCAGAACCCCGTGGAGACCTGATATATGTGTTTTCATTATAAATCACAGCATCCCCCCCCCACAGTGTTAAAGCCTGAAGACACCCCAAGGAGATGTCCTACGACGAGCAGTTTTCTAAGGCAGCCAAACAGACAGTTGTTGCTTCACTGCGTAGTAAGATCAGTGTCTTCCCAAACGCTCATCAGTGTCGCCCAGGGACCTCTGGGAGCCCGGGTGCCAGGGGCAATGCTCTCAGCAACGCCGCTCCACTGCTTGAAGTGCTCTCTGCTCTGCCGAGCTCCACGTGGTGCCGGCTCCCTGTCTGTGCCTTGCTCTTCCAAATACGCGTGGTCAGCGGCCAGCCGTCGGCCTTGACCATCGGAGAGAGCCCTGGGAGGGCAGCAGCTGGCCTCAGTCACCTCCTTGTTTCCCTGGGGTCTGCACCGGTGCCTGGGGTCTCAAAGGGGCCCCGCAGAGGGTGTACGGGGCGAAGGGATGTTTGAACATCCACTGCAGCCAAGTTTTCCAATGTGGGGAGAAAAGGAAGGGCAGCTGTGACTTCCACAACGTGTGTTTTTCTGACAGTGAAAGACCTCGATTCCAAGAAAATCGAAACTAAGCCTCAAAATAAATAAAAGAAAAGCAGCACAGCCAAGAAATGATTTCAGGTTAACGAATAAAAATGCAGGACATCCCGTTACGTTTGAAGTTCAGAAAAGTAATTCTAATATTATAAGTACACCCCCGAGTTGCGTGTCGTCTGTCTGATGTTCACATCTGACTGGGTGTCTGCATGTGAACCGCCCTGGGCCGTGCAGTCCGTCCTTGAACCGCTGTCTGGGGAGAAGTCGTGACTCCCATTCCGCCTCCCTTCTCCCGTCTCTGGAGTCGCCTTCTACTGATCAGGGCCAAGGCCTCCTTCCCCAGCAATGCTGCCGCCACCCTGGGTACCTCCGTGGGCCCCAGGATGTAAAGAAAGGCTTGCTGCTGAAAATAAGCTCAGTCTCCCAAAGCGTCAAAACATCAGAGTATTTTTCTTAAGGGCCAACATAACTTAATCAGCAGCCAACATTTGGGACAAACAGTCTGCACAGCCATTTCAGGCCAAGCAGGTTTCTTCACAGCTCCTGTCCACTGCCCTCTGCAGGCTTCTGATGGAGCCCCGTGGTCCTGCCTCCTCCTTTCACTCCCCAACCCTCTCCTGGGGTGAGCAAGAGCAGCCCCATCCAACTGTCACCTTTGTTCTGCTGGGTGACACTAGTGGCCTCCATGGGACAGACGCAGAGACAGTCAGACACATGCCACACCTCTCTCTCTTCACTCCCCCACACCCAGGAAGCAGGAATGGAGGGGCCCCGGTGAGAATCAGGTGAGCGCTGGGTGCCCCCCAGGGTGAGCTGACTCCAGAGAAGGGGGGAGGAACAAAATATAAATTATTGGGATGGACTTATGAATTGTTTTTTCCTATTTTTATTGCCATTGAAGTTGCAAACATTTACTAAACAAAAGAACCCCAAAATGAGAGGTTTGGCCTTAATACAGAAATAAATAAGGAGCATGTTCTTGAGGAAGGGTCGGGTGGGGAGGAGAAAAGGTGATGAAAATAACGACTAAGGGTGGAAGCTGGGGCCGTCCTGTGCACAACGAGGAGCGGAGAGGGAGTGCCAGAGGCCAGGAGACCCGAGAAGGGGCTGTGCCGCCTTCCAGGAGTGAGGGGTGGCGAGGCCCAGACAGCTGTGTGTGTGTGTGTGTGTGTGCAAGGCAGGAGTCGAGCCTGCAGCCAGGGATCATCTCCCCGATCGTCAGCCCGCTGCTCCTCTGCGCTCCACTGCCCTCTAGTGCCCAGATAGGGGAGGCCAGGCAAGCCTTTCAGCGGCCTCCTTGGAATAGTCCAGGTGAGAGCGAGCGGGAAAACGAGGAGTTCCTGGCTCTACCAAGTCAGAGAACCTTCCAGGGGACACGGTGCTTCCACCGAGAATGACAGTTCTTTAGAGTGGGGCTGCGACAGGTGAGGCACAGGGAACAGCAAAGGCAAAAGCAAGAAGGCTCGAGACCGTGCTGCATCCTCAGGGGATGCACGCGTTTGGCAGGACCTGCGGGCGGGGCTCGGAGGGGCTGCTGAGGCTGGAGAGGTGAGCTGAGGCTGTGCCTGGGAGGGAGTTTCGCGTGCATCGTGGGCAGGGGGGACCTTCCAAGGGTCTTCGCAGAGACGAGGGAAGGTAGCATTACCAAATTTGCACTTTAAAAGGGTCATTTTCACCCTTCCTGTGTGGCTCAGTTGGCTGGAACATCGTTGTTTGTTGTTCTACACCAAAAGGGTTGTAGGTTCGATTTCCGGTCAGTTCACATGCCTAAGTGTGCGTTCTCTCCCTGGTTGGGGTGCATGCAGGAGGCAACCAATCAATGTTTCTCTCTCTCTCTCTTTCAAAATCAATGGGAACGTGTCCTCCCGTGAGGATTTTTTTTAAGAGATCTTTCTCACAGAAGTGAGGAATGTGGAACATGTATAGGGCTGGTGGGAGGGAGATCAGTTAATCCAGGCGGGAGCCGCCAAGGCCCTGAGCTGAGCACGGACAATGGGGGTGGAGAGAAGACACCTCGCCTGTTGTCTCCTATTTTTTCATTCAAGGCGTGCCGGGGCAGCACACGATGCCAGAGTCGCAAGGCTGCACCCAGGCCCCCAGGGACCCCCGCCCCCCAACTCTGGCGCTCAGGGTGGGAGGAAGCTGCCGGCCTGGCCCCAGAGTCTCGACAGCAACTCAGAGAAACTAGAACAGTGCTCTGGGCGGGGTCTTTAGCAACACTCGGGGGCTTTGTAAGAATGAACACTCCCTGCCATCCGGGCCGAAAGGCAGACGGCACAGGGAACAGGTGGCCTGGCCGGAGTGTGATCTAGATGGTGATGGGTCTTCATTAACACCAATCTGTCCAGTGCTGGGAGCCTGAGGGCCACACCCCCCTCACTTTGGGTGACAGTGTCTGGAATCCCCGGCCGTCTTTGCTGCCCTGTAGCATCTCTGGGGGTTCATCACCCCCCACCCCGAGACACCGCTTAACACGAGCTGCCCTGTGCTTTACACGGACCCTCGCGCTGGCTAGAGCTAGAGACCAGTTTGCATGAAGTTCTCAGCCTCTTGTTTAGCACCAACAATGGACATATTGATTAGGTCCCTGAGAACTAGACACTGTTATGTCCCATTTCGCAGATGAGAAAACCAAGGCATCGAGAGGCAATAGGACGCACCCACGGTCACACAGCTGGGGGACAGAGCCAGGACTGGGAGGCAGGCTCCGCAGCTACCCTCCTGACCCCTTGCGATTTTCCCTCTTCACACGGATCGCACAAGCTTGCCCAAAACCACTTTGGGGAGCATTTGCCTTTAACTGTCCTCTATCCCATTCACCGCCTTGTCCATCCCATTTCCTGCTCCTTTGAAGGTCATCTTATGGCTGAATGAACCCGAGTTAAATATTAAGTTTGGGCCCTGGCTGGTGTAGCTCAGTGGATTGAGCACCAGCCTGTGAAGCAAAGGGTCGCCAGTTCAATTCCCAGTCAGGGCACATGCCTGGGTTGCGGGCCAGGTCCCCAATAGGGGACACATAAGAGGCATCCACATACTGATGTTTCTCTCCTTCTCTTTCTCCTTCCCTTCCCCTCTCTCTAAAAATAAATAAATAAAATATTTTAAAAATATTAAGTCTGAAGAGGGACCCCTCTGCCTTCTCCCCTGGAACCTGCCCTGCCTGTCCAGAGTCCCGGTGCCCGCTGCCGCCTCTGCACTGTCAGAAGGTTCGTGGGTGCCAACTAGGGCGAAGGCAGGACCCAGCCTCCGATCTGGGGACGTGCGTATCCAGCGGGGAGTTGAGACAGATGAGCTACCGGCCTGTCCCTTTTCCTGGCTCTCAGCACCGGCAGCGAGTGGTTTTTAAACCATGAGTTGCCGCAGTTTAAAGAGACCTGTGCCGAGAAGGGCTGAGCCGGCTGCTGGGGCTTCCCGAGTCCGGGCCGGCTCAGCTCTGGGCAGCTGGGGCGTCAGGGGAAACGCGGTGCCACTTGGAGACGTGTGTCCCCGGAGGCTCCTCTCACTCTTCCCTAAACGGGAACGGTGACAGTCCCCGTGTGTAAGTCTGCAGGTGTGTCGCTGAGATGACCGTGATGAGTAGTTTGGAAACAGCTTCGCTAACGTTCTTACACTGTCATCATCGCCTCTGGAGTGACCCCTTGTCGTGGTCAGTGTTTTACTGAAATTCACTCCCATCTAAAATGATTTTTTAGGTTGGGGGATTCACAAAGGTTCCTGAAATCAGACAGGATTTCTGAGCAGTGCGGCTGGGAGAGTCGGCCCAGCGACTGCGAACGCAAGGATCTGTGCGGGTGACGAGGACCAGAGTCGTCCGTTCAAAACTGGTGCCCGAACAGGGCTTTGACTTTTCCTGAGCCAGGTGCCTGCACGGGCTGTTCAGGCGTAGTGCCGCCGCGATCGGGGCCCCAGCCCGAGACCTCCCTCCTCTGGGCCGCTTCGGGGAAAGCCTTTGGTCGATGTAGCGGCCGGGATTCAGCCCTGGAGCCTGGGCATACAGCCTCAGCACACACAGCCCGCTCACATCCCAGAGGCAGGAGCGCAGATGGGGCCCATCTCCCCGGGGTGGTTGGAGGCACAGCGTCCCGGGACTGCGACGGGAGCCAGGGTGGGACCTGGGCTGCAGCCAATGGCTCAGTGGCCCAGAAGCTGGCAGTTCTGAGCCTGAAGACGCAGGGACAGTGGCTTGCTGGGTTAAAATGCTGTCTGGTGGCCGCATACAGGAGATGCGTCCTTTCTTGTTTTATGGTTTGCTGTACTGACAGGGATTTTTGCATAGCCCTGGCCAGCGTTGGTTAGAGCGTAGCCCCAATACACCAAGGTTGCGGGTTCGATCCCTGGTCAGAGCACAAACAAGAACCAACCAGTGAGCGCATGAACACCATATTTTGCTGTGTATGATGCACTCCCGTGTATAATGCACACCCACTTTTTTGTGTGCATTACACACAGGATTATCGTGCCCATTATTATACCCGTGGTATGTAATCATTATACCCATGTATAATGTGCTTCCTCATTTTTCCCTCAAAAATTTGAGTAAAAAAGCGCACATTATACATGGCAAAATATGGTAAATGGAACAACAAATTGATGATTCTCTCTCTCTAAAAGTCAATCAGTAAAAAACTTGTGAGGCATTTTGCATAAACAAGCTTTACATTCATAATCAGACAAAACGATCACATTGTTTTCCAGGGACGGGAGGGGCAGACATCTGTGTGCAGCTGCGTTAGGGCCCTCTGCCCACCGGCAGCTGCTCTTATGGGCGGGTCTCTGGTCTCATCACACCCGCACCCCCAATACTCTTCGTGCTGATGGCTGCGTGAGTTCCAGCCTCCAGTTCTCTCGGCCCAGTCCACTCCCCGGCGATCGCAGCAGCCCTCCCCATCCTTCCAGGTTCCCCAGCCAACAGTTGCACTCGGTTCCTTGGCGGAAGAGTAGGGCATCACATGGCGGAGTGACTGGCATTTTCTGAATCAGGGATGGAAAGAAACACTACACACGAAAGCAGCACACTGGGCCCGTTGCGAACCTAGATAACAATGCAGCGTGTGGAGTGATTGATTCATCCTGGCCAAGGGCGGCGCAACGCTCATCTTCTCCGGTGACTAACGGGGCTTCTCCAGCAGAGGGCAGCACCTGGCCCCGCCCAGCCACACCTCGGAGCCCAGCTGCCTTGATAGCCGGGTCTGCGGTTACCAGGGGCTGCCAGGTTGGTGTTGCGGGTGCTGAAGACAAGTAGCTGGGGGCAGAAGGTGAACAGGTGGAAGCTGCAGGCTGTAGAAAGTGGAGGAAGGAACTAGGTAGACGGGAGCAGGGACACTGTGGTCAGCCTTCCGTGAAAACCAGGAAACACTCTGACTTCACTCCACACCCCAGGGCCCACCAGGTACAGGAGACACACACTAACCTTCAGAACGGACCTAGTAAGTAGTTGACACGCTCGTGGAGCCCTGACTACGTCCAGGCATGGTCTCAGTCCTTGACGTGTGCCATCCCACTTCGTCCTCCCAGCAGCCCTATGAGAACGTCGGTGAGCCCATTTTTCAGATGAGAAAATTCTGCCCAGAAACATAAAATAACTTAACTGAGGTCACACAACCACCAGAGAGAATTCTAACCCAAGCTATCAGTTCCAGAATCTGTGCACAGAACCCCTCCTATAGGCTAGGCACTGCCCTTCACATATTGTACATTATCTGATGTAATCCTCACGGAAAAACAACACAAAGGTTATTGTCCCCGTTTTAAAGATGGGAAAGCTGAGGCTCAGGGAGGTTCAGTAGGTTGCCCAAAGTCACACACAGCTGTAAGTGGTGAAGTGGGGCCTCGCCCAGGTCCGTCTGACTCCAAAGTCCATGCTCTTTCCTACAACGCCTGTGTTCTGGTCCTCTTCTGGAGCAGCATCTCTCTTTTCTGAGCCCCCGGCAGTCCTAACCCATGGTTTGAATTGACTAGAGCTTGACCCAGTTGTGGTAGCCTCTTGCTTGTTTCAGTCAAGGGGCTACCTCATTAGAGGGGAAGGGGAGAGATCGTGCCTCACGGCTGATGGGACAAGGTCCCAGGGCGGACTTTTAGGGGCCCGTGCAGGTGGAAGAATGAGGGAGGTGAGGCAGAGCTGGCGGGCCAGCGGGTCTAGTGCCTGGCTCTTCATCAAAATTTGTTTAGGAAACATACAGGCGAGAAGCAGTAAAGGTCAGGCGGGAGGTGGAGGGTGACTCCCGGGGCAGCCAGGGCTGGGCAGCCCTCACCACATTTAGGGCTACTCTTTACCTCAGGGACTAGCTCCTACTGGGATCGGCCAGAAACTATCAGGTAAATACGAGATCCTGAGCCCCTAGTCCACATACCACGTCAATAGATTAGACATCGATTTTGTTTGGCTGGATTTATTGCTCTTGTTGTTACATAAAGTTAGTATCTTTAAGCAAGGCCTGTATTCTCGCACCTGTATACAGGTTTGGTGCAGACCCCACCACTCCCTATTGCCTTATACCCTCCCACTCAGTCAAGTTGTCACGTTACTGTGGCTCCTGATGACACTGGATTTCGAAACTCTTAAGATATGAAGTAATTTGGTGTCAGCATTTCACCTGGAAACAAAACAAAACAGAACATGTGCCTTCCAGTGCAGAATGAAGACAGACGCTGAAGTCCTGGGGAGTTAGGCAGGCCCACAGGGGCTGCTGCTCCCAGGACAGAGGCGACCACGGCTGGAGCAGCGCCCAGGGCTTACCGCCACAGCCTCCACTTCTCCGGGACCTGGACCTTGTCCCGTGTATTCGTCTCCTGTGGCTGCTGCAACAAATCACCATAAACTTAGTGGCTTAGGACACCCAGATGTCCAAAATCAGTCTCACTGGGCTAAACGCACAGTGGCCGCAGGACTGCACTCCTTCTGGGGGCTCCTGGAACCTGTGAGCTCGCCCCGGCCGGCTTCCAGAAGCATCTGCGTTTCCTGACTCATGTCCCCTCCTCACATGACTCTGCGCTGGCTTCTGTCATCCCTCCTACTCGCCTCTGCCCCTCCTGCTTCCCTTTCACCAGGACCCTCGTGACTCCATTTAGGGCCCATGAAGATAACCCAAGATAATCTCCCCGCCTCCAGATTCTTAACTTAACCACACCTGCAAAGTCCTTTTCGTCATCTTCACAGGTTTCAGGGATCGGGATGGGGACATTTGGTGGGGTGGGGTGGGGGATGCGTTATTCTTTGCCTACCACACCCTAGTGCAGGAAGGTTGGGGGTCACGGGCAGAGGGCAGCAAGACCAGGGCTCCAGCGACATGGGCACCATGGACCCTCCCAGCCAGGCGGGACCTGCCTGTCCTGTTCCAGAACACAGCCACCCCTCCAGTTGGTCCTCTGAGCAGAGGGCCAGGCAACATACTCAGGAGCGTGGGACCCGTGGGCCATCTCCGTCCCCAGCCGCATGATCTGTCTTGGAAAAAAGTGCGAAGAGCCCCTGTTATCCTCAGCCGTGCGTCTCTCCCATCTAACATAGGGCGACCAAAAAGGAAGCTTGTCCTAGAAGATAAGCCCCAGGGTGCCATGCAAGACAGCTCCATGTGACCGGAGCCAGGGCCACGCCCAGCAGAACTCAGGCCTTGAGAGGGGTGGGGAGCAAGGCTCAGACTGAGCCCAGGGCTCTGAGCATTATCTCCGGGAGCCTCGGCAGTATCTTCACACTTTATAAAGAGAGCGACCTGACTGTATAAAAATGCTGCTGAAATAGTTTCTTACTCAAGTTCACAGTAATATTTTTGTCTTGTATCTGCTCAGTCAATGTGTAGAGTTTATGGGTCTGGGATCTGTCTCCATGTTAAAGGAGTCCCCCTGCTTCAAAAATGGAGAACAGCAGACTTACTCATTTTGCCTAAACTGCCCTGGCAGCAACTACAATAAAAACAGTAATAATAATAATGGCTAACCGAAAAAAGGAGGAGGAGGAGGAAGGAGGAGGGGGAGGAGGAGGGAGAAAGGAAGGAGGGGAGGGGGAGAAAAGCCCCAGGGTCACAGGTGGGTAAGAGAGATGTCAGTATCACCCCCATTATGAGGAGGAAAAAGATGCAGCCTGTGCAGCATCGAGCCGCGGGGCGGGGGTGGGGTATTGTTTTGCATGCTTGGAGTTCGGGTTAGGGACTGTCACACGGAAGTGCAGTGTGACAGTCTGTGCCCACACTCCCAGGTAGAAGGACATATAAATGAGCATCCTTGGCTTTCCCAAGTTAGGAATTGTTTGGGGGGCCTGGCATCCAAAGGGGCCGAAGACCGTGGGTGAGGAAGGAGGAGAATCTTCCTTCCCCGAGTGTTTCTTGCCCGCAGTGTCTCTCAAGTGGAGTGACTTCGGTAACACAGAACTGCTCCTAAGACGCCCAGTGTCCAGCCCAGCCTGGGGCTCACTGCCCTCCTGACCGCTGGTATTTGTGGTGTTGACAGGCCTTCTCTGGGTTGACAGGTGCGGATGTGGGGCCGGACGGGAAGAGGAACAGGCCACGAAGGGACTGCACGTCCCCAGCTCCCCTCCGGGACCTGCAGGGCTGTTATTTCTCATTCCTGCGGCAGGCGCCCCAACTGCTGCTGCAGCTCCTGCTGTCATCTGCTTCCCCGTGTCCCGGCTTCCCCTCTCCCAGGCCTCCCACCCAGAGAGAGGCCCGGGACAGAGGCTTCCCTCGGGACAGAGGCCTTGGCTTGGGACAGGCAGGTCAGTGCAGGGGCTGAAGGGTGGACATGGAGCTCCGTGTCCTGCAGCTGACTCCATGAGGCCATGGGTGAGCACAGCAGAAAAGCCCAGCTGCCCCCAGACCCTTGGGGCCGCCTTAGGGTGCCCAGGGACATCCACTCCACCCTTGACAAACTCCTAAAAGCCTACACAGTACCGTGGAGGTGGGCCTGGATGTGACCTCTCAAATGAACCCCTTCCCACGACTGAGCTGGTGACCCTTAAGCACCCGCTGAGCCTGGCTCAGAAGCACCCTCCCCGGACAGCCTTGACCTGTGCTCACCGGGGGACCCTGCCCTGAGCAGAGCAGTGCTTGCATGTGAACAGCACTTGACAGTTTTCAGAATTTTCAGAGCACTCTGAGCTCCACAGCACAACACCGAGGGGGCACTGTTAGGGAAACTGAGTCACTCACTAGGTCCCTAAAGCCCCGTGCTGTGAGTGGGAGCCAGACCCAGAGCTCGTGACCGTGGACTCCTCCACAAGGGCTCTTTCCTTCAGAAGGTGCAGGGCTTCCTGGGTGCGTCACACATCAGGATCCCCAACACCCCGCATCTGAGGGCCAGGCAAGCACGGTCCTCGGGGCTCCCGGCCCTCCCCAGCTGGCTCCCCTGAGCACTTAGAGCCCTGAGCAGCCCTGGGCACCACTGTCTCCAGCCTGCACAGGCAGGGAGCTCGGGGCTGGAGTCCTGCGGGGACAAGGCCACTGTGGGCACCTCCCTCTACCCGAGGCCCCTGGTTGAGGACCTGGGGTCCCACTTGAACAGAGGAAAGCTGTAGGCTTAGGACAGGCTGAAGGTTTGATGGTCATGGTGGCCACTGAAGCACATTCTTCCAATGCAAGCAGACCTAGGAGCCCAATGGGAGCGGAGGGAAAACCCGAAGCTGAGTGATGAAACGGCCCCTCCCCGGACAACGGAACCCCTCCCTCCCAAGCCCCGGGGGCCATCTGCAAGGAACCCTTGTCACTTCACTGCACTGTTTCCACAAGCCCTCCCAGAGCCCTCAGGGCGGGCTCTCCCTGGGATGGGGGAGCCTGGCTGTTCTGGTCCAGCAGAGTCCTGGGGTCGTCAGGACTGTGTCCTGGGGTGGCCTCCCCCCACACCCTGGGCATGCCAGGCTGCAGTGGGGGCATGACCAGGCGGAAGGGGCAAGGGGTGGTTTTCTGAGTCTTCTCTCTAGGAAATCCTGTCTGGAGCCCCAGTGTCCCTTCCCTGGGACCCCAGGACAGTGAGCCAGGACCATAGATAGATTGAGTGTCCAGGGGAGGAAGAGGAGAAATGATTCCTGTCAGGCTGAGGGTAGAGTGTGGGGTGCAAGCCCACAGACACACACACACACTCACCAGCGCACAAGCCAGGGCAGAGAGAAACCCCCTGAAGCAAGCTCCAGCTCCTCCAGCCACGAAGGGCAGCACACCTCAGGGAGCCGCACCAGAGTGAACAAGGGGTGGGAGCCCAGGGGGGCTCACATTGTGCCTGTGGCTGCCCCTGCCACCAACAGGGCAGGTCACACACCTCAGCCAGGGCCAGCCAGAACCAGCCAGGGCCAGGAGAACATCAGACGGGCTGCGCTTGGCTGGGCCGGGTGGGATGGGGCACTTCGCCCAGGACGCCCCTGAGGTGGTGCTTTCAGTGGGGGCAGGTGAGGCAGGCAGTGGGGGCTGGGCACCAGCCAGAGGGGACCCACAAGCAAAGGCATCAACTGGTGGGAGGAGCCACACAGACCCAGCCCCTGGCACACGGCTGATGTTAAATCAATGAAGAAGGAAAGAAGGGAGGGAGGGAGGGAATCAGTGAGTTTGGCTGGATGATTCTTGTCCTTGAGGGAGGAAAAGAAAAACAGTCGTCAATGAAGAGTATTTATTTATTTTTTTCTAGCAGATTTTTAAAATATGCATTATTGATTATGCTATTACAGTTGTCCCATTTACCCCCTTCATTCCCCTCCACCCTGCACACCCCCTCCCCCACCATTCCCCCCTTTTAGTTTATGACCACATGTCTCAAGTTCTTTAGATTCTATATTTCCCATACTATTCTTACCCTCTCCCCCATCTGTTTTCTACCTACCATCTATGCTACTTATTTTCTGTACCTTCTCCCCCCTTCTCCTTCTCCCACTCTCCTGTTGCTAACCCTCCATGTGATCTTCATTTCTATGGTTCTGCTCCTGATCTAGCTGTCCTCTTAGTTTGCTTTTGTTTTAGGTGTGGTTCTTAGTAACTGTGAGTTTGCTGTCCTTTCACTGTTCATCTTTTTTATCTTCTTTTTCTTAGGTAAGTCCCTTTAACATTTCATATAATAAGGGCTTGGTGATGATGAACTCCTTGAACTTGACCTTATCTGAGAAGTACTTTATCTGCCCTTCCATTCTAAATGAAAGTTTTGCTGGATAGAGCAATCTTGGATGTAGGTCTTTGGATTTCATGACTTGGAATACTTCTTTCCAGCCCCTTCTTGCCTGTAAGGTCTCTTTTGAGAAATCCGCTGACAGTCTGATGGGAACTCCTTTGTAGGTGACTGTCCCCTTATCTCTTGCTGCTTCTAGGATTCTCTCCTTCATTTTAATCTTGGCTAATGTAATGATGATGTGCCTTGGTGTGTTCCTCCTTAGGTCCAACTTTTGGGGGACTCTCTGAGCTTCCTGGATTTCCTGGAAGTCTATTTCCTTTGCCAGATTGGGAGAGTTCTCCTTTATTATTTGTTCAAATAAGTTTTCCACTTGTTGCTGTTCCTCTTCCCCCTCTGGTAATTCTGATGTTGGAACGTTTAAAGATGTCCTGGACGTTCCTAAGCCTCTCCTCATTTTTTTTGAATTCTTGTTTCTCCATTCTTTTCTATTTGGTCGTTTTTTTCTTCCTTCTGATCCATTAGATTGATTTTAGTCCCAGTTTCCTTCCCATCACTATTGGTTACCTGTGCATTTTGCTTCATTTCACTTAGTGTAGCCTTCAATTTTTCATCTAATTTGTGACTAAAATCAACCAGTTCTGTGAGCATCCTGATCACCAGTGTTTTGAACTGTGCATCTGACAGGTTGGCTATCTCTTGATTGCTTAGAAGTATTGGCTCTGGGGCTTTGAGCTGTTCTTGAGCCATAATGTTTTGGTCTGTTCCTGCCTGTTATATATGAAGTTCAGAGCCTTAGGTGTTCACCAGGGCAGGATGACCCAGGTCGCCGGGTTGTGACACTGTATATGGGGGTAGGGTCAGAGAGGGGCAATGGCATTTCTGCTGTCTCTCAGGTTTCAGTCCCCTCTGCTGCTTCCCACAAGCAAATTGGGCCCTTCTGGTTCTGGTTTCCGAGTGTGTGGGCCTGTGCACCCTCCAAGACCCTGTGGGTCTCTCCAACGAACTCTCTGTGAGCTTGGGAGCTTCTCTCAGCACCTCGACCCTGAAAGTTTCTCCAATTGGTGCTTTTAGGCTTTATTTCCTGGCGCTGGGGCCCTGGGTCGTGCGGTCTGTGTCACCGCTCACTCCTTTGCCTGGTTTATCTGCGTGTAAATGTGTGACCATGGTCAGCCAGCTGCCTCGCGCCCCCACTGGGTCTGCCCGTTGCCACCCCACGCCTGGGATCTGCCAACCACCGCCTGTGTGCCTGGGTCAGTCCGGCTGCTTTTTCTGCTGCAATCCTTCTACACCAGCCACTGACTCCACCCCTCTTACCGGTCTGGATGAATGGTTCGTTGTCGTCAGAATAGCGTAAGTTCAATTTTCTCTCTGTTTTGGTTGTGTTCTGGTTTCTAAATCTTTGTTGTTCATAAACTTGGTTGTGTGAGGAGGTACAGTGTTTCCACCTACGCCTCCATCTTGGCCAGAAGCCAAGAGTATTTAATTGAATAATTTTACTGAGTGAACTTTTCAAGCTTGTTAATGTCAAACCCTTTATAAAGAGACAATGCGATTAATTTTAGAGAGGTGACTTCAGGGAGCTGTCTGCATGTGTCCCAGTTCCCAACCGGTTCTAAGAACCTGACCCCTCACCCTCCCTGGAGCTGCAATAGCCCAGTGACCAGGGCTTTCTAGAAGGGACACCTGTGCTCTCACCCCTGTGGCTGGGAGCCCAGTGAATTAGAAAGGTGGGCAGGGCCCTGAGCTTCCCCTGAGGACAGGCCCTGGCACCGGTCCCTGCAGGCAATGACTCTCAGTCTTGGAAGGCAGAGCCCAGTCCTGGAGCCCCCTTCCCCAGCTTGGCTTTGGGGCCCGCCAGCCCTCACACCCCTCCCTCCCAGCGCAGGAGAGCCCTTGTGTGCCTGGGAGTTTGCACTAGCCATCCACCACCTGCGGCCCTTATCCCACGTCCCCTCGGGCTCAGAGCTTCCTGGAACTACGAGGTTGAACTGTGAGCCCTGTTTATCCCTCTTCAGAACAGGCCGAGTCAGGGCCCACCCTTTCTGTCAGGTGTCCAGCAAGAGGCTGGTCAAACCAGAGTGCTCCCAAGCCCAAGAAGGCTGTGAGGTGCCTTACCTAAAAAATACATTAGATGAGTTTTGTTCTCATGTTAAAAACAAGGTTACGTATTTCTCGGTGGTGTGTATCTTCTGGGCCCCACCCAGGCTCCGTGTCTGCCGCTCCTTCCGTTGGACTTGGGGGGACAGGTAAACTGGAGTGTCTGAGGCAGGGGTGGGGTGCTCGGTCCTGTGTCAGCTCTAAGCGGGCAGGGGGGGCTCCCAATGAGCCTGGGGCCCTGCCCCAGAGGGGAGAGCTAACAGCTGTGTGGAGTCTGGCCTCAGCTTCAGGTCTCCCACGGACCCACCCGTAGGCCACCCCCACCCCAAACACGGAAACTTCTGCAGCGCTGCCGGGACCTCCTGCAGCCTGTGCCCGTGACCTTAGAGGATGTCCGCAGCAGAGCGGCCATACGTGGAGGGGCGCCTGCGGCGGCAGAAGGCCCCCTCCCTGCGGGTCCTCACAGACCTGTCCACTCCCCGCTCCATCCCGCCCCCGGATGCTGTGCCCCTTCCCCACTGAAAACAGTGACCCTGGCTGTTACCCCAACTTACAAAAGACAGCTGTCTCCCCTGCCTGCCCAGGACACCTGTCCTCACCCTGCACCAGACACCACCCTTGAGGAGCCCCATTCATTTCAGAGTCCCAGAGGATCAGAGCGACGCCTGTTCTCACAGCCCGAAGCCCTGAGCCCTGCAAGGAAGCTCACTTTCGTGTGAGGCCGGAGGAGCTATGGTGAGGGCTGGGGCCTGGGCCCCAGATGCCATCATCTTGCCTAAGGGAGAAGCGGGCCTCCATGACCCAGGCTGAGGACCGACCCACCACACAGGATTTCAGCGGGGACACCCAGTTCAGAATCCTGAACCCCCAGCTCGCCGAGCGTGGGACTCCAGGATCTGCCGAGATTCGGGTCCTGCGGGAGGGCAGAGGTCAGAGGCCAGAACCCTCAGTGGCTGCTCAGCTGCCTTCGCAGCCTCCACGGGCTCCAGCCCAGGCTGCATCTCTGACCCCCAAGAGCGGCTCCTCGCCCCTCAGTCTGTCCTCTGCGCCCCCGCCCCGTCACCACCACCCCCCCATTGCTGCCCGGGGCCATAAGACCCAGAACATCTCTGGGCAAACAGAGCTTCAAAGCCACAATTGATCATCATTGTGCTTAGATTTGCTATGCGCCTGCTCACCACAACTTGTGACCCCTAAATCAGCACGCAGGGCTCCTTTGTGGTCCCTCGCAGACACAGGCGCGGCGGTAAAAATCTGAGCTGCCTGACCCAGCATTCTCAGCGGAGATCATAGGCGACACTCCACCTCCTTGCTTTAGCCCGTGCTGGAAACAAGCGTTTCTTTCATGGTCTTGTTGGCTCCGTGTTCTTCAGATTTTTGTGCTTTTTGTTAATGATTTCACAAGGGTGGTGCTGAAGTTCGTGTGATGTTCCTGCGCAAGTGCAGTGGATGTTAGGGGGGGGGGGGGGCAAAGAGGAGCGTTGGACAAGCCTGGTTCCTCCGCGAGTTACAGCGCCGCGGTTCAGTGTCGGTGGACCAGCGAGATGTCTTAAGTGAGGGGCCTTTAAACAGAAGCGCACGTAAAACCGGGTCATGCATGAATCAGTCGATGGAAAAGTTCGTGTCCAGAGGATGGCAGGAACCTAGGTCTGTGTTTGCCACAGGCCGCGGTCCAACCATTCATTGTTCCTGGTGACTGCTTAGCTATCATAACATAGGCCAGACGCAACCGCTAGGAATAATGAGACTCACACCCAGGTGCAGGCCTGGGCCCAGCCGGACCAAGCTTATCAGGATCTGCTAGACCCCCCGAAGCACCCAGGGGAGACCTGCTGGGCCTGGAGGTTCAGGTGGCGATCTCGAAGCCACCTCTGGCACCTCCAGGAGGTGACGTGTAGCCTGGTGTGGTGAAGAGAACATAGGACCGACTGGGTGTCGGGGACCCGAAGACCCCGCGTGGCCTTAGGAGCCGCAGTTCCCCCACCAGAGCATGCAGACAGCACCTGTTGAATGGTGGGGTTTTGCTCTGACACTTAGACATGTCTTTTTTAAAGATGTAATTCACTTATGGTTAGAGGGGAAGGGAAGGAGAGAGGGAGAGAAATATCAATGTGTGGTTGCCTCTTGTGTGTCCCCTGTTGGGAACTGGCCTGCAACCCAGGCATGTGCCCTGACTGGGTATCGAACCGTGGTCCCTTAGTTCACAGGCCAGAGCTCAATCCCCTGAGTTACAGTAGCCAGGGCTAGACATGTCTTACTACTGGGCGCCAAGAGTCCACTGCTCTCTTGAGAAACAACTCATCCCCAGAGAAAAGGTGGACGGTCTTGGCGAAAAGTGATGAGAACACACCTGGGGACGGAAAGGAGGAGGCGCACCTTGGGGGACCACTGGTGTCGGCCACTCAGGTCGGCCTCTGCCTGGCCCCTGAAGGCTGCTGCCTGAGAAAGGCTTCTTGCCCGAGAATCTTGGTGAAACCGGGGGAGCCCAGGGCCGCCGCTGTGGGAACTGACGTGTGGCCCTGGGCAGAGAGCGCCACGAACTCTGTGGGGACTGTCCCCTCTCCCAGCCCCCAGCCTGTCACCTTGTCAGGCTTCGGAGGCCCCGAGGGCAGCTGCTGCAGATACTGTCTCAGAGGTGAAACTGGGAGGCCAGGACTCGGCTCCCAGCTCGGTAGGACGCCTTCTGGGACAAGCCCAGAGGGCACCCGGAGGCCGAGGCAGGCACAAAGCCCGAGAAAGACTGTCAGCCCCTGTCCACCTGACAGTTTTACCCAGACTTGCATGGCTGGGGGAAGTGCACAGTCCCAGGTGCTTGAGAATCAGCTGAGCTGGTAGCTCTGAAAGATTGGGAAGAGGGGCAAAATGAGCCTGAGGAACACGGGGTGTTTTCAGAAACACCCCCTGGCAGGGTGCCAACTCTGTGAGCCCACACCCAGTGGAACCCGGGGCTTCTCTGCAGCGAGGCCAGCCTGGTGGAAGAGGTATGCCCATGAACCTCCCCTTTCCTGCCCTCTTTTTAGCGCCTGCTACTGGCAGCATCTAACAGAGCAGTCAGCAAAGCCAGAAGTAGTTGCCCAGGGCCAGCCCAGCACCACAGGCAGGAGATGAGAAAGAAGACTTGTGTGTGCACCAGGGGGCTGGAGCTGGAGCCTGCTCTTGGGCACATGTGTGCACACAGAGCCACACACAGATATACACAGACATACACACACATACAGACACATCAGGACTGCAGACCGACTGGACTGTGAGTCCCACCTGTGGCGTGTCAGAGCTAAGTCAGCAAACCTCACAGCCTGGCGGGCAGGCCCTTCACTGATTCTGAACTTCCAGCCCCTGGCCCCATGATCACCCCTCCCCCAAACCCCCAAACAACTCCTGTTTTGAAACCCTCTGTCCAAAGGAAGCTCAGAATTAAAGTCCAGCCAATGTTAATATAATGAGAACAGTTTGTGTGACATCGATGTAACCTGGCAGCGAAGGCAAGTGGACTGGAATGCGCATGTGTGAACAATGACAACTTCACTGTACTAGTCAGTGGGGGCGGTAGACACCCTGAATGAGCATGTTTGCTGTGTGACCGTCACATTAAAAATGACCGAGTGAGTAGAGCAACAAATCTGCATCAAATGTTGCATTAGGCTTGAACATTCCCGCACTGGGATGGTTCAGAGGCCACAGCTATGGGCAACTGGTGCCTGGTGGCTTCATCGTGACAACACGCCCGCTCACGCATCATGTCTATGGCAGAGGTTTTTGGCAAAACATCAAATCACTCAGGTGGCTCAGCCCCCTACAGCCCAGATTTGGCACCCTGTGACTTCTGGCTTTTCCCAAAACTAAAATCACCTTTGAAAGGGAAGAGATTTCAGATCATCAATGAGATTCAGGAAAATACGATGGGGCAGCTGATGGCGACTGGGAGAACCGTGTGAGGTCCCAACATGCCTCCTTTGAAGGGGACTGAGGTGTCACTGTCCTATGTACAACATTTCTTATATCTTGTATCATCTCCAGTAAATGTCTCTATTTTTCACATTGCATGGCTGAATATGTATATGCGTATATGTATAATGGTTCTAGACGAGTCGTGAGAAATCGATGGGAGATGAGTCTGTGAATCAGTGGTGTGAGTGGCGTGACAAGCTCCGGGAAGAAGGCCGTGGGAGGCAGCTGCTCCCTCCTCCTGCAAACCAGATCAAGGGATCAAGGTCAGGAGATCTGACTTGACCTTGTCCAGATCCACCCCTTGTCTGTGTCCAGATCAAGGGGTGCAGGCAGGGGAACAGACTGCCCTCTGGGACATTGCTGCTTCGCTGTGGTGCCCGGCACACCCATGGGGATTAGGACCTGACCCCGGCTTCTCCCTCGTCACAACTTCCTGACCCCCTGAAGTCCCTGGGCTCATGGATGTTAGAGGAACCCCACAGGCTGTGCATCACAACCACCGGGGAACGAACATGTGAAGACACAGCCCGAGGGCCCTGCCACTAGTTTCTGGTCCTTCTAGGTCTGGAATTCAGTGCAGCACAGCGCATCTCCAGAAACTCAAGCTGCAGCCCTGACTCCGCCACATGCCGCCGTGTGAGCCTGGGAAAGTTACTTAACCTCTCTGTACCTCAATTTCTTCACCTGTAAAATGGAAATTAGAACATCCCGACCTCAGGGGTTCATTGTGAAGATCAAAGTCAACAACTGCTTGAAGCTCATTAGTGCAATGCCGGGCTCACAGTGGACACTGAATAAATGTAGCTATTATTGTAAGTATTATCTCACCACTGGTTAGCGGCTGGCGCGGGGCGAGCATCCAAGCCTCCTGAGCCTGGATCCAGTGTTCTTTCCTACACGTCACTCTGCATGCGTACACAGCCTTCCTGCTGATGCCAGGCTCGGGCCTCCGCAAAGACAGCACACCGCCTCTGCCCTGGGACCCTTTCATCAAGTCCGGAGGAGGAGAACCCGCACCTGAGACCGAAGGGCAGCTCTGTGCGTTGCAGCACAGACGGCTGGAGAACCCGAGAGTTCGGCAGTGCAGCCTTTGGTCCTTCGGGAAGCCCCCTGGCTGCTCCTGTTAGCCTATCATTGTGCAACTATGGGAACCAAAATAGAAGTTAAATCCTCTGGGCGTTACAAAACAGTCGCTGGAGAGTTCCATGCATTGACCACGAGGGGGCACTATTGTCCCATAAAAGGTGTTGCTAAGAGTCCGGAAGTGGTCAGAAGTTTCCACGAAAATCCCAACACCCTTCAGCAGCCTCCTGCCCCAGCCTTGTCCTGCTCAGGACCCTGTGGCTGGAGTCCGTGCAGATCACCAGCTCCTGGTCCTAGAGAAACTTCTTTGCAACTCAGCCTACTGCTCTCCTCCTTGGGGACCCCTTAAGAGCAGGGATAGCTCTTGCATTTACTTTCCTGGTCTCCTCCCTACCTCCTCCAGGCCCAGTGCTGGACACGTGGTAGGCACCCAAGTGCATCTGGTCGGTTGCTGGATGCACATGTGAAATCTAGTGTAATTAATGAATCGTGGGAGGAAACTGCCTGAGCTTTGGGGGAATGGGTGAGAGTGTGGAGCGATACAGATCAGGGGAGGCTTGTGGCTAAACAGGAAAGGGGGAGAGAGAGGGCTCAAACAGGGGCAAGAGATGTATTGCAGGGACCCAGGCAGTGACAGGCTGCTCAGTGCTGAGGTCAAACCCTTACCTCAGGGTCTTGGGCAGCAGCACCGGGAACATGGGGGAAATGGACCCAAGCAGCCCCGCCGCTGCGTGGCCATCCTCCAGGAGTGCCTGGCTAGCCCCGTGGCCGCTGCTAGCCTCTCCTGTCCTTGGGGTGGCTTACAGCTGCCACCACCGGGCTGCAAGCTCCCACAGTTGGGCCTCCCACACTGCCTCCCTCTGTGGCTCAGCTCCCTGAACCCCATTGCACATCCTCTGTCCAAAAGAGCCTTTTTCAAGAGAAGGTCAAGGGCTTGAGTCTGTGCCCACCCGTCATGCTGTGCCCTAACTCCTGCCCTGGGGCGGGCCTCCCCTAGCAGACTCCATCTTCAGGTGCAATGCGGCAGAGTAGAAAGAACACAGGGGGTGCAGGGTGGGGGGCAGTAAGACCTGCACTGAAGCCCAGCTCTAGGACCTGTTGGCTGAGAACCGTGCAGTTTCCCTGGCAAGTTACCTACCCTTCCTGAGACCCAGTCTGTCACCGGTAGCATGTTAGTGCCTCCCTGCAGAGGATCCCATGAAGGAGCAAACACTGAGTGTGGACACAAGGCTCATGCCCAGCTCAGTAAAGTGCCCCCACCGAAACCGTTGTTGACCCGGCAGTGGACGTAGACAAGGGGCGCCGTGGGCTGCAGCTACGCCAACTAGCGGGGTCAGTGGGTAGAGGAGGCAGGAAGTGGGGTTCGGCTGGGAGACACGAGTACAGGGTGGGCTTGCTCACAGCCAAGAAGATACAGCAAACTCAAGATCCCAGGAAGTGGGGGATGAGGGTGGAGCAAAAGTCCTGCTCACACACAGAAGATGGCGGGAGCATGGTGACCAGGCCATTTCCAGCTAGGGCCACACTCACCAATCGCCAGCTGGGGACCTTGGCTTTCACTCCAGGCTCCTGCCCGGACCTCCCACCTCAGCCTCAGATTTCCCAGTCCCGGTTCTGGGAGCCCAGCTGACCTCCAACAGCGTACAGCTCACTCTGGCTCCCCCTGTTGGCAGTGCCCTTCAGTTCTCCTCTCCTGGCACCCTCCACCACCGTGCCCTGACTCCCACACCTCAGAGGCCTCCAACCCTCAGCCTGGGAGCCTCTAGCCCTCTACTCATCCTGGAGGGGAGTCGGGCAGTGACAAGACCAGGGTCTCAGGCACGGCTGAGACTGAGCCGTGGGGGAGGGTTGGAAGAACAAGACCCTGGGCCTGGCTGGAGAGGGGAGGGCCCAGACAGGGCCACTGAAGACCTGGACGGAGACCCAGGCAGTCCAGGAGCCGTCTGGGACCCACTCTGCACAACGGGCACACCATTAGGTCTCTGGCAGCAAGGCTGAGTCTCAGGCTGGTGGCCCCTGAAGTGTGAGGCACTGGACAGGGCCAGGCAGCCAGAGGAGGACCTCCATGACCCCACAGGGAGGGGACAGACAGCAGTGCAGGGACTGTCAGAGCAGGTGGCCCCCGGGAGACAGGAGAGGAGAGGAGAGGAGAGGCAGCTCAGACGGCCCCTGCCTGACCGGACAGGATGGCTGCCTTCCTCCCAGCCTCAAGGCTTCCCCAGACCATCCACTCTGCTTACCATCTGCTGTGCTGGTTGCCAGGGGAACCACCTTCTATTTTCATATGGTCCCCACATGACAAGTCTCTGGAAAGGCTCCGTGTGGTGAGTCCAGCAGCGATCCTGAAAGTGATGCCCAGCAGACGGGGCTGATGTCCCAGGAAGACGTCCAGGATGCGGACTCACAGCCCTGAGAGAGGGGATAGGACGAGGCCACCAAGGAGGAGGCTGACCTGGGTGTGGGAGCACGAGTCCATTCATTCATTCATTCATTCAGCCAAACACAGGAGGCGCTGGGCATTGTGTCAGGTGGTAGAGAGACAGCTTCCCAGTGGGTGGGAAGGTGGACACAGTAAAATGTAGTTACAGAGCAGAGGGGTCAGTGCGGCCACAGAGGGCTGCTGGGTGTCATCTTGGCATGAGGGTGCCCAGCGAAGTGTCCTTTATGAGGTGGTATCTAAGCCAAGGTAAGGTTTCACAGGAGGTGCGGGCAAGGAGGAAGGGCATTCCACGCAGAGGGAACGGCATGTTCGAGGGAGGGCCTAGGGGAGATGGTGAGGACGGCACCTTCTGGAACCGAAGTCACTTAACTTCTGGAGTGTGGGGCAGGGCCCAGCCCTGGGGACAGGACAGCTGGGCAGGGACCCAGACCCTCTGGTGGAGCTGGGGGTGGGACAAGCCGCATCACGTGGGTGCATCGCAGCCTCTGGCAACAAGACTGCCGTGCAGGCAGCGCCCCAGGCGGAGCGGGTGGCTTTTCCCATTGCCCTTGGGGCTCGGGGAGACTCTCCCGGACCCCTGGGACCCAGAGAGTCTGTGCAGTTGGAGGGAGAGGCTGTCAGGGGAGCTGGGTTGCTGCTCACCATCACCGAGGAGGTGCATTTGTGTCATAACCTGGGTTCTCCCCAAAAGCAGAGACTGGGGTAGGGGCGTGAGTGCAGGGACCCACATCTGGGAAGTGATGCGGGGTCAGGTGTGGGGCCTGGGAAAGAAGCTCGGCCGATTTAAGGTGCGTTCCTGAGCTGCTGACACCATGCAGAGGGGGCTCAGCAGCACAAGAGACCCTCAGGAGCCTGTAGAACAAGCGTCAGGTTGTGGGATCGGTCTGCTGGGATTGGTCTCCGGGAATGTTCACTGCGTGCCTTTGCCGGGTGGGAGAGCCCCGGAGTGAAGCAGGACCTCTGGCTTGGCAGAGGAGCCCGGGGGAGAAGGCTGAACCGGGCCCGGAGGCTGTGTGCGCTGGGCTGACAGGCTGCGGGAGGGAGCGTACAAGATGAGCAACACACTGAGTGGTAAATTCTCCAGACGGTGACTACATCTGATGTCCTGGACGGAGGCCTGCTTGGCCAACCTCCGCCATCAATTTCCAGCAGGCCGACCCGCCTCTCCAGAAAAGCTTGTGCAGATTTTGGCCTCCTTGAGCAAGGGCTTTATGCCCTGAAAGCCACCATTCCTCCGAGCATGGCCAGCCAATCTGGGCCCCGCAGGTGATCTCTGGCAATCACAGGGATCTGTGGGGAGGGCCCAGCCAGGGCCCCGACTGCCTGGCGGAGCCTGGGCCCTGGGCAGGGACTCCCGGCTCTGGTGGGAGGCAGAGCATCTCAGTAACTGACAGTTCCCTGGCAGGCCATGCTTGCCAGAGACTGGGGCTTGGAGGAACAGACTTTGGGAGGAAGCCAAGGCAGGAGGTAGGGCTGCTCTATTCCAACCCTCCGTTTTTCTCCTGGAAGCTAAGGGTGTGGTGAGGAGACCTCTCTGCCGCAGGTGCCTGAGCAGGGCGTGAGGTGTCGGTCCATGAGTCTCCTGCCCAGCAGGATCAGGCTGGGACTTGGGCCAGATGCCTTCTGGGGTCCCACCTCTAGGACCTGGGTTGTTGGTCAGGCCCTTTTGCCTTGCTCTCTGGAGGTGGTTCAGTGCTACTGCTTACCCGTCCGGCACATTCAGTCCTTCGTGGTTTTACTTTTTAGAATGAGAACGGGCTCCCTGCTGCAGGGGCTCATTTCCTGTCTTCAAGCCTCTTGTTGCCTGTGATTGGGGCAGGGTGGAGGGGGTGGGGCTCTGTGCAGCTGCAGGCCTAGGGAGCAGGGACAGGATTACACTGATCAGCAGGGAACAGGAAGCAGGAGGCACCCTTCTGCCCCTAAGGAAGGCTCCGGAGGGTGGGGCTGCACCTTGCAACAGGAACTAGACCTGGGGAAGGACTTCACAAGTTACACCGACATGAACAACTACTCCCCAATGCCCTGGGCACCTGCTGTGCACCAGGCATTGAGCTTCTGCTCTGAGAGGTTGGGGTGAACTTGTGTGGGGGTTGGTTAAGAATCCAGCCCCCTTCCACTCCCCCACGCCATTTCCATTAGAGCAATAGTGCCCTTCTTCCTTTGTCCCAACCGAGGTGGCCCATGGCCTCCCCGCTGTGTCTGGAGCCCCTCCGCTGAGAGGAGGCCTTGCTTCAGCCGCAGGTGCAGTTCCCCGGTTTGCCTGGGACCGAGGGATTTTCTGGGGTGCAGGGCTTCCGCTGCAAAACCTGGGAAGCCCCGAAAGGTCGGCCACCCTAGACGTCTGTGCTGGGCCTTGGAAGCTGTCCTGTTTGGGTGGGGACGGGCTCCTAAACGGGCAGGTACAGCGAAGCGAGTACAAGCTACTGGTGACCCCAGGGGCCGGGAAGGCTCCCTGGCAGAGGGTTGTCTACACTGAGTCTCGTGAGGAGGAAATACAAGCCTCTGAAGCAAAGCAAACACGACAGGCAGATACTACAGGAGCGGAGCCGAGGGCTCCAGGCTGTGGGGCTCCGGTTCTTTCTTTGTGTCCTGCAGACTCACAGGATGTAAACCCCACCACCACCAGCCTGTGCCCCCTCCCCTGAGCTGCACCCACCTTGTGTGGGCCCTGTCTGGGCTGCCCGGGTTTTTGTGTGCTTGGCCCTGGGAAAGGCTGGCCTGGAATCTCCCAGTGAGAGACAGATGGATTCAGAAAAGCCCCTTGTGGGGCTGCGGGGCAAGTGGTGGGGCGGGAAAGCAGGGGGGTAGGAGGGGGCCTTCGACGTGCAGGGCAGGGAATGGGGCAGATGGCCCAGGAGTGGGGAGCCTGAGGTCCAGAGGGAAAGTTGCTTCGATGGGGGTGAGGCAGGGAGCAGGGAGCAGGGAAAGCAGTGATCGTGAAATGTCCCCAGGGTCCTGAACTTGGAGACCTTACCCACTCTGCAGAGATGGGGCCCCAAGGAGTGGAATCCAAGCCCAGACCCGGCGGGCGATGCAGGAAGTGCTGGCACTAGCACAATTCATCTCTTGGGTGTCCTGAGCACTTCTGTTTGTGGGGGGGCTAAATGTCCCGGTACGGACCACCTGGGCCACCTGGAAACTGGGGCCCAATTCCAGACCAGAGTCCTGTTTGATGAGTCCAGGCCCAGTAGTCTCGGACGGCTGTCAAGCTCCCAGCTTCCTGGGTGGGGCCTGGGGGCTCACTATTAGACCCTCTAGTCTGGACACGCCAAAGACTAAAGCAGCGGTCACACCCGGTCCTCTGAAAGTTCTCCGAGGGGACAGGTAAGACGAGAGGTGGCCTTTCTCAAAGTACATTGGGCCCATCTGTATCACAGTCTCCCAGGAGTTAAAAAATGCAGTTCGAAGGCCGTATTCTAGAAATACCCGGGGCCCAGGAATCAGCCTTCTGAATCTCTAGGAGATTCTGCTGCTTAATGTGCAAATTCTCTCTTGGGAGTAGGTGCCACTTAATTTAATGAAGGACAAAATTTTGTGTCAAAGAAACTCATCCCTGCTGTAAAATCTCCAGGAGCTATAACACAGGGTCTGTCGACCCCAGCACAACTGGCATTGGGGACCACACGATCGCTTGTCGTAGACGGCTGTCCTGCGGGCTGAGGGCTGTTTAGCAACACCCTGGACACTAGACCCCAGCAGTATTCTCTAGCTGAGATGCCCTGTTGGGACAGTATGTGACCGTATGTCCAGACATTGCCAAATGGCCATCAAACGGGAAAATCGCCCCTCAGAAGGGATTTCCTTATGAAATCTGACCCGAGCCCAGTGTGTTGGATGTCCTTCACCGCCCTTGGGGTGACCTCCAGGCCAGGCTCTGCCCACGCTGGACCCCAGCCCTCACCACTTTCCCGCTACAGATGCGCCGGAAGCCAGTTCACACCACCTCTCTCTCCTGGTTGTGGTGGAAAGCCAGTCCCTTTAACTGTCTCCCTTTCCCTTCCCCGGCCCTCCACCTACACCCACAGGCTCTGCAGCAGCTCATGGGCGCCCCCTACTGTCGGGACCCTCGCAGTCAAGGACAGGTGGTGGGGGGGAGAGAGCATATGGGGAAGAATTCTCCTTTTGTAAAAATAAGTTTATTTCTGTGTTTATTCTAAAGCAAACATAGTTCCAGTAGGAAATTTGGCAAGTACAGAAAAATACAAAGAAGGAATAAAAGGCACTTGTAATTTAACCACCCAGAGGGGCCATGCTGACCCTTATGAGGCAGTTTGACCACCCCGGCTGGTGTGCGGGCGGATCCCCAAGTGGACAGAGCACTTGACCATGGACAACAACATGCATTTGGCGACCCAGGTTAAACGTCTGCTTTATTCAGACCTGGGTGGCCGGAGACCCAGGCGGCCCATTCTGCGGATTTCACCCGGGAGCGTCTCCTGGCCGTACCCTCCCACGGGCCTGCTCCTACAGGTAGAAGGTCAGAACTCGTCCTTTAGGTCAAAATGGGGCTGGTCCTCAGGCTTGAAGTCCAGGTTGGGGCTGCCGTCCTCATTGAGAATTCTCCGGGCCGTGTAGCCGACGATGGGGTATTTGGCTTTGTACACCTTGGTGAAGACATCGTCCAGGGACTTCAGCTCCTCGGCCGTGAGGCCCGTCTTGAGAGAAAAACCCAAGAAACACGGGGTGGGGGGATGAGATGAGGGAACTGTGCTCGGCACAGCCTCTCGCCAGCCCCTAGTGCAGGGGAAATGCATCTCAGCAACCGAACAACGGGCATTGACTTTTTAAGAAGCAATCCGGTGGGGTGGGGAGAATGTGGGGGGGCAGCAATGACCCTTGTGTTTGCTGTTTGACCGATGTGGGGGTTTCATACTCCAGAGAACACCCGGCCTGGGACAGGACAGGGGTGCGGCGACTGACTCCACCGCTCTCCCCCCTCCTCCCCCCTTAATTCCTTAATTTGTTGCTGTAATGTTGCGGCTTCAGAGTCTGACTCATCTGAACACAGCCGGGGTGAATGCCAGCCTCTCTGTTGGGAATTACGCAGACACTGGCGTGGTTTTAGTTGCTGCTCTTTTCTCCTTCACAGGAACATGAGCGCTGGGGGGACGGGGCTTCTCAGTCCCGTTCATCCCCCGAGCTACGGAGCGGGGCCAAGGGTGTGGCCTCGGAGACTGCGACAGGTCTGTGAGAGGCAGGGGTGGCAGGTGCAGACTGGGGGGGGGGGGCAGAGCTGCCACAGCAGGTCGAGGCCAAACTGTGAAGCTCACTGAACCAGATTACCAGTTCACAGGAGTTTGGACTTGACCCTGGGGAGCGGGAGAATTTCTATTTCGAGAAAACAGACGGCCACCACGCCACGTGGACTGGAATGTAATGAGGCTGGTGAGGACGCGTTGCTGCTGCCCAGGGGTCAAAAACCCCGGGGCCGCGGGGGCGGAACATCTGACAAAGGCACATAACCTGGCTCACAGTGTCATGAGTGAGGTCCGCAGGGTCCAGCGACACCTTGGCTACCCCTCTGGTGGCGTCCGTCCCGGCCAGGGCATTGTAGGGGGCGCCTCGTCCATAAAACTCTGCAGGGGGCGGAGGGAACAGGACATGAGCGAGGAGGTGCGACGTCGGGGTGGGGGTCTGAGATCCCCCCGGGTCCCACGAGAGGCTCCCGGCCAAGGAGAGGGGGGCAGCGGAGACCCGGAGTCCGATAAGCCCCCAGCCATCGGGTTGGATCCCACTGATGCCGAACATGGAGTCAGTCGCACATGCTGGGCTGAGAGGTGATTTTTTCAAATAATAACTTTTTAAAAATCTTTTAAAACTATTTCAAATCCAAAGAAGAAAAATGTTTAGTTTTCTTAATGTTGTTAGGAGCTAAATTTGTTTCCGTTCACCGTCTTTTGTTTGGTATCAGACAGACGGCAAAACCTCCGCGTGGTTTGTAGTTACCGGTGGGAAATCATGAAACACCGTTAAAATGTTCTGTGACCCCAGCTCTTCTCCTCTCATTGCTTCTTCAACCAGGGTCAACTCTCAAATCTGAATTTGACTCCGTAGGAAACAGGAGCCAGGGAAGGCTTCTGAGCAGGAGCAAGACATGGTCAGGGAAAACTGCTGAAACGCAGCCTGGGCAGAGCCGGTTCCCTCGGCCCTGGGAGGGGGCCTCGCCCGGAGCTCCCCCCTCCCCTCCCCCCTCCAGGGCCCACCCAGGCTGCCCAGGTCCCCAGAAATAAGGACGCGGACAGCCGAGCCACTTACCCTTCCCAGAAGTGACATCGAACACCACGCCCTTCACGGCCAGGTAGATGGGCTGATCTTCCTGGAAAGCAGGAGAGAGGCTGTGAGGAGGAGGAGGAGGAGAGCCGGGCTTTCAGGGCCAAGTCAGTGAACTCCCCTCCCACGGGGGCTGTGCACGGAGCCGCCGTCCTCAGAGCTCCCCGGGCGCACTGTGTCACGCCCGCTCACACAAATGTGGGAAAGTCAAACGCCAAGGCAGCCCACGGCTACACAGTCCTTTTACTACTGTCCTTGATATATATATCAAGGCTATATATATATATAACTGAAGCAACTCTGTGTAGATAAAAATTCAAAGGAAGGTTAAATGATTATCTGTCATTGCCCATTTTCCTTCATCCTCATCGATGTACGCGCAGGGATGGAATCAGGGTAAATGATCCATTTTTACGTGTAGACATTTTCATGCATAAAAACCACCCAAATGCCTGTCTGTCACCTACACCGCTGTATTTTCTGTTAGTGATACCACCTTCCTGTTTGTGTAGCTATTCTGCTCTTCTGGGCATTCAGATTGCTTCCAATTTCTCACAATGATCCACAGCGGCATTTGGGATCTTCCTAAAGTTACTTTCTGATTTGGAGCGTTACTTCCTTGAGGCCTATTTCAACATGTGGACTTCCTGGGCCAAAGTATATGAACAACGTAATCACCTTTTGTATTTTACCAGTTTGCCCCTCAAAAAACTATTTACCGTGCTAGAAAAATACAAGTAATGCAACTGCCCCACCGTTCTAAGGAGTCTTATACTTTATATTTTGCTAGTTTCTTGGGTGTACAACGTTACCCTATTTCTTCCCCAAAAAGAGTAACACAAGAGCAGATGCCACGTGGCAGGGATTTCCTGACGTCTGTGAAGTAGGGCGCAGGTCCGGTGACTGGCAGTTCTAGGGCACCCAGGACCTGGCCTTTCCTTTGTGCCCCACTCGAGTTCAGGGACACCAGCCAGCAGGCTCACAGGCCAGGTGGGGGTGGGAGTCACAACTGGGTGTGTAAGAATGTCTCAGAATCTTCTCGCTGGCGTGGCTCAGTGGACTGAGCACCAGCCTGTGAACCAAAATGTCGCAGGTTCAATTCCCAGTCAAGGCACATGCCTGGGTTGTGGGCTGGGTCCCCAGAAGCGGACAAGTGAAAGGCAACCACACACTGATGTTTCTCTCCCTCTCTCTTTCCCTCCCTTCCTCTCTGTCTAAAAATAAAATAAATAAAATCTTTAAAAAATAATAATTCCAGAATTTCCAAGAACACGCACGCTGCTTGACCTTCTCTGGGGTGGACCTTTGGGTTCTTGCCCTCCTGGGGTTTAAGGTCAAGTGTTTTCAGGACCACGTTTAACAGAGAATTCGGGGCTCAGGAAGTTAAGCAACCACAGGAAGGCAGCAGATCTCACTGCTGTCGAATAACTTCTCAGGCCCCCATTTCTCTCCCTGCCGATCCCACAACACCTGCCGATCCCACAGAGGCTGAGGGGAAGCGCGTATGGGGAACAGGGGCACAGCCCACCCCGCCAGTGGGCGGAGGCCGATCTTCCCTCCTCAGCTCCTACAGACAGACCCCGCGCTGCTGTTGGTGTGGAGGGCGCCTGCCCTCCCTCATCTTACTGTAAATGGCACCACTTAACAGGCTGGCAGGCTGCATTTTTCTCTGGGGTGGTTTACTGCCTGCCCTTCACTGTGATTATTTGTTCTTTGACTCCAATCACTCGTCAAGTGGGGGTATGTATTTGCCCAGCGTCACAGGGCCCAGGTAAGGGAGAGCAGGTTCTGGAACCTGGAGCTCCGGAACCCAAGCCTCGGTCCCCTCCCTGGCCTGCCTCACCAAAGGGGACCTGACCTGGAGGGGTGAGTGTGTCCTGGGACGCTCATCTGAAAGACCCAGGACAACGAAGAAAGACCCAGGGACCCAGGTGGAAGCGATTGCAGAGCCACCTGCACAACCAGGGCAGGTTTGGTCTTTCCTCTGGGTCTTGGGCTTCTCTCACCAGCTGGCCTTCCTCCCAGCCTGTGGTCGAGCAGAGCCACGTGTGCCACCATGACCAGGGGACAGAGGAGCAGGGGCTGAGGAAGGCAGGCTTCTCCCACAGCCAGGGGAGCGAGGCTGGGAGCCTGGGTGCAGGCTCGGACCCTGCACCGGACCAGAGACGGAGCAGAAGCCCCTCACTGACGATGCTTCTCCCTGGGAGGCGGGGACACTGCTGTGGGTGTTTTTCCTCCACGAACCGGCTGGCCCTCCAAGGGGCTAAGGCCGGGTTGGGGTTTTGGCTTTTTAAACTGCAACGGGCATTAGTAACCTATCAGTGGATCATGGAATCAATGCACTGATTTATCAACAAATGTTTTTTAATAAAAAAAAAAATTTAAATAGAACAGAAGTAGAAAACATCACACACAGTGAGAGTAAGCGTGGCTGCGGGGAACTTCGTGGAACTGCTGGCCCCGCGCTGTGCGCACTGGGCTAGGACACCAGGTCAAACATCTGCAAGCGTCCTCCTGCCGTGCGACTGGAAAGGGGGGCTTCTCCTTCTCTTCAGCTGCCTCCCCCCAGCAGCCTTCCCCGTCCGCATCCTCTATGTCTTCCCAGAGGGCTCCTTCGGGAGGAGGCACAGTCTACGCTGCACTACTAAGTTTCAGAAAACCGGGAGACGATGTGTTCCCATTCCCCGCTGGGCACAGGTTCCCAGGGGAGCTGGTGGCTGGGCACAGGCCCCTTCTGGGAGAATGGGCTCTGACTAGGCACCAGGGATGCTGGATTTTCAGGAGGTATTCTGAGGACTCACTTATGTCAGAAGGACGAGAACAGCTATCTTCATACTCCCGTGTGAGAGAGACCCAAGGAGCCATGGTGTGGACACTCTGAGGACCTGAAAGTCCCCAACGGAGGAAACTGGGTCAGGGCCTCGTGCGGAAGACCTGGAACACTCTACGGCTCTGGGAAGGCACAGCAGCCAGGATCCCCGTCTTTCAAGGTGCAGGATCCGCAGCTTCCACCGGAGACGCGAGGCATCCCCACCTGGGTGCCCGAGCTCTGTGCATGAGCCACACAGCAGGACGCAGGACGGCGCAGGGAGGCCCGTCTGCCTTGGCTCTCATCCCAAAAGGCCACAGTTAATGCTCGGGTTTCTCTTCGGATCGTATAAATCTTTCACCTTTGACAAAAAGTCTACATTAGAAGCAAGACATTCATCACTAGATGTTGCGGAAAGCCCTGGTACACAGGTCCACGACCCCACAGCAGAACTCCTGGGGGTCGACTGCGTTGGGGAATTTCCGAATCTGTCAGATTTTAGGAAGGTGGTACGGAACATACGCCGCGCCACCTGCAGAAGGTCCAGGGCAGCACCCCACAATCGGTTACCTCCATGCCCCCACCGTAAAGCGTGATCTCACGCACTCACGCTAAGCCGGATGAATGGAGACCATGAACAGACTGGCATCAGCCCCAACCAGGTCCCACCACCAGCGGAGTTCAGGTCAGGACAGTTCTGCTGTCAAATGGCTTGTCGGAAAAAACCTCTGGTTTTCAGAGCTTATACAATTTCCAAATTGCGTAAAAGGACGGTGGGCCTGTTATACTGCCGCGTGCTTGTACCTTTAATAATAAGCTAGTAAAAATAACAGCAGTGAAGATTTGTTCAGGCTTCCTGTGCCAAGACTACACCAGACCTACGCTAAATACTTTGCATATCACCATCTCATTTAAACCCCACACAGAGTGAGGACTCTTCTAATGATTAGGATGGTCAGTTTGACGTGTCGGTGTGGACTGGGTACAGTGACCGGTTATTTAACCAGGCACACACGGCGGTGCTGCTGTGGAGGTACTGTGTGGGTGGGATTAACTTCAACAGTCAGCTGACTTCGTGTGAGAGAAACTGTCCTGGATAACCTGGGTGGGCCTGCTCGCAGCAGTTGAAGGGCCTGCAGCACAGAGGTGAGGTTTCCCTGAGAAAGAAGAAATGCATTCTCCCAGCGGGCTGCAGCATCGGCCCACTCAGGGTTTCTGCTCACCCTTCCTGCAGCCGGCCCCACGGATTTTAGACCTGCTGTGATCACATAACCCAGCCTGGACTGCCCCTCCTCCCTTGCTCTTCCTCTCTCTGCCCACAGACACCCCACGGGCCCCAGACCCCATTCTTTCCTTGCCCTGTTTCCGTCTTAAGCACCCCTCTTTCCTTCGCTCAGTTAAGCAGCCAACAATCACATCAACTTAAAAAACCAAAGCTCTTTCCTCGGTTCCCCTCCTGCAGCCCCTGGCACTGCTGCTGCTGGCGCCCTCCACACTGAACTCTGAACTCTGTCTCTCTTCCTTTGGGTTCTGTGCATGTTTGGAGAGTCACTAGAAGGGCTCAGGACTCAGCATAGGTGGCAGTCAGATAGGATTTGCTACAGTGAGTAGTGAGGATACGCGGCCTAGAACAGTGATTTGCATCTCATGGCGCACATACACTAAAATTCTGCAGCACACCAAAAATTATCATTTTTGCCGATTCAACAAAAAAATAGGTATGATTTTGATTCATTCATACCAGATGTCTATTTGTGCTGGCTGTTGTCATTTTTTTTACTTGACAATCTAAGGGAATAGAGGTCAATGCCAGATTAAACAGTTAGGTATTCCGTGTTTTAGAAATTCTTGCCGTACGCCAGTGGAAAGCCACCGGTCCGGAAGGATGTGTGCAGACTTCTGTACATGCTCTCCCTTCCGTGGGGCTCACACAGGACACGTTCCTCCCAGAAATAGATGCAGCAACACTTGGGTCATGTTTCTGCCCAGGAAAACCCACGGGAGGCTCAAGCCCAAGGTTTTCACTGTGCTCCGGCCGTGCAGGCCCTCCCTGCCCAGCAGCCACACACACACACACACACACACACACACACACACACACACACGCTGTTCCTATGCAGAGCCCAGCCTGAGCCACCCTCATCTGATAGGTGGGTGAGGGGCACCGGGAAACCCAGGCACCAGCCAGGAGCCGCCCCTGCCAGCAGGCCCTCCAGAGGACAGCAAGCCTGCTGAGTCCGCTCTTTTGCGCACAGATTCCACGACTCCAGACCAGAGGTCCTCAACCTTTTTAGCACCAGGGACTGCTTTCATGGAAGTTTCCCCATGGACCCAGGGCCTGGGGGTGTGGGTGTGGGATGGTCTCAGGATGATTCAAATGCTTTGCACTCAAGCTCACCTGCTGCTGCCGTGTGGCCGTGTTCCTAACAGGTCATGGCCAGACTGGTCCATAGCCTGGGGGCTGGGACTCTTGCTCTGTACCTGCTGGTTCCCTGCTGTCCCCAAAGATAGCATCCATTAACAGGTTATCACAACCCCTGTCTCCCTCCCTCTGCGTTCCCATTAACTCAAGCGTCTTTTAACCCAACCTGTCTTTATACTGGTGCCCGAACTAGCATCACTGCCTAAGGGCCAGGTTTTCAGGTCCCCTTCGGACCCAGCCTGCCTAAGGCTACCTAACTTAAGGGTGAGGGAGCCCTGGCCAGAGGGTTTAACAAAAGAACACTGGGTCCCTTCCTCATTCTACTACTAACTGGTGGCATTGAAACCAGAGGGCAGCCGAGACCAGGGCTCTTGCTGCTGCCGGCCACCACTCAGCCAAAAAGCAGAGACAGGAATTGCATTATAAGTGCACTTTTATTAATGTCAGCAATCTGAGAAGGTGGTGGGTAAAAACCCTAACCTCCACCTTCCCTTGAGCTTCCAGAAGCAAGTTTCCACAGGGGAAACGTGGGGGGTTGGGAGGGGCAAATTCCTGGGGGCAGCTGAGAGGGGAGTCCTGCAGCTTCTTCTCACGCTCGCTCCCTCTGTTCTGTGTCATCCCTCCAGTCCTCTCCTCCTGGGACACCTGCACTTCTCCACCAGCAAAGCTCTGTCTTCGCTGCCTGGGGAGGAACTGTTGGCTCTCAAGTGTCCTTGGTTGGGGGAGATAAGGTCTTGGGATTGGCCAGCCAGCTGTGAGTTGCTCAAACTGTTTGGCCTTGCGTAGTTTTCTTGTCTCAGTTTTTCTCATTCCACCTGCCCAGGAATTTTCCTACCTTCTTACCATCCTGTCTCAGCATGCCTGAGTTTCCTCATGTGCAAAAGCAGGAGGTCGGTTTTTATCAACTCTGAAATGCTACGGTGGTACCACGATCTCCCCACCGAACTGGTGCCCCTCCCCTCCATGGCCCTTCTGCGCTGCCTCTAGTTCCCGTGCTTGGAAGCCATCTCACGGCCCCCCTCAACCCAAATGGACAGGTGATTGTGAGGTGTTTCCTAGACACCTCCAAACTACTGACTGATGTGGGTATGTTGGGGGGATCTGTCTTGCCCCTCCGATCCCCACTCCGCCCCTCCAAATTCCTGCTCAGTCCCAAGGGCACAGGTAGGAAAAGCGGGTTTGAGGCATCAGCTGCAGAGGAGGCCTCGGGTGAGGGGCAGGAAAACGAGGAGCAGGGAAGGCCTGGCTCACCCCTGCGCGAGCCCCAATCCCCGCTCCACCCAGGAACAGGCTTTGCTTCCCTGCCTCCCTCCCCTGCCACTCCCCCAAAGAGGCAGAAGTCTCTGCCCCCAGCTTGATGAAAACTCGCAACGAAAAAAGTTCTGAGGTCCCTTAGAGATCACCATCCCAAAGGCGTCTCAAGGGAGCAGCTCGAGGAAGACAGAGGGAAGTGCGGGGTAGGCAGGCCCCTCTTCTGGTTTGGTGAAGGGGGGTGCAGGGCGCCCCAACTGCTGAGGGCTCCCCTTATCCCTGGATTGCCATCTGGGCCTGGTGAGAACAGGGCCGGCCGTCCTGGCGCCCGGCTCCGAGCCCGGGCTCCGGGAGGGGGCGCCCGCCCCGGCCCAGGCCTGGACGGCCTCTGGGTCCCTGGCTCCCTCCCTTCGCGAGCAAACGGCCCGGGATCCCTTGTCCCGCGCTCCCCCGCGTACCTCCTCCCCGCCGTAGCGGGCCAGCTCCTCCTCGGTGAAAAGCCGCACTGGGGGCCCCCGCTCGGCGGGGCGCGGCGTCTGCCCGGCCCGGACTGCGGGCGGCCCCGGGGCCAGCAGCGCCAGGGCCAGGGCAAGCGTGGCCAGCGGTCGCAGCAGCCGCCCCGGCGCGGGACCCGCCATGCTGAGCACTCGGAGCCGGGCCTGGGCGCCGGGACCGCGAGCTCACGGCCCCGACCGGAACCCCGCCCCGCGCGCGCCTGCAGCCCGGAGCTGGAGTCAGCCAGGACCGCGCCTCGGGAAACAAGAACCAGGGTCATAACCCTGAGTCCAAACTGCGGACTCGAGGTTGAGCCCGAGAGCGATGTAGGTTACAGTGGGTCCTTGACTGGGCACGTGGACGACACAGCCCAACATTCCAGCACCTGGGAAGGTGTGCAGCGGTGAGCAAAAGGAGATTTGCAGTTGTTCCTACCGAAAATCGTACAATAATAAACCAAATAAATAATAATACAAGAATAAACTGTTCCTCGTACTCACAACTGTAAACTACTTTTGTCCACCCCTGTATTTTACGAACTAGGACCTCAACTTTATTATCCATGAGTACTTCGGGCTGATTCTTTTCCTTCTTCCCAGTTGTGTTTAAATTTCGGGTTCCCAGGGGGATTTTTGCAAAGGGTAGGGCAAGGCACAGATATGTACCGAAATAATAATAACTAATATTTGTGCAAGGCGTCCTTCATGGATTTATTTAGCATATACGTTCTGAAGTCCTTGGCGACATCTCCCTGAACAGGGTTGATCTGCATGGAGCTAACATTCCGTGGGCGAGTTAAGAAGTAAGATGCAGAAGTAGTATGTTGGATGGCAGCAAAACTAGGGAAGAAATTAAGCAGGTTGACGAAACAGGGAGCACTGGGGTTGCAATTTTAAATGGGCTCGCCAGGGGTTGCAATTTTAAATGGGCTCGCCAGGGAAGGCCCTGCTGAAAAGGTGGTATTTGCATACAAATCTAAGGGAGGGGTGGGAGGGGCCTGGAGAAGGCTCGGTGGAGAGGGAAAGTCTTGAGCGTAAATGCTGAGGAAGGTGAGTGCTCCTGTAGATGCAGGACCAGCAAGGAGGCAAGAAGGGTAGGAGATCAGGAGCTAAGAGAGTTAGGGGGTGGAGGAGGGGGGCAGATTTCATGGGGCTTCACATCTTCTTTTTAAGACTTTGGCTTTTATGCTGAGTGAATGGAGCAGAGGAATTAGTTAAAATATTAACAGAATGACTGTAGCTGTTGGGTGGAGAATAGCTTGAAGCAGGGAGCTACCACAACAACCCAGGCGGGGGAGAATGGTAGCTTGGACCAGGGCGGTAGCAGGGGAGGTAGGGAAGTGGGTGAACTGTGGTATGTTTGAAGGTGTGGCTGATGGGATTTTGCTGCCGGGTGAGACATGGGGCTCTAGAGAAGGAGAGACAGAGAGGAGTCCAGGGTGACCCTGAAGGTGTTGGCCTGGACCACGGGAAGCACCAGGCAGTTGCCACTTTCTGTGCAAGGAGTGATGGCAGGAGAAGCTGGTTTGGGAGGAGAAGATACTCTGGGACACTTACAAATCCACTGGGAATTAGAAGTATCGAAGCGACAGTTGGCTATACCAGTCTGGAATTGGGGGAAGAGTTGCAGGCCAGAGATACATTTTGGAATCATAGGCTTATAGATTGTATTTAGAGCCACAGAATGAATGAGATTGTCAGGGAAGTGTGGGTAGAGGGGAACAGAGGACCAAGGACTGAGTTCCTGAGACCTGCCAGGATTTTGTGGTTGAGAGAACTGGTGAAGGAGACCCGTGCAGGGCTTGCTGTGTGCCGAATACTAGTTCAGCACTTTCACAGGCATGAGCCCGTGTCCTCCTCACTGTGACTCGGTGAAGTAAACCATTATCATTGCCTGTTGTACAGATGATGCAACTGAAGTGCAGAGACTTTAAGTACCTTGCCCAAGGTCACACAATAGGTGGCAGAGCCAAGACTCCAGCACAGGCCCTGCACCCCAGAGTCTGCCCCTAACCACTAGACAAGGGCCGCCTTCAGTGACTGCACCGAATTCTCTTATTCAACAGAATTGACTTGTGCCGAGCGACCTAAACCGGTCTGTCCGCAAACTCTCTGAATCTCAGTGTCCACATTAGTAACACTATAACAGACTGGCCTGCCTCCTTGGTGGGGCTGTGTTGGAGCTACAAATGGAAATGGGCGTGAAAGGCTGTGTGAGCTGGGGCACGCAGTATCCATGTCACACTGTGTCACAGGAGCTGCGGGATAGAGAGGCCCTTCTAAAGCCTTGAACAGAGTATCATCCCCTGCCTGATGCATCATGTTCCCTGATAACATCCCTGGCACACCCTGTACTACTTCTCTGCTTGAGCCCTTTCTCTCTGCGCAGTTCTATTTGTTAGCAACTCCTTTGAGCCAAAAGATACTCCCTATAATTTCTACTGATCAGATCTAGCTTTCTCCTCCCTGAGATGCTGGACAAGTCTGTAATTTAATGCTCACATGCCCTTGGCTTCCTCCAGGCACCCCTCTGATCGTCTCTGTCTACTCGAACCAGGTTTTGTTTCTCCAAACAAATCGGTCAGTCACCTGCAGGGGGGGACACGGAAACTATTCGGAGTAAAACAGAGTGGCCCTAATGCAGGGAGCTGGTTACACAGGTGATAGAAGAGGCTGAGAAGCAACCCACAGGTTAGGAGCTGCGGGAAGATTAGCAACATCCTGCCGGTGGAAGGGGTGACTGGGGGCCTGGGTCACCTGGCTAAAGCCAGAACCACAGAAAGCCTTGGCGGCAGGGGCTGGAGCCAGAGAGGGAAGCTGCAGGGGCGGACAGCAAGGGAAAGAAAACCCTGCCCTCGCCCCTGCCCTGACCTCCTCCAGCCCCGCACCAGTGCTTCGTCTTGAGTGAACCCAGTGGAAACCCAGCCCGCAGGGCCAGTTCCTGCAGCCCAGAGTGGAGAGATGAGGACTAGACCTGAGGAGAAAGCCCGGGATCAGCACACGCCAGCCTCCACCGCCTGGCCTCTCTCTACCCCTCTGACTCTGTCTCCTATGTGGCCCTCCACCGGTCCCCTGCAGCCACCCTGCTTTCAACCTGGGCCTCACACCCTTCAAGAGCCCCTTTCGGGGGGGGGGCGGGGGGTGCAAGTCATCATGTGCTGGCTCCTTCTTATCCAGGTCTTGACTTGCAAGTCATGAGGGCTCTCGAAGGGTGTGAGATAGCTCAGCGCCTCTGCACATCTGCCCTGTCGCTCTCTATCACATATCACTACGTGAAATTGTTCTGTACGTTTATTCAAATGACTATTTAAGGGCCAGTAAGTGACAGACACTGTCGGTGGCACTGGGATACAACAGTGCATAAAGCCCTTAAGAACCCCACCTTACATTCCAGGGGAGGGAGACAGAAAATGGATGAAAGTCAAAGGCGGCAGGTACACAGGAGAAAAGCAACTCGAGGCAGGGCCCTGCTGGCCACCGGGCTTGCTGTTTTAAAAGGATGCTCAGATGATGCATCACTGGCCAGGTGACGTTCAGAGAAAGACCTGAAGGGAGTGAGGAAGTGAGCCAGAGAGACACTCAGCATAAGAGCATTCCAGGGACAGGGGACAGCCAGCACAAAGGCTCTGGGGCTCAGCACCTTGAGGCCGAGACAGTGAGGGGACAAGTAATAGAAAAGGGGGAGGGGCTGCAGGACAGATCCTATTGGGCCACGTGGGCCACTTTGGCTTTTGTGGAGCAGAGGAGGGGCATCATCCGACTTCATTGAGCAGCTTCTCATCGGCTGCTGTGTTGGGAATAGACCATGGGGTCCAAGGGTGGAAGGAGAGAGACCAGTGAGGAGGCAGCTGAAACTGGTCCACGAGAAATGCCGGTGGTGTGTACCCTCAGCAGGGTGGTGATGGTGGCAGCGGGGAAGGGTGGGCAGTTTCTGAATAAATGTCTGAAGTAGAGCCAGCAGGATTTGCTGATATCACAGTGATGTATGATAGAGAGCGATGGATGTGGGGTGTCAGAGAAAGGGAGGAACCAGAAATAACTGCAGAGTTCGGCCAGAGCCGATGGGAGGATGGAGTTTATGGCAGGGAGAAAGGCTGGCAGGGGAGCGGACGTGGGATAGCAGCATCGGTAGTTCCGTTTTGCACCTCGCGATAAACAGTAACACTAATGAACAACTCGAAACGTTCCAAGTACTTTACATCTGATGACTGAGTTGATCCTCTCTGAACTCTCTGAGTAGGTAGTAGGTACAGCAGGCCCTCAACTAACAGCTCATTCAGCGTCATCCTTTTGCTATTATGGTGAGATGCCGCGGGAACTTAACTCTCATTTATATCAATAGCCTATGGTGAGACTGGTTTCAGTTTATGTTGTTTCGCTTAAAGTCACAGCACCTATTGACGGTGGTGAGGATTCCCTGTATTCCCATTTTACATATGAGGTAACTGAGGCACAGGGAGGGTAAATGAAGTTCCCACAGAGCTGGACAGGGGCAGAGCTAAGACTCAGACTCAGAACTAAGACGCCAGTCTGGTTGCCGGGTCCATGCCTGCTGTAGCTCCCCTCTGCTGCTGCAGGTGCCCCTGCGGCGGAGAAGGCACCTGGGCAGCTGGACAGGTGAGGCTGGGCTTGGGAGAGCTGGAGGAGTTATTCATTTGCACACAGTTGAGAATTGGGTTCATTTCCTAAGACTGCCATACAAAATACCACAAACTAGATTGTTTAAAGTAACAGGAAAGTATTCTCCCATACTTCTGGAGGCTAGACGTTCAAGATCAAAGTGTTGGCGGGGTCATGCTTCCTCCAAGACTCTGGAAGGAATGCCTCCTTGCCTCTTCCTCGTGTCTGGTGGTGGCTGGCGACCTTGGGATTTTTCTGCCTGTTGCTTGGCCAAGGATGGAACCTGGCCTCCCTGGCCATGACCTGTAACTGGCAATGAATGGTTGAAGCCACAGCTGTATCACTGCAGTCTGCTCCGGTCATCACAGGACGTTTTCCTCAGTCTATCTTCCCACCATCTGACATCTTTTTGTAAGAACATGACTAATAAGAGATGTAGCAAGCTCCTTACTTGGCATGACCTCATCCTAACTAATTACATCTGCAATGATCCTATTCTGAGGTGTCAGGGGTTAGGACTTCAACCTGTCTTTTTTGGGGACAGTGTTCAATCCATAACAGGAATCTCTAGGGTATAGATATCAATTCAAACCACGAGACTAGAGAAGACCACTAGCCCCTCAGGAGTGAGTAGAACGGGCATCAAAGCTCTAGCTTGGGGATTGCCACCCTGCAGAGTTGAAGCAATGAGGGTGAACCATCAGAGGAGACTGAGGAGGAGCAGTACAGGCAGTGAGAGGCCACGTGGGAGTGTGTGGGGTCCTGTAAACTACGGGAGGAAAGTGTGCAAGGAGGAGGGACAATTGGTTGAGTCCAACGCAGCCGAGAGATAAAGAAAGAGGACGGGGACATGGCCGTCTGGTTTCACAAGTCAGAGATCATTTGTGACCACGACGAGCACCACTTCTCTGGAGTGGACTGCATGAAAGCCTGATTGGTGTGTGCTTGAGGGACTGGACGGAGGGGACCTGGGGACAGCAAGTACAGAAAACTCTGTTTGTGTTCACGATCTGTCTCTCCCTCTTATTGTGGAAGAGCCACAAGAGCAAGGGCCTTGGAGCATCCTATTCCTTCGGTATCCCAGGGCCCACACATTGGACTTGTGAAGCTCTGCTGAATACTGTGCTAGTTGGCATCTCCTTCAAATATGGGAGCCTGTCATTTTCCAGTTTGGTCACACCAGCAACGAGTAGAGGGAAATCATAGGGCTGGACTAGATTTCTCTGGTTCCTACCAGCTCTAAAATTCTACGATCATGTTGCTTGTTCTGCCCACCACCCCAGCATCAATACAGTAAGGAAATTAACGAGTTATTGTTTATTTGTCTTGGCAAACAGGTGTCAAATGTAATGGCTGGAGGGTTTCAGTTATAATTTTTTAACTTTTTGTAGATTATTTATTTATTTCTAGAGAGAAGGGAAGGGAGGGGGAAAGAAAGGGAGAGAAACATCAATGTGTAGTTTCCTTTCATGTGCCCCCTGCTGGGGACCTCACCTATAACCCAGGCATATGTCGTGACTGGGAATTGAACCAGCGATCCTTTCATTTACAGGCTAGCGCTCAATCCACTGAGCCACACTGAGCCAGGGCTCCAGTTTTAAATTTAACAAACGATTGTCCAGTGCCTACAATATGTTGGGTGCCATATATATATATTGTCACCTTTAATAAATAGATGTAGGAGCAGGGAGCCTGGGCTGGGAGGGTGTCAAGAGGGGTGATGGAGGCCTTTCATTGCTAACGCTCTGGGAGGTCCAGGGTGCTCTGATGTGGTCGCAGCTACTGTGGTTGCGGATGAAGAGGGAAGAGCTCCTGAGTAGCTTGAATGCAGCAGGTGGCAGAGCCGCAGCTGCTGGGACACAGGGCAGCATTCACTAAGGCATAAGCAACCTTTATCTGCTTCACCCCTAAGCAGCCCAGGGCAGCCACACAAAACAGCTAGCTGTTCAGGCAGTGCGGTGGGAGGGGGCGATGTGGGCCTCAGGCCCACCCCACCACAGGGCAAACACCCAATTCCCCACCATATTCAGGGCACGAGGATTCTGCTGTGGAGGACAGCGCCCTTGGGGTTTTTCTGCCTGGTCTATTTTGGCGCTCTGAAGCCCAGTGAAGCAGGGCAGGGGTAGCAGTCGCACGCGTTCTAAGGCGAGGAGAGGCACGCGCTCAAGGCACCAGGAGATCTGCGGGAGAGGGGCAGGGCCAGGTCAGGCACCTAGGCTCCTGCATCCAAGTGTCAGTCCACGAATGATGGAGGAACTTGGATTCTAGAGTCCATTCCCGGATTAAATAATCTTTAAACAGGGACCTCGGTTTCCTCATCTGTAAAACAGAGAGAAAAATGTCACCCCTACAGAGGTCCTTGCAGGATCAAAGACATCATGTGTATAAAAATGCTTTTGACATAGCAAGTGTCTGCCAGACATTTACTACCGTTATAAACCAGCAGGCCAAGCTTCCTCTTGCAATTATAGATTAGGCTCTCTTACTCATCTGACCTGACCCATTTGTTCCACTTTCCACTAATTTTCTCCGTCCCTGTCCCTTCAACAAAGAGAGGAAGTGAGAGATGAAGAGAGCACGTGATTCTAACTCCAGCGTTATGCATGCCTTGATCTAGGTAAGCGCAGGCTTCGCAGCTCCTTGGGTGCTGAGGAGTGCTCTCCGCCCAGAACTACATTTCCCAGCAACCCTTTCGCGGTTCCACCCGCAGCGGGAGAAAGGCGCAAGCGCCGAGTGTCGCCCCGCCTCGTCCTGGGGCCGTCCCTCCGAACTCGCTGCAGTTAGTGGAACCGGCAGGTCCCAGCGCTGCGGCTGCAATCCTCGCTCCGCTACTTCTCCTCGGCGGAGCGGGTTCTGGTGCCTCAGCTCCGGTCAGTGCCATGATCCGGCAGGAGCTCTCCACATCCTACCAGGAGGTACAAGGCTGGGGGGTGGGAGGCGCGGAAACAAAGTTTCCTGTGAGGCAGAGGAGCGGGCTTCTGGGTGGGAGGGGTGCAGGGGGCGTCGGGGCGCGCTTCCGAGGAGCGGGCGAGTGCGTCAGGATAGGGGTCCTCGCGTGCAGACGAGTGGCAGAGCAGGAAGGAAGCGGAGTGCCCAGCCTCCCCCGGATGCCACGGTCGCTTGGCCGGAGCTGGGGCCCCGAAGCCACGACTCCTAACCAGCAGGTGAATGATTAAAGCCTCATCGGACTCAGGCACCTTCGCGGCGGGCCAGGTGGGACCCCGCGTGGCCTCCAGGATTGCTTGTTTGCAACAAGTAGACGCGCTCGCTTCCAGCTGGAGCGTTTGCACGGTGGGCATTAGCGCGCCTCCCAGCCGAAGGCCTCGTGGCCCCTGCAGCTGTTAATGATAGGGATGATTGCATCTTGCTTGGGTGGCCGCCTGACTTTGAAAATATGCTTTCACCGACATAGCTGCTCCTCACTGCACTCCCTCTTTCTCTCCGGTCTCACCTCCTCCCACGACTTTGTAACTATCACTTTCAAGCTCTTTGTCTCTTTCTTATCTGTCCTGAGCTACAGGCTGCCGTTCCAGCTTTTCCCTCTTCCTTCTGACTCCTGCTACAAGGAATGAATTCATCTTCCCCTCCTCTCACGTCCCAACTTCAGTCACCTTCCTCCCCTGCACCCCTCAACGTGCCTCCCCCTCAGTTGCCAGGTTCTGGCAGTACCACATTCTCAGTCCTCCGGTTTGCGTCCCTGCATCTCCTCTGCCCACCTGAGTGTGATACTGTGTTACCACCGCTCCCTTTGGTCTCTCCCTGTGCAGATTTGCTCTGAGGCCCAGCCTTGACCCCAGAGCATTCGTTTTTTTCGTACACCTGATAGTGCCCTGGGTCTGCTCAGAGCGGTCTGAACTTCTCAGCGAGCTTTTAGAGCTCTGCACAGCTCAGCAGCTGTATCCCCCATTACCTTCACCATCCCACCCACCTAGGTTCTGGCCACATTTGGAAGCTCACTGTTTAAAAATGTGCTTCTGCTTCCTGGCCTCTTGTGCCTGTGCTGGCACCATTTCTTCTCCTCTAACCCTTCTCAACTTCCACACTGGTTCAAATCCCGCCGTTACTCAAGGGGAGACTCTCAAATCCCACCTGCCCCATGGAGACCGACTTCCCGGACTAGTCTGGCATTCTGCCTGGCCTTCTCAGTTGAACTTGCTGCTGTTTTGAGCAGTACCGATCAATATGATGTACATTTTCCCTTTGTCAATGACACTGTGTGGTGCAGACGAAACAGGTGGCTTAGCCTCGCAGCAGTGGAGTCAGGTGATTTGCTGAGGCCGCCGGCCTTTTTTTAGTGTGGGACCTGGGCGGGAATTTGACTGTGGGACAGCTTTGCATGTTTCTCCTGCCATCTTCTTCATCCCATCTTCTTCTTTTATCCAGAAGGAGCCCAGTGGGTTTTTAACCAGTGCTGGGGGCTCTGTGGCCCCTAGGTTTCATGTCTTTGACAGTGGGGGAATCCTGGGGAGTGAGTTTTGTCTTTCCCCGACTCTGAAGGCTTTCAGGTTTATAGGGAAGAGGCCACAGTGGGTAAGTACTAGGACTTTGAAGTCAGAAACCCCACGTTTCTCTCCGGGCTCTGTCTCTCGCTGTTTGTGTGCCTTTCGTCAAGTCGTCTAACTTCTCTGAGCCTCAGTTCCTTCACCTGCAAAACAAAGGTAATGATCGTCCCCATCTTCTAGGGTTTTTTTTTTTAGGGTTAGATGAGTTAGCACGTGGAGAGTGATTATTTAGCTCAGTGCCTGGCAGGTGAATGAAATAATAGCTCCTATTAACAGGGTGTGTGCGGCTCTTGCTTCTGGGGAGCTTTGGTGTCCCTGGTTTTATAGGACTGTGCTCCTCACCATCCACAGTTAGGTTAGTCTCCTTACCTAGCAGGGCTCCTGAAATGTTTATTAGAATTTAGGCCAGTTATCCTGCTTGCAGGGGCGAGGCCAACGGTAGAGCCGGTTGGTGTTTGGGGTGCGCCCACGGTGCAAGGTACCGGAAGGGCCCTTCCCTTCTCTTTAGTGGCCTGCCCTGCAGTCCTTGTCTCTCGCCTTCGGAAGAAGGGGGCCTCCCATTTTCTGGGAGGCTACCTTTCTTGCCTGGATCATTCTGGGCTTAGCGTTAGGTTTCTTTACTGAGTGGAGATTTTGGCTTTAGAGGATGGGGTATGCTGAGAATTTGCCCAGGGCAGGCCAGGAGGTGGGTTCATCACAGCTGCCGGTTGTCAGGAGGGGAACGGGGTGAGGCTGCACCTGGGTTAGGCTTGCATCAGAGAACTTTGAGCCTTTCTGGGATTAACAACCTCTCTTCCCTTTGGCAGGTGAAAGCTCCGGGACTTCCTGAGCTGTGTACTCCCACTAAGGGCCTGGGTCTGTCTCGTGGCGCCTTCCCCATCTTCTCAGCCCTCTTCCACTCTTTCTTTTCTTTTGGGACTAGAGGGCTTTGAACTGGGAGTTTCAGTTCCAAGGGGCAGGAGTGGAGCCATGGAGAGGGACCTGCCAGAACAATAGATGCAGGAGCTTTATTTAACTCGTGTGTCTTGGAGATGAAATTTTAAAGAAGATGTCTTGAGACCATCGGCATTTACAATGTGCATCTGAGAAAATATTTGGGAGCGCTCTCCACTCCTCCTCTCATCCCCGTTCAGTGATAGCTCCCCCTCCATCTCTAGTCTTGACCTTTCCTGCCCTCCTCCTTCACGCTACTGAGATTTGTTGGTCATCATTGTATCCTTCTGCCTGCCTTCCCTTCTCAGTGGCAGCATTTTCCCCATCTGACCTGCGAGAACGCTGATGGAGTGAGGTTGGGTATTAGTGTCTGTCCCTGACAGGGACCGGCCCGCCCCACTTTGTTCTGCCATTTGCAGCCTGGGTTGGTGAACTCACTGGGTCCTGGAGAGCTCACTGCTCCCCTCCTCTTGCTCATCAGACACTGAGCTGCATTTCCTTCTCCTCTGGGAAGTGGTTAAGGTCACGGGCTTGGTACTAGGTCAGCTTGGATTTTAGTCTTCTGGCATCTGTGGCCACGGAAAGTGTTGTGTTGAATTGTTACCCACCCCCCAAAATGGTGAAGTCCTAACCCCCAGTACCTTAGAATGGGACCTCATTTGGGAGTAGGATCGTTGTAGACGTGAATGGATTAAATGAGGTCATACCGGAGAGGGGTGGGCCCGCATCCGATGAGAGTGGTGCCCTTGTACAGAGATGACGATGGGAAGGAGCGGACTCCCCAGGAAGGTGGAGGCAGAGATCGGGGGTCGGGTGCATCTACAAGGGTTGCTGGCCATTAGCGGAAGCCAGGAGAGAAGCATGGAAAAGAGGCCCCTGCGGCCCTCATAGGAGCCACCCTGCCAGAGCCCTGAGGAAGCACATCTCTGTTTCAAGCACCCAGTTTGTGGTGCTCGTTCCGGCGAGAATGTATAAGGAAGTCACTCACGTTTTCTGAGCGTCAGTGTCCCCATCTGTAGCGCTGGTATAATACCCGGCCGGCATCATGTGATTTTTTTTTTTGTTTAATGATTACGTGTGAGAAGCAGCTTCTGCTTTCTTACTCTAGTCTGGAAAAGCAAGGCTGGTGTAGCTGACTTGCTTGCCCTCTTTGTGTCTCCCTGTAGCTGAATGAGGAGTTGGATCAGGTGGTTGAGAACTCAGAGCGCACAGACGAGCAGGAAAAGGAGAGAGTCAAAGTCCAGGGTTCAGGCATCTTACCAGGTAAGTGGGTTCAGGCAGGGAGTGGAGGGCTGGGAAAACAGTGTTCTGCTGCTGCCGCTGCAGGCGGGCACCTCGCCAGCTGTGCACCCAGGGAGGGGAGGAGCCCCCTGCCCTGCACCCTGGTGTCAGGTCTCGGGCATTGCCCTGGTTTGAAAGCTATACATATTTAACCAGCCTTGGGGCAGAGGCTGTGCCCGGCTGGTACCTCCTCTTTTCTGCACTCCAGTTCCAGCCCGTTCCTGAGACCAGGTTTTAGATACAGAAGCAAGGGCTTTGGGCATCTGCTCTCCTGTTAGATTTTCCCTAAGAAGTGGGTAGCAGTTGAACCTCTGATATCTGGGTCACTTCCAGGAGCCTCTGGAAGAATATCTAATAGACACCACCTCTCAGATAACAGACTTCTTCAGTATAGTCTCCCAGCTGAGTGATCAGGGTCCCATCAGTCAGGGGGCATCTTATGGAGCCTTGCAGTAGCTTCTGACACTTGCTGACCACTTCTTCCTTCTGGCTACTCACTCTGCCCCCTTAGTTTCCGTAATGTATTACTTCTCAGGTCAGCCTGCTTTGCAGTCATCCTCAGGCTCTTGGGTGCTAAATGTTTGTCACAGGCCCCCTTCTCTTACTAGTGGTGGCCTCGTGCAGGCCCCTCCCCTGCGTCAGTCACTGCTTGCTCTCATGTACCTGCCACATTTACACCTCTAGCCCAGAGGTGACCTGCAAACTCCAGGCTTATCTATCCTGTATATACAGATGCCGTGGTGATAGCTCTGCTTAGATGTTCCAAAGGTACCCTAAACTCCACACAGTCAATAGGATGGACCGCCCTGGCTGGGTAGCTCAGTTAGTTGGAACAATGTTCCAATGCACCAAGGTTTTGGATTTGGCCCCTGGTCACGGCACATATGACAAGCCACCAGTGAAAGCGTGAATAAGTGGAACAACAAAAATCAATCTTTGTCTCCCTCTCTCCCTTCCTCTCTTTCTAAAATCAATAAAACCACAATTCTATTTTTTAAAAAAAGATGGGCCAGGGCAAGTTTCGATGAGGGTATTGAGAAATAAGAACCCCCATACACCCTCTGTGGGTAGAATATAAACGGGTGCAGCTGCCATGGGAAGCAGTCCGGCAGGTCCTCACAAGGTTAAATCCAGAGTTACCCTGTGGCCCAGCAGTTCCAGGCCTAGGGATATACCCAGGAGAAGTGAGAACTTACGTCCACCCAAAAACTCATAGAGAATACTCATAGGAGCATTATCCATAATAGCCAATAGATTGAAACAACCCGGAAGTCCACCAACTGATGAGTGAATAAATAAAACAGTATATCAATGTAGCGGAATGTTACTTGGCAATAAAAAGGACTGAACCGATATATGTGACAACATGGAGGAATCTCGAAAACATTAGGAGTTCTGGCCAATGTGAGGGCATAGGTAGAAACCCTTCCCGTCCTCACACAGCCAGAAGGAGGATAACAGCCCATCTAAAATCAATAAACAAGCAAAAGCGCCAGAAAATCAAACTGCATGGAACTCCGACAACGAAGGAATTAAAGAAAAAATCTACCAAAGCAACCAGACTGGTAAGGCAGCGGACCCCACGGGCCAACCCAGAAAAACCGCGGCAGGGCCCCAACCCGTGGGGGTGAGGCTGGCTGCTGAGCTCTTTATCCTGCACAGAAGAGGCTGACTTAAGGGGAAAACTGAGACTCAGAGCTGACTGCGGGCTGTGTCTGGGGTTGCAGAGGTGGGAGATACTTGCAGTCTGACTTAAGTCTGTTGGAAAGTGCACTAGAGACAAACAGGCAAGCTGCACTCTTCCTTCCCTGGCCCCTCCCCCACAGGCAGAGTAGCAGGAAGGGTTGCCCTGTCTGGGTGAATCCCTAAGGCCCGCCCCTTACAACCTATCAGCTGCACCAAGAAAAAGAAATATGGCCCAAATGAAAGAACAGAGCATAACCTCAGAACTAAGCAATGAGGAGATTGCCAACCTATCTGATGGAGAATTTAAAGTCCTGGTAATCAAAATGCTCACAGGTCTGAGCTTGGTTGAAAAATTAAAAGAACAAATGAAGGATACCCCGAATGAAATAAAACAAAATATTGAGGGAACCAACAGTGACAGGGAGGAAACCAGGACTCGAGCAACGATTTGGAACGAAAGAAATACCCATCCAGAAGAAGAGGAAGAAGCAAGAATCCACAAAAATGGAGACTTAGGAACCTCTGGGACAACTCGAAACGTTCCGGTATCCAAATTATAGGGGGCCCAGAAGGAGAAGAGGAAGAGCAACAAGTGGAAAAGATATTTGGACAAATAATGAAGGAAAACTTCCCCAGTTTTGCAAAGGAAATAGACTTCCAGGAAGCCCAGAGAGTCCCAAAGAAGTTGAACCCAAAGAGGAACACACCAAGGTACATCGTCATTAAGTTACCCAAGAGTAAATATTAAAAAATCCTAAAAGAAGCAAGGGGAAAGGAGACAGTTACCTATAAAGGAGTTCTCATAAGACTATCAGCTGATTTCTCAAAAGAAACCTTGCAGGCAAGAAGGGGCTGGAAAGAAGTGTTCAAAGTCATGAAAGGTAAGGACCTACATCCAAAATTACTCTATCCAGCAAAGCTTTCATTTAGAATGGAAGGGCAGATAAAGTGCTTCCCTGATAAAGTCAAGTTAAAGAGGTTCATCACCCAGCCCTTATTCTATGAAGTGTTAAAGGGACTTAATCTAAGAAAAAGAAGATAAAAAATATGAACGGTAAAATGACAAACTCACAACTATCAACAAATGAACCTAAAAGAAAAGAAAAATGAAAACAAAAACTAAGCAAACAGCCAGAATAGGAACAGAATGAGAGGAATGGACATCACACAGAGGGAGTTCAGTGGGGACAGGGAAGCGGGGGAAAGGTACAGGGAAGAGGAAGCGTAATTAATAGGCATAAAATAGATGGGGAGAGAGAAAAATGGTATAGGAAACAGGACTCAACTTGTACAACCCATGGACATGAACTAAGCTGGGGGGAATGCTGGAGGGTTGGGGGTGCCGGGTGGAGGAGGGATAAGAGGGAAAAACTGGAAAAACTATAGTAGCATCGTCAATAAAAATATTTTTAAAATATTAAATGAAAGGTCAGACACAAAAGGCTGCATGTTGGATGATTCTGTGTGTGTGAAATGTCCAGAACAGGCAGCTCCCTGAGATAGAAAGTAGATTACTGGTTGCCAGGGACGAGGGGGAAGGAGGAGTGACGACTAAGGGTGTGGAATTTCTTTTTGGGTCATGAAACTGTTCTGTAATTAAAGAGTAGTGATGGTCCCCCACCTTGTGAACATACTAAAACCTATGAAATATATTCACTTTAAAAGGGTGCATGTTATGGTAATGTAAATATAGCTCAGAAAACAAAAAAGAGAAAATCACTGAAAAAGAGAGAAGAATTCATTCTTTGCATTCAGAATTCCTCTTTGCGCAGCACACTCTGCAGGGTGGGGTTTCCCAGGGGATGGTAGGCAGCCAGGTCCCCTCCCACTGAGCAGAAGACCCAAGTTGTTTCAGAAATCGGATTGCTCATCACAGACCCCCTTAATGGCTTGGCAGTCTGGGGCAAACGAAGGTTTTGGAACCATTCATGCTATGGATTTTACAAAACTCCTAAGTTACTTTTCCCCCGGAAGATTCTTGTGCATTATTTTTGTTTTTCTGCTACCTTGACTTTATATTCCTGTAAAGGATAAAAAGTTATTTTTCAGTTACAGTTGGCATTCAGCACTGTCTTGGATCAGTTCCAGGTGTACAGCATATAAACATTCATATAGTTTACAAAGTGTTCCCTTTGGTGGTTCAGGTCCCTTGGTATTGTTACAGCACTGTTGACTGGAGTCCCCATGCTTTACCTCACACCCCCAAGTTTGTTTTGTAACTGTCACCTTATTTCACCCCAAACGCCCATCCCCTCTGGCCTTGTCAGTTTGTTCTATGTATCTGTAAGTCTATTTCAGTTTTTGTTAGTTTATGTTGTTCGTTGGGTTTCACATATAAGCCATATTATGTGGTATTTGTCTTTGGCGTATTTCACTTAGCACAATGCCCTCTTGGTCCATCCACACTGTTGCAAATGGTAAGATTTCATTCCTTCTTGTGGCTGAGTAATCTCCCATTGCACGTGCGTGCTGCTGCCGTTTATCCACTTGTCTGTTGATGGGCACACGAGTTGCTTCCTGTATCTTGGCGATTGTAAGTAACACTGCAGTGAACACGGGTGCATATAGTCCTTTGAATTAGGGTTTCGGGTTTCTTCGGGTACATTCCTAGAAGTGGAGATGCTGGATCATAAGGGCAGTTCCATTTTTAATTGT